>NC_135895.1:9189348-10646848 GCF_964194155.1 Cetorhinus maximus
CCTTAAGTGCATTGACGGGCAGAGGGATCTGGGTGTACAGGTCCACAGGTCACTGAAAGTGGCAACGCAGGTGGATAAGGTAGGCAGGAAGGCATATGGCATGCTTGCCTTCATTGGCAGGGGTATTGAGTATAAAAGCTGGGAATTCATGCTGCAGTTGTATAGAACCTTGGTTAGGCCACACTTGGAATATTGCGTGCAATTCTGGTCGCCACATTACCAGAAGGATATGGAGGTGTTGGAGAGGGTGCAGAGGAGGTTTACCAGGATGCTGCCTGGTCTGGAGATTATTAGCTATGAGGAGAGGTTGGAGAAACTTGGATTGTTCTCACTAGAGCGACGGAGATTGAGGGGCGACTTGATAGAAGTTTACACAATTATGAGTGGCATGGACAGAGTAGATAGTCAGAAGCTTTTTCCCAGGGTGGAAGCGTCAATTACTAGGGGACATAGATTTAAGGTGAGAGGAGAAAACTATAGAGGAGATGTGCGGGGCAAGTTTTTTATGCAGAGGGTAGTGAGTGTCTGGAATCTGCTGCCAGAGGAGGTGGTGGAAGCAGGTACGATAGTGGTGTTTAAGAGGCAGCTTGACAAATACATGAATAGGATGGGAATAGAGGGATACAGACCCCGGAAGTGCAAAATGTTCTAGTTGACGGGCAATATGATCGGCGCAGGCTTGGAGGGCCGAAGGGAGCCTGTTCCTGTGCTGTACTTTTCTTTGTTCTTTGTTCTTTTGTTTGAATACAAAATAAATAAACCTGCAGTCGGTTTAAAAAAAAAATCAGCTGCAAACCACGACAGGAGGAAAGCGCTGGATGGACAGGCACAGGCCGAATGGCCAAAACTCATCCATTTCTCACTTGCGATTCTGCAAGTGGCTGTCACAAGTCAGGGACATGGAAGAGACCTTCACACTTTTGAGTTTGCAACATGGCAGAACCTCGTTATGGCAAACTGCACCGTGGCAGTTCTTCACTCAGGATAAAGATGTATCTGGTTCCCTTCAGAACCCCTTCATAAACTCGACAGAGCAGCTGAATCATCCGGACATTGAAGTGTTCGTGATGAATACTTTTCACTGTTCTCTCTGCCAGAGGATCCATTCATTGAGAATTGGTTCCCCAGTTTGGGGGGGGTGGTATCAATCAATAATTCGGCCTGTCACAACAATATCTGGGGAAATGCTTCATGCAGCTCTTGAAGAATATTAAAATTGAAGCGGGGAGATACATTGCATGCTCCTGCATCACACAGCTTCAGCAAAAACAAAACACACAAAACATTGCAGGTTTCAAATGATTTAACAGATTTATTAATCCCGAGAATTTAGGGCACTCGGGTACAGTTTCTTTGGCTGCCATTTAACGGGACAATGCCACCGTGCTGGCAAGGTGGTCTGACCGCTCGGTGTCGACTGTTTCTCAGGGGTGACTGCAGCTCACTGCGTTCTGCCAGATTTATCAGGCTGATACCTCAACCTGCCGACTCACTCACCCACTGAGACTTTATGCCCAAAAAATCCTCACCCCTGGTCTTCAAATCCCTCCATGGTCTCGCCCCTCTCTCTCTCTCTCTCTCGCAGTAGTCTCCTCCAGTCCAAAACCCTCCAAGATCGCTGCACTCCTCCACCCCTTGCCTCTAGAGCATCCCTGATTGTAACCATTTCACCCTGGGCGCCTGTGCCTTCAGCTCTCTCAGCTCCAAGCTCTGAAACTCCCTCTCAAAACCTTTCTGATTCTCTAGAAGTCATACAGGAAAGTGGCATTAAGGCCACAATGAACATTGTGGAGCATAGATAGGAGTTAGGAGCAGGGGTAGGCCACTCAGCCCCTTGAGACTGCTCCAAGAGATCAGCCATGATCTTACTGAATGGCAGAGCAGGCTCGAGGAGCTAAATGCCTACTGGTGAGTATTAATCCCACACTGGTGAGTATTAATCCTTTCCCTCCCCTACTGCTGACCATAGAATGAAACAGCACAGGAAGAGGCCAATTGGCCCACTGCACCTGTGCCTGCATTTTAGCACAGCTATCCATTAATCTCGTTCCCCTTCCCTTTCCCCATAGTGCAGCATTTTTCTTAACCTAATTCTCTTTCAAGAGTTACTATTGAATTTACTTCCATCAACCTTTCGGGCAGCACACGCCAGATAATCAGTGTAACTCTCTGCGCAAAAGCAATACATTTTCCTGTCTCTGGTTCACTAGGCTGATTCTTGGGATGAGGGATTGTCTTAAAGGTTGAGCAGACTGATCCTATACTCATTGGAGTTTAGAAGAACGAGAGGTGAACTCATTGAAACATATAAGATTCTGACAGGGTTGGACAGGGTGGATGTTGAGAGGATGCTTCCCCTTGTGGGGGAAGCCTATAACTAGGGGACATAGTTTCAAAATAAGGGGCCTCCCATTTAAGACGGCGATGAGGAGGAATTTCTTCTCTCAGGGGATTGTTAGTGTTTGTAATTCTCTTCCGCAGAGAGCAATGGCGGCTGGGTCATATGAGGAGAGATTGGGCAGACTAGGCCTGTATCTACTGGAGTTCAGAAGAATGAGGGGAGATCTCAGTGGAACATATAAAATTCTGACAGGGATGGACAGACTGGTTGCTATTTCCTCTGGCTGGAGGTGGGGGAGAGTCTAGAGCAAGAGGTCACACTCTCAGGATATGGGGTAGACCACTTAGGACTGAGATGAGGAGAAATTTCTTAACTCAAAGGGTGGTGAACCTGTGGAATTCTCTACCACAGAAGGCTGTGGAGGCCAAGTCACTGAATATATTTAAGAAGGAAATAGAAAGATTTCTGGACTCTAAAGGAGTCAAGGGGTATGGGGAGAGAGCGGGAGTATGGCGTAGAGATAGAGGATCAGCCATGATCATACTGAATAGCGGAGCAGGCTCGAAGGGCCGAATGACCTACTCCTGCTCCTATTCTCTATGTTTCTAGGCAGGTTTTTGATTGGCAAAGGAGTCAAGGGTTAGCGGGTTCAGGCAGGAAAGTGGCATTAAGGCCACAATGAACATTGTGGAGCATAGATAGGAGTTAGGAGCAGGGGTAGGCCACTCAGCTCCTTGAGACTGCTCCAAGAGATCAGCCATGATCTTACTGAATGGCAGAGCAGGCTCGAGAGGCTAAATGCCTACCCCTGCTCCTAATTCTTATGTTCCTTAAAACCAACTTCTTTGACCAAGCTCCTGGTCACCTCTTCAGGTACCTCGTTCTGTGGCTCAGTGTTAAATTTTGTTTATTGGTAATGCTTTTGCAAAGCACTGTGAGATATTTTGTGATCTTAACGGTGCTATATAAATTCAAAAGGTTGTTATTGTACCGAAGTGGTGACTTTAACAACTGGTTCTTCAACCTAGTATATTATTCCCTCCATGGAGTTACCCCTCCCCATCTTTTTAACCTTCCCTGAGACTATAACTTTTTGCACACCCAAATCTCACCCGCTTAACTCGCCAATCTTCTGACTCACGCCTTTTGGATGTCCACTTGTCCTTTCATCCCAGCCTCGTTTGCCATGCCATCATCTACATGGGTCTCTTGCTCTGTAATTCAATCCCTCTCCCTTATCACCCTGCTTAAATTTCAGCCCTCCCTGGGTGCCCTTTATGGTGGGCTATGGGGAAAGAGTGGTGGGGTTGGGGTGGTGGGGGGGGAGGTTGGCCTAATCGGATAGCACCTTTCAAAGAGCCAGCAAAGGCACGAGGGGCCGAATGGCCTCCTTCTGAGCTGTACAATTCTGCAAAACTTTTAAGATGGTGACGCTGGGAGATGGCAAAATGGGAACATATAAAGTCAAACGCACATCACAAACTGGGCTCTCAAAGGGTTAAGTCTTATTCCTCGTTCAGCCTGCTCCCCAATGGCTTGCAGCTACTAGAAACCGAGGGGAAAACGGGCATGAAAAGTCAATTTAAAATTTCCAACCAACCAAACTCCTGACTGAGAATTAGCTGAAACCTCATCAGAGCAGAAAACGAATGTAAAACACATGCTAATAATTCCACCTTTTAATCTAAACATCTTTCCCCCTGAGCTACCTTATCAGCAGAACATTGAAAACATTCACCTCATTTAACAATATGAAAACAGCAAAGAATGGGTCTGCTTCACTTGCAAATAGCCCACCATTACCTAGTGCGTTGGTACGTGAACAGGCAGTGGGTTTCATTAGCATACAAACTATTTTCCATTAAAATCAAACCTGAAAGTATTCAACTCCCCCAATGATCCCTGGTCCAGCTCACCAGAGCGTTATGACTTGGAAGTGTAAATAATTTAAGGCATTTTCGGAAAAATTGAGATCTGTGTCAGCGCCATCAACTTGGCACATTGTTTGCTCACTGCTTCACTGGAAGCTTCTCCAATGCTCTGGCCAGGGTGATATATGCGGTGAAATACAGTATTGAGTGCTCGTGCTCCATTCTACAGTCAGTGACCACACTTGATATCAGTCTGAGAGGGCTGACACTCCCAGATCAGCATCGAGGGAGCGGCGCACTGTCAGGGGTGACGTCTAGTCAGCTGCGAGGTCAAACCGAGGCCCCATTTGCCCTCTCAGGTGGGCGGGTGGAAAAGATTCCATGGCACTATGTTGAAGAAGAGCAGGGGAATTCTACCCTTGTGCCCCTGCCGATAGGTAACCCTCAAACACCACCTAAATTCTGAATCGCTGGTCATTTTCTCATTGCTGTTCATGGGATCTTGCTCTGCGCAAATTATCTGCTGTGTTTCCTGCATTACAACAGTTACTGCACTTCAGGAGTACTTTATTGGATGTGAAGTCCTTTGAGATGTCCTGAGGGTTTCTTTGTACTGTTGCTTCTTTTTATAATACATTTACATGGCACAAGGTTAGTTAGTAAGAGATTGCGACCAATTACATGTGTAACTGAGATGTGAAGGCCCAATTTGACTTCAAAGTGCTGTGGGCCAAAGACTCTCTCCCTCTGCTGCGTTCCTGACACTGGACTCAGGCTGCAGTTACATCGAAACTTCATTGATGCAAGCGAAACAGCTTCTCAACAACCCCACAGCTGGAGTGTAAATGTTCCTCAAGATACACCTCTTTCACACTCAGTTTCTTACAACCTTCCAATTAGCAATCGGGTTGAGAAAACAACAACAACCTGTATTTACATAGTGCCTTTAACATTGAACAACGTCCCAAGCTGCTTCACTGTCAAGCAAGATTTGTCACCGAGGCACATAAGGAGACATTAGGGGCAGATGACTAAAGGCTTGGTCAAGGATACGGGGTTTAAGGAGCATCTTAAAGGAGGAGATAATGGTAGAGAGGAGGAGAGGTATAGGGAGGGAATCCTAAGCTTAGGACTGAGGGAGCTGAAGGCACACCCACCAATGATGGAGCGATTAAAATCGGGTAATGCACAAGAGGCTAGAAGTTGAGGAGTATAGGTATCTTGGAGGGTTGGAGGAGATTACAGAGATAGGGAAGGGGTGAGGACATGGAGGGATTTGAAAATCAGGACGAGGACTGCATTGTCTCAGTGGGAGACAATGAAAGACAGAAAGCTGCAGTGGCCACACTGAGGGGGCGGAAGTACCAGACCATAGAACCATAGAACACTACAGTACAGAAAACAGGCCAATCGGCACTTCTAGTCTGTGCCAAAATATTATTCCGCTAGTCCCATTGACCTGCACCTAGTCCATAACCCTCCAGACCTCTCCCATCCATGTATCTATCTAATTTATTCTTAAAACTACTTAAGACCACAAGCAGGTGGACCAAAGAGACTGGTCAAATATCACAGGGCTTGGGTCTGAGCCTAGCCCCTAACCTGGTTTTCAATACACGATTAGGAATCTCACACTTTATACTGATCTTATTTGTGAAAAACTGCAACCTTTAATGTGTGACTCAAGCTCAGCCAGGGGCTTTATTTGGGATTTCTGGGGAACATTTAAAAATTATTATTTTTTTAAAGTGGAGAAGTGAAGACAGGAGTGGGGTCGGCTTGAAGTCATTATTTCCTCGTTCAAATCTTGGGAGACTCAGATCAGAACGAGCTCAGCACACAACCTTTAACGGTCTGAAAGTCAGGCTTCAGTCTGCGCTGAGTTAGCTCAACCTCGGCAGCTGAGGGTCGCGAAGAAGTGGCCTTGTTGCCTTCCAGCGATGGAAGGCAAGAGAAACCAGGCCTGCTCCCTGCCGTTGACGGCTATTCCACAGCCGCAGCTGCACAGCACATGTGTGAATGCGCCGGGCAGCAAAACACTCACTTGTCTAGTGGATGGCATTTGTGAGCAAGACGGTAACTAGCGATCCATGGGCCTGAGAAAGGGCAGAGTGGCTTCAGCAGGAAGTGAAAAAAATAAACTTGTCCCAAAACTAATATGAGCCACTCAGTAGTATCTTCCAAAAAGAGAGAATCTGATACATTGTGCAGATATGAAGAAACTATTTCCTCTGGAAGGAGATAATCAGAGGACACAGATTTAAGGTAAGAACCAGAGGGAGATAAGGTGAAATATTTTCAAACAGCCAGCACAGCCATGATGGGCTGAATAACCCCTTTCCGCGCCATATCATTCTCCAATCAACCTATATTTCTATTGGAAAGCAGAATATTGTGTCAATGTCTTCCTAATTAGATTGCTATGGTTTAATGGTAATTACATTGTTAAACAGGTTATGGGTATTTGTACATCTATAAATGGGGATACCTGGGTCACTGGGTAGTTGGAATAGTGTTGCCTGTGAACTAAGTCAATAAACTCTCTCCAGCAAAGAAAGTAGCTATGTCTTTGTTTTAATTTCACCCACCGGCATGGATCTGCTTAACATATTACAGATGCTGGAAATCTCAAATAAAAACAGAAAGTACTGGAAACACTCAGCAGGCTATGGCAGTATCTGTGGAAAGAGAAACAGAGTTAATAATATTTCTGGTTTGATGAAAGAACCAGTTTTGATGACAGGTTATTGACCTGAAACGTTAACTCTATTTCTCTCTCCACAGACGCTGCCATAACCTGCTGCGTATTTCCAGCATTTTCTGTTCTTATTTTAATATTTCTAATGGTGTGGCTATCTTTCAGATTTTGCTGACAAACACATTCAAAACCAAGTGATGTGACACACACTTAAGAAAGTGGATGCTATCCAAAAGAATATCCTGAGCAACGTGTTCAACAATAAATGGTGGAGTGATGCTAATCACAGAGTCATGTAAGTCCAGATACTGGTCCTGTGTGTAGCTCAGAGCTCTCTACAGGCTGCTTACTGTAAGGTCACCACATGGCCTGAATGTGTTACTACCCACACTAATTCTTGCCTTTACAGTGGGATTTTACAGCACTGAGACCCAAACAGCCACAAAACTGCTTTTGTATGGATGTGGTTCCCAGCCAGCTTGTCCCATGGGCAGATCGTGTGGTTGATGTCGGCACCAGATGTGGCACATCCGTAACTGTCCAACCAGTGACCTGGGTCTTACCCGGACAGTGCTCGGGAGGAGGGTCTGTGATTGACCTTTCCCGCTTAACCTTCTGACTGACCCCAGCAAAGACTGCCCGGGACACCAGTGAGCGGTAGCATCAGCCCAGCAACACAGGACAAGCTTATGTCAGGGGTAGTGGGCGCTCCTCAAGGTTAGTGGTGATGCAGAGGACGTCAGTGGCGTACTGCACTATAATGCATGCATCCAGGTGAGGGCCCACAACACAGGGCATCAACAAGGCCAAAAACAGCAAAAAGAAAAGAGAGAAAGCAAGAAAGAGAGAATGTGAACGTGAGAGAAGGAGAAAGTGAGATGGGGTAAGAGAAGGTGAGAGGGGACGTTAGAGAGGGAGAGAGAGAGAGAGAGAGAGGGAAAGTAAGAAGGAGAGAGAAAGAAAAGTGAGAGAGAGAAAGCAAGTGAGAAAAGGAAAAAACATAGAAGGCTAGAAAGAGTGGGTTAGAAAGTAAGAACTTGCATTTATAGCATCTTCCATGAGTTCAGGAGGTCCCTAGAGCACTTTACAGCCAATTAAGTACTTTTGAAGTGTGTCACTGTTGTAATGTAGCAAACATTACATCATCAATCATAAAACAGCGTGTAAGAGCTGAGCTCAACAGGGAGAAGTGATTAGAGACTTTAGGCTTTAAAAGACTGAACTACGGAAGGAGGAACTGGCTGGGGGAGGAACGGGATTTTCCGGCCCAGCCATGGTGGGACCCGCCGTGGGGGGATGCAGCGGGCCGGCCAGAAGTCCATTTACTTTCAGCGGGGCCGGGAGATCCTGGCAGCAGGCGGGCCCAGAAAGCCTTGGCCTTGGGGGCAGGATGAACTCCGCAGGCTTGAAGTTCGAGAAGAATATAATTCAAGACTGAGCTTTTCGAAGCAGTCCATGTGCAAAGGCAGCAAGACCTGGGCAATATCCAGGCTTGGGCTGACAAGTGGCAAGTAACATTTGCGCCACACAAGTGCCAGGCAATGATCATCTCCAACAAGAGAGAATCTAACCATTGCCCCTTGATGTTTAATGGCATTACCATCACTGAATCCCCCACTATCAATATCCTGGGAGTTACCATTCACCAGAAACTGAACTGGACTAGCCATATAAATACTGTGGCTACAAGAATAACAGGTCAGAGGCAAGGAATCCTGTGGTGAGTAACTCACCTCCTGACTCCCCAAATCCTGTCCACCATCTACAAGGCACAAGTCAGGAGTGTGATGGAATACTCTCCACTTTCCTGGATGAGTGCAGCTCCCACAACACTCAAGAAACTTGACACCATCCAGGACAAAACAGCCCACTTGATTGGCACCCCTTCCATAAACATTCACATCCTCCACCACCGACGCACAGTAGCAGCAGTGTGTGTACCATCAACAAGATGCACTGCAGAAACTCACCAAGGTTCCTTAGGCAGAACCTTCCAAATGCACAACCACTGTCACCTAGAAGGACAAGGGCAGCAGACACATGGGAAGACCACAGCTGGAAGTTCCCCTCCAAGCCATTTGCCAACCTGACTTGGAAATATATCGCCGTTCCTTCACTGTCGTTGGGTCAAAATCCTGGAACTCCCTCCCTAGCAGCACTGTGGGTGTACCTACACCACATGGGCTACGGCATTTTAAGAAGGCAGCCTACCACCACTTTCTCAAGGGCAACTAGGGATGGGCAATAAATGCTGGCCCAGCCAGCAACACCCACATCCCATGAATGAATTTTTTTTAAAAGTAGGAATTTCACGCAGAATCTTTAGGCATTGATAAGCTAGTAGCCAATGAACCCAATCCCAATGCATCAAATGTAAGTGGCCATACTGGGGATGGGGGCGGGGTGGGGCAGTTTGCCTTTGATCCATCAGGCCCTTGCAGACCATTACCTTCCAGTTAAGGGTGACTTGCGTTACATTCTCAACATGGTAATTCTTCCCACCAACATTAATTAGTTAAATTGTTTCAGATAATTATTTTTCCCGGTTTGATCTTTGTTCCTTGATAAGGGAACCATGCACCAACTAATTCCGTTCACTGAACCATCATTTAGTCATAAAGGTCTCAGGGCTGGCTGCAAAGATAAAGCCTGTCAACAATGTATAAACCATCTAAAACCCGTAAGGGAGCATATATTAAAGTATCGGGAGAAAACTTGTACTAAGTCTATTTTCTCTGAAACATGCATTCCGTAAACTAAGTCTATCAACTGAAAAAAGATCATGTAGCATTCACAACATCACCTTTGCTTTCATTTTTTATGTCAGTACCCCCATAGTGCGTTAATATTTGTTTAATTTACCAAATTAACAACCCAGCCTGTCTTTTTCCAGATGTGCCTTGCAGCTGGCATTCTGTGCAGAGCTGGCAGCCTCTGCTGCACTGAGAGGCTTGTCATCAACTCTTTTTTTGCGGCAAACTTGAAGCATCAATGGTGACCACCGCTAACCCCCCCACACCTCACCCGCTCAATGCTGTTGAATTAGCCCTGCTGTAGTGTGGCACTCTACAGGGTGGAGTTGGTGCCTGGCTACAGCTTTTGAATGTTTATTATATTGAAGGTTTGCACGATAATTCATAATCAATGAAGGAGCAACTTTTGTGAACCAGCTTGATCTCATTCCGCTCTTTTGCCTGGCATTCGCAAGTGGGCGAAAATTTCATTCCCAAGGTTCTCAGCCGTGGTTCAGGTGGCCGTGCCTCTGATTCTAAAAGGCTGTGGGTTCAAGTTCCAGAACACAAAAGTCAAAGCTGACACCACAGTGCCATGTTGAGGCAGTGCTACACTGTCGGAGATGCCATCTTTCAGATGAGACATCAAAACCAAATCTGCCCTTTCAGGTGGACGCAAAAGACCCCCTGGCCCCTATTTTGAGGCCAAGCAGTGCAGGTCTCCCTGGAGTCCTGGCCAATATTTATTCCTCAAACAACACCCATGAAAACAGATTACCTTGTCATCCATCACATTGTTGGCTGTGGGAGCTTGCTGTGCACAAATTGGCTGCTGTGTTTCCTACATTACAAGAGTAACTACAATTCAGAAATCCTTCATTGGCTATAAGGCATTGGGATGTCCTGAGGTGCTGTGCTGAAAGGTGCTATATAAATGGAAGTCTTTTTTTTCACAAGTTGATGAGACCTGTATTTTTCCTCCTCTCCATTGTTTGATAGTATTTCTGCACTGTCATCTGAGGAAGGAATATAATTCATGTGCGCAATTCGATGAATTGATCAAATGATTTGCTGGAAAGGCAGACTCACTCACAATGACTTGTCTCAAAAATTGAATGAGCCTTTGTAATACACGAGGCCGTGCAATCTCTGTCACTCCCTGATCTGTAAATCATAGACGATTTGGGTTGAAGCAGCACCACGCATTTTATTTATGATCCTTGTTCATAGTTTATCTTTTTTGGAAAGGATAAAGAATGATGAGTGTGAGTGAGTTAGGGTTTGGCTGCCTCTTGCTTGGCTCTCTGCAGGGTTTCTAAAGCATTGTGCTCAAATGAATTTATTATTCAAACTAATGTTTGCATGAAGCAACGGAGGTCATACCGCAGGGGGTCAGAGATTCAGGTTCTGCATTGTGATAGGATTTATAATTGGCTCAAAACTGTTTGCGTTGGAGCTTTCGTAAGAAATCTTTTCTGGGCTGGCACTGTCGAGCATTGAACGTACTTTGTAGGTCAGAGCTTGAGAAGATTGACTGGAATATGCGGGTACGTTTCAATGCTTTGGTGGGTAAAGACTATCAGGTCAAAAGGACCCAATGTCTCATCTTTGCTCTGTGCTGATCGCAGTTGGGGCTTCTGCATATGGCTTTGGTGATGGCGTCAGAAACCTAGCAAGGTTTTTAAAAAATTCATTCATGGGATGCGAGTGTCACTGGCTGGGTCAGCATTTATTGTCCATTCCTAATTGCCCTTAAGAAGATGGTGGTGAGCTGCCTTCTTGAACCACTGCAGTTCATGTGGTGTAAGTACACACACAGTGCTGTTAGGAAGGGAGTCCCAGGATCTTGACCCAACCTCAGGGAAGGAACGGCGATATATGTCCAAGTCAGGATGGTGAGTGACTTGGAGGGGAACCTCCAGGTGGTAGTGGTCCCATGTGTCTGTTGCCCTTGTCCTTCTAGATAGTAGTGGTCATGGGTTTGGAAGATGGTGTCTAAGGAGAATGAGTTCCTGTAGTGCATCTTGTAGATGGGTACATGCTGCTGCCACTGTGCTTTGGTGGTGGAGGGAGTGAATGTTTGTGATGTGGCGCCAATCAAGTGGGCTGCTTTGTCCTGGATGGTGCCAAGCTTCTTGAGTATTGTGGGAGCTGCACTCATCCAGGCAAGTGGAGAGTATTCCATCACACTCCTGGCTTGTGACTTGTAGATGGAGGACAGGTTTTGGGGAGTCAGGAGGTGAGTTATATGCCACAGGATTCCTAGCCTCTGAGGTTTCGTGGGATCAGTCATTAGCCGGTGACTCTACCTACAAGATTGCCCGTGTGTGTGAACAATGGGTGACTCTGCATGTTAACCGTCACAGGTTGTCCCAAGCAATGTGTAGGGGGTCCTCAGGCGTGTCTTAAAATGTGTCTTAAAGACTTGCATTTATATAGCGCCCATTGCAGCAATAGGATGCCCCAAAGTACTTGACAGCCAGCAAAGTCACTTTTGAAGCACAGCCACTATGGTAATGTAGGCAATGCAGCTGCCAATTTGCGTACAGCAAGCTCCTTCAAACAGCAATGTGATCATGACCTGATAAGCAATGCTGGCCGAGGGAAAATATTGTTCGCCAAGGATTCTCCTGCCCTCCTTCAAAAATGGCGGCTGTGGGATTATTTTTACATCTCCCTCAGAGGGAAGATAGTGTCTTTTAGTTTAATATTTCATCCCAATCAGGGACAGCTCTGAGCATGCTTCCCTCCCTCAGTACTGCACTGGAGTGTCTTGGCCTAGATTATGTGCTCAAATCTCTGGAACGGGAATTGAACCTACAGCAGTCTCTTGACAATACTTGTAGGGGAAACACAAACTTGTGTCAATACTTGTCAGGGGGCCCCCTCCTGAATGCGGTAGCATTTGCAGGCCTCTCCATGAAGTGTGCCAAGAAGTGTAGAGTGTCCCACAGAGTAAAAGTTGAAAAGCACTGCAATAGGTTTTCTTAAAAACTCTCACAACCAATTTTAAAAAAAGAAAGCCATACTCTCATTTTAATATCACAATATGTTTTAGCTTAGTGCCTGCCTCAAAGCCTAACAAGCTAATCATAAACATATGCATTGAAAATATATTAAACCGCTTCTGCTAAATTGGTTGCTTATAGACACGACAGACCTGAGCAAAAACACTGGAAGATTGAATTGTCGGTCTGCGGGTGATCAGTTTTGATTGGCAGGTGTGGGGTATCTCGTTGACCTCTGTGTCCCAGGGATCTAGGGGTAGGGAGCGGGAATTTTTCTTCATTTAAAAAGCCTGGCTCCTAAAGGGTGGCAATGTAGATGTGAACCACAGTCTCCGGTTACGCGTAATGGGGTAGCAGCACAGTCCTGGCACAATGGCACTGGGGTGACAGCCAGTCACAGGCTGGCACACCTGCAACCTACTGAGCTCCCCTCCTCAGACTTGTCGACTTAGTCACTGGGAGCAGTGGCTCGAGTGCTGTGCGTTTACAGAAAGGCTGGTGGATCTCCTAACACCACCGTTTCCTGGGGGGGTTATACGTTGGGGCACAAAGCCTGTCCATCATCTACAAGGCACAAGTCAGGAATGTGATGGAATATTCCCCACTTGCCTGGATGAGTGCTAAATTGGTTGCTTATAGACATGCCAGACCTGAGCAAAAACACTTGGAGGGGAACTTCCCACCACACTCAAAAAGCTCAACGTCATTCAGGACCAAACAACCAGCTTGATTGGCACCCCATCCACAAACATTCAGTCCCTCCACCACCAATGCACAGTAGCAGCAGTGTGTGCCATCTACAAAATACACTGCAGGAATGCACCAAGGCTCCTTAGACAACACCTTCCAAACCCACTAGGGCAAGGGCAGCAGACAGATGAGAACACCATCACCTGCAAGTTCCCCTCCAAGTCACTCACTATCCTGACTTGAAAATATATCGCCGTCCCTTCACTGTCGCTGGGTCAAAATCCTGGAACCCCCTCCCTAACAGCACAGAGGGTGCACCTACACCTCATGGACTGCGGCGGCTCAAGAAGGCAGCTCACCACCACCTTCTCAAGGGCAACTAGGGATGGGCAACAAATGCTTGCGCAGCCAGTGACACCCACACTCCAAAAATAAATAGTAATAAAAATGAAACTGTTTGAATGATTTGCATGGGAAGGCCAAGCATATTGGGGGGTGGCAGAGGGGAGGGTAGGGTGTGTGGTGGGCATGAATGAAGCAATGATGCACGGCCACTATCAGATGGGAGATTTCCATTAAATCCCTAGTGGCCAAGTGGCCCCTGGGTGTCTGGAGCACAGCTCAAATATTCCAGCCACGTTAAGGGGTCTTCTGCCTGAGTTAAAATAAATAAAAACTGGGAGCCCTAGTGAGCTCTTGCGTGGGATTTGCCTCAGGTCTTGTCGTCTGGACGCATAAGCGCCGCTCTATTGGGCCCATGTCGCCAGTCAGGCATGGCCATCTGGGGTGAAGCAGGTGAGCTCACCTGTGTCGCAGCACCTCACCCGCCCTCCACGACTAGCAAGGGGTTGAGGGGGGGGGGTGGGGGCACACATGACACGAGGAAAGAGTGGCTTTGTACTTTACAAAATGGGATTGAAGATGATAGCCGTAGGATCCACCTAGACTGGCGCCAAGCTGCACTCAGATACGTATTCTAAATTAATTCCTTAATGTTTAACTGCAATAAAAAGCGCTTTGTGCCAAAATCTAAAGAAGATGAAACAGATTCCGTTGTTTGACAGACATTGATGTACTGCAGGGGAGAGCTGGCAAAACTCCACTGGACTCCATAAACGCAGTGCTGTGCTGGCACAGGCTAGTGGTGTATACATTTGAATCACTCAGGGTGTCGGTAGTCCTTTTTTAAAAAAAAATAATCTTACCGTCCAAATAAAAGAACTGAAGTGAAAAATCACTCAGAACTGTCACATTTTTCAAATCAAATTGCTATAAATTTCCCAGAAGCTGAGTGATGTTGCATTTTGATTACACAAGTGGCTAAAATACGTTTAATGCCAATGTTTGTTTTGTTGAATTAGTCCGCTTTCCGTTAATTGCGTGTGTCCATTAACATGCACTTTTTTCTGCAGCTAAATCTTGCATAATTACCTCGGGCATGAGCGTAAACTTTTTGTTTTTTTAGTGGGGGGTGATTTTTTAAAAAAGAGCAAAATTGCGCTGCTGGGATTGGGAAGAAGGGTCACTTGGGAAAAGCAGAGCAACCGAGAATCTCCCCCATAAAGGTCTTGATGTCAAAGGGGTAGATGGTGACACATCCCCCCCGCCGCTGTCCTTTCCCCACTGATTCAGCTGCTGAGGGAGCCATATACTCAGCCTTAAAGGCATGGAAAGCCTCGGGTCAATCCTTGGTCTGCACTGAGGCCCTTGACGGTCACTACCAGAGTTGAATTCTGTGCCCCTGGGATATGGTGAGGGTGGGGGCACCGTTCCTGCTCCTGATTGCTCCACCATTGCTGGGTGGGCCTTCAGCTGCCTGAACCCCACAGGCTCCAGAATTCCTTCCCTAAATGTCTCCGGGTCTCTTTACACTCCTTCAAGGTGTCGCTCAAATCCCGTGCCTATGACGACCCTGCCCTAATGGCTGGAATTTTCCGCCCCTCCTGCTGGCGGGAACCTTCCGGTCCTGCCAAAGCCAACGGGCATTTGAATTGCGCGCTGCATTTGCCAGGGGTGCGGGTGGGTACCCACCGCAAGGAGGGCCGGAAAATCCCGGCCAATATCTCCTTGTGTGGCTCAGTGTCAGGTTTTGTTCCGACATGGCGCTCCATCTCGCGACTTTTTCCCACATTGAAGAAGATGCTAAGAAAAGGCACTTAGCCGTGTTGTGTATTGAATCCTGCTGGGCGGTCTAGGCTGCCCAGGATGCCAGACCATTACAGGCCAAATTGACTGCAAGCCCTCAACCACCAAGTGATGTTCAAGGAAGCATGTGCGAGGGAGCTAGTCAGAGAATCTGTTTCTCTTGCCCAGTATCACAGCTTTCACGAGGAGGCCTCAAGACATAAAAAGGGAGAAAACCCACCCCAAGCTCTTCGCATTTCCAAACGTTCGATATATTGCGGAATCATTGGGAGCACACTGAGACAGAAAAATTCTGAATAATTAAAAGCTCCAATTGGCCAAAGATTCCCTTTTTACACTTCGAAAAGACTGTCCGACTTCATTTAGCAAAAAATCAATAGCTCATTTACTTCATCTAACTTACAATCCTGTTGGACCTGGATATGATGATGTACTTGAATGTATATAGCACCTTTCATGACCTCAGGACACCTCAAAGCGCTTTATAGTCAATTAAGTGCTGTTCCAAGTGTAGTCACTGTTGTAAAGGAGGGAAACATGGCAGCCAGTTTGCACACAGCAATCTCCCACAAACAGCTATGAAATACTGACCAGATAATATACTTTAACGATGTTGCTTGAGGGATAAATATTTGCCAAGACACCAGGGGGTGGAATGCCTCTACTCTGCTTTGAGACAGTGCCATGGGATTTATCACATCCAGCCGAGAAGGCAGACAAGGCCTTGGTTTAACTTCTCATCTAAAAGACAGCTCCCCCAACAGTGCAGCACTGCCTCAGCACTGCACTGGGAGTATCCGCCTGGGTTTTGTGCTCAAGTCTCTGGAGTGGGACTTGAATCCATGACCTACCTTATGGCTTCAGGGGTGAAAGCATGACCCACCGCGTCATAAGGCTGGCACCTGGACCAGTTAATTGGCAAAATTTGAATATTAGACTAAGTGATGCACTGTACCTCTGTGTCATGATTTTGAAGGCATCTGGGAGGTAGCATTGCACATTTTCCATCTGGAACAAGTCAGCGTCACAGATCCTGTCATCCGTCCGACCATAGTTGGCGCTCTCGATCACGATGACATCACTTCCTGGGCAGCGGAGGTCAATGGGGTAGCCCTCACAGGACAGTTCCCTCCTCACCAGCCCAAAGGGCAAGGCAGCTCGGCTGAAACCTGGAAAACACAACGGAGATTTTGTTTGTGATGAGAGTCTGCTATTGGTCAATGACAACGTCAGTAACCTAGCAACAGCAAAAAGAGAAACCCTCAATTCTCATTGGTGATCCTAGCTCATCAAAGCCAAGGGCTGGGGGCATAGTGGGGTGTAAGTGCAATTGATTTCAAAACCCCTGCCTTAGGGAAGGACAGTGGTGGGAGGGGAAGACAAACGAAAAAAAAAGCCAGCGTTCCTGCTCCCATATATCGCCCAACGTCACAGGAATAGGAAGAATTGACCATTCAGCCCCTCAAAACGGTTCTGCCCTCCAGGAAAATGCATGTATACACATGTGCAATTTGAGACCAACCATCGTACAGACTTGCACGTGAAGAATTGTCACTTGCCTCTGATATTGGACGGGGTTGCTCCTGCTGAGTTTGTAACTCAAAGCGTTCAGGGAAATGGAGCAGCAGGGTGGTTGGAATATTCATGTAGCACTTGGACACCAAGGTGAACCCACCACCAAGAAGTTTTAGGCTTGACTAACGGCATAGCACTCTTCAAAAAAAGAAACTAACAGAGGGAATAGTTGGATGCGCTCCGCATGAATTTTCAGAAAAGCGTTCAATAAAATTCCACTTAGGAGAGTGACGGCAAAAATGGAATGAATGAAGAATGTGACCCTGATTACAGAGCTACGGCTTGAGGCTCGAAACCTAAGGGTGGAGTAACTGAAGTTTCTCGGTCCAAAAAGATGTGGTGAAGGGTAGTCAACAGGAGTCCGTGTGGGACTGCAGTGGGTCAAGACGGCGGCTCACGGCTACCTTCTCAAGGGCAATTAGAGATGGGCAATACACGACACCCACATCCATGAAATAATTTTTAAAAACCCACCACATCTCCCCATTCCCAGGGACCTTCGCTTGCTTATGCACCACATATGTACGATCAAAGGGATAAACTTAACTTTTGGCCACAGTATAAAAACGGGTGGTAATCAGATCAGCTGCCTGTTCTGCACCCCACCCAATTCTCCTTTTCATGAAAGAACTTTGCTGCCAAGAGAGAGACATGTTGCTGAAATTTTTCATCTTACACTCAAGAGGACAAATGCAAGAGTGTCAAATTTTAAATGATCGTAACAATTTATGCTACTGCTCTCCTGTAGTATCAATTGTTGTGATCGTTTGAAATTTGGCATTCTTGCATTTGTCCTGATGAGTGCAAGATGAAAAGCTTCAGCAACACGTCTCTCTTTTCAGCAATATTCAAGTGACTACCTACCAAGCGACTGAAGGAACGACAGATATTGGGGGTTGTGAACAGGACATGTGCGGACAAGCAGGATAAATAAACGGCTGAAGAATGCATTTTGCAGTCGAATTGGCTTTGGAATAAAAGTTAGCCAAAGAGAACACACCTTAAATGAGAAGGCTTTGAAGGACATCATAGGAACGGGACCTGCCAATAAACTGGTCATTAAAGGTAGCAGACCAAGTATAACGCAGCCTGGTACTTAGAGCCAATATTTTAACTTGGAGATGGCCTTAGTTTGACCTCGGTTGGAGTATGCGAATTATGTTTTGGGCTTCACATTATAGCAAGGACGGAAAAGCAGTGGAGAAGGTGAAGTATAAACTCCCTTGGGTGCTACCGGAGATAAGGAGTAATGGTTATGACGAAAGCCTTAAGAAGTTTTCTCTCTCTCTCTGTGCGAATTGAGACAGTTGCATTGTGATCTGATGGAGCTCTTCAGAGCATCAAGGGTTGCAGTAATCTAAAGTGTGACAGATCCTTCATAAAAACAGAACGTACCGGTAAAACTCAGCAGGTCAGGCAGCGGAGAAACAGAGTTAATGTTTCAGGTTGATGAATTTTCATCAGTTTGGTCACTGGCCTGAAACACTGTCACTCTGTTTCTCTCCCTAGGTGTTGGTAGACTGGGCCCGCTGAGCGTTTCCAGCATTTTCTGTAGTTTCCAGCATCTGCGGTATTTGGCTTTTTCGTTAGTGACAGATCCTTTCCACTGGTAGCTCAGAGGACAGAAATTTAAGGTGATAACCAAAAGAAATAAATGGGAGGTCAGCTCTTAAACTTATTTAAAATAAGAACATCGTGAACGTGAAAAGGTATCAGGAGTGATTTTAGCCCAAATGGTTCGTTTTAGCAAGACTTCCCCATTTTCATACTCCATTCCCTTTGAAATAAAGGCCAACATTCCATTTGCCTTCCCTACCAGCTGCTGAACTTGGATGCCAGCTTTTCGGGATTCAAGCATGAGGACCTGCAAACCCCTCTGTGCTGCAACTTTCTGCAGTCTTTTTCCACTTAAATAACATTCAGCTCCTCTATTCTTCCCGTCAAAGTGCATAACCTCACATTTTCCCACATTATATTCCACCAGTCAAGTTTTTTGCCCACTCGCTTAACCTGCCTATATCCCTCTGTAGACTCTTTGTGTCAACCGCAGCTTCTACCATGAAGACTGCTGCAAAGTGTTTACTCCACTGCTCTGCCACTTCCTGAACAAGGCCTTTCGGCCCTTCTGATCTTACCCTCCTAATATACTAACCCTATTGTCACACCCTTGATCAAGAATGGTACTGCGTAGGGAGGCTGGTGTGTGTGTGTGTGTGTGTGTGTGTGTGTGGGGATATATAATGGATCTGAATTTCTTGCGTAACAACTACTGTAGCCATTTCTAAAAAAGTCTCCCAAATCGTGCAGGCTATGTTTGGTTTGGTCGTGATCAAGTCCACACCCTTCCCCAGCAGCTTGGATTCACGTCCAGATTTAGTTCCAGTTCTCACTTCGCTTTACTTAGTCTCTGATGGTTGGAAATTGAAAGCAGATTTGAACCAGACAACCTGCTCATGCAGTCGTACTGATACACTGCGCTGTACGACATCCAACGGAGACTGACATGACCACGATTTCCTACAGTGGAAATGTTCAGTCTTAGCCGAGCCTTTGCAGCCTCTTCCAAGCGTCTTGCTGATTTGGAATCAGTTTCCCTATGCCGCTCTGAGGGTCTTGGAACAGGCTTCCACATGAACAACAATATCAAGCATTTAAAGAAAGAAAGGACGTGAATGTAGAACTTTTCAGGATGTCCCAAAGCGCTTTACAGCCAGTTAAGTATTATTTGAAGTGCAGCCACTGTTGTAATGTAGTAAACCACAGGGCCTGAATTTTTACGCTTGGCATGTGTGCCAAGTCACAGTGGGCCCAGGAGCGGATGTGAAATGCCCTTCTGCCAGCGATCGGACTCCCAACGCAATTTCATGCCGGCTGGCTAATTAATGGCTAACCAATGTGAAACGCACGCTGAGAAAGCCTCAGCGCTGCCGAGGGGGTGGGGGTGGGGGGGCGGGAAAAGGGCAGGTGCCGACAACAGTGAGGGTGCGGATGAGCTCTCGCGAGCTCGCTGAAGGCAGACAGTGGCTGCGGAGCTGCCTCAGGGAGCTGCAGACCTGGACAGGCCAAATGAAAAGAAAAGAAATGCACCAAAAACTGTGTCTCTGCAACACATTCAAGCGCCTGACAGCAGAGCTCAAAAAACATCAGTCCCCAGATATTGTTTTTTATTATATTTCACCCCGGATATTTCATCCTGCCCTTGGATAAGGTTTCGTTAAAAACAGGCTGCCCGCCTGCCCATGTGATGAGCGTGAAATTGCACGGGCAACATAAAATTGTGGACAATAGGGTTTTTAATGGCCTTAATTGACCCTTTAATTGTCGGCAGGCATGCCTCTTGATTCTGCGCGCGCCTGCCGGACTCTATTGCTCGCATGTGTGATGAAGCCGGGACATGTGCCCGACGTCATTTTGTGCAATTTCACTTGCTTTTGGGTCAGGCGTGCCCAACGCCCGATCAATATAAAATTCTGGCCCACAGCCAATTTGCACACAGCAAGCTCCCACAAATAGCAATGTGATAATGAGCAGATTAGCTGTCTGATGAAGTTGGCTGTGAGATAAAAATTGTCCAGAACGTCAGAGGAACAACTCCCTTGCTCTTCTTTGAAATATTTTTGCGGGATCTCGTGTCCATCTGAGAGGGTTTAACGCTTCATCCAAAAGACAGCACCTCCAGCAATGTGGTACTCCTTCTGTATTGTACTGGAAGTGTCAGCCTAGGTTTTGTGCTCAAGTTGCTGAAATGGGACTCGACCTCACTCTCAGAGGTGCGAGTGCCGCCCACTGGGCTACCGTATAGGGGAACATGTGAGATGCTTCACAAAAAAATAGCAAGCCAATGGATAAAATTGGGAGCTTGAACAAGGGTTTGATCAAAGAGGTGAGCTTAAAGGAGGAGAGGAGGGTGGAAGGCAAAGGGGTTTAAGGAGGGAATTCATAAATAGCTGCAGTGCCAGCTGCGATGATAAGGTGTTGAAAGGGGTGATCAAAAAATGACCAGAGGTCGAAGAGCAGACTGCAGGCCGGAGGCTGGAAGAGCTTAAGCTTATAGACATAGGGATACGTGAAGTCATGGAGCAGATTAAATACAGGGATAGAAAATTGAAATAGAAGGTGCTGGGGAATTAGCTGCCAATGTGGGTCAGTAAGGCTGGAGGAGGTGTTTGACCTATTCCAGACCTTGAGGGTCTGGAATAGGAATCAGGCCGCAGAGAGTTGGACAAGTTGGTGTTTCTGGAGGTGCCAGGAGAGCAACAAAGTAATCTTGTCTGGAGGTGACAATGGCATAGACAAGGTGTTCAGTGGCAGACGGGTCAAAGAAGGGGTGGAAGCAGAAGGTGTTACAGAGGCGCTGGGAAATAGGAAGTTAGGTGCAGTTGGAAGTTTGGCTCAGTGTTACCAAGGCTGAAAACAGTCTGCTTCCGTCTGAGACATTGAACCGGCGGGGAGGGTGGGGAGTGGGTGTTGCGTGTGGGGTGGTGGACTCCGTGACAAGGCCACAGGGAGTTGAAGGTTGTGACCTTTCCAGTGTTTGACTGGGGGAATCTATGGATCATACCAGGTTAGACGATGGTCAAGCAGACTGGTAGCGCAGAGGCAGTAAGGGAGTTGCCAGGGGCGGTGAGAGAACTAAGCGGAGCTGACCCCATCTCAGCGGGTAATGTCCAAACAGCGGCACACAGATGAGGGAAAAAAAAAAAGAGGCGTCCAAGGTTGAATCCTTGTGGGACTCCAGAGATGTTGGGGTGAGAAGAGAAACTATAGCTACAATTAGATAGGTAAGAAAATATCCAAAGCAGGAGATGTTCAAACAGTTGCAAAGCACAGGGGAAGGCCAGGAGGAGATCTGTCTGATGTGCTGAAGGCTGCAAAGTGACCTCGGAGGGAACCCATGAGGCTTGAGAACGCATCGCTATTGACAGAGGTTCAGGGATATCACCAACAACGACACATAACTTGGGGAAGTTTCACCCCAATAACTTTGACCTGGCTGGAAATTGGCTGAGGAACAGGAGACAAGAGAGTGGGGATAATGGGCAGGAAGTGACCAGCGATGCCCCAACAAGGATCTGCGTTGGTGCCTCACTATTCACCGCTATGCAGATGATGCTGCACTAGTCACCCACACAGGAGCTCTGCTGTCTCTCCCATGTCTGTAACTTGTTCTCCCTGACTACACACGTCAAGAAAACCATTGTCTTGGGGCAAGGTGTTGCACCTCTGCCCCTGATTGCATTAAATAACTAGAAGTGGTTAGCAAATTCTGCTTGGGTCACTGGTGACAATCTGTCCCCTGATGCAGAACTTAATGCACAAAAAGGGAAAGCAGCTGCCACCTTTGGCCAGCTCACGAAATGCGCATGGAATATCAAGCTTACCCTTAGACTCCTGTGTTCTCAGTACCTCGCTGCAAGGCTGTGAAGCATGGACGACAACTTACAGCTGCTATTGAAAAAGGAAGCCCAACAATTTCCATCTTCACTGTCTGTGGTGCATTATGACTATACCCTGACAGAACAAAATCACGAATGTGGCAGTCCTTTCAAAGGCCCGAGCTCCCAGATTTGTTAGCACTCGTCAACCAGAAGCGGTTTCGTTGGCTCAGACACGTCCGCAGGATGGAAGACGGTCACACACCCAAGGACTTTCTGTATGGTGAGGTAGCCGGAGCCAGGCAACCAGCAGGATGCCCAAAGCTCCGCTTCGAGGGTGCGCACAAGCATGACATGAAGGCGCTTGACATGGTTTATCCTACCTGGGAGTCACTTGCTGATGACAGGGGAAAATGGCGACACCTCCCGTTGGGCTGGCATGTACCCCCACGATGACCAGACGCCAACACAGAAAACAACAACCCACAACAACACTCGGTAGCTTCATGCGGGGCTGCTATGGCAAAAACCGCCTTTCATGGGTTGACCTCCTGAGCCACCAGCGAAGGTGCAGATGAAGACACCCCATCAGAAATGGACTGTGGTTGGAAGGATGTTGACATGACGATGGGATAGAAAGTCACATATCCAAAGGCAGAGGGCATTATAAGCAGTATTGACGGATGCTTAAAATGACAAAAGGGGGGGGAATTTTCTGCCCATCGGGCAGGCCGGTCAGGAGCGGGCAGGGAGCTGGTCGCCGCCGGTTGCCATTTTACGTGGGCGGGCTTGCGCGCGAAAGAGCGCAAAAATCTCCCTGAGGCACGGAGATGCCTCGGGGAGATTAAGTTCAAAAGTTTCAAAATTCAAAATAAAAAATGGTAAAAAAAAAATAGGGACATTTACACATGTCCCATGTGACAACGTCACATGAGCTGGGACATGTTTATCAAATGTTTAAAAATATTTATCAATTTAATAAACCCTTCATGAAACCTCAGCCCGTCCGTGGATGGGGTTTGATGAGAAATGCGAAGGCCGCCTGGGCTCTTCGCCTGCCCCCTCCACCCCAACCCCGCCGACCTTAAGGCTGGACGGGCAGCCCTGTCAAATTGCTTAATTAGCTTATTAATGGCCTTAACAGGCCTTTGACATTTCAGCTGGCGGACGGGCAGCTGACTCCAGTGCGCATCCGCTGAACGAAAGGTCAGAGTGACGCGCAGTGACATCGGCACGCCCGCCCACCATTTTACAGCATCGGCATGCAGGGCCCGCTCCCGCACAGAAAACCGTGGCCAAAGAGATGTTGATAGGGCTATCGAAAGGGCGGCAAATGGATTTCAATATAGGCAAATGCGAGGGTGTCCACTTTGGACCTATCAACAATAGAATAAGGTACTTTCTAAATGATAAGTAATCAGAAAGAGTGGGAGCTCAAAGAGATTTAGGAGTCCATTGAGAATAGATTGTTAAAACATCATGGACATGTACAGAATAGAATCAGAAAGGCCAATGGCCATTATATCTAGAGGAATAGAATACAAGGGGATAGAAGTCCCTGCTTTAGGTGTACAAAGCCCCACTTGTACAGTTACAAATTCTGGAATACTGTGAGCAGTTTTGGGCTCCACACCTGAGATAGGGCATTTTGGCCTTGGTGGGAGCACAGCATAGATTTATCAGATGGATAACTAGACTCCAAGGGTTAAACTAGAAGGAATGATTAAACAAAACTATAGTTGTATTCCCTCGAATTTGGATGGCTAAGGGGCGATTTGATCGAATTTTGCAAGATATTAAGGGAAACAGATAGAGTAGATTAGGAAAAACTAATTCCGCTGGTTTGAGGAAGTCTAGGACTAGGGGGCATTGTCAAAAAATTGGAGCCAGACCTTTCAGAAATGAAATTAGGAAATACTTCTGACATGTGAAGGCTGGTGGAAGTTTGGAACTCTCTTCTGCAAACCGCAACTGATGCTGGAGCAACTGTTAAATTTCGAAACTGAGGTTGATAGATTTTTGTTAGCCAAAAGGCTGGGGGCAAAGACGGCCGCGTGCAGATGGGCCGCAGATCAGCCGCGATCTGATTGAATGGCCCAGTGCAGGGCTCAAGCAGCTAAGTGGCCTCCTCTTGCTCCTATGTTCCTCTTGCTTTTCAGGAGGCAGTTATTTAGCCTCCTTGCTATTGATCCTCCTCTGGCCCCAGGTGATGAAGGCAGGCAGTACTCATAGCTTAAGATACTCTGTTTGATCCTTCGCAGAATTACAGGCAGGCATTTGTGGAGGCCTGGGAGTAATTTACCTGCTTCCCTTTTGGAAAAAAACATTTACAAATTTGCTTTATAATTTACAGCTGCAATGTAAACAAGGCTTTAGGGCTCCGCCAAACAATTATTTTGCTAATTGAATGTCGAGTTGAATTTTAGGATACATTAAACTTCCATGTAAATGTTACAACTTGTTAGTTAAGAGTGCCAACAGCATCTTGCAGGGTTACATGCCGGAACTGTGCTGAATGAGCCTCGTCCCTGGCAGTGCCTTGGTTAACCCATTGTGCTTTTAAACCAAAGCTGAGAACTCTCCTGAAGGCTTAGCGAGTAACCGAGTCACACATATGGTCCAGTTCCCTCTCTCTGCTGAGCTACTATCCAGTAATCTTTCTGCAAGCATGTAATGAAAGCTGGGTGAAGACAGGATCTGACCTGGTTGTGGCACATCTGTAGATGAATAGCTTTTCTGACACTCACTATTGCAACTCACACCATGGAACAATATTTAATTTTATTCTTTCTTGGACGTGGACGCCACCGATAAGGCCAGCATTAGTTTCCCATCCCTAACTGCCTTTGGACTGAGTGGTTTGCTCGGCCACTTCAGAGGGCAGTTAAGAATCAACTACATTGCTG
Source organism: Cetorhinus maximus (assembly GCF_964194155.1). Classification (NCBI taxonomy): domain Eukaryota; kingdom Metazoa; phylum Chordata; class Chondrichthyes; order Lamniformes; family Cetorhinidae; genus Cetorhinus; species Cetorhinus maximus. Next base: position 9,214,690 of record NC_135895.1, read on the forward strand.
TAGGGTCTGGAGTCACATGTAGACCAGACCAGGTAAATATGGCAGATTTCCTCCCCTAAAGGACATTAGTGAACCAAGATGGGTTTTTAACAACAATCGATGATAGTTTCATGGTCACCATTACTGACAAACCAGGTTATCTTTGGTTAACTGAATTTGAATTCCACCAGCTACTGTGGTGAACCCATGTCCCCAGAGCATTCGCCTAAACCTCTGGATTACTAGCCCAGTGACGTCACCACTGCACAGCCATCACCCCCTAACCCCGCTGGTATTTTTTTCCTCCTCAAGTTTTTATCCACTTCCCTTGGCAGATGCTTGGGTCAGGTCCTTAAAGAGGCCCGGGCAGAATTGTACCTCAGCGAGAAATTGTCACGCTCAGGACATAACGGATGGCAGGGGGGTGGTGGGGGGCAGGAGAAAGCAGGCAGAATAAAAGATAAAGCACGAACAGGATACAACAGAATTCCAACAAGCTGGGGGTATATAAATCAGGTTGCTGCAGATGACTTGTAATTTGCTTGCACTGGTTAGTGCAATGAAAAGTCAACACCTCACTAATTACACTTTGTACCAATTAAAAATGTTCAATCAATTCCAACTCTCTGAGCTCCATGTGGGGAAACCATCCAAGTAAAGTAGGCTATTACATTAAGGGGGGGTGATGTGTTTACAAGGATCCCAACAAACTGCACTGTGGACCAACTCATTCACTTAAAACCACTTTTGACCTTCTGGATGAAGGGACTCACCTAGTCCACGTTTATTGCTCAAGCAAAATCAACAACAACAAAGATTATTTGGTCATTTATGCCACCGATCTTTGAAGGACCTTGGTGTGTGTAAATTGGCCGTCCTGTTTCCCCTAGTCTAGAATTAGGGGTCACTGTTTAAAAATAAGGGGAAGAATTTTCCCCCCCGTTGGGGGGGACGTTCAGCAGGCCTCTGATCGGGGGGGCGGGGGGGGGGGTGGGTGGGCGTGCCATTTTACGTGGGTGGGCCAATTAAGGCCCGCCCAGCGTGACGTCTGCCAGGAAGCGCTATGTGCTCACTGTGCGGGCGGGGGGGGGGGTGGAATTCCCGAAGCCGGGAGCGCGCTCTTTCACGCATTCGCAGGAAAGAGCGCACTCACCCCCCTGAGGCTAAGTGCTGCCTCGGGGAGATCGGCACCAAATTCCAAAATGGTCAATGCACAAAGATAAAATTTCCCCGACGTGTCCCCTCATGTGACACTGTAAAAGTGGCCATAGCACTATTTCGAAGAAGAACCAGGTGAGTTATCCCTGATGCCTTGGCCAAAGTTTATCCCTCAATCAAAATCACAAAAACAGATCATTATCACACCATTATTTGTGGGAGTTTGCTGTGCGCAAATTGGCTGTCGCATTTCCTACAACAGCGACTACATTTTAAAAGCACCCCATTGGCCGTAAAGTACTTTTAAGATGTCGACCGTGAAAGGTGCTAAATAAATACAAATCTTTATTTCTTTTCACTATTGGCTGTAAAGCATTTTGGGACACCCTGTGGTTGTGACTGGTGCTGCAGAAATGCATATTAATTGTTTCTGACAGCCTAGAAGGTTCGAGGTCTGAGTCCCATTCTATGCCGAATTGGCTAATCCCAGTGGGAGGGAGAGTTGGGAATGGGCTCCATGCTGTCAAGTGGAAATAGCTGCATCAATAGCTGTTAGAAGCTCTGGACTATTGCGTGTTTGTGTGTGTGTTTCTCTCTCTCTCTCTCTCTCTCTATGATCAATAGACTATGCTTCTTACCAAACCACATCTAAAAGGCCCACACATAGCAAGATGAATGAAATTCCAGTGTGTCAATGGGCAATCTTGTGTTAATAGCTTTTTGACACGTTCCTGAGATCCTTGGGTTTAAGAAGTTAAAAAAAAAAGACAAAAAAACAGCTTTGCCTGAGACTGAAAGTCATTTTGTCGGTGGTGCTCTGACAATCGGCCAGAGGAGCTAGTGGGAGGCCAGGACAGCAAAACAACAACAACGAAAAATCAATATGGGATGCAGCTCTTTTGATGACAAATACTGCCAAACACTGGCACTTGAGGGACAAGAGTTAACTCTTTCACTCAGTCTCCTTCCTCTGAAAATAGCTTTCAGAAGAGACTGCGCCGGCCAGGAGGATGATGGCTTATGTGACTCAGTGCTAAAGGCCATCCAATTCCATTACTGCCCTGATCTAAAAGGCGATATGTATTGTGTGTGCTTTGCTTAATGTGAGCACCAAAGTCCACACAATGCTAAGAGAGGAAAGGGCCAAGGGAGACTAATAGAGTGGAGACTTGCCTCGGGTTTTGCCATTGTTCTCAAGCCTTCCTGCACTAAGTATGCAGCCGACAATGATTGTTGTCAGCACCAGTTTTTACTCTCAGATGAAGTTCCAATCATTTATATTTACAGCCCCTGTGCGCACTTAATGAATCTCTGTTCACAGTCTGGTGCCTTGCAAAAACAAAATAATACCTCATACATTGACTTGGTCAGTTCGTTTGGCAGTGCAGTTCATTTCCCTTTCATTGCCCTGGAGTTTCCAGGAATTAGAAAAAGAAAACCCTGTGTTTTTTTGAACACTTTCATTTCTTTGTTGTAATGACATTGGAGATTGGAGAAAGAGAAAAAAATCTATCTGACTGGGCTGGGGGGTTGGAGGTGGGGAGATAATATTCAACCTTCAAGAATACATCTAAGCACACAGCTGGCAATGCACAAAGGAAATATGGCAGCCATTTTTCAGACCACAAATACCCGATAAATCTGGGGTAATGGCTGAGCGGGGCAATGTTGGCTGCGAAGGGGCAGCTTTAATGACTGACCGGCGCTATTCCACCTTCCGCTGCTTTTTCAGATTCAACCCATACTCAACAGTGACAAACGCAATATGCCGCCATGTTCACATCAGCTGGATGAGGAGCTGAACTTTAGCATGTTGCTCCTGAAGGATACTTGGCGAAAGCTTATGTTTTGCTCCAGAGGCCAAAAAAAATGTTACGTTCCAAAGGATTAATTGAGGAAAGGTGACTTTGTTGGTTCTAGGAATCCCCTGAAGTGGAATGCAGACATGCTGTGCTGTCAACAGACTGCTACTGGAAATTGTGCTACAAGTCACACAAAGTTCTATTTACCGCTCCCCACAACCACCACCCCCCAACCCCCACCCCGCCCCACTCCCCCACCCCGCCCCACTCCACTACCCTTAGTGTTTACATGGAACATGGGGAGATTATTTAGTAACTTTTCACAGCATGGGGGGGGGCGGTGTCACTGGCTGGGCCAGCATTCATTGCCCATCCCTAATTGCCCTTCAGAAAGTGGCAGTGAGCTGCCTGTTTGAGAACTGAGTGGTTTGCTAGTGCCCTTGAGAAGTCAGTCAAGAGTCAACCACATTGTTGTGTCACATATAGGCCAGACCAGGTAAGGACAGCAGATTTCCTTCCCTAAAGGAATTCCTAAAGGAATTATAGCAGAGTTTCAGGAACCATTTTCTTTCATCAAGGCCTCGCACCAAACGCCCCAGGTGATTTATTATTTTTTTTGGCAGGAGCCGGGAGGAGCAGGTGTCCGTTAAAACAGGTTCACCCCCATCACACCCATCCCAAGGATTTCCTCCATCACCTCTCCTTCCCATCTTCCACAGGCTTCGCATTTCGAATGAGGTGTTAAACCAAGGCCCTCCCCTGTCTGGTGGACGTAAAAGATCTCATGGCGCTATTCAAACTACAGTCAGAGAATAGGGCAGTTCTCACTGGTGCCCTGGCCCTCAACCCAACATCACAGATTTTTCTGGGCATCCTACTGCTGCTTGTGGGAGCTTACTGTGCGCCAATTAGCTGCCAACTTTCCTACATTGCAAAAGTGACGGTACTTCAGAAGAATTTCAATGGCTGGAAAGCGCTTTGGAATATCTTGAGGTAGTGGAAAGCGCACTGTAAATGCAAGTTTTTCTCTCTTTCCCAACTGTGGGCCAGCCTAGCCTGTGAATCATCCTTTTATTGTTTGCGTGGAACAAGCGAGCTGCAACACAGTGCCGGGCTGGTACCTGAGCTCGCTGGTGTGCGCCACCAAGGCCCCTATATTATTTGGTTTGGGCCTTCTACTGGGAAGAACCCACTGGCAGTTGGCTCAACTCTTGTCCACTCACTGGCTTCCAGCAGCTAAAATCAGCCCAACAGTCTGTCCTCAATCCTCCAAGTTACATAATCGCAAACACACAAAACTGTTGGTGGGACTCAATGCGTTTGATGGACATTCGGTATTTAGATAGAATGTACAGTACAGAAACAAACCATTCGGCCTAAATCATCCATGTCAGCGTTAATGCTCCACATGAGCCTCCTCCCAGCCCTTTTGCTCTAACCTATTCACCTCAATCAGTCAATGCAGTGCCAAGCACCACATTCTAAACCAGTCTCTGGGTCAAGAATTTCCCCTGAATTCCCTATTGGATTTATTAGTGATTCTTTTCTATTTCTAGCCTCAAAATTCTGGTCTCCACACAAATCAAAGTGTCACCTTTACATCTAACCTGCCAAAGCCCCTTCATAATTTGAAAGAGCTCTTTTGGGTCACCCCTCAGGCTACTGTTTTCTGGAGAGAAGAGCTCCAAGCTGTTCAGTATTCCCTGAAAGACATAACTTCTCAGCTCTAGTACGGTTCTGGTGATGGATGTTAAAGTAATGGGAAGGAGAATGCCAGGCGAGCACGATTAAATCCTCATCTGGTGCCACTGCCGACAGTGGCTGTAATGTCTCGCACGCCCACATTCCAAGCCACTGTCATTCACCTTCTGTGAAGCTCTTGCTCGACTGACTGCTTCTTGTACACAGAAGACAGCAGCGAGACGGTGGGGAACATGCACCCTTCATCCACCCCTGCGCTATTCTGGTTTTCAGCAGGCCGGAAATCAATGGAAAAAAGTGAAAAAAAAATCTGTCAAGCTATGTAACTCTGTCAATAATTTACTTTCCTTTTTGTTCAAATGACTATCCTCTGTCTGCTCCTTACCTTTCGTTTCTTTAAAGTGAAATTGCACATTGATTTCTTGTTCTTGGTGACCCTCAGGAATAGAAGGAGAAGGCCATTTATAGAGGGAGAGCGTGTGCCGGCCTCTTACTGTGGTGTTCATAATCCGTGACCTCTGACACAACATGCATTGTTTATGGCACTAACAGTAATGAAAATAAAAATTGCACCAATTTCCCTGAGCAACATCTTGTTTTTTTTGCCTTTCTGGTCGGTCCTCTAAAAAGGCTGTGTCGGGGAGAAGTTTTTGCCGTGCCACGAGCGCTCAAAAGAACCGGGTTCAAATGGGAGAAAGATCTGAGGTAAAAGCTGAAAGGTCATTGGGGCAAAATTGGTCATGGCCTCCTCAAAACAAGTTTGCTGACTGTGGACAGATGGAGGTACTGTCTCACACGGCTTTCTCCTCTTTGGTTAAGGAGGCTACCAAAAAGAGACTTCTTTTTAGACCTTATGTGGGTTTCCTGATGTGGCGTATCACCTTTCACTCAGGGAGTCTCTGAGTGGCATGCACTTTTACATGCATGTTTTAATCTGGAACGATGAACAGCAATGGTTAAGGCTCTAAGTTTCTTTCCATCGCTGACCAGGAATCTCTCCTGCCCTTACTGTTTGCCACGTGTTGGATAATCAACCTGTTTGGCCACATTATGACACATCGCCTTCCTTGGTCATCAAGTCCAGGGTGGGACTGGAACCCAGGCCTTCTGATTTAGAGGTATGGATGCTACCCACTGCACCACAAGACCTCCATGGACTTCCTGGACAGTAGCCCCATTGGGCTGCTCACCCATATTTACATCCAGGGACCGTAGAATCTAACAGCAAAGATGGAGGCCATTTGGCCCATCACACCCTGTAGCCAGCTCTTTGAGCGAGCTGGCCAATTTAGTCCCACACCCCCAGCTATGTTGCAAACTCCCCTGCCAATTAGTCCTCCTCAAGTGCTTGTTCATGAAGCCAAGTTTCTACACAGGTCAGCTGAGAAGTCAGTGGACCGTTACATTTATATGAATGGCTACACAGGATTCATGCGAGGCAATGATGCCGTGACAGCACACCACAGCTCTGACCTGGCTGCGAGGCTTCTTTTGTCAAATAGCCTTCCAACACCTACCATGCTTGGCTTGAATAACCACCAGCGGGAAGAGGTACCAGTGTGTGACCAAAATCTGTATCCAAAAGATATCACGACGTTCCAGGGTGAAAAGGAGGAAATTTGGCCATTGGAATATTGGACACGTCACTGACCAGTGTTATATCAGTCAGTTAGTTAGTTATGACAGTCAAGCTTACGCCAGAGACAACGTGTTCCACAGGACTGTACACTGTTTGCCACTCCACTGGTCATTATTCACAGTCAGTATCGTCAGGCTATTTGACCACAACAGCCTCACCATCAAGCCTGACCCTCTCCCCATCCAATGGCTGTTTTCGATATGAGTTCTAGCAGATAGCTTCTGTGGGTAAAGGATCCTGATCCATTTCCCCCTCCTGGACTGAGGGAATAGATAAGAAACCAGCCTAGGGCACCTACAACCAGCCCCACCACCCTCCCACCTATTGACCCAGCACAAAACAGGGACTGAAAAGGGATTGAACAGCTCAATGGCTCACTGAGTAAGCATCCTCGAGCTGTTGGGAGGCTGCAACGAGACCTGGCTGAGGGATTGCAGTCTGAGGAGCATGATCAGGCAAACGTGGAGGGCTCCCAAGCCCCATGGTGTACAGTGACACAGAAATGCCTCATCTACAAAATGTTCTCACTCTTAATCAGGGAGTGGCTTCATTCTTCAAAAGACACAGACATGCTTTAGTGGTGGGGGATGTAATAAGTTCACGCCAAATTTTCGGAACACTTCACCCGGTGGGGTCTAGGAAGCAACGTTTTTAATCGAGGCAAAGAATTTACAAAGGGGATAGGTAAGTAGAGACGTATGTTCCCTGCACAGATTTCCATCCACTGAGACACAGTCAGGAAAATAATTCATTTAGCTGGAGTAATTATTCACAGCAGTAATCAAATTCACAAACCATTTTGAATTTTTAGTCCCAGTCATAAAAGGAAAGTTGTAAGGAATCCAGCACAGCTTGGGAGGTTGCTGCGGTGGTAGGTTGCAGGCTTTTTAATAAAATATCACCAGATGATTCTCAAATAAACAATGATTGAATACCGAGAGAAATGCGCCCAGTGGGAGTGATGCTTGGATAGGTAGGGTATGGTTGGCGCCCACTATGATGGAAGGTGTATATCTGGGGTAAGGTGGCAGTGCCAAACTAGGGCATATGGAGTGGACAGTCTCACTGACGGAAGATGGAAAGGAGCAGCAAACACAGGACCAGGAGAAGGCCACTCTGCCCCTCGAGCCTGTTCTGCCACTCTACTAGACACTGGCTGATTTGTATTTCAATTCCCTTTATCCGCCTTAATTCTGTAGCCCTTAGTACATTTGCCCAACCAAAGCTGATCAAAATCGGTTTTGAAGTTTTCGATTAACTCCTAGCCTCAGCAGCTTTTTGAGGAGTGCCTTCCAAATTTCCACTATACCCTGCGTGAAGAGTTGCTTCCAGACACCCCCCTGAGCAGTCTAGCTCTAATTTTAAGCTTAGGCCCTCTTGTTGTGGATTCCCCCACCACAGCAAATAGCTTACCTAGCCTATCAACTCCTTTGATCAGCTCAGCGCCTCAATGAGATCATACTCTTAACTTCTATACTGAAGAGGATACAAGCTGAGTCTGTGCAACCTGTCCTCATCATGTTGCCCGATTAGTCCTGGGGGACAGTAGGAGGTCGGAGGCAGAGAGAAAGGGTTCGTGTTGACGTACAGGGAAACTGGAGATAGAGGATCCTGCCTCTCAAATCTCACTCACTGGTGTTGGTCAAAAGGTAATGGTCAGTCCTCAGCACTGTGAGCGACTTCATCAACAGGTAAGACTTGAGAGAAATGATTAACTGCTGGCAGACTGTTGAATGGCCAATAGGAGATGGTAGATTAGGTGATGAGGAACAGAGACACTTTATAGGGAAGATTGTGGTGCAGGGAGTAGTTTCTCTGCCTCTGAGCAAGAAGCTCCAGGCTCAAGTCCCACTCCAGAACTTGATGGCCAAGGCAAGTGTGTTCATAATGGGGCCAAACAAGTTGAGTATCAAAAATAAAAATACCTGGGAAAACTCAAGCAGGTCTGGCAGCATCTGCGGAGAGGAATACAGTTAACGTTTCGAGTCCGTATGACTCTTCAACAGAACCGTTCTGTTGAAGAGTCATACGGACTCGAAACGTTAACTGTGTTCCTCTCCGCAGATGCTGTCAGACCTGCTGAGTTTTTCCAAGTATTTTTATTTTTGTTTTGGATTTCCAGCATCCGCAGTTTTTTTGATTTCATTTAAGTTGAGTATCAACCTGTAAATCCTTCTGACATACCCTGATGGAGGCAGTAAGAGAAGAGATTCCTGCTCAGCCATATAATGGAAAGGATAATGATGGTCGAGGCTCCAATATTCATGGCTCTGGACTACAACACCAGTGCGTGCCCTCACAGCAGCTCAGACTCCTCGAGTGAACAGCAACACAAGGGAAATAGCTCATCTTCTATGCGGTGACATGCGAGGACATACTTTGGTAGAGGACACCTTGACTTCTGGGCTGGTGGCTCAAAACCTGGAAGTGCGCACCCCCACTGGGAACAGAGACGATCATCTCCAAAAATGAATTGACCCAAAACAAGGCGACGGGGTTTAACTGGGTGGGCGGAAAGACGGTATTTTTGCGCTCCGACAGTGGCCTGATGATTTCAGAAACAGGTTGCAGTTTAAACTAGCTTGACTCTCCCTCTGATTGGTCGCCTTTTGGTGTTGCCAGCTGGAAAGGCAACGTCGACAGCTGGAAATCTGATTTTTTTTTTTTGTTTTTGTTTGTCTTCAGGGTTTTGGGGCATGTCCAATCCATCTCGTTTTCACGGGAGCCCAGAGATTAATCAGCACACATCAGCTTGTCTGGCACCCCAGATGAGGGAAATGTCTCTGAGCCACCAGGTCCCCTGACGGTGGCAGGGAAACCATCCAGCAGACGCGCTCTCGTTTCTTCCGAGCCCTCTGCCAAGGTGAGACTGTTTAGGTTACTGATGTGATTCCTACTCTTCAAAGCAGAAGGTGCTCCACTGGTCTGTGATGAGCTTTGGCACGTCCCAAGGTCATGAAAGGCACTATGCAAATGTAAGTTTTTCCTTTAAATATCCACTCTGTGAAGTCGACATCTGACTCTTTGGAAACACACGCTCTAAGTTAGCAAATAAAACTAAAGCCACTTCCAAGGGTTGTGGCAAAAAGTAGTTCGTCTCTCTCTGTCACTGCCTCTTATGTTATGCTTTCAACATAGAACTGTCCAGCCTCCAGAAATGTGCTTTGAATTAGAAGCTTTGCGTTTCCTCTGGTTGTCTCTAAACAGATTCATCACTTTCCCTGGTGAAGGGGAAGAAATGATCCAAACTGTGTCTCCATTTCCTCTTGCGGTCACGTTGGGTGGAGGGGGGCTGGGGGGGAGGGAGGCAGGACGGGGTGTCCGACTGAGGGGTCGATTTCTCTCCAATCCCACAGAGACCCTTCCTCATTGCTGCTTTGTGCCTGGTCGAGATTAGACTGTGCGTTCAGCTGGTGAAACTTTCATGGCACGGCTCACAAGTGCCTGGTGACTAAACCACGTGTGAAAGAAAGATTTGCATTTATGTAGCGCCTTTCAGAACCTCAGGACGTCCCAAAACACTTTCAGAGCAACTTAAGTATTTTTGAAGTTCAGTCACTGCTGTAGTGTAGGAAGCACAATGCACAGCAAGCTCCCACAAACAACAAGGTGATAATGACCAGATGATCTGTTTCCATGGCATTGGTTGAGGGATAAATACTGGCCGGCGCACCGGGGAGAATTCCCCTGTTCTTCTACAAAATAGTGCTGTGGAGTCTTTCGCAACCACCCGAGGGGGCAGGCAGGGCCTCAGTTTGATGCCACAGCCAAAAGACAGCACCTCCGACCGTGCGGCGCTCTCTCAGCGCTGCACTGGGAGTGTCAATAATCAATTCAACACACATTTGCAGGCCCAATGACCAAGCCCATGGTCCCACTGCCATTCCCCTATGGGTTCCATCGCTGGGTGATCAGGGAGCTGAGGCATGCAAAGTTCGTCTTCAATAACGAGAGGAGATCGTCTGGCTTTCTGTGCTCCTCGAGCAGGGAAAACTGAGCAGAAATGCAAAACAATGGAGCATCTGGGGTTTTAATCAGATTGTACTGCAGCAACCGAGTGTATTCTCAAAGATTTTCATTTGACATCAGCAGAATTCACTCCGCTTCTTTGTGGAGCCAGACGCTTTACAAACTTCAGAGGTTTGAATTACTGTCAATTGCATCTAAATTTCAATGAATATTTTAGAATTTAATCACTTCATACGCTTGCAGTATATGTACCTGGGGTTTGAAACTGTGCTGATCAATGCTGGGCAGCTCATTGCACAAGAGCTAGCAAAAGACAGTAAGCAGCTGAGCTATATACTGAATGGGAAGCCCCCCCGCTTCCATTCCCAGGACAGTGCTACGTTTCCTGACCTCAGCTTGTCTGGAGGTCAGGTAAGCGCCCAGCGCTAGCGAGGTGGGGGGGAACACTGTCCTGTGTTCCCAGTTGCTTGACCATGAAGGCACCCTGCCACTCTATCCGGTCTGGCAGCATCTGCGGAGAGGAGCACAGTTAACGTTTCGAGTCCGAATGACCCTCTGAAGGGTCATTCAGACTCAAAACGTTAACTGTGCCCCTCTCCGCAGATAGGGTCATTCGGACTCGAAACGTTAACTGTGCCCCTCTCCGCAGATGCTGCCAGACCTGCTGAGTTTTTCTAGGTATTTGTTTTGGATTTCCAGCATCCGCAGTTTTTTTGCTTTTATCTGCCACTCTATCCACCTTACTACAGAGTATATGGATTGGGAGAGATCAGGATCTGCAAGGGGTTGTTTGGGGGTGGGGGGGTGGGCTGGGGAGGGCATTGAGGCCCCTACAGTCTAAACGTCTGCCAGGACTTGCTCCCTCTGAACTCAGGAATAAATGAAGACTTGCATTTATATGGCACTATTAATGTCCACAGAACATCCCAATGTGCTCTGCACCCAAAGGAAGTTGTTTTTGAAGTGGGCCGTTGGTGTTATAATGCAGGAAGCAGAATGGCCAATTTAAGCACAGCAAGCTCCCACAAACAGCAACGTGATTATCTGATTTATCACTGATGTTGGTTGAAGGACACCGGGAGCGACCTTGTTCTTCTCTGAATTCATGCCATGGGGTTTTTTTTTTAATGCCCACCTACAAAGAGCTGACGGGGCCTCAGTCTAACCGCTTATCTGAAAGACTGCGTGTTAGACAGAGCAGCACAGCCTCATTATTGACACAGTGAACAAAAGACTGGATATTGTGCTCATGCTTCTGGAGCGGTATTTGAATCCGCAACCTTCTGACTCTGAAGTGAGGGCTCTGCCCACAAGGCTAAACTTGCTGAGGGTGCAAAGATAGGGAGGAGAGTAAGTTGCCAAGAGGAGGTAGATAGGTTAAGTGAGAGGGCAAAAATTTGGCAGATGGAGTACAACGTGTTAAAAAGTGAACTAATCCACTTTGGTAGGAAGAACAGGAAAGCAGTATAGAATTGAAGAGAGACTGCAGATCTCTGGGGGTACAGAGGGATCTGGGTGTCCTGGTGCATGAATCGCAAAAGGTTAGTAAGCAGGTACGGCAAATGATTAGGAAGGTGAATGGAATGATGTTGTTTATTACAAGGAGAGCGGAATTTAAAAGGAGGGAAATTCTGCTAAAGTTGTAAAGACCATTGGTGAGACCACATCTGGGGTACTGTGTACAGTTTTGGCCTCCTTACTTAAGGACATAATTGCATTAGAAGTAGTTCAGAGAAGGTTCACTTCACTGATTCCTGGAATGAGGGGGGTTATCCTCTGAGGAAAAGTTAGACAGGTTGGGCCTGTATCCATTAGAGTTTAGAAGGATGAGGGGTGATCTTATTGAAACGTCTAAGACCCTGAGGGGATTTGACAAGGCAGATGCTGAGAGGATGTTTCCGCCCTATGGGAGAGCCAAGATCCAGGGGACACAGTTTAAAAATAATATCCTCTCTAATCTTTCCACCAATCACCTTAAACCTGTGCCCCCTGGCAATTGACCCCCTTGGCTCAGGGAGATAGGTCCTCCCCATCTACTCTATCTAAGCCCATCACAATTTTGTACACCTCAATCAAGTCACCCCTCAGTCTTCTCTGTTCTAACGAAACAACCCGGGCCTACCTAATCTCAACGAGGTTCTCATCTGCCAACATTTTCTTGTCAGCCTTCACCCGATGCTTTCTGTGCCAGCCCTTCCATTGTTTTCAGGAGGTTCACGGGTAAAGCGAGCCAAAAGTACACATCTGTTCATCTTTGCCTTTGGCATAATGGAGGCAGTGGCAATATGGTGCAGGTAATGGTCCCGCACCAGTGACATCCTGCCAGTGTGCCGTGGTAACGTTAATCTGCTTCAGATCAGTCTCGAGGTCTGTCTCAGATGAGAAAGTCTTGATTTGCATGTTGGCTTGGTGTCAGGTATGCTGGTACGCTCCTAGTCTGCTTTGCCTGCCAATTACATGCCGTGTTTAGGAGGTAAAATGATTTCACCACTATGTTTGCTCGTATTCTGTTCTTTTTTTTCCCAGTTTTGCTTTTAAGAATTCGTGCAGAAGACGGACGTGCCAGTGATGGTTCCGTAAGGCTGCCTTAATCCAAGTCAGATTCAGACTCGAGATGGCTGGGGTTCTGCCTCAGATGAGGGCTCTGACTCACATGCTGGCTCTTTGTCAGATGATGCTGCTGATAATGAGACAACCCTGAGTATGAAAAGCAAAAGGCAGCTCTGAAGAAGTGACATCGAGCACAGTGTGCACTCTGTTGTGTCGTCCTCAACGCCACTTGCAGCCTCTGCTGGAGGATGACATTTTCCCCCGAGTGTCACTTCAACAGGCCACATTCCAAAGGGCCTGTCTCTCGCATGTCAGTTTGTCATCAGGGGGAACAAGGCCATGCAAAATGGTCTCCTTCGATAACTCAGTTAAAGCAGTCAGTAGTTGAGTTAGTGATATCTCAAATCTGGCCTCTTATGTATCCTCGATTTCCTTCAAACTGTACATTCCTCCATTGGCAGCCTTCAGCTGTCTGGGCCAATATTCGCTCTAATTTTATTTTGGCATGCATGGGGGTTTTATTTAAGTGTGTGGCCCCTTTAAATTCTTTTGCATGCATGTACAGTGACTTAAAGGGGCTGTCTTCCCACACAGGGACTTTTGGGCTACTTGGCCGTGAGACTTAAAGGACCTAGACCCTAAAAGCTCTGGTTTTCTCTCCTCAAACCTCTTCACCTCTCTCTATCCTTTTTTAAGACCCTCCTTAAAACCTAGATCTTTGACCAAGCTTTTGGTCACCTGCCCTACTATAAATTCTTAAATGACCCCGTGTTAATTTTTGTCTGATAATGCTCCTGTGATTGACCTTGAGTACACCATGGTGTTAAAGGCGCTATATAGACGCAAGTTGTTGTTGCTTTGCTTCCCAGTCTGCACCACTTCATCTGATCTCAGCTAGGGCGATCCTAGGAGGTGATCAACATGTATGCGCAGTTGTCCTGATTACAGAGGGAGAAATGGGGGGGGCCAGGATTTTGCCCTCGTTGGGTGGCGGGATTGGCAGGGGGGGGCGAGTGGGACTGGTCAGGAAGCTAACTGCTGCCCGTGATTGGGCGGTGACCGTGATTTCGCGTTTGTGGGGCCAATTAGGGCCCGCCCAGCGTGAAACACATGTTGCGGTGCTCAGCGCTGCCTGTGTGGCGGGGCGCGGGTGGGTGGGAAGGGGAGGATGGCAAGCGTGCAAGTTTGCATATATATGCCGCAGGAAAATCCACAGCCTTTCCTTCATCTACTTTCTTAGTAACCTCCTCGAAAAACTCTACAAGGTTTGTTAAACACGACCTATGACGCACAAAGCCGTGCTGACTATCCTTAATCAGCCCTTGGCTGTCAATGGGACTAGCGGAATAATATTTCGGCACAGACTAGAAGGGCCGAATGGCCTGTTTCTTCTGTGCTGTAGTGTTCTATGGTTCTAAAAGCTCTCCGAGGCACAGAGCTGCCTCAGGGAAATGAAGAGTTTTGAAAATTAAAAATAAAGAATTTTGAAATGTTAAAAAAGGTGTCCCCCTCATGTAAAATAAGCAGGGATATGTTATGAGTGAAATTAAAACATTTATATTTAATCTTTATTTGCTGTCGGAAACCTCATCCCGCCCGAGGACGAGGATTCCTAAAAAATCCGAAGGCCGCTTCTTGGCCTTTTCGGCTGCCCGCCAACTGTACGGTTGGATGGGGCAGCGAAAAATTGAACTTAATTATTACTTTAATGGCCCTAACAGGCCTTTTAATTGTTGGCGGGCGCGCTGGTGACTCCCGCGTGTGCCTGCCGACCAAAATGTCGCCCGGGTGCGCGGTGACATCGGGACGCTCGTCCAACGTCGTCACGCATCATTTTACGCTCATTCGGGTCGGGCGCGTGCCCACCCAACAATCGAAAAGTTCTGGCTGGGGAGTTGTTGTGAATGGGAAAATCAGCAAGGTCTCCTACTTTTAATTTCTCATGAGCACTGGTGGTAGCGCACAATTTCGTGGACACCGGGTGACAGTATGCTCAGGCTCGGGCTGTGATGTGAACGGTCTGTCAACGCTCGTCCAGGACTCACAATTCAAGAGTGGGCATTAATGCGTATGGGCAGGAGACAGTCAAGACGTGGGATGTACTAGAACAGTTCCAGGGATGAGGTTATGCGGATAGGAAAACTCCCTGAGAGCAGAGAAGGTTAAGAGGAAGTTTGAAAAAGTTGTTCGAAATCAGAAATGGTTTGGTTAGAGTAAAGAAGAGAAATTTGTGGTAGAAGGATTGGCAAGCAGAAGACAGAGGTTTAAGGTGACCGGCAAAACAACCATAAGAGCATAAGAAATAGGAGCAGTAGGCCATTCAGCCCCTCAAGCCTGCTCTGCCATTCAATAAGATCATGGCTCATCTGACTGTGGTCTTAACTCCACTTTCCTGCCTCCCTCCCCATAACCCTCGACTCCCTGGTCAACCAAATATCTGTCTAACTGAGCCCTGGATATATTCAATGACCCAACCCCTACTGCTCTCTGGGGAAGATAATTTCAAACAATGACAACCCTCTGAGAAGAAATTCCCCCTCGTCTCCATCTTAAGTGGGAGGCTTGTTATTTTGGACTATGCCCCCTAGTTCTAGATTCCCCAAGAGGAAACATCCTCTCAGCATCTACCCTATTGAGCTCCCTCAGAATCTTATTTGTTTCAAGCAGATTGCCTCTCCTTCTTCTAAACTTCAATGAGTATCGGCCCAGCCTGCTCAACCTTTCCGTATAAAACAAACCCCTCATCTCAAGAATCAACCTAGTGAACCAGAGGCAAGAAAATGTCTTGCTTTTGCACAGAGAGTTACCCTGATTAGCCAGCATGTGCAGCCTGAAAAGTTGGTGGAGGCAGATTCAATAGTAACTCTTGAAAAAGAATTAGGTTAAGAAATGATTCCAACTTGTGTGGCTTTTTTTTTTAAGAAGTTTTAACTGAAAAACAAGCCTACTGTACTGCACTGAAGAGGGCAGTGGGAGTGCGAGCAAAGGCCAGAAGTCTTAAGTGGTTTTACACCATAATGCAACCAGAGTACAACTTGGCTTTTTCCATCCATGTCACCCATGGCTCGGTTGTTACCCACCCCCCCCGAAGTCAGAAGGTTTATGCCCCACCCCAAAAACCTGAGCACAAAACCCAAGCTGACACTTCATTGCAGCCCTGTCGGAGGCGCCATCTTTCTCAGGTGGACGTAAAAGATCCCACGGCACTATTTTAAAGAACAGCAGTGAAAGCTCTGCTCAGTGTCCTGGACAATATTTATTCCCCCAGCCAAGTTTTCCAACAAACAGCCGATCTGCTCATCATCGCATTGCTGTTTGTGAGAGCTTGCTGCACATAATTTGGCTGCCACGTTCCCTACATCACAACAGTGACCGTAGGTCCTGAAATTTATACCTTTACAGGATGTAGGCAACTTTTTGGCCTTGAGAAGATGGTGGTGAGCCACCTTCTTGAACCACTGCAGTCCCTGTTAGGTAAGGGGTTCCAAGGCACCACTTAATCAAAGTCTTTCTTAATTCTTTGCCCCTCAGTTTCTGCTGCAGCCTGTATCATTCCCCATCAGGAAAAGGAGCCGCTTGTAACACCTTTGCTAAAGTGGTCCTCTTGATCCGGAGAACATCTCTTTAACTGTGCCCAGCGAGGGAGAGACCTGCGTTCCAACATTGCCTGCAGTCTCTTCCTTCGTTCAAAGCTTTCCTCAATTTTATAGGACTTGCACCGAGCAAACCTTGAAATTTCCCTTCGGACTTGCTGTCCTGCCGACATTTATTGCAGTGAAGCAGCCTGCAGTCAATCAGTCCTACCGCTTCCAAAGCAAAATTGAACATCTTCGTTGGGCCTGCACTGCCTCAGCACACTGTCAGAACCAGTAAAACTGTCAGTGGCTCCTGGGACTTCACTTAAAAAAAAATCCACTTTTCCCATTTTACTTCATAGCTCAATGGTGCTTTGTTCCCTGCTAACAAATGCACTATCCAGGCAATTGTGGGATACACTGTGCTCTGTGCATTCCATGTGATCTACATGGATATGACAAGTTGCAGGCCCCCGTAACTGTATAATCTAAAACATATTGCATGTAATTGGAGAGGATTTAACCTTCTAACATTGATGTTACAATTTTGATGCATTGTCCTTGCTCTCTCCCAGGGACCTTGGGCAAAATCTTTCCATTGATAATGGCGTGCACACTGCTGGTGGAATTGAAATGCTTTCCCCACCACTCCCCACCCCACCTCCGCTTGGTTGTTGTGAATTTAATCTACATGCTACTGTACTCTGCTGAGACACGTACTCACTCCATGTTGAAAGGGTGCTTTTGGCTTTAAGATCAGAAGTAGGCAGTAAAAGAGGTGACCGTTTGGCCCCATCTTGCTCTTTCCCCACACCCATGCAGATTTCTCCCTTTCGAGTATGTATCTAATCGGCTTTTGAAAGTTCCTGTTAAATCTGCTTCCACCAGTTTTCCAGCCAGAGCCCAGAAGGCTGGCGGAGAGTGGGGGAGGGGGCAGACATTGCTGAACACCAAACACTTGGGGCCCAGGAGCTAGGGTCATTGCTCTAAATGGAGCTTCTTGTCTCCCAACCTGAGCGGCCAGACGCAGAGCTGCAGACCTGAAAGACTGACTTGAAAAAAAAAGTAGGAACCTTCAGGCTGGGGAGTTTTCGATTTTTCTGAAGTTGGTGTTTCATGTCAGTTTCACTGAGGGGGCTTCGCTGCTGCTGTTTCCAGCCTTCGGGCAGCTTCGTGGTTCCGATTGTTTTTGAAAATCCCGCCCAAAAAAACCACAAAGCCGCCCGAAGGTCAACGACAGCGCAACAACTGAGAGAGCTTGTGCTTGGAAAATGCTAAGCATAATCTCTGTGCTTTAGAGCCAATTTGATGGTGTTGGAGCGATGGGGAGGGAGGATGGAGGTTGGGGGCTGTTGGATGCTCCTGTAAGGAGTTGGACGGATGGGGGAAGCTTGGGGCTGTTGGGGGGAAGTTGGGGTCTCTTGGAGGGAATTGGGGGGATGGGATGGGATGGTGTAGGGAACAAGGGGCCTGGAAAGAGGAGAAGCACCAAGACGCATGATTTTTTAAAAATTCATTCATGGGATGTGGGTATCGCTGGCCAGACAGCATTTATTACCCACCCCTAGTTCAGAGGGCCTTTAAGAGTCAAACACATTGCTGTGGGTCTGGTGTCACATGTAGGCCAGCAGATTTCCTCCCCTAAAGGACACTAGTGAACCAGATGGGTTTTTACAACAATTGACAATGGTTTCATCATCAGACTTTTAATTCCAGATTTTTATTGAATTCAAATTCCACCATCTGTCGTGGCAGGATTCAAACCCAGGTGCCCAGAGCTTTACCCTGGGTCTCTGGATTATTAGCCCAGTGGCAATACCACTATACCATCGCCACCCCCTTGATTTCTTTCTCTGGGATTCCTCTCCCTGGCCCTGCTTCCAAACAAAGCAGTTCAGATCACAGCAAATCACCGTGTTAAAAAATGTCCCCTGCCTCTGGTTCTTCTGATCTTTCGCCATTCACCTTAAGCCTGTTGCCCTCGGCCCTTGGACAGTTTCTCCTTATTTAATCTATCAAAAGGCTCCTTGATTTTAAGCACCTCCATCAAATCTCCCCTTAACCATCTCTGCTCTGAGGAGAACAAGCCCAGCTTCTCTACTCTCTAGTCTAGGCATGAGGTACTCTCGCTGTCTTTGGCAAATATAAAGCAGTCAACCGTTGAGTGCATCCAACACCCAACTTCACTTGAGGTACTAGAGTAAAGGTCAGAAGACCAGGAAATTCCCAAGTTTATAGGATTGAGCCTGTCATGGAGACATAGTACATAGGCTGTCTAGAAAGAAAAGAACTGTATTTATATTGTGCCTCCCCCATTCTCAGGCCCTCTCAAATGCTTTAGGGTGAAATATTTTCGAAAAAAGTATAGTCACTGTTGCAGGAAAAGTGACAGCCAATTTGCGCACAGCCAGCTCCCGCAAACAGCAATGCGATCATGACCAGATCATCTGTTTTCAGTGATGTTGGTTGAAGGATAAATATTGGCCAGGACATTAGGAAAATTCCCCTGCTCTTTGCTGAAATAGTTCCATAGGAGCTTTCACACTCTGCTGAGAGGACAGGAGGAGCTGGGTTTAAATTTCATCCCAAAGATAACACCGCACTCCCTCATCACTACACTGAAAGCATCAGCCTGGGTTTTGTGCGAGTCTCTGCAGGGGATCTTGAACCCAGGACCTTCTGGCTTAGAGGTTAGAACACTATCCACTGACCCACTCATGGAGCAGCCACACAGACCACAGCTAAATAACTCCTCTTTTAGGCAGGTGAGGTTACAATGGGTGGCTCGGAAAGCTTGAGTTAGTGGCCTCTTCCTCCGAAGACCCAAGACCCAAAAGTATTCTGAAAGAATTGTGTGCATAGCCCTTTGCAAACTTGGCACTGCCTTGTCGGCTGCAGCACAAAACCATTCCCAATTCCGCTCGAATTGATGCTAAATCAGTTATATCATTCAAACATTTGGGAAGATACAGTAATAATGCAGTTGGAGGTCAGCTTTCCACTGTTCATGAACTTTATTGAGCTTGATTAGAGGAAACTAGCAGCCAAAGCAGCACTTTCATGACAGAGGAGGAATAGACATTAATACCAGGCCTGTAAGAAATTGGGGTCTTGAATAAACAGGTATTTTCTGCACAATACAGAACGTTTATAGGATTTTCAGAACAGCATTGATTCTCTCGCTGGAAAGAGGATCTCTAAACACTTTGACCACTAAACAGTCTTAGTTCAGGCCGCCATGTTGACATTCCTAAGCTGTGAGGATGGCGTATAGTCTATGCAAGTGTTTAGAAAGGACCCTCAACATGATGTAAAGTAAAAAGCTGACCTCGAGCAAGGGGCACACAAGGGGGGTGATAACCACCTTGCTGTTTTGAGTGCCTGTCCTGTGCCCATTGGTCAGAATAGTTTGAATAGGTGACTGACACTGGGTAAGCTACCAGCAACCCCACCTCCCCCAAAAGGGTATATATGGGGAGGTCCTGGTCAGGTCGTATACTGCTGAGGGATCGCACACTGCTGAGGGATCGCACACTGCTGAGGGATCGCACACTGCTGAGGGATCGCACACTGCTGAGGGATCGCACACTGCTGAGGGATCGCACACTGCTGAGGGATCGCACACTGCTGAGGGTTTGGGGAGGTTGCAGTACTTGTTGATAGCTGCCTTCTTAAGATGGATGAGCAGGAGGAGGATGGTGAAATCAGCACACTCTGTCAACTGTTTGTCTGCCGTCTGGAACTAGTACACCACAACTGTCATGTGTTGCACATTTTTTCTGTCTAATTAGTTAATATATCATATCTAAACTGTTGTTTCTTAATAAACTCAATAAACCATCTTAAGATGACTAGTCAACTGTTATCTGTGGCCCCCGAACCCTAGGAGATCTTACAGGCCATTCGGCCCATTGCGCCTGTGTCGGCTCTCTGCTGGAGTAATCCAAAACTAATCCTGTGATCTCATACTGTCCCATTGCCCTGAACATTGCTCTTCACGCTTCCCTGAAAAGATTCAGTTTACTCTCCCTTGATCACTCAGGCTTTCTACATTCCAATCCTCTACATAAAGAAAATTTACCTGGCCCCTCTCCCTTAGTGGCAACTTCAACCCTGAGTCGAGGGGATAGTCTTTTTCTGTGAACCAGGAGTGTTTATTAGACGTGCTGAGGGTGTTCAGTTCTGGGTTTAACCCATGCTGTTAACGGTCACATCTAGTGCTCCCAGGTCAGGGAGCAACATGGGTTAGATGCAGAGTAAAGCTCCCTCTACAAAGTCTATATTGCTCTGGGGGTGCTTGATAGGCCAATGCAGAGGGACCTTTACTCTGCAGTCAACCCATGTTACTGACCTGATGTGACAACGTCAAAGGTGCTTTAAATTAGACCTAATCCATTCTGTTCCCTGACCTGAGAATGCACGGGGCTGACTGACACTGAGTGGCCAGAATGGGAGGTACCAGTTCTGGGCAGTGAAGATTCGTTCAAAACTGAAATGCGCCATTACACCAATCCTGATCACAATGCTCCATTTTAGACAACAGCCGTCTGAAAAGCACAAACTCTGGCTAGAAAAGAATAGACGCCGTCTCTGTAGGTACAAGGCCTTTGGCAGCTCATCAAATCCTTGCTATTGACAAATCTAAATCATAGTTGGGCATGTTGCAGCAATCATTGTTTACATGCTTGTAAAGGATGTGAACACTGTAAAGTAACCTACAATCAGAAAATTCCTTTGATGGTTCAATACCACAAATCTTGCATCACTGAGACACTATTTGACGTTTGCTGTTTGAATCAAGGTACAAGACATAGCTCATTCAAACTCCCTGTGGTGATAATCCTTTTACATCAGTTGCACAGATATGTTGCCACAAGATTCATCGTCTCCTGTTTTTTTAATGCATTTTATTAAACTTTTATCAATCTTCTCATTAAGACGGAATTTATTTCCCCTCCCCGGCCCCCTCCCTCTGCTCCGCAGGTTTCAATGTCTACTGGGGTACATTTCTGCGGGCAGCGCTCATCCAAAGCATCATCACCCACAAGCTTCAGGAGAGCCTAAGAAATAGGAGCAGGAGTAGACCATTCGGTCCCTCGAGCCTGCTCCACCAATCAGTAAGGTCATGGCTCACCTGATTGTGGCCTTAATGGCACCTTCTTGCCTGTCTGCCATAACCCTTGACTCCCTTGTCTATCAAAGCTCTGTCTGACTCAGCCTTGAATATATTCAATAACCCAACCTCCACTGCTCTCTGGGGTAGAGAATTCCAAATACTAACGATCCTCTGAGAGAAGAAATTCCTCCTCATCTCCATCTTAAATGTGAGCCCTAGTCCTAGACTCCCCCCATGAGAGGAAACATCTACCTTGTCAAGCCCCCTCACAATCTTTTATGTTTCAATAAGATCCCCTCTCATTCTTCTAAGCTCCAATGAGTATAGGCCCAACCTGCTCAACCTTTCCTCATAAGTGAATACAGGCAACATATTGAACCTATGAAGTGCATGACAGCTGGACCTGATCCCGTCTTCACCCCGCTTTCAGGCGTTTGTTGTGGGTGTGAAGGAATATGGAGCTAAAGTAGCTCAATAGGGTTGATGTACAGGTCAGCCATGATGGAAATGAATGTAAAGCAGGTTTGAGGGGCTGAATGGCCTTCTCTTGTTCTAGTGACTACCTCATTGGCAGTGATATCCTCAGATCGTGTAAGGCACTATATAAATGAAAGTTCTTTCTTTGAAACTGCGGGGCAATAAAATGAGATATGGTGCAATATAAATACTTTAGAAATGTATTCTTTAGAATCAAAGCTGCCAGTGTGGAAGGAGACCATTCAGCCAATCATGATTATGCTAGCTCTTTTCTTGCTCGACCCAACAGTAGGTTCCTACATTGGCATTGATTCCTTTCAGTTCCAATTGCTTATGCAGCTAACAAAAGACAATGGTGCATCGATAGTTAGCTCAAATTCCTGTACAGTGAAAGCGCCCCCAATTACCATAGTAACTTAACCTCAGGGACTAGGTGGGGGGGGGGGAGGTGTAGAGATATTTCTGAGCTGGATTTCTTCAGCGCTTGCTTTTAGTCTTTTATTCCTTTGTGGAAACACAGGTGTGGAGGGGGAGTTACTCCAAGCATATGTTGGAGAAAAGCAGAGTCCTTTCACGCATCCATTGATGAAAATTCAGATCTTTTGACAGCTTAATGTGGTTAAACCCCATGTAGGTACCAAAAATTACTAATGCATTTGCCTCTGAAAAGACAAAAGTGCTACTTATGCAGATGTTACATAAAAGTAAATATTTACATGTTGCATTGTGTTTAAAAAAAACACAATACGGCAATTTCAAATTACCCAACAGGTTTTTTTAAATGAATCCAACTCAGAATTTCTATCAAGGTGGATTTGAAATGATGAATAGGGGATCATCAATATTATATTAGCACCTCAATGCCATGTAAATAGGTTCACTAGTTTGGTAATTAAAATGCGATCCATGGCCATTACTTTGTTTTTATAAAAGCATTTCCACAGTGTCGTATTGAAATGCACAAGTTCTATGGGGAGCAGAAATTCACCAACAGCAGCAACTGCTAATATCCCATTTATTTCACACAGTTGGTTCTGATCACAACACAGTTGCTACTGGCAACCCTGGAAATGAAGCCAGTCTTCATAAAAAGTGTTTACTGTCACTGGCTCCCCAATGTGCAGGTGAGTGGCCTCCAAGCCAGCAGTCAACACCAAAGTAAACTGGCCAGATGGGTCTACGCTAGTAGGCGGGCAGGCCCATCTTTTTTTAGACCTGTGTCCTTTAAGGTGTCAGCTGTGGCTCAATGGGGGACAACTCTTGCCTACAAGGAGTTGTGGGTTCAAGCCTCACTCTAGAGGCTGGAGCACAAAATCTAGAGCTTGAGCCTAGGCAGTTGAAGGCGTAGGTGCCAGTGGTGGGCTGATTAAAATGGAGGTACACAAGGGCAGAAGGTGCTTAACAAGTCACTTATGTGAAGGGTGCAAACGACTCAAGGGGTCAAGCCACCCACACAGATCTTCAATGCGTCTCACCATTCCAGGCCTGCAGAAATTTGCCCCATTCCCCTCAGGCTTTGACAGGGTCTGGGTTAGAACCGGCAACACTGTATTTGAAATAAAAACAGGAAATGCTTGAAAAACTCCGCAGGTCAGGCAGCGTCTGAGCAAGTGACTGCTTCGGAGCAAGCGACCCTCCATCAGAACGCGGCCGTTCTGACGAAAGGCCATCGACCCGGAAGGTTAACTCTGTTTCTCTCTCTCTCTCTCCACGGGTGCTGTCCGGCCTGCTGAGTACTTCCAGCATTTTCTGTTATTAGTTCAGGTTTCCAGCGCCAGCGGCATTTTGCTTGTGTATTAGTGACACCGTGGGTGGGATTTCTCGGCCCTGCCCTGCCCTGCCTGTCACCCGGGATCGCCCGGTCCCGCCGAAAGTCAACGCGCTTTTGGCTGGGCCGCTGCATCGCCCACGGCGGGTCCCACGATGGCTGGGCCGGGCTGGGAAATCCCAGCCAACGTTTGCGCCTGCCCTAACTATGTGAAAAGGTTTTGCGGCTTTGGGAGTGCAGAACCACGCACTTATCTCCAAGACGTGTGATTATCCTTTGTTAACCAAACCCACTTCCCAGTAGATACACAGGAGCCAATTCAGTAACAGGAAACCTCGGACTGTGCAGCATAACAGTCTCCAAGAAACAGCTAAAAGGGGCATCAAAGGATGCTGCAAGCTCTCACTCTGTTGTTAAGTTCCAGCTCAGCCGGTAGCATTTTTGTTTGAAACCAGGAGGATGTGGGTTCAGTGGATCTAAGCACATAATCTCGGCTGACAGTTCAATAGAGTGCTGAAGGAGGTGCAGTCGCTTCAGATGCCTGAATTGTTTAGGTGTATGTAAAAGATCCCCCTGGCACAATTCAAAGGAGGACAGGGCAATTCTCATGGCTAACGTTCCTCCTTCAACCGAAAGCTGATTAATAGGTCATTATAATATGCCTATTGGTTGGATTTTGCCAAGCGCAAGTGAAAGAACAAGAGTTCAAACCCCACCTTTGCAATTTGAGAAATTTAATCTAGTTTTTTTTTTTAAAAAACGGGAAATAAAAAGTAGGTTACAATAAAAACTAACCACAAGGCTGTAAGACTTGTAAATACAAAAAAGAAACTGGTCCTTAGTGAAGGAAATCTGCAGTTCTTGTCCAGTCCAGTCATCGGCCAATGTGACCCCAGTCTCGCACCAATATGGTTAACTCTTAACTGCCCTCTGAAGTGGCCAAGCAAGCCGTTCAATTGTATCAAACAGAAGGCAGCTGATCACCACCTTTCGCAGATCAATTAAGATTGAACAATAAGCGAAAGCCTTTTCAGTAACGTCTAAATCCCCAGAATGAATAAAATAAGAAAGGATAAAGCTGTGTATTACTTCCAATTATAGTGTGCACTGTGCCACACTGAATAACACACACACACAATTGTTATTTCAGAAAGAGGAGGGTACATGTAGGGTAAGAGGCTCATTGTATAATGCCATTTTGTCTGGAGAAAGGAAGACCGAGGTGAGGCTTGACCGAAGCCTTTACAAGTTCAAAATGTTCAGATAAGGTTGGAGTAAGTAAGCCCGTCAACCTGACAATGAGCATAGGACTAAAAGGTACAAGCACTAGAATTGCCAGCTCTAATGTACAGCAGCACACTTGTTATGAGATCATGAGCTCCAATCCCATTGGGAGCAAGCTGTGAATTCAATAAAATCTGGTGCTTTTGTGAGTTTTGCATTCAGAGAATAAAGGAGATGAACACAAAGCGGGGCTGCAGATGAGTAAAAACTTCTCCCGACAGGATTGTGGAAGGGATGCAGGCTCAGCGATAAGGGAGTAACAAAAAAAAAACACGGAATACTGTAAATGCTGGAAACCTGAAAAAAAAAACTGGGAAAATAAAGCTGGAAGTATTGAGATAAAAGCCTCCAAATATATGCACGTCTAGGCATCAGTGCACACAGACGTCAGTAACTTACACGTCCTTCCTCCATCGAAGTCTACAACATCCACTGCCCAAGGTGCGGCAGGTAGGCCAAAGACAGATTAGATGGCTGCTTTGCAGAACTCCTCTGCTCACCAGTGTGACCCTGAGCTCTCTGCCACTTGTCATTTCAATTCTGTGCCTCACACCCACTCTGACCCCGTTGTCTTTGGCCTCTTACCCTATTCCAATGAACTTCTGTGCGGGCTCAAGGAACAGCACCTCACCTTCCTACTAGGCACTTTGCGGCTTTTAATGGGGGGCTTTCAAGGGCCTCAGGAAAATGATTAAAACTCCCATTTTCTCTTTGACGGTTGGTGTTTTCGATGTAGGATGGGTAGGGTAGATGGGGGTGCCTGCGGATGTGGGCTAGGAGCATGTTTGTAATGGGGTAGGGAACCCACCTCCACTACTAAAAAAGTGCTGGTGCAGTGAACAGCACAATTGGGGCTGAATTCTCCCCCCGTTGGTGGGGGGGTGGCTGTGCGGAGGCAGGAGCGAACCTGATTAGTGCCCCCCGATCGGGCGGGTCAATTAAGGCCCACCCAGCGTGACGCCCGCCCGGAGGTGCCTGAGTGAGATCAGTTTGACATGTGTAAATTTATATAAAGGGAAATAAAAACTTTTAAAACATGTCCCCTCCTGTGACACTGTCACATGAGCTGGGACACGTGAACGAATTATTTTTAACATTTTTATTGACTTTTAAAACACTTCATGAAACCTCATCCCGCCCGTGGATGAGGTTTCATGAAAAACGCGAAGGCCGCTTGGGCTCTTCGCCTGCCCCGCCCCCGCCGACCTTAAGGTTAGACAGGCAGCTCAGTGAATTGAATTAATTACTATTTAAATTGGCCTTAATAGGCCTTTGACAGCTCAGTGGGCACGCGGCCGACAAACTGAAAATCTAAATGACGTGCGGTGACGTTGAGACGCCCGCCCGACCTCACCGCGCGTCATTTTGCGCGTTGGCGAGTGGGCCCCGCCCCCCGCTCGCCGACCGGAAAATTCAGCCCTTGAGGTTGACCTGCTTCCATTTGGCTCCCAGGTCTTTAGCATTTGCAGGTTTTTCACGTTTCCCTTTAGACCTGCATTCACCCTGGGGGGGTCTTTCATTCCTGTAACTCTTCGCATTATTCCTCTTGGAATTTCTTCCTGATACCACATCTGCGATCAGTAAGACTGCCCACTTCCACCTCCCTAGCATGGCCCCGTTGCTTCTCTGTCTCTGATGCCGAAATCCTCAGCCATGCCTTCGTCATCTCTGGACTTGACTATTCCGATGCACTCCTAGCCTACCTCCTACATTCTACCCTCCATAAACCTGAGGTCATCCAAATCTCTGCTGTCCATGTCCTTCCCCACACCAATTCCCATTCACCTATCAACCCTGTGCTTGCTAATCCATATTGGCTCCTGGTTAAGCAACTCCACAATTTTAAAATTCTCAACCAGTTTTTTCAAATCCCCCCTGGACCTCACCCCTCCCTACCTATCTCTGCAATCTCCTCCAGCCCCAAAACTCTCCCAAGTATCTGTATTCCTCTAATTCTGACCACTTCAACATCCCCGATTTTAATCACTCCACCATTGGCAGCCATTCCTTCTGCTGCCTCAGGCCTAAGCTCTGGAATTCCTTCATAAACTTCTCTTTCCTCATTTAAGATGCTCCATAAAACTCAATGCTTTGGCCAAACGTTTAGTCATCTTATGTGGCTCAATGTTAAATTTTATTTGGTAACACTGCTGTGGAGTGCCTTGGGATGTTTTATTATTATGACAAAGGCACTATATAAATGCACGTTGGTGTTGTTATCACCTCCTGTTCTCTACTAAGCACTATTCCAGCACTTCCCAAACTGTGGGTCACGACCCCCATTGGGGGTCGCAGAAACTGCAAATGGGGTCATGAGCTTCCCCCCTGCCCCAAGACTGAGCCCTACACCGACACCTAGGCCGAAATGGCATCCCTTGGCCCATCCCTTGGCTTGCTTGCCTCTCCGTCTCTCGTTGAGGTGGGGCAGAGGGGAGCGATGGACCCGGTGTGTGTGTGGGTGGGGAGTTTTGGCGAACATCTTGTGTTGGCTGCAATTGCCGAATGAGAGGCTGACAGCCCTGCATTCACACCGGGGTGGAGCAGTGGGTTGGGGGGTGGCGGCAACAACGGTAGGGCTTGTCCAAGTGACTGACCTGGATTGACGATCGCCATCGCCAATGGTTGCAGCGGGAAGCACACACGGCCGCCATCTTTATAGGGGGGAATGTGCAGCAGGGGGGTCATGCACAGCCATCCTGGGTCAGGAAGCAGCACGGTGGGTGTACCCCACACCACATGGGCGGCAGCGGTTCAAGGCGGCGGCTCACCACCACCTTCTCAAGGGGCAATTAGGGATGGGCAATAAACGCTGGCCCTGCCTGCGACGCCCACATCCGATGAACAAATAAAAAGGAGCGGCAGGAGAGGGCCTTTAATCATCGAGTCTTCTGTCACTGGGGAATATAGAGAGCTTGACTGAAATATTTGTAAATATATGAAGTAATAACATTTTTATAGACTGCTTTAGAGCACAGATTTTCATATTTACATGATGTGTTATTACATGTCAGTCTATAATATGTGAGCAGTTGCTTTATTGCCATTTAGTTTTTGGTGGCGTCTGGGGTCACGTTAAGTTTCAAATGTTGAAGTGGGGTCATATTGGTAAACGGTTTGGGTAGCGAAGCACTGTTCTATTTCTTTTGCGTCTTTTTTTCTCCCCCTTTTCCAATTCCTCTTTGAAAGTTACTATTGAATTTGCTTCCATGGGAACATAGGACTTAGGAGCAGGAGTAGGCCTTTCAGCCCTTTGAGTCTGCTCTGCATTCAATAAGACCATGGCTGGGCTGAACTGAACTGGTTGTGGTTTCAACTCCACTTCCCTGTCTGCCCTCCCCCATAACCCTTGTCTATCCAAAACCTGTCTAACTCTGCCTTGAAAGAAATTCAATGACCCAGCCTCCACTGTTCACCGTGGAAATGAATTTCACTATCTAATGACCCTCTGAGAGAGAAAAAAATTCTCCTCATTACTGTCTTTAAAAGGGAGTCGTCTTATTTTTAAACTGTGTCCGCTCGTTCTAGTCTCCCCCGGCAAGAGGAAACATGCTGCTGTTAGCCACCCTAACAAGTCCCCTCAGGGTCTGATATGTTTCAGTAAGGTCACCTCTCATTCTCCTGAACTCCAATGGGTGTAGACCATGATATTTATATATCATATGGCCATTATAGGTCACTACCCTTCCAGGCAACACATTCCCGATCAGAGCAACTTTCTGTATATAAAAAAAAATTGGCCTCACCTCCCCTCTGATTTGTTTTGCCCAGTATCCTAAATCTGTGTCCGCTTATTAATGATCCATGGATCCAGTGGAAAGAGTTTCTCTTCATTTACTCCACGGTAATCCCTCCTAATTTTGAACACCTGCATAAAATCTCCTCTGCTATAAGGTGAGACCGGTTAGCTCAGTTGGCTAGCGGACTAGTGCGTGGTCCAGATTTGTGCCAACAGTGCGGGTGCAAATGATGTTCCGGCTGAGGTAAACCTGGGACCTGCCTCCTAGCCCTGCTCGAGAGTGGAAAGCAATGGCAAACCACCACTGACAAAAAAAACTGCCAAGGAAGGCAGTTGAGGATGAAGCATTTGCAGACAATGAACCAAGAATGTGTCTTTGGGCAGAGCACGCATGAAAGATAAGGAGAGCAATCCTAGTTTCTCGAGTCTCTCCACATGACTGAAGTCCTGGGTGCTGCTCTAGTGACTCTCCTCAGCACTCTCTCTAAGGCCTTACATTGGATAAAGCATATGACACATGCTTATAAATTAGCAAGTTCAGTATTCCAGCTCCTCAGGTTGTCCTCCAATGCTTTGTCCCACCTGGCAGCATTGATCTAATATGCCTCCCTCTGCTTCATTAACCATAGCAGCCAAGACATTTCTACATACTGAAATTCCCACCCAAAACTCCTTACCTTTGCTAGATATCTTCCCGCCTTCAACTGCGCACCTCCACCAATGCATTCGAGCATGCCTTAGATCACCTTTCTCTATCCTCTAATCAAATTCCTCATCGATCTCAGTTAAGCAGCTTGCCCAACCCACCAGCTCTTCCCCAACAGACATCTTACTGCACTGAAGTTGCTGTACGGGTAGCTTAACATTGTATTGCTCAAGACATGGGCCAGAAATTTTTCTTGGGGGCGGAGCCCGCTCGCCGACGCGAAAATGACGCGGGATGACGTCAGGAGCAACCCCCGAAGTCATCCCGCCCCATTTAAATATTCAGGAAGGCGGGCGGACAGCTGATTGCGCTGTCCACCCGCCGACCTGTCAGTGGCCAATTGAGGCCATTGACAGGATAATTAAGGCAATTAAAGGCCCTGCTCGTCCAACCTTAAAGCTGGCGGGCAGGCCAGGAGCCCCAGCGGGCTTCTGAAAAAACACGAAACCTTATCCACTGGCGGGATGAGGTTTCATGTCCGTTTTTAAAGAAGTTTACTAAAGTTTTAGTCATATTTATTAACATGTCCCATCTCACGTGACAAAGTTTATCAAACTGTCAGCGCTCTCCCTGAGGCAGCACTTAGTCTCAGGGAGAGGTGCGCTCTTTTTGTGCACATGCGCGAAAGAGAGCACTTTGACAGTTGGGGAATCCCTCCCTTCACCGCACAGGGAGCGCATAGCGGTTCCCGTCGGGCAGGCCGCTGGGTGGGCCTTAATTGGCCCGCCCAATCAAAATTGCGGCGGGGCCCGTTTCGGCGGCAGAGTTCGGCTACCCGCCCGCCGCCCATCGAGGGCTAAATTCTGCCCATGGTCTCTCTCTGCTTGCCTGACTATTAGTATCCACGTGCATCATTGAGCAATCACATTCAAGAACAAGACATCAAGTGAGCCGAAAACCAAACCAAATTTATCTTGTTCAATGAGGCATTTAAAAAAAAACTTTTTTTTTAACCAATTTTGCTGTCAGGATAATGTTGAAGATTCAGTCGATAATCATTGTGGGTCACATAGCTTTAATGCTGAAGAAGAGATGTGGTTCACACAGTGAAACTGGTTCCTTTGATGGTTTTAGCAGAAGCAGCAGCCATCAGCGCTGGAACATTTAGTCATTACACACATGCCAACAAGAATATCTATTGTGTTGTGAGCATCTCAGTGATTTCTGCTTCTCAATCCTATCCAGCAAAGAAGCAGCTCAACACCTCTAACAAAAGGTACTGGGCTCGGCATCAGGCTAAAGGTGTTAGTGCATTTTAGACTGATTCACGGGATAGAAAGAATTTGAATTTATATAGCACCTTTCACAACCTCAGGATATCACAAAGCACTTGGCAGCCAATGAAGTACTCTTGAAGTGTAGTCACTATTCTAGGGAACCAATCTGTGCACAGCAAGGTTGCACAAGCAGCAATGCGTTAATCAGTACCTAATCTGTTGTAGTGATGGTTAGTTAAAGGATTAATATTGACCAGAATGCTGGAAAGAACTCTACTGTTCTTCTTCAAAATATAGTGCCATAAAAACTTTTCTGGACATTGCTGTAGGTATTCCTCAGGGCAAAGTCCTAAGCCCAGACACCTTGAACTGCTTCCCTCTGTCATAAGGGTAGAAGTGGGGATGTTTTTGATGATTGCACAGTGTTCAGTGCCATTTGCAACTCCTCAGGTACCGAGACAGTCCGTGCAATAAAATCCTGGACCATATTAAAGCTTGGACTAGTAACTGGCTAGGCATTCAATGGCACCACCATTGACGAATCCCCCACTATCAGCATCCTGGGGGGGTTCACCAGCCTTTATTGCACTAGACTGGGGTCAGGGATAAAGAAATCTTGCCACCTTTGTAAGGGCTTTTGGTGAGGCCGCATCTGGAATTTTGGGCAGAATTTTACGTCTCGTGGGCAGTCGCAGGCCTGACCCGATTGGGAGTAGAAGGGGGAAGAAGGAAATAGATAGATTTCTTGACTCTAAAGGCACCAAGGGGTATGGGGAGTGAGCGGGCGTATGGAGTTGAGATAGAGGATCCACCATGATCAGACTGAATGGCAGGGCAGGCTCGAAGAGCCGAATGACCTACTCCTGCTCCTATTTTCTATTTTTCTAACTTTCTAAATAACAGAACATGGGGGTATGAAGCATTTAAAATTAAATCAGAAAGACACTGCCGCCACATTGCCACGGCGACCAATAGGCTGCTGCCATATTTGCCGTGATCCAGCGCTTGCCCTTGTTGCCATCTTCACTCATCGTGCAATCTGGTCAGTCTCTGAAACAGCAGCAACTCCATTCCTCTCAAGCAATTGTCCAGCAAGCCCAGAGCTCCACCGAGGAATGGAAGAGTAGCACGCAACCAATGGGGTTCAAGGCTCTCTGTTTCCTATTAATTAAGCAGTGAGACCCTAGTAAATAATACAGTCTATATATATATATATATATCTATCTATGTGTTGATTTGCGATGAGGCAGAACTACTCAAGATGCCTCTGAAGTCCCCGGCCAGCTATGTTTACCGACATGCTCAACTGCTCCGCTGTAGCTAACATGCTGTGCAGCTTCCTTTCCATTCTAACCCCTCTCAAGTCCCTTTGTGTCCTGGGAATTCCCTCCCTTCTTAACCATTGACTTCCAATTCGTTACTAAAATCTATCAATCTTGCTCGAAGAATGTTGGGACCTTTTGATTACCCTTTGGCATCTGCCATCACCCTATTTTTACATGAAAGATTGAGCCTCTCAGGTAGGTGAGTGTTGCTTTTTTTTTATAATTTACGTTCAGGTGTTCCAAGGCAGAACACTTTTGAAGGCAGGGTATAACAGCTATTTGCACTGATGCTACATACAATTCAAAACCTTGGCCTCGCATACAAACCAATCTATGGTCTCACTCCCCTCTTTATTTTTCCAAACTCTGCCATTGAGTCCACAGCTCCAGCTTACACCTTGAGCTGTTCCACACCTGATGACTTGCTAATCTCTCCCTTCCACTCACCAATGGCGAGTGCACCTTCAGCCCTAATGCGCCTGTGCTCTGGAGCTTGCCTGAGTCAGTAGGTTGTTAGGGCATAATATCGGCTAACGCAAAAGTGATGTACTGAAGCCAGACGAAGCTGCTTCGGTATCTACACTAAAGAGTCCTTACAGATTATGTGCTCAAATCACAACAATTTGATTCTGTCTGCTATTTAACCTGTTTAAAATCAATAGGTTTGTTGAGTTAGCAGTTAAAGTCATTTTCTGGAGTCTAAGTATCTCGCAATGCAATTTGAACCATGACACTCTTAATATGGAAAATGCTAAGTCGTTTGCGTGCGTTATGTAATGTGCTTTTGTTCTGCTTCTCTCAAATCCATTGGTCCTAGGAATCTCCCTATTTCATGCTCATCCCGCCCAATTAGCTTCCAATTTTTTTTCAATTTCCCTGGATGTATACCGGGACCTCATAATTTCTCTTTGACATCTGCCATTGTCTATTCTTAGTTGGCAGATTTAGTCCCTTCAGGTTGAAGGATTTTTTTCTCCTCAACCAGCATCACTAAAACAGGTCGTTGGTCATTATACATTTAGTTTGTGGGAGCTTGCTATGTGCAAGTTGGTTGCTGCATTTCCTACCTTATAAAACCATAGAAATGTTAAGGCGCAGAAAGAGGCCATTTAGCCAATTGTGTCTGTGCCGGCCAAGAAGAGAGGAAAAAAAGAAACTAGCAGCTTATTTTTAATCCCCATTTCCAGCCCCTGGTCCGTAGCTTCCAGGTTACAACACTTCAGGTGCAGATCCAGGTACCTTTTAAATGAGTTGAGCATTTCATCCTCAATCACCAACTTAGGCAGTGAATTCCAGACGCCCACCACCCTCTGGGTGAAAAGTTTTTCCTCATGTCCCCTCTAATCCTTCTCCCAATCACCTTAAATCTATGCCCCCTGGTAATTGACCCCTCAGCTAGGGGAAACAGGTCTTTCCT
This sequence comes from Cetorhinus maximus, assembly GCF_964194155.1. Taxonomy (NCBI): domain Eukaryota; kingdom Metazoa; phylum Chordata; class Chondrichthyes; order Lamniformes; family Cetorhinidae; genus Cetorhinus; species Cetorhinus maximus. Next base: position 9,248,109 of record NC_135895.1, read on the forward strand.
GTCCATCCAATCTAGGCCCCTCATAATTTTGTACACCTAAATCAAGTCACCCCTCAGCCTCCTCTGTTCTAAGGAAAACAATCCTAGCCTATCCAATCTCTCCTCATAGTTGCCATTTTCCAACCCTGGCAATATTCTTGTAAATCTCCTCTGTACTCTCTCCAGAGCAATTATGTCCTTCCTGTAATGTGGTGACCAGAACTGTGCAAAAAATTATAGCTGTGGACTGACCAGCATTTTACACAGTTCCACCATTACATCCCTGTTTTTGTGTGGAATACCTCACACAATAAAGGAAAGCATTCCATGTGCTTTCTTGACCACCTGTCTTGCCACCTTCAGGATCTTTTGGACATGCACTGTAAGGTCTCTCACTTCCTCAACCCCTCTCAAGATTAGTGTTCCTGGGTTCCTCAATCATGTGCCCAGGAATAAGTGGTTGAAACTCAGACAGAAAGCTACTGGGGTTCACCAGGGGCCAGTTTACGGAGACCAGTTGCTATCTGGGATTTTTCTGGGCGGGGCCTCCCTGGTAGTTTTTACATTGGGTTTTATGATGTGGGGGTTTATGCAGGACCTTTCCAGCCAGTAGATGTAGGAGCCAGTGTGTGTGTGTGTTCAATTAATAAATCTGGAATTGAAAGCTAGCTTCAGTGATGGTGACCATGAAGCTATCATCGATTGTCATAACAACCCATCTGGTTCACTAATGTCCTTTAGGGAAGGAAATCTGCCATCCTTACCTAGTCTGGCCTACTTGTGACTCCAAGCCCACAGCAATGCCCTCTGAAATGGCCTAGCAAGCCACTCAGTTCAAGGGCAATTAGGGATGGGCAACAAATGCTGGCCTTACCTGTGATGCCCACATCCCATGAAAAAGTAAAGAAACAATGTATATATCTAGAGGCTTGTGAGAACTGCGCCTTAAAGAAGGGGCCGGAACATTTCTTTAGCTGATCCTGATGTACGTACTTTGTTAAGTGGGATGTCTTGTTTACTTCTGATGTCCCTAGATACTGTTCCTAAACTAGCTCTTGCCCTTTTTGCGCAACATGGTAGGGATCCCGATGGGTACGGAGTTCGTGAAAATGACTTGGCAATTTAGACCAACAAATGAGAACACTTCCCCTTACGATGTTCAGATGCCTCTCCGTACCAACCCAGTGCGTATACAGGTGAAGCAATGGGCAAAATGGGCATCTTGTTTCTGCAACTGCGGGACTAATTACAGAAGCAAACAAACGGTCTTCTGCTAATTGGCACACAAAATATCTGCGGAAACAGGATGATTCATCAGAGCACAGGAGAGAAGAGAGAAAAGAATCCTTCAGAGATGCAGGAAATGAATTTAACAACAGCATGTTGTCAAGTTTTTTGTTTTGTGCAGGTTTGCACTTCCCACTCTTCCAATCAGTTCAGTTAAAATAAGACAAAAGGCGCATAGGACTGAAAATGCTAATGCTGTGCAATATTAGTTCAAAATGTGTTATGTCATCGCGCAAAATTCAAAAATATGGCAACACTGCTAAAAAAAAGCCCTTCAATACATCTCCAGGCATCTGAGGTTCAAACAGGACAAACCAGTTTGGCCTTTGACAGAAAGAAAGAATTGACATTTAGATAGGGTCTCTCACAACCTCAGGATGCCCCAAAGCACTTTACAGCTAAAATGAGGTCATTTTGCTGCTGGAACTTAGGAAACAGGGCAGCCGATTTGTGCACAGCAAGCTCCCACAGGCAGCAATGTAATAATCACCCGATAATCTGTTTTATTAATGATGCTAACTGAGCGTCAAATATCGACCAAAGACACTGGAGGTAGTTCCCCCACTCTTCTTGAAAATAGTGCCAGGAGATCTTTTACATCAGCCGAGAGGGCTTCAGTTTAAAGTCTCGCCCAAAAGTCGGCACCTCCAACAGTGTGGCACTGGAGTCTCTGGGGAGGGACTTGAGCCCACAGCCTTCTGCAAGGATGCTACCCACTGCGCCAGGGGTGATACATCGGGCCTAGTCTGTCTATGGCACAGGGACCATGTGAAATCCATGGGTCACATTTGGATGCAGGGAACTGTAGCACTGAAAGTTCATTTCTTTCTTCTTCCTGCACAGAAATACTATTTGGCAAACGCTTTGTAATAATTATGTGAAGGCAGTGCCCTTTTAACAAGCAGGAAATATGCTGGAAAGGAATCTAGAGCCCTTCACTAATGGCTGTTAAAATAATGGTTTGTGATAAGGGTTAGGTATATTCTCCAGAGAATAAGCACAATTACAAAAGATGTGGTGAATCCATACAGTATTATAAAGCTGACACATCCTGTTGCTGCCAACAACTTTGGAGTCAAAAGGTCACGTAAGGACATCGGTGATCTGGGTATTAATTTACAGCCCGTGTCTGGCAGGTGAAGGAGATGTCTTAGAGGTGCTGCATCATCTTGCAAAATGGATCCTACACTCGTCACAGTGGCGCTGAGCCCTGCGGACAAGGCAGGCCCCGGCTTCAACTCCCACTCTACGCCGAATTATCTGCCAGGGTTCCCAGTCTTGATTGGTAGGCAGGGCTCCCTACTTGGAGTGCCTAGACGCTATAACACAGTGAGGGCAATATTGGACTTGGTTGTGGACATTAAGAACATAAGAATTAGGAGCTGGAGTAGGCCAGCTGGCCCTTTTGAGTCTGCTCCGCCAATTTAACAAGATCATAGATGATCTTCTACCTCAACTCCGCCTTCCTGTATTATCCCTATATCCCTTCAATTCCAGCAATACCCCAAAATTTGTTAACCTTTGTCTTGAATATACTCAATGGCTGAATACCCATAGTCGTTTTGGGGTAGACAATTCCAAATATTCACAACCCTTTGAGGAAAGAAATTTCTCCTGATCTGTCTTAAATGACTGACCCCTTCTCCTGGGATTGTGACCCCGTGTTCAAGATTCCCCAGCCAAAGGAAACATTTTCTCAACATCTACCCTGTCAAATCCCTTAAGAATTTTCCATGTTTCAATTAGATCATTCCTCATTCTTCTATAATCCAGGTAATATAGCATAATCTAAGCAATCTCTCCTCATTGGATAATCCCCTCATCATAGTTACCAGTCTAGTGAACCTTTGTTACACTCCTTCCTGGGTAAGTGTGTCCTCCCCTGGTTAAGGAGACCAAAGCCGCACACAGTAATCATCATGTGGCCTTATTGTACAAAGACAGTCTCCACAGGTGAATACCCTGCTACCAGTGACAACATTTCATTGCCTAGTCCTAGGGAGGACTGCTTAACTGAGGAAGGTGACAGCTGCCACCAAAGCGATAGAGTCTTCAGAAGAGGAAATGGGAGAATGAAAAAAGGAACACAGGAACACAAATAGGTCATTTAGTCCCTTGACCCTTTTCCGCCATTCTATTAGAACGTGGCTGATCTGTGCCTTAACTCCACCTACCTGCCTTAGTTCCAAAATTCCTCTATATCTGTGCCCAAAGTTCTATCTATTGATCTCAGTTTTGATATTTTTAATTGCCCACCCCTCCGGCGAGCGGGAGGGAGGAGGCGAGCGGGTGGGGGGGTGGAAAGCGGGAGGGAGGAGGCAAGCGGGAGGGAGGAGGCAAGCAGGGGGAGGCGGTGAGCAGGAACAGGAGGTGAGGCAGAGGTAGCAAGTGGCAACCAGAAGGTAAGTTGAAAGAGTTAGTTAATTATTAAGAGTTGTAAAGTCACTAAGAATTGGTAAAAAGATTTGAGCTGGTTAATACCACTTCTCTAGTATTAAATTCCATCTGCCACTTGTCTGCCCATTCTGTAGCCTATCTACATCCTGTTGTAGTTAATTTGTATCATCCTCATTGTCAACCAAACCTCCAAGTTTGGTTATCATTGATGAACTTTGAAATTTTACTCTGTATTCCAATATCCATTTCACTCTGTATTCTAATATCCTTCCAATATATCCTTCCTGGAGTGTGATCCCCAGAACTGAACACAATACTTCAAATGTGGCTAAACCAGAGCTTTGTACTTGATCTGCCTTTAACATTGTGCTCGGTATTAGTGGCAGCTACAACTCAGCAACCAGTGGTAGCAGAAACATCCCCTCTTGCTGATAAGTCAGAAGGTGAATGGGCAGCTCATGCAGAGCCCGATTAATGCGGGGAACAGACTGCCTAAGCAGGGAGAGAAGTTGAATGGTATGGGCAAACTCAAAAGAGAGTTGGACAGTATTATTAGTTGGATGGATACAAGTGACTGAGAGATGTAAGCATGAGAGTGGCAGCTGAGAGAGATCCTACCTCCAAGTCACAAGGCCATGAGTTCAAGCCTCTCTGCAGAACTGGAGCGCACAATTGGAAACCAACAGGTCAGTGCAGCATTGAGGGAGAACCACAGCGCTGAAGGTGCTGTCTTTTGGATACGATGTTAACTGAGGCCCCATGAGTCTGGGTAGTATTTTTTAAAAATTCATTCACAGGATGTGGGGTTCACTGGCTGGGCCAGCATTTATTGCCCATCCCTAATTGCCCTTGAGAAGGTGGTGGTGAGCTGCCTTCTTGGACCGCTGCCATCCATGTAGTGTACGCACACCCACAGTGCTGTTAGGAAGGGAGTTCCAGGATTGGCTGTAAATGATCCTACGGCACTTTTTGAAGCTGAGTGAGGGATGTGCCCCTGACAGCATTTATTCCTCAACCACGGCCAACAAGCAGGTCATTTATCCCCTTGCTACTTGCTGTGCACACACAGACTGCTGCTTTTGCCTTATGTCACAACAGTAACTGCAGTTCAAAGATTATTTGTTTGCTGTGAAGATACTTTGGGTATTATCAAAATGCAAGTTCTTTCCTGGTTGTTCGGTATTTGTTTTTGAACTCTTGAGACCAGATGGATGGACTGTAATAGTCACCCGTGTCCCCACAAACTCCCAGGTTCCATCTCTAGATCAGTGCGAATACACAACGCAAAAAAGAAGCTACATTTAAACCAGTTTATGGTGCGAAAACGTCGAAGGACCAAAGAAGCCTGGCTTCAGGCCCACGTCCTGGCCTGTCAACATTGCTGAATCATCTCATCTGGAGATCCCAAACAGAAATGGATTATACTTGGAACACTGCAGGATCATACTTCCTCAGGAGTCAGCTAGTGGGCCGGGTCAGGGTGGGGGAGGGTTAGACCCCTGTTCAGTAAAAGATGCATTAATGCCAAACATCAGGGACTAGGATAATGTCAAGGGATTGGCTACATAGTCATTCAGGATGGCTGTCATCATCCGTTAGCACTATTCTGACTTGCCTTTGTTCTGACAATGCCAAACAGCTGCTCGTTAAATGAGTTCCCTGGTCCCTCAGCAGTCTCCCATTATTCCACACTTATTGTCTGACAAGGTCACTAGCTGTGGGGAATTTTGTGCAGGCAAGAGCACAGTCTATAGGATTAAGAGTTTGAACTGCCAAACAACTTTGTTTGCATTCACATTTTTTTTGAATCCCGGGCACAGTGTTCCCACAATGAACCATAGACAATCGGTTAAAAATAAAAGCTGAGCAATTGAAAGCAGTGCGTCCCAATGCTGCGGACTTCTGAAACAGCCAACCAGCCTCGGCGATGGCACCTCTTGAGGCGGTTGAATAAAAACTTTCTCAAGGCAACATTTAAAGAACAACTTGCCTCTATGCCTTCGCATTAAAACACCTCGAGGTGCTTCACAGGAGCGTTAGCAGGCAAACTGATACTGAGCCAAAGGACAGGACATTGGGACTTGTGACTAAAGCCTTGGTTAGAGTGTTAGGTTTTAGGGAGAACCTAAAAAAAGAGGTTAAGGCAAGAGTTTTAGGTTGGGAATTCCAGAACTTGCGGTCTAAGAAGCTAAAGTCACGGCTGCCGATGGTGCACTGAAAGAGAGTAGGAGTGATCAGGAGGCCAAAAAAAAGTTTCGAAAAGAGCTAAGTAATTACAAGTCTTTTTTTCCCCCAAAATGAAAGTTACTGCTTAAACACTCATTTTGTTTAAAAACCTTCTGATTTTTTTAGCACTTCACCAGAAATCTCACAAAGCATTTGAAAGAGTGCCGCAGGACCTCCAACTCAACAAGCAGATTATGCAAAGGACCGCATCTCTGACATTGCAGCTCTCCCTCAGTGCTGCACTGGAGTTAAGGTGGTTAACTCTCCAGAAGCGAATTGGGAGTCTCCAGGAATTGGAGACTACCCTCAAGGGGGAGACAGTGGCATAGTGGTAATTTCACTGAGTTAATAATTCACAGGCCCAGGCTATTTTTCTGGGGGCATGGATTCAAATCCCACCATGCAATTTAAATTCAATTAATAAATCTGGAATACAAAGTTATTCTCAGTGACGGTGACCATGACAATGATCATCAATTGCCCACTAATGTCTCTTTCGGGAAGGAAATCTGCCATCCTTACCTGGTTTGTCCTACACGTGACTCCAGGCCCACAGCAATGTGGTTGACTCTTAACTGTCCTCTGCAGTGGCTGAGCAAGCCACCCAGTTCACGGGCAATTAGAGATGGGCAGCAAATGCTGGCCTTGCCAGCGATGCCCACATTCCATGAAAGAATAAAGATAAAGAAGTCCTGGGTGTTGCTGCAAGCGAACCCATGAGGTAAAAACAGAGGGTTTAAGAACAAAGCACGTGGATTTTTCATTTTCTATGAAAACTCGTGTTTATGAGTTGGAGAACATCAAATGAGATAAAAAGGCTGTTTGAACAGGGTGGGGGGGTTGCAGGGCAGGAAGGCATATTAGGAAAAACACTTTTTTTTATTCTTTCATAGGATGTGGCATTACTGGGGAGGCCAGCATTTGTTGCCCATCCCTAATTGCCCTTGAACAGAGCGGCTTGCTAGGCCATTTCAGTGGGCAGTGGGGCTGGAGTCACATGTAGGCCGGACAAGGTAAGGGTGGCAGATTTCCTTCCTGAAAGGACATTGTTGAACAATCATTACAACAATTGATGATAGTTGCCATAGTCACCATTACTGAGACTGGCTTTAAAGTCCGGATTTTATAAATTGAATTTAAATTCCACCAGCTGTGGTAGGATCCAAACTCATGTCCCCAGAGCATTAACCTGAGACTATTAATCCAGCGACATCACCACTCCACCACGTCTCCACTGGAGTGTCATCTTTTTTCTTTATGGAAAACGCATCTAATTTATCTTCTAAACACGTCTGATGAAACTAGGAAGAGCCATATGCAGGTGACAACAAAACAACTTGTCTGGCAGGAGATCCTACTGTCACCTCCAGCCCCCAACTTCACTTTCTCTCTCTCTCTCTCTCTCTCACTGTTGCAACCTCCTTGTCTCACCAATCAATACCACCCATCACTGAATGCTCCTCTGAGCTGTCCTCTATTTCTCTTAAGCTATTTTACATGTACTTCTCCTCTCTACATCCACACCACATTGGAATCTAGGTTCTCCACAATGCCCCACCTACCCTAACCGATTCTTTCCCAGTCCTCCAAACCACGAGAGCTTCCATTTGAAGAGGTAGCTTTCTTCAGAGAGGCCTTGACAGAAACATGTGTCAATAGCAAATTCCTTCAGAACCTCTTGACATAACTCTTTGAGTTTAACTGATCGCAACAAAACATGTCGAATGGTATCTGTGTGACTGTTGGTGCATGAAGCAATGAGAGATGTGCATCTTGCCACCTGAGGAAGAGCTTCCATTTACGCGGAGAAGCCAACCCTATTTTAGACATGGAACTTAACACAACAACCTGACGGTGGAGCAGTGGTAAAGTTGCTGGACTAGCATCCCAGAGGCCTAGGCCAACATTTTTAGGATAAGGGTTCAAATCTCACCATAGCAGCTAGATTTCAGTGGTTAAATCTGGAATATAAAGCTAGTAACAGTGGCCATGAAACTATCATTGTTATAAAAACCCCTCTGGCTCACTAATGCCCTTTAGGGAAGGAAATCTGCCGTCTTTACCTGGTCTGGCCTACATGTGACTGTCACACAGCAACGTAGTTGACTTTTAACTGACCTCTGAAATGGTCTACCAAGCCACTTAACTCAAGGGCAATTAGGGATGGGCAACAAATACTGGCCTTCCCTTGTTAGTGATGGCCACAGAACAAATATGCATGGAGCCAATATGTACCACCACCTTGCATTACCTGATAAATAAGGAGGAAGCATTATGAGAAACACATTGTGATTTGTTGCTTCGAGGTTGAATGACAAATTCAGCTTCCATAGAAGTGTCACTGCCACATGCCACAGGGTGCATTAAATTCTCTGATGTCACATGTAGTGCTGTAGAATGTTCCAGAAGGGCGCAACAGCAGCCATCCCCCACCCAGTTCATGATTCTACATTTTTTTGCCTCTAGTGCATTCCCTATAAAGTAGAAAAAGGCTTGCATTTATATAGCGCCACTGATGACCTCACGATGCCCCAAAGTGCTTTACCGCCAATTAAGTACTTTTCAAGAGTTGTTACTACTTCAATGTTAGAAAGGCGGTAGCCAATTTGTACATGGCACAATCCCGCAGACAACAACTTCATCGTGGTCAGGCAATCTTGTGTCTTTAAAGAAAAACCACTATTTTAGTTGAGTGATAAAATTTTGGCTCGGACACCAGACAGAACTCCAACAACTTTCTGACTCGGGGGAGTGAGCGCTACCCACCAAGCCGTGGCTTCATGCCACGTGGTGAAAGCAATTAACCTTTCGAGTACGGCTCCTGAAGTTTGGCCTCCACTAATGTAGGGAAATATGTTTAAAAAGAGGCAGTCTCTATGCGGTAATGTATCTTGTTCTCACCCCCATCCCGATGTACATTGTGTCTAAATGCTTCATTGCATCATTTGAAATAACAAAGGGAATAGCATATGGCTTTCTTCAGTGTGCTGGCCAATGTTTCTCCTTCAACTGACATCATTTATAAAATAGAAGATCTGGTCATCATCACGTTGCTGTTTGTGCAGGTTTGCCTTGTGGAAATTGACAGCTACATTTCCTACTTTACAATAGTGTCTAAACTTCAAAACAACATACTTCATTGGCTGTAAGGCACTTTGGAATATCCTGAGACCAGAAACAGTGCTATATAAATGCAAGCTCTTACTCCCTTTCTTCCCTCCAACTAAAGAGTTTGCCACACACTTTTCTCACGAGCTCCTTTAAGCAGCCATTTCTCATTCCAATGGCTTGCAATGGAGGGATCATTCATCTCTTTTTAGTGATGCTCGGCTCAGGCATGCTGAGTGATCTTAATGCAAGTCCTGTTGATGCGTCACAGTGCAAAGTTATTCTGTGAAGGTGCAGCCATTACTCATTTGCACTTGCGATGCATTTCGCGCAACTCCTGGCAGCCCAGAACAAGGCTGCACACATTTGTATTCTGAACTCGACTGTGCCTTCAACCTCATTTACATTTATCTCCCTGAGTGTCCAAGGAGATAGCGCCAGGCCCCATCAATACAATCTTCAATACAGTAGGAAGGTCAGAAAAGGCTCTCGTTACGTACGTGTACGTGCTAGGCATTGAACATACATGCACTGCATTGCTTTCAGTGGCTAGAAACGCAAAGTTTGGGGGCTGTCTTAATTAAAACCTTTCACTGTAGCTGAGGATAGATGTTTCCCATTGTTCGGTTAGCTTTCAAGAGCAGGTCTAAAGAGCAGGAGACAACAAAAGCCAATGAATGTTGTCAATCAGACATGTGTATCTGATAAAAGCATGAACAAACACTCCTTGGGTTATGCTGTCAAGGACATCTTGATGCGCAGCAAGCACTGAGCACTGCAACATAAAAATGCTGGCATTTTCAATGGGGCTTACAACATGAAGTAGGTGTGAGCATTATGCACATCAACTGATTTGAATGGAGCTCATTTAGTTGCTTATATTCCAAACCGAGCCACTTTTAAACATTCTCAACAATTTTATCCAAATTGCTCCCTGCTGTGAATATGAAGTGCTTTCTTCAGGTGTTTTTTAAATAAAATTGAAACAAATTATTCATTTCTTCCCAAAATTATTTACTTAATTTAAGGACTTGAAACGTCCAGCATTTCTGTGACTTGGTGCTCGGAGGCATCTCAATGGTGAATTGGTGGTTGTGCCTTCAGCTGTGGGGGCCCTGAAGCTCTGGAATTCCCTCCCTGAACCTCTCCCCCTCCCTCTTCCCCTCGTTTAAGATACTCCTTAAAACCTTTGAGCAAGCTTTGAGTCACCTGTCCTGACATCTCATATGGTTCAGTGTCAAATTTTGTTGAATAACTCCCCTGCGAAGTGGGATGTTTTACTCTGATAAAGTGCTGTTTAAACGCAACTCATTGCTGAATGCTGCTCATTTTTACTTACTTTAGCAGGCATTGACACTGCTCTCAAAACTCTGAGCTTGTACAAAGGAACGACAGGGCAAGCGTTACGAACTTGCACCTTCACAGAAGATCTTCACCCACGAGGGAATTCAGGTGCAGGGGACAGAAGCCAGAGAGGAGTGGAGGGAAAATCTGCCAAGAGCCTGTGACCTTCGACCCCTCACCTTCCCAAGGTGCACTCCTCCAAAGGTGAAAGTCCATGCCAAGAGCACAAGGTCTGAACATTTATACCTTCACGCCTTCAGCTTGACACCATGAGCTGCTTAGTATGGAGCAGCACTCCGTCCTAACCAACCAATACTCGTTCAAAAAGCTGAATGGGACTTGGCAATACGTGCAGTCACCATCTCAAACCCAAGCAGAAGGTGCAGGAACAGAGACACCTGGAAGGGGCACATATACACAAATCTTCAACAAGCAGCAGGACAAGTTGACAAAGCAGTTAAAGAGGTAGAAAAGGTCTTTTGGCTTCAGAAAGAGCAGGAAACCATGCTAAGTCTTCAGAAATCACTGGTCAGGCCTCACCTAGAATAGTGTGTCCAATTCTGGGCCACACGCTTCAAGAATAACGTCGATGTGTTAGAGGGGGGTGAAGAGGAGATTTACTAGAACGGTACTCGGGATGAGGGACTTCAGTTATGTGTCCGGGATTGGAGGAAAACAGGATTGTTCTCCTTAAAGCGGAAAAGGTTAAGGGGAGATTTAAAAGAAGTGTCCAAAATGACAAGGCATTTTGAGAGAGAGAGAAACTGTTTCAACTGGCAGAGAGATTGCTCACAGATTTCCAAGTAATTGGCAGAAGAATCAAAGACAGCATGAGGAAACATTGTTCACGCTGCGAGTTATGATGAGCTGGAATACCTGAAAGGGAACTGGAAACAACAGTAACCTTCATTGGAAAATTAGATAAAAACTTGAGAAGGAAAAAAAAATGCAGAAATGGAGAAACAGTGAGTGAGTAGCCTAATTGCAATAGCTCTTTCAAACAGCTGGCACAGGCAGGATTGTCCGAATGACCTCTGCAGTGTTCAATGGTTCAATTGTTCTGTGTTTCTTTATGAGAGTCTGGTAACTGATCTATGCTGACTGCTTAATTGGTTAAGTCTGGCTGTTGACTCAGAGCAAAATAAACACACCACAGAAGCTGACAGAAGCTGAGCTGGGATAAGCGCGGTGCATACATTTTGTGACTGCAGAGATAGTTGAAAGCGCTATAAACAAAACCAGTTGCACACTTGGAAACTAGTGTCATTTCTGCAGTAGCTCTGAGGCACGTCAAACATACAACAAATATGGAACAACCTCCTTCTGTGCCCTAAGCTTCTACAGTGCTGAGCGAGGGATGCTCTGGTGGTATTTGACTGCTTTCTTTCCACACCTCCCAATGTGGTATTGATCCCAGTCAAACAGGCAATGAGAAGGAGACACGCATTTTCTATCTATCCAATGCAGATAGATAGACTGCGGCTTCCTGGAGCTTGGTGCCATTAGGCTTGCATTTATATGGCATTCTGTCTAATTTCAGATACATCTTATAGCACTTAACTGAATAATTCTTTCAAAGAGCTGGCACAAAGGGTCCTTCAATGTTGTATGATTTGCAAACAATTCATTACAGTGTGACCACTTGGCAACATAGCACGAGGAGGCAGACCAGCCAATCTCTTTTCGGTTTTGAGAAGCATTTTGCCCAGGACACCATCCAACTCTTCCTCAGTTGGAGCCATGGGATCTCTACCAGTCACCTGAACTGCCCAAAGCTTTGTTTTCAACTGCTCAGCTGAGGCGACAGCGCAGCACTCCCTCAGTGCTACGTCCATTGTGAGCTGTAATCCACAGAGCTTGAATTGCACCCCCACCAAGCCAACCCCGGCACCCCACCCAATCTTCTGGCTCAGCGGTGAGAATGTTGCTAACTGAGCAGCGCTGACGCACTCGCAAGTGTGACGTGAGCCTCTCAAATTGCTCGGATAGTGCGCTTGCTGTGGCTCAAACTGTAGCAGCTGGAGATTAGTAAAGTTTTCAAGTCCATAAAATATAAAATAACTTTTGATCGCTCTTTGTTAATGAATTGCTATTCAGCATTTCATGGTTCCCGCTGGACTTGCTATTTCTAGGATTCAAAGTGCCTTGTACAACAGATCAAACCTTCATTAGTCACTGAGTGAAAAAGGTAAGCTCCATAGGTTTGCTGCAGGTTAGGTCCTTGGAGTACCCCAAATAGCCTCAGCGTGACATCACACACATCCCATATCATCAGTACTGGTTCACTCTCTTGAACGCAATTGATAGCATCCAGTTAATAGACCAATTAATCATAAGGATGTGAACACAAGGTGGGTCGGCACCTTCTGCAGATAATGAAGTCAGAATTACAAGATAACTAGCAATTCTTGAGGTCATGAGACAACATAAAAACCATCCCCATGAATAGATAGGAGACCTTCAGCCACAGCCTTTATAATGACTGACCTCCATTAATCAGCTCATTACTAAAAATGTTCAAAAGCTTTTCTCTGTCAAGTGTGCAAGTGGCTGAGCTCAACTGTTACGGACAGAGGAGGCAGGCAACACAGAACTCCCTGATTTTTCTCGCCATCTGTCTGTCCGTAAGCAGAGGTGTTTTAAGTTTTGAAATAGGCGGTGACGTGCTTCTGTTTGTGAGGTCAATTTTTAAGGTGACTTGCAGCAAACTCTCTTTAGGGCTAAATCAGAAGCATAGTTTATTCACACATACAAACCCGGAGAACGGTCACAACACACACTCACGCAAACATACAATAAGAAGATAGGAAAGAGGAGTTTTTACAACGACAAATAACTTAAAAGAAAATGCACCACAGATATGGATATCAGTTCACACGATTGCCAGAGTCTAGAAAGTCAAAGCCCAATGAGGGTTCCTTCATGGAGGAACTACAGTTCAGGTAGGTTCAGCAAACTGGAGCAGCAGCTTGCATAATTCCTTTAAGGCTGATGATGACACAGCACGATGAGTTTGGGATACAGAGACTTAGGCTGCTCAGCAGGCGGTGACAGGAGTTTTCCAGGGAAAACAGGTTTCCAGGGCTTAGATTGATGCAGGATGTTGGTCAGCCTGCAGTTCTTCTCTGATATTTACAAGCTGGAGTTTTAAACAGCAGGCTGAGTTGCGAGACTAGAAATATACTATTAAAACCTTCCAAAGGCTAGAAGCTTAGGTCATGTAATGTTGCCCAGTAATGAGTCCGTTGCAAGCTCACATGCAGTTTCTATGCCTCTGGTCAAAATCCATTGTTCACCTTAGAGATAGGTGGTGGCTTTTAGCGCCTGTGCAGTTATAACAAGTCTCAATGGCTCCATCTTTGTTATAGTCCAGGCTGGGGAGACAAGTCCTGTTAATTGCAATGTGTCCTCACAATGAGGTGTGAAATTCCACAAGAATGAGGGTTCGGCTTTTGTTCTGTAACTACTGTTGGAAATTTCCAGAAACTTAGCCAACTTGTGAATCAGGAGACCTGTAGCAGCCATTTGTTGGTTCAGTAAGGTCCACTTTATAAATAAGCAAAACGGTAACGTTTGATTTAAACAGTTTATGATCTCTTTCATGTCTTCGGGACATGACATCAACCAATCAAAAAAGAGTCCAGGTTCAACTGCTGATCTCTACTGCATGAAATCTGTGGATCGGTTGGTATCATTCATGCCTCAGAGTCAAAAGGTGACATGTTTGAGTCCCACTCCAAAGGCTTAAGCACAAACATCAAGCTGACACTCCTGTGCAGTATTGAGGGAGTGCTGCACTGTTGGAGGTACCGTCTTTCAGATGGGACATTAAACCAGGTAAAAGATCTCTCAGTGTTCTTCAAAGAGTAGGGGGAGTTCTGACTGCTGTGCACAAATTGGCTGCCAAGCTTCCTCCATTACAACAGTGACTACACTTCAAAAAGTAATTCACTCTCTGGAAAGAACTTTGGAATGTCCTGAGGTCTTGAAAGGTGCTATGTAAATGTAAATTCTTTTTACTGGTTATGTTTGCCTCATGGAGGGAAATTCAGGCAGGGTATTTTCTCCCTGTTGCAGCCAGTGTGGTCAAGGCCAGAATTGGACTCCCAACTGCAACATTCACCTCCCTTTCTCCCTTCCACTTAATGCCCCCCCGCCATGCTTGAAGCCATTTCACTGTCAAAGCTCACACATAAATGAAATAACCACAGGCTGCAAATGCAATTCTAAAAAAGTTAATGTTTTGGATGAACGGAGAGTGAGGAATGAGCCAGAAGAGGCAATGCCTTGCACAGCCTTCATCTACCCAACTTCTTCCACGGTCCTGAACCTGCGCCTGTTGATAAATTATTGATTGGCTCCCAATGGATGCAAGCGTTGACCCTCTCGTTTATGCCACCTCTCACCCAACCTCCCCCCCTCCGACCCCCACCCCACCTCTCTGAATTCTTGCCATGCCATTGAAGGAAAGAAAACAAAACGCAACGGTAAAATACAGCCCAACCTCAGAAACCGAAAGACATCCCCCTCCCCTCCCTCTTCCCTTCATAAACCACAGTCCAGTTCATGCAATAATAGGATATCCCACACGGGTTGATGGCGTCAGTTCATCCAAACACAAGCAAGTCTTTATGCCACACAAAGGCTCACAAGGAGCTTATTTAATTTCTTCTGCATCAGGAGCAGTGTTCCTTGCCTAATACGTGTACATTTTCTGAGCATTATTCAGTCTTTGTTGCTGCTGGCTCTTAGTTGCCATTTAATTCCCCAAGGGCAGTAATGCTTGATGGCACTGATGCACACACAGAAGGCTTTATTTATATAATGATACAGAGAAGGGAGCTATAAGCTGCATTGTACAATAGCCTGCTTACATTTGCCGCAACTTTATGGCCGAATATTGCTGACCCCACTCAACCACCGGTACCACTCCCTCCTAAATGGACAGAGCCTTAAAGAAATGCTCCAATGGTTAATTCCTCAAAGTGCCAACCCTCACCCCACTGTAATGTCCTTTAAGAAACCAGCTCTTTAAAGAAACTGCAACTCGATGGGAACCAAATAAGATCCCATTGAATTTTTTTTTTTTGCTGACTGCAACATGTTGTATTTCAACAATTAAAATGAGCTGCCAGGAATTTTTAGAAGGATATGAAGGAATACACTTCGACGGCAAGGTAGGTAAGCAGATTAACAGCATCTTCACCTTCAGCACAGCTTGACAGCTTGCAGGCTCATACATTGTGATGAATAGGAAATGAATCAAAAGGCCAAGAAGGTAACATATCAACAGGGTGCACTGCAGAAGTTCCCAGCAAAGCTCCTGGGTGCTTCCTTTTGCACTGTGCCGGTCACGGGAGCAAAATGAGTAAGAGTAGGAGCAGGATTGGCCGTGAAGCCCAGGTGATCATGGCTGATCTTCCACATCAGCTCCACTTTCCCCACACTATCTCCACATTAATTCCTTTGGTTCCCCAAAAATGTATCAAACGCGGTCCTGAATGTACTCATCAACTGAACAGCCACAGACCTCTGGGGCTAGGGGAGAATTCCAAATATTCACAATCATTTTCCCCTCATCTCAGTCATAAATGGCCGACCCCTTCTGCTTTTTAAAAAAATTCATTTACGGGATGTGGGCATTGCTGGCTGTCCCTATTTGCCCTTGAGAGGTGCATGTGAGCCGCCTTCTCGAACCAATGCCGTCCATATGGTGTAGCTACACCCACAGTGCTGTTCGGGAGGGAGTTCCAGGATTTTGACCCAGCGACAGTGAAGGAACACTGTTATATTCCCAAGTCAGGACGGTGTGTGGCTTGGAGGGGGATTTCCAGGTGGTGGTGTCCCCATGTATCTTCTGCGCTTGTCCTTCTAAATGGTAGTGGTTGTGGGTTTGGAAGATGCTGTCTAAAGAGCTTTGGGCTATAAGCCCTAGTTCTAGACTCTCCATCCAAGAAAAACAATCCCTCAGTATCTATCATGTTCAGATCTCTTAAGAATTGTATTCATTTTACTGAGATCACCTCTCCAGAGAATATAGACTCATTCTACTCAATCTCTCCTCTCATTCCAGGAGTCGATCTGGTCCTCTTTGGACCCTTCATAATTGGGCAATAACTCCTAACACTGTGGGTTCTGCACAGTTGACGGTTACTATGCACGGTGAATCTACCAGTGCGGGTTCAGCAGGCAATAAAGTGAATCAGTTATTTCAGAATCACTCCTGTCAGATGCCAGCATAGTTAGCAGCCTGTTCTGCATTTCAACCTGCTTACATCAGGAAGCACACTGGCTGTCGCTCTAGGTCACTATGTTCCCAGCTCACAGACCAACTTCTCTCCACTGAAGGGTTTCTTCTGAACCAGAAGATGGCTACATGGTCCAGCAGCAAACCCACGGGCCTCCCCAACTCCCCTCTGCCACCAGCATCCAAACTACAGCTCGAAGATTACGCAGGCCTCATGTTCTGCCATCTTACCACTCAATCCTGTTTGCGATCAGATTTCTGGAGATTCGGAAAGGGCTTCACTGCCCAATCAACCCCTAGATCAGAACACCAAAGAGCTAACTGTGTCAGCAACTGGAAATGCCTGCAAATTATTGGGAGCAGGGATTTAAACTGTATACATGCTTATTACTTAGATACTAGCCATGGCACAGTGGATAGCACACTCTTGCCTCAGAGTCAGAAGGTTATGGGGTCAAAGCCCACTACAGAGACTTGAGTATGTAATCTAGGTTTGGCACTACCACAAAGTACTGAGGGAGTGCTGCATTGACAGGGGTGCCACCATTTAGACGATATATTAAACTGAGAGCCTATCAGGTGGAAAAGAAATATCTTGTAAAGAGGTTGGAAATTCTGCCCAGTGTACAGCAATCCTCAACCAACATCACTAAAATAAGATCACCACATTGCTGTTATGTGGGACCCTGCTGTGCACACATTTTCTACATTAGCACACTGACTTCCATTTCTTTGGAACATTCTGAAAGGTGCTTCATAATTACAAGGCTTTCTTTCATGAATGAGCCAATTGGGTGTCCACATTAACTCTGGTCACATTTACTGATCACAGCTTTTCATTTTAATTTTATTCTTTCAAGGGATGGGGGCATTGTTGGCAAGGCCACCATTCAGTCCATCCCTAATTGCCCCTTGAACCAAGCAGCACAGAGGGGTGTTAGTCAGCCACATGGCTTTGGGTCTAGAAGTCACATGTAGGCCAGACCAGGTGAGGATAGCAGACTTCCTTTACCTAAAGAACATTAATGAACCAGAGTTTTTACAACACTAAGGCTAGCTTTCATTTTTTTTTTAATTCTATTTTGAATTTAAATTCCATCAGCTACTATGGTGGGATTTGAACCTACATCCCCAGAGCCTTAGCCTGGTTTCCTGGATTGCTAGTCCAGTGACATTACCACTACGCCACCATCACCCTGGCTCCCCCTAAAATTAGATTTCAAATTCTTTAATGACCATGGTGGGGATTTGAGCTCACATACTCTGGATTATCAGCAAGGCCTCTGGGCCACTAATCAAGTACCATACCCACTACACTGCTGACCCGTTTTTCTGCCCCTCTTTAACTGCATGGTCCATGGGGCTGAAAGCCTGCTCTGGGCCCAGCGAACAGGCAGAAAATGGACACAGCGGCAGCAGATGAAACCTCAGTTTTAAGGTTATGAGTCGGCCTCTGTAGCACTTAAAGCAGCAACAGGGAACAGTATTGTACATTTTATTTCTTGTAGCTATACAATACCAGTTTCTATGTGCATTGGAACTTTATTTACAAAAGGTTCCTTTTTAAATGTCCGCTCCATGCTTACAGCTCTTTGCTTCCAGCAACTTCTACTGTTTGTTTACTTTTCTCTGAATCCACACCCAGGCTTAACTAATCAAGCACAGTGTGCATCAATAGCAAACAAACACATAATCAAACACAGAACAAGGGAAAACCACAAACACAAACAGCCAAAACTCAAGGTAAGCAATATAAAGTCTTTTTTTGCTTTGAAACGATTTAGCCCTGCATTGCCCTCGCTGTTCCTTCTTTATGGATACAATCAACTCAATGCAGTTATATTCAAGTAGAAGGAAGCATTTATAACGGCCTAAACACCAGGAAGACAATTTACAAGCACTGTCAACAATTACTTCTCACTCAGCAACCATAATTACTTTGAATAATAGTTTGCACTCGCAGAAATAGTAAAGCTCTATTCAGATGCACAGCACATTGCCTTCTAACAGATTTGTTCACATTCATTTCTTCTCCGTACTTTACTCGGTTCTTCCTTAGGCTACAAGCTCAGCCAACAGAAAGAAGCACAAGGCCAAAAGCTTGCGATAGCAGCACTGGAACAGGCAAATAGGGTGAAGGTCCCTATTTTGTCAATCCCCCTGTTTCGAGGAGGCCTAAAGCAAGCATTTGGCCTCATAAGCTGCATACACCCATATCCATGCATCCCATAGCGCAGCTACCTTCCCCTTGGCCATCCAAAGATCATTGCCACTCTGCTTCCTGAGGTAATCCGAAATCACTTCCCAAGTATTCTTCCCAAATTCAAAACGGTCCCCTTTCAACCTCCTCTCTACCGCCATTGTTACCTTTGCCACTGGCGATTGCAAATGCCCCTATGACACTGCAACTTGCAAACTTCAAAACTGAGTTGGGGGGGGCGGTTATTGTTTTTCTTCGAGGCAGATGCAGAGCTGCCTCCCTACAAAAAAAGTTCTGACCTGAATATCTGCTCAGAAATATCAGTGTTCTCCAAACACCGATCCTCCTCATGGGCACATGCACCATGTGTGACAAAGTAATTGCTTCACAACTTATAGAATAATTCCTTCCATTCCTCAAACGCTACACAGGGGCAAAATACTATACGGTCATGTTTTCTTTTCTTTGGTCAGTCTGATGATAAGCAGAATCAAAGGGGACATATCCTTCTCTTCCTCCAGGTACCAGGCCCTAAGGGGGCTTTAGCTACCATGGGGTTCCATTGGATTGGTCCTCGATTATCCTTGGTAAAGTACTGCAGCGGTTTGCCATTGCTTTCTGCAGTATGGCTGACCAGGAAACTCTCCTCTTTAGCACCTGCCATCAGGCATATTGGGAGGATTTACAGGCTGACAATCAACCTGTTTGGCTACGTTATGAATGCACCTTCCATGGTCATCAAGTGGGACTTCAAACCGATGCTTGGGGCCCAGAGGTAGAAACACTACCATTGCACCACAAGACCTTCCCTGGGGCCCCTATATGACATTGATTTGCAGAGATATAAACCACACACAGCAGCTCAACGATTAATCAGGTGGAACCATCCCCACCACATCCCCCACCCCCTCCCCAACAACCTGGTGTTCCTTTTGTAATTTTCTCCTCTCTTGTCCTGAGGGGCAATGACTCTCATTGGAACTCCAGCCGACACCAGAAATCTTGAGCTACTCATTCCAGAGGGCATCCTTCACTTGTGGGCATAGGCACAAAGGTGCCTAGGTGCCTTAGGGAGGCCTTGTGGGGCAGTGGTAGCATCTCAACTTTTGGGCCAGAAGCTCCAGGCTCAAGTCTCACTTGATGGCCATGGAAGCTGCGCTCATAAATCTTTTCCACTCATGAGCATCTGGATCTCAAGGTCAGCGATGCAGAGGGAGGCCCAACTGTTAACCTTTTCAAAACCGCTCATTTCAGTTAACGAAGTGTAGGTATCAAGCCTGGCACCTCTGAGCCTGCATCGTCTTTTCATTAACTCCCCAATGTGGGGTTACGTTGGTCTGCCCAACTGAGGGGCTTGCGAAACCACTTCAGAGAGTCTACCATATTGTGGCTAGGATTTCTCGGTCGGCGAGTGGGGGGGGTGCGGGGGGGGGGCCCATTCGCCGACACGGGATGACATCGGGCGGAACTCCAAATGTCACCGCGCTCCATTTAAATTTTCCGGTAGGCGGGGGCTCAGCAGAATCAACTGTGCACCCGCCGACCTGTCAATGGCCAATTGAGGCCACTGACAGTCATTAAAGTGATTAATGGACCTGCCCGTCCAACCTAACGGCTGGCGGGCAGTCCAGGAGCCCTGGCGGGCATCAGAAAAAACATGAAACCTCATCCACCGGCGGGACGAGGTTTCATGTAGGTTTTTTTTAAAATGTAATTAAAGTGTGTTTAAAAGTGATGGACATGTCCCAACTCATGTGACAGTGTCACATGAGGGGACGTGTCAGGAAAAGGTTTTTTTCCTATTTTTCACATATTTTTGTGTAGAGACGATCTCCCTGAGGCTGCACTTAGCCTCAGGGAGATGAGAGCGCTCTTTCTTGCGCATGCGCGAAATGGCGCACTCTCAGCTCACCCCCCGCCCACACAGGGAACGCACAGCGCTTCTGGGCGGACGTCACACTGGGCGGGCTTTAACCGGTCCACCCACATAAAATGGCGGCCGATTGGAGGTACGCCTCCACGTGCCCGCTCTTAAACATCCCCCCCCAGCGGAGGGGAAAATTCTGCCCTGTGTTTTTGGCACATAGAAACGAGAGTGGGCCATTTAGCCCCTCGAGCCTGTTCTCCCATTCATTGAAATGATGATGGATTTGTATGTAAACTCTATCTGTTCCATCAATATTCTTTAACACCCCTACCCAATAAAATAATTCCCAAACTCAGTTTTGAGGGAGAGTTCCAGATTTCCACTACCTTTTATTTGCAGAAATGCTTTCTGACATCATACCTGAGTGCCCTAGCTCTGCAATGCCCCCTTATTTTAGACCCCTGCACCAGAGCAAATAGTGTCTATCCAGCCTTCCAAAACTTTATACCATAGAACCATAGAAAAGTTACAGCACAGAAGGAGGCCATTCGGCCCATCTTGTCCATGCCAGCCCGAGGACACTCAGGTGCCCTTTCTAATCCCACCTTCCTGCACCCGGCCCATAGCCCTGCAGCTTACAGCACTTTAGGTGCAGATCCAGGTACTTTTTAAAAGAGTTTAAAGTTTCTGCCTCTACCACCAACTTGGGCAGCGAATTCCAGACACCCACTACCCTCTGCGTAAAAAGTTCTTCCTCATGTCCCCCCTACACCTTCTGCCACTTATCTTGAATCTATGTCCCCTGGTTCTAGAATTCTCCACCAAGGGAAACAATTTTATCCTGTCCACTATCTATTCCCTTCATAATTTTGTACACCTCAATCAAGTCACCTCTCAGCCTTCTTTGTTCTAAGGAAAATAACCCCAATCTATCCAATCTCTCCTCGTAGCTATACTTTTCTAACCCTGGCAACATTCTTGTAAACCTCCTCTGCACTCTCTCCAGAGCTATTATGTCCTTCCTGTAATGTGGTGACCAGAACTGCATACAATACTCCAGTTGTGGCCTCACCAGTGTTTTACACAATTCCAACATTATATCCTTACTTTTATATTTTATACCTCTGCCAATGAAGGAGAGCATTCCATATGCCTTCTTTACAACCTTGTCTACTTGAACTGCTGCCTTCAGGGACCTGTGTACTTGTACGCCAAGATCTCTCACTTCATCTACCCCTCTTAGTATATTCCCATTTATCGTGTAATCCCTGTAACTGTTTGACCTCCCTAAATGTATGACCTCACACTTCTCTATGTTAAAATCCATCTGCCACTTTACCGCCCACTCCATCAACCCATTTATATCTTAAATATCTCAACTAGATCATCCCTCAATCTGCTGCAGTCCGGGATATATAAGGTCCATCTCTCCACCATCCAGCAGCTTTCAAGTTAATTATCAGTTTTTGCACCTTATTATGGTTGGTTTTGAACTGACAAGCTCTGGTGGCAAGTCCAGCACCAAAACCACTTGACATCACCAAGCAAGGCCAACATTTGTTGCCCATCCTAATGGCCCTTGAACTGAGTGGCTTGCTAGGCCATTTCAGGGGTCCTGGAGACACATAGAGGTCAGACCAGGTAAGGATGGCAGATTTCCTCTCCTAAAGGACATTCCTGCACAATCGATGACAACTTTCATGGGATAAAATTTTTAGCTCGGCGAGTGGGCGAGCGCCCGACCCGCTTGAGCGTAAGAGGACGTGCACTGACCTGGGGCGAGCGTCCCGACGTCAACGCGCAGTCGCGCAATATTTCATTCGGCGGGCTTGCGCCAGAGTCGGCAGCATGCCCGCCAACAATTAAGTGGCCCGTTCAGGCCAATACATTATCAATTAAGTTGAATTTTTCACTGCCCGTCCCACCTTACAGTTGGCGGGGCAGGTGAAACAGCCAAGCGGCCTTTGCACTTTTTAGCAAACCTCATCCAGCCAGTGTAAAATCGCTTTCTGGCCCCAGTCGCAGTCCGCTGCCCAACCACCCCCACCTGATATGGGTGAAATTCTGCCTCATGGTCACCATTACTGAGACTAGCTTTCAATTCCAAAATTTGTTCGTCGAATTTAAATTCCACCAGCTACCGTGGTGGGATTTGAAACCGCGTCCCCAGAGCGTAGCCTAGGGGAACCACTGGGTTTTTAGACCAGTGACATTACCAATATGCCACCATCTCCCCAGTTCCTCTGCTCAGTTAGGCTAACAGAAATCCTCTCGATATTTGATTATGCAAACCCAACATTCTGGCATCATAAGCAATTCACACCCATTCCCAAATTAAATATTTTATGGCTGACAGGGATCTGAACTCCCCTTTCCCTCACCTCACAATTCTCTGAGGGATCCGGGATAATTCTGCTTTCTTTGGCCGACACTTGCAAGCATTGATATGCAGTACATTTCAAAGGAAAACATGTAGATCGCTGTCCGTGAACTGATAAAGGTGAAATATAAATCACCTTCTGTCTGCCTCACACAGTTCCCCGGCCGCAGTGAGAGTGTTTCAATCGTAAGTATTTCCAATTAGCGTGCGAACGTGACAAATTAATTTGCAGACAAGATTTTGAAATGAACCCAGAGTTTACAAAGCTGGAAATTAAAATATTGATGAGAGGTTTATAGAGTTCAGAGTTAAGTGAGTGAAGGAAAATTGTTAATAAATAACTCAAACAGGCCAGAATTTTTACTGAAAATGGTGGATAAGGAGGTTTCATAAAGTGGAGTATCCAATCTCTAGCTTTCATTGATTGCATGGGTACCAGTGTGTCACAGGGACCCTACATACAGCTTAAAAGCCCTGCTCCCATGAGCTAATGAAGTTTGCTATCAAATGAAAATTCTAAACAGGGATAGTGGAATACGGAGATCAGAGTCAGAGCCATTACAGCACAGGCGGAGGTTATTCATCCCATCAAGTCCATGCTGGCTCTCAGAACAATCCAGTCAGTCCCATTCCCCCCAGGCCCCCTGTATCCCCATAGCCTGCCAGCTTATTTCCCTCAAGTTCCCACCCAATTTCTTTTGGAAACATTTGATAGTCTCCACTTCTACCACTCTCATAAGCAACAATTTCTAGGTCTTTACCACTCGCTGTATAAAAAAGCTCTTCCTCACATCCCTCCTGTATCTCTTGCCCAAAACCTTTAAGCTCTCTCCCCTTGTCCTTGCATCATCAGCTAATGGGAACAGCTTTTCCTTGTCCACCTTATCCAAACCCGTCATAATCTTGTACACTTCATCAAATCTCCCCTCAGTCTCCTTTGCTCCAACGAGAATCACCCCAGCTTCTCCAACCTAACCACGTAGCTAAAATCCCTCATCGCTGGAACCATTCTGGTAAATCTCCTCCATACACTCTCCTGAACCTTCACATCCTCCCTAAACTGTGTTGGCCAGAACTGGACGCAGTACTCTAGTTGGAGCCTAGCCAGTGCTTTATAAAGGTTCAGCGTAACTTCCCTGCTTTCGTATTTGATGCCTCTACTTACGAAGCTCAAGATCCCATGTGCTTTGCTAACTATTCTCTCAATATATCTTGCCGCCTTCAAAGATCGATGTACGTGCACCCCAAGTCCCTCTGTTACTGCACACTCCATAGAACTGTGCTATAAAGTCTATCTCGACTCTCCCGATACCTTCTGCCAAGATGAGAAATGACACCTGGCAGATCTAAACAAGACAATGGAGTTTGGTAATTTGTCAGGCCAGACTTGAACAAAAAGAAACAAACATAAATACATTTGTAATGCTAATGTGGGGAGGTGGCGGGGTGCAGGGGGAAGAGTTGAGGGAGGGGAGGGGCACAATTGCCTCTGGGTTTAGCTAACTGAATCCAGGAGAAAAAAATGAAATGAATAGAAGAAAGAAATGAAGAACTTAAAGATTTTATCTACAGAGCAGATTAGATATTTCTCAGAATCAAGATAAAAAGGGACTTCAAAACGAATTAATGTATTCTCAAGGACTGCGATCATATTGGCAACAAGATGGTATCCTTCAAACTGACTGCATGGCTGGGAAATGTAGGATTTATAAAGGCTACGTGGAAAGATTTTCACATTCATTGCCTAGGCGATGACCAATTAGATTGTATTGCCCGACCTTTTTAAAACCTGTCCAATATTCACTCCCCTTAAATTGATTGAAAAGTAGGCAACCCTCTCACCAGTAAGTAAAGATGAAAATCTATCCGTCAGTAATGGGGAGGTTCAGTGGGTGTGACTCACTCCCAAGTCTGAAGGCTGTGGGTTCAGGTCCCACTCCAGAGACTTGAGGGAGTGCTGCACTGCCTGGGGTGCCATTCTTGGACAAGGTATTAAGTAGAGGCCCAGGCCCCCTCTGCCCTCTTGGGCAGACATAAAAGACCCCAGGACACTTTCGAAAAGGAGCGTGGGAGTCATCCCTGGGGATATGTATCCCCTCAATCAAAATCACAGAAACAGAATACCTAGTCATTATCACATAGCTATTTGTGGGAGCTTGCTGTGTGCAAATTGACTGCTGTGTTTCCTAAGGCATAATAGTAACTACACTCTAAGAAAGTACTTCATTCGCTGTAAAGTAGTTTCGGACATCCAGATGTCCTGAAAGGTGCTATGTAACTATACGTCTTTGTATGTGTCTCCATGGAAATGTGGAATTTGGAGTCAGCAGAATACAAATTCTGCTGACCAAATAAAGCCAAGTCCCATGAGTCTAGGCAGCGAATGTTGGCCTTCCATTTAACTGCGAGGTATGGGAAGATCATTAGGATTATTAAACCATCAATTGAGATCATTTTTTTCTATCCGCAACTTTTCGATTCTGATTTTTTTTTCAACTTTCACATGCTGAATTTATTTATTTCATCTTGCCCTGTACTCTGTTCATCTTACTGCCTCACTTCACAACACTGCTCTTTAAAAGTCTTGGGCTTCAAATTTACTCTTCCTTTTTTTAGAAATACGCTTGCATTTATTTTGTACTTTTGGCCTCGGGTTTCTTTCCCCTCTCTCTGCCGGCACCTACCTCACTCCGCACCTCTCCCCGCCGACCCTCTGTTGAAGTTAAGAGGCCAGTTTGAATAAACAAGAGAGAGAATGAGAAAAAAAGAATCATGGGAGCCCAAGCTGTATGTTCTTTGTAGCTCTCCTCCCATCTCACCACCCCTTCAAAAAAATGATTCCTACAGGCTGTCATTGAATGCATGAGGAAAAACCAGGCCTATCAGGAGGGCAGGAAAGTATTCAACTTGAGAATTGCTAAATGGGCCTAGTAGGCTCGACTACCACGAGGATAATTGGCCTGTACAAGGCAGAACCCTTTCCCCCCGCTGCTCAGCATCAGAGTGTCTTGATATCAGCCCAGAGACAAAGCCGGCTGGCTATTTAGATTGGAGCTTGGCCTATTCCAACAGCACTGCTATAGCAGAACAACTTAAACGTTTCCTGGATGGGAAAAATCAAATAAATCACATATGCGAAGTAATTATATGTTAATCCACCAGGCCTTGAGAATTATCGTGGAATTAAGGTTTATGGGATAACTGTGCAATCCTGGCAGGGAGCTGTGCTTGCAGGAAGAATCGAGGCTACCAAGTCGTCAACCTGACCAGCAAGTTGACTCACAGCTGGGAGAGCAGAGTTACCCCTTTTACGTGCCACACTGAATTTGAGATCACCCCTTGCCATTCGCTGGGGGATATACTGTACTTTCTAACTAGTTTGCTCTTGTCAGCGTCAGCCGTGGCTCAGTGGGTCGCGCTCTTGAGTCAGAGGTTTGTGCCCCAAAATGGAGTCCGACATTCCCAGTGCAGCAGTGAGGGAGTGCTGCATTGTCAGGAGCACCATATTTCCCATGAGATGTTAAACGGAAGCACCATCTGCCCTCTGGGGTGGGTGTAAAAGATCACAAAGGCACTGATTGGCAGGTGAGTTCTCTCCTTATGTCCTAGCCAATATTTTTCCCTCAGCCACTATCACTGAAGTGCATTATCTGGTCATTTTGCCGTTTGTGGTAACTTGCTATGTACAATTTGTTTGCCATGCATCCTGTGTTGTAGCGGTGACTCCACACTTCAAAAGGAATTAACTGACTGTGAAGCGTTTTGTGAACCGTGTCTTAATTCGCACCAAGTCACGTTCCCCTATGACCCCCGTGCTCACTGACATACAATGGCTTCCAGACAAGTAACATTTTGACTTTAAAATTCTCATCCTTATTTTCAAATCCCACCATGCCCTTCCCTATCTTGGTAACCTCCTCCAGCCCCACAATCCTCTGAGATACCTGTGCTCCTCTAATTCTAGCATCTTGTGCATTCCCAATTACAATTGCTCCACCATTGGTGGCTGTGCCTTCTGTTGCCTAGGCCACCAGCTCTGGAATTCCCTCCCTAAACCTCTCCACCTCCCTTTCCTCCTTTAAGACAGGCCTTAAGACCTACCTCTTTGTTCAAGATTTTGGTCACCTAAGTGAATATCTCCTTACATGGCTTGGTGTCATAATTTGTTTTATAATGCTCCTGTGATGTGATTCTGGACGTTTTATTACGTAAAAGGCTCTATTTAAATACAAACTGTTGTTGTCGAGACATCCTGAGGTTGTGAAAGGCATCATGAAGGTTGTTTCTGCTCTTGTCAGACTGCGGTTCCATTGGCCAGTCACAATGGAAATTCTACATACAAGTCTAGACAGTGAGGGTCACCACACTGTTCAACACTGGGAGCATTACAGCTCCCTATCCTGTCTGCCCCCTGCTAGATGTCAGAAGGGAGCAGATGTGGTTTGGCTGTGAGGGTTAAATAGTCTGTTAACGCTGATGAGGAAGGAGCACTTGGACAAGCAAACCAGGCTGAGTGGCAGGGGTGAAACTAGCCTCCACAAGAGTCAGAGTCTTTGGGATGGAAGGGGAGATATAGCCCCTCACTGCTGGAAACACTCAAGATCAAAAACTTCTTTCACACTCACTGTCAAAACAATTCACTCACATAAAGTCTTCAGTTTGACCTGTAGGCCATTTGAACCTATGGGACTACCTCCGCCACATTGAAAGTATTACTTATACGGCATTTACTTGCAATGGGTATGAAATAATAATGATTATTTTAGCAAAGCTCAGATGGAATTCCTTTGTTTTTACGATGTCATTAGTAGGATTGGTTTACAAAGATCACCCTCAGAGGACTTGCCCTCTCCACAAACAAACAACCTTGGAGGAGGCTAGAGCTTAAGCAGTGGAGGTTACAGCCCTGCTCTTTCACATCGCAGCTTTTAAAAACAAAAAGGTTGAGAATATTTCATACAAAAATTTCCAGAAAGTGAGGGTTGCTTGCTTCAGTTGGGGCGGGGGGGGAATGACACACCAGCTAGTGTGGGAACACGCCACACGAGGCCAGTGAGGTCTCAGGTTTGGTTCTTAGTCGGTGCTGAGTTAGTTGCTGTCTGCCAAGATCAACAATTAGAGACACTGCAATTGAGCTCAGCACTTTGGGGAGCGGAAAGGGGTAAAAAAAAAAAAATTAATCCATTCCAGTTGTCATTCAGTGATGCCTGCCGGGAAGTTGGCACAGGATTCGACTTTGGAATATATGGAGCAAGCAGTTTTGGTCTCCTTACTTATTAAGGAAGGATAGAATTGCATTCGCAATAGTTCAGAGAAGGTTGATTCCTGGGATGAAGGGGTTGTCTTATGAGGAAACGGTTGAGCAGGTTGAGCCTATCCCCATTGGAGTTTAGAAGAATGAGGTGATCTTATTGGAACAAACAGGATCCTGGGGGGACCTGACAGGGTGGATGCTGAGATGGTGTTTCCACTTGAAGGAGAGTCTAGAAGTAGGGGACCACCCTTTGAAAATAAGTGATCTCCCATTTAAGACTGAGATGAGGAGATCTTTTATCCCCGCAGAGGAATGTTTGTCGTGGAATTCTCTTGCCAAAGAGCAGTGGAAGCAGGATGATTGAATATATTCAAGGCCGAGTTAGATAGATTTTCGATTGAACAAAGAACAAAGAAAAGTACAGCACAGGAACAGGCCCCCTTCGGCCCTCCAAGCCTGCGCCGATCATATTGCCCGTCAACTAAAACATTTTGCACTTCTGGGGTCCATATCCCTCTATTCCCATCCTATTCATGTATTTGTCAAGCTGCCTCTTAAACACCACTATCGTACCTGCTTCCACCACCTCCTCTGGCAGCGAATTCCAGACACTCTCTACCCTCTGTGTAAAAAACTTGCCCCGCACATCTCCTCTATAGTTTTCTCCTCTCACCTTAAATCTATGTCCCCTAGTAATTGACTCTTCCACCCTGGGAAAAAGCTTCTGACTATCTACTCTGTCCATGCCACTCATAATTTTGTAAACTTCTATCAAGTCGCCCCTCAATCTCCGTCGCTCTAGTGAGAACAACCCGAGTTTCTCCAACCTCTCCTCATAGCTAATAACCTCCAGACCAAGCAGCATCCTGGTAAACCTCCTCTGCACCCTCTCCAACGCCTCCATATCCTTCTGGTAATGTGGCGACCAGAATTGCACGCAATATTCCAAGTGTGGCCTAACCAAGGTTCTATACAGCTGCAGCATGACTTCCCAGCTTTTATACTCAATACCCCTGCCAATGAAGGCAAGCATGCCATATGCCTTCCTGACTACCTTATCCACCTGCGTTGCCACTTTCAGTGACCTGTGGACCTGTACACCCAGATCCCTCTGCCCGTCAATGCACTTAAGGGCTCTGCCATTTACTGTATAATTCCTGCCTGCATTGACGAAGGAGTCGAAGAGTTAAGGAGTGGGGGGGTGGGAGCAGACAGGTAAGTGGAACTGAGGCCACAATAAGAGCAGCCATAACCTTATTGAATGGCGGAACAGGCTCAAGAGGCCAAATGGCCTATTCCTGTTCCTATTTCTTGTGTGAGCAGACAAGTGAGGTGGTTGTAGCAGGGGACGTTTAACATGGTGAAGAACGATCTACCATCAGTAACCACCATCCCCTAGAGCTTGCTTGCTCACAGTAAGGAGTTGGGAGGAATTTTCCAGGGTTTTTCTAAAAATGATTTTTCTCTTTTTTCTTTTTGCCTCCCTTGCATCAGCCCCTGCCCCCTTACCCATCCCCTTGCCCCCTCAAGGCGGTGCCCTGTCAAATGGTGAGAAGCATTTAAAGGGCCATGTTGTTTTCTCACCTTCCCTTTCTGTTTGTATCTCTATGTATGCCAGCCCGAATCTAACAGCCAATCAACAATGTTTGCTGACCGTACAAAGCTAGCCAGAGAGGTAAGCTGTGGGGAGGACACAGAGAGGCTGCAAAGAGATATAGACAGGTTAAGTGAGCAGGCAGTAAGACGGCAGATGGAATATAATGTGGGGAAGTGTGAGGTTATTCACTTTGGTCATAAGAATAGAAAAGCAGAATATCTTTGAAACTTGTAAATGTCGATGTTCGGAGAGACTTTGTGTGCTCGTACAACAAGCAATTGGGAAGGCAAATGGCATGTTGGTCTTTATTGCAAGGGGAATATCGTAAAGGAATAAAGGACTGGTCACTTTGTTACGAGGATGAGCTTTTTTAAAAAAAGATACAATCTCTAATTTTTCTTTTTTTCCTGAAACCATCTGAAGATAATGGAAGCTGCACAGACAGTTTACATTTCCAGCCTATATTCCACCAAGTGGGATGGGAGGGAAGAAAGACACTCAACCCCCTGGGTGGGGTGGGGGGGCGCGTGAAGGACTCCATCTCCTGTTGGCTTTACACTATCCTGAAACATTGCAAATGTTTCCAAACTGAGACATTAAAATGCAAGTACCTGTTCTAAGACAATGACTGCAGCAGACATGGGCTAATAGAATTTCTCTGGAATACACAGCCAGCAGGGTAGATTGTTTACCAAGCAGGAGAGAGATCAAGAGGCAATGATGTACTGAAAAAGGCTGAAGCTGTTTCCCTCCCTGTCTCTCTCTCTCTCTCTCTCTCTCGGAAGCACTGCGCCTGAATTTGCAAAATAACCATCCTGAGGACAGAAATCTACTGCAAGCCAAGACCTTTTGAGAATAAAACATGGAAATCTGCTCTGTACAACTATACCCAGGATGACAACTGAACAAAATGGCCGTAACGTGGAATCACATCGAGATCAGCCAAAGAACAGCTAACCTCAAACACCTTTATCTTTATCACAATATCCTTAAGCTATCCTCTTATCCAGCCACCTGTACTTGTGTGTGTATTGGACTCACAATTGGACAGCACTTGCTGAATAATCCTGAGTGTGTTAAGAATTGTGTGCGGGCTCAGGTAGTGTGTGCGACATATGAATGGTGGTTGTAAGTTAGCTGTTTTTTTCTTTTAATTTGGGTCATAATTTCAACAAACTTGTCTCGTCCTTTGCTTAACCTAAGAAAAGAAGTCTGTCTAATTCTTTATAATCTGAAAGGGTAGATACCAGGAGGATGTTTCCACTTGTGGGAGAGTCTAGAACTGGGGACACAGTTTAAGAATAAGAGGTCTGCCGTTTAATGAAGGCTGAGGTGAGGAGAAATGTTTTCTCTCAAAGGGTGGTTAGTGTGTGGAATTCTGTTCCCCAGAAAGCAGTGGAAGCTGGGTCACTGAATTTATTTAAGGCGGAGTTAGACAGATTTTTGATAGTCAAGGGAGGGGGAAGACAGGTAAGTGAAGTTAATACCACAACCAGATCAGCTATGATCTTATTGAATCGCAGAGCAGGCTCAAAGGGCTGCATGGCCTACTCCTGCTCCCAAGTCCTCTGTCCTGTGAAAGCGTAAATAGTGGGGTTCCTGCAGCACTGAACAGAGCACGTCCTCTTTAAATAAATTCACAACAAGCCTTGTTACGGTCAGACCTGGAGTGGGAGGATAGGGGAGTCATTTCACCCCTCATGTGGTCATAACAGCTTTGTAATACAGGATTTGAGTATTACTAAAAGAGAGACATGCTGTCAAAGCTTTTCATCTTTCATTCATCAGGACAGTCACAAGAATGCCAAGTATCAAAGGGAACAACAATTTATACTGCATGAGAAAAGGGGTGCTGAATGGTTGGCAAGCTAGCTCTGATTGGTCGAAAAGTTGCCACGGTGAATGTACCTGGGAGCTATTGTCTATTGCATGCTTTTGTTTATTAAAAAAGGTGCAATGTCTGGGCATATTCCTTTTGCCTGCAGAGGACTGGTTCCTGCATATGAATATATGTAGCTTCTAGAAAGCGTAATGTGCTACATTGTTAGCCCAACTGATAATCTTAAACTGGGTTGTTAGTGTAATCTTAGCACACTCAGGATTATTCAGCAAGTGCTGTCCAATTGCAGGATCTCATCTAATGGTAGACATAATGTTCTGAGCTTTGTTAGCACAGGTTGGTTGAGTACAGTCAGTACTCTGCCTATTGCGAACGGCCGACGGGACGTGCTATTTGATACCATCCGCCAGTCATTGGGACATACAGCCTGTAGACCTTGCATCGCACCAGCACTGATATACCACATTACTCATTTGTCTGGTAGGCAGAACCTTTTTTTTGCCTTGACGGCCACATCCTGTTAGTGAAAAACACCACTTGTGTTGCCACTGCATATTTATTTGGAATGGCTAGCTTCACCAGTCGCTCAAATGTTTGAGATATTTTACCCTTCGGGGTAATTTGAGGTAGACTGGGCACTTTACAGGGCTGAAAGTGGCTGCTTTAGGCTCATTCATGAGTATGCATGATAAACAGAGAGTGATGATCTGATCGGGGTAGCCATTATTCTGCAGGATAGTTTTGATGCACCCTATTTCGGTGTCAAGCTTGCACATATAGCGTATAGGCCTGGAGGACTCCCAAAATATATGTTGGCCAGTGAAGGTAGGCTTGCAGTAGGCATAGTAGAGAACCTATTAGCAGATTTCTCAACTAGCACTTAAAGAGGAAAGGGAGCTTGTCAGACTGCTCCATTGCAAAAGTGAATTTGAGCGTGGGATGGAGCACCTTAGGAAATTCCTACATGTAGCTGCAGATTCAAATACTGCAAATAATCATCAATGTATGGGAAATATGCAAGCGGTAGAAGGTTAGAGGTCATTCCATCGAAAGTGTGTTTCCTGTGGAAACTGACAAAATGTTTGTTAACATAGCTCCCTGGTGCATTCGTCATGGCAATGTCTCGACCTATCAGAGCCAACTTACCAATCAGCACCCCTTTTCTCATGCAATATAAATTGTTGTTCCCTTTGAAATTTGGCATTCTTGCATCTGTCCTGATCAGTGTAAGATGAAGAGCTTTGATAGCATCTCTTTTTCAGCAAGAATCGAACAAAGGAGTCTTGCTACAATTGTGTAGGGCTTTAGTGAGACCACAGCTGGAATACTGTGTGCAGTTTTGGTTTCCATATTTAAAGGAATTGCATTCGAGGCAATACAATGAAGATTCACTAGACTGGTCCCTGGAATGAGAGGGTTGTCCTATGATGAGAGGCTGAGTAAATTGGGTCTATATTCTCTGGAGTATAGAGGAATGGAAGGTGATCTCATTGAAACATATAAGATTCCGCTGGGGCTTGACAGGGTAGACACTGAGCAGTTGTTTCCACTGGTCAGGGAATCTAGAACACCGGGTCAAAATCCTGGAACTCCCTCCCTAACAGCACTGTGGGTGTACCTACACCACATGGACCGCAGCGGTTCAAGAAGGCAGCTCACCACCCCCTTCTGAAGGGCAATTAAGGATGGGCAATAAATGCTGGCCCAGCCAGCGAAGCCCACATCCCATAGATGAGTAATAAAAAAAGTCTCAGGATAAGGGGTCGATCGTTCTGGTCTAAGATGAGGAGAAACTAATTAACTCAAAGGGCGGTGAGTCTTTGGAATTCTCTACCCCTCGAGAGTTGCAGAAGCTTCATTGTTGACAATATTTAGGCTAGGCCAGGCACATTTTTGATCCCTCAGGAAATCAAGGGATATAGGGAGCATGTGGGAACGTGGAGTTGAAGCTCAAGATCATACTAAGTGGTGAAGCAGGCTCAACGAGCTGCGTGGTCTACCCTTGCTCCTATTTCTAATGTTCTTGACACCTCAGACAATGACGCACTTCCTCATACTCCACTGGAGACTAGACGGTGTACAAGGCTTAGGATAACCTTTGAACCCATTAACGTTCTGACTAAAGAGATGAAACCTGGGCCAAGAAAACAGCTAACACTTCTTTAAAGCCAGACATGGATGATCTGCCAATGAGTGACGCTTGGCAAACATTTGATAAGACTCTTTACCAGACATTACTGGGCTGCTAAATAAAACTTTGCATTCAAGTGCTCTGTTGTAAAACATGTTTTGACATATCCATCAGATTATTGGCTTGCAGCTGGGTGGCTCCACACAACTTATTTTTAGATTATGAGGATGTCCATCAAATATTCAGGAAATCTAATTGTTTCTCTTGATTCAGTGCAATCGGAACATAAAACATTCCCACAGAACATCTACAAGAAAGAAAAAAAGGTCCCATGTATTGGTTCCCAGCCACAATTGATTGCGAAGCTCCACATTACTGCAACAGACTTACACTGAGGTCACCCAGACAAGCATTCATTGTGGGGGGAGGAGGCAACTGCACTATTGCTGTGATGATAGAATACAGCATCGCAAGCATTTCTTCACAAAACTGCACCTTATGATTCAGAACGTCTGGGAACGTGTTTTGACAATTCTGCATCACTAGCAATGGCAAAGGCCATCAGCCATAGACCCAGTATTCTGAGACACTCTTTTCTGCATTGCTTCCCCTCTCCCTGCTTTCAGGGCTCTTTGAGATCTTCTCCTGCCGATAGTCATCTCTAATGCCGTCATGACATGGGCCACGTAACATTCGTTTCTTCACCATCACCGGGTCAAAATCCTAGAACCTCTTCCCGAACAGCACTGTGGGAGCACCTTCACTGCATAATGGCAGCCGTTTGTAAAGGTGACTCACAACCACCGCCTCAAGGGCAACTATGGAAGGGCAATCAATGCCACCCTGCCATGCGCACCCACATGCAGAACATGGTGAAACAATAATTATCCAACCTGTTTCCTCTATCCCTCTGTAGAGCTCCTGAAACTGGCTATTATGAACAAGGAGCAATGTAAGTGTGAACATGGATATTGTTAAATCGGACTAAATTAAAACTTAGGTACATCTTTCTTGACATTAATTAACTCCTTAAGTGTGTCAATTTGCCTGGAATTTCTCATTCAAATTGTTTTAAAGAAATGACCTCTCAATGACATTGGCCTCGAATAATCTGCCTGTGTGTATCTTTTTCAAGAATTATTTATGGCTCTAAGCTTTTATTTGTAACAAATTTCTGATAAGGCAGAGACATATTCAGTCCCCGGACACATCCGTTGTATTTTGCTTTTGTTTCTCCCTAATCTAATTGTTTTCCTTATCAGGCCTGAGATTGTACGGAAGCCGCAAAAGACCTTTTAAAAAGAACATTTAAAAAGAGCGCAGAGAGTAGGGGGAGAGTTCATTTTAAAAAGAGCACGGAGACTTTCATGTGAGACCAGCAGTGGAGTGACATCACGAACCACAACGTGATGCGAGTGTGGGGAAAGCAGCTAATTGGTGAGTATTTCTAGTCTTTACAGTAAAAGTAAGGCCTTTAGATTGTGTTTAGGTCTCTTTTTATTCTCTCTTTTTCTTAAAAATAGCTTGTTAAGTACAAGATCAATACGGATGTAAAAATAAATTACAATAAAGTATAAAGAGTGGGGGCTTCTTCAAGCGTAAAGAGCAGGGATACTAGAGTAAATAATTAATAAATTAAATAAAATATGACAGTGATGACAGGACGGGTGATGTGTTGCTGCTGGAGACCGAAGTTATCCATTGTGAACACATCTGTAGCAAGTGTTTGCAGCTCAAGGAACTTTGGATCTGAGTTGAGGAGCTGGAGTCTGAGCTGCAGACATTGCGTCACATCAGGGATGGGGGGAAAGTCACCTGGACACTTTGCTCCAGGAGGCGGTCACACCCCTCAGATTAGGTCATTCAAATTTGGTCTGTGATCAGGGACATGAGGGTGCGACTGCAGGTGAAGCAGATATGGGGACCCAGGGGGTAGCGTTCGAGGAGCCTCGGCCCCTGCAATTGTCCAACAGTTACGAGGTTCTTGCAAGCTGTGTGGACGACTGCGGGGACCGCAGGGAAGACGAGCAAACTGACCAGGGCACCGCGGTATAGGGAGCCATTCAAGTGGGGGGAGGAAATAGGAATGTAATAGTGATAGGGGACAGTATAATTAGGGGGATGGATGCTGTTCTCTTCAGCCACGAGTGTGAGTCCCTGTTGCCTGTCCGGTGCCAGGGTTAAGGGCAATTCCTTCGGGCTTTTAAAAAAATTCATTCACAGGATGTGGGCGTCGCTGGCTGTTTCAGCATTTATTGCCCATCCCTAGTTGCCCTTGAGAAGGTTGTGGTGAGCTGCCTTCTTGAACCGCTGCAGTCCATGTGGTGTATGTACACCCACAGTGCTGTTAGGGAGTTCCAGGATTTTGACCCAGCGACAGTGAAGGAATGGCGATAAATTTCCAAGTCAGGCTTGGCGAGGGCTTGGAGGGGAACTTCCAGGTGGTGGTGTTCCCATTTATCTGCTGCCCTTGTCCTTCTAGATGGTACCGGTTGTGGTTTGGAAGGTGCTGACTAAGGAGCCTTGGTGAATTCCTGCAGTGCATCTTGAAGATGGTACACACTGCTGCTACTGTGCGTCGGTGGTGGTGGGAGTGAATGTTTGTGGATATGGTGCCAATCAATCGGAGCTGCTTTGTCCTGAACAGTATCAAGCTTCTTAAATGTTGTGGGAGCTGCACTCATCCAGGCAAGTGGGGAGTATTCCATCACACTCCTGACTTGTGCCTTGTAGATGGTGGACAGGCTTTGGGGAGTCAGGAGCTCAGTTACTTGCCGCAGGATTCCTGGCCTCTGACCTGCTCTTGTAGCCACAGTATTTATATGGCAAGTCCAGTTCACTTTCTGGTCAATGTTAACCTCACAGGATGTTGATAGTGCGGGATCCAGTGATGGTAATGCTTTGAACGTCGAGGGGTGATAGAGTCTCTCTTGTTGGAGATCGTCATTGCCTGGCACTTGTGTGGCGTGAATGTTACTTGCCATTTATCAGCCCAAGCCTGGATATTGTCCAGGTCTTGCTGCATTTGGACATGGACTGCTTCAGTACCTGAGGAGTCACGAATGGTGCTGAACATTGTGCAAACATCAGCGAACATCCCCACTTCTGACTGAATGATGGAAGGAAGGTCATTGATAAAGCAGCTGAAGATGCTTGGGCTGAGGACACTACCCTGAGGAACTCCTGCAGTGATGTCCTGGAGCTGAGATGACTGACCTCCAACAACCACAACCATCTTCCTTTGTGCTTGATATGAATCAACCAGTGGAGACTTTTCCCCCGATTCCCATTGACTCCAGTTTTGCTAAGGCTCCTTGATGGAGAGGAACTAGGACTGGGAGGGGAGGGATCCAGCTGTCGTGGTACACATTGGTACCAACGACATTGATAGGACTAGAAAGGAGATTCTTCTGAAAGAATTTGAACAGTTAGGAGCTAAATTTGAAAGCAGAACGTCCAAAGTAATAATCTTGGGATTACTACCTGAGCCACAGGCAAACTGGCACAGGGTAAATAAAGCCAAGGAGTTAAAGGCGTGGCTCAAAGATTGATGTGGGAGGAATGGGTTTCAGTTCACGGGACAGTGGCACCAGCACAGGGGTAGACGGGAGCAGTTCCAGTGGGACGGGCTTCACTTGAAGCATGCTGGGACCAGTGTCCTCGCGAATCGAATAACTAGGGCTGTAGACAGGGCTTTAAACTAAATGGGGTGGGGGGAGATTGGGATCTGGAGAGAGGATACGTAGGCTTACAAAGCACAAGGGTATGGTGGCATTGCAGGGCATCTATTTGGGTAATGATACCCAGAGTGGGACGGGACGGGACAGAGTGCACAAAAATAAAAACAACAGCGAATAGGGCCAAAGGGGGAAAAAATGGTAAAAAGGCAAAATTAATGGCTCTTTACTTAAATGCATGAAGTATTCTGAACAAAATAAATGAATTAACGGCACAAATAGAGGTTAATGGGTATGATCTTATAGCCATTACAGAGACATGGTTACAAGGAGATCAAAGCAGTGAACTAAATATTCAAGGGTATGTGACTTTTCAAAAGGACAGGCAGGAAGGAAAGGGTGGTGGGGTAGCTTTGTTGGTACGAGATGGAATAAGTACAATAGCAAGGAATGATCTTGGATCGGAAGGTGCAGAATGCATATGGGTGGAGGTAAGAAATAACAAGGGGAAGGCGACACTGGTGGGAGTAGCCTATAGGTCCTCTAATAGTCGCTATACTGTAGGACTGAGAATAAATCAGGAGATAATGAGGGCATGTAAAAAAGGCAGTACATTAATCATGGGTGACTTTAATCTACATGTAGATTGGGAAAATCAAATTGGCAGAGGTAGCCACAAGCAAGAATTCATAAAGTGTATCTAGGACAGTTGCCGAGAACAATATGTTGTGGATCCAACCAGGGGTCAGGCTATTTTGGATATGGTAATGTGTAATGAGGCAGGTTTAATAAATGATCTGAGTAAAAAATCCCCTAGGAAATAGTGACCATAACATGGTAGAATTTAGCATTCAGTTTGAGAGTGAGAAAGTTGGGTCAGAAACAACTGTGCTTAACTTAAATAAGGGTAATTACAAAGGAATGTGGGCAGAGTTAGCTGGAGTGGACTGGGGAAGGTATTTAGCAGAAAAGACGGTTGATGAATAATGGCAGGTATTTAAGAAAATAGTTCATGACTCGTAACAAAGATATATCTCAGTGAGGAAGAAAGATTCTAGGAAGGGGATAAACCAACCATGGTTAACTAAGGAAGTTAAGGATAGTATCAATTTGAAAGAAAAAAACATACAATGTGGCAAAGATCAGTGGTAAGCCAGGGGATTGGGAAAGTTTTAAAAACCAACATAAGATGACCAAAAAATAAATAAAGACGGTGAAAATAAACTTTGATGGTAAACTAACAAGTAATATAAAAACAGACAGTAAGAGCTTCTTTAAATATATAGAAAGGAAGAGAGAGGCCAAAGTGAACATAGGCCCCTTAGAGAATGAGGCTGGGGAAATAATGATTGGGAACAAGGAAATGGCAGAGGAGTGGAATAAATACTTTGCAGCAGTCTTCACAGTAGAAGATATTAATAGCATTCCAAAAATACTAAATAATTAAGGGGCAAAAGTGTTGACGGTGGGGGAGGGGGGGGGAAATAAATACAATAACTATCACTAGAGAAAAAATACTGAGGAAACTAATGGGACTAAAGGCCAATAAGTCCCCTGGACCTGATGGGTTGCATCCTAGGATATTAAAGGAAGTAGCTACAGAGATAGTGAACGCACTGGTAGTAATCTTCCAAGAATCCTTAGAATCTGGAAAAATCCCAGGGGATTGGAAAACTGCCAATGTAACATCCTTATTCAAAAACAGGGAGACAGGTAACTCTAGGCCAGTTAGCTTAACATCTGTCATTGGGAAAATGTTACCAAGTTTATTCTAAAGGGTGTAACAGCAGTGCATTTAGAAATGCATAACATAATATAAGGCAGCCCGGAGAAGGTTCAATAGGTTGATCCGGGGTATGGAGGGATTTTCTTATGAGGAGAGGTTGAATACTCACTGGAGTTTAGAAGAATGAGAGGTGACCTTATTGAAACATATAAGATTATTAGGGGGCTTGACAGGGTAGTTACTGAGAGCCTGGGTCCCCTTGTGGGAGAGTCTAGGACCAGAGGGCATAATCTCAGAATAAGGGGTCACCTATTTAAGACAGTGATGAGGAGGAATTTCTTTTCTCAGGTGGTAGTGAATCTGTGGAATTCTTTACCGTAGAGGGCTGTGGAGGCTGGGTCATTAAGTATATTAAAGACTGAGACAGACAGATTTTTAATCAGTAAAGGAATCAGGGGTTATGGGGAAAAGGCATGAAAGTGGAGTTGAGGATTATCAGATCAGCCATGGTCTTGTTGAATGGCGGAGTGGACCCGATGGGCCGAATGGCCTACTTCTGCTCTTACGTCTTATGGTCTTATCTCAATTCTGCCTTTAAGCATAATTTTCCAGCATTCTACTTCTCATCTTGACTAACACAGAGAAGGAATGCTGGGACATGTGGCTCAGTGACAGATTATCATGATCTGAACATCAGCTCTCTTACTTACATCTTGTAAAATGTAACGTGAAGCCAGCGTATTTTACAGTAGAGCTTAAGGAAATTCAGCCCTTCGATGCTGCTCTGCCAATCAATAAGATCATGACTGGTCTTTTACCTCAACTCCATTTTCCCGCCCCATTCCTGTGATCCCTCAAATCTCTTAGTATCCAAAACCTATCTATCTCTGTCTTGAATCTATTCAACAATTGAGTATCCACGGTCCTCTGGTGTAGAGAATTCCAAAGACTGACAACCCGATGAGTGAAGAAATTTCATCCCTCGGTTGTTTGTGGGATCTCGCTGTGCACAACTTGGCTGCTGCATTTCCTAGATCACAAAAGACTGTAAAGTGCTCTGGGTGTCCTGAGGTTGTGAGAGGTGCTATATAAATGCAAGCCTTTCTTTTCTATTTGCACTGGCAAGAAATATGGATAACCTTTCACTAGAAAAAAAGTATTTCGTTTTTATAATTTCATTGCAACTATCTACCTTGAGTCAATCTTGTGCCAACTAAGTGCAGGGGAGATGGTGGCATAGTGGTAATGTTACTGGAATCATAATCTCGAAATCCAGATTAATAATCTGGGAACATGGTTTCAAATATTACCAAGCCAGCTGGTGGAATTTAAGTTCAATTAATTAATAAATCTGGATTTGAAAGCTCGTCTCAGTAATAATAGCCATGAAACCATCATTGATTTATTGTAAGAACCCATCTGGTTCACTGATGTCCTTCAGGGAAGGAAATCTGCCATTCTCACCCGGTCTGGCCTACATGTGACTCCAGGCCCCAGGCCCACAGCAATGTGGCTGTCTCTTCACTGCCCTCTGCAATGGCCTAGCAGGCCACTCGGCTCAAGGACAATTAGGGGCGGGCAACAAACGCTGACCTTGCCAGTGACACCCACATCCCATAAAATCCCAGTTTGCCTCCGTGGTCATAGTGTCAGTCTGACCATGAAGCTCGTTTTGTGAGAAAATAGGGTTCATGGAATTCGCTTTTCCTGCATTCGTAACCTAAAGGAAATGTGCATCACAGAATAGTGAATGCACAGCAATGAGAAACAGTCTGTTCCTTAAAGCCACATAAATTAGTACATCATCATCAGGCTCTTAGCATTTGAAAATAGTGTAGCATCACATTGCCTTTGACCCTCGGAGCTCAGCAATACAGAACGAGCAGAGTATGACCGCACCTTTAACTGTAAGCAAGCTTGACTCAGTCAAGTCTAACTCCCACCTCCTGAGCCAAAAGTGGGTTCAAGGCCCACATTAGGGCTTTCCCCAATCACCCCCTCACGGTTAAATAACACTCTCACTATCTAGTTAGTAGTGAGAAGGTAGGCTGTGGGACAGTAAATGCAGCATCTTTACAGGAGAGCGGCAAAAACCAAGGCCATCAAACAGCAGCAGAATTTGCTGACAGGGCTGCAGG
Organism: Cetorhinus maximus; assembly: GCF_964194155.1. Classification (NCBI taxonomy): domain Eukaryota; kingdom Metazoa; phylum Chordata; class Chondrichthyes; order Lamniformes; family Cetorhinidae; genus Cetorhinus; species Cetorhinus maximus. The sequence continues at coordinate 9,289,507 of NC_135895.1, forward strand.
TTCGGACCTGGAGCAGGTTCCACCAACAGTCACATGGGTGATGAGTCATTGACATGGGCTGTCAGCCAGTCGCTCAGTGAGCAACCTCCCAGCCTATCCAATTCTCTCGCTCAGGGATTATCGGGGATCCTCTTTCGTGGCCTTCAGTGGTTAGACTGCCCTAGATCGTCTTGTAAAGCTGAGGTCTCAATACGCCAAGGTATGGTGCATTTGGAGTTGTGGCCAGTGATCCAACTGGAGGGAAGGGAAGGTGGCCTAGGCCCTGTTTAAAAGGGCACGGTGCTTCAGCTGCAGGGAGTGACAGGATTAGAGCCAGGGTAAAAATAAAATGTAGCCCAGAAGCGGCGTTCCATTAATAGCCGGCTCAGAAACCCTTTTTACTGGATTTGCTCACAGGAGTCCCGCTGGTCACTAACATGCTTTGCATATGGATTACGAAAGGTTCCTGCTCTTTAGAAGATTAGCAGACTGGGTTCAGAAATGAGCAGCCCTGCTTCCATGGGCTTTTATGACACCATTACGTTCATCTTTATAGCCATAAACGAGCCCCCATCGCTTCTCAAAACAAATAAAATGCAGCACTTAAATAGTATAATCATCAAATTTTACTTTCTACACATTTGAAGCACTTTTACAGCAGCATAATGAGCCAACCCTGTGCCAAATGATATTTAAAAGCAAAGTGGCGAAATGTTTGAGGTACAACCTTTGCATCTGGAGTGCTGACAGAGCTCCTCAACTTGTTAAAAACCTCACACATAACAGAACCTCACTGGGGAGCGCCTGTGTGAGTTGATTGTTCAGCTAAGAACGCTGTCGGACCCACCACTCACCAAGGTCCCAGATGCCCCATTGCCCTCGTCATTCTCATTATCAGCAACATGCAGGGCTAAAACCTTTCTGAGCTGAAGGGTTCAGGAAAAGTTCTAACTAACCGGGTACACACAAAATGTCCGGCTCCAGAAATTTTGGGGCCCAATGAAAACGTTAATTACACTTGTCATTTATTCATTCTTGGGATGTGAGTCTTGCTGGCTAGGCCACCGTTTATTGCTCATCCCTTATTGCCCTTGAGAAAATGGTGGTGAGCTGCCTTCATGAACCTCTGCAGGCTGTGTGGTGTTGTTACATCCACAGTTAGAGACAGAATTCCAGGTTACTCACTGAGCGACAGCGAAGGAACATTAAAGGATATAGTTCCAAGTCAGAACAGTGTGTAACTTGGAGGGGAACTTGAAGGTGGTGATGTTCCCATGCATTCACTGCCTTTGTTGTTCTAGGTGATAGAGGTTGCAGGCTTGGAAGGTGCCGTTGGAGAAGCCTTGGTGAGTCGCTGCTGTGCATCTTGTAGATGGTACTCACTGCTGCTACTGGTGGAAGGAGTCAATATTTATGGTGGTGGATGGGGTGCCAGTCAAGCGGGTTGCTTTGTCCTGGATGGTGTCAAGCTTCTTGAGTGTTGTTGGAACTGCACTCATCCAGGCAAGTGGAGAGTATTCCATCACACTCCTGACTTGTGACTTATGGATGGTGGACAGGCTATATGAGGAGTCAGGTGTGTTACTTACCACAGAATTCCCAGCCTCTGACCTGCTCTTGTAGCCACAGTATTTATATGACCAGACCAGTTCAAATTCCAGCCAATGGTAACCCCTCAGAATGTTGATAGTGGGGGAATATTCATCAATGGTAATATTATTGAATGTCATGGGGAGATGGCTAGATCCTCTCTTGCTGAAGATGGTCACCGCCTGGCACTTGTTTGGCATGAATTGTGCAGCTCACAATTGCTTAACTTGTTTTCAAAATATTTTCATAATAAAATTGCTGGAAAGTGGGTTGATAATGGTGCAGCGAGGGCAATGGGGCATCTGAGGCCTTGGTGAAAGACAGGACCGGCAGTCTATCTGCTTAACCAATAGGACTTAGAGGAAGGTCTGAGAAAGAGGGTGAAATAAAGTGGGTGAATTCAATGTCAAATCAGGTGCAGGGAAATAAATGTAGTGAGAAAGAACATTGAATTTAAGGTGGGGGAGAGAAAGAGGAAGGAAAGGCGAGAAAAACATCTAAAATTTGACATTTTTGAAACCTAAAAGAAATCCACAAACCGAGGGAATGAGATCCTACGTTTTTAAACTGTTTATTTTCTCGGCAAGAGATGTTGATTGGCAATTATGAGGAACGTCTTGTCGTTAAAAGGGCGCTGTTAAATATTACACTTAACTCTCTGTGGCCAGTTTAATAGGCAATTAATGTGCAAATGCATAGAACTTCATGAAAACCACAGAGAGGTTAAGAGTTAGATGCTGTTCTCAAGAATGTGATGGCAGAGTGCAGCAAATCGTCCAGATAATTGTGACAACTCACAGGGTATCTCTCCCTCGCTACAAAATTCTGGCTGACTTACACACTGAAAAGACGGGCATTGTTCGGGCGCTATTATTTTTTTCAGTAGATCCGGCTTTTCACATGTGTATCTTCGAAATCAGATCAGTTGCTGATATAATGTCCATTAAGACAGATGTGCTCCCACTCAGTTTGCATCAATTAGCTGGAGTCAGGCTGGACCCGTATAAATCCATGCTCTTTAAATTGGTTCCACAAGTCCTATAGTAGGGGGTGAATGGAGCTACGGTACTTGGAAGCGCTGCAGTGGTGGATTATAGAGTTTCAGGCGTTTAAACAGTTCTGATAACAAGTAGCTTGTTCTTTTTTCTTTCTTCCCCCATCCCACCCGATCACCTCTGGGTGCACTCCTGCTCCCTTCTGCCGCCCCAGCTAAGAATTAACTTGGGAAGGAGGGAGGGAGATTAACCCGTGTAGCTGGATCAGAGGGCCCCCGCTGAAATGCAGCCATCGCACCTTCATCCCACGCCTTTTGTCGCTGAAGGCATTGCTGCCACTGTCATTTGATCCCCTCCACGTCTTCCAGCTAACAACACTGATGAGGTAAAAACAAAAAACTACTGCGGGTGCTGGAAATCCAAAACAAAAACAGAATTACCTGGAAAAACTCAGCAGGTCTGGCAGCATCGGCGGAGAAACACTGACGAGGGGTTGGTTACGAGCGGGGCCACTGCCTGCCTTGACCCAATGGCCAATCGGTGCAGAGGGGAGCAGGGGGAGAAGGAGGGTGCCTCGCCATCTGCCCAGAGTAGCACTTAAAGCAACACAAGGCAAAAGCCAAGATAATTGATACTGAAACAAAGCATGTTTGTACAGTGCTTTGGAACAATAGGATTAAGAAGCTTCCTGACATCAGCACACAGACAGGACAGAGCTGTGCAGCCTGAGGGAGAACTGTGTGATACAGCAGGTCACATGTATGCAAAAAGACTTAACTATCCTTCACTGACTTTCACCATCTCCACACTGAGGAATCAGCCCATCCAGTGGCCAAGAATAAGATTTACGGAAACGTTCCACAATTTAATTTAAAATATATTACATACAATAATCTCTTTTATATGCACTTGACAAGGTCAAAGGAAAAAGAAATGCATTTATATAGTGCCTTTCTCGACCCCCGGGACATTTTTTTTTACAGCCAATGAAATGTTTCTGAAGTGAAGTCATTGTTGTTAATGTAGGAAAATACAGCTGTCAATGTGTAAACAGCAAACTCATGTAGAAAGCAGGGAGATAAATAGATCAGACAACCTGTTTTTAGCAGTATTGGTTGAGGGATAATAATTGGCCAGAGCAATGGGAGAACTCCCCTGTTATCCTCTAAGAAATTTCTTAGGCCAGTTGTCTTCACTATTTTTCAAACAAGGGCCACTTTAGCAAAAAAAAAGCTGCAGGGTGAGAGCCACATCAACTATTAAATTGTAATTGCTTCCTACTCCAGTAACTCACTTGGGCCTAAAAAATACACAACACCAACAGTTGAATACTCTGCTAGTTCTATGGTGGTGGCCGTGGCACAACAACTGTTACTATACAATGCACATACTTAGATATACTTATTGGCGCACGTTGTACCATGTGGTCAATGTGACATGTAAAGAAGGCTGACTTTTGATACGCTCAGTAAACATTTTTTAATGTTAAAAATAAAATAAATAGGAATATAATGCTGGGTTGGGTTCCGGCTCGCCAGGACCCCCTGAAGATAAAGCGGTTACTGAAAATGGATGGATGGAATCAGGCAGCCGCTCTTAGTGTTGATGGGAGCTGCCACTGGCTCCATGAAGAACACTGCCTTAGACTCTTTTAGTCCACCTGAGAAGTGGCTTCACACCTGAAGTGTCAAGAGAGCTTTGGGTTCTCTGACACTCAAGTGCAGTACCGAGGGAGTGTGGCACTGTTGGACTTCCTATTTTCTTTGGAAGAGAATGAGAAACTAATGGATCTTGTCAAGAAAATATCACTTCTGCTTCACTTGTGCCAGCCTCACAGACTAATAACTGTATCACCCCCCTCCCGTACCAGCCAGCAACTCTCCCTATTTCTGATGGGCACAGCAATTGCACAAAAGAAAACAGAAGGAGGTTTTAAGAATATTTGAAAGCACATCAACGTGGTTTGTTCAAAGCGATAGCTTTTTAGCTGTACATTAGATGTCTTTGCCACCACCCCCACCACTGCCCTCATCCCCCCCCTCAGCCCCACTGGTTATTGCAGCACAGTCAAGTGATAAGACAACAGGCCAATATAAAAATGGATCGATTCTAACATAACAGGTCAGTAGGCTGATAAAGTACCCTTTACAACCTCAAGAAAGCCCTTTGTGATAAAGAGGTAATACGACAATTTAAAAACATCGCTGAGTTACTCGAGTCGTTTTCTGTTCGACTGCTGAGGAGACTGCACACAATAGTTGGATGAAAGCTTTTAAGAACTGCAGATCACCTCCCTTTACAATGTCAAGCAATTACCAAACATAACCGATTTCAAGAAACTCTTCACCAACAGTAAGCAAGGATACTTTGTTCCTTCCCTTCAGCTTTCTCCCCACCTACACTACCAGCAAATCTCTTTCATCGGCTTCTTGTTAAATTAACAGTAATTGCCTCAAGGTTAAATGACATTACAGCTCTTTAAACACACTAGCTCATGCCCTTTGGCATTGCTCCTGCTACGTCGGATGGTGATGTGCTGTTTAATAACAGTGACATGTCGGGTAACACAAAGCATGTTATTTGGCTGATGAGCTGCAGCAGTATATGTGAGAGTGTGAGAGTGTACTATATGTGTGTATGCATGTGTGTGAGTGTGTGTACCTGTGTGTCTGTGTGTGACTGTGATTGTGTAAGAGTGTGTGTACATGTGTGCGTGTGTGTGTGTGTGTGTGTATGGCTGTGATTATGTAAGAGAGTGTGTGTGTGTGTCACTGCGTGCTTGTGTCTGTGTGTGTGTGTGTCAGTGTGTGTCAGTGTCAGAGTTTGACTGTGTGTGTGACTTTGTGTGAGACTGTGTGCGCATTCATGTTTGTTTGTGTGCGTGCATGTGAGACTGTGTGCGTGTGTGTGACTGCATTTGTGCGTGCATTTGCGAGGCTGTGTACATTTGTGACTGTGTATGTGTGAGGCTGTGTGTGTGAGACTGTGTTTGTGTGTGTGTGTGTGGGACTGTGTGTGTGTGTGTGTGTGGGACTATGTGTGTGTGTATCTGCATTCGTGCGTGAGAATGTGAGAGCTCAGAGGAAACGCTGCTCAGGCTGTGAGCAACCCGGGTAAGGCTGGCATTTATTGCCCTTTCCTAGATGTCCTGAGAAGGTTCTTATTAGTCTCCTTCTTCTGAGTAGGGGTCTGATGCAGCTCGCTCAGCCAGGTCAGGGGCCAGTTAACCACTTTGCTGTATGATTGGACTAATATTTGAGGTAACAAAAACATATGGGATCAAAGCAAGGGAATCAGAGGGATAAGGGAACTATTGGATTCGGGGTGACTTTAAAAGAATTTAGAATGAGAGGAAATGGCGAAGCCAGTTAAGTAAAACAGTACCCAGCCAGAAACAAGAGCTAGTTGTTGTACAAGAGTACCACGGGGGAAATACATCCCCATACAGCCTTTTATCCTGAGCCATTTTGAATTCTGCATATTTATCTATTCATTTCAAAACGGGGCCAAAAGGCGAGTTTAATGCACAGTGGAAAGAATTTGAACTATTAAAAAAAAATTGCTTAGTGTCAATCGGATTATTTACTTGATCGGCACCATCTGAATAAGGCAAGAAATCTTAAGGATTTTGTAATAAATTTCTCTCCTCACCGAGCCCAATTTAATCATCTTTCACTTCATGACAGTGAATTGAGGACATCTTCACGCCGTGAGTAAGACTCTGACTGTCCCCTATAATGCCCGAATATTGCAGTCGGCAGATTAGATGGAGCAACTGGATTGAAAGAAAGCATCAAAATATATCCACCTCCCCCTTTCTCTCGCCAAACAGAATACCCTCAGCACCGGTGTTCAAGAAGTTTCATTAAGTACAGCTTTTTGCAATTAAAAGCAGCTACCAGCATTGAGTTTATCAGCACTTCAGTACCACAATGACATTCGCCTGTATTAAGGATAATAGAAATGGCCTGATGCATTCAATATAACCCGATTACTGTCAAATGTTCAGCTTATAGTCAATTCTATAAATCATTCATAATGTAACAGGATGAGAGCATCACATAGCGAGAAGGAATCAGTTGTCATCGAGCAAGATTTCCTTCTGCTGCATCCTAGCAGTTGTCAGCTGTGACTCAGTGGGTAGCGCTCTTGACTGAATCAGAAGGTTCTGGGTTCAAGCCCCACTCCAGAGACTTCCGCGCAAAACTGAAGCTGATGCCACAGTGCAGGATGAGGGCACGTTGCTCTGTCGGAGGTGCTGTCTTTTAGATGGGATGTTAAACCGAGGTCCCACATGGATGTAAAAAGACGTCCCGTGCCACTATTTCAAAAACATGGGAGGTCTCCTCAGTGTCCTGGCCAATATTTATCCCTCAGCCAAACATCGATGTAATAAGCTGAGTGTACAGTCAGTGTCATGTGACTGTGGGAGCTTCCTGTGCACAAATTAGCTGTCCAATTCCTACGTCAAGATACTGACTACATTTCAAAAGTACTTCATTGAGTGTAAAACACTTTGGCGTTTTCTGAGGTCGTGAAAGGTGCCAAATGAACGTAAGTTGGTCTTTTCTTTTACAGGCAACTTGAAGTTGTGACACTGACTTTGAGAACGCGATGGCCTCCATTGGGCACAGTGCCCTTTTACATTTGACCCGGCAGTGTGTGCCCTTTTACATTTGACCCGGCAGTGTGTGCCCTTTTACATTTGACCCGGCAGTGTGTGCCCTTTTACATTTGACCCGGCAGTGTGTGCCCTTTTACATTTGACCCGGCAGTGTTCTCCGCCTCACAGCGGCAAAAAAAAACTAACCGCAGCTTATGAAAACCGCCAGGGAGCAGGGCCTCCCTTTCGCAGGGAAAGCCAAGTCCACCAGAGCTGCTGGTCCTAAATGCAGTCAACGGTAAGGGACCACGCATGCGCGCACAGGCACACACGTGCGCAGACGCACACACAGACACCAGGATCAGCTGGAACGCTTTCATCCAAGTCGGAATGAGAACCCATGATGATTTTGTCCCGTGCAATAAAGGGACTTGCACTTCCCATTAAAACGGCCGAGGGAGAAAAAGTGAAATATCATTGTGCAACAACTGGCATTTATACCGTGCCTTAAAGGGCCGGGAGCGTTGAAGGCACGCCCGCCAATGGCTGCATGATTAAAGTGTATACAATGCCGCAAATGGAGGAATGCTGGCCGTGTTCTCTGGGGGTTAGAGGAGGTTGCGTCTGCGCACGTGTGTGCACGTGGTGCCCTTGCTGTTGACTGCATTTAGGACCAGCAGCTCTGGTGGACTTGGCATTCCCTGAGAAAGGGAGGCCCTGCTCCCTGGAGGTTGCAGGGACAGGGAGGGGGCAAGGCGATGGAGAGATTTGAAAATAAAAATGACAACAAGAGCAGGCTGATATTCAACCAGCGGAATACAAAAGGTGGAACTGAGCAACATCCAAAAGGAACATAAAGGGGTCTACTGGACTTTGTGTGTAATGACACCAGATGCGAAGATTTTTCTTTGCCTTGAACTGCAAAGTGCTAATGACTGAAATAGGCGAGAGGGGAAACCTGCCCAAGCAGATGTACAAGTTCACTTCACTTGCCAGGGGAATTCTCACCTAGGTTATCGCAATAAGAAAATACTATATTAAGGGGAGACCCTTAAGTGCTCATTGTTTATTGTGGAGAACAGGCAGCAAAGCTGTGAAGGAATAAAACTAAAATTCGCCAACTCATTCACTGCTAAAGCACGTCAGCCCCAAAGGTCCCCTTCATAGGAAGTTCTCACTGCGAAACCCTTAGTCCAGATGCTTCCTCCCGAACTGACTGCTTTTCCAGTGATCTAAGCTAAACACAACTCAACAAGATCCAAGCCACATAAGTCGTTCTTGGAGTTGGTGGGAGGAGCAAAAACATCTGCAGTGGGATTTTGCATTGGCAGCAGGAAATAAATCAAGCTATTAGTTCAACTTCGGACCCTGCGCTGGAGGATCCCAAGGAGGGGAGTGATACAATTTCTTTTTTTAGAAGGGGTGGATTGTGAGACATCAATTGCAGAAAAGACAGGAAGTGAAATTAGATAAAATAATTTTTTTTAACAAATTCTTTCATGGGATGTGGGCAAGGCCAGCATTTTTTGCCTGTCCCTAAGTGCACCCAAACTGAGTGGCATACGCGGCCATTTCAGAGGGCAGCTAAGAGTCAACCACATGGCTGTGGGTCTGGAGTCACATGTAGGCCAGACCAGATAAGGACGGCAGATTTCCTTCTCGAAAGGACGTTGCTGTAAAAATCCATCTGGTTCACAACTCAATGATAGCTGCCATGGCTATTATGACAGAAACCAATTTCATGTCCCCAAATTATTAACTGAATTTACGTTCCACCAGCTGCTGCAGGGGGATTTGAACCTATATCCCCAGATCAGTAGCCTGAGCTTCTGGCTTTGACATTACCATTATGCCACCAACTCCCCTGAACTGCAGGTTGTGAAGGGAACAGGAGGACATGTGCGGAAGCAATGACTTCTTTACATTGAGTGCCAGTTCAGCGAACACTTTAAAAAAAAAAGGAACAGGACAGACTCCCCATTCAGCAAGGAGTAGGGGAAAAAAAATACTCATCGTTCCCCCACACTCAGTGGAGAGTTGCATTCAAAGGCAGAATGAGTCCATTGGACCAGGTGCCACTTGGCTGCAGCCAGAACCCCATCCTGCACCCTCTCCAAGCACGGCTTTGCTCAGGGATTACAAGATGGGTGAATTTATCCAACTCTGGGAGAGTGGCTGGGGTGTAAAAATGACCTGTGAAGGTCTTGCAAATCAGTGCAACCAGAAAAAAGACTTGCGTTTATTTACACAGCCCCACTCAAGGTCTCAGGATATTTTACGACATACTTTGGAAGTTTTAGCTGAGCTGTACTTTACGGAGGTTGGAAGATGGAAGTCCACCCTGGAGGACTTTGGAATAGACGAGCCCAGATGAAAGCACATCCGGATGGCCAGAGGAATTGCCAGCAAAGATCTGGGAAGCGATCAGGAAGGGAATTTCACTCTTCCCCAACCCAGGGGCGCTAAAGCAAACTGGTGCACACTGAGAACTAAGCCTCAGAGGGACTGAGCTATTCGGTGAGCTGGGATTTTCCAGAAAAGCCTTTTCCAATTGGGACTCTCCATCTGTCTCTGCATAAAGGCACCTGGCGTGAGAGACAACTGTAAAAACAGGTAACAAACGCAAGATGTATTTTTGTCAAATCTATTAAAATGGCAAATACAAAACGCGTATTGATTTTTACATTTGCCAGTCGTGACAAATAGTGTCTTCGGAAAGCTTCCTTTATATTGAAAAATACGAGTGCAAGAGGCTGAGGCAATGTTGACAAATTGCCAAGTTAATAGAGTTGTAATGCTGTTTCATTAAGTTATGAAAGAGGGACTTGCAACATTAAACTGCTGTGTAGCTGGTCTGTTTATGTAGAAGGAGCATGCACAGACAGACACACACACACACACAGGCACACACACATATATATATATACACACACAGGTCCTGCGCTTCTTTTAAGAGTCACAATTTAACCCTCAAACTTCCGATATCATTCTTCATCATATCCTCTGTCTCACAGTGGACACACACAAATACACATCCTTTTAACAATCCCAGTTAAGAGTACCAATTCTAGGTGTTCAATCGCTCTATGACTAAATGCACCATCCGATAAACTAAGATTTTTGCACAAGATCGCACAGTCTGTACCACATCAGCCCATCTCAGTTCCGGCCTCAGTGCACATTGGTTTGGAAGGGTGGGTGGAGCTTTGGGGAAAAGCTAATTAACCCACAACAACACCCTCCAACTCTATAACTGAAGGAATTTCCTTCCAGGAAAATCAGGAGGAGCCATTCAGCCCTCAAACTCTCTCCCTCCCTCAACTTAGAAAATGTGTTTTCAGTGAGGACAAAATCAAGTTTAATCTTAATGGCCTGCTGCAGTCAAAGTCTAGAGCGCAGTCTGACCCTCCAGCGTAGTACTGAGGGAGTGCTACAAGGTCGAGGAGCCATCTTTTGGACCAGCCATTAAACCAAGGTGATGTCTGCTCTCTCAGGTGGGGGTGTTAAAAGATCTGATGCATTATTTCAAAGAAAAGGGTGGTTCACCCCAGTGCCCTGTCAATATTTATCCCTCGGCCAACATCACTCGAAGAAACAGGTGATCTGGCCATGATCGCATCGCTGTTTGTGGAGGGTCGCTGTGTGCACACTGCCTGCCATGTGTGCTACATTAATATAGTGGCTACACTTCAACAACAGAAAAGTATTTCATTGGCTGTAAAGTGCTTTGGAATATCTTGAACATGAAAGGCGCTACATAAATGTAAGTCTCCTTCTGATTACATAGGATACACAACACAGAAATAGGCAACTCGGGCCAACCAGACCATGCTGCTGATGGTCTGGGCTCATGCTCTTAACAGAGGTCATGAAAGGGTTAACTGCCACCTCTGGGGCGGCACTCCCGATGACTCCAGAAGAGGAGGAGAGCAAACTGAGAATGAAGCCTGCCACGCTAGATTTATTTGTTGTTTTTGTATAAAACTGTGGAGAACTGCAGCTATTAATTATTCAGGCGGCATGCATAAGTGATAGAGAATATTTTGCGCTGAGACAGTTCAATAGCAAATCTGTATTCACAGTTCAAGCAACCCACCCCCACCCTCCTCACCAACAACCTGACTAATATGCAATTATTTATTGCTTTCCTCACAGGCATAGTCCGCATCTGCATTCGGTTGTCTGTCTTCTGTTACTCAGGGGGCTCCAATAATCCAACTCTGTCATTGAAGGGATTTCCATCCAATACAAACAGAACAAGGCCATTCCAGTCCCTCAAGGCTGGTCCACCCATCACACGATTAGACCATGGCTGATCTGAAGCTTAAGGCCTTCAACCCACCTTGGTGGGTCTGTGGCGCCTTAATACCCTTGTCAAACAAAAAACAATGCACATCCAACTCTGAACAGACCTACTTGCCATCAAAAGCAGTGATTCATTGAAAATCCTTATCGTAGGAATCCTGTCTTTTCCTTCATTCTTTCATGGGATGTCAGCGTTGCTGGCAGGGCCAGCATTTATTGCCCATCTCTAATTGCCCTTGAACTTGAGTGGGTTGCTCAGCCATTTCAGAGGGCAGTCAAGAGTCAACCACATTGCTGTGGGTCGGGAGTCACATGTCGGCCAGACCAGGTAAGGGCGGCAGATTTCCCTCCCCTAAAGGACCTTAGTGAAACCGGATGGGTTTTTTACACAACCTACAATGGTTTCATGATCACCATTACTGAGTCTAGCTTTCAATTCCAGGTTTATCAATTGAATTTTAATTCCACCAGCTACGATGGATGGGATTTAAACCCATGTCCCCATAACTTTAGCCTGGAGTCTCTGGATTACTCATCCAGTGACACTACCACAGTGGTTTGTGGTCTGAGGGGAAGCGCCACAAGTGATTCCCCACAACACTGGCCCTGCCATGGCTGGATTCAAACCCAGGTCCCCAGAGCATTACCTTGGGGCTCTGGAATACTAAGCCAGTGACGATACCACTATGCCACTGCCTCGCTAAGTAAAGCAGTAAAACAGGATTTGACCTATTCAGTCACCATAAGTAACCAGGAGAACAATGTTGTCTGAGTATGCATGGGAGAAGAAACCATCCCCACCCCAAAAAAAAATTACAAATGATTACCGTACAAATTAGACAGAGCAAATACAAGCCATTTCTCCCTTTGCTACTTGTTGCAACTGTTTTCCAGCAACACATCCACATTAATCATTCTAATGGTTAGTGGGCTGCTTCACCGATTACACTGAGTTGCGATTGCATAGAGTCGAGACAGGTAAGCAAGCACTGCTGTTTGCTGTGTCATAAATTACTCGCCATTCCAGAAAGAAAATGACAATGCAGCATCTGAAAAGGCTGAAAGGGACCAATTTCAAAAGCATTCAAGTATTGTCACAAAGAATTCAGCAAAAATGGCAGATGCCTGAACTATTCATACTGCCTTCAATTCAACTGTGAAAAGCGCACAGGAGCACGTTACCAGACTGACGGTGATTCACAGGTTGGCCAACACAAGGGAGTGGGAACAGTGGTCAGCAATCTTTAGTGCAGAGAAACCCTGGAGCCAATATGGGCACAGCAGGATCCCGCAAACAGCTACGAAATCGAAATGAGACGATCTTAAAAGAAGTGGCTGCAGAGGTTGTAAACTTCAAAAAGTCCATAGATTCTGGGAAGGTCCCAGTGGATTGGAAAATTGCTAATGTAACACCTCCCTTCAAGATAGGGAGGAGGCAAAAAGCAGGAAACTATAGACCAGTTAGCCTAACATCTGTCATCAGAAAAATGCTAGAATCCATTATCAAGGGGGTAATAGCAGGACATTGATAAAATCATAATACAATCAGGGAGAGTCAACATGGTTTTGTGAAAGGGAAATCATGTTTGACTAATTTATTAGAGTTCTTTGAGGAAGTAAGAAGCAAGGTGGATGAAGGGGAACCTTGTATAGATGTGCTATAATTGGATTTCCAAAAGGTACTTAATAAGATGCACCTCAAAGATTACTGCACAACATAACAGCACATGGTGTAGATGGTAACGTATTAGCATGGATAGAGCTTGGTTAGCTAACAGGAAGCAGAGTATAGGGATAGATGGGTCATTTTCGGGTTAGCAGGCGCTAACGAGTGGAGTACCACACAGAGCAATACTGGGGCTTCAACTATTTACAATCTATAACAATGACTTGGGTGAAGGGACCAAATGTATGATAGCTAAATTTGCTAATGACACAAAGGTCAAGAGGACATAAAAAGTCTACAAAGGAACTTAAAGAAGGTTAAGTGAGCGGGCAAAAATTTGGCAAATGGAGTACAATGTGGGAAAATGTGAGCTTGTCCACTTTGGCAGGAAGAATAGAAAAGCAGCATGTTATTCAAATGGAGAGAGACTGCAGAATCTGCAGCAAAGAGGAATCTGGGTGTCCCTGTACATGAATCACAAAAGTTAGTACACAGGTACAGCGAGTGATTAGTAAGTAAATGAAATGTTGGCAGTTATTGCGAGGGGAATGGAATATAAAACTAGGGAACTGTCACTACAGTTGTATAGGGCTTTGGTGAGACCACATTTGGAGTACTGTTTACAGGTTTGGTCTCCTTACCTAAGAAAGGATAGAAACGTATTAGAAGCAGTTCAGAGAAGGTTCACTCAACAGATTCCTGGGATGAAAGGGTTATCTTATGAGGAAAGCTTGAGAAGGTTGGGCTTAAACTCATTGGAATTTAGAAGAATGGGAAGTGATCCTATTGAAACATATAAGATCCGGAGGGGACTTGTTAGGGAGGATGTTTCTCTATGTGAGAGTCTAGAACTAGGAGACACAGTTTTAAAATTAGGGGTCTCCCATTTACGACTGAGATGAGATTTTTTTTTTCTCCGGAGGGTCATTAGTATGTGGAATTATCTCCCTCAGAGAGCAGTGGAGGCTGGATCATTGAATGATTTAGATAGATCTTTGCTTGACAGGGAGTCAAGGGTTATGGGGGAGGCAGGAAAGTGATGGAGAAGGCTCGAGGGGTCGAATGGTCTCCTCCTGCTCCTAATCCTTGCGTTCTTGTGTTGGGTTCTTGCGATAGAAGCAGATCATTTGTTTTTAGCGATGACGATTTAGCGTTAACTATTGGTCGGTATGCAGGGGAACTCCCCTGGTCTTTTTCAAAATTGCGCCATGGGATCTCTGACATTCAAGCTGAGGGGACAGACATGGTCACAATAGAGACGATACCTCAAACAACTCAACGCTTCAACTAGGCGCTGCTAGGTATTGTGGCAAATAGTGTAGATGCATTTGAGGAGAAGCTAGATAGGTACATGAGGGAGAAAGTAATAGGTTAAGACGAAGAGGTGGGAGGAGGCTTGTTTGCTGTAGTAACACCACATGGAGTGATTGAGCCAAATTGCCTGTTTCCTCGGTGCTTTGTTTCGAAGGCTTTCTTAAATGTGCTGCTCTCAGCTGTGGTTGCCACTCTATTACGGGCTTAAGCGTTTGGAGTGGGGCTCGATCCCTCAGCTTTCTTTCTCAAAAGATGGAAATGTTACCACTGAGCCACATGGCTCTTAGCTGGACCCCAAAGGCTCTCGTCTTCTGAGGCAGTGTCACTGGTGGTCAATTTGACTGCCTTCCCAGCCCATAATGGCTGTCAGTAGCAGAACAAGCAAGACTCAACAGGACGGCATCTGACGTTTAGTGTCAAACTACACCATGAAGTCTGAATGGCTCACCATGCCAGGACTGAGAGATTACAGCCATCAGGGAAGACTGAACAGGCTGCAGCTCTTTTCATTTGAAAGAGAAGGCTGAGGGAGGACCTGATAAAGGTTGTTGAAATTATGAAAGTGTTTGACAGGGGAGATGTTTCCACTTGTGTCGGGGAGTTCAAAATTAGAGGCCACAAGTGTAAGATAGTTACCAATAAAACCAACAGGGAACTCAGAGGCAAGGTCTTTACCCAGGGAGTGATGAGAATGTGGAACTCGCCTGCCAATCAGACCAGTTGTGCCAAAAAAAATGCAGATGTATTTAAGGGGAAGCCTGGTAACACACGAGAAAGCGAGAAACAGGAGGATATGCTGATAGGGTGCCATGAAGAGGAGTGGAGGAGGTTTGTGTGGACTGATGGAGCAGATAGGTGAATGGTCTGATTCTGTTCTGTAGACTTGATGTAACTTACGAACATAAGAACGAGGAGTAGGAGTAGGCCATTCAGCCCTTTGACCATGCTTCGCTATTCAATAAGACCATGGCTGATCTGACTGTAAACTCCCGTCTACCCCCTCATTTATCAAGAATCTCTGCCTTGAGAACATTTAAAGACGCTGCTTCCACTGCCTTCTGAGGAAGGGAGTTCTAAAGACTCACGACCTCAGGGAGAAAAAATTTCTCATCTCTGTCTTAAATGGGCGACCCCTTATTTTTAAACAGTGACCCCTAGTTCTAGGTTCCCCACAAGAGGAAATATTGTCTCCACATCCACCCTGTCGAGACCCCTCTGGATCTTATATGTTTCAATCAAGTCGCCTCTTACTCTTCTAAACTCCAATGGATACAAACCGAGTCTGTCCAACCTCTCCTCATAAGATAACCTGCCCATTCCTGACATTAGCCCAGTAAACCTCCTCTGAACTGCTTCAAATGCATTTACATCCTTCCTTAAATAAGGAGACCAGTACTGAACACAGCATTCCAGATGTTCTCACCAGTGTCCTGTACAACTGAAGCATAACCTCCCTACTTTTGTTTTCAATTCCACTTGCAATAAATGATAACATTCTATTAGCTTTGCTAACTCAGTGCTTTGTTTCTAGGTCATTGCTGAATGAGCGGCTCTCGGCTGAGGTTGTTAATACTGGCTTCAACCTCCCTCAACCTGAGCTGCGAGGGAAATAATGACAATGGCAACAATTGCTTGCATTTATACAGCATCCCTAACATTGTAAAATTTCGTGGGACAATGCACAAGAGCATTACCAGCCATAGAAGGGGATATTAGAGCATTGTCTCCAAGTTCGGTCAGGAGATGGATTACAAGTTTTTAAACAGGGGATTGCAATATGATGACCATTGTTGACAAGAGCATGTTTGCTCATTAGGTGTGGACGAGACTACGTATGACCATGGGGTCTGCCCAATGCTCACCATAGTCTGTAGTTTAACACTCATTGTCTAGCTTAAGGCCAGAAGCCTAGTCACTTGGGCTGAGATACAGGGGGCGCTGCCTGCCCCTATAGAACAGTACTACGAGAGAGTCTGCACTGGCATGAGAAGGGGA
This sequence comes from Cetorhinus maximus, assembly GCF_964194155.1. NCBI lineage: Eukaryota > Metazoa > Chordata > Chondrichthyes > Lamniformes > Cetorhinidae > Cetorhinus > Cetorhinus maximus. Next base: position 9,305,954 of record NC_135895.1, read on the forward strand.
GAAGGGAACTGGGCGTGGGGTTATAAGGCATAAAAAAAACTAGAGGAGAAGAGGTATCCTGCAACCACAATATTCCACACCCTGAATAATGTGGCTCATGAACCAAGAAATCGCACCGGATCCCGCACTGAACCCGCCCTGAGATGCAACACGTTCAGAATTTCCAGCTTGGAAAAAGCCTTTAAGTACTCATGGGGGCAGCCTAATTAACAGCATCATGCTGTCTCTGAAGACTCGGTTCTCAAACAAAGACAGGTGAAGGTACAAAAGAAAGCAGCACACACAGAAACGCACCACCTCCAACAAAGCACAAATTGGCACGCTGATGAATCCACACAAGAATTGACGTTCCAATCTCTCGAAGGGTTCATCGTTCCTAACGACACACAAGCAGTAGAAAACAACAGCCTAGTGCACATCACGCTGATGAAAGACAAATAAAAAAAGAGGAAAGAGGGGGGAAAAAAGTTTCACCACAGAAAGTCTGTCACAGCCGTGCTACTCCTGTCATGTGGTTTTGTGGTCTTCCTGATATTTTACATGCAAGAGAAATAAGTTAGACTCTCTGGCTGTATTCAGTCCAATTTAAATAAGGTGTCCCCAAGGGTATCAGCCCATTAAGGGTCTAGACCTCCAGTTTCTCAATAATAATCCATTTAAACAAGATAAAGCACTGTGGAGGGAAAATGGCCAGGGACTAGCTGGCACTGTGGCCAGACATTCCTCCCTAATAGAAGCATTGTCAGCATGACATGTAAGTGACCCAGAAGCACCACTGTATACGCAAAGTGTGCAGAAACCATTGTAAAAGCTGCTTAGTGTAGTGCGCGACTGATAGAATACAATCTCTACATTGTGCTGCAGCCGTTCACTTCCTTCTCCCTGTCCATTCTGAAAGCAATGGCTCTTTGTCAGGGTATGACACAACAGATGTCTGGCCCTCTCCCCCAACTCATCCACACGACCAGCAGGCGTGTCAGGACATTATGATCAGCAGCCTGATTTTCCTGGGTACTCTTCCTCGCCCTAATCTGGGACGGTCAACGTCAGGCCGCTGCACTGATGTGGGATTTGCTCAAAAGGCCAATTATCCATCCCCGCTTGCCCTTGAGGAGGTTGTGGTCAGCCACAATCTATGTGGTGTGGGTACACCCACAGTGCTGAGCACTGAGGCCTAGTTGCAGCAGGGGGACCTTGGAGGTAGCTCAGCTACAGTCTGCCTCTGGGATAATTCACCAATGGAATTACAAAGAGATATTATCCCAAAGAAATATTAGTAGGTTGAGTGAAAGGACAAAGCCATGGTAATAGGTTTCAGTGCAGACAAATAGGAAGTCATCTACTTTAGAGCTAAAGAACAGGGTACTTTCTGAGTGGTGATAAGCTGGCCCAAAGAGACTTAGCGGCCCATTTACATAGATTGTTAAAATGTCATGGACAAGTACAGAAAAAAAAAATAAAAAGAAACCTAATGGACTTCTGGTCTTCATGTCTAGAATACTAGAATACAAGGGGGTGCTTCAGCTATACAAAGCCCTCTTTTGACCAAACCTGGAGTACTATGAACAGTCCTGGGCAGTACCCCTTTAAAAAAGATATATTGGTCTTGCAGACAATAGCATAGATTTACCAGGGTGATACCTGGACTCCAATGGTTAAATTATGACACAAGATTGTGACACAAACTGAGGTCGTATTCCCTGGAATTTGGATTAAGGTGTTATGCTACGGCAGGTGGTATTTGCCAGGCTGACTAAATCCATAAGGGAAACTTGGCCAAGCAACCACAATGATTTTGCAATTTATATTTATTATGAGAAGGCTTGTGCACTGAAGTCAGAAGTAACGATGAGTCCACTACCACCTTTAGAGACTTTAAAGATTAAATTAAAATATTTATTAACAAAAGGAAAACCAACTTAAACACACATAAGATTACAGTTACACAGTTGTAACAGTTCCCAAAATTCCTACTTAACCAAGCTTACACGACTCCTCTAAGACAGCAGTCCAAATAGATTCCAAATTTATACAGTCATCCAGCAATATTATCACAAGCACCCACTGGACAACGAATTTCCAAAGGCTTTTAACACAACTTTGGTTACTGGAACAGCAAAACTTCTTCGGGGAGGCTAAAGGCTTTTTCCCCCAAGTCTGTTTCACACAGTCACCTTTCCAGACCTCAGATGGCCACACCTCACACAGCCTTCCAACCTTCTTTAAATATATTTATCCTTTTGATTTGTAAATCCCACTGTTTCCACTTGTCTTTAGAAGTTACTTTTCCCAGAATATAAAAATCTTTCATGTTATCATTACGACCAGCACTTTTGGGAAAAATCAATGTAATAACCTGGCCTTATTTATCTTGCCAGTTGCAAAACTCTTCCATGTCCCTTTGAAAATGAAACATTTCTCCACCTAACTAAAAATGCAAATTTCATTCACACCGTATCTGCCGACCTCACTTCTTTGATAATTTAAACCTTGCAGGCTACCCATCTCCAGCCCAATTAAATCAGCCACACACACACACAAAACAAGCCTGCTTTAAAATATCCCATAATGATAGTTTCTTGACAAAGGGGTGATTTGATTGTCGATTTCAGGATATTTTAAGGCTAGTTCAGTCCCCACTTCTGTGCATCACACTTTAGGAAGGACGTGTTAGCTTTGGAGAGGGTGCAGAAGAGATTTATTATAATGACTCCAGGGATGAAGGATTGCAGTAAAATGAACAGAGTGGGTTGTGTTGGTCTCCTTAGAACAGAGAACGCTAAGAGGAGAATTGATAGAGGTGTTTATTCATAGTTTTAAAGTAAACGAAGTAAAACTGTTTCCAATGGCTGCAGGGTTAATAGCTAGAGGGCAGAGATTTAAGGTGACTGACAAAAGAAACAGAGGTGACAGAGAGAAAAGCTTTTTTCACTCAATGACTGGTTAGAAATGCACTGCCTGGTGACAGGGCGGTGGACGGAGATTCAATAGCAGCCTTCAAAAGGAAACAGAATAGATATTTGAAAAAAAAAAATTGCAGTTATACAAGAAAAGAACGGGATGTGGAACGAACTGGATTACTCTTCTAAAGGGCTGGCATGTTCTTGATGGGCTGAATGGCCTCCTTCTGCGCAGTACCATTCTATGGTACTGAGAGGGACTGACAGAATAGGTAGAAAGTGTTTCCACCGATCGGTCGGGGAGACTAGGGTTAGGCGACAGAGCCTAAAACTTAGAACCTGGCCTTTCAGGAATGAAGTTAGGAAACATTTCTACACACAGAGTACTAGAAGTTTTTTTTTCATTCTTTCACGGGATCTGGGTGTCACTGGCAAGGCCAGCATTTGTTGCCCATCCCTAATTGCCCTTGAAAGGAGTGGTTTGCTAGGCCATTTCAAAGGGCCATTAAGAGTCAACCATTTTACTGTGGAGTCACATGTAGGTCAGACCAAGTAAGAATAGACAAGGGAGTCAACAAGTATAGGGGGTAGACAGGAAAGTGGAGTTGAGGCCACCATCAGATCAGCCAGGATCTTATCAAATGACAGAGCAGGCTCGAGGGGCTGAATGACCTACTCCTGCTCCTAATTTGCTCGTTTGTAGTGAATCAGATGGGTCTTACAACAATCAATTAAAAGATTAATCAACTGAATTAAGATTCCACCAGCTGGGATACAAACCCGTGTCCCCAAAGCATTCGTCTGGGTCCTTGAATTACGGGCAGTGGCATTACCACTACGCCATCACCTCGCATCACTTTGGAGCTCACCTCCGCAAATGGTATTGATAATGCCTTTGCGTAGCAAAAATCTAAGAGGCATGGGGCAAAGGATCTCAAGATTGAATGGCAGAACAGGCTCAAAGGGCTAAATGGTCTACTCCTCTTCCTGTGTTCCTCACTGTGCTTTCATCAAAGTACTAGCACACACAGAGTCATAAGAACTTAGAAACAGGAGAAGGAATAGCACCATTTGGTCCTTCGAGCCTGCCACTCAGTGAGATCAGAGCTGGTCTTCTACCTTAGATCCACCTTCCTGCACTATCCCTATATTCCTTAATTCCCTCAGCACCCAAAAATCAGGCCTACGATTTTGAAGGAAACAATTTGTTTGATTTGCAAGTCTGTGCTTTATTTTGATATCCCAATCGTTAAGTAACCTAATTTAAAAATATTTAGATGCTGTGTCACATGGAATAGTTGCAAAAAAAAAATTGCAAGCAATGGCAGCATGAGGAAAATCCTTTACAGGCAGCGAGTGGTTAAAATCTGGAATGCACTACCACAGAGTGCGGCAGAGACAGGTTCAATCAAGGCATTCACAAGGGAGTTAGATAGCTGTCTAAAAAGGAAGAATGTGCAGGGTTACGGGGAGAAGGCGGGGGGGGTGGGGGGGTGGCACTAGGTGAACTGCCCTGTCGGAGAGCCAGTATGGACCTAATGGATTGAATGGCCTCCTTCTGCGCTGTCATAATTCTGTGAGTTGCATGGCTTTGTGATCATTAATTAAAAGCTAGAATTACTCCCCAGTAAAACATCCTTGAAGCCAAAGTCAGCATTTCAGCTGGGAACAATGAGGCTTTGTTAAGAACCTTTGCCTGTGTCTGTGGATCACACTAGCACACAGATGTAAAATCAAATCTGAACTCAACATCCGATGACTTACAAACAACAACGTCACAATAAAAATTAAACGTGTCTCAAAAGAAACGATCGGCAAAACTCTCCTTCCTGCAAAAAAAATTTGCAGCCTTGGAGGGCAAACGTGGGCAGTGTCAACACCTCTGTGTCAACAGGGCTCAGTTGGTAGCACTCCTCAGCTCTGAGTCTGAAGATTGAGAGTTCAAGTCCCACACTGGAATTTGAGCACAAAGTTCAAGGCTGAGAAGCCAGAACAGTACTGAAGGGAGTTTGGCACAGTTGGAGGCGCCAACTTTTGTTTTGAGATGATAAACTGAAGTCTCAGCTGCGCTCTGAGGTGGATGGAAAAGATCCCATGGCTCTATTTCAAAAAAGGGAAAGGGAATCCTGAGCAATATTTACCCTTTAACCGAAGTCACAAAAACGGATTAGCTGGTCATTATCACACGGCTATTTGCACAAATTGGCTGCTGCATTTCCTACTATACAGTCGTGACTACAGTTTGAAAGTACTTAGTTGGCTGTCCTGTAGTGGTGAAAGGCACTGTATAAATTATTTGCAAGCCCACCTTGTCCTTTCTGTCATCCAGCAATATTACTGTCAGGGCAGCAAGCTGCTAAAGCGAGAATGTTCAACCCTACATCCATTTAGTTTGCTGTCCTCAACCAGGACAAAGGATAGATCCTCAATTTGGTTTCAGCATGCCTGGTCTAGGGAGTTGTTCTTACAGATACATGCCAGTTCCTGACTTCTGGGCACCCTCCACATCTGATGGCAAAGCCAAGATGAACTTTTCAGCTTTGCCAAACCAATGGAAAAGATCCAATGACAAAATAGATGTCAGCCTCCAATCTTAATAGAATCTATATAGTTTGCACTCGGTTTGCCACTGAGTGATAGTTCATTGGCTAGTTCATTATCACCAGAACAACTGTTAAATCTCACCAAGAGGCCGTGGAGGTATTGAAAGCAAGCGAAAGAGAGTTTTATATGTGAGGCGTTGCACAAATACAGGGGAGATTGGTGATGGGGACATAGCAAATAGGATTATGCCATTCAGCCCCTCGGTGTCTACTCCACCATTCAACTAGATCATGGCTGATCTCCTACCTCAATGCCATTTTCCCTGCACTATCCCCATAACCCTTGATACCTTCAATATCTAGAAAAATACCGACATCTGTCTTGCAGATACTCACTGACTGAGCCTCCACAGACCTCTGAGGTAGAGAATTCTAAGGGTTCGACACCCTCTGAGTGAAGAAATTCTGCCTCATCTAAGCCCTAAATGGCCTGCCCCTCATTTCTGAGACTGTGTCCCCTGGTTGTGGACCCCTCCTCCAGCCAGCAGAAACATCCTTCTTTCATCTACTCGGTCGAGCCCTGTAAGAATTTTGTATTTTGAATTTTCAATTGTATATTGAATTTTCCCCTTTAGTAAGGGGACTTGCTGCAAATTAGGATACAGGCAATAGATAAACCCCAAATATAAGTGCAGAAATCAATCTTGTGAGCACATTTACAAATGACAACTTTGCCACACTGTCAACACTGAACAGCAGGATCTGGATCTTACCTTTCGTAAACGGTAACCACCCACCGAGGACAATAAAGCACCACAGGGCCCAAAGTTTCCAGACAGATGATGACATCTTCTTCAACATTAATCTGTTTTTTTGGCAGACACTGTTTAGCACATCTGGTTACTGATGTTTTGTGCAACAGATGCTAATGGTTTGCTTCATTACTCTTCATGTCTAAAATAAAGAAACAATACAATCTGTTACTACTGTGGCATCAATCAAAGTACATGGGAAGCATCATTTGTCCAATTAAAGATCTTTAAAGAACGACCTACTGTTGGAACAATGCATCTTGTGGCCCAGTAGTGGGGAAAATGCTAGAGTCTATTATAAAAGACGTGGTAACAGAACATTTGGAAAGCATTAACGGGGTTAGACAAAGTCAGCATGGGTTTATGAAAGGGAAATCATGCTTAACTAATCTACTGGAGTTTTTTGAGGATGTAACTAGTAAACTAGATAAGGGAGAGCCAGTGGATGGATGTGGTGTAATTAGATTTCAAGAAGGCTTTTGATAAAGTCCCACATAGGAGGCTAGTGGGCAAAATTAAAGCACATAGGATCAGAGGTAATATACTGGCATGGATTGAGAATTGGTTGACAGACCGGAAACAGAAAGTGGGAATAAATAGGTTTTTTTCCGGGTGGTAGGCGGTGACTAGTGGTGTACCACAGGGATCAGTGCTTGGGTCCCAGCTATTCACGATATATATAAATGACTTGGATGAGGGAACCAAATGCAATATTTCCAAGTTTGCCGATGACACAAAACTGGGCGGATTATGAGTTGTGAGCAGGATACAAGAGGCTTCAGGGCAATTGAGACAAGTTGTGTGTGTGGGAAAACACATGGCAGATGCAGGATAACGTGGATAAATGTGAAGTTATATGCTTCAGTGCGAAAAACAGAAAGGCAGAGTATTATTTAAATAGTGATATATTGGGAAATATAGATGTACAAAGGGATCTGGGTGTCATTGTACACCAGTCAATGAAAGTAAATAGGCAGCAAGCAATTAGGAAGGCAAATGGTACGTTAGCCTTCATTGCAAGAGGATTTGAGTTCAGAAGTAAGGATGGCTTACTGCAGTTATACAAGGCCTTGGTGAGAACACAGCTGGAGTATTGCATGCAGTTTTGGTCTCCCTGCCTAAGAAAGGATATACTTGCCATAGAGGGAGTGCAGCAAAGGTTCAGTAGGCATATACCGGAGATGGCAGGACTGTCGTATGAGGAGAGATTGGTTTGACTGGGCCTGTATTCATTAGAGTTTAGGAGAATGAGAGGGGATCTGATTGAAAGGCATGAAATTCGAACAGGGCTAGACACTCTGGATGCAGGGGAGTCTAGAAGCAGGGGCCACAGTCTCAAGATATGGGGCAGGCCATTTAGGACTGAGATGAGGAAAAATTTCTTCACTCGCAGTGTGGTCAACCTGTGGAATTCTCTACCACAGAAGGCTGTGGAGGACAGGTCACTGAGTACATTCAAGAAAGAAATTGATAAATTTTTGGATATTAGGGGCATCAAGGGGTATGGAGTGAATGCGGGAATATGGATAGAGGATCAGCCATGATCATACTGAATGGCGGAGCAGGCTCGATGGGCCAAATGGCCTACTCCTGCTCCTAGTTTCTATGTGTGGATGAAAGATGCCATCTTGGAGGGCTACTCATTAAAAGAAATCCTTTCAATCTCTTCTGAACACTCAGTAGCTTAAACTGAGCTATGCAGGCCAAAACGTCACCACCCCAGTGGCCAGGGTGGCCGTAAGGACCCCAGATTTGGCCTCTGGATCGGTCAGCTAAGGGGGAGTAAGGAATGGATAAATTAGAAAGGATGACTCCGAAGAAGTCATATTGGACTTGAAACGTTAACTCTGTTTCTCTCTCCACAGATGCTGCCAGACCTGCTGGGACTTTTCAGCACTTTCTTTTTTTATTAGGAGCAGAAGTAGGCCATTCGGCCACCCCAGCCTGCTCCACCATTCTATAAGATCATGGCTGATCTGATTGTGGCCTCAACTCCACTTTGCTGTTTGCTCCCCCCATAACCCTTGACTCCCTTGTCGATCAAAAATCTGTCCAACTCAGCCTTGGATACATTCAAGGACCCAGCCTCCAATGCTCACTGGGGGAAGAGAATTCCAAAGACTAATGACGCTCTGACAGGAGAAATTCTTCCTCATCTCCAAATGGGAGACTCTGTTTTTAAACTGTAACCCCTAAGTCTGGACTCTCCCACAAAGGGAAACATCCTCTCAGCATCTACCTTGTCAAGTCCCCGTATGGTCTTATATTTCCAATAAGATCGATAAGACACAGATAGCTGTTGGGGCTAGGGATCAACTGAAAATTTCAAAACTGAGATCAGTAAGATTTTTTGTTAAGGAAGGGGTATGGAGCCAAGGCGGCCAAATGTTTTTGAGATACAGAATAGCTGTGATCACAGCAGAGCCAACTTGAAGTGCTGAATGGCCTAATTCTGATCCTACATCCCTGAAGTGCCTGGCACCCCGCGGCCAACCAAAACTGCAAAAGCCTCACCGGCAGTGTTCCTATAACACATGACAGCAGCGGTTCAGGAAGGTGACTCGCCACCACCTTCTCAGCGACGGTTAGGGATGGGCAATAAATGCTACCCTAGCCCGCGGCGCCAGCATCCCATGAATGAATAAATTAAAAAAGGGCAGTCTAAATGCTGTCTCCATTCCAAACTCTCCATCCGCCTGTGTGAAGGTCACTCGAATCGACAGCAACTTGCATGTATACAGCCCCTTTCACACAGTCACAAGGCACTTCAGAGCAGGGTCATCAGCTGACGTGTGGCACTGAGCCACATGAAGAAATAGGACCGATGATCGGAAGAAATAGACTATTTTTTAAGAAGTGTCCAAATGTAGAAGCAAGCAAGAGGGTCGGAGGTAGAGAGAGACGGAGGGGCTCAGGGAGAGAGAACTTAAAGGCAGAGCCACAAATAATGCAGTAAGTACTGGAGAGACAGCATTCTCCTGCAAGCATTCTCCTACCAAGCAATCAATACAGAAACTTGGGAGGGTAAATAAAAGCCTCCTGATTGATCAACCATGCAGGTCCATGTGAAAATAACTCTGCAAACAAACTAACCTCTAATGGAGCTTCCGAGGGTCCTGTGCTTATTGAGAAATGGGGAGAGACTGGTGACAGAAGTGGCTTTCAGACCATGTAATTGGGGACTGAACTAGCTACAAAGACAGCCAGTCTAGCAAACAAATAAACAAACAGGTAATGCATATCATGTTCCTGCAAGTCAATCTAAAGGTGGATCAACTGCTGGTATTTCAGCCTCCAGTGACCTGGCTCTCTGTGGACCACCTTCGACTGACTGGCAACAATCCTTTCTTGCTGATGGGAGCATTTTACAGGCAGGAGACTGATCAGATATCACAGAGTGCAACTACTTAGGAAGTTTTTAGCTGCAACCCGATCCCTCGCTCTGTGTGTTTAGACTGGCTCCCTTGTTTCCCTAACTCTTCTCCTCTCCAAGCTCCTTCTATTGTTGCGCCCCCAACCTTTACTGACCCCAGCAAATAAGTAAGTCAAAACAAACAACGGAGACAACATGAAAGTATGACTGAAAGCCATACAATGAGAGGGAGTTAGGCAGTCAGAATGTGCCCCAGTTAAAGGAAATTCTTTGGCCAGGCAAACACTGGGAAGCGACTATGGGACATCTGACTTCCCTTTGTGACGCGCCTTATGAACAATTCAAAGTATTCATGGAGTCAGGACCCATGAAGAGATATGGTCTGTCGAAGATATGTCATCAAAATGGTGGCCATCTGGGAGAGAGGAACCTTTAATGATCCGACTCCAGGGCCTCGAACACAAAAGTTTAGGCTAAAGCTCCCAGTGCAGTAGCTGAGGGAGTGCTGCACTGTTAGAGCTGCTGTCTTTTGGATAAGAGTTGAAACCAAGCCCTATCTAGCCTCTCAGATGAGCATCAAGAATCCCATGGCTTAATTTTGAAGAGGGGCAGCAGGGAATTTCTCCCTTGTGACCTGGTCAATAAGTGTCCCTCAAATCAACATCACTGAAGACAGATTATCTGATCATTATCGTGTTTCTTTTTGTGGGAGCTTGCTGCGCGCAAGTTAGCTGCAATGTTTCCTACATTGCTACAGTGATTACACTTCCAAAATGCTCTGTTGGCTGCAAAGTGTTTTGGAATATCCTGTGAAAGGCACTATATAAATGCAAGTCTTTCTTTGGTATAATTGACGCTACACATTTCTGCTCCCCATCTTCCCTTGGGCACATTGACTCCCAACAAATGCTATGCTCCCAACATTGACACAGCAATCAAAGGGACATGTTCTCCAGTGCTACTGCCATATTAACTGAGAGGCCCCAGCAGCTGTTCCTGCTTTGTGCTGTGTTGCCAGACCTTGCCTGTTGAGGCTTGACTTGACTTCAAAGCCCCTGGGCAAGGGAAGGAAAAAGTTAGCCAAGGTTCTGGTTCTGGACTCTAGGTCCTGGTGGGAAACAGCAAGTGCAGATAACCAGTGAGAACCGCATCAGACTTAGCCACCAATTGCTCGTCCCATCTCTAGTTGACTAGCCAATCAACACAAAGTCCACTTGTTGGAGATACTGAAAGAAGGTTGTTCCTGTGTTATGACAGGTCTACACGCTCTGCACCATACAGTATCCACAGGACGGAGATGATTCTCTGACCTGTATTTCCCATGAGCAAAACAACACAAAGGAGCACTGGATCATGAAACCGTCTCCTTTTTCTACTTGTCCAAAAATGTATCACGCCGAATGAAGAAGTTCTCAGGTAACTGTTAGAAATTTGTTTCACTGAAATTTCAGGACACCTGTCCTTCTAATACTCTCCAATACACCAGAGCTCTGTCGCCTTGGCAATACTTTGCGAAGTGTCCTTCATATACCCAAGCCTTCCCATTCCCCCTCTCCCCTCCCTCTCTCTCGCGCCTTAGAAAAATGTCTTCCCAAGTCCTATACTGGAACTTTCCCGATAGATTCTCCTGATGTGGTTGGTGAGATTACCAGAGAAATTATGTCAATAGTCATTGATGGTGCCCTGCGGGTGGAAATTTCACCAATCCTCTTCCTACATTATGGCAAGAAATCCAGGAACTTCCATGGAAATTCTACCCCAAGATCTTCTCAACAGTCCTGTCCACTTATCCACACAGACTCTGCTGCCCAGCACTTGTCTGATCATCTGCGAAATGCTTCAGGGCATTTACAGCTAGGTTGCCAACTCTGTTGGTTGGATAGATTCCAACCAGAGTGACCAATTGATCTCATGGCCTCCTGCCCAGCCCCTCAGAAAGCTTCTTTAAAAAAAATCGCTACCTCCCCATTCCCAATATTTAGTAATTAATACGTGAAACTGTTGAAAGATAATGTAATAATAACTCAGGACTCTTAAAAATTCTCTCGTGATTTTACTCCCAGATTGTTCATAAATCCTGGAAACCCCAGGGCAATCCTGGAAGGTTGACAACTCTATTTAGGAATTAAAACAATAACTTGCATTTATATAGCACCCTGTACTTAGTAAAACAACCCCAGGTGCTTCACAGCCAAGAGCGTAAGCTGGGCAAGCCATTTAAGGAGATACTAGGGACAAGTGACCAAAAGAGGTAGATTTTAAGGAGCACCTTAAAAAGGAGGAGGGAGGGGTAGAGAGGTTTAAAGGAGGGAATTCTACAATTTAGGGACAAGGCAGCTGAAGGCATTGTCGGAAACAGCGGAGCAATGAAAAATCTGGGATGCGGAAGAGACCAAATTGGAGGAGCGCGGGGATCTTGGAGGAGGGTAGGTGCAAGGCCATGGAAGGATTTGTAAACAAGGATGAGAATTTTAACATGAAGCCATCATCAGACAGGGAGTTGATGTAGGTCAGTGAGCAGAAGGGCGATGGGTGAACAGGATTTAGTGCAATTAGGCTGCAGGCAGCAGGTTTTGGATGGAAATTGTGACATTAGAGCAAGCTGATGATGCTGTTATCATCCTTTGCTTTGAAGCCAAACACACTTTACTTTTCCATTCTACTGAGCAGCACATTTTAACCATCTCGAGCGAGTGGACATAAAAGTACTTTTTGATGGGAAAAGAAGTGTTTTGCTTTAGAAATGATAAGAGCTGCAGACTCCATTTGTCGCTATTTGAACATAATATAATTAATTCTACAGCTCCTGTACACACAAACCACGCAGCAGAAAGCTCCCGTGGAGAGTGAAATGGAACTGCCAAAGTAAACAAAGCAAAAGAAGGCAGGAAATCTAAAACTGCCTTCAGAGTGAATCTTGTGCCTCAACTTCTGACGCTTCACTACAAATGCTGCCACTGGGTTTCACTTGAACTTGGAGCCATCTGAGTAGCAAATAATGCAGAATCACAACAGGTATGGGCATGGGCCAGTGCTTCCCAAATTGGGGTCCGCGCAGATGTTCCGGGGGTCTGCGAAGTAATGTGGTGGCAGGGTGCAGCCCCCGCACCCGAAGTACAGAGTGAGCTGACTGCCTCACCCTGGAGGGCAGTGCAGGCAGCAGCGGTGAGAGCAGCACTAATGTAAATACCTGTTTTAATAAAGGCATTATTGAAACACCCCTTACATGCAGCACTTGCGTTGTGTGAGAATTATAATTCAGATGGAAGGTCCGAAGTTACAAGTCCATTTGAAACGCAGTCTTTCATTTTGAGAGACACCAGCCTAGGCTTTGAGCTCTGAAATTCTCTCTCTACACTTCTCTGCCTCTCCTCATCTCTCCACTTTTAACATGTTACTTAAAACCTACCTCTCTGACCAAACTTTCGGTTACCTGCCCTCATGTCTCCTTCTTTGTCTCAGGGTAAATTATTTTCCCGATAATGCTCCTGTGGAGCACCGAGGGACATTTTACTGCTTTTAGCTTTGCTACATAAATGCAAGCATTTGCTGTTGTCTCACTTTAGATTCCCATGACAGCTGGAGAATAGGGTAATAACCCAAAACCCTTCAACAACCAGGCAGGTCACTTGTCCAGAACATGACTTGGAGCAACGGGAGGGATTTGATGAAATTTCCAAAATTTAGACCTTTCACCACCAGAGGCCCACCTTGAAAAATTAGCCTTTTTGTTATCTTTCAAACACCAACAGTCTCTGCTGCTTGTTTCCAACATTCTCCATTACTTTTCTTCAAATTTCCAAATCCGAGTGCCTCTCTTTCAACGCTTAAATCCACTGATGAGACGTGAAAGCAAGGCCTCCACTCAGGTGCCCGCAAAGGATCCTCCAGCCATGCCAACTCAAAGACGAGCAGGGGCTTTCTCCCCCATAATCTGGCCAATATGGACTCAATCAACATCACAAAGCGACTGATCAGGATTTTCCGGTCCCACCACCGGCAGGCATCGTCGCGGGCGGGACGGAAAAATTTGGTAGACCCATTAACTCGAAAATCCTGGCCAATGTAGGCACTGTTTCATTGTGATTTCTGGGATCTTACTATGCTCAAATTAACTGACCCATTACAACAGTGACTACACATCAAGAAGTGCTTTATCGTTTCTGGCATTTGGGAGGTCCTGACATTGTAATATAGGTGCAAATTCTTTCTTGATTTCTTTATTCAATCCCCAGGCCTCAGCGGGACCCAGATTTGGACTCATTCCTTAGATACAAATCCTCACAGAAACATCGCATTATGAGCATCTTGAGGGTGAGGCGGGACTAACTAACGATCGTGAAAATACAATAATTTTCATAATATTATTATAATTTATTGTAAATGTAGGTTAATGGTGGGGTTGGATTAGTTTCTCTGTGTGTAGGTGTGTGTGTGGGTTTTATTTGAATTACAGGCAGCTGGTCTGGGTACTTTGATGTATCAGAAGAGAAGCTAGGTTTGAAATGCTAAATACGTAAACATGGCTGTGAAGTTTTAGAATGTGACGTGTGAAGAACATTTGCATTTTTAGGTAAACCAGAGTTGTGAATTTCAGAGATGGTAAGATGTTACACCTAGCCAACAGAGGCTAAGCCAAACAGTGTTTATTTTCCCCAAAATTACTGATAATATGAGTACTATGAAAGATTTATATTATGGAAAAAGTAAAGTTGCAAAGACATATTGGGTCAATGGGATTTACATTAAAAGGTAAAAAACCTGTATAAAGGAGATGAAGTTGTGTAAAAAGAAGACATTCTAAGATCTAACAAGTGTGAAAAGACTCCAGCCTCTAGGTACCAAGCTGCTGTCTCCAGGAACCGAAGCCAGGAGAATTCATTTTAAATATCACTGTCCAGGGTTTTGTGTGCTTTGCCTGGATCTGTTGAAATCTATGTTGTTTTACTGTTGCCCTAACGGAGGTGTAACTGGGAAGCTAGATTAATTAAGGGATTTAGGGGTTATCATAGTAGTAATTTATATGCCTCTGTATGTGCTTAAAAATCATTTCTTTTATTAATAAATGCTTAATTTACTTTTGTACAAAACATCTAAGAGTCAGTGGACTTATTACTACTGTATTCAAGGCATGTATCTTGAAATAAAAACACAAATTGGAAAAACAGTTGCGGCAACTGTTTCAAGTTTCCCTCTGGGATTTGAGCAGCTCAGCATTTACCCATCCGCTGTGCCATAACAAAATTGGGGGCTTGTCTGGGATATATTTGAAATAGCTTGATTGGTTTGGAGTTGGTTAATCTTAAGGTTACGAGTAAAAGAAGCACTTTGTATTCAAGAGTTGGTGTGAGCTATTTTTAAAGTGGTGAGGATGCAAAAATGGCTCTATCCATGGCTAAAACTTTTTTGGAAGTAGAGGATATAACACTGACTGGGTTACACAAGTATCTAACGGTAAGTTAACAGAGTTGGCAGATAAGTTGCAGGTGAGGTTACCTGTAGGGGCAAGAAAGCAGACATAGTTGAAGTGAAAGCACAGCATTTAAAGTTGGGAGTGATACCTGACACTAGTGAGGTCACAGCTGGAGGTAGTGAGGCTTCAGTTACAAATGAAGAGGCTGGAATTTGAACGAGCAAATGAACTGAGAAAACTTGAATTGGAGGCAAACGAAAAGGAAAACAAATTAAAAATGGAAAAAACTGGGACTAGAGGCAGGCGAAGAGAGATTATTTCAAAAAGAAATGGAATTGCGAAAACTTGATCTCCGGATGGAGAAAGTTAGCAATGGAAGAGAGAATGAAGAGACAGAGAGTACCGGCTTAAGAAGCTGGATATTAAAAGAGAGACATCAGATGCAGATGATGAGAAAACCTTTAACCTAAAACCCAGTGGGGAGATGTTTAAATTTGTACAAGCTCTTCCGAAGTTTGAGGAAAGAGATGTTGAAGCATTCTTTAATTCATTTGAGAAGATAGCTAAACAGATGAAATGGCCACAGGAAAACTGGACATTGTTGTTACAATTCAGGTTGGTGGGTAGAATACATGGAGTTTATGCTTCAATGTCAGAAGAAATGTCGGTGAACTATGATGTGATAAAAAAGGATATTTTGAGTGCATACGAGTTGGTTCCTGAGACATAAAGGCAGAAATTTAGGGACATGAGAAAACAGCCTGGACAAACTCATGTTGAGTTTGCGAAAGTAAAACAAAGTAATTTTGACCGGTGGATATGGGCATAAAGATAGAGATGACACATGCAGCTCTTAGAGAAATAATTCTTTTGGAAGAATTTAAAGATTCATTTCCTTTGGTAGTGAGAACTTATGTGGTAAGACAAGCAGCAGAGATAACTGATGGCTACGAGTTAGTTCATAGAGCTAAACCGTTTTTCCATCACCCTTACCAGAGAAATATAGAAAGTGGGAAGGTGAAAGGAAGGTGGGTAGCCAGGGGAGAGAAGGAGGAGGTGGAAATTCCCAGGAAGCTTTTAATCAGAATAAAAAGGAAGGTGCTGAGTGACACTCGAAAATTGAGGTGTTTTCATTGTAATAGAGTTGGACACACGAAGTCAGTGTGTTGGAAATTACAGGGAAAATCTGTTAGGACTATTGGGGCGCAGAAATGTTCTGGAAGTAAAAGTACTTGGGGTTCTGAGATTCAGGCACAGGAAAAACCAGTGGTTTGTGTATAGGTAAAACAGAGAGAAGCAGTGATAGGTAAAGAAGTGGGAATGTGTTCACAATTTGCCAAAGGGAGTTCTGAGGAGCAGGTTGCAGAGATGGTTAAAGATTTTATATGTGAAGGGAAAGTCTTTCCATGTGTACAGATTGGGCTAGGTAAAGATGTTAAAATTTTTAAGAGACACAGGGGCTAGCCAATCCTTAATGTTGTGGGATAGTGACATTTATTGTCCAGAGGAAGTATTGCAAGACCAGGTTCATGGTAAGGTGTTACACCTAGCCAACAGAGGCTAAGCCAAACAGTGTTTACTTTCCCAAAGATTACCATTAACATGAGTGCTATAAAGATTTATATTATGGAAAAAGTAAAGTTGCAAAGACATATTGGGACAATGGGATTTACATTAAAAAGGGAGAAACCTGTATAAAGGAGATGAAGTTACGTGTAAAAAGAAGGCATTTTAAGATCTAACAAGCCTGAAAAGACTTCAGCCTCTAGGTACCAAGCTGCTGTCTCCAGGAACCGAAGCTAAGAGAATTCATTTTAAATATCACTGTCCAGGGTATTGTGTGCTTTGCCTGCGTCTGTTGAAATCTACGTTGTTTTACTGTTGTCTTAACGGAGGTGTAACTGGGAGCTAGATTAATTAGGGGATTTGGAGTTATCATGGTAGTATTTTGTAGACCTATGTATGTGATTAAAAATAATTTATTTTATTAATAAACGTTTAATTTACTCTTGTACAAAACCTCTAAGACTCAGTGGACTTATTACTACTGAATTCAAGGTCTGCACCTCAAAATAAAAATACAAATTGCAAAAACAATTGCGGCAGCCGTTTCAAGTTTCCCTCTGGGATTTGCACAGTTCAGCATTTACCATCCGCTGTGCCATTACATAACTGACTAGAATTTAAACTCATTAAGATCTGGGAAGAGAGGGGTCTCCATTGCAGGCACCACCAATCATGATGCCACTGAATAGAGGGTATGGACATAAGGATGCACCTAAGAAGTCGGGGCACTTTTCTCCATTAGGCCTGAGAAGATTAAGAGATAACCTGAAAAGAGGTCTTCAGGATTATGTAGAGCTACGGTCAGGTAAATTGTGATAAGATTGTTTCTCCAGTTGAAAAGGATGTAATGAGATGAAACAAATTTACCATAATCACTAAAGGGAAGGTTAGTAAAAAGGTTCTTTAGACAGAGGGCAAGAATCATCCCAGATTTGCACAAAATTTGGCAGCGGGCGGGAAACATGCCAGTTTACCCGCTTGCCGCAATGGCGGGTTTTCACGCTGTATCATCCCGTTCCCACCTCATTAATTATGCAGCCAAAGGAAACATGCCGTCTTGCTGGTGGGCAGCCTCCGATTTGTCCGCTATGCGGTTACCTCGCTGCTTCCTCACACAAGGCGCCATATTTAAACTGCAGCCGTGTGCATACTTCTCAATGCCTGCAGACCTAGACAGCCCCAGAGAGGACAAGTCAAGAAGAGTGCAGCCCCCCCCCCAATTCAGTGACACATCCCTGGGATGCCTTCTGGACACCGTGGATGCCTGCTGCAATGTCCTCTACCCCCTCTCTGGCTGTCAGTCTCATCACTCCGCCTTGGGAGGCAATGGCAGGGGTGGTCAGTGCCAATGATGTACACAAGAGGTTGGCCACCCAGTACAGAAAACGGATGAATGATCTCAGCTGTGCCATTAGGGTACGGCAAACATCTTATCACTCTAACCTCACACACATTCACTGGCATCTCACTCACTGCCAGCTCAAGGGGCATCACCACTCACTCTCTCACACACACCCTCACATCTCCATCTGGCCTCATCCCCTCTGGAGACTGCCCCCTCAGCCCTCACCATATTTAGGCCACTTGCACAGATCAACATATGCCCCACACACACTCTGGGATACCCCACCTTCCCCAGTACAGCCCTCGCCCTGCAGCCTCTTCCTTTGCCTGAGACCACTTCTCCCCTTTCCCCAAGCAGGCCCTAGCCTTGCAGCCATTGAAAAGCCACCCCTGCGTTACGGCTGGTCTGGTAGGTAGAGACCTGCCTGTGAACCCCCCTGAAATTGATGTGGTTCTGCCTGCGAAGCCTGGCGCTGATGACTGTGAGTGCTGCCCGAAGCAAGGTAGATAAACAAGCCTCAAAGTCCCGGGTGAAGTGCAGCTCGCCAGGTGCATAATGTTTATGTACAGTTGGGAAACACGTCGGCATGGTGCCCAGATGATCCAACGTGGGGTTGGGGGGAGGGGGGGGCGGTGATTCTGGTGATCTGGTTCCCGATGTGCGGTGCAGGGAATTGCTGCCTGCCAATAAGTGGCGTGGATGATCACAAACTGGTTTCACGACAATGTGAAACCGCTTTCTGGCCTTCTCACCATATTGTTACCCGCCCGGCATGGCACCTGACGTAATCGGGGCTGGAAGATTCCGGCCCGAGAGTTGTTAAGACTGTGGAATCTTCGCCCATAAATCAACGCCCGGAAATTGTTGCTGGGAACTCTTCTTTTAAAAGGGAATTAGGCAGATGCTTGAAAAAGATGTATGGGGGCTGAGTGGGAAAATGAAAATAGGCTACGGGGCTTGTGTGGACCTGGGTGAATGTTCTGTAGCCAGCTTTGACTCTTTGATGCAAAATAATCCTGAGCAATCTCAGTTGCTAAATAGGCTGCATAAATGAGCACTTTCTTGGCAGAGCCTGAACTCAAGACTCTTCTGCTGGCTTTTTGAACAGTCAAAACCTTCCCTCAATTTCTATTTGCTCCAAATTATACATAAAGAGTGTTTCTGGTTTTTAAAGCTGCTTAAAACCTACCTCTTTGACCAAGCTAATAAGTGGGATTAATTGGATAGCTCATCTGAAGAGCCAGCACAGACAGGCATGCTGGTCTGAATGAACATCTCTGCTGCATCATGCTATGATTCAACTATGCATCACCACCACATCTCTTGACCCTCCTCTGTCTCAAATTTGTCACACTGCTTGTCCAATATTCAGTCCTGGGAAAGTGGAATTTTCCTCTTGGGCATCGGGAAGGTTAAAGCCATCGACTTCAGTGCTCCAGAGCTACTGACTCCAACCCTCTCCCTGGCGACTGTCTGAATAAGACCATTCACAACCTTGGTATCCTGTCTGACCCTGGATTGCGCTACCAACCACCTATGCACACGATCAGCAAGAGCGCAGACCTACTCCATGGCACCACAGGACTCTGCCTTTGTCTCAACTCATCTGCTGCTGAAGTCCTCATCTGTGCCTTTGTTACATCTCAAAGTGACTATTCCAATGCTCTCCCGGGTGGTCTCCCATTTTCCACCCTCTACATAATTGAGCTCATCCAAAGCTCTGCTGCTCATGTCCTGGCTTGTACCAAATCTCGTTCACCTAAACCACCTGCTCACTGACCTACATTGGTTCCCAGTTATAGACATTGCCTCAGTTTAAAATTCTCATCTTTGATTTCAACTCCCTCCATGGCCCTGTCCTCCCTGCCTCTGTAACATTCTTCAGTCCTACAACCCTCAGATCTCTGCACTCCTCTAACTCTGGCCTCTTGCACATCCTCGATTTTAACACCTCTACCAACGGCAGCCATGCCTTCAGCGGCCGAGGCCCTGAGCTCTGGAATTTCTTTTCTAAACCCTCCCTGCCTCACCAACAATGCCCACATCACATTAATGAATAAAAAAAAACTCCTTCTTCAAGATACTCCTTAAAACCTACCTCTTTGAACAAGCTTTTGGTCACCTGCCCTAATCAACTTAAGCGGCTTGATATCAAATTTTGTTTGTTGACACTCCTGTGAAGTGTCTTGGGGGTGTTTTATGATGCAATGGTGCTATACAAATGCAAGTCGTTATAGTTCCAAGCTTTCAGGCATTGGAAAGGCAAATGCAATTAACTGTACAGCTTAACCAGGGTGACCCAGTCTTAAAGTGAAAAGAAAAAGTTAAGTTCCATGTTGGGTTCTCTCTGTGAAGTGGTGCTTCAATGGTACAGTAAAGTCTGGAGTAATGTGTGGCACGTATCCACGTACCAGGCACACGGCAGCTAAGAAATACTCTGAAAGCCTTTTCTCAACAGATTCAACAGGTTACACAAAAAAGTAAATGCAGCTCGACAACAACCAACAATAACTCACAGGCGCAAATGTGAATGAATTCACCTCTAACCCCCCAAGACTGAAGTTCAGCACAGTGGTATTTCAAAATACACCTTAATGCTCATTCGCTCACTAACACCAGTTGCTTATCGATGTGATGCATCAATCGACCATAGACCTCTCCTCTCTCCTGATAAGAGAAGTGGGTATGGATTAGGAACAGTCAACATTGTGTCACCAGAGCAGGAACACTTTAGGTTAGTACGGAAGCATCTTGTTTTCAGTCCCTCCCTTTACAGCTAACCAGACAGGATAAATTGCCTTAAAAAAAACGAAAACAAAAAACTGCGGATGCTGGAAATCCAAAACAAAAACAGAATTACCTGGAAAAACTCAGCAGGTCTGGCAGCATCGGCGGAGAAGAAAAGAGTTGACGTTTCGAGTCCTCATGACCCTTCAACAGAACAGAACAGTTCTGCTGAAGGGTCATGAGGACCCGAAACGTCAACTCTTTTCTTCTCCGCCGATGCTGCCAGACCTGCTGAGTTTTTCCAGGATAAATTGCCTTCTTGGACTAGAGGTAGCTCCAAGCTCAGAAACAAACTGAACACTCCAATTCCGTGTGTGTGTGTGTGTGTGTGTTGCCTCTCCCTCTCCTATATCCCATGCATCTGGTAATTTGATCAGCTTCCTTGATCAGCTTAAACGCTCACCTACAGTACTTCCTTTATTTAAGGTGATCTGCTTTCTCTTGTGTGAGCTCAGGGGCAGTTCTGCATTCAGTGACCCGTAAATTCACAATATGTGAAACATTTTCAAGTCCCTCAAACTTTTCAGTGGACCGATCCTTCCTATTTTCCTCAACAATTGCAATAGGAGCTCCACTTCTGCTTTTATTTTTTTTTTATATAGATATGACAGACAGCCCACTCAAAAGGTCACTTGTCCTTTAAGCAGCAAAGAAATGACAACACATCTGAGAATTACTCTATCCCTGCCATTCCCATCGTGTGGTGAGCAACTGTTACACGTCTCAGCATTCCCTTACCGAACAGAAGGTCTGGAGGCCAACGATGACACCACAGTCTGAGGCACACTGCACCGTGACAGCCTCGACAGGTTTTAGGAGACCCATTTCTCTCCAGCAAGTCATGTCACATCCTTCCTTTCTCTTCACCGAGCGAGCAGAGAATTCCTTTATGTCACGACAGACAAATAGCAGCCACAGCGCTCACTTTGTGCCTGTTCCACGGGGATAGACAGGGTACAGACGTGCCTGCAGCTGACTTGATGCATTCTTGCCACTGACACATTATATGACCTCTCTCTCTCTCTCCGCTTGACATGGGAGAGGGAGCAGTGAAGGGAATGAAAGGCGAGAGAGGCCAAAAGCTGCAGCTGACGAGATAATATAACTCCACTTTCCCAGCAAAGCGCATCAACTACGCCAGTAAACACCCATAATCCAGGGGAGCTTAAAGCCCTGCCATACAGCGCCATCCTTCATTTTGCCACAGAACGACTGCAATCTGATAAATACATCAGCTCACAGATCTAACTTACTTACAATGCTTTCAGCCAGGGATACTTGGTGTGCAATTCAAATTCATTATCCCCATGAATAAACAAGACAAGCTCACACATCACCTCACCTCTTTAACGGGAGATCTTCTTCCGACAGTTGTGCATTGGAATTTTTTTTTTTTGCGTTAAAGAACTGTGGGATTAGTTCATCTACTCTCCGCCCCCCCACCTCCCCCCCTTCCCAACCCCAGCCTCGCACCCTTCCCCCCACCCCCCAAGGCACTGAAATATGACGTGAAATCGACAGCAGCTGAAATTGTAACCTCTGCAGCTCTTGGCTGACTGCTCCAAATCTGTGGCCCATTATTCACGGCTCCCAATCAATCAATATTCAGATTGCCACATAGCGTGGACACGCAGGGCTTCCAAGTGAAGTAACAACCATCCATCCAGGTTGTGGCCCACATTAGGTCACCAGTCATGCAGGGAGGGAGATGGAGGCGAGAAAGGAAATTTCGACCAACATTTGACGATAAGATTAAGCGAGAAAAAAGAATGGGATTACCAGGAGAGAGTAAGGGGAAATAAGATGCGAAATTTGAAGGAGCACACATCCAAGCTAGGCAGAAGCATCGAACATGACGCTGAACTCACTCAAGGCGGGCAAATAAAACTCACTGGCCTGTCCCAACTCCAGCTCACGCTTCCAACTCCTGGACCTTCTCTTTCACCTCACGCGATTTCCAGAGTCAGGCACCCCAAGCCGGGTACGGCACAGCCAAGAGGCAAGAATCAATTTTTTTTCCCCCACTAAGGACCAGCAACATACCTCAGCCTCCCCCCTCCAACGGGTACCCGTGTGGTAGTCTCCATTTCCTGCACCCGCCCTTACCAATTTGCTCTGAATATTCGGCACAGAGGCATGGTCACACAGGCAACACCTAATCTCTCATCCATTTACGTGATAGAGATTTGTCCCTCAACTCCAATTTTCCACCTTTGCTCCATACCTTTAGTGAAGCAAAATCTACTAGTCTCAGTCTTGAAAGTTTCAATTGCCCCCAGCCTTTTGGAGGGCGGTGTTCCAAATTTTTACTGCCCTTTCTTTGTGTGAAAAACTGCTTTCTGATTTTGCGCCTAGCTCCAACTTAAAGGTTACGTCCTTGTCATTTTTGACCTCTCACCAATAAGAAACTGTTCCTCTGCATCTGACCCATGGAATCCTTTGAACATTTTAAACCCCTCAATCTGATCACCCCACCATCTCCTAAACTCGAGGAGGTCCGTGCCAAGTTTATGCAAACTGCCCTCAAAGTTTAACCTTCTAAGTCCTGTATCATTCTCATAAATCTGCAACCCTTCCAGGGTCGATACATCATTCCTGAAGTGCCCAGAACTGAACTCAGTACCCCAGATAGGTCTAACCAAGGCACTGTACCAATGAGGCGTAATTCCCTTCTCCGTGTATTCTAACCCTTTTGAGTTAAACACCAACTTTCCATTCACCTTCTGAGCTGTGGTTTGTATTGTAGGCCTATAGCAGTGCAAAGTGGCAGCAGTGTATACCATCTACAAGATGCACTGCAGTAACTTGCCAAGGTTCCTTCGACAGCAGCTTCCAAACCTTTAGAGGCTCTAGGTGCGACCTCTATCAGCTGGGAGGATCTGGGCAGCAAGATGCATAGGAACACCAGAACCTGCAAGCTCCACTCCAAAAAGCCACCCACCATCCTAACTTGGAAATATATCACCGTTCCCTCACTGCCGCTGGGTCAAAATCCTGGAACTCCCTCCCTAACAGCACTGTGGGTGTACCTACACCACATGGGGCAGGGTTTTTACCTCGTCGGGTGGGCGGGCGGGCCCAGGAGTGCCCGCCATCGGGCCCCAGCCGCGATTGCACGCTGGCTGGCCAATTAACAGCCAGCCAGCCTGAAAGACGCACTCAGCACCTCTGCGTTGCCAGGGAGCTGAAGATTTTTAACATTACAAATAAAGAATTGAACAATAAAGGAAAACATGTCCCATCACGTGACCCTGTCACATGAGCAGGGACATGTTAAAAATTAGTTTTTAAGAGTTTTTTTTTTCAATCATCGGTCAAAACTTCACCCCCACCCGCGGATGAGGTTTTGCAAAAAAAAATGCAAAGGCCGCTTGACGGACAGCGAAAAATTCGATTCCGTTAATTAAGGGCCTAAATAGGCCTCTTAGTTGTCGGTGGGAGTGCTGCCGCCTCTCGTATGCACCCGCCGACTGAAATACTGAGTGCGCACGATGACGTCGGGACGCTTGTTTGAGGTCACCGCTCGCTATTTTCCTCCCGTTCCGGTCAGGCGCACACCCGCCTGATGAGGGAAAAATTCTGCCCATGGCCTGCAGTGGCTCAAGAAGGTGGTTGACCGCCACCTGCTCAAGGGCAGTTTGGCACGGGCAACAAATGCTGGCCTTGCCAGCGACACTCACACAAGGCTGCTGATTGGTCTCAGGCTGAAGTGAGCTACAAAACTGACCAGCCAGGTAAATCCTGTGGCTTCAAGAGCAGGTTAAGGAATTCTGCACGAGTGACTGTCACATCCTGAGGCCCCAAAGCCTGTCCACTATCTACACAGCACAAGTCAGGAATGTATCGGAATACTTTACTTGCCTGGATGAGTGCAGCTCCAACAACACTCAAGAAGCTCGACACCATTCAGGATGAAGCAGCCCCATTTAACTGGCACCCTATCCACTACCTTAAACATTCACCTCCCTCCAGTGCAGATGCATAGCGGCAGCAGTGTGCACCATCTACAAGATGCGCTGCAGCAACTCACCGACAGTCCTTCAACAGCACCTTCCAAACCCATGTGACCTCTTACCACCTGGAAGGACAAGGGCAGCAGGTGTTTGGGAACACCTCCACCTGCAAGTTCCCCTCCAAGCCACACACACCATCCTGGCTTGGAACCTAATCACAGTTCTTCCTTCGCTGCTGCTGCTGCTGGGTCAAAATCCTGGAACTCCCTCCCTAACGGCACCGTGGGTGTACCCACACCACATGGACTGCAGCCACTCACCACCACCTTCGCAAGGGCAATTAGGGGTGGGCAGTAAGTGTTAGTCTGGCCAGCGTCAGCCACATCCCTTGAA
The DNA here is from genome assembly GCF_964194155.1 of Cetorhinus maximus. NCBI lineage: Eukaryota > Metazoa > Chordata > Chondrichthyes > Lamniformes > Cetorhinidae > Cetorhinus > Cetorhinus maximus. The sequence goes on from NC_135895.1 coordinate 9,331,039, forward strand.
CAAATAAATTTTGTTTTTTAAATTCCACTTGGAAGTGTCAAGTGGTAGGACTCCTATACATTCAGCGAATTGCCCAAGTAAAGAAAAGAGTGAATGGACTGGACCTTACTTTTCAGACATAAGTGCAGAACAACAGCACATGGCAAAGGTAATAACAACATCATAGGGACAAATGCCAGCCATTGAGCCCCCTCGAGACTGTTCCACCATTTCATGAGTTTATGGCTAATCTGCACCTTAAGTCTATCCACCTGCCCAAACACCATAGCCTTTAATAAGCCTTGGCAAGCAAAAAAAAAACAAGAAATCAATATCAGATTTAAAATTTGGAGCTTGCATCCACTGCTTTTTAAGCAAGACTTTTCCATGCTTCTACCATGCTTTGGGCTAATGGAAGCACTTCATTTGTCAGTGATTCGGGTGCGTCAAAACATTAAAAAAAAAAATCCATCTGCAGCGAACTAGAAATACTTATTCATGTCCTAATTAGAAAGCATAATTTTCTGCATCTGATAGTACAGACTTCACCCTGTCCATGCCAGCTCCTGAATTCATAATAAGATGATGCAAATACACGAGGAGACAATGGGGAAGGGTGGCAGAATACCACAGCCTAACACCAACTGAAAAGTTAACACTGTTCTTCAAATGACCCAAGATATCCTATTTTAACATAAAGCAACTCTGGTTGAAAATGAGCTGGAGATTGAACCCCCCCCCCGCCCCTGGGAGTTCTATCCATCAAGCTTTGAAAATCTACAACTGACAAGCTTTTCAAAAGAGGCGAAAGGAAAGATTTGCATTTACAGAGCATCTTCCGCCACCTCAGATATTCCAAAGTGCTTTACAACCAATGAAACGCTTTGACGCATCGCCACTGTGGGAATGTCGGAAGGGAATAGTGGGAGATGTTTGGGGGAAGGGTTTAGAAGTTCACCCTAACCCATGTACCTCCCCCCGCTCCCACCACCCTCCCACCCCCCCCACAACACCAAACTACTATGGACACCAATGGGTTGGGGTGGGGGGGGCCACACCCAACCCAAGGTCCATGTAGGAGCTGGTTTTGGGGAAGTAACCATGGAGACTTGGTTGCCCCCGACCCTATTTCTAATGATCGAGCATCCAGAGCTCCAATTTTAACTTCAAGCACAAGGCTACCATGTGGAGGCAGCGCCAGGGTACAACTGTGCCAAGCCTGAGGGTAATGCTGACAACACTCCAGGATTGTCCAGGAATGAAAGATTAATCTCCAGGCACAGCACAGGAAAGAGGGAAAAATGGTGTGGTCTCTTTCCATTTTCCCTGACCACTTCCATTAACTAGGGGAAAAAAAATCTATCGGGATAAAAAGGCCATTTAACTGACAGTCAAGCATCATCCAAATCAGGTAACAGAGAACAGATTGTTTTCCGATTGGCCATGGGAAGGTGGTGCATTGGAAGAGTAGATGTGATAGGTGACCAATGGTAGGAGCGCAAGGATGGGCAGAGTAGCTGTTGACAAGGTGAAGCCTCCAGGATTAAGTCCAGAGTTGTTGACCTTAAGTGAGGGATGGCCCATTGACACCCAGCTATTGAGATGTTAGCCTCTTATTGCTGAGTGAGACTGGGATACAAAGGGATGGATTTTTATTGACATTAGGATGTGCATCAGCTCATATCATGTCTCCAAAATGCGTCAAATATTAAATTCAGCTTTATTTTCAATAGCATTACCATTAGTGTTATCATTTTTCTTTTAAACAGACATAATAAAACTTCACAGAATTCATAGGTGCTATTGGCAGAGTGGACCTATTGGACCAGGGGGTCTAATAGATCTTTGAAGATGGCAGGACATATCATATAACAGTGATAGTTAACAAACCATATGGGATCTCAAGCTTCATAAGTCGGGGTATTGAGTACAAAAGCAGGGAAATTATGCTGAGTCTTTATAATACGCTGGTTAGTGCACAACTAGAGTATTGTGTCCAGTTCTTGTCACCACACTTTAGGAAGGATGTGAGGGTCCTGAACAGTGCGCAGGGGAGAGTTACTAGAATGGTTCAAAAGCTGAGGGGTTTTAGCCACAAGGTTAGGTTGGAGAAGCTGAGGTTGTGCTCCTTGGAGCAAAGGAGGTTGAGAGGAGATTTGACAGGAGTTTACAAGATTATGACAGGTTTAGATAAGGTAGGCAAAGAAACGTTATTCTCATGAGCTGAGGGTACAAGGGCAAGAGGATACAGATTTAGGGTTTTGGGCAAGAGACTTAAGGCAATGTGAGAAAGAACTTTTTCTGAGCAGTGAGTGGTTGAGACCTGGAACTCACTGCATACGAAGGTGTGGAAACGGCGACAACTAATGATTCCAAAAAGAAACTGGATCGGCTCACTAAGGAAATAAACGTGCATAGTTAAAGGGGACAGAGTATGGGACTGACTAGATTGCTCTACAGAGTGCTGGCATGGATTTGATGGGCCAAATGGCCTCCTTCTATGCCTTAGTGGCTCCATGGCTCTATAATTCTATGGGCATGACTTTCCTCTTATGTCCTTACCAAAATACAATGTTCGTGTGCTCATTTCCATCAAATGACAGGAGCAGTGAGTCTTGGTGTCCAGAAATGCTTGGCACAGGCCTTTGAGCAGGAACTGTGAAACCTGCTTGCAACTCTGGAGTCATTTTGATTTAGCGCAATAGGTTCTGTATTGCGGAGTTGCTCTTGTAGAGAGCCAGCACACGCAGAGTGGGCTAAATGGCTCCTTCCATGTTGTAGCCATTCTATGACAATTCTATGCGACCTTACAGTTATATAAAACTCTGGTTGGACCCCATTAGAGTACAGTGTTTAAATCTGGGCACTGCACCCCATCAAGGATATATTAGCCTTAGAAGGGTTGCAGTGCAGATTCACCAGAATGATACCAGGAATAAAAGAGTTAAATGATGAGGATAGGTTGCATATACTTGGTTGTATTCCCTTGACTATAGTAGATTAATGGGTGATGTAAAGGAACTGATAGGATAGGTAGAACTTAATTCCACTGGTAGGGACAGAAGACAGCGTGACATTAAAATTAGAGCCAGATTGTTTAGGGGTGATGTCAGAAAGCACTTCTTCACACAAAGGGTAATGGAAATCTTGAAATCTCTCCTTAAGGTATTGAGTCTGGAGGTCCATTGAAAACTTCAAAACTGGGATTGTTAGGCAAGGGTTTTAAGGGTTACAGAACCAAGGCAGGTAGATGGCAGTTAAGATACAGATCAGCCATGATCTGAGTGAATGGCAGAGCACGTTTGAGCGGCTGATGGGCCTACTCCTGTTCCTATCTTCCCTTCTGAAGAACTAAACAAAGCTTAACTCCCAGATTAATGGTAAAACCAGCAAGGGAATACTGAAGAACTGACACAATCACCACTCACAGCAGTGAAATCTTTCCCCAGGCAGCATTGTCAACATTTAATTTTGTGCGATCATTGTACTTCAAAAGATAATTCATGGTACGTGAACACACTTCTAGATATTTCAAAAGAGATACAACAAGATGCTATAGAAATGCAAAGTCTTGCACTGATGAGGCCCTTCAGCTCCAATTGAGGTGAATCATAAAGGAGAGTAAATGAATTGTAAATCTGCTTGACAAATTTATCACTAAAGAAATTGGGCCTTCAGCTTGCAACTTAAGCATCTACTCCCCCCACCCCACCCCCACGCCCCCCACCCATATCCTTCCTTCTCCAATTTTATGCTGAAATGTGATTTATTATTGCACGTTGTTTATTCCAATGAAAACTAAACAGAAGCACAGCAAACGATGTTTTAGAGGAACATTTATAGAAACCGTTTCCAACAGCCCCGGTTTTAAGTTTCAGCCTCAAAGGCTGCAGCAAACATCAAATGTTGCTTCTCTATTTGATAACGTTCAAGCACTTGGTCCAGGGTGCCAGCAGAACGGGCGAACATGCCAAGGCCAACGTTCCTTCCATCAGCGAGGTCCAACTAAGGCTCGGATTTTAGCAGTACCGGTCCCGGGAGCTGCCGAGAACCCGGAGAAGTGGCATCGGCATTCAGATTGCTGCAGCTCTTCCGCAGACCAACGGGAAAGTTCCCCGTGTAAATTCAGCTCCCACCCCACCCTCGGGGGAGCTTATTCAATTGTTTGGACTTTTTAAGAACACGGGAGCCCCTTTTACTGACTGACGACAACCAGGGAGCTGGTACAGGCACGATAGGCTTCTGCGCAGTAACGATTCTGTGAACTTTGCGAACAACTACTTGCGTCTGTTAATACAGCAGTGAAACCTCCCAAGGTTATTGGACAACTTCTGAACCTAAGCCACCAGGAGGAGGTATGAGGAGAAGTGACCACTAGCTTAGTCAAAAGAATTAGATTTTAAGGAGCTTCTTAAAGGAGGAGAGAGGGGTAAAGAGGTTTAGGGCCCAGACAGCACAGAGCATTCCCTGTACAGAACGATTTCAATTCCACTTCAATAATTACACCAAAATCATAACAAGATTGCTCAGGGAAGTCAGTTTCAGACAGTAAAACAAGCACACCAGTCTCACGTTCCCGTTCAAAATAACTCATTATTTTGAAGATTTTTTATCTTGAGCGTGACTGGTATAACATGCTGAGCTCCAGGTCAAGTTTCTGCTCAATTATAAACCAGCATTATCAGTACAATGCAGTCTGAATCAGCTAAACCTGTGTAAAAGGTCAGGAAATTTTAACTGCGAGTTATGCCCCAAACCACTTATATGTTTTCCACTGGTTCAAGGTTTAGCTTTCCCTGAGCAGGCCCCGTTCTGTTACAGTACTGGTCACCTTGTTTAAGGAAGGATGCGTTAGAAGTAAATGCGTTAGAAGCAGTTCAGAGCAGGTTTACCAGACTAATACCTGGAGTGGGCGGGTTGTCTTATGAGGGAAAGGTTGGACAGGTTAGGCTTGTATCTGCTAGAGTTTAGAAGGGTAAGAGGCGACTTGATTGAAACCTTTAAGATGCTGAGGGGTCTTGACAGGGTGGATGTGGAGAGGATGTTTCCTCTTGAGGGAGAATCTAGAACTAGGGGTCGCTGTTTAAAAATAAGGGGTCATCCAGTTAACACAGAGAAGAGGGGAAATTTAATTTTTTTCTCTCAGGGTCGTGAGTCTTTGGAACTCTCTTTCTGAAAAGGCGGTGGAAGCAGAGTCTTTGAATATTTTTCAGGCAGAGGCGGATAGCTTCTTGGTAAGCAAGGGGGTGATAGGTTATCAGGGGTAGGTGGGATGCAGATTTGAGGTTACTGTCAGATCAGCCATGATCTTATTAAATGGCAGAGCAGGCTCGAGGGGCTGAATGGCCTATTCCTGCTCCTTGTTCATATGTCCACATAGCTGGCAAGGTCAAAACTGTGAGGTTCTGTCAAGTGTGCTGGTGCAAGAAAGCTTGCATTCATTTTCTCAGGTACAAAGGCATTAGTCAGCATGTTTTAAAAGTTTAAAGCAAAAAGTATTTAATTTACTAAGAAACTGACCAGTGTGCACCAATGAAGCTATTAAGCGGCTCAGTATTTTTTTTTGTATCAGGTTATTTATTCACAAGTAGATGACTGGGCGCATTTACTAAAAATGCTTCTTCTAGATAATAGACCATTTTCAGTTGTATTAACAAAACTGCAGCCGGTTACTTAAATATACGTCAAAGAATCCTTAACAATGGAACGGAAAAAAAAAACAATGATGTTTTATGATGCTCCCCGATCGCGCTGAATCGTCGAGCATTTTGAGGCTCGTGATTATGCAAATAAACTTTAGTGGAAATTTGAACTGCAGCCTCATCAGCCATCAGGGGCGCAACATCCTAACTGCACCCAAAAGTAGAAACTTTATCCTGAATTACACGCTGAATAATGAGTTGCTGCTCGCTCCAGAGGATCTACATTCATCACACTGTTGAAAGAGATTATGGAATCAAGCTCAACATTTTGTCCTCTGCTCCTTGGCTACAGAGTTCTTTCTTTAAACTCTCGCAAAGTAAATGTCCGTCCCACTGTAGCAGATGTGCAGGCCAGCTCAGGCCTTTCCAACGCGAACAGAGCCCCGAACAATGCTTTGCAATCCATTTGAATTACTAATGTTTAGCTACTTGCTGAAGGATTCAGGGGCGTTTTTGGGTTTCTTGCAAATCCCCAACAGCTGCTGGTCTTTTTTTTATTATTACAGTTTAATGTGAGACAGCCTTTTCCTTTTAACAATTTCTTCTTTTTTTTTCCTCGCTCTTCTCTTCCACTCGTTGGGGTTACGTTTCACCCAAGAGGCCAGTCTTCATGTGAGAGTTTCGACAGGGAGCATCAACCAGTTATTTTCACAGCTCCCCTCCCTCAGCTGACAACCTCCCACACATAGCGTTGCCATTCTCACAGTGGGTGATTTCTTCCCCACCCCTTCCTAACCCTGTGGTGCTCTAGCCAAATGTTGCCTTTTGGCCAAACAGAACTAACTCCACACAGACTGCCATCAAAGCCGGGATCTTCTGCTTTGCATTGTTTAAAGAAGAATATATTATGTAGTCCCTTTCACGACCTCGAGATGTCTCAAGGCGCTTCACGGTCAATGAACTAGTTTTGAAGTACAGTCACCGTCCTAATGTAGGAAATGCGGCAGCCAATTTGCGCACAGCAAGCTCCCAGAAACAGCAATGCCATAACGTCCAATGCATTTCCCATTTATGTCCACTATTAGTTAGTCACAAGAGAATGTTGCTGAATCTTTGCTATGATCACCCTGTGATTCAGTGATGAGGATGCAAACAAATTTAGCTGCAGTTTGGCTTTATGATGAGCTGTCTTAATTTTGTTTAGATGTCAGAATCAGTTAACGTTTGACCTTTTGATTGCTGCATGTTGCATACATTTCAGCAAATGAACATGGACAGATATATTAAATACTGTACATGGTTTAATTAAACAGGAAGAATATTTAATACCAAGGCACATATTTGTGCAGCACTCAAAATGTGCACCATGTATTTATCCAGTTTCTCACTGTACAATATAAGGTTTGATTCATTAGCAAGCTAGACATCTGGAGTGTCGCAGACTTGCATATTGATAGAATCTCGTTATGTCCTCAGGATGTCAAAAACACCTCAAACCCAATGAATCACTTTTGAAATGTAAGCCACGACTGTTATGCGGGCAGCAGCCAACTTGTGCATAGCTAGGTCCCACAAACATGGTGGTGTTGGTTGAGGGTCACATGTTGGCCAGTGACCCCGGGAGAACTTGCAATGCTTCTCTGAATAGTGAGTTCAGTGTCCAGCTGAGTTATCACGTAGGGCCTCACTTTAACAGGTCACCCAAAAGGACAGCACCTCCCAACAACCAACAAGGCAAGTGTAAACTAAGGAAATATGTTCAGCCTTGATTGCAGCATTGAGGGGCTCAGGTTTTTCTGTCTTTCAGACGAGACATTTGTCTGTCCTGTCACAAGGACATAAAAGATCCCAAGGTGTTATTTCAAAGAGAAGAGGTGTTTTCCTGGTAGTTAGCCAACATTTGTCCCCCGAACCACATCTACAGAACTTAATGACTAGTCATTTACCTCCTTGCTGTTTGTGGGATCTTGCTGTGTGCCAGTTAGCAGGTGGCAACATTGACTGTAGCTCGAAAAGTAATTAATTGGCTGGGAAGTGCTATGAGCCACTCTGAGGGATATTAAAGGAGCTTCACAAATGCAAGTACTTCTATGATCCTGTTACTGGGAGAAGGCTCATAAACTCTTGTCTCCGCAAGTTGAAAAGGAAGTCCTGCGTTTATATTATGTCTTTCATGATCTCAGGCTTTCTCAAAGTGTCTTACAGCCAACGAGCTACTTTTGAAGTGTAATCACTCATGTATTGTAGGAATCGCAGCAGCCTATTTGTGCACAGCAAGCTCCCATAAACCCTTGCAGGATAAATACTGACCATGTGGGCAGGAGGCAGAACTCACCTGCTCTTCCTCAAGATGGTGCCATGCAATCATTATGGCCATCTGAGAGGGCAGATGGGGCTGCAAGTGTGACATCTCAGCCAAAAGGGGGCACCACCCTAGATTTGTAGGCTCAAGTGCGACTTGAGCCCACAACCTTCTGGCCTCAGAGGTAAGCGTGAAATCAACTGAACCACAGCTTTACGCTACATCCAGGGAGAGGGGTGCTAGTACTGTCACATCCTGTCACATTGTGGCGTCTCCCAAACCAAACTTACTGGGGCTGCAAACAGCCACACCATGATTGCAGACCAGAATGGAGGTGATAGGGTAATTTTCCCCATCAATCACACCAAGAGACTGGACTTTGTCAATGACTGGAGTTTAACTTGTGCACATGATTTGTGTAATGTAACTATCCTCCATGCACTGCATTTTACATGGATATTACAATTAAAAAAGGACCAAAGGCCACAGCCTAAACAGACGCAAAGGTAACTAAAACAATAAATCTTTTAAAACAGGCTTGTATTCATACGGCAATTTATCACACCCCCCAAAAACATGGCAAAGGCACTTTGGGAACAATGACGGCTCTAGGGTACAGCTGTTTTGGGACAAAGATAGGTCAGGTCGGATGAGCAATGATCACATTCAGGGGTAGATGGTGGCATAGTGGTAATGTCATGGGACTAGTAACCCAGAAACCCAGGCTAATGCTCTGGAGACATTAGTTCAAATCCCACCATGGCATAATAAATCTGGAATTATAAAGCTAACCTCAGTAATGGTAACCATGAAACTATCATCAATTGTTGTAAAAACCCATCTGGTTCACTGATGTCCCTTTAGGGAAGGAAATCTGCCATCCTTACCTGTGACCCTAGACCTACGATTAACAGTCCTAATTAGGGATGAGCAATAAATGCTGTCCTTGTCAGCAAAGCCCACAACTTATCAATGATTTTTTTTTTTAAAAATCAGTGGGGAAAAGCTGAAGGGCCTAAATGGCCTCCTCCTATTCCTAGTCTGCTGTGGTAATGCAGGCCAATGCAGCAGTAGTCAACAACAGCGGGATAAAGCACTGGAGTTCTTGGTGAGGGAGGAGTGTTAGTCTGGTGATCAGAAGGGTTTCTGGCTATTCCCCTTCCTCTCCCCCACCCTGACCACCCCACAACGCGGAGTGGCAGGTCGTCTTGAACAACCAGCCCCAGGGATGTCCAGCTCACTGGGGTAAACTGGGTGATCGCTAAAAGCACATTAAATAGTGTGGTCCTTCGTTTAATTCCATCGACCTCCTCAGGTTTCCTGACACCAATTCCCTTTTTGGTGAAAAAAAAATCATTTCATTTGTGGTATGAAAATCAGTTTCAAAGTGAATATTTTCAAATTACAGAGTGCTGCTAATGCTCTGGGGAACTTCATCATTAGGTATATGACTGGCAGTTCTACACATTAATTTTTGTTTGCTCACTGGAATGTAAGATGGTCTTTAATGCAATGATAAAGCAAGGCCCTTTTATTTTGTACATGTTATTGCCAGGAGGGAAACTGGTGCTGAAGAATCAAATGATTTTACATGTCAGGACCAAACATTCCTACATCAGGTAAGGAATAAAAGAAGCTGTTTTTATTTGTGTAACACTTTTCCCAATCTCAGGACACGGGTGTTTGATTGATACCCAATGCCGTACTTATCCTTTCAGAACTTTCACCACTGTTGTAACGCAAGAATCACAGTAACCAGTTTGAACACAGGAAGATCCCACAGCCAGCAATGAGATAACGACGAGATCATCCATTTGAGGGATGAATATTGGCCACAATAATGAGTCTGTGAGCTGGTGGGGGTGGTTAGGGGGTGGGGGTTGGGGGTGGGGGTGGTTGGTGGTAGTGGTGGGGGGGGGAGGGGCGGAATTCCCCACCTCGTCTTCCAAATTGTGTCATGGAAATTCTTACGTCCGCTGGAATGGTCAGACAGGGCCTCGGTTTAACATCTCACCTGGAAGACGCCATCAGCGACAGGGCAGAAATCCCTCAGCACTTGCAGTGGGGAGTCAGCCTTGACTTGGTGCCCAGGCCTCTGGAGTGGGGCTGCATAAGGCAGGGTGAAACAGCCTGCACCCGAGTCCAACAGTCTGCTTCAGAATAGCACTCCCTTCTGCACCAGTCTGACGCTCACACACCAAACCTCCTCTGGTCTGTCAAGAATGACACTGAACATCTAGAGGCAGGTAGAGGCAGACAGCACTGGTTGGAGGTATTGCTGGAGGTTCGAGCATGTGACGTCCGATCACATGGCAGCCACAAATGGTATTGCACCTATTTTATCAAGGTTAGATTCAGTGTAGTTAAGATTTAGTAACCGATGTTAACAAACTGAAATTGCACTGATAGCTAATAGCAATGGTGGTAAAACACAGTTTCTCCTCACAGCCAACAGTAATACAGTAACCCACTGATATTATTACCAGTTGTGTACAGACTAAGTGTAATCCTCCCTGTGACTAGTAGTAATCCTATAATTCACTGATCTTCACCCTGAAACTCCAGCTAGAATCCCCTTGCACTGTACAATGTCCATGTTGATTTCTGGGATGAAGGGCTTGTCTCATGAGGAAAGGTTAAGCAAGTTGGACCTATACTCATTGGAGTTTAGAAGAATGAGAGGTGATCTTATTGAAACATATAGGATTCCGAGGGAACTTGGCAAGGTAGATGCTGAGAAGATGTGCACACTTGTGGGGGAATCTAGAGCTAGGATGCGCAGTTTGAAAAAATAAGGGGGTCTCCCATCTAAGACTAAGATGAGATGGGATTTCTTCTCTCAGAGGGTCATCAGTCTTTGGAATTCTCTTCCCCAGAGGGCAGTGGAGACTGGGTCATTGAGTATATTCAAGGCTGAGTTAGACAGATTTTGATTGACGATGGTTATGGGGGACAGGCAAAAAAGTGTTGTTCAGGCCACAATCAGGATAGCTATGATCTTACTGAATGGCAGAGCAGAGTTGATGGGCTGAATGGCCTACTCCTGTTCCTATTTCTTACTATCTTATTCTGATCTTACGGTCAGACTCCCCAGTCGATGATTCTTTTAACAGACCCGGTCTCTCTCTCCATCCCCTTAGATTCTGGTTATGCTTCCTTCCATGTAAAAGTGAAGACTCTGAACTGAGAACCTCAGTTAGAGCCGCTCGACACTTGAACTTCACACGTCAACACTAGCCAGTACAAACCAACCTGAAGCAAACCAAGAGATTGCACAAATGGCAGCGGCCTTGGAGTTTGGGCATTTCCCACAAGGCTAATCGCCCTAAACTCAGCTCAGCACAAACATTTTTCAAACTATGCCTTGAGCTCGGACTCAATAAATGAGGCTTTTCATACAACAATAATGTACAGTCTCCCTAACCCCTATTCCCCAGTCTCCTTCTCCCTTCCAACTTTCAAGTCCCCAACCTGATTTCAGAAGCCTTAGCAAGAAACGTGGAGGCCTCTCAACCAAGCCATATTCCCCAACACCCTGACACCCCCCACCAACCCCAAGCCAGGCATGGCTCTCTGCAGCCATCGGAGACGGACCCTGTGGTAAAGTGCGGGAAGTTATTCAGTTTAATGGGAAGGCAGCATAACCTCATCCTGACTCCTTACAGCAGGCTGACAGTAAATCATTATTTACAGTACCTCACTTATTGTCCGTTGTGTACATGGGTGCACTGTGGAGAGAAAAATCACTGGCGAAATCACAGAATGTTTATAGCACAGAAGGAAGCCATTCAGCCCATCCATGCTAACTCTCTGCGAGAGCAACTCAGCTAGTCCTACTCGCCATCCATTTCCCCCACAGCCCTGCAAATCTTTTCTCTTCAGGTAATTATCTAATTTCCTTTTGAGAGCTACAATTGAACTTGCTGCCACCATACTCAGGCAGATCCAGATCATAATTACTCACTATGCAATAAGTTTTTCTTCATGTCGCCTCTGGTCCTTTTGCCGTTCATTTTAAGTTGGTGCCCTTATAGTTCGCAACCCTTCCAACAATGGAACCTGAGTCAGAGCCACTCTGCACGTGGACTTAAAGCACATCAGGGTCATCTGCAAATTTTGAAATGGTGCCCAATACTAGGTCATTAATATAGACCAAGAAAAGCAGTGATCCAAGTATGACCCCTGGGGAACCCCACTATGGGGTTTGGGGAGGTGGTGGCATGGTGGCATTGTAGCTGGAATTCTCTGGGGTCCTGGGTTCAAATCCCACCACAGCAGATGGTGAAATTTGAATTCAATAAAAATCTGGAATTAAAAGTCTGATGAAAACCATGAACTGTTGTAAAAACCCATCTGTTCACTAATGTCCTTTAGGGAAGGAAATCTGCCATCCTTTCCTGGTCTGCCCTACATGTGACTCCAGACCCACAGTAATGCGGTTGACTCTTAAAATGACCTCTAATCACAGGCGATTAAGGATGGCAATAAATACTGGCCTATCCAGCAATGCCCACATCCCAAAAATGAATTAAAAATTAACCACATAGCTCGGTTTCCATTCTCTCAGCCAACTTCATATCCATGTCACCGCTGTCCCTTTAATTCCACTGCTTTAACTTTGCTGACAAGCCTGTTATGTGGCACTTTATCAAATGTCCTTTGGAAGCCTATGTATACTAACATCAGCCACATTACCTCATCAACCCCCTGTGTTACCTCATCAAGCAACTCAATCAAGTTAGTTAAAACATGACAAAAACAGAAATATCTGGAAAAACTCAGCAGGTCTGGCAGCATCGGCGGAGAGGAGTACAGTCGACGTTTCGAGTCCTCATGACTTGATTTGCCTTCCCCCACCCCTCCAAAAAATTGCTCTCTTTAATTAGTCCACGCTTTTCCAAGTGACTGGTGACTCTGTGCCGGATTATCATTTCTAAACTTTCCCACCACTGAAATTGAAATAATTGGCCTGTAGTTGCTGGGCTTATCCTTACACGCTATTTTTTTTGAACAAGCATGTAACATTCGCAATTCTCCAGTCCTCTGACATCACCCCTGAGTCTAAGGAGGACTGGAAGATGATGGCCAACGTCTCCGCAATTTCCACTCTTACATCCCTCAGTTTCCTCAGCTGCAGCTCATCTGGTCTTGGGAGACTTATCAAGTTATAACAGTCAGCCTTCCTGACAGTTCCCTCTTTATCAATTTTCAAGTCCATCCAGAATTGCAACTATCTCCTCTCTCATGACAACTGTGGCAGCACCTGTTTCTTTGGTAAAGACACATTCAAGGTGCTCATTTAGTACCTCAGCCCTGTACCTGGCTCCATGTGAAAATTCCCTTTTTGCTCTCTAATCGGCTCAACCACTCCTTCTACCAGGCTTTTTAATTTTTACGTGCCTATGAAGGATTTTTAGATTCCCTTTTATCTAGGCAGGCAACCTCTTCTCTCTCTCTCTCTCTTTCTGCTGCTCTTATTTCTTTCATCAGTTCCCCTCTGAAATTCAGCTCATTTTGATAATCAGGGCAGGAAGTCCACACCCTGCCCCATGCCCCCACCCTCCTCCGACACCCAAATTCTAGGGAACTCACTGTCATTCCAGGAGGCGGCAGGGAGCCCTGGAGGCAGCTTCGTCTTGCAGGTTGATGCTCAACAGAGGCTGGCCTGAGACAGCCCCAAACTCAATCACAGCCAAGCGACAAATAGGAGGGCATCATGCCACTGGTGCGGCAGGGAGAACTGCAGGAGATGCAAGTCCAGTTTCCAATGCAATGCACCACCCAGCTCTTGCAAGCCCATTCCTGCTTTAAGTGAAACCTCAGATTAGCCCACACAGGTTTAAAATTTCCAACTGTTTATACACTGGGCCAATGCATAGCAACCAGTGTGATGTCACTGTCGGGTAAACAGGGAGGCATTAATAATCTCTCCACAGCAATTCGTGGATACGTGCAGGAACATAACTTCCCACTTTGAACAAACAACAAAACAACACGAAAAAAAAAAAATCAAGGCATGGCAGGGTTTTTCCTTGCGAATTAAATAAAAGTTGTTTGGGGGCCTGGTGGTTCAGGAGTGCCAGTGGGAGACCTTGTTTTACCACCTGCAATTCACCAACATGAAAGAAAATGATAAAGCTCCTGCTTGTCGATGCTGGTGAGCATCCAGTAGAGACTGTGTGGCCTCCCGCTGCTAGGGAAGGCAAGCAACTGAGCTGGCTCAGAGCTTTCCAGCTCTGCTTAACAAGCCTCCAAGCATTCAGCCTGGCAGTGGGCTGGGCTGGAGATTCACCTGTCGTCGCTCTCAGGCAAGGAGCGTCATGCATCCTACCGAGGGAGAGAGAGAGAGAGAGAGAGAGAGAGAGAGAAATATCAACATTCCCCCCCCACCCTCTAACTGAAACAATTAATTTGATACCAAGAAAGGTATAGACCAAGGGTCCCAAACTACAGACCACAGCCCCCAGTCGAGTCATAGGATGAAAGTTTGGGGATGTGGGCTCCAAGGCAGCAATGGCAGGCATGGGGCTCAGGCTGAGTTTGACAGCTGCCTGTTCTCTGAGGTCTGACCGCTGCTATAACCTCTTCCCCTCCAGGTACCCTGCCCTAAGAGGGTGTTGGCAACCATGGACTTCCATTGGATTGGTCCATGATTATGCCTTGCAATTGCCTTCTGCAGTATGGCTGACCAGGTAACTCTCCCACTCTTACCGCCTGCCATAGTGGAAAGATTTAAAGGCCGGTAATCAACTTTTTTGACCATGTTACAAACACACCTTCAAGTCCTGAGGTGGGACTTGAACCCAAAGCTTCTCGCCCAGAGGTAGGGACATTACTACTGCACCACAAGATCGTCTGCTTCTATAACCGCAGCCTGTAAAAAGATGGGTCTTTTCTTTTTTCAGGCCAAACCCAGGAATTTTAACCCCCCACCCCCATCCCATTGCTGAAAAACTCCCTAACCACCCCACTCAACAACACCCTAACCATCTACCACCAACACCACCGCATCCCCACTGTAACCCCTGCCAAATCAACCACTCCCCACCTCCTCCTCCAACACTCAACCATCCTAAAACCCATCACCACCCAATTTCCACCCTGCGATCACACAAAGTCTAAGGCATTAAAAAAGAGATCACATCAAGAAGTAGTTTGGGAAGCACTGAGATAGACACTGACTTCCCCCGGAGCAAGTCCAGCGGGCCGGAAAGAACTGCGTCAACCCAGCGAGGAGGTGCAGCACGAGAGGGAGGACTAAACACACTGATGGGATAGAGGACTTCCCCTCCTGTCCTGCAGCAGCTGATACTGGTTGGGTTACAGCTCTACAGACAAGAGACTGAGACAGTCCTGGATGATGAAAGTCCTTCAGCTCCTCTGATCTCAGTCTACCAGAACGGCACACATGACGCTGATGAGGCAAATAGCACAGGTACATTTAAGGGGAAGCTAGATAAACAAGTGAGGGAGAATGGGACTGAAGGGTTGATGGGGTGAGATGAAAAAGGTTGGGAGGTGTGGCTAAATCTGTGCTGTACTTTCTATGCAAGGTCTCCCACTCAGACAAATTACTGATCATCCTCTAACCTCATGTTGTGGCATATCTGACAGTATTATTCTGGGTCAACATTCTCTACCCTGACCTCTTGATTGCCAGCTCAGGGATACGGTAGCATAGTGGTTATGTTAATGGACTAGTAAGCTAGAGGCCCGGACTAGTGATCATGACCATGGGCGAAATTTTACAGCAGCGGGATTTTACATTCCTGCCACAAAGCCAATGAGGTTTAGAATGTCTCCCCGACCCTGCCGAAACGGGGCCCTAAAATTCTGCCCCATGAAGTGACTGGAGTGGTGTAAAACCCCTTCTGGTTTGTTAAGGTCCTTTAAGGAAGAAAATCTGCTATCCTTACCCTCTATGTAACTATAGACACACATTGTGGTTGACTCTTAACTGCTTTCTAAATGGCCAAACAAGCCACTCAAATTGTATTCAAGAAGGTGGCTCACCACCACCTTCTCAAATGGAATTTGGAGTGTGCAAACAAATGCTGGCCTTGTCAGAGATGGCCACACCCTATGAATATAAAAAAAGAAGTTGCAATTGTTTTCAAGGATAAGTTTTAATCAATATGTTTCTGCAGAACTCGGTGATACAGCGAGACCTCGGTAATCCTGGCACATAAGTGACAAAAAGTTAGTAATCAGGTACAGCAAGTGATTAGGTAGATAAATGGAAAAAAACAATTTGGCATTTAGTGCAAGGGGGATGGAATATAAAAATAGGGAAGTTTTACTGCAGCTGTACAGGGCTTTAGTGAGACCACATCTGGAGTACTGTGCATAGTTTCGGTCTCATTTTTTTAAATAAAGGATATAATTGCATTAGACGCAGTTCAGAGAAGGTTCACTTGGCTCATTCATGGGACGAGGGGCTTATTTTATGAAGAAAGGTTGAGCAGGTTGGGCCTATACCCATTGGAGTTTAGAAGAATGAGAGGTGATCTGATTAAAACATGTATGAACCTGAGGGGATTTGATAGGGTAGATACTGGGAGGATGTTTCCACTTACAGGAGAGACTAGAAGCAGGGAGCACAGTTTAAAAATAAGAGGTCTACCGTTTAAGACAGAGATCAGGAGAATTTCTTTCTCTCAGGGAGGGTCATTAGTGTGTGGAATTCTCTTCCCCAGAAAGCAGTGGAATTTATTCAAGGCAGAGTTAGACAGATTTTTGACAGACAGGGGAGTCAAGGGTTATGGGGGCAGATGGCAAAGTGGAGTTGAGACCACAGCCAGATCTGCCATGATCTTATTGAATGGGGGAGCAGGCTCGAAGGACTGAATGGCCTCCTCCTGCTCCTAAGTACTATGTTCCCACGTATCTTGCCTGCAGATTCATTCTTCACATAGGAAGTGAGTGATAGCAGCCTATTCAATTATGACGCCATTGTAGGACTGCCTAAACCTGTCCCGCCCAGCATTCACATATGCTGAATGGGTAGGGATAAGGATAGGGAATGGGAAATTGGTCAATGATGCCCTCGGGGAAGATGAGGACTGTCGGTGCTATGTAATAGGATGTGACCCATTTCAGGAATCCAGTAGATACAATGAGCCAGACTCTAGCCAGCCAGATTCAGCATCAATCACCCACTACCCTGTACGCTGTTCCAACACCATGCCTCCAACCAAAACTCCAAAGAGTCTGCCTGCATGGCTGTAACATTCCTTTCCATTTCCCACTCCAGCTGTGGGCTCTCTAACTTGCATGGCCAACATTAGCGGCAGTTTAACACCGCAGACTCGTGCCAAATCGGAACTGGATCGAGACTGTCCAAGCTCACTTCAAATAGGATCTTTCATCCCATCAGTCTGGGTTGGGTCTGAACCAGAAACTAAAGCCCAACCAACCAATCCCCAGCTGATATTTTTAAGTGAAGTTGTAAAATGCCTTTCCTTCCAGGTTCGATTCCTGGTTGGTACCTGGGGGGCTTACGTTAGTCAGAGAGTGGTGTTAAATGACTCAATGTCAGCTGTGGCTCACTCTGTCACATTCTCGCCCAAGTCAGAAACTCGTGCTTAGTCTCTCCCCAGGCACTAAGAGCACAAAAATTTAGGCTGTCACTTCCATTACAGTTCTGAGGGAGTGTTGCACTGCCAGGGATGCCACCTTCCAGATAAGGCGTTAACTCAGGCCCCCTCAGCCTCTCACTATTTTTAAGCTGAGCAGGGAGTTTTCCTGATGTATTTACAAGAGGTTTAAAACAGCCATTATCACATTGCTGATTCTGGGAGCTTGCTGTGTGCAAATTGGCTGCAGCATTTCTGACATTACAACAGTGACTACGTTTTTTTATTCATTTATGTGATGTGGGCATCACTGGCTGGTCCAGCATTTATTGCCCATCCCTAACTGCCCTTGAGAAGTTGGTGGTGAGCTGCCTTCTTGAACTGCTACAGTCCATGTGGTGTAAGTACACCCGCAGTGCTGTGAGGGAGGAGATTCCAGGATTTTGACCCAGCGGCAGTGAAGGAATGGCGATATATTTCCAGTAACTTTTGGTGGGGGGGGGGGAACGACTTCCAGGTACTGATATTCCCTTATATTTGCTGCTCTTGTCCTTCTAGATGGTAGTGGTTGTACATTTGGATAGTGTTGTCTAAGGAGCCTTGGTGAGTTCCTGCAGTACATCTTGTAGATGGTACACACTACTGCTACTGTGCGTCCATAGTAGAGGGAGTGAATGTTTGTGGATGTTGTGCCAATCGAGCAGGCTGCTTTGTCCTGGATGGTGTCAAGCTTCTTGAGTGTTGTGGGAGCTGCACTCATCCAGGCAAGTGGAGAGCTTTCCTCCTGACTTGTGCCTTGTAGATGGTGGACAGGCTTTAGGGAGTCAGGAGGTGAGTTACTCATTGCAGGATTCCTAGCCTCTGACCTGCTCTTGTAGCCAAAGTATTAATATGGCTAGTCCAGTTCAGTTTCTGGTCAACAGTAACCCCCAGGATGTTGATAGTGGGGAATTCAGTGATGGCAATGCCACTGAACGTCAAGGGACGATGGTTAGATTCTCTCTTGTTGGAGATGGTCATTGTCTGACACTTGTGAGTTACGAATGTTACTTGCCACTTGTCAGTTCAAGCCTGGATATTGTCCAGGTCTTGCTGCATTTGGACATGGACTGCTTTGGTATCTGAGGAGTTGCGAATGGTGCTGAACATTGTGCAAATCATCAGTGAATTTCCCCACTTCTGACCTTATGATGGAAGGAAGGTCATTGATGAAGCAGCTGAAGATGGTTGGGCCTAGCACACTACCCTGAGGAACTCCTGCAGTGATGTCCTGGAATTGAGATGATTGACCTACAACAACCACAACGATCCTCTTTTATGCTAGGTATGACTCCAGCCAGCGGGGAGTTTTCCCCAATTCCCATTGACTCCAGTTTTGCTAGGGCTCCTTGATGCCACACTCAGTCAAAGGCTGCCTTGATGTTAAGGGCAGTCACTCTCACCTCACCTCTGGAGTTCAGCTCTTTTGTCCACGTTTGAACCAAGGCTGTAATGAGGTCAGGAGCTGAGTGGCCCTGGCAAGACCCAAGCTGAGCGTCAGTGAGCAGGTTATTGCTAAGCAAGCTGTGCTTGATAGCACTGCTGATGACCCTTTCCATCACTTTACTGATGATGGAGAGTAGACTGATGGGACAGTAATTGGCCGGGTTGGATTTGTCCTGCTATTTGTGTACAGGGCATACCTGGGCAATTTTCCACATTGCCGAGTAGATACCAGTGTTGTACCATTTTGAAAGTACTTGATTGGTTGTAAAGCACTTTGGGACATCTTGAGTTTGTGAAAGGTGCTACCTAAATGCAAGTCATTCTTTCTTTGAAGGGAGCTTACAAATAACCAAAACTGATGTGTAATGTGTTGGTATGCGCCGGGGGGGGGGGGGGGGGGGGGCGCGAGGGAGTGGAGGGAAAATGGGAAGAAGATTAAAGGGCTGTAAAATTGTTTGCCAAAGAAATAAAATGTTCCCAGTAATACTGTAGATTTGCTGAAAAAGGGTAGAAAGAGGCATCCTGAGATTGCCTTTGTAGAAAAGAATGCAGTGTATTTGTGTTGTCCTGCAGGAAGAGTGTGCCGGAGAGTCAGGCCCCATTCAGACCATGGTCTCGTTTAGTATGGTACCTCTGCTCGGAGCCCAGAAAATGCCCTTTAATTTCCACAGAACGGGGAGGTCAAGGGGAATCCAACTTGCCCTCCTCCAACTCGTTTCTCAATGGGAGTCAACGGCATCTTGCATTTACATAGCACCTTTAACGCAGTGCAAGACACCCTAAAGTGATTCTCAGGAGCGTATCTACATAAAAAGCGATACCGAGCCACAAAGAGGGAAAGAGAGATATTCAGGCAGGTGACCAAAAGCTTAGTCAATTTGATATTCCATGCATATTCCAATCATTTGAATTCATGAGCTGTCGTATCTCCAACAATGAAGGAAGGTCACGGTGGGTTAATTGTTCACTGTTTAAGCTACAAGTCTGAAATGTTCCGATTCTAGCAGAGTGTCCTGCAGAGCAGCTCACAAAAGGCAAGAGGCGACGTCTCACAAACCGTCGTTTCCTGAGCAAGCGTGTCTGCACCGAACCACACTTGACAGGACAATAACGGCGATTGTGAATCCGTATTGTGAAGGTTTTAATTTGTGGCCTGGATTTGCAGACGAGAATTGAGAAAGGGAATACTGGAGCATTGTGGTATGCCGTTTGAGCAGAATCCAGAGCTGACCTCTGGCACCGTCAGATGGTCTAGGGTCCAGCTGCCCCAGAAGCTCTTCATTCCCTGCTGCCAAAGCTGGACAGGCGTCTCCTGAGACGCCTGGTTGGATGCAAATGAGACATTTTCCCCCCCCCCAAAGAATTTTTATGATCTCGCAGGGAAGAAAGAGCCTCTCAGTGCTATCACCCTTGAGTGATGTGAGCACGGGTGCAGGCAGATTTAAGTGTCGTTGAAGATATTTTCATTGCTACAATTCTTCTCCCCACTGAGTGATATCAGGTCATTAGTTCTGGCTTTAGGTCAAGGGTTGCTCGGGCATGGAATGCAAGGGGAATGCCTCTTCGCTCCCGAATAGCTGGTCGCTTGTGACCTTGGCCATGTCCGCTAGCCGGGACAAAGGACATCTGGGCTGAATGTTGAACTCATTCATACCTGTAATACCTAGCTGCTAATATCTCAACAACTACATCTTGCATTTATATAGCACCTTTAACACAGTAAACCGTTCCAAGGCACATCGCAGAAACATTAACAAGCTTCGACCCAGAGTCAAACAGAGATATTAGGAGGGGGGATGAAAAGTTGGTCAAAGATGTCGGTTTTAAAGACCGTCATAAAAGTAGAGAAGGGGTAGGGAGGCAGGGAGGTAATTCCAAAGCTTAAGGGTTTGGCACTTGTAGGCAGGACCTCCAATGATGGGAGCGATTTAAATCAGGGATGAGCAAGAGGCCAGAGTTTGAGGAGCGTAGAGATCTTGCAGCATAGTACAGCTGGAGGAGATTACAGAGATGGAGAGGGGCAAGGTCATGGAGGGGCTTGGAAATGGCCATGAGAATTTTAAAACTGAGGGACTGCCTGACCGGAAGCCAATGTAGTTCAGTGAGCACAGGGGTGATGAATGAACAGAAAACTTGGTGCAAGTTAGGAGACAGGCAGCTGGTGTTTGAATGACCTCAATTTTATGGAGAGTGGGAGATTGGCGGCTGGCCAGGAGAGCATTGGAATTGTCAATCTCGTGTTAATAATGGCATGATGTTCATAGCTGGGTTTAAATCCACGGGGATGAAATTGGCCTACCCCAGTGAAGTGAGCTCCCAGCAAATCGACATCCATTTTCACTCCCTGCCCCCAAACTTCCACGGATTTGCCACAAGTCTATTGTGTTGGTAACAGCGTCAATTCTGTCCCATCACCTCTGCCTGATACAAAAACATTCCTCCCTTGCCTCAACCTTCTTTTTTTCTCTTGCTGGGATTCATCTCCTCAGGCACTGGTACTCTCAAGTATCCTGTCAGCCAAGCGGCTCCAGATCACATAGGGGCCAAGGAAAGTGTCTGCAGGCTCTTTGACTACAGGGAGCATCAGAACCAAGCTGAGTGATGTTTCTAACTGTCACCCACATGGACTTTCAACAGGATAATTGGATGGCAGGTCTAAATGTTCTTTCCTGTGTTAAAGGGGCAATGTGAGTACATGTTGTTTTCAGCATCCAGCTGAATTTCTCCCACTGGGCTGTGCACCAACTAAAGGGGCGGCTAATTTGGCACAGGTTGAACTCGGGAGTGCTGCGGGCCCGCAGGATGCACAATCCTGACCAGCCCGGTCACTCCTCAAGATCTACACTCAAAGGTTGCCACCTCTGGGGGCTCAGGCCAGGGTGGGAAAGCTCCCTTCCCCCTGTGGCAAATCTCAGCAATGCACTCAGTCACCCTGAGTTACACCAGCGCCTCTGTCTCCAGGCCCACCCAGACAAAAGAAACACTTTGTCCCCACGCTAAATAATGAGATTGATAAATTTTTACTCGACAAGTGCATGTCAAAGGTAACCAGACCAAAACGTGTCAGATAGAGTTAAGATAAGTTCATCCAAAGTCTGGAGGAATGGAGGCACAGATTTGACTTTGTTATCTCTTGACTATTCCAACGCACTCCTGGGTGACCTTCCACAGCCTACTCTCCAAAATCATCCAAAACTCTGCTACCGGTGTCCTAACTTGTATCAAGGTCCATTCAACTAACGTCCCTGTGCTCACTGACCCACACCAGCGCCTGACAAGCAACGTCCCGGTTTTAAAATTCTCATCCTCATCTTCACATCCCTCCATGGCCTCGCCCCTTCCTGTCTCTGTAATCTCTGCCAACCCCAAAACCATCCAAGGTATCTGCAATCCTCTAATTCTGTCCTCTTGAGCAACCCGACTTTAATTGCTCCACCACTGGCGGCCGTGCCTTCGGTTGCCTAGTCCCCAAGCTCTGGAATTCCCTCCCTAAATCTCCGTGACTCTGCACCCATCTTTCCTCCTTTATGACACTCCTTAAAACCTACCTTTTGATTACCTGGCCTTATATTGCATCGCCTGACTCAGTGCCTAAGGCTCCGGTGAACCACCTCGGGATGTTGATGTAAGTTGTTGTTGAGAGGTTGAATAGCCTACCCCTGTCCCTGTGTAAAAGCTGCAGTATGAGCACATCATGGGTCTTCACAGGGGAAAGCTGCCTCAGAGGCATTTTATTTACAAAAAAAAAT
This sequence comes from Cetorhinus maximus, assembly GCF_964194155.1. Classification (NCBI taxonomy): domain Eukaryota; kingdom Metazoa; phylum Chordata; class Chondrichthyes; order Lamniformes; family Cetorhinidae; genus Cetorhinus; species Cetorhinus maximus. Next base: position 9,353,771 of record NC_135895.1, read on the forward strand.
TAACAACCTGCTTTTTGCTGAACAGCCAGTTTCAAAATATTCAAAAGTGACAAAATAAGCTGAGGGGACAGGGAGCCACTGGATCAAGCAGGGCATTGTCTAAAACCAAGGAATCAACCCTGCAAAAGGAACATGCATTCATTCACAAGACAGGTTTCTCAAGACAGGAATCGCTATTACTCCAATTTGAAAGCAGACCTCGCACACAATGTGGCATTGTCCCTCCTGCCGGAGCAAACTGCTTGATCCTAACAAAATTTAAACAAAGATACGGGAGCTGGTTGCTTCACATCACTCGCTCCCGCCTCCTGCTCACAGTACAAGACCCACTAAAAGGACTGTTTTTTTTTAAAGGATCAGCCATGGCTCACTGCATCGCACTGTCACCTCTGACTCAGGCGAGTCGCGGTTCAAGCCCTGCTCGAGCACATAATCCAGGCTGGCGCTGCCAACGCAGTTCAAAGACAGTGCTGCCTGGTCTTTCAGCTGAGACGTTAAACCAAGACCCAGTTTGCCCTCTCAAGTGTACGTAAGCGAGCCCATCACACCATTTCGAACAAAAGCGAGAGAGTTACCTTGGGGGGATCCTGACCCACACTTACGCCGCAACCAACGTCACTAAGACAAATTATCTGGTCATTTATCAGATTGCTGTTTGTGGGACCTTGCTGTGCGCAAATTAGCTGCCACATTTCTCCACACGACAACAGCACTTCACAAATGCTTCACTTAGCTACTAGAAATCAAGGGCTTTATTAAGCGTTTTACAATTATATCAGGATGAGAGCCTCCTTTGCTGCAGTCATGTTTCGATGTTATTTGCACTTTTTGCCACAGTTTTAACCAATTCACTTCAGTTCAGTAAATTCGCACAGGTGGCTCCATATCTGAGCACCTGCTCTTGTCAAACACTGTTATCACTTAGACGGGAAAGGGGGAAAGGAACTGACAGCTGTGATACACTGTTCTCCACAGTGCAGTGTACGTTCCCTGCTAGGGGAGTCATTAAGCCCTCTTACTTAACAGAAAGAGGATTAACGAATTGTTCCAAACTGCGGGGGTCCCATGTTAACACTAACTAACTGGCTTGCGATTGAGTACAGTTACCAGCGAAGCTCTTCCCTGCTTGATTCAGGCTGCAAGGAGGGATAGCTTGAATCGAGATGGTGAGAGAGAGAAAAAGCGACAAAACAAAAATCACGCCACGAGGAGTTTTGATGGGAGCAAATATAGAGAGAACTGTCTCTGCTGGCAGGAAAGTCAGTGGCCGAAGGGAAGAGATTTAAAATGATTGGCAAAAGAACCAGAGAGGACATTTAGAATATATTTTTTTTTAACAACACAGCAAGCTGTTGTGACCTGGAATGCACTGCCTGAAAGGGTGCTGGAAACAGACTGAAGAGTGACCTTCAAGAAGAGAATTGGATATGCATTTATAAAGGGAAACAAATTGAAAGGCTATGGGGAAAGAGCAGGGGAAATGGGACTAATTGGATAGCACTTTCAAAGAGCCTGCGTAGCCAAGATGGGCAGAATGGCCTCCTTCCATGTTGTATCATTTACATGACTCATTTCAGCTTTTGTGGCAGCAATCTGTCGAGCACATGCTGTAAAAGGTCTGGCACATATCCAGCCTGGTTAAGATCAGCCTGTTCTGCACTTCCAACTCTTTATTCCTAGAGATTTGCTAACATAGCGTCCTTCCCCCGATTGTCCAATCCAGCAAAGGGCCCATCTTCTTTCAAAAAAAAAATCTAATTTTTTTCACTCATTCTTGGGATATAGGCATTGCCAGCAAGGCCAGCAATTATTGCCCATCCCTAAATTCCCTGGAGGCGGTGGTGGTGGATCGTCTTCTTGAAGTCTGTAGCACATCTGGTGCGGGTACACCCACAGTGCTGTTAGGGAGGCTGTTCCAGGATTTTAGCCCAGCAACAGTGAAGGAACGGCGATTATAGTTCCGAGTTAGGGCGGTGTGTTATTTGGAGGGGAACTTCCAGGCGGTGGTGTTCCCAAGTGTCTGCTGCCCTTGTGTCCTTTTAGGTGGTAGGGGGGTTGCAGATTTGGAAGATGCTGCCGAAGGAGCCTCGGCAAGATGCGGCAGTGCAGCTTGTAGATGCCACATATTGCTGCTACTGTATGCCAATGGCAGAGGGAATGAATGTTTCAGATAGTGGGTGGAGTGCTGATCAAATGGGTTGTTTTGTTCTGAATGGAGTGGAGTTATAACAAGCGTTCGCAAAACCACACAATTTTGCTTTCTTAAATGGATTTTCTCAGCCGTATCTAGATGATTAACCTTCAACTATTGAAGCCTCCAGGAAAATCCTGCAGGATTGGGAAGCCAGTCTGACCAGCTGCCTGGAGGACATTCTTTACCAACAGAGATGTCACCCAACAGCTTCAACGCAACTTGGTTTCAACGAGCTAATGCTTTGTACTTTTATCACTAATTCTCCTTCCTCGCTTTCCCCCCCAACCCACAAAAAAACCCTGCTCCACACTAATGTCTGGCATGTGGAAAGCCCATTCTACAAGACCCTTCAGTGGACCATGAACCAGGGGATCAGTGTCTGGTGATGATAAAGCCAAACCAACACAAATGGAGGGAGATTGCTTTCGTCGCTGTTATCTGTCGGCACCCCTTGTGGGGCTGGCAGATTGAGCAATTGGTACATCTGCTTCGTAAGGTGTAAGGTTCCGGTTGTTTGCTCAGGACTTGTCCTGAAAAGTCAATCCACCAAACTTTTGAGTCTGAATTTATAGGATGATCAAAGCAGCACCTTTTGTTAAGGAAACATTCTAATTGTATTAAATTGCAACAATGAATGGAATTTTCTATTCCCACCAGCAACAGGAATCATGGTGGATGGGGACATACAATAGGGCGCGAGAACCCGCCCTGCCGATCAGTGAGAAACTCGCCGACCATCCCGCCCGCCACCACAGTTGGTCTGTAAAAAGGAAAATTCCGCCCAATCATTGAAGCCTTTGGAAAGGGGGCAATTACAATGCTTTTTTTTGAAGTATTATTCCATCTGAACTTGCATGAAAATGGATAAAGGGTTTGTATGCCGCTTGGGGAACAAGAAGGGATGCAGAATTTTCACCGGAGTTTACTTTGGGTTGTTCATATACCTTCAGGGCTTTTTTTTTTCCCCAGAAAAGAGAATGGTCCATTAAAAGTCTTGGAAATGAAGAGGTTCAAAGCAGGGGAGAAAAATGGTTCCACTTGTGATGAAGCCCAAAACTAGGCTGCCATAAATACGCGAGACGGCCACGCATAAATCCAACCGAAAATTCAGGAGAAACTTCTTTACCCAGAGAGCGGTTAGAATGTGGAACTCACGACATCGTGGAATAGTTGGGGTGAATCGCATAGATGCATTTAAGGTGAAGCTAAATAAACAAGAGGGTGAAGGATATGCTGATGGGGTTAGATGAAGTGCAGTGAGAAGAGGCTTGCGAGGGGCATAAACACCATCATAGACCTGTTGGGCCAAAGGGCCTGTTTCTATGCCATTATGGAAAGAACATCTCAGGTGTGAACAAAGTATGAAAAGTTAAATCTGGGGATCATTTTACTCCTGTGACTCGAACTGAATACTGCTGGGGCTGCATAACCCCATACTTAGTAATTTTAAGTAAGACACATTCAATTGCAGGGGACAGGGATCAGTTCTGTTTATTCAACATGTCAACTAAAGACCCAAAAAGTATGAGAAAAATTGCACTGAGCGCTGAGAATGAATTTTTTAAACAATTTTGCAATTACATTTGCCTAACACACAAGCCCAAGAGTGCAGGGTTACACAGGGCACGATGTCTTGTTACTGTTGTTGAGAGAAAGCTATGGATTGCACTCAATCCGTTCCACGCTGCAGAATTTTATGTATATCTGCAAAATGTAATCCCCGAAGTATAATTGACGCGAGTAATATTCTCAGCGTGTGTTACAGAAATATCCTTTGTACAAGCTGCTGAAAAGCAGTAAGATAATTGGTCGGCCTGCTGTGCAGAATAACACCGAAACAAAGGCTTTCCAAATTACCATAAAGCTGCTGAATAAGGTTTCCGAGCAGAGGAGTGTGGTGATATCAGGTTACCATCATGGCAACAGATCAGACCGACTTTTCTCATCGATGGATTTACTCCGCAGTCCCAAGCATATAATCTGCACTGGCAGTCCACTGACATGCTGAGGGGTGTTTGGACTGCCGCAGGCGCCATCCTTTGGCTGAGATGTTAAACCGAGACCCCGACAGCACCCTCTCGGGTGGAAGTGAAAGATCCCACAGCGCTACATCAAAGCCGATCGGGGGAGTTATCCTCCGTATCCCAGCCTAATAGTTATCCCATAAAACAACATTGCTAACAACACGGTAATACACTGTGCCCCCAAACTCTGCACTTCTCTAGCATTCTGCATGGGTCCTGGAATTGTGTTTTAAATCACAAACCTTTGGGCAAGAGCGCGACCAACCGAGAAAGACCAACACAGGTTCTCGGTGTTTCACTTTAAGCAGCTTTTGAACAAAAATAGTTTCGTCGAGGGATACGGCACCAGCAGGAAATAATTTCACGCTCCATTTTACCACCACTCCTTTGGCCCCTCTTCAACATCCCACAAATAAGAAGCATCTGCAGAGGTATAAAGGGCAGTTGATATCAAACTGTAGTTATGCCATCAGCCTTTGCTGATGTGTGGCAACCCACCATCCTACCGTAGAACACAGTGTAAAACGAACCCTCAAGCTAGTGATTAGGGATTACCAATGGGCCGGCTATTAAGCTTATCTACTCATACTTTGAAGCACCCATTCTGGAGGAAGTCACATAAACAGGGTGATAAATCAGCAGTTTAATGAAACCAAATATAAGGCACTTCACATTAAGCAAGGAAAAGAGTTGAGTCACACTGAAGCATTAGCAGATAAGGAAGCAAGAATATATGGGATGATCAAATTCAGGGCTGTGTATTAGGGAAGACAGAGAGAGCTGTGTGTACATGATGCCTCATCATGACTCTCACCGATGTCACAAAGCGCTTCCCATGAATTGCAGGGACTCACCAAGGCTCCTTCAACAGCACCTTCCAAACCCACAACCACTCCCATCTAGGAGGACAAGGGCAGCAGATAAGATGGGAACACCACCACCTGCAAGTTCTCCTCCAAGTCACGCACCATCCTGACTTGGAAATACATCGCCGTTCCTTCACTTTCGCTGGGTCAAAATCCTGGAACTCCCTCCCTAACATCACTGTGGGTGTACCTACACCACATGGACTGCAGCAGTTCAAGAAGGCAGCTCACTACCACCTTCTCAAGGGCAACCAGGGATGGGCAAGAAATGCTGGCCCAGCCAGCAACACCCATAACCCGTGAATGAATTTTTTAAAAGTCACCTTGAAATGCAAGGGGTCGTTGCTGCATTGTTAAAGACAGCAGGCGTTGCTGATTGCCCCATTTGGCTGTGTGCAGAATGAGATGAATGACCTGGTGGTCATTCATGGTCTAGTTCTGGTGGCGTAGATGGAGAGAGGAACGTTCGCCCAGAGGTCTTTCATATCCACCTGAAGGAGCAGACTGAACTATGGGCTGGCTTCTCCTCCAATAGAGTCATAGGGGTCCACAGCACAGAAAAAGGCCCTTCAGCCCATCGAGTCTGTGCTGCTCAAACAAGTACCTAACTATTCTAATCCCATTTTCCAGCACTAGGCCCATAGCCTTGTATGCCATGGCATCGCAAGTGCATATCCAAATACTTCTTAAATGTTATGAGGGTTTCTGCTTCTACCACCCTTTCAGGCAGTGAGTTCCAGATTCCCACTACCCTCTGGGTGAAAAAATTCTTCCTCACATCCCCCCCTAAACCTCCTGCCCCTTACCTTAACTCTATGCCCCCTGGTTATTGACCCCTCCACCAAGGGGAAAACTTCCTTCCTGTCTACCCTATCCATGCCCCTTATAATTTTATACACCTCAATCATGTTCCCCCCTCAATCTCCTCTGCTCCAAAGAAAGTAACCCCATAATGTCACCTCCAGCAATGGGCTGCCTGCCTGAGTTGGAACAGGGTTCTGGACAGCTTTTGCAGAATAGAGCAAACCTTCCCTTCCCCTTACTAGGTTGCCTTTATCATTGGGCAAGTCCATCCTTGCAAATGAAGAACATTATGGCAATTCTCAATGTTAGCTAAAATGACTTATTAATAAGTGGCAATGAGTAATTGTAGATAATGAAAATGTAGTTGCGGTTCAACATTTAGCTTCAGGTTCATTTGCAAATGAGTTCCCCTCCGAGAACTGAATTTTGGTGTAATTTTAAATTTCACATTTTCCCATCATATATATATATCTTGAAATGAGCTCTGTGTGATAGAGTGACGTGCATTACTTAATGAGCTTGAATTAATGAAATCGATGCAATCATTTTTTTTTACAATTACAGTATCATATTCCCCAAATACATTCGAAAGACAAGGAAGAAAAATCAAAGCCTCACATTTATCCTCAGTCTGCTGCCCAATCGTCGGCATGGACATCGGTGGGTTAAAAACCATCTGACAAGGCCGGACGCATTGTGGTCACAGGGTTCCAAACAGTACCCGGTCCAAGAGGTCACGAATTTAATGCCTCGTGCGACCTCATTCGTTTTCTCATTGCCATGACTCACCTCAGCATCAGCCGTGGGAGCAAATGAAAATGGGAAGAAAGTCTTTCCTGAGCTCATCCCCACCCCCTCCCCCATGCATCCCCACCCATCCTGTCCTGCTGGTTAATTCCCGTTGTTTTCCATGTGGGGGGGTAAAAAAAAGCCTTGGGACGTTTTGCCACTTAAAAGGCTCTATACAATAAATACTTGCATTTATATAGCACCTTCCAAGGCCACTGGATGTCCCAAAGCACTTTACAGCCAAAGGGTGCTTTGAAGCGTAGTCACTGTTGTAACGTAGGAAATGCAGCAGCCAATTTGCGCACAGCAAGCTCCCACAAACAGCAACATGATAATGACCAGATCATCTGTTTCAGTCATGTTGTTTGAGGGGTAAACGTTGGCCAGGACACTGGGGATAACCCCCTGGTCTTCTTTGAAATGGTGCCATGGGATCTTTTACATCCACCGAGGAGGGCAGAATGGGGCTGGGTTTAACATCTCATCCAAAAGACGGCACTTCATTACTGCACTGGAATGTCAGCCTAACTTTTTGTATCAAGAGTGGGACTTGAAGCCACAACCTTCTAACTCAATAGGTGACAGTGTTACCTGCCGAACCCCAGCTGATGCTGGCATAAGTGTGTGCAAGTTGTGGTAGGGTTGGCGGTCAGGGTTGCCGCTCTCCCGCCAGTACATTCGCAAAGGATTGTCAGAAGCACTGGTGACATGGCAGAAGCCTCCACGTAACTCCATTCCTCCAGGATTTCTGCCAATCCAACACCCAGGCTAGGAGGCTGGACGTGCCCCCCCTCCCCAACCCCCATCCAGAGGAATTTTAATCCATCAACTACTGTCAACTACCATCGCCAACAATGATTTGCCAACCTGCTTATCACCCTTCTGCCCAGCTCTAACCTGAGGCTAGGATGCAGCTTGGCAGCGATACCCACCCACCCCCAATGTCAAGTAGGGCTGCTAGCCTCCTCACAGTCCAGCTGCGCACAGGATGAAATGTCCATTTGGATGGGCAAAAACAATAGCGGTTGGTGTACAGGAGGGCAGCCCATGGTCAATGCGCCTTCAGGAAAAATGGAAGGCATTTTCTTTTTTGTTAAAAAAAAAGGCACAGAACGACAAAGATAAAAGATCTAACTTGATGCCCATTTCCCACACAGCGGTGAAATGTATTCAAACCCACAGCGCCGAGGCAACCTCAGAAAACACACGCTTGCAGACATCGCAGCAAAATGCCAGGCTACCTAAAGTAGCTCTCCCTCTTCATGATAATCAGAGTTATGCTTGTCACTCAAAACAAACAAAATCTAAAGAACACAAGTCGTTTTGTTCACTATGCCAAGTAAAACAACAAAAAAAAAGCCTGCATTTTCTCCTTTAGGCCCTCAGCAATCAGTATTACTAAAGGGCCAGTCTACATTCAATCTGCTGCACATGAACACAATCTTTAGTGATGAAGCAAGGCAATTACTGTCAGCGAGAAGGAACTAATGCATCAAGCTCAATTTGTAGCATCGTAAGTATCTCCTCTGTTAGGGTCTGCTCCACAGGTCAGAGGGCACCCCACCATGTGACCTCAAGAGCTGAGCCTGCATCAACACTGAGCATCAGCACCCGCCTGCCACACAAAGCTGCCTCCAAGCAGCCGAGATCTTATCGGCGACAACAAAGCAGCCATTAAGACTTCAAAACACAAAACAAAACTGAGGGTAATGACCGTCTCTCCACTGGCTTCAGGCTGCCGAGGACAATTTTAGGACGCTAATGGCTGTCGGCTCATTCTTTGCTCCCCGCCAGCGAGCACAATCAGCAGCAGCTGCTGAGTGACTTCAAGACACAATTAGTCACACCGCCAGGAAAGGACGTGCTCACCAAGAGTTCAGTGACAGAGCCAGGGACGTAAACGTTGAACTCCAAACGCAAGAACTTGCATCTGTAAAGCACACTTAAAAAGAAGTAACCATGTCCAAAAGGTGCATTATCCAGCACTTTTTGGCACTGAGTCGCATAAGGAGACGTTGGGTCAGATGGCCAATGGCTTGGCCTAAGAGGTAGGTTTTAAGGGGCACCTTAAAAGGGAAGGGGGAGGGTTAAGGAGGAAATTGCGGACTGCAGGTCCTAGGCGGCTGAAAGATAGCGAAATTGCAGGCTGTTTGATGGCTTAATTTGTGTCAAACGCGTGCAGCGTCGGCCTTGGCTCAGTTGGCAACGTTGGGCATTTTAGTTCAACTAGGGAAATGAGCACAAAATCTAGGCTGTACTTGACAGAGCGCTGCACTGCCAAAGGTGTCAACTTTCGGGCGAGGCATTCGGCCAAGGACCCAATCTGCTCCTTGGGCGTAGGTAACAGCCATAGAGCAACAGTTCAAGGCGTTCACCCAAAAACTTGGTTGGGGAGTTGGGTTTTGAAAAGATTTTGTGAAGTAAAAAGAAAAAAGGTTCAGGAGGGGAGCTATACAGAGAATGGAATCCTACCGTCAACAATAGGACGCCTAGCAGACCAGAGTTGGAGGGCAGGGGGATGCTGTATGGGATGTGGGGCCGGAGGAGACTGCAGTGATAGACTGGGGCAAAGCTGGGATGGGATTTAAAGCTCAGAAGATTTTATTTTTTTCTGCAAAACAAGGTGTTGTATCAATACAGAAAACTAAATAACTGACGTTTGCAGCTTTGACCAGAAGTAAACACGTTAAACAGAGAAAGGGAAATATTGAAATGTTGAAAGCCCTGAACATATTCTTCACAGGAAATAGATAATTGGGATTTTTGAACTTTTGAGTGTTGTTGCTTTACAGGAACGAAATACACATAGACCAGTAAAACTGCCATGACCTGTGCTTCTCTTATTCACCTCCTTAGCTATCTGACAGAAATCCCCAGGGATAGAAGCTCACAAGACATCCACGAATACCAAGCCTCTCCTGTCACAACACAAATCTGCCAAAGAAAAAATAAATTAAGCTTTGCCATCTTGTGTTTTGTTTGTATTTATTCCCAAGGCCAAGATAAAGGACGGGGTGGGGGGGGCGGGGGGGACACCTTTCTTTCATAATGCTGCCTTTCAGGTCCACTCAAAGCATCCCAAGGCACGTCCGAGTACTTTCGAAATGCAGTGACTGGTGTTAGATACAGGCAAACCCGGGCACAGCTATGTCCCACAAATTGCAATTAGAAAAATGGCCATTAAATTATTTAGCACGAAAATAGGCTGTTTGGTCCATCAGGCCTGTGCCAGCTTGTTGAGAGAGCGAGCTAATTAGTCCTGTTCCTGCTGCTCTTTCCCCATAGCCCTGGAGGTGTCAGCTGTGGCTCAGTTCATAGCACCCTCGCCTTTGAATCAGGGGGTTGTGGGTTCATGTCCCACTCCCGGAAACCAAGAACTGTGATTGTACTCGAAAAGAGTTGCAATCTGTGACTGTTGGTAACTCGAAAGAGTTTCCCCATAGCCCTGCAAATGTTTCCTTTACTAGTATATACAACCAATTCCCCCTCGAAAGTCATTGTTGAATCTGCTTCCTCCACCCTTTCAAGGCAGTGCACTCCACACCATATCAATGTGTTATAGAAAGCAGTTAACCTGTTTTTGGTTGAGGGATGAATTTTGGCCAAAGCACCAGGGAGATACACCCCGCTCTTCGACAAAATCGAGCTGCACTATCTCTTACATCCACCTGAAAAGGCGATGGGGCCTTGGTTTAACATCTTGTCGAAAAGATAGCACCGCCATCAGCGCAGCACTCTCTCAACACTGCACTGCAGAGTCAACCTAGATTATATAGGCTGGGACGGGCCTCATCTAGTTCCAGAGGTGGCAGTGTTACCAACTGAGTCACAGCTGACACTGATGCCCCAAATCAAAACTTAAGGGGGCGGGGGTGCGGTTGTCTCAATTATCAAGCAATTCCCATTGCCCACTGAGGAAAAGGTGGATTCATATTATAGGCATGTTCCTTTGTTGTTTTTTCATACTTTCAGAACCTGCACCTGAAACAGGGCCTCCCCACTTGGATTGCCTCTGAAAGCTGGAGGTACCCCAGGCACAGATTTGTGTTGCTTATAAGAAATAGGAGCAGGGGTAGGCCATTTGGCCATTGAACAAGATCTTAGCTAATCTTCTACCTTAACTCTACCTTCCTGAAATATCCCCTAGTACCCAAAAACCTATCGACCTGAGTCTTGAATATGGTCAACGACTGAGCAGCCAAAGCGCTCTGGGTTAGGGAATTCCAAAGATTCATCACCCTATGATTGAAGAAATTTCTCCTCAGTCCTAAATGGTTGACCCCTAATTCTGAGACTGTGGCCCCATGTTCTAGATTCCCCAGTGAGGGGAAACATTTTCTCAGTATCCACCCTGTCATATAAGAATTTTATGTTTCAATTAGATCATCTCTAGTGATCTAGGGTCTAAGGTTGCCCTCGTCACTTATGTTGGAAGTGTCATCAGCAGATAAACACCATAGCTGTCATACTGTTCCTGTCCTCTCCTGCCTTATAATATCCAAAGGGATTACAGAACTGCATATGGCTACTTTCAACATCACCAAAATCCGGTCACAGCAGGGATTAAATACAGCATTTAAACACAACTCTGAAAAGAAAATAAATTTAATTTCTCTAGCATGACTCTACCAGTCAGCACATGAATACTTAGACCTTAAATTTTTATAAAGGACATTGTCTTCATTATAAAACAGAGCTCGGCAAACATTGATCTGTTTGTTCGCACTTTTACCAATTGCAAGGAACTGCATCACTTGAGAGTGCCACTTGCCCACGGCTGAACTTTATGTACCAACTTGCTCCTCACGAAGCAAGAGGGCTACCGAAAACATTTCTCTGTGTCCGCAATGCTTCTTTAAAACAAAGGATGGACATGTACTGCACACTGAAGGCAACAGGGACAGGGCCATCCGTCATCAGCACGGACGCAAAGAGTCCAATCTCACTTGATACCCACTCTGCCAAGGCAGGTTGTCACTTACAGCTGAAACTGCAGAGCCAGGCATCTTTTCTATAACTTTAACAACGGTCTCCCACAAGCAGCAACCGCCACCCCCCGCCCAGTCACATGTAGGCCAGGCCAGGATGGCAGATTTCCTTCCTTCCCTAAAAGGGCCAGTAAACCAGATGGGTTTTTACACACAAGCATTTCCTGGTCACCATTACTAAGACCAGCTTTGTATCCCAGCTTTATTAATTGAATTCAAATTCTACCAGCTGCAATGGTGGGGTTTGAACCCATGTCTCCTGAGCATTAGGCTAGGTTTCTGGATTACCAGTTACAGTGACATTAGCACTGCACCACTATCCCCTCTAAAGTTGCAGAATGAGGGGGGCATTGGATACCATGGGGGAGGGTGGGTGGCAGCACACCGTTGTCTACAGTCGGAGTTGCAGCAGAGTAGAGGTACTTCACTCTCCATCTACATTTGACTTGGGAGCACTTGATGCTGAGACTAGATGCTAAAATATTGAGAAACTGTATTTGTTCTCCAACTGTAGCAATTGAAAAGCATTTTCACTTCATTTATCTGTTGTTGTTTCACTCCTGAGAGAGCAAGCTCCGTCCATTATTCCTCTATTTGTTGACAGCTGTTTGCTTTGTAGGCTTTGCTGTAGCTCGGAGACCTGATTTTCACGGACAGGTGAGGAGCGCAAGGTTTCCTCCCTACGTTCAACTTGCAACAAAAGGCTAAGGTTGCATCCACCGGTTGGATGTAGATCTGGAGATTATCACAGGGCCACTATCCCTATGCCCCACCTCCATGCTCCCGCCATTGGTCCAGCCAACACATCCAATCGTCATGGCGCACCTTTCTTTCCATGGTAGCTGGAACGCCAACAGGCTCTTCCTGCCTCATTCTCCATCGTCGAAAAGTCTTTATTGCAACTCCCAATACAATCATAACCAACGCTGAAATTGTTCAAAGCAGCGTCCTGGAGATTAATCATCCATTCAGGACAATCCTGGAGGCCAGCGTCAAACAGGCACTTAAGCTCACGGCCTATTTGTAGCCAGTGATGCTGCCAGTTGTGAGCTGCTCAGGCCCAGCGGGAACTTTTGTTTGGTCCTGCTCAAGGGAGACGCCTTCAAAGAGCCATCGACCGCATTCCCACGAGGAAAACCTCCTTCAAGTGGTCACTAAAACGTTTCAATAATGGTGGAGGGGCTGTGGTCCTGCGGACGGGGACAGGGTGGCAGGATGTCAGTTGAGCTATAGCGGCCCGAATTGTTGGCGCTACAAGAATGGTCCAAGATCCAAAACAGAAAGCCTCCTTTCATCAACAGGCTGCTGGAGCTACATAAAATCCTGTTAGAAACTGTCGGCTCATAGGACAGGAGCTCGATCCAGGCCTGCAGAGAACTGAGGCGTGGGAACATAGGAACAGGAGGAGGCCATTCAGCTCCCCTCCACCCCCCCCCCCCTCCGAGCCTGTCAGCCATTCAGTGAGATCGTGGCTGATCTGCTATCTCAATACATATATGCCCACCTTTGTCCCATATCCCTTAACCTACCTCAGCTATGAAATTAACAATTGATCTAGCATTAATTGCAATTTGCAGACGACAGTTACAAAACTTCTACCAGCCTGCGTGTGAAGAAATGTTTCCTAATTACACTCCTGAAAAGTTTGGTTCTAAAACTGAGATCATGCCTCCTGGTCCTGCACTCCCTGACCAGCAGAAATAGGGGGTGGGTTGGGAGAATCTATCTGTTCCCCTTAATATCTTGAAAGCTCGTAAACGGAAAGTTAAAGGGAAGTCTATAAAACTGTTTATAGCTTTAATGGACAACCTTAATGTGTGGAATGCAGAAAAAAAAAAGGTGGAACAAACTGATGACCTCAATAGCTTCCTCACTAATAGAGCCGCAGGGAGTTCCCCACCAATCAACTGCCCAAAACTACCTGCTTCATTAATCCTGGGTGCTCAGGTCAATTTTCCCCTTCCGTCCCTTCAGGGCATTGAGATAGGCTGAGGTTTAGGGAGCTCCCAACCCTCCAGGATTACCCATGAATCTCTAGAAATTCTCCTCAGTATTGCTGTGAGCAAATATTAAGGAGATAAGTTAAAAAAAAGGTGCATTATCGTTTTCTTTGAACACTTTTTTTTTTGCTAGCTTAAAAATAAATATTTAGGGGTAGGAGAAAAAGATCATTTCACTGGGCGATGTGTTGCAACCTCCAAAGGACAGGCCCAGAGATGGCAACTCTCGCTGAGATACATTGCTAGCACAACCATCCCCCGCTTCCCTTCCACCACCACCACCCCTGCTCGGTCAACCTGTGGAATGTTCATGTGTCAGCCCGGACAGGGTCAGTTTTATCTCCGAGTTAGGCATGTGTCTGAATGACTGGCGAGGCCACCTGCGAGCAGTTTGGTGTCAGCCATGGCTCAATCAGAAGCACTCACCTCTGAGCCAGAAGACTGTGCATCTAAGTCTCCGGCACAAAACCTAGAGAGACGCCCCATTGCAGTACTGAGGGAATGCTGCACTGTCAGAGGTGCCACCTTTTGATGAAATGTTGAACGGAAGAGCCCGTTCTGCCCCCCCGGGTGGACGTCAAAGATTCCATGACATTATTTCTAAGAAGAGCAGGGGAGTTCTCCCTGGTTCCCTGGTCAATGTTTATCCTTCAATCAACATTGCTAAAACAGATTATTTGGTCATGATCATATTGCCATCTGTGAGATCTCGCTCTGCGCAAATTGGCTGCCACATTTCCTAAATTTATAACAATGACTAAACTGCAACGGCATTTCATTGACTGTAAATGACATTGGGACATACTGAGGTCATGAGAAGTGCTGTATAGAATGTGAAAGCAGAAAATAGTGGGGAAAAAAAATCAGGTCTGGCCCCATCTCTGGACAGAGAAACAGAGTTGACGCCTGTTCTGTTTCTCTGTCCACAGGTGCTGCCAGATCTGCTGAGCTACTCCAGTGCTTTGTTTTTATTTCAGGTACCCAGCATCTGCAGTATTTTCCTTCTATTTTAACGCTGTATATACTGTGAATTCTTTACTTTCTCAGGTGGGCTGGACCTTGATGACAGGCCGCTTCACAGTGGGAAACCCCTGTCCAAGGTGGTTAAAGATCGAGGCTGCCACTGGGGGAAGACATGTCAAAGTACCACCTCCCCGGCAGACAATCGTTTTTAAAGGGAGGCAAATCGCGATCAGGAGAAGGGGTGGAAGTGTGGAGCTGGGGAGGTCCAAGGTTTCCCATTCGGGCCTGGAAAAAAAATCACTCCTCACGTAGCTCAGTGTCAAACATCATTGGGTTAACGCGCCTGTGAAGCGCCTTGGGACATACTGCGACGTTAAGTACCTGGTATTAATGTCGCGGTTAAATAATCAGTCACCATTCACTGGAAGATGTAAGCTGGGCATCCAGGCATTCCAATAACTTGCAGATCCAGCAGGAGTTAGCAGCTCTGAGAGGAGGCTGCGAACTGCTGTGGAATACTGAGGCAAGTTTGCCCCACCAAGTGCGTTTATTGGTCTATCTCAGCACCTCGGTGGAGGTGTCATTTGCTGTAAGTTGGATTGTTGGCAGTTCTTTTCTCCCCAGTGGGACAGACCCCATAACTTTCAAGAATCTGGCTCTATTCTTGTGTTCATTCTCTCCATGTGAGAAATAGTTTATTATGATTAAAGGGTTTTATTTTCTCCTTTCCCTCGAACTACCCTTTGTTCAGCTGATGCGACTCTTAAGCCAACTGCCTGAAGGCAAGAGAGGGGGGGGAAGACAGAGAGAGAGATAGAGAGAGAGAAAGAGAGAGAGAGAGAGAGAGAGAGAGAGAAAGAAATAAAGAACAAGCTTGAATTTATATTGCGCCTTTTGTGTCCCTTAAGATGTCCCAAAGCATTTTAAAGCCGATGAGTTACCCATGAAGTGTCGTCACTGTTCGAAGCAAATGCCAATTTGAGCACAGTAAGATCCCACACAATACAAGTGAATGACTGATCATTTTTTGTTAGTATGGGTTAGGGAGGAAGATTGATTAGAGAGCCTTCTGTTATTCCTGCACATTGCTAATCTTCATATTCATCCTCACCAATAGCTATTGAGCTCTCTGCGATCCATGGATTTACTGCAACCAAAGTGTGTGGCCTTAAAGGTGACTAGCCATCTTAACACTACTCCACCCCACTTAGGTGAGATGGTGGCATAGTGGTGAGGTCACTGGACTAGTGAGCCAGAAGCTTAGGCTTTGGGGGCAGATGATCAAATCCCACCATGGCAACTGGTGAAATTTAAATTTAAATTTTGAAAAAAACTTGTGACTAAAAGTTAGTTTCAGTCATGGTGACAATGAAACTATCAATTGATTGTTGAAAACCCCATCTGGTTCACTAATGTCCTACAGTGGAGGAAATCAGCTGTCCTCACCTGGTCTGTCCTCCATGTGACTCCAGACCCACAGCAACGTGGGTGACTCTTAACTGCCCTCTGCCACTCAGTTCGAGGGCAATTAGGGATGGGCAACAAATGCTGGCCTTTGCCAGCAATGCTCACATCTCATGGAAGAGTTAAAAACATCCTAGCTGCAGCATATTACACTATACATTGGTAGGGTATGTTATTCTAAATCTGCTCCTATCACCACACAAAAAAAAAAGTGTCATCAGAAGCTTCAGGAGTAATGCCACAGGAGATCCAGATTTTCGAATGCCTTTGGTATCAATTCTATCCCAAGAAACTTGCGGGTTTTCCTGCACCTCAATGGTTTGCTGGGCCACAAACAGAGGACTCGAGTCACATCCAGACCAGGCCTGGTAAGTAAGGATGGCAGATCTCCTGCCCTAACAGACACCAGTGGACAGCTGGGTTTTTTATGGCTTTCTGTACGTGTTCACTTTTACTGAGGCCAGCTGCCCTATTTCCCAGATTTTTAAAACCGAATTCAACTTCTCAAACGGGCCACGGCGCACTCGTTATTATTATCAGTCCAGTAAATTAACCGCGACGCTGCCTCAGTGTCCGTCAGCTACGGAGCAGTGGCCAGAATCCGTGCACCGGTTCCTAAGCTGCCCACCGGCAACATCACAGGAAAACTGAGGCAGCTTACAGGACGAATTAAAAAGGAGAAAAACATGTGGAATGCGCCTCTGAGCCCTCCCAAAATGCAACATCCATCGACTCGTCTATGGAAGGGATGCTGCGACCCCGCTTATTGAACTGCTTTATTTCAAAATGACCAGATTTGCAAAAGAAGCAACTCAACCTTACCACACACACACACACACACACACACACACACAGACACACACAGACACACACAGACACACACACACACACACACACACACACAATCAATCCTAAACTTAACCCTCATACCCTTCAATCTCCCTGCACTCCTTATTGCATTACTGGTCTCACTCTCCCCTGCCTTTTCTAGCCCGTCAAGCCACCAACAAACGAGGAGCCCTGCTAAGCACTGAAAGGTCCTCGATCTCTCTCTCACCCACCCTCGTCCCTGTGTATCATCGGCTGAAGTCTCTGACGGTTCGGCCTTGCGCTATTTAACGCTGCGGGGGGAATCCAGCAGCCTCCAAAAGAGAAAGTGCTCCTCTTACATTTAGTTAAAAGGTCCGAATTAGATAGCATACAGCGTTTTTAGCTCTGTTATTCATGTGCATCTCCTTAACAGCATTGCTCACTCGCCTGGCATTAATGCAAATGGAATCAAGCGGCAGGGTAGTTTTGGCATCCGAGTGGTCTGTTGCAAGTGATCAGGATAAAAATGCAGTTCTTCCAGTTTACTACCATATAGCTCATGGCTGATTATAGGTCTTGCTTCTGTTTAGTTGAGCCATTGTGTCAAAGGCCTTGAAATTACACGGTAGGATAACAGGCTGTCAATATTTGATGTGTTTGCATGACATTTTTCCCTGCTATTTTAGTGGCGTTGTTAACCTGCCTAAAACACAAGGGTTATTGCCTTCCTGAGAATAGCAGAGTGAGGAATGTCAGGCGGACATGTCAGGCATTCTTAACCCGGTGTTCCACAGTGTCACGTCAGGGCTAAAGAGAAATGCGGCAAACGACATAGGAACAGGGGGAGGCCATTCTGCCCCTCAGGCCTGTTCCGCCATTTAATTAGATCATGGCTGATCTGTGACCTAACTCCACATGCTGTACCTCCCTTTGCCCCATATCCCTTAGTACTAAATCAAGCCAAGTAAAAAAATACCCATCTTGCCAGATCTGCGGAGTTACACTGGATACTTTAACAGAGGAAAGGAACCGGTCTAACAGCTTGTGCAAGAGTTGAGGGCTAACTGGAAACATAGCGCACAGCTTTACTTTTTTTGATAGCACCTTAACACATTTTATTGCCGGACTATGACACAAAAAAAAAATCAAATGGGGTATTTGACTCTTTCTACCTTACCGAACTGATGCCAAATTATCATTGACCCTGAACTTCTGGCAATATCTCAGGAGTTTACTGACTTCACTAATCACTATTCCCCACTCCAAATACATTCACTTAGCGAACAGCCCACTTTCTCCTCTCCTGAAACCTCCTGACCTACAGTTCCACAGCTACCACTGTTCCCTCGTCTAAAGGCGACTGTCCCTCAGGAGGGACATTCCACTGTCAAGGCACCACGATCCCGTCCCTGCCCAACATCTCCGCACTTACGTTTTGCAGAGTTAGGAAGGAAAACTTTAGCAGATTTCCTTGCCCGTCTTCCTTCACCCTGCGGTCGCCATCTAATGATGCCCAATGGAAGCACATGGACGGACGCCAGGCTCACACTTAGCATAATGCCTTCCAAGGGCAAATAGCACTTGCTGTCTCAACTCAATGACACGTCAGCGATGGCCACACCAGGGCAAGGTTATGGAGGACGACGAGTGCAAACGCAACTGCGCCACGGCAAGTCAGGAAAAGGGAAGGAGAAAATTGAAGAATAATATAAAAAGATTGGCTGCAATACTTCAAACTATCTCTTAGCTGTTTAGCCAGACGTCAATCAATGGTGGCACTTCTCAGAGTTCACAAGCTTCCACCTTCAGTCCCAGTTTTCCATGAGGTGCTGTGTGTCAAAGTCAAGGTATCTAATATCTGCTGGATTACCCCATCCCCCCACCCCCATAATAACTTAGCCCAAGCCTCGAGGGGGATAAACATTCCAATAAATGTGTGTGGCACAATCTCACGTTCATAAATCCATCCCAAGCTTCTCTTAATCATATTTGTTTTTGATGGATAACTCCAGTCCATGTTTGGTCTCTTGAACTGCCGTAAACACTATTTGTTTTAAAAAAAAAATATATATATATATATAAAATTGACCGGCAAAGATCATAGACTCAACCCGGCACAAGGCCAGGCGAGCAGTCATCTGCAGGCTCCAATCTGTACTTTGCTCAGCATTTTCGATAAAGCAGTATTCACGTTGCCAAACTGACCTACTTAGAACGCATTACTGTGGCTGAACACAATACCATCCTCAACCAAACGCACCCCTGCCTCCCCGCTCCCCAGCTCCCTGCTACCCCCCACCTCCCTGCCCACCACCCCCCCCCGCCCCCAACCCACCGCTCACGATCTTCATTCAGTTCCTGTGGAGAATTTTCAGTGAATCTAAAAGCATCTTTAAATTAAGCGACAGCAACCTCACGAACGCAGCTGTCTGACGAGAACCGTTTGCCTGTCTAAAACACTGAATCATCTCGCAGAAGAGGGAGAGGGAGGGAATAAAATGCTGTGCCAAAACAATATTAAAACGGGAAGGAAGGCAGAAAGTGTAAGGAGTTATAATAGTCAGGAAACGCTTTTTTTTATTTAAATTGTACAAAACAGGTATTGACAGAACGAATTCAAAGGGCAGGCTTATTTTTGCATGTTGATGGTGTTTATTGACAGTTCTTCCCTCCAGGGTTAAAACGAGTTGACAGGTGAAATTCAGATCAGATAGATAGCTGCATGTTTTCGGTAATGACAAGTGCGGGGTGTGTTGCAAGGCAGATCCTTTATGAACACAGGACCGGGGTGGTGGGGGGGTGGAATGATGAGCCAGCCATTCAGTTCGCTGGATCTGAATACTTGGGCATGCCATCCCTCCAGTCCTCTCCCTCAAGTCAATTTGCAACACCTCTGAAACAGCGGCTGAGAAACAGCGAACTGAGGGGGGTCATTCTTGAGAACCCTGCGGGCAAAATGAGACTGATTTCCACTTTGGGGCGTGGGAACAAGGGAGCATCATACTTGACGTTAGCCCCGTGGTATCTTTTGTGTTCGGGAATTCTGGTTTCCGATTCCTTGTATGTCAAACGCTGCATCTGCTGTCATTATAAACATTGCACCGCAACAACACAATGAAAAGACTGGGAGGCAAATCAATAAAATCTAATTTTCTTCTCCTCCTGTTTTTCACGAGGTGAAGGGCCCGTCTAAAGCTCGAGACGGCCAGAGCCAGCACTCGTGAGTCAGCGCTGGTCCGACTGCCTTTCTCCCAATCCTCGGGTTAGGGTCCAACTCAATCCTGAACGGGTGACCAGGGGGGAAATAAAGAGCAGGGTCTGGCAACAAAACCTGGAAAATTCAGGTCAACAATCGGTCGGGATCCCAATTTGAGGGAGGATGAGTGCAACCGCACTCCCCCACCCCCCGCCACCCCCAATCCTATCACTTTCCCCCTAACCAACCTGTCCTCTCATTCTGTCCCTTCCTCCCTGCCACCCTTCCCCTACCCTCCCCTAAAAAATTAAATTTCAGAATACATTGCATTTTCATGAATTTTGGACCAGAACCCAAAAGAATATTTTAAAAGTGAGATTCCAATCTCTAAGTTGCCATTCACCAGTGTTGCTCAAGAAAATAAAATTGGCTTGGGGGCAGTGGCAGGAACAGGGGGGGCAGAGCTGTTGGGGTGAACTTTGTGCTGACCAATTAACAACAGAGGAAGATTTCCTTTGTGTGGGACGTGTAGCAAATATCATCGAGGCGTTCTTGACAAAGGATTTCACGCCAGCGTACAAAGGAAAGCTTTGGCACCCCCCCCACCCCCAACCTCCTAACATGAGGTGCCAAGCAATGGACCAACGACGAGTAATAACTGAGAAATAGGAGAGTTCTTTCCAACTCATTTTTTTTTTCAGTCTCAGCTAGTGTCAGCGTCGACAGACTATCAAGGTCAATCGGCTAAGATGCCAAGTAAATCTCTCTCCTTCCAGCGCGCCTCGCCAATTAATGCCAAGCTCCTAAAATAAAGCACTCTGATGCTCTGCCAGTCTGACATTTTCATTCTGCAGGCTGCCCATCATTTTCTCAGCCTTTCTGAGGGAGGGCGGCAATTTAGTGCCAATTATAGGAAATTTAATGTCGTGGATTTGTAGTCATTAGCAGGGTTAGGTTGTGCCCACTCAAACCCGTGGCAATTCGGAGCTTTACAGTCAGCAGAGGGGGGTGAGCCCACTCCCAACCCACCCTGTCCCGTCAACAGGAGCAGCACTGAAAAGGTAAGCGGGCAGCAATGCTTACCCACTAAAGGCCACCACCCTTCTCCTGGTACTCTACGCTTGGCATTTAATTTTGTTTTAAAAATTAGTTTTTTTTAAACTATCGGTTGAAAATGCAAAACACCAACAAATGGGAGCTAAGGAGCTTCACTCCATCAGGATGTTATCTAGAACGGAAACTTACTTGACTTTAAAGTAGGGCCTTTTACCCCTGTAGGAGTCTGACTTAATTCCAGGGTTGAAATGTGGCCGAATTAGATTCACAACAAATGCTTTGATGCATCCATACCAAGATTTTGTCTTTCGATCTGTCAACATACCCAAGGTGAAATGATATCACCGCACCCCCCACCCCCAAAAATGGCAGGCGTCTGGCATAACTGCCTTAACAGGAGTTACACAGAATTACACAGATTTTTACAGCACAGAAACAGGTAATTCAGCCCAACTGGTCTATTCTGGATGTTGATGCTTCACACAAACTTCCTGCTATCCTACTTGATCAATATTATCTTTCTATCTTCTTCATGTGCTTATTTAGGATTCCCCTTAAAGGCATCCATGTTATCTGCCTCAACCACTTCTACTGAGAATTCCACACTCTCACCACACTGAGTGAAGATGTTTCTCCTGAGTTCCTTGTTGGATTTATTAAGGACAATCTTATATTTATGGTCCTTAGACTTGTGCGCCCATGCAAGTGGAAACATCTTCTCTATGCCTACCCTATCAAACCTCTTTGTAATTTTAAAGACCCCTGTCGGAGTTACTGATATCTCATTGCTCCATTTTAGCCCCTCCGTTTTTCTTAAATCCCATCCATGTCAACCTTCAGATAAACATAAGGCAAGGATTAGGGGCATTTCCTCCAGAAGGATGTCAAGTCATGTTACACAGGGATTTATCTGCAGTCCAACATGACCCCCTCATTTTTAGAAAATACAGCAACCACAAAAACACAAAGTGATTAAGGATCAGGATCCAAGATAGACCACAAGATGCCACTGTTTACTTGCTTCAATGTAGAAGCAAGTTTTTAAGGGTTAGACAGAGTGACACGGTACAGGACAATTATCCCAAGTTAAAATACCTTCAGCATGGCGTCAGTCACAAAAAGACAGGGCAATCACATTCTGCAGGCATTCAGACGCAAAAGTTAATACACATGGCTTGGAATGGAGCTGTAACACACACACACACGCACACACACACACACACACACACACACGCACACAGTTACACAAGTAATTTCCCTGCCTGTTGCTTTCAACCGTTGACCTGTTCATTTTAAATGGGTCAGCACCTTCATTAAAAGCAAGGCAATGTAACATGAACCAGTTAACATGTCCAGGCCAGGATTCTGCCTGGCTGCAAGCTGAATTCAAAGTATCTTGCTTTGCAGCCCCCATGATTCGAGTGTGCAGGAGCAAAGGCAGATTTAATCTGACATTTTGTGTGCTGTTTGCTAACCGTAGAGTTCAGGTTCAACTGTACCCCTTTGGAGCTCGGTTCAAAAAGACTGCCCTCAAGGTGATGCTCTGTGGTGAATTTGGTCAAGAAACCACCTAGTTACTTTGGACCTGCCAAGCAGCTAGACAGATGGGTCTTCATATTTCTGATGTTAAGCACCTCCCAACAGCCTTTCTAGTATAAAATGGGGGCCTCTGATGAAGTCCAGGGCCTACATTTGGCTGGATTTCATGTTTTATTAGAGACACATGTGCAGAAAAAGGAGGAATTCAATAAAAATCTGAAATTAAAAGTCCAATGACGACCATAAAACCATTGTCAATTGTTGTAAAAACCCATCTGGTTCACTAATGTCCTTTGGGGAAGGAAATCTGCCGTCCTTACCTGGTCTGGCCTACATGTGACTGCAGAGCCACAGCAATGTGGTTGACTCTTAAATGCCCTCTGAACAAGGGCAATTAGGGATGGGCAATAAATGCTGGCCTAGCCAGCAACGCCCACATCCCACGAACGAATAAAAAACACCTGAGGTCTTGGAGCTCTGTTTAAGCAAGGCTGTCCCAGCACACATGTGTTAAGACTGACTTATGTGGACTGGTTTGAGGGTAGTTGCACATAACTGAAAAAGGAGGGTAAAAGGCTGAATCCCTTGGTGTAGATTTTAATGTTAACATAATATAGCCAGACAGGACTTGAGGAAAGCAACTGACAAGACCAACAGGGGCCTATTTTGTTCAGCACAAGTTCTCTTGTCAAATAGTGATTAATACCGCGGCTGGGTAGAGGCAGACGCTGCATCCGGGCTCAAACAGAAATAAAACTCACCCCCAGGACCAAAGCCTGATTTAAACATCTCCATTCAGAATGACATTTGTCCTCTACTCTCATATGCTGGCTCCCTTGAACATTCCTTCGAGTTGACTTGGTGACCCAGGCAAGCTCTGCTGGTTCTCGTTTGTCATCTTCTGATCCTGTTGCCTGAGATGCCCACACTGACTGAACAGACTGACACACATACACACCGAGGGCTCCATGCACTGACACTAGACACACAGACACTGTGGGCTCACGTACGGACACTAGACATGCACACACGCGCCACGGAGTGCATTCCGGTCACCAATTCAACACACTTTTAATTGTTTCATGCATCTTTTTTCCCCAAAACTAGTCCTAAATGATGAAAATTAACAGCTGCTAGTCTAGTGCCATCAAATACAGAGTTCAAAGCTTATTGAATACATCATTTCTTGATACTAATTCATCACCTCAAATCACCACTATAGCCAACGTTTCAACCTCGTGCTAATTGTGTCAGATGCTCTAGCTGTGCTGTTGCCCAGAGAAAGAGTAAAATCCATCGAACTCAGCATTTCCCCCTCCACAGTTGAAGTAAGCGTACAGAATGGAGGTGTATTCATCACTCAGAGTATTTAGAATGTGGAAACCACTACCATAAGTAGCAGTTGAGGCAAACAGGATAGATGAATTTATGGGAAAACTGGATAAACATATAAAAGGAAAAAGGAACAGAAGGTTATGCTGATAGGGCGAGATGAATTAAGAAGCATGGAACATAAACATGATACAGACCAGTCAGGCTAAATGGCCCATTTCTGTGCTGTGGACTATGTTATTCTAGGTAATATATGTGCTGTGAGCCCATTACTGAAATCCCAATATTAAATAACTTTCCTCACTCCCGCTGCACAGAAATCCTAAACTCAAGCATATAATGTCACCCAATTTTAGCGCACACAGCTCACGAACCCTATCTAAAAGCACCAATTTCTGCGGATTGAAAGGTTTTGAAAAACAATTGGCAAACCGAACCGTCAACTTTTATTTTCTCCCTCTCCACAGATGCCGCCTGACCTGCTGAGCCTTTGCAGAATTCTCTCGCTTTAACTTCTCCTTAAGATATTTCAAAATTTAATTTCCACCCTTAAGGTAAACCTTCCCTTTCCGTTCTGCTTAGATCCATTTGTTGGAACAAATGATGAAAAAAAGTCGACGGAGGCAAGGTTTCGCCCGCGCGTGGTTTTTGCTGCCCGGCTGATGTCTGGGAAGTCACCCTTGTGACTGACGCAGCCTCTCACAAGACCAGGCTGACCGATCGTTAAAAGTTCAACCACGGTTCTTCCTCCTCCAACAGACTGAAAACGCAATCACTTTGGGGATGCAATGCTTCCAGCGACGCATGCAAAGTGACCCAAGTAAAACTGTCAGCCAACATTTCCTGAAAATAACTGTAAACGGATATAAAAAATGTTTTCTGCTCGACCCAGCTGATATCTCGGCTGAAGGCAGTAGTTTGACTGCAGGGTGGCAGAAAGCCATCGGGTTTCTTTATAGACTCTCACGCTCGCTCTCAAATAGTTGAGGTGTTATTAGTGAAGCCACTCAGTATTTTTTTTAATTCACACTTTGTAAATAACAAGGTTGTGCAGATCGACTGCTTGCAAGACACATTGCAAAAAGCCTCAAATCAACACGGGCACAGGAAGGGGGATTTGGAAGAACAAATATATATATATATACACAGCAGCAATTTTGTTATTTCACAAGACCCTCCAAATCACGGAGTGAATTATTAATCATAGTCTGCGATGTGTTGAGTTAAGCCATGATTGAAGATTATTATTTCTGAATAATATGCGACTGCAAGTAAGTTATAAATTTATTACAGCTTTATTAGCAGGATGGCTCTAGGTGCCCATTACTCGACATTGAGTACAGAGCTTCTCTCTAGAACGCCGCAGACACACAAGCAAAACTGGGCTTTGTTAAAGCCTTGTCCGACATCCCGTGCAGAATTGGCCGCAGATCAATTCACCAAAGGATGAAGGACTTTATAATTCTTCATTTCAGAACAGAAAAATGGCAGAAAAATAAATTCAGCCAGAACTTGGGACAGGGGAGGGGGGAAATAAAACAATCATTTTGAACGTCAAATTTACAATGCTTACGTGACAACAACAACAACAAAAAAAGATCATCCTTGAGTTCCAATTGATTGCATTGCTTTCAGGAAACCATTCTAAATTATTTATAATTTGGAATCTAAACCACTATTGGTTTGGAGTCTGGAACCATGCTCTGAAGTCAAAAAGATTTGCCAAACTGTTCAGCTAACACCTCACCTTTTTTAAAAAAAAGAAAAATCCTACCACTTTTAACCTCCTGTTTAACTTAATTTTGTTCCTAACCACTGCCAGTTCACACCCGCTAAAGAAACTCCAATTTTACGCCGGGGTATATTACTTACGGGTACCAAAGCGCGTCCCGTACTTCGGCAGCAAGTGTCCTCCTCATCGATTGACGTTGTCCTTACACTATTCTCCTGGCTTTGCTCTCTCTCTCTTTCTCTTTCTCTCTCTCTCTCTCTCTCTGTCTGTCTGTATCTCTCTCTCCCTCAAAGGCGTTCACAGTCTCTTCTGCATTCGGTAGCGGCCAGTCGCCTCGTCCGACGTTGCCCGCGTCCCCTCCGAAAGCGGCCGCGCCTCGTAGCCCTCGAGCCGCCCGCTGCCACCGTGTTGCAGCCGAGCGCAAGGCTCTACCCACTTTCGCTGCAGGACAGGCGATCAGGAGCAGGAACCACACACCAACAACAGCAGCAGCAGCAGCACCCCCCCTCCTCCCCTCCCCCCTGCCACTCCCAACCCCACCCTTGACTAATTTTCCTCGTCCTAACCCGGGGACGCCTGTAGCTGACGGTGGCGTCTCTGCTGCTGCTGGCAGAGCCGAGAACAACTAGCTCAGCCCAAACTGAGGAGGGGGGGTTGGGGGTTGGGGGAGGTGGGCTTTCTGGGTCTGCTCAGATGAGCACAACCCGGTGGCTAAAGTCACCGGCCGAGCTGGCGGAGTAGCAGAATGATCACACTGCAGACTGGCTTGCATTTATATAGCACTTATAACATCCCAAGGCGCTTTGAAGGGGCGTGATTTGAGGTGGAGCCCATATGGGGGTTTCAGGATAGGCTGGTCAAGGAGGCAGCTTTTTAAAGGGGGGCTTCTTGAGGAGCGAGTGGCAGAGAAAATGAAATTAATAAAATGCAATGAAAAGGACATGCATACAATCACAGAGGCTGGCATCGAGTTATGCAGTCAAAACACAATCCTTTTGCTATGGACTCATACTGGGAACCCTTAATCTTGTGTGGTTAATTATCACTGGCACATTTGTGCGGCTGCTTAACAACAAAGTACTACCTACAGACCTGCAGCAGCACAATACCTGCCAGAAGCTTCGTAAAATGCAGCACAGGGAACTCGGGCAGCAGTTAAAAGGGGTGTGGGAGAACTCAGTGCTAAATCAATCTCGGGGACTGGACGGAGACAAATATTTAATGAACGCTTCTCCCCTCCTTTGCACTTCAGTTCTCAAATACACCTAAAAAAAAAATCAACTCTAAAACGCATTCAGTTTAACCAGCCAAGCTTAAAATTGCAACCATAAAATTAAAGTGGGACTGTTAAGAGAAGTAGATGTCCCTTTTATACCGGCTGAATGACACACCAGGGATATAACTAACTTTCACAATTTACTCCGACCGCATTACCAGCCACCCCACTTGTTTGCTTTGCTTTCATTCAACCATGAACCGAATTGGAAAATATAAACGGGGGAGAGGGGGGGCTGAAAGGAAGCAAAGTCCTAACAGAGTTTCACCCGCCAGAGACAGAGAGAGAGAAATATATGTTTTAACAAAGTGAGCTGCTTTGTACTGGGGTCATGGTACCTGGCTTTTCTCGCTGCCTGTTCTCCTATCCCTGACACTCACAAAGACTGAAAACAACAGCTGTAGGGATACGATTGGAGAGGGGGGGAACAATATTCACCCCCCCACCTTAAAACAGTTGAATTGTGACGATATTTCTAGTTTTATTGCTAGCTTTGCCCTGTATCTACAAAGCAATTAAAGTTGATCCGCGGGTTTGTGCGGAGCAGGGGGTTGGTTTTTTATATATATCTATACATATATATATAAAGAGGTAATCTGCAGATTATCGCTATTAACAAGCAGTTAGAGTGCTCCCTCCACAATAAACCGCACTGGCAGTACAATCATTCCTCCTCACCCCCAAGTGCGAAGACAGGCAATAAACATCTGAAGCACAGAACATGGGATCACAAGGACTGATCATGCATTATTGCCTTCTTCACAATAGGAAAACACAACCCGAGAGTGAAGAGGGTTCCTTAATAAAAAATAAAAGACACGAGAGGCTTGTTCGCTGAATTTAAAACGCCTGTTCTCGCCAGCAGAAAGCAATCCGGCCGATTGTTACTCCTTTCTGACTGTTCCCCAAACCAACACCCCTCCCCACCCCACTCCCCAAGTCTTTTCAAAGCGCTTTCGGATCCAGATGAAGCCAAAACCAAATCAGACTCAGCAATGCGCACTTGCACCTTGCAAATAAACAGCAAAAAAAAAATCGTATATATTTCATGCCCCCCTCCCTCCCCAAACCAAGTCAAACAGCGGCTGCATTAGCTGAGAACTAACTGTACAAAGAGTCCAGCCCTCAACAGAGGCGCTTCATTCGAAAACGGAGAACAGCCAAAAATAAAACGTTTTAATCCTTTTTTTAAAATATTTTTCCCAGACTGTTCCTGGCCATTTCCAGATTGGTGTGTTTTTTTTTAAACACACACACACACAGGCCGCTGGTGTAATTCAGGGGCAAGACACAAAAGAGACAGAGAGGGAGAACTGCATTGAGAAAAAGAGAACTTCAGTCAAAAGAGAAACTGTCGAACTCTCCCTCGCAAAGGAGAAGGTCACCGGTGTTTTTCACTCTCTTCTGAAACCAAACCATTAATCAGCAGCAAATAACAAGTCAGAGAAAGGGGGAAGGGGAAGGGAAGGGGGGGGTGCAGTTTATAGCAAACAAGGCCGGGTGGTTTTTTTTTGGGTTGGTGGGGGGGAAATCTCACATAATTACTAAACAGTAAAAGTTCAGCAACACACACACGCCTCCCCGTTTTGCCTACTCACGGTCGCTTCCCCCACCCCTTTCACATTACCCTTTGGATTTCCAAAGTTCAGAGAGAACTGGAGGACCCCCCCAGCTTAAGTTTTCTAACAGTTGAAACGGTGGTTGTGAAAAGCTTTGATATGTTAATTCCACACACACACACACACAAATAACAACCACCTCCCTCTCTCCCAACTTCAAACAGTTCAGAATGGCGCATCAGTATTAATTCCGACAATTTGGTCGGGAATGATGTGAAATAGCAATACCCAGACCACCTCCCCCCCCCAACCCCCACTCCAAAAACAAAAAGGGAAAATAAGTTGGGGAGGAAGCAGGCGACAGACAAAAGGGGAGAATGGCTGGAGCGGCGGAGTGGGAGCAAACAACAGGTCACTTGTTCGATTGAATGCTTTCAGAGTTTCTCACTTCCCTGGAATACAGATTTTGGATTTTCTTCCATCAGGCGATGCACGCTTTCCGGACAAACACCACACACACACAATTTTAACTGGTACCCCATTAAAAACAGCGACGGAACCAAACACAAAAAAAAAAGAAAACATGTCTTAAACCTGCACAAAGACGCACAATTTACCTTTAACCTACGGCTCTGGTGGTGGCGGGCGGGGGAGGCTTTTGCTTTTTTTTATTTTTTGGCTCGGTATTATTCACCTTCTTTCGCTATTTGAATCTTTCAGCCAGAGCAAAGAGAGAAGATCTTGAACAAGCGACTTGGCAAGTCCTTTCTTATTCTACAAATGACACAGCGCCAAATACAATGCAAGCTGTGTACAGGCACATTTTTGTTAAAAAGGAAAATCCAAAACCAAACTTCCCCCCCCCCTTGCATTTTAAAAAAAGACTTTTAATTAAATAATCCTGAACTGATTTTCGGCAGCAGATGAAGGGTATCCTTTGCTTTTAACTGCTTCCATTCACTCTCTGTCTGTCTCTCTCTCACACACACACACACACACACACAGACAAAGTTGCAGAGATGTTAAAACACAAATCACACCACACACCCCCCCAAAAATAACTCCAGCTCATCTGGTTCTATTTCCAAACACTTCCACATCAAGTCTCCAGACACGAATTTCCAGTTAGCAGAGTTCCCGCTTACCTTTCTAGTCCACAGACTGAGTGGAGGGGTGGTGGTGGTGGTGGGGGGAGAGCATGCTGAGAGATTTTGGCTGGTGTGGGTGGGGGTGGAGAGGTGTTGGCTGGTTTGGAAGCTGGGTTGGCACAAGTCAATCCGGCGACGAAGAGAGGAGAGAGGGAGCCCCAGAGCAGGTCGGCAATACAAACAGTGGGCAGCCAGTCGCAGGGTGAATCCGTGCATGCTCCGGTCCTGCCAGACAGATGAAGCTTTTTAGCATTGAAGGGTTGGGAGGGGAGGGGTGGGGATGGTGGGGGGAGGTCAGAGGGGGGTAAGGGTGGGGTGTGGTGCCGGGGACGAGGGTCTCTCCTTAAATCCAGGCGGTTGTTGGAAGTGCCCGATGCCTCATGCCTGCTGGAATTGAAGCTTTTGCTGTATCTGGTCTTGCCCGTGGAGAGAGGGAGAGAGAGAGAGAGGGAGAGCGAGGCAGCAACTGCTTTTTAGAACTGAAATGCAAACCTCTCTGTCTCTCTGGCTGCTGATGTAGCCTTCATTTGCATCTCCCAGAATGACACTTGGCCCTCAGGCGAAGATGTAGGACCAGCCTCCCCCTTTTTTTTCTTCTTATTTCACATTTTCAGATGCTCCTTTCGACTGTATGTTTAAGCAATAAGATTGGGGAGGGAGAGGGGGGTTAATGGAAGAGGAGGTGTTACTCTTGAGGGCAGCCAGTAAACACTGCAGGAAGACAGAGCAAAGTGGTTGGTGGGTGGGTGGGTGGGGGGGGAAACAAGGCGAGCAGAAAAATGAATGCAGGCCCCTTTTGATGGGCTTGCCTGTACAGGGGGCGGCTGGAGGGGAGAAGCAAGTTCTGACACAGAGTCTGTATCAGTCCTGAACTGGAGTTACCAGATGTTGTGTGTGTGTGTGTGAGAGAGAGAGAGAGAAAGCAGATGATAAAAACGGATCCTATGCCGCGCACAGAACTGCACAAAGACAACACTTGCAGGGGGAAACCACACACCGTGAAAGCCTAGAGAGTCCTGGCACAAGTGTGTATAGCGCAAGTTTGCACAATTCCCCTGCTCTATTGCTGCTCCGGTTTAGGGTCTGAGAGCACGGCCCCCACCCCCGCCAAACACACACACACTCACACACCTTCCATAGTGGGGCAGTCCCACCGAAAAATAAACAGAACAACACTCTCTTCCCAGTGTAACATCAGAGAGCTGCGCGCAGCAACTGCAAATCCTCACCCCCATCCCCCGAGCACTGCCTAGGGTAAATAGGGGCAACGTACTGCAGCCATTGTCGAGTTAACATCGAGGAGGCTGAATGTGCCACTCGCTGATTCTTCCCTGCACCGTTTTCACCCATCATCTGGTGGTGGCAACAGAGGGGGGAGAGCAGGAACTTGGCTGAAAGTTCCCTGGACAGTGGTAGTGGGTGGTGGGTAGTGGGTGGTGGATAGTGGATAGTGGATAGTGGGTGGTGGGTGGTGGGTGGTGGGTAGTGGGTAGTGGGTGGTGGGTAGTGGGTGGTGGGTGATGGGTAGTGGATGGTGGGTAGTGGGTGGTGGGTAGTGGTGAGTTGGGGGGGTGCATAATGATCAATTTGTGGGATGGCAATGTTGATATTCCTAAACAAAGGAACTCCTCTTCAAGAGGACATTGGATGATCGTTTAAATAGATACAATGTGCAGGGTTACGGGGAAAAGGCGGAAGATTGGCACCAAGTTAAAATGCTCAGAGATCCGGCGCAAACATGATGGGCCGAATGGCCTCCTTCTACACTGGAACAACCCCGTGATTCTGGCTCGAGACTTTAAACCCAGGCCCTGTCTGGCCTCTCAGGTGGAGGTACCACATGACTGTGGCTGGTGGGGAGACTTGCTGTGCACAAATTGGCTGAGATGAGGAGAACATTTTTCTCTCAGCAGGTCATTCATTTTGGAATTCTCTTTCCCAGAGAGCAGTTCAAGGCTGAGCTGGGCAGGTTGATGATCGACAAGGGAGATGAGGGTTATGGGTAGGGGAGTCAAATGTGGATTAAGGCCACAATCAAATCAGCCATGATCTTAGCGAACGGCAGAGCAGGCTCAAGGGGCTGAATGGCCTCCTCCTGCTCTTCATTCTTGTGATTGCTGCCCCTCCATACAATACCACAGTGACTACATTTCAACAAGTACTTCATTGGCTGTAAGGCTCTTTGGGACGTCCGGAGGTTGTAAAAGGTGCTATATAAATGCAAGTCTTTCTTAACAAAGGCTGTGTAATCAGTGGTCAATCTTGTACCAATGAATTATGGGCTGGTTGGTTTGCAAAGGACACCACTGTGTGTACGCGAGTGAAAGAAACACCGCCCTATGTCAAAAATCCAGAAATCCTGAGCAGGTTTTATTTTTATTCACCATCCACACCCCACCACCCCCGACTTCCCCCATTTAATTTCTGCCTCTCCTGAAAGTGCTGACTCACTAATTTGGGCATGGTTCCACTCGCATCAAAGACTGATACTACCTCACTCAACTGAACAGCTAACCTCGTGGGAGCCCAAGCACAATGAGCCCCCTCATGCAGGCTATGCAACTGCAGGAGGCATCGCAGCTGACCTGATCCAGCATCTGCATGCACACACTCTCCAGGCAAAAGGAACATGTCCAGGCATAGTGCCTTCTTTGAATTAAAAAGCTTGGAGGAACAGTTCCCTAGTGCATTCTCCATGGCAACACCTCGACCGATCAGAGTCAACTTGTCAACCAATCAGCACCCTTTTCTCATGTGGCATAAATTGTTGTTCCCTTTGAAATTTGGTATTCTTGCATCTGTCCCAATGAGTGCAAGAAAACAGCCAGTCTCTTTTTTCAGCAATAATTTCTAGCAGCGGGCGCTATGTAAATCAGAATGCCAAATGGTCCTCTTTTCCCAACTCCGAGACACCCTCGGGGCCCTCGTCAAGCTGTCCGATTGGGATCACCCAACTCACTAACCCCATTCCAATATAACTTTCAATCCAGATGAATTCCTAATGTAATCTTTAGATCACGGAATGATCCAGCACAGAATCTGGCCATTTGGCCCACTGGACCTGTGCCAGCTCTTTCAAAGAGCGAATCAATTATTTCCACTCCCCGCTTGCTCTTTCCCCCATAACCCTGAAATTATTTCCCCTTCCGGCACCTGTCCAATTGTCTTTGAAAGTTGCTATTGAACCTGCATCCACCATGCCTTCCAGATCATAAATTCCTGCATCAAAAAAAAATCTCCCTCCTTCTTTTGTGAATCATCTTACAAATTACATTCTGGTCTTTAGTTTGGTGTATTCACCTTAGCTTTTTCATTTCTCCCCAAGCTTCAATTCAAAACATTGCGTCCTAACAATGCGTGGAAACAAAGTCTTGCCACATTGTTGTCTGCTAATCATTCTTTCTCAGCTTCTTAAAAACTGCAGAACCACATTCCCCCTCCCCCCTCCCAGCCTTTCCTTCTCCTGAAATCTCAAAATCCTTTAAAATTCAAACTTGCCTTTACTTAATCATTTACTTCTTGATTTACCTGCTCTTTTCTTTTAACTTTATTCCAACCTTTGCCGTTCTATGGACCTTCGCCTTCAGGAGTGATCACAAGTAATCTAATCATGAGGGCTGCAGATAATGGTTATAAACCGCTCAACACTCATCTTTGCTATTCTTGACATTATCTGAATCCCTCGATTAGATAAGAGTCTTCTGAGGTCATAGGCCTGGTAATGGGAGACAAAATGTTGCTGATCTATTGAATCAAAATGTAGGTCAGGAGGCCATTCAGCCCCTCATGCCTGTGTTATCTCTTTATCGGGAGCCACTCCCTTTAATTCTGATTGTCTGCCCTTTCAATTATATCCTTCCTTTTCAAATAATTATTCAAACACTGTTAGTCTGCATCGATGGCTGTGGTGACGACTTCTACTGGCACGCCGTGTAGAATGAAATCTTCCAAGTTCTCCCCTTCCTCCAGTGGTAATCCCAATTTTATGTTCCCTTAATAATGATTTGCCAACCAGTACAAATTATTTTTCACTATTTACCCTCTCAAAACCCTACATAATTTTGAACACCTCAATTAGGTGTCCCTTTAATCTTCTCTATTCCAATGAAAAGGTCCCTGCTGTTGATGTGGGTCTTCATTCTTCTGAACTTTAACCTCAGCGACCAGTTATCACTCTAGCAAATCTTCCCCGGATGCTTTCCATGGCTGGGGTATCCTTCCAGAGGGGCCTCCAAGTGCAGCCTAGCCAGTGTCTTGTCGAAATTCATACGCCGCTTCCAATTAATTTCCATCAGCCAAATGCTTTAAAAATGGCAAGTGCCCTGAAGATATTGCATCGGTAGGTGGTGCATATAATGTAACATTATAGTGGGGCACCTTCTGATGTCAAGTGATAGCCCCAAATGAGTACCTTGAGTAAACCTCCTGCATTTGCCTTTCAAAATAAGCAGCAATTGCAGAGGCCCCACGAGCCATTCCAAGCAGATATTTGCCACTTGTGATTTTCACTTTGAAAGGAATGAGAATTGTAGGAAATAACAAGCAGAAATGCCCGAGAATACCACTCAGATAATTAATGAATTGAAACCGCAGAAAGCAGAACCACTGTCCATTATCATGAAAGCAGAGGGACAAAAGACAAAGAAAACCGAAGCTCAGAGGCTTTGAAGTAACAATCTCTTATTCGTGCTCGCAATCTCCCTTCACTGTGCTATCTCTTCCTCCCTGCTCTCCCTTTGTCCTTTCTCTCTTGCTCCCTGTCCCCCACCTGCACTTCTTTCCTCCCGTTCCTTCCCCCTCACCCCTCAAACCTCTACCTCGGTGGTCTAATTCAATTATCGTGCACCCTTTAACCCTGCTCCACTTGAATTCTGCGAATCACCTTGACTGTATTATGTGCAACATAACCGGAAATTGGCCAGTGGGTAACAAACCCCAAATTCCATTTGCTTTCTGATGGCTTTTAACTGCGTTCCCAATTGTAAAGATCTAGGTATCTGTTCTTTAGATCTCGCTGTTACAAATCTTTAAGGATATTTTGCTGGATTTCCACTGTGGTACACTGGGTTGCCTGGGCACGGTGGATAGCAGAAAATGAGGAATATTGGAGTATACACCTGGAAATGAACCTATCCATTATGCGCTGTACTAATTCGAACCAGAATTATACCATTTAGGGTATAATTCCTTTCACTGTGCTCTTACCCAAAGCATTCCACTTCACTGCACCTTCTGCCTCCCTGCCCACTAGCTAACCAACCTATAATGACCCTTTCAATCTATTACATCCCTTTTGTTTTGCTATGCTGCCCTCTCCCCTCCTCTTTGCTGCATTGGCAAACTTTAGTATTAATTATCTTGCTAAAAAACAAATCCAGGTCATTTACTTCAATTGAAAATTGAAGCAACATCTCTGCATAGATCCTTGGGGCACACAGATCCCACCAATCCAGGATTCCTGTTTTTCTCTTCCTATTTCCAAACTATCCCTCTATTGCCTTTAATAACATGGGGTAGGTTTATCTTCACTGGCTAGCCGGTAATCTGACAGAGCAGAGTGCCCACTGCTTATTGAACTGTCTGATTTTCATGCTGTTGATCTCATTGAATTTGTTATGGGCTGATGATACGTTCCTTCAGGTTACTGCCTGGGTGTTAAGGATGAAAATATACCCTAACTTCATAAGAAGTCTCTTACATTGCCTCTTACTGCCCTTGAGAAAGTGTTGGTGAGCCGCTTTCTTGAGCTACTGCAGTCCAAACGGTGCAGGTATACCCACAGTGCTGTAGGGAAGGAGTTCCAGGATTTTGACCAGGAAGGAACGGTGATCTTGTTCCAAGTCAGGCTAGTGTGTGGCTTGGAGGGGAGCTTGAGTTGGTCGTGTTCCATGCGCCGGTTGCCCTTGTCCTTCCAGTTGGTAGAGGTCATGGGTTTGGGAGGTGCTACTGAAGGAGCCTTGGCAAATTCCTGCAGTGCACCTTGTAGATGGTACACATTGCGGCCATGGTATGCCAGTGGTGGAAGGAGTGAATGCTTATGGAAGGGCTATCAATCAAGTGGGTTGCTTTGTCCTGGGTGGTGCCGAGCTTCTTGAGTGTTGTTGGAGCCGCACTCATCAAGGCAACTGAAGACCATTCTACCACATTCCTGACCTGTGCCTTGTAGCTGGTGGACAGGCTTTGGGAGCCAGGAGGTGAGTTACACACCAGAGAATTCACAGCCTCTGACCTGCTCTTGTAGTCACAGTATTTATATGGCCGGTCCAGTTAAGTTTCTGGTCAATGGTAACACCCAAGATGTTATTGATGGGGAACGGCAATGTCACTGGATGTCAGGGGGATATGAGGTTAGACTTCACCATGTTATAAGTGCGATACAAGTACAAGTTGTTGAGGTGCTGCAATGAGGTGAGTGGGCGGGTTGCAGTGGGGCAGAAAATTGGGATGTAGCTTTGTGCCTGAGACGCTAGTGGCACTTCCAGGAAATTTGA
The DNA here is from genome assembly GCF_964194155.1 of Cetorhinus maximus. Taxonomy (NCBI): domain Eukaryota; kingdom Metazoa; phylum Chordata; class Chondrichthyes; order Lamniformes; family Cetorhinidae; genus Cetorhinus; species Cetorhinus maximus. The sequence goes on from NC_135895.1 coordinate 9,390,002, forward strand.
TTCCGGGCTATGGCGACTAGGGGCCTGGGGCTCACATAGACCAAACAGACAGAGGACAAAACAGAAAGCGGTATCACAGCTTCATAATTCCCCATAGGCATCCATTACTCTCTTTCTACTTCGTAAGATGCTCAATAAATGAATAACCTAGTGCAAAAACCAATCTTATTACACTGTAATGTCACCTGACAAGGAATCAATTTGAACACGAGCCAGGTCCAATGTCAAGTCAAAATGTACATTAACCATTTTGAAATAAAAGTTAAGCATGCAAAATATCAACAACAAAAAAAATCAGTATAACTGGTACCTTGAAGGGAATTCAAGATTATGACCGACAGTGCAACCCTCCCCTGGGCTTTTTCCTGAGGTAAATCCAAACGTTTCTTGAACAAATTTCGGGATTGATTCAGAGATATTATGGGGGTACTTGAAACCTACTGGACAGGCACTAAACCTTTATGATTATTATGGAAGGCTGATTTTTCTGCCCCATTCGACATTACACTTGTTGCCTTCAGTCAAGGGTAAAATCAGACAGAATGGAAAACCAATGGTGAACCCTTTCCCCTCTATTTCCTGACAGGTGAGATCAGATTAAAATCACCTCCTCAATGTTGCAGCTTTCTTCCCTTGTCTCTACCGATTTTGGCCATGCATCTATACATGTGCCTTTGCATCGCTAAGTGCCCCATTTTGAAAGCTCAATGTCACCAGAAGCACTGCAAACCTCCCTTCCAAAGAGCAGGCACTGATTGTGAAAATTGGTTCAAACTAAATATTAATAGTCAGCAACCAAGATATCAGCAATTACAGTTGGATTGCATTTTGGTATCAGCCTGGCTCAGCGGATAGCACCTTTTTCTCTGAGTCAGAAGGTTGTGGTTTCAAGGCTGACGCCAGGACTTTAAAAAAAAATTCATTCACGGGATGTGGGCTTCGCTGGCTGGGCCAGCATTTATTGCCCATCTCTAATTGCCCTTGAGAAGGTGCTGGTGAGCCACCTTCTAGAACCGCTGCAGTCCATGTGGTGTAGGTACAGCTACAGCGCTGTTAGGAAGGGCATCCCAGGATTTGGTTCCATCGACAGTGAAGGAATAGTGGTATATTTCCAAGTCAGGATGGTGAGTGGCTTGGAGGGGAACTTCCAGGTGGTGGTGTTCCCATCCATCTGCTGACCTTGTCCTTCTAGAAGGTAGAGGTCATGGGTTTGAAGGTGCTGTCTAAGGAGCCTTGGTGAATTCCTGCAGTGCATCTTGTGGATGGTACACACTGCTGCTACTGTGCGTCGGTGGTGGAGGGAGTGAATGTTTTGTGGATGTGGTGCCAATAAAGCGAACTGCTTTGTCCTGGATGGTGTCCAGCTTCTTGAATGTTGTTGAAGCTGCACTCATCCAGGCAAGTGGGGAGCATTTCCTCACACTCCTGAGTTGTGCCTTGTAGATGGTGAACAGGCTTTGGGGATTCAGGAGGTGAGTTATACGCCACAGGATTCCTAGCCTCTGACCTGCCCTTGTAGCTACAATATTTATATGGCTAGTCCAGTTCAGTTTCTGGTCAATGGTAACCCCCAGGATGTTGATAGCGGGTGATTCAGTGATAGTGATGCCATTGAATGCCAAGGGGTGATGGTTAGATTCTCTCTTGTTGGAGATGGTCATTGCCTGGCACTTGTATGGCATGAATGTTACTTGTCACTTGTCAGCCCAAAAGTAATTAATTGGCTATAAAGCACTCTGGGGCATCCTGAGGTCGTGAAAGGTTCTATGTAAATGCAATTCATTCTTTCACATAAGTGCCGTGCTTTCTGCAGGCCATTGAGTGATGGAATGTCAGCAGAACCACAAGCCCCAGCCTCATTTAAGGAGGACACTAATAAGACAAAAAAATGATTCAGAGCAGCTAAAGGCAATGTCCAGGACATTTTCAATGGTAATTGCCTGATATTTGGGTAGACAGAGCCTTTAATTTCACCAAGCTCCCCAATTGTCACAGCACATTAGTGAGTCTGCACTTTCATTTAGACCGCTAAGTGGTAAATGCTCAACTTCATCAAAATAATTTCAAGCAAGTCAGTGCCCACCAGTCTTCATGGCAGTGTCAGAGTGTAGTTTAGAGATATTCCCTTAACAATAGGCATTGGACAATCCATCAATGTGGTCACGGTTGGAGGCAGTCTGACCAAATGGAGTCTGGGTTAAGAGAGGTTGAGTATTCCTGTATATAATTGTTTAGTCAAATTTGGATTATAGAGGAACAAGCGCATTAATTGTCCCTTCCTGGGATTCAGTTCTAAAGATGTCTGAAGTCACAAGCTACCTCACCCTAGTTTACAAATAGATTGATGAATATCGGAATGTTGTATAACATGAAAAACATCATAACCACATCCTTCACATTTTTTTTCATTCATGGGATGTGGGCATTGCTGGCGAGGCCAGCATTTATTGCCCATCCCTCATTGCCCTTAGTTCAGAGGGCATTTTAAGAGTCAACCGCATTGCTGTGGGTCCAGAGTCACATGTAGGCCAGACCAGATAAGGACAGCAGATTTCCTTCCTCAAAGGAACCAGTGAGGTTCCAAAGTGAACCAGATGGGTTTTTGCAACAACCAACAATGGTTTCATGGTCATCATTAGACTTTTAATTTCAGATTTTTATTAAATTCAAATTACACCATCTGCCATGGCGGGATTAGAACCCAGGTCCCCAGAGCATTACCCTGGGTCTCGGGATTTCTTGACCAGTGACAATACCACTACACCACTGCCTCCCCATTCCCTCAGGATTGACCAGATTAGGGTCAGAGCAGGAACCCTGTCTGATTATTCCCTTCCCAAATCCAGAGATGCTGAGGCCAACTGCAAGCCCGGCCATTGCCTTGGGCAGAGATCTGCTCACGTAGTAGAGGTCAACTTTGAACCCGACAACAGCGCCAAGCCCTGAGCACCGAAAAATTACATAGCACCCCGAGTGAAGCTCAGAAAGTGTCTTCTTCTTCAGTTCTCTGCCCGAATGCAGTTCCAAACCACAGTACCATGACCTCCACCACAGGTAGGGCAAGGAGGGTGGTCCCAAATCCATACTGTTGCCACCAATCTGGTCCACACCAGCAATCCAGACAACCCAGTCAACCACAGCCAGCCCCACCGGCAACAGGCACATTTATCTGTGTATCGTAGTCCAGAATTATGGATAGTAATGGTAGAGGTTCCAATTTTCTTTCCCTCTGTGAGGGGATTAAGATGTCACACTATATATTTCTAAAATTTTAAAAACTGGACAAAGACCTTTTAAAATGGCTGAAGCTATGTCTGTCTGTGACCCTCAAGCAAAAGGAGCTTTCTGCAGTATCAGGGAAACTCACACCTCGTTATCTCTGAAGAGACACTTACAACACCCCTGTGGGCTGCACAGACCAAATTCAAAGGGAACTATACAAAGGCCATCTGCATTTCCAAACCCAGGTTAACCAACTGGAGTTTACCCATCTGCGAGGGCCAAGGCCCCAGCAATGTTCCTTTAACAGTTGACACATTTAAACATCTCGGGGTCCCAGATGAGGGATACACATCTCCTGTCAAAGACAATATGGAGAGGTAGGAGTCATGATGGGAACCTTTAGCTGGTGCAATCAGTTATATTGCCTTGCTATGTTGAAAACTCTGCCATTTTACCATTTAACTAGTAGCATCACAGGAAAGAGGCTCTGCCCAGGTTGAATACCTGGCCCCATCTATACTGTTTCTACTAGGATTCCTGTACCATCACCTAGAAGACTGATTCATCACTGCATGCCTATCTCATCATGTGAGTTCAACACCACCGGAAAATGGAATTAACCAGCATCAGTTTTCAACCTGCTGACCTCCATGAAGGAATACCTCATTGGACTTTGATTTGGGACTCTGGAACCCAAGTGAAATTATAATTCTTTACTCTGTGGTCTTTGCCCTGTAAATCTTTCTTTCCTTCACCCCTCTTTTACTGCCTGAGTGCATAAGGGGCAACATTGCGACTCCACTCCACCATTTTGAGTGTGTGTAAATAAACTAACCCTTTGAGTTCATCCTATCTCAAGGTTGCTGTGGGGTTATTAATAAGAATTTGATCACACCAAACCAAGGAGTTGGGAGATACGCTACTGCTTCTAAAGGGGGAAGCAAAACAAAAACATCTTTCTCTTTACTGATAGGTGGTGTGAGGAGAAGCTAGTGTTGTTTAAATTAACCCCCCTCCTGCCCAAAACACCATCACATGACTGACCACAAATCTCTCCCACTCTTACTGTCTGTCATTGGTATATGTTGGAAGGATTTACAAGTTGATACGCAACCTTTTTGTCTTCATTATGAACACACCTTCCCTGGCTATCAATTTGTAGAGTGGGACTTAAACCCAGAGCTTCTGGTTCAGAGTGGACACTACCCACTGCGCCACAAGACCTCCCTTCCACAGCTAACAGCCAGGGTTTAAAATCAGGAGACCTTTCTGACCTTCATGGCTCAGCTACTCATTGCATAAGGTGCCATCAGTGGATTCTTACCCTTGTACTTGTCTCTCTATTGAAAAAGAATATCCAGTTATTTCATGCTGGTTTCATTCAACCTGGAGCCAAAAATTTACAAGCATCTTTTTTCACAAGATGAGGGGCTTATCTTATGAAGAAAGGTTGAGCAGGTTGGGCCTATACCCTCTGGAGTTTAGAAGAATGAGAGGTGATCTTATTGAAATGTATAAGACCCTGAGGGGATCTGAGGGTAGATACCGGGAGGATGTTTCCACTTGTGGGAGAGGCTAGAACCAGGGGGCACAATTTAAGACTAAGAGGTTTACTGTTTAAGGTAGAGACAAAGAGAACTTTTTTTCCTCTCCAAGTGTCGTTAGTCTGTGGAATTCTCTTCCCCAGAAAGCAGTGGAGGCTTGGTCATTGAATTTATTCAAGTCAGAATTAGGTTTTAGTCAGACAAGGGAGTCAAGAGTGAAAATGGGACAGATGGCAAAGTGGAACTGAGGCCACAACCAGACCATGATCTTATTGAGTGGTGGAGCAGGCTCGAAGGGTTGAATGGCCTACTCCTGCTTCTAAACCTGAGCTCCTATATATCTTTTTTTTTCAACCTGCAAATTTTACTCATCAGCACCAGTTACATTTGTGCTGTAAATTTTCTGAAGTTTCAAGCTTTAACAGAAGCCAGGATTTAAATCAATGGGACCCAAGTATTGTTAAAGGAGCAGGACATGTTAAGTACTGCTCCAGTTCAGCAGCAGAATCATGATGTGCAAGGCCATCGTCATTTAAAAAAAAAACACATGTCGTCTGACTTAACTCAAGAACAACGCCATGGGTGGTCTGCAAGCACTTTAAGGGAAGCTGCAACCCTCACTTTATTAGTTAATGATTAAACAATGGGTGCAGTCTTCACAAACTCTAAAACACTGCAAACTTTTTCAAGGGATGAATTAATGACAGAAATAACGAGGCAAAGTGAAAGGAATGTATATGACAAATGCATTTTACCTCATACTCCATGATTGATGGACGAACAGAATTATCCCATTAAATATAGTTTCTAGACAGGATGTATTAAGACATAAAAAGGGTAGATTTTGTATGTTTATATCCAAGTCAAATTGATCCCATTTTTAAAGATTCTGTTATTGTGACACTCAGCGAATGTGGGTGTTTTGAATGACTTGCTACTGATGAGCTTTATCCTGGGGGTTTGACATGCGTCTCTCACAGAGGGGAGAGCATAAGATCACAACATGAGATCAGATTAAGAAGACCCTGTGCCCCCATTTGATCTGAGCTTTCCAAAATATCAACCCTGCCTTCTTCACATTATAGAGTCAATCTGTCTTTTTAAATAAAAGAATCTGGTGTCCTGGCCTTAACTGCTCCTCCCGGCAACCCAATTTTAAATGACCATTATCTCAGTAACCAGACTTACCTCATAGACATCTGTGGCCTAGAGTGCTCAACACACACTTCATCTTGGGCCCTTCTGACGCAAGCCTGAGGCCTACCATCTTTATGGCACTTTGGAGACTTCTAATTAACTCTTGAAGGTGCACAATGACAATATATGTTTATACAGCACAATTCACAGCAACGTCCATTTACCTTGCGTCCCTAAAGTAGCACAATGTCCCAGGCACTTCACAGGAGCGTTATCAAATGACATTTTACAAGGAGCCACGTAAGGAGATATTAGGTCGATAACCAAAACTAAGTCAAAGGTGGTAGATTTTAAGGAGTGCGTGTTGAAAGAGGAGAGAGAGGTTTAAGGAAAGAATTCCAGAGCTTAGAGCCTGGGCAGCTGAAGACATGGGCCACCAATGGAGGGACAAAGGAAACTGAGAATGCCCAAGAGCCCAGTATCGGCAGTGCACAGAGATCCTGAAAGATAGGTGGAAGTGAGAACCTGTGACGTGGATGTGGGTACTGATGTTCCAGACTTTTTAATTGTCCTGTTGTAACACATTCGTACTGTCAAACTACTTCCTGTAAATTGAAGCCCTATCTGCCCCCTCAGGAGGATGTAAAATCCCACGGCGCTATCTCAAAGAAGAGCGGGGGAGTTATCGGGAGTTACCGGTGCCCTGGCCCCAACTAACATCACAAAAAAACAAATTGGCTGGTCATTATCACATTGTTGTTTGTGGGATCTTGCACAATTTGGCGTCCATATTCCCTACATTACGACAGTGACTACACTTCAAAAAGTAGTTCTTTGGCTGTAAAACACATTGAGGCATCCGGTAGACATGAAAAGCGCTATGTAAATGCGAGTCTTTCTTTCCTCCATTACTTTGGTTTTGTTTTACAAAATCACCTACTTTGATTGTACACATGGCAATGATACCTTATTTATATAACAGGCTAAAAGCCAATAGAGGAGCCTTTGTTTGCAGCATTACAGTGACTATGGGGTGCATGCCTCCCAGGGACACTTATGTACCTAGATGACGTAGGTAATGAAAAGAAGGTCATGTCATATCTTTATCTGCAAGGCTGACCATATAATTCATGACCGAGGATGTTGCAAGTAACGGCCTCCATGTTTGACTGGCTATTGAAGCTATCCATTTAGCAATTTCTGAGCTGTTAAACCAAGGCCTCTCTTCCTGTTCAAGTGGCTATTATAGATATTGTAACCTGGCTCTAAAATGCTTCTCTAACAAAGCCAACCGAACGAAACTGGCCGGCCATTCATCTCATTGCCGTTTGCGGGACTGGTCCACGTGCAAAAATGGCTGCTGCATCTCCCTACACCAGCAGCCGTCGCTCAATTCTGAGCAAGGGAAGAGAGAGCTTCTGCAGATTTTGTGCCCAGCGCAATTGGCCAAACCAGCACAAAAGGGCATGGAATTTTGAGTGTAAAGCAGTTAGGTCCAAGTCGCTCAGGGGGTTCATGTTTTCCGCCACCTTTTACACCGGCCCAAGCTCCAATTCGCCCGGAACCAGCTCCGCCACAAAACTGGCCACACCCACAGGTCAAGATCCCAGCAATCCTGCTGGTTTGGGAAAGTTTTGCAAGTCACCTTCATTCTCTGAGGCACACAGGCACGAGTCAGCACATTTAAAATGTATTTTTTTTTTCACCTTAAAAATAACTTAATTTAGGGCATTTGGGGGCAAGGGCAATTAGGGATGGGCAATAAACGCTGGCCCAGCCAGCGACACCCGCATCCCATAAAATGAATTTAGAAAAGAGAAACTGACTCACAAACACCAACGAAACTATTAAGTGGTTCGGTGTAGTTATTTTTAAGTCATTTTAAATCAAGCTATTCATAAATGAAGGACTGGACACCCTTATTAAAAGTATTTTTTTTTCAGGTAATAGACCCACTTTCGGCTGTATTAATAAAACTGCATCAGATTGCCACTCATAAAAGGAACACTTTTTAAAAATGGGGAGAGAAGGACCCATTATTTTCTATCACCTTTTGTCCCAAGGAAGAATTAGTCCTGATTGTGCAAATTAACGTTGACGGAAACTTGAAATCTGCAATTTCAAGCGCATTTTGGCGGCAATTTCCTAATTGCGCCCAAAGTGGAACCTCTCTGCCGAAGGAAGGAAGGCAGAAAACAGATGAAGAAGATGGATGAAGTACTCAAGTGCTGGGCTGGTGTACATGCCCATAACCTTGTGACCCGGAAGCGAGAAGGCTACCAACTGAGCCAAGCTGACACCTCTAAACTTTTAATGATCCCCAACATCATAACTGGGCCTCCCTCCAGTTGAAATGTGCACCCTTTCGTCTACATTATAAAGTCAATGCATTCCAAGAATAATTCATTATGTGTTACACCACAATAGGGCCGCACTTAACTGACTAAACTAAATACATGTGCAAGTGTTGGTACGTCATGCTGCAAAATCACAATTAGATCATTGACCAGTCTCAGGCCCAGAAGGGTTTACACCACATCAGTGCCAGAAGGACAGCTGTTTCAAGGCAAGGAATGGATTTACACTGGCTCTGAGCCAGTATCCCAGGATTACAAGGGTTTATTCTGCAAGTTTAACCCTAATGCAGTTGACATACCACTCTCACAAGGGTTAGAATACAGCTCCCACAGTGGCTTAATTGGTAAATGTACCACTCAGTGTGGAGTTGAGCTAGGGTGGCTGAGAAGGCTCAATACTCGGGGTGCTATGATCTATCTCTGTGCCAGGGGTGTGACAAACTTATAGAATTACTCCCCAGTTTTTCCATTGTGTCGCTAATTAGCAACGTCTGCCAGCAAATAATTAACGTGTTGTGGTTTGGATGCTATCAGATGCCAATGGGATGACACTGTCAACCATTTACTAAATCACTCTTTCCTAACAGCACAGCTTACAAGACAGAACAACGCAGAATGATTAACCATTAATATTAAAGCCTGCGATACAGATCCCACATGAAGGTTTTGATAGCGTTGTGTGGGGTGTTTTAGCAGTCGATGTGCTACGTTTGGCCTCAGTGCCTTAGACTTGGAAGGCCCCAGGATCAATTTCTGAATGGGGATAGCCAACCTCGGTTGCATTGCCTGTAGACCATTGCCATAGATTTCAGCAATAGGGAGAAATAAATTCAGAGCTCAGGAAAAAATCAATTGGCCAGTTTTGGAACCTATATGTGCATGTAACGTTATGTATGTATATTTTTCATACTAAAGGGAATTAAGGGATTTGGGGATAGCGTAGGAGGTAATGTTGAGGTAAAAAATCAGCCATAATCATATTGGAAGGCAGAGTCAGCTTGAAGGGCTGAATGGCCTACTCCTACTTCTTGTTTTTGTGTGTGTTTATGCATGTGCTTGTATGTGTGAGTCTGAACAAAGTAGGGATCCTTAGGTGGAAGGATCGAGAACCAGGAGACACCGATTTAAGGCAATCGGCAAAGGAAGCGATGGCGACATGAGGAAAATCTTTTTTTACGCAGTGAGTGGTTAGGATCTGGAATGCACTGCCTGTCACGTGGTGGAGGCAGGTTCAATCATTGCTTCCAAAAGAGAATTGGATAATTACCTGAAGAGGGAAGATTTACAGGGCTACGGGTAAAAGACGAGAGGGACCGGGTGAATTTTTCTTACAGAGAGCCAGTATAGACACGATGGCCCAAATGGCCTGCTTACGTGCTGTAGACATTCTATGGTTCTATATATGTGTACATGCATGTGTACATGCCACTCAGTGTATAAATAGAGGAAGGACCTGGGTTCAGGAGTAGGGGATCAGCCGTGAAGACTGGCCATGTGAGTCGAACACTTATTATTGTAACCACACTTCAGAGTGAGTCAACATCCGCAGGTGAGCAGTGGAGCAGTGGGGGTGTGGGGTGGCTGTGCGTTTTCACATGCAACCAGTAACCTGTAAATATACTAAAGAGCAAACAACATCCACAGGAAGAAGAATACACCTGTATTTTGGAACTAAAGGTTGTAAAGATTTAATCTCCTTTGGGTGTAGCCCCCGACTTCAATTGACATCCTCCCTGTTTCTGGGACATTTAGTTTAATAACATGCCCTACCGTGTATTCTTCAGGCACCTATCTTTAAACAGGCCACCTCAAATATTGACCGAGAGTCACACCTGGCATATCAAAAGTATCGCAAATTCTTATCGGCAGAATGACATGTTGCAGCTCTCGTTTTTATTATCGTTCAGCAATAAATGTCTAATAAAAACCGATTTGTTTTTTCATAAGCGAAGAATTTTCAAGCGGGAGGGCAGCGCTTTGGGACGGAGGAGAAAAGGAACCCTAAAAATTACAAATTATTACGTTACAAATTAGACGGAGTGAACATAAACCATTGCCCACTTTGCCACTTGTTGCAACTGTTTTGCAGCAACGCATCCACATTAATCATTCTAATGGTTAGTGGGCTGCTTCACCGATTACACTGAAATGCGATCACATAGAGTCGAGACAGGTAAGCAAGCACTGCTGTTTGCTGTGTCATAAATTACTTTACAAATCCATAAAAAAAAAACTACTATACGGCATCGAAGAGGGCTGAAAGAGCCCAATTTCAAACCCATTCTAGTGTTGTCACTAGAAATTCTGCAAAATGAAATGGCAGATGCCTGAACTATTCACACTGCACCCAATTCAACTGCGAAAAGCACGCAGCAGTATACCTCGAGACTGATCTATGGGCGGTTGGTCGACTCAGGAAGTGGGAATGCTGAGCAGCAGTAAGAGGGAACGAGAGACTTGCCCTTATATGGCGATTTTCACTGACCGTCCCCAAGCACTTTAGAGCCAATGTAGTACTTTTCAAGTGTCGTCACCGTTGTAATGTAGGAAATGCGGAGGCCAATCTGCGCACAGCAAGCACCCACAAACAGCGATACGATAATGACCAAATTATCTGGTTCTTTGTGAGCAACTTTGGTTGAAGGACAAATATTGGCAGGAGACTGAAGAGAGCTCCCTGCTCTTTGAACTAGTGCCACAGGAGCTTTAATCCACCTGAGAAGGCAGATGGCGCCTCGGTTCATGCCTGATTGGAAAAGATGGCAAGTCCAACACCGCAGCACGCCTTCAGGCGAATTCTACTGGACAACTGCCTCTGGGTGACCGAGTGCAAGTCTTCTATCACTGGTTCCTCCTGGCACCCTCTCTCAGCGAGTCTCAGCAGTTTTCTGTTTGGCCAGTAGGAGCCCGCACCCCAGTTCTGCGTTGGAGATACACAGCATCCTGACTTGGAAATATATCACTCTTCCTTGATCATGGCCATGTCAAAATCCTGTAACTCTCAATCTAACATCTAGCATCATGGTGGTTCAAGAATTTGGCTACTCTGAGTATTGCTGAGAAAAGAGACATGTCGAAGTTTTTCGTCTTGTACTCATCAGGACACTTTGCAGAGTTTCGGATACTTTGCGAGGTATCCTGATGAGTGCAAGACGAAAAGCTTCAACATGTTTCTTTCCTCAGCGACGCTCAAAATCTGGCTACCGCCGCCTTCTCGAAAGTGCAACAAATGCCAGCCTTGCGGGTGATGCTCGCATCTCGAGAATGAATCTTTGGAAAACAATGATAATAACCGGAAGGCTAAGGGGAGATTTACTTGAGAGACTCAAAATTATGGTCCACGGGTTGGTCAATGCAGAGGCCGGGATTTTCCGGCCCCAACGCAGTGGGTGTGGTGAGCCAGCCAAAAGTCCGTTGACTTCAGTGGCGCCGGTGAATCCCGCTGGCAGGCAGAACCGGAAGATCCTGCCAAGGGAGTGGGAATGCTGGGCAGGAATTTGAAAGCAAGAAAGACTTGCCTTTGTATAGCTACTTTCACTGCCTCAGGACATCCCAAAGCACTTTAGAGCCAATGAAGTACTTTTCAAGCGTAGTCACTGTTTGTAACGTAGAAAACACGGCAGTCAATTTGTGCACAGCAAGATCCCACAAACGCAGAGTAAATAGGAAGAAACTATTTCCAATGGCAGAAGACACAGGGAGAAGTTAATCGGCAAAAAAATCCAGGAGCTAAATGAGGAGACATTTTGTTACTCTCCGGGTTATGAGGATCTGAAAGTAATAATTCACAAAAGGAAACTGGTTAACAACGTCAAAAGGACATTAAAAAAAAAATTGGACAGCTATAGGGGCTGAGCATCAGGGGGCGGGGTTTTCCAGCACCCCCCCACCCCCCTCCCTCTAACTCCATCCCCAGCTGCAGGCATCAATTAGCTTTTGGCCGCTCTCCAAATTTTCCCACCCAGCCTACAACAATTCCTGCCAACACGCGGGGCCGGAAAATCCCGGCCAGGGAGCGGGACGAGTTGTACCGTTCTTTCAAGAGGGTCAGTGTCGTCACAATGGGCCGAAAGACCTCCTTCTGCGCTGCAAGATTCGACTTCATCGAGTGAAAGATGTCAAAAACTAACGCAGGTTCGCAGCAGAAAACCATGCTAAAAAGCATTCATGCTGAAGTAAAATCCTTTGCGTACACGTGAAGCCGGTATCCGTTCTGTGACACTAGCCACCAGGGGCACGAGTTTGACGACCGTCCGGTTAAGGTTAGTGTGATGTGGATCCTTCATGTTGTCCAGCAGCAGCAGGTGTCAGTTGCCATGCAACCAAACTCAAACGTCTGGGGCGCAGTGTAATAAGTGTAATAATCACTGGAAAAAAATTAACTTCAAAAATCAATAACTATTTGCTCAGCAGTTTGGAAACAAATTGAGATAAGATGGCAAAGATTTCATCCATTTGCACAAAGAAACCAGGTCAAATTTCTTAACCCATTTGCTGCTCACCATTTTCGTTGTGTAACTAGGGACGGGGGGAGGCCATTCAGCCCTTCTGAGTCTGGTTCTGCTGCCGTTCAGTTAGATCATGGTGCATCCAGATTTCCACTAACATTCAGTTGACGGAGTGCTTTCTTACATCACCCATGATTGACCTAGTTTTAATTTTAAGGTTGTACTCTTAAGGACACCCCTACCAGAGGAAACAGTTGCTCCCTATCTATCCCAACACATCTTTTAATCATTTTGAACACCTCAACTAGGTCACCCCTTAATCTTCTATACTCAAGGGATGTATGATCACAGATCAGCCATGACCTCATTGAATGGTGAGACAGGCTCGAGGGGCTAAATGGTCTAACTCTTATTCTTATGACTGCAAGCCTAGTGTGTGTAACCTGCCCTCGTAATTTAACCATTTCAGCCATTAACCATTAAATTAACCATAATTTAACCACCCAGAATAGTCCTGAACAGTAACATTCTATTTTCACTGGGATAGCCTTCTGTTAGTTCAGTGAATGTAGACTAGATTTCCGTGAATCACACACACATACACAGCAATCGTACAAGTTCAGAGGGAATGGCACACCTCCGGCCTTTTGGATGAGACATTAAGCCAAGGCTGCACCAAACAGAGGTAAAAGATTCCACGACACTGTTTGAAGCAGTGTTGTGACTAATATTTATCCCTCAACGATCATCACTGAAAAAATATAGATCAACCGGCCCAACCCCTCATTTGCTGTTTGTGAGATCTTGCTGTGCATACATTGCAGCTTGTTTGCTCACAAAACAGCAGCAACTACACTTCAAATGTGGCTCTCCAGATGTGCAGCACTTTGGAGCATCCCGACTTCATGATAAACTGTCAGCCATCGTTCACCTGAGTCAAACACTCATGGGTTCAACTCCATTTACCAGACTTTGCACAAAGTCCAAGTGCTGCACCAAGGGAGTTAGGGAGGTGCCACCTTTCCAATGATACATTAAACCAAGGAGCTGTCCGCTCTCTCAGGCAGATGTAAAAGATTCCATGGCATTATAAGGTGAACAGCAGGTTCCCCCTGATGAAGAGTCATATGGACTCGAAAGGTTAACTGTGTTCCTCTCCACAGATGCTGTCAGACCTGCTGAGCTTTTCCAGCTATTTTTGTTTTTGTAGCAGGTTCCTCCTGATGTCCTGACCAATATTTATCCTTCAGATATCACAAGAGACAGATTATCTGATTATTGCTGCTTGTGGGAGCTTGCTGTGTGTAAATTGACTTCCATCCTTCCCATATTACAACAGTGACTATGGCCTGAATCTTCCATTCAGTGTGCGGGAGAGGGCTCCACACGCCGACCTGTCACACGACGCACAGTGACATCGGGTGTACATCCTGACATCACCGCGCGTCATTCCAACCTTCAGTTCGGTGGGCGTGCACCCGAGTCGGCTGCGCGCCCGCCGAACTGTCAAAGGCCTATTAAGGCCACTAATCAACCAAGTGAGGCACTTGTCTAGACTGCCCATCCAACCTTAAGGTCGGCGGGCAGGCCAAGAGCCCAGGCGGCCTTCGCATTTTTCATGGAACCTCATCCACGGGCGGGGTGAGATTTCATGAAGGGTTTATTAATTTACTAAAATGTTTCATGTAAATTCATAAACATGTCCCAGCTCATGTGACAATATCACATGAGGGGACATGCCTGAATAATTTTATTTTTCACATTTTCATGACTTTTCTTAATCTCCCTGAGGCAGCTCCGTGCCTCAGGGAGATTTCTGCGCTCTTTCACGCGCATGCAGCGGAGGCTGAGCGCTTCCGGGTGCGTGTCACGCTGGGCGGGCCTTAATTGGCTCACCCACACAAAATGGCGGCGCGCAGCCGATCACCGCCCGCGATCAGCTATGTGCCCGCCCGCCCGCCCACACCCACTCCCGCCCAGCCCGCTTGGGCGGGGAGAAAATTCTCCCCTACATTTCAAGTGGTTGTAAAGCGCAGTGAGGTTTTGGGGATGTGAAAGTCACTATACAAATGCAAGTCTTTCTTTCCATATTTCTTTACTTTCCTTACGGTAGCATTTGGATCTATATAGCACCCCTCGCATCCTCAGGACATCTCAAACCTTTTCATAGCCACTGAAATGCTTTTGAAATGTAATGTAATGCGGCCAATCTCATATTTTTATTTTGACATAACAGCTCCAAATAATTCTTGAATAGATGCTTAAAGGATAAAAAGACAATTTTGTTTCCCACCTTGTGTTGACCTTCTCTCCTGACTTGTTGCTAGGATATTGGACCACAGCTGCCAACAGTCCTCCAGTAGCTCTGCCAAGTGGTCATTCTTTCGCTTCTTTTATGCTGCTCAAATACTGCCAGTTTCCCACACAGCCACCAGCAACACCACAAAGCAGGCTTGCTGAACGGCCTAAGGCTGATGCTTCCTCAATGAATCCAACAACTTTCTGCTGCCAGCAGTCAGCTGGGTGAGGCCTGTGCTCACGAGCTGGGGGCCTTAAGCCCGGTCCTAGTGTGCAAGCCTGGATGGTGGCTGCTTACGGACAGTCAGTCACCGAATACGTCAAAAACCAAACTTTTTTGTTTGGGTTCCCAACCGATGTCCACAAGAGACCCAATGTCAAAGAAAATGACACAAAGACCACCCAGTAGCGATCAGCTAACTCAGCACTGTACTGTGCTGGTTGTGTCACGACACTAGTCATCGAGAGAACTGGGCTAATAGTCTCAGAAGAACATGAGTTCAAATCCCACCATAGTGGCAGCCATGTGTCCTACATCACAACAGTGACTACACTTCCACAGTACTCTATTGGATGTTAAGCACTTTGGCATCTGAAGTTGCATAAATGAAAACTCTCTCTTTTTGTGGTTCTAGTGATTGGCTCCTAGCTGCCCTGTTCATTTTTTTTTAAACTGTTGCCAGCAAACTCAACTGATTCACTCATGGTCACTAAGGGAAGTAAGCCTTCATGCCAGCCTTATCTCACTTGGTCGCCCTCTTGTTTCTGCGCTAGAAGAGTATGGGTTCAAATCCACTCACGGAGACTGAAGCACAAAATCTAAGCTGACTGAGGGAGTGCTCCATTGTTGGAGGTGCTGTTTTACAGGTGGGACATTAAATCAAGGCCAATCAAGTCTGTCTTCTTGGGTGAAAGGATGTGAAAGATTCCCACGGGACTAGTTTGAAGGAAAAACAGGGCAGTTCTTCCCAGCATCCTGGCTTATATTTATTCTTCAGCCATCATCACTGAAGAAGATTATCTGGTTATTAACACACTGCTGTTTGTGGGAACATCTTTGCACAAACTGGCAGCCATGTGTCCTACATCACAACAGCGACTACACTTCCACAGTACTCTATTGGCTGTTAAGCACTTTGGCATCTGAAGTTGCATGAATGAAAACTCTCTCTTTTTGTGGTTCTAGTGGTTGGCTCCTAGCTGCCCTGTGAAGTGATTCAACAAGCCGCTCAGTTGTATCAAACTGCTTGCCACTTTTCTGCCACCACCTGTTTGGGCAACCAAAGGTGGACAGTAAATGTTGGCAATGCCCACACCCCAAGAATGACTTAAAAAATAAATATCTTGAGCGAATGCCTGAATTCCAGATTATTCAACCAAGCTGGCACCAGAGGGTTTGGACGTCAGTGCAGGGATAACATCACTGTTTGCAAAGGGATCACTCACAGTCACTATATTCTCCATAAAAACGTTCTCCATAAAAAACGTGCAACCTCCTCTCATTGTTCAGTTGCCAACGGCAATGTCACAACAGAGTCACACATGGCCAGAGGATCTCAGGCTCAACACTCGGTCAGTGCTGAGTCAGCTTAGCTTTTAGTTGGAGCAGCTGTAGCAGAATTGAAAAATGACTAAGGCTATGTCCCCACGGAATTAATGGGAGGGAAGAAACGGAGAAAATAAAAAATCAGCCAAGATTCCGTTGTTGGGTGGGATTTTCCAGTTTGATGCTCCAGGTACATGTCAGGAGATGCTATACTCCCGGCCCCTTTATAATGGTGACAGCTGGAAAATTACAGCGTGGACGTGCATGGAACTTTCCGGATGCAGGCCGCTGGCTCTTGGTGAAATGGAAATTCCCAGCCCTGGATCGACACCAGCAACTCTTGTTGAGATACACAGAACATCAGCCAAAAAAACAGGTTGGTCATGTCTATGACATACTGTCAATTCAAATAGCCCCTCAATGCTTCCTCACAAGGGCAGAAGCACTACCCTTGCTGGTGTGATGGAGCCCACTAGTACAAGTGGAATGGTGCCCCAGCAAGTAGTGCAAGAGAGAGTGTGCGGAAGAGAGACATTTGTTGCATTTATAAAATTCCTTTTACAATAACAGAACATTCCGAAGTGCTTCACAGCCTTCATAAAACCATCACCACTTAACTTAGATGGGAACAGCACACTTTAAACTATCAACCTATTTCCAGCCTCTCACAAACCATTCTTCAGTACAAGAAGGACCTTGATAGTTTTTTTTGCTGGTCTTCTGCATTCCTAAATTCACTAGGCAGTCAGTCATCAAGTGCAAAGAAAGGACAAACTTGCATTTTAGATTCCGAAGAGCAGGGGAGTCCTTCCCGTCGTCTTGGCCAGTATTTAACCCTCGATCAAAACTCACAAAAGCAGATTATCTGGTCATTATCACATTGCTCTTTGTGGGATCTTGCTGAATGCAAATTGGCTGCCACATCTTCCACGTTACAACAGCGACTGCACTACAAAAGCACTTCATTAGAGCTCTTTGAAACATCCGGTGGTTGTGAAAAGTTCTATATAAATGCAAATCTTTCTTTCTTTATTTGTCCAGCACCTTACACAACATCCCAAAGTGTTTTTACAGCCAATGATGTTTTTGAAGCCTAGCCACTGTTATAATGTAGAAAGCTTGGCAGCCAATTTGTGCACAGCCAGCTCCCACAAACAGTAATGTGACGGTGACAAAATAACCTGTTTTAGCGACGTCGGTTGAGGAATAAGTATTAGCCAGGATGCCGGGGGAGAACTCCCCTGTTCTTCTTTGATATAATATCTTGGGATCGTTTGCGTCCACATGAGAGAGAGCAGGCGGGAGCTTAGTGTAACATCTGATCCAACAGATGGGAAAGTAAAATCAAAGTTTAAAGTTTTATTTTGGGATTTAAATGCTACCCTTCAGGAGGTTAACGGTTAAATAAATGCGAAATATACTCAGGCTCCATTCAAATTCTGAAGAAAAACAGGATCCGTTTCAAATCATTTCCTAAAGAATCTGAACTTGTTGATGGGTGCAGTCATAGAAAGTGAATCAATCTTCATTCATGGTTCAAAATAAACATGCACAATGTGTAATCAATGGACCAGTCAAAGTCCAAAGACATTGACAACAGTTCACTACTAAAAGAGTAATGATGCAAGTCCTCAGAAAGCTGCACTGGAGAAAGTCTAGTTCTGCAAGGGGGGAGTGTGCCAACCTCCTTACCGAGCCATTGATTCACGTCCTGCCTTTGCCTCAGTTAGGTGTTTCTGCCCCTGATTGCCTCTCAGCTTCAGGACAGAAGGCCATGGAGAAAGAAATGTGCTGAATTGTAGTGACCTGACAAACATTGGCTGTTAGATTACAACTACCGCTGGCTGATCACCAGGACTACCGCTCACAGGGCCATCTGAGCCCGTCTCAGGCTTCAGCTGTCTGAGCCTCTTCCAGGCCCCAGCTGTCGGCACTGGGGAGGGCTTGTAGGCCTGGAACCCACCTGATGTCTCCTTCCTTACTGGGCTTTTAGTTTTCTTCTTTGCACGTCTGCAAAATGACGTGGGCTGGTTTTTCTTAAATCTAGCAAGGCACTCAAGATCCCTGTTGTGGCACAATGTGTAGCACTCTCGTCTTTAATTCAGATGGTTGTGGGTTCAAGTCCCACATAAAGACTTGGGAAGTAAAATCTGCTATGCCACATCAAGAATGGCACTGAGGGAGCACCACACTATCAGAGGCATCATCTTTCAGGTGAAGTGTTAAATCAAGCTCCCATTTTCCCCTCTAAGGTGGGCATAAAAGATCCCATATCGAGCGGGGGAGTTCTCCTAGTCTCCTGGGCAGTATTTATCCCTCCACCATCATCGCTAAAAACAGGTTATTTTTTTCCTTTTTCTTCGTGGGAGCTTGCTGTGCGCACACTGGCTGCCACATTTCCTACATTACAACCAGCAACTACACTGCAAAAGGTGCTTCATTAGCACAGAAGTGCTCTGGGATGTCCTGAACCATTAGGTACTACATAAATGTGAGGCATTGTTGCTACAGGAGGAATAGCGCTAACATTGCTGAGTAGATGTTGCTTATTCTCCTTCATAACACTGTTCAGCAGCATGCTCTGGCCCATGCTGGTTATTGTAAACACTACAATACTTTGTCATCCTGAACACCATTAAAAGACTGCGGGCTCCTTGTTTGATGACAGTCCCTCCGGGCTAATAAGCAAAGCAACAGACGTGTTTACTGTACATCATTCGTGGCCTGTCACATACAAAATATAACCCCATCTAAACAATCACACCATTTGAATGGCGAGTAACTAACTATTCCAGACCAGGCACAGAGCATCTTTTGTCATCTAAAGGGCTCTCACCCAGAAACAATGTTATTGTCGCCAAAAATTCAAACTGATTGTAGGAGGGCTGTAATTGCCTCTCAAGGTTTCTTTCGGTGCCGTTGTAAGATCACATTCACAAATACTCCATACGCTTTCCAGGGGAATTGTACACGCTTATTGACCCATTCACAACCCAGGGGAGCATTGCAATTCTCACAATTGTTAAGTACACGGGTATTTAAGTAAAAGGACAGGGAGCTGAGAAGGTCCTGACCTTCGGGCTGCTCTGGCCTTTTTTGAAAAATATAAATTATGACTAAGAAACCAGTTGGTGATGTAATGAATGTAATCTGTAGCTCTATTAACTCCTGTATCTGTGTGGTTTGTGTGTATGTGTGCATGCATGTGTGTGTTCAAAAATAGAAATAGTAACACTGAAGTTGGCGCGCTGTCCAGTGACATGATGGTGACAGACTAAATGGGACAGCTACTCATCACCAAGCGCTCAGTGCCCTGTCTCAAGAGGGCACATATCTAGCAAGGAGGTTTATGGACCTGCAGTTAAAGAATGCCTTCCACAATTGCCCAGCAAGATGGGAACTTTCCAATATCGGGATAATCCAGCACTGATAATTAGTGTGCAGTGCACAAACTCCCTCTTGTGAAGGCAGAAAGAAGCCATTAATTGTTTTGCTAATTAAGATGAATATTACCTTCAAGAAATGAACCAAAAACTTGCATGACAACTAAAGGCGTGCCTTTCCCCTTCCCAAGAGAGATCCATGATATTCAAGAATAATTGCTTTATGGTTTTGACTAAGACAAAAATACCTATCTTCTATCCGAGTTCATTCGTAACCAGCGTGTTCATCCACAGAAAGGTGAATCGCTTTATCTAAATTATTATGTATTCAGATCAGTTTTAAAATGCAGAGCTGGAACTTACCACGTTTTAGAAATTGTGGGCCTCAGCATCCTGTTGGAATGTCAAACAGTCCTGCAAAGCAGAGGAGACAAACATGTATAAAAGATTAATCCAAGGACGGTCACCTTCAATTTATGAAACCTTTCTGTGCCCGCATAAAAATTACACGACGGTAACATTATCTACCGAGAGCGTTCCGTTCACCTGCACCGCGGACTTGTCTCGACAACGCACTTCACAATTAGTGATGGTAGAACAGCACACATCAACCGTTACACATCAACAGAGGCAGCCCATTCAGCCCCTCGAGCCTGCACCACCATTCATCAGGGGGCAAACGCCCCCCGAGCTTCTTGCACCATTCACAGGGAGGGGGCAATGGGCCATTTAGCCCCTTCGAGCTGGTTCTGCCACTCACGGCTGATCTGTACCTCAATTCGATTAACCTTGCTTTTTTTTCCTCCCACCCCCATATCCCTTAATGCCTTTGCCTAACTTAAGATCTGTGCATTCAATTTCAACAAACGGCTCTGGCTTCGTTGTGGTATATGGACAAGTGCACAAGCGCAGCGTGTTATTTTGTGCTAAGGTCTGAAGAGGGCAGTACACTCTGTCAGTTCAGAGCTGTAGCCAGCCCCAGATGAGAGCAAACAAGCAGTACAGGATTGGGAAAGCAGCAAGTACTTAAAGTCAGCTCTTCCCAGCAATAGGGAAACAAGAAGCGAAACATTTCTGTGTAGGCTAAAGGTCACGTCAAGGATACAAAGTGCAGTGTGGAACTGCTCCAGAAGCAACATGGGGAAGAGGCAATTGAGTTAATGCTCGTTCCAAGAATTTTTTTTTTTGTCCAAGTCAATATTATTGTGGATGGTGTCTATCTGTCGTAGTAAAACTAAGTGTCACGAAACGAGCAAATGGGCTAGATTTAATTAACTCACTCCTTGCACATTTCATCACTGATTGCTATGGTAACATTCAGTTGCTCTGCAGCCCAGGCTTTTTAATCAGATAGTTGCAGTCATCTTTCTGTACTGCAGGAATGTGCCTGAATTTACAGCCAACATTTGATACTACTGATAACTGCCAGTAATTTAGTGTTGGCTCTTTTTAAACAATACGCACACACACATACACACACACACACACACACACAACCAAGCAGACTGCTGCTCTGCTGACTGAAGGATATCTGGGCGAGACTAGACTGATGTAATCATAAAGGAACTCATGGACAGTGGATGGCCCACTCACAGCGTCTCACCAAGGCTCCTTTGACAGCACCTTCTGAACCCATGACCTCTACCAGGACAAGGGCAGCAGATGCATGGGAACATCCCCACCTGCAAGTTCCCCTCCAAGCCACTCGCCACCCTGACTTGTGACTATTTCGCCCAACGCTGGGTGAAAATCCTGGAACTCTCTCTCCTTAACAGCACTGTGGGTGTACCTACACCACGTGGACTGCAGTGGTTCAAGAAGGCACCAGCATCTCAAGGGCAATTAGAGACAATCAACAAATGCTGGCCTTGCCAGCGAAGCCCACATCCCGTGAGCGATTTTTAAAAAAAAAAATCACATTGAGAATCCGCATTTTCATTTCTCTAAGCCCCTTTGGTAACTCCTTTTCTCAGTGAAACTGCGATAATTGGTTTTCAGTATAGTTCCTGACACAGTGCAATAAAACCCCTCCACACACCTGCTGGCAAATCGACAGTGCATCAGGAGAAACCAAGCTAGGGAGGGGGGGGTGGTGGGGAAACCCCCAGCACTGCTGATTTTTCTAAAGCTCATATTCATTCCTACTCTTTGCTGAAAGAGAACCCTGTTTCGAATTGTGCCTTTGCCCGGCCCAAGATACTGTCTAGAATTATTGGCTTTTGGAAGAGGAGCTGGCTATAGGACCAGGTCCTTGCAGGCAGAATGCGGGGTGGTCCCATGCACTTACCTGCTCTCCAGAAATGAAATGATTTCAAACTTGCTGAAGTCATGAAAGGGATATTAAAAAAAAAGGTTTCCAGGTGGGAGGGAGAAAGGGAGGAAGGGGGGTGGCGGGAGGAGAAAGATCAGTCTGAAGCGTTTTGATGCCCTAAGGTCACTTTAAAAACACAGAATACAGCTTAGGGTGATTTCATTCTTCATTTCATTCTTGCCTCGAAGAGGGCTCCAGATTGCAACACGTTCCCTGGGACAGTGGGGCTGCTTTTGGCGAGCGTTTTGCGCAGTGTGTCAGCGTGTGAGGGAGAGAGAGTTCACAAACTCACGGGCAGCAACCAGCCGCAAAGTTTAAAAAGGGAAGAGGCAGCACTTTGTGTTGCCAAAGAGAGAGAGAGAGAGGGAGAGAGCTGGAGATGTAATCTGATACGCTGCACTAGGGGAAGAAACCACTCGTCGCCCCCCAAGGCAACGTCATGTAGGAGGATGCAGGCTGCTGAGGCATTGGAGCAGGAATTACAAAGGACTACGCCAGATCCTTGCAGGCAGATTGGGTGGTCTCTAAATTTGAAAAAAGTCCCATTAAACCAACGTCAAACCAATCCCATTTAGAGAGCCAGGAGGGAGGGAGGGAGGACAGGAGAGATTGCTTCATCTTTAAGGAATGTCCCAAGCAAATTGCAGACAATCGCTTCGCAGAAGAAAAGAGTAAATGTTGGAAACAAAGGAAGATAAGGGATTCTAGTGACAGCCCAGAGCTGCAGGGTCAGTTTTAGATTGCATTGGCAAAGAACAGCCAAGTGGCCTCTCTCTCGCGCTGCAAGCGTCTTTGGCCCTCCTCCTTTGTGACTTTCTTCACTAAATCTCCACAACGTTCCCTCTCGAATTTACTGCTTCTGAGAGAACTTTGCTCGTGGGCTCAGGACCCTCTTGTGAGGCAGTTAAACCCAAGGCACCAGTTCACCTTCTGCCTATTCTGAACTTGAGGAGGGGCTGCTTGTCACAAAGTACAAATCCTACTGATCCCTGTGTGGCCACGAGGCTGGTTTTGTAGACGTGTACCAATAGGAAAACCAGTAAAGTTGTACTTTCATGTTGCTGCCAGTTCAGGGGTAGCGTATTTACCTTTAAAGCAATAAAAAAAAACGTCATTGGTTCTGGCCCCATTTCAGGGCTTCAGCACATCATATAGGGCCGGTAACTCAGTGTGCAGTACTGAGAGGGAGGGCTGCACTGTTGGAGGTATCTATCACCTTTAGGATGAGGCAGTGAGGGCCCAGCCTGCCCTCTCAGCTGATTGTAAAAGGTCCCCTGGCACTGTTTTGAAAACCAGCAGGGGATTTCCACCCAGGGTCCTGGTCAATACCTATCCCTCAAGCAACATTACCAAAAACAGGTACCTGGCCATTATCACAGTGCTCTTTGTGGGATCTTGCTGTGCACCGATAGGCTGCTGTCTTTCCTACATTACAACAGTGGAGTCAGAAAGCGCTTCAAGACATCCTAAAGAGGTTGCGAAAGGCGCTACAGAAATGCAAGTTTCCCTCTCTTTTTTTCCGAGGGATGTAAAAGGTTCCATGGCATTTATTCAGAGAAGGGCCAATATTTTGACCTCGACCAATATCACCAAAATAATTCCCCTTGTGTCTCACTGCTATTTGTGGGAACTTGTTGCATGCACATTGGCTGCTAGGTCTGTCTATAGAGCAACAGTAACTACACTGCGGAAATAACTCATTAGCTTCAAATTACTCAGGGTGCCTTGAGGATTGAAGGGCATGACATTAATTCTTCCTCCGAGTGATATACATTGCAAAGTGCTCTCTCCAGACACAACCTAAGTACAGAAAGAATCTATATTTCCAATTATAAGATGCATTTTTATTCCCCCACCACCCCCCCACAACATATTCCAACAAATCCTCGAAAACATTCCAGCAATTTTTTCAGAAATATCAAACATGGTATTCGATCATCCCTCAAGCTGTATTAGAATACATTGCAACACGTACATTTGCAATAACAAAAGCAGTTCATGCTGGGAATGCTCAGCAGGACTGGCAGCATCTGTGGAGAGAGGAACAGAGTTAACGTTTCAGGTCGATGACCTTTCGCACATTTTGAATGCTGCTCTTGTGTGCTAATACCATGAGACAACATCACTCCACCAAGACCTACCACTTCATCTTTCGGATGGGACGCTAAACTGACGTTCTGTCTGCCCTCTCCAGTAGGTGTAAAAGGTCCCAGGGCACTACTCCGAAACAGGGTAGGGGATCTCTCCCCAGTCTCATGATTACCCCTCAACCAACATCACTAAACAAACAGGTCATTGAGTCATGATGGTGTTGCTGTTTGTGGGAGCTTGCTGTGCGCAAATTGGCTGCCGCGTTTCCTACATTATAACAGTGATCACTCTTCGGGAGCCAGTGTTGGGGTGTCCCAAGGTTGTGAAAGGTGCTGTGTTCCCCCTTCTTTCTGTCCAGACATCAAACGTCCTGGTTTTCAAATGCTCCTGCGCCGGAACCCTCACGCAAATACGTGGGCGCGCACACCCAAGGCATTCCCTGTGCCAACTTCTGAACAACAGCAGCAGCTCCCCAAAAACAGAACAGTGCCAACATCTGCAGGAAAGGGGTGTCGAGGTAAAGAGAGAAGTAACTCATTCTAAATAAGTGAACCAGGTCTTGAATGCTGGGAGCCAACACGCTGGTGGGCCACTGTATAGTTCCTCCCCCCCTCCCCCCATCACAGAGAAACCTGATGGCTTTCCACATCATCCCAGCAACATTCTTCAAAATTCGAGGAACCCCACTTCCCAAACTTTCAATAAACAGAGGAGGTTGTGGAATCTCAATCACTGGGGCATGTTCAAGACAGAAATCGATAGATTTCTGGAGACTAGTAACATCAAGGGATATGGAGATAGCGCAGGAAAGGGGTGTTGAGGTAGTTGATCAACCATGATCTGTTTGGATGGTGTAACAGGCTTGATGAGCTGAATGGCCTACTCCTGCTCCTATGTTCCTAATATAGAAAAATTTCTCTTGCTATTTATTGGATTTATTGAAGATACAGAATCCCGTTGAAATTCCACTTGAAAAAAACTAAACACATGGAATAAACATTTCAATCCCCAACTAGGAACCGTGTCTGAATGCCAGAATCACTTAATTCCATTGTAGTAATGAATAGCGCAGCTATGGAAACAATCAGCCATTCAGAGTTATACATGCCAACTCTCACGCTAAGTAATTATACATAGTGCCGGCACTCAAATTAATGAAGGTTGATTTCTTTGTGACTCCACACATTGGTTACCTCCCCCCAGTCTTGCTCGCACATGAGGCCATCACCCTATATTGAAGATGACAGGGTTCCTCACTAGCCCTCTTGGTGACACACAAACCATTCCGCCACACAGCAAATTAAGCCAAAGCAAAGACGCACAAGCAATTGAATCATCTAATTTGCTTCCCAACAAGATTTCTGCACCCAACCTAAAGCACGGGTAATTTGCAGAGTTCTTAACCTGCAATTATCTCCAATAATAATGTAAATAAACCAAAGTCGTTGTTTTAACTGCCTGCCTCAAAACATTGGCTGATTAAAAGGTTAAACGCAGCAACAGAGCAGATTATTTATGCTGATCTGCCTGTGCTCCAAGCTGTGAAAGCTGCTGCCTGTCCACCACTCAATTTCCCTTTCTTTTGAAAAAAACACAATCACTGTTAAATGTTAAAGAAAGATTGTAAAAGAAAGAAAGGGACCAGCAATGCAAAGAGTGTAATAGTGACAATGCCACCGTGCATTCACACCACTAATGGTGCCTGCCGGTGTAAATGTATTTCTTTTGGCCACTTTTCAACTCTCAGCCCTGGACTTTTTTCATGATTTTGGAGTGTAGGCAGTCAATGATATCAGGCTATTCAACAAGGAGGAAGGGGCATCCCGCTAGGGTCTCATCTTGTCCTCACCTGATGTCCTCTTTGTGTCAACTGCATGGCTAAGGCTTGGTAGCGCTTTCTCTGGCCTCCGATTCAGAGGATGGTGGGTTCAAGCCCCACGCTGAAGCTTTGAGCACAAAACCCAGGCTTTGTAATTGTATTGTACGGCACTGAGGGAGTGCTGCATCACTGCAGGTGCTGTCTCTCAGGCGAGAAGTTAAACCGGGACTCCATCAGCCCTCTCAGGTGGATGTGAAAGATCCCACTGTACTATTTCAAAGAAGAGTGAGGGACTTCGCTGTTTGTGGGAGCTTGCTATGTGCAAATTGGCTGCCACATTTCCTCGTTTACAACAGAGACCGCACTTCAAAAAAAAATGTCATTGGCTATAAAGCACTTCAGAGCCTTCTGAGGTTGTGAAAGGTACTACATAAATGCAAGCCATTCTTTCTGGTTCCAGAAGAGAGTCAAGTGAGTTTGTTAGCTATTATTTTTGCTTAAGTGTTTAATGACACAGTGAGCGAGGAGTAAGGTTAAAAAAAAAATTGTTAAAGCAAGTTTTTAAAAATAACGAAATAGCATTTTAATATAATTCATGAGTTGAGTCACTGGCTGTGTGAATGCACCAAAGGGAAGCAAAGCTTTTCCTCAGGAGTCAGTGACTAGAAGTGGAATGTGGAGACAAAGGATTTGGCATGATGAAGAGTCGCCCTCAGTTCCAACTATTTATAGATTTTTTTCTTTCCCACTGAGTTCAGTGGGAAGGACAAGGAACTTTTAGTAGGGTGCAGAACACTGTAAAATGACCTTCAAAACAACGACACAAATATGTAAGTGTATTTAAAAAAAAAACATTTTGAAACACAGCAGTGTTTGGTCAGAAAGCAGCAAACGCTGTGGATTTGGACAGGTTTAATACAAACAATTTTTGAGCAAGAATTTTCAGCAATCTTTCTCCTTGGCAGCCCGTGTTGCCTGGGGAACCGTGCTCCGGAAGGAATCTATAAGTGGCGGGAACTGCCGGTCAGGGAAGGCATAGACAATTTGAAAGGTAAAACTTCAAAGCTCTAGGAGGTCTCAAACTGATGGTTGAAAAACAGAGATCCTTAACATTCCAAGTTTGGTCTATAGGAGCAAGATCAGGCCATTCAGCCCCTCTAGCCTGTGTCTCAACCCCATTTATCCATCTTCACTCTATGTCCTGAGGAGATGCCAACATGGTGGTAATGTCACTGGGTGAGTATTCTAGAGGCCCAGGCTAATGCTACGAAGTCAAGAGCTCAAACCGTAGCAGCTGGTGGAATTTAAATTCAATTAATTAATTTCATAAATCTGGAATCAGTAATGGTGACCATGAAACTATCCTCAGTTGTCATAAAAGCCCATCTGGCTCACTAATGCCCTTTAGGGAAGGAAATCTGCCATCCTTACCTGGTCTGGCCTACGTGTGACTTGAGACCCACAGCCAAGTGGTTAACTCATAACTGCAGTTAAGGGCACATAGGGGTGGGCAGCAAATGCTGGCCTTGCCAGTGATGCCCACTTCCCATGAAAGAGAAAAAAAGAACTCTTAATACCCCACAGCCCCACTGGGAGGGTGAAGGAAGCTCACCAATGAAGTTGCATCACCCGGGTGAGGTGGCAGTGGGACTGTACCTGCTGTGCAATTCACCACCTTGTGAGGAAAAGTTGTCCAGAAATCAGGAGACCAAACTTTGACCTGGTTGCTAGCTCGGCAACTTGGGGCAGACGTATTAAGTTTCTTTGAAGGCTCTTTAGTTTTGTCAGGTCTCTGCTGGCCTTTTGTTTGGCAGAGCTCTACGGTAGGGCTCAAACCAGTCTGATGCCTGGCTTTCACCCAGGAACGAAAACCAGCCATTGGTGAAGGAAGATCTCCCTCTGTGAATTTCACAACAAACCAGAATTTCATTTGTAATAAACACGTCTTAACAATTTTGCTACACCATACACAGAGGAAATCTTCTCCAATAAGTCTTGACTTTTTTAAAAAGGAGCTTTTTTTCTGCCTCATTTACTCCAGGGTCTAGTCCTGTGGGGCGTCAGTTATTAAGGCTTGCAAATGAATTTTCATCAGCAGCTCGACAAACATCAAAAGGAAAAAAATTCCCAAAGCTTCGTCACTCTAATTTGGCTGTGGATGTGCCAGGTGGTGTCAGGTAGATGTGTCAGCATCAAGGACATGCTAGCCTGTCTGGTCCATCTCCTCACTACAAATCAAACCATTCCTTGAAATTTGATACAGGCATTAAAAACCATGAGGGGTCTGGGCAGACTTGGGAAAATCTGCTCACACCGTCGAAAGGATCAAGAATGAGTGGGTTTAAAGAGGCAAAAGCAATAAGAGAAAAAACTTATTCACGCAGCGAGTGGTTAAGGTCCGGAATGCACTGCCTGAGAGCGTGGTGGAGGCAGATTCAATCAAGGCATTCAAAAGGGAATTAGACAGTTAGCTGAAAATGAAGTGTGCAGGGTTACAGGGAGAATGACACTAAGGGAATTGCTCATTCAGAGAACAGGTGCAGACATGATGGGCAGAATGGCCTCCTTTGCGCTGTAATAATTCTGTGATTCCTGTTTAACGAGACACTGGGCACGCTCAAGTATCTCACTCAAGTGGCCATAGCCCACTTGTGACCCAAGACATTGAAGGGTCATCTTAACCCGACCCACCAGCAGGAACAAGGCAAAACAGAAAACACGAAAAACTCAGCAGGTCTGGCAGCATCTGTGGAGAGAGAAACAGAGTTAACGCTTTGAGTCCATATGACTCTTCTTCAGTCATACAGACTTGACACCTTAACTTTGTTTCTCCCTCCACAGGTGTTGCCAGGCCTGTTGAGTTTTTACAGCATTTTCTGCCTTTATTTCAGATTTCCAGTATCTGCAGCATTTTGCTTTTATCAAGGGTTGCGTACTTGGCCTCACTGAGGTCAAAGCAGTGCAAAATCAAACATGGTGTTAATCGGCAATTCAACCCAAACCTGCCCAGGTTTTCCTTGCCTGACTGGTTATCATAAAAGCCTCTTCGTTCCCTGCAGTCCACTTTCTAATTTGCCCTTCACGTTTCTTCTCCATCAAAGCCTCCTAGTTTTCTCCCCCTCCCCAACCTCTCATTTACAGTTGGCTCAAGTCTAATGCCAAGGTTGCCTGAAACACATAGGGTTCACTGTGACACTCACTCCCCTGGAGGCTCAAAAGATCTTTTAAAAAATTAAATCGTCAAATGCAAACTGCGGTCAGAGTTTGATATCCTGTTCATTTCCTTGGAAAATGCTCTCTCCGTCTTTCACAACAGCAGGAATATGTCAGTACTTCACTGTTGATAAGCGACTGAAGGAATTACAAAAACACACATTAAGTACATGACAAATCCACGAAAGCTGAAATGCTGGTTAGCTACTAGTGGAGATATGATCAGACAGTAAGTACATCTGTTTTCAATTCTGCTCTGGTCAGGACCACCTGCCTGGGTGGAAAAGCATCGGTTACAAATATGGTCTGTGGCTGACCCAGGCATATTGGACATATCCTTACTCCCCAAATCCTTTCCACCATCTACAAGGCACAAGTCAGGAGTGTGATGGAATACTCCCCACTTGCCTGGATGAGTCCGGCTCCAACAACACTCAAGAAGCTCAACACAGAGGGTAGACAGGGGAGAATCTAACCGTCTCCCCTTGACGTTCAATGGCATTAACATCACTGAGTCCCCCCATTATCAACATCCTGGGGGTTACCAATGCCCATCTCGGCCTCCTTTGGAGGTCCCCAACATCACAGATACCAGTCCCCAGCCAATTCGATTCACTCCATGTGATGTCAAGAAATGGCTGAAGGCACTAGATAGTGCAAAGGCTATGGAACCTGCCAAGATTCTGGCAATAAACCTGAAGACTTGTGCTCCAGAACTTGCCGCTCCCCTAGCCAACCTGCTCAGTACAGCTACAACACTGGCATCTACCCGGCGATGTGGAAAATTGCACAGGTAGGTCCTGTCACAAAAAGCAGGACAAATACAACCTGGCCAATTACTGCCCCATCAGTCTACCCTCCATCATCAGTAAAGTAATGGGAGGAGTCATCAACAGTGCTATCAAGCGGCACTTGCTTAACAATAACCTGCTCACTGATGCCCAGTTTGGGTTCCACTAGGGCCACTCAGCTCCTGACCTCATTACAGCCTTGGTTCAAACATGGACAAAAGAACTGAACTGCCGAGGTGAGGTGAGAGTGAGTGCCCTTTACATCAAGGCCGCATCTAACTGAGTGTGGCATGAAGGAGCCCTCGCAAAACTGGAGTCAATGGGAATCAGGGGAAAAACTCTCCGCTGGGTGGAGTCATACCTAGCGCAAAGGAAGATGGTTGTGGATGTTTGAGCTCAGTCATCTCAGCTCCAGGACATCACTGCAGGAGTTCCTCAAGGTAGTGTCTTTGGCCCAACCATCTTCAGCTCCTTCATTAATGACCTTCCTTCCATCATAAGGTCAGAAGTGGGGATATTCACTGATGATTGCACAATGTTCAGCACCAGTCCTCAGATACTGAAGCGGTCCATGTCTAACTGCAGCAAGACCTGGACAATATTCAGGCTTGGGCTGACAAGTGGCAAGTAACATTCGTGCCACGCAAGTGTTAGGCAATGACCATCTCCAACAAGAGAGAATCTAACCATCGCCCCTTGATGTTCAATGGCATTACCATTACTGAATCCCCCACTATCAATTTACCATTGACCAGAAACTAAACTGGACTAGCCATATAAATGCTATGGCTACAAGAACAGGTCAGAGGCTAGGAATCGTGTGACAAGTAACTCACCTCCTGGCTCCCTAAAGCCTGTCCACCATCTACAAGGCACAAGCCAGGAGTGTGAGGGAATACTCCCCACTTGCCTGGATGAGTGCAGCTCCCACAGCACTCAAGAAGTTTGGCACTGTCCAGGGCAAAGCAACCCGGTTGATTGGCACCCCATCTGCTAACACTCACTCCCTCCACCAGTGACGCACAGTAGCAGCAGTATGTACCATCTACAAGATGCACTGCAGGAATTCACCAAGGCTTCTTCGACAGCACCTTCCAAACCAACGACCACTGCCATCTAGAAGGACAAGGGCAGAAGAGGAACACCACCACTTGGAAGTCCCCCCCCAGTCACTCACCATCGTGACTTGGAAATGTATCGTCGTTCCTTCACTGTTGCTGGGTTAAAATCCTGGAACTTACTTCCTAACAACACTGTGGTGTACCTACACCACATGGACTGCAGCGGTTCAAGAAGGCAGCACACCACCACCTTCTCAAGGGCAACTAGGGATAGGCAACAAATGCTGGCCCAGCCAGCAAAGCCCACATCCTTTGAATGAATAAAACAAAACACCACTCACAACATCTTGCCAATCGAAAAATGTTCCATTTATGCCTTCTCTCTGCTTCCTGTTAGCTAGCCAATCTTCTTTTCATGCCAATATGTTACCCCTGCTCCATCAGCTTTTATCTTCTGCAGTAACCTTTGTAGTGGCACTTTATCGAATGCCTTCTGAAAATTTAAGTACAGTACATTCACCAGTTCCCCTTTATCCACAGCACATGTAACTTCTTCAAAGAACCCCAAGTAGTTGGTTAAACATGGTTTCCCTTTCACAAAACCATGTTGATTTTGCCTGATTATCTTGAATTTATCTAAGTGCCCTGTTATAATGTCTATAATAATAGCTTCTAACATTTTTCCTATGATAGATGTTAAGCTAGCTGGCCTACAGTTTCCTGCTTTCTGTCTCCCTCCCTTTTTGAAGAAAGGAGTTACATTAGCGATTTTCCAATCTAATGGAACCTTCCCAAATCTCGTGAAGTTTGGAAAATCAAAACCAACACACCAACTATATCACTAGCTACGTCTTTTAAGACCCTAGGATGAAATCCATCAGGACCCGGGGACTTGTCAGCCCACAGCTCCAACAATTTGCTCAGTCGCTTCCCTGGTGATTTTCTTGAGTTCCTCCTTACCTTCCATTTCCTGATTTACAGCTTTTTCTGGGAAGCTACTTGTATTGTCTATCATGAAGACTGACCCAAAATATCAGTTCAGTTCATCTGCCATCTCATTATTCCCATTATTAATTCCCCAGACTTGCTTTCTATAGGACCATTACTCACTTTGTTAACTATTTTCTTATTTAAATATCCGCACAAACTCTTACTGTCTGTTTTTATATTTCTAGCTAGCTTTCTTTTGTATTCTAATTTTTCCCTCCTTATTAATCTTTTAGACATTCTTTGCTGTTTTTTTTATATTCAGTCCAATCTTCGGACCTGTCACCCACCTTTGCATAATTTTATGTTTTTTCTTTAAGTTTGATGCTAGCTTTAACTTTTTTATTTAACCACGGATGTTGGAATTTTTATTTCTCGTTGGAATATATCTATTCTCTGTATTTTGAAATATCCCCTTAAATATCTGCCACTGCATCTCTATTGACTGATCCCTTAACCTAAATTGCCAGTTCACTTTCGTTAGCTCTGCTTTCATGCCTTTAGAATTGCCCTTATTTATATTTAAAATACCAGTCTTAGGCCCACCCTTCTCTCCCTCAAACTGAATGCAAAATTCAATCATATTATGATCACTGCTATCTAGGGGCATCACTGTGAGGTCATGATGATGTTTGTCAATGGGTGAATATTGGCCCTCTTTGAAGTAGTGCCATGGAATCATTTACATGCCCCTGAGAGGGCGGGGTGGGGTAGGGGTAAATTGCAATTAATATTTCCTCATTGGACAACCACACACCCATGCACTTCCAACAGGTGTCGCTGAATAGCGTAAAACAACAAAATAGCAAGAAATAGGTGATTTGATTGAAACATATAAGATCCTCAGGGGGCTTGACAGGGTAGACGTGGAAATGATGTTTCCTCTTGAGGGAGAATCTAGAACTCGGGGTCGCTGTTTCAAAATAAGGGGTCGCCCATTTAGGACAGAGATGAAGAAAAAACTTTTTTAGTCCCTCTCAATTGATCCTGAAAGCCTCTACGATCCCTGTCCCCACCCCTGACTGCTGCACCTGTTTCTTAAATGATTGCCAAGTCTTTGCCTTCCCTTCCCCACCTCATGGTTTGTTTTATTCCCTTTCTCCGGCTCAGAACAATGAGAATCCCATCTCCTGTATGTCGCTCCAGCTTTAAGCGGGTAACACAGGGCAAATAGAAACCTGGGGCCCTACCCCACCTGCCGCGTCCATCAAAAATAACTGTCGAGGCTTGGGGTCAATCGAAAATTTCAAAACGGAGATTGGCTAGTTGGTATTAAGGTGGATGAAACCAAGGTGGGTAAATGGAGTTAAGATGCAGGGCAGCCATGATCTAATTCACAGAATCACAGAATTTTAACAGCACCGAAGGAGGCCATTTGGCCCATCGTGTCTGCTCCGGCTTTCCAAATGAGCATTATGACCTAGTGCCATTGCCCTGCCTTTTCCCCGCACCCCTGCACATTGTCTCTATTCAAATAATCATCTAATGCCCTCTTGAATGCCTCGATTGAACCTGCCTCCACCAAACTTCCCGACCCGAACCACTGTGTGAAAAAGTTTTTCCTCACGTCACATTTGCTTCTTTTGCAAAACACTTTAAATCTGTGCCCACTCGTTCTTGATCCTTTTATGAGCGGGAACAGCTTCTCCTTATCTACTCTGTCCAGCCCCCTCATGATTTTGAACATCTCTATCAAATCTCCTCTTAGCGTTCTTCTCTCCAAGGAGAACAGTCCCAACCTCTCCAATCTATCCTCATTGCTGAGGTGTCTCGTCCCTGGAACCATTCTTGTAAACGTCTTCTGCACTCTCTCCAATGACTTCACGTTCTTCCTATAGTGTGGTGCCCAGAACTGTACACAATTCTCCAGCTGAGGTCTAACTAATGTCATATATAAATTCATCATTACCTCCCTCTAATTGAATGACTAGAACAGACCAGAGGGGCTGACTGGCCTCCTCCTATTCCCTTGTTCCCAACTCAGCACACTTGTTTGTAAAATCATTCAGCAATAGCGAGATTAAGGACAGAGCTGTAGCATTTTGTAGGAAAGTGAGAGAGAGCGTTTACACACACACGCGCGTGCACACACATGCACGCACGCACACGCACACACTCTACACACACGCACAAGCGCACACACATGGAAAGTGGATTTAACATGTCTAAAAATACCTGCACAAGAGAGTGAATAGTTTTTCTTTTAACCATTTCTGATTATTGATCATTGTAACTGCGTATGTTATCACTGAGGCAGCGATGGACCTTCTCTGCTATTGAGGCATTGATCACTGGATATAGCCCAGACAGCAAGGAGCATATGGTATTTTTAAAAAGTCCTTGATAAGTCTGCATGACAGAGTTAATAGACTGATCAACCAGCTTTATAGCTGATGCGCTGTTAACACTGCAGGGATCCTTCATTCAAGACTGGGCAGCAGCCAAGATGAAGATAGAAGGCTCATGCTCCAATCAGAGCAGTGTTTTCCACAGACATTACAGCAAGGAACAAGCCATTTGACCCAACTGATGGAGACGCAATGGCATAGTGGGAATGTCACTGCACTAAGAACCCAGAGGCCCAGGCTAATACTCTGGAGACATGGGTTCAATTCTGACCACGGCGGCTGGCGGAATTTAAATTCAATTCATAAATCTGGAATGAAAGCTAGTGGTCTCAGTAATGGTGACCATGAAATTCTCATCAGTTGTTGTAAAAACACATCTGCTGCACTAAAGTCCCTTTAGGGAAGGAAATCTGCCACCCTTACCTGTTCTGGCTACATGTGACTCCAGACCCACAGCAATGTGGTTGACTCTTAACTGCCCTCTGAAATAACCTACCAAGCCAGTGAATTCAAGGGCAATTAAGGGTGAGGCAATAAATACTGGTCTTGCCAGTGATGCTCGCATCCCATGAAAGAAGGGGAAAAAAAAGCTCCATGCCAGTGTTTGTGCTACACACTAGCTAGCTGTGGGCTGTAATGTGCTTTGGAACTTGTTAAAAGGTGTTGAAAAAATGCAAGTTCTTTCTTTCTTTTCACCTGATAGCTGCTATATAAAGGAACTTAGGAATACACAAAACCAGGAAAGAATCATCAAGGTCCCTCTCATACTTAAGTGCGTTTTGTGAGAGACTGGAACTAAATCTTTCCAAAGAAGGTAACAGTAATGAGATTCAAAATGCTGTAACACATTAATCGTTAACTTGTGCTGCCATTATCAAGGTCAAGTTGCCCTGGTTTGTTAGAATTTGAAATTAATTTATACCAAAATAGGCATTGTTAGTGGGGACAATGGGAGGCCACGTGGTTTGACACATGACCTGTTCGATACGACCCTGAACTCCATCGGAGTGGCACTATGACTGGCCTCAGCTCCCATAAACGCAGGACAAGGGAAAAGCAAAAACTAATTATTTACAAAAATATATTAATGACTTAGAGGAGGGAAAGTGAATGTCACCAAGTTTGTGGGTGACGCACAAATAGGTGAGAGGGCAAATGGTGAGGGTGACACAAAGAGTCTACAGAGGGATATAGACAGATTAAGTGAGCGGGCAAAAACTTGGCAGATGGGATATAATGTGGGAAAATGTGAGGTTCTACAATTTGGCAGGAAGAATAGAGGAGCTGAATATTATTTAAATGGAGAAAGACTGCAGAAAGCTGCAACACAGAGGGATTTGGGGGTCCTCATGCATGAATCCCATAAAAGCTCACATACAACTTCAACAGGTAATAGGAAAGGCAAATGGAACATTGGCCTTTATTCCAAAGGGAATGAAGTATAAAAATAGGGAAGTCTTGCTAAAACTATACAAGGCACTAGTTAGACCACACCTAGAATACTGTGAACAGTTTTGGTTCCATAATCTAAGGAAAGATATACTGGCATTGGAGGCAGTCCAGAGAAGGTTCACTAGGTTGATCCCGATTATGGAGGGATTTTATTATGAGGAGAGGTTGAGTGGGTTGGGCCTGTACTCATTGGAGTTTAGAAGAATGAGAGGCGACCTTATTGAAACATATAAGATTCTTAGGGGGCTTGACAGGGTAGATGCTGAGAGGTTGCTTTCCCTTGTGGGAGAGTCTAGGACCAGAGGGCATAATCTCACAGTAAGGGGTCACCCCTTACAGACAGAGATGAGGAGGAATTTCTTCTCTCAGAGGGTAGTCAATCTGTGGAATTCTTTACCGCAGAGGGCTGTAGAGGTGAGATCATTAAGTATATTCAAGGCTGTGATAGACAGATTTTTAATCAGTAAGGGAATCAAAGGTTATGGGGAAAAGGCAGGAAAATGGAGTTGAGGATTATCAGATCAGCCATGATCTCACTGAATGGTGGGGCAGACTCGATGGGCCGAACAGCCTATTTCTGTTCCTATGTCTTACGGTCTAAAACTGACCAGCATTCCGGCTCTTGACTGCTGTCTGGTGACCTCGACTGGGCATTGCACAAGTGTGCACATTGGTTAAGGGCAGGGTCGGCTTTGACTCTCCTCGGACTGCCCCTATATTTACAGCCTAGGTGTATGCGCACACAACCACTTTGAACAAAGTAGGTAATAAGGTACTAGCCGAGTTATAATACATGGAGTAGATGTCAACCAGAGAGAAGGCTTCCACTTATGAACAAAAGCCTTGGACCAATGTTCAGGTTAAAAAGGAAACAATTAATTTTAAACTCAACGGATCTTGACTGTGGATTTACAATCCCATGGCCACTTAGTGACTGTTGCAAATTATCATCAACAAACCCACAGGTTAACTGCACCGCCCCAAGGCTTCGAATCTGAATAAAAAGGCCCTTTCGGCCTTCTCGATAAGCAAATGGTGGCCGGAAGGGAGCTCAAAGCCTCTTCTCTATGGTAGCTGTTTTTCAAGCCCCCTCAGTGCAGGCCGCGCTGTCAAATGCTTTATCACCGGCTGGCAATTGGGTCAGCGAACAGATTAGGATGTTTACATCAGGCACTCATTTGAGAGATAAATCTTTTAAACCGCTGAAAGGACCAGGAGTCAGTCGGGACGTGAACGTCTGCCAGGCTAGAGCAAGGGAAATTAAATAAATAGGGAGGGAAATGAAATGCCCAAAAGTGAAATCAAACAATGCAATTTAATGATGTCCTTGACGTGGTGAGCGGCTCTGTGTAACTTATCAGTTTGTTAGTAAAGGGCAAGCTGCGGTAGAGTTGACAGCATCCTCCGCAAATGATCCGGCATCACAAGGCAGCACCTGTCATTCCTGAGGAGGGCCACATTTGGAACAATTAGATCATTGTTTCAGTCTGACTGTGTAAGCACCAAGCTGCCTTGTCTAATGCCCTGCTCCTACTCCGGCTGTGTGTTGACAGAGGAAGGAAGCATACACTTGGCTTTCAGGGTCTGAATGACAACTATCAGCCCCGTGAGTAAGCAAAAGCAGGCTTCTCTTTGTTTCCCCAACCGACTCCCCCACCCTC
Organism: Cetorhinus maximus; assembly: GCF_964194155.1. Taxonomy (NCBI): domain Eukaryota; kingdom Metazoa; phylum Chordata; class Chondrichthyes; order Lamniformes; family Cetorhinidae; genus Cetorhinus; species Cetorhinus maximus. Next base: position 9,427,671 of record NC_135895.1, read on the forward strand.
CACCCCACCCCCAATCTCCCGACATGAATGCATATGGTTACCGTGGCGCAAGCGTCAACTGTGGCTCTTGTCTTTCAGACCAAAGGATGTAGATTCAAGTCCCTCAGCCCCCAAGAGACTTAAACACAAAAACCTCATACTGCAGTGGGAGTGTTAGCCTAAAGGTGCACTGTCCACAAGGTGCATAGCAGTTTGCCATTGCACTTATGGGTGTGATATTAAACCATGGCTAGCTTTCTCCGGCATATGTAAAAGCTCCCTTTTTAAAGAAGGGTAGGGGGGCTCCCCTTGGCATTCTAGCAGATGTTTATCCAACAACCAAGCCACTTAAAAGATTACCAGGACATTATATCACATTGCTGTTTGTGGGAGCTTGCTCTGTGCAAATTGGCTTCCATGTTTCTGACATTACAACAGTGACTACATTTCACAAATACTTCATTGGCTGTAAAGCACTTGGGGATGTCCTGAGATTGTGAAAGGCGTGATATAAATGCAAATCTTTCTCTAACCAGGAGCCCTTGTCCAAATGACCATTTTTCAAGGTTTAGGCTCAAATAGCACCTGCGGAATTTGACGGGGCCGGGGTTGGAAAATGCAGCGATCCATTCAAAAGTCCACTGACTTCGGCGGGACTGGAAAATCCCACCGGTGGGAGGGGCTGTAAAATTCCGCCCTATGGTGTTGGCAGGTTATTCAACTACGGGGGGCATCTCCGTTAAACTCATCGTCCAATATCCACACCGTTACTTCGCTGGGGCTGGGTCAAAATCCTGGACCCTCCATCCCTAACAGCACTGTGGGTGTACCCACACCACATGGGCTGCAGCAGTTCAAGAAGGCGCCTCACCACAACTTTCTCAAGGGGCAATTAGGGGCGGGCAATAAACGCTGGCCTAGCCAGCGACGCCCACATCCCACGAATGAATAAATAAAACCACGCGGACTGCAACGGCATCTGGAGCACTCCATTCACCTTTGGGATTCGGTAGAATGACACTGGGGCTAAGAGAGTTAAATCCTGCAGGCAGGATGCCTTAACTTAAGGCTTGTGTCCCTTCGAGATTAGAAGATTAATGAGTGAATGAATCGAGATGCTTAAAATGTTAAAACAATCTGATAGGGTAGTGAAAAACTATACCCTCTAGTGGGGGATTCAAGAACAAGAGGGGTGTAATCTTAAAACTGGAGCGAGGTTGTTAAGGAGTGAAATCAGGAACCACTTTCGCTCACGCAAAGAGTCGTGATAAGTTGGAACTCTCAGCCTCAAAACGTTGTGGAGGTTGGAGCAATTGAAGTTATTAAGGCTGGAACCTTCCGCTCTCGCCGGCGGTGAGCCTAGAGGCAGGAAGGGCATCTACTGAGGTGGGATGGGGGCTGAGCGGAACCCACTGCCTTCCCGCCCCCGCCAGAATTGAGCTCTGGTTGACATGGCCAACCAGCTCCGCCGCCTATTGAGGCCCTCCAGCGGACAGCTAATGACCACTTAGGGGCTTCAACCCCCCCGCCACTGGTACTAACCCAGCTGTAGGCGGGGCCTGTCACCATGCGGTGCGCGTGACAGGTAAAGCGATACAGCTTGTCACCTCTGCAGCAGGGCCCCTCGGTCAAAGGCACCCAGTGCCTGATTGAGGAACTGGACATCAGGAAGTGAGGAGCTCACCGAGAGTCCTTGTCCACTGATCTCCATGCACCCTTCTGCCCGCAACCTTCCCCCCCCCCACCGACCCCCACCCCACAAAATCCCCCCATCCCTCCTCCCACATTACTTACCTGCGGCTTCGGCTGCTCCGCGACTCTGGGACTCTGATGCCTGTCCTCCAGGCAGCAACCACGGCCTACCTAGTGCCGCTGCTGAGCACGAGAGCTGCCGGCCTCTGGTTGGTCAGCAGCTGCTTGGTAGGTGAGACTTCCCCCACCCCCCCACCCCGGGGTCTTGATTCCAGGGGGAGGCCCATCACTGACTTTGCCACGGGCCTGATTGGCTTGTGGTTCGGAGGGCCTTCCTGAAAGAGCGCAGCGTGGGCCTCTCATTGGCTCCCCAGCCGGCCTGTCAGACATCCAACGCCTCACCAAGATTCCGCCCGAAACGTGAGATCGATAGATTTTGGGACAAAGCTGTCAACGGATATGGAGCTAAGGTGGGAAAATGGAGTTGAGGTGCAGATCAGCCATGAGTTCATTAATGATTAACGGAGCCAGTATGAGGGGCTGAATGGCCTCTTCCTGTTTCTACGTTCCAATAGCAAAAGGGCGGAGGTAACCTTGGCTGGTGTTTCCCCACCATATCACAGGGGCACTGAGGTCAATCGCCACCCTAGCTGTGACTAACTCAGGATGGACAGGAACTGAACTGGAATCCTGCTGTCCATCACGATACCCTTACTAAATGAACACTGCTACTGCGGACTCATTGAACCATGGAAATTTACAGCATGGAAGGAGGCCATTAGGCCCATCATGTCCGTGCTGACTGACAAGTAGCCATCCAGCATGAACCCACTTTCCAGCTCTTGGTCCGCAGCCGTACACTTTACGTCACTACAAAGGTGTATCCAAGTACTTCTTCAATGTTATGAGGGTTTCTGCCCCCACCACCCATTCAGGCACTGAGTTCCAGATCTCCACCACCCCCAGTGAAAAAGTTTCCCCTCGAATCCCCTAGAAACCTCTGACATCTTCCTTTAATCCATGCCCCATGGGTTATAGATCCTTCAACCAATGGGAATAGGACTTTCCTATCCACTCTATCTAGGCCCCTCATCATTTTAAACACTTCAACTAAGGGCTAAGTTTTACGTTCGCCGGACGGGCACACGCCTGGACCCGATCGGGTGTAAAATAGCGCGCGATATTTTGCTCGGTGGGCGCGCGCAGGAGAGTCGGCAGTGCGCCCACCAACAATTAAAAGGCCTATTAAAGCCCTTAAGGAATTAATTTATTTGTATTTTTTGCTGCCTGTTCAAGCGTTCGGTTGGCGGGCGGGTGAATAGGCCGGGCGGCCTTTGCATTTTTAACGAAACCTCATCCACGGGCGGGATGAGGTTTCCAACTGTAAATAACAATCCATTAAGTATTTTTCACCATCATTTTAAGTATGCCCCTCTTCGTGTGACTGAGTCACACGTGGGGACATGTTTATATCATCTTTAAAATCTTTATTTTCGCTTTCACGTTTCTTCAGCCCCTGAGGCAGCTCTGAGCCCTCCGGGAGCTTACGGCGCACGCTCCCCTGGGTGTGTGTGTGCAGACTTCCACGCTCACCCTCCTCCCGCCCCCCGCCCCCGACCCCGGCAGCGCTGAGTGTTTCAGCAGCGCCTTTCACACACGGGCTGGCCGTTAATTAGCCAGCCAGCGTGAATTCGCAGCCGAGGCCCGATCGCGGGCGGCGGGGCTTTTCCCGGCCGCGCCCGGCGACATCAAAACTCAGCCCTAAGTCACTCAGCCTCCTCTGATCCCAAGAAAACAACCCTAACCTATCCAAACTCTCGTCATAACTAAAATTCTCCAGTCCAGGCAACAACCTCGTACATCTCCTTTGAGTTCGATCACACCTTTCCGATAACACGGTGACAGAGCAGACGGTACTCTGGCTGTGGCCTAACTAGTGTCTTATACAGTTCCAGTTAACCTCCCAGCTCTTATATTCTAAGCCTTGACTATAAGGCAAGTATCCCAGATGCCTTCCTGAGCATCTTATCTACCCGCCCAGCCATCTTCAGGGGCCTGTGAACACGCACTCCAAGGTCCTGCTATTCCCCTACACTTCTCAGTATCCTACCAGTTATTCCGTATTTCCTTGCCTTATCAGCATCCCCCAATGCAATTACCTCACACTTTTGACTGAACTCCATTTTCCACTGTTCCACCCATACGGCTAACCCATTGATATCTCCCTGCAGACCGCAGCTTTTCTTCTTCAGTATCAACCACGCGGCCAATTTTTCTATCATCTGCGAGAATGAAGACGCGTCTTTCATTGCAGGCCTGGCCATTTTTTTTCTTGGAAAAGGAATAACTTGCAGGGCAACGGAGAAAGAGTGGGACTTCTTTCAAAGAGCCAGCACAGGCACAATGGAGTAAATGGCCTCCTTTTTGTGCTGTAAGGCTCTTCGATTGCCAGCGGTGCCTGGTAACACTCCCGCCTCTGAGTCAGGTGGTCGTGGGTTTGAGTCAAAATCCACAGACTTGAAGCACAAAAATCCAGGCTCACACTCCAGTGCCAGGCCGAGGGAAACGTCGGAATGCCAGCTGTAAATCTGCTTTCTCAGGCGAATGCTAAAGATCCCTGGCACTGTTTCAAAGAAGAGCAGGGGAGGTATTCTGGGTGTCCTGGCCAACACTTCCTCCTCAATATTATTGCACTGTGGGGGCTTGCTGTGCGCAAATTGGCTGCCGGTGGCTACTCTTCAAAGTGGTTCGTCGGGGGTAAAACGCTTTGGGACGTCATGTGGCTGGGAAAGGTGCTACAGTAATGCACCTTTTACCAGAGAGCTTTAACTTGCTTTGCTGCAAAGGAGCTGATACTACAGAGGCTTGTCCGGCTTGCAGCTACCAATGAAAAAGTCAGGACATGTGCGAGGTGAGTAATTTAACACCAGCCGCCTGAACTGATTTTTCTCTCTCTGTGTTGCCCTCCCCCACCAGCTCCTTTGAGGAATTCATTCAGCTCGACTCATCCTGAATCAAAATGAGTGTGACCAAGCGGGAACAGGAATTAACCTTTGACGCCAGACTCTGAAGTATTCTTGCCCTCAATTGCTAAAAATACAAATTTAATTAACTTATTGCAACTAATTTCTGTCAGGGTTATTGTTAAAGGTCGCGGCAGGGTGAAAGGCAGCTTTAAACAACGAAACCCTGATTACCTTGCCTATACTGAATGACTAACTCCGACAGGAATCATTGCCGTGTGGGATCACTCTTCGGGGCTGGGGTGACATTCCTTTTTAATTAATATCTGCAGCACCATTACCTCCGCACCATTGGGACTTATGTTGCAAAGCAGCGACCCCCACCACTCACCCACCCACCCACGCCCACCACAGCAACACCCTCCCCCTCCCCCGGCATTACTCTTTACTCCCTTCTTCATTTTATTTCTTTTCTTTTGACCTTTGACAGTAAGGTGTCTAAAGCTGGTGCCTCAAGAGTGGCGGAACCTGCGCTAGATGCCAAACTGTATGGCGTTAAAGTCCCACCAATGGTTTCATTGGTCAACCATCATAAAGCTAGTGAGACATCCAGAGAATCAGCCCACGGGGGCAATGAGAGACATCGGGAAGCCCAAGTAACTCCTGTCCCATTACTGTATACGTGAATGGCTGTATAGATAGACAGATAGGCCAATAAATAGGGATACATAGATAAAAAGAGATACAATTTTAAATAATACACAGACAGATATGTCGCTAAAATCACAGAAACATAGAAGCAAGAGTAGGCTATTCGGCCCCTCATGTCTGTTCTGCCATTCAATTGGACCGTGGCTGACGTAGAAGTAGGCAAAGTAGACGTGGAGCGGATGTTTCCCCTTGTGGGGCATTCTAGAACGAGAGGCTATAGTTTTAGGCTAAGGGGTGGTAGATTTAAATCAGAGATGAGGAGGAATCACTTTTCTCAAGGGGTCGTGAATCTGTGGAATTCACTACCTCAGAGTGCAGTGGATGCCGGGACGCTGAATAAACTTAAGGAGGAGATAGACAGATTTTTAATTAGTAACGGGTTGAAAGGTTATGGGGAGGGGGCAGGAAATTGGAGTTGAGGCCGAAATGAGATCAGTCATGATCGTATTGATTGGCGGGGCAGGCTCGAGGGGCTGAATTGCCTACTCCTGCTCCTAGTTCTTATGTATCTTCTACCTCAATGCCATGTTCTCATACTATCCTCATATCCCTTGGTGTCATTGGTATCTAGAAATCTATCGACCACTGCTTTGAGCATACTCAATATCTAAGCGTCAACAGCCCTCTGGCTTAGCTGCACTCGTCCAGGCAAGTGGGGAGTATTCCATCACACTCTTGACTTGTGCCTTGTAGATGGTGGACAGGCTTTGGGGAGTCAGGAGGTTAGTTACTCGTCGCACTATTCCTAGCCTCTGACCTGTTCTTGTAGCCACAGTATTTATATGGCTAGTCCAGTTCAGTTTCAGGTCAATTGTAACCCCCAGGATGGTGATAGTGGGGGATTCAGTGATGGTAATGCCATTGAGCATCAAGAGCCAATGATTGGATTCTCTCTTGTTGGAGATGGCTGTTGTCTGACACTTGTATGGTGCGAATGTTACTTGCCACTTGTCAGCCCAAGCCTGGACATTGTCCAGGTCTTGCTGCATTTGGACATGGACTGCTTCAGTATTTAAGGAGTCTCGAATGGTGCTGAACATTGTGCAATTATCAGCAAACATCCCCACTTCAGACCTTTTGATGGAAGGAGGGTCATTGATGATGCAGCTGAAGATGGTTGGACTGAGGACACTACCCTGGGGAACTCCTACAGTGATGTCCTGGAGCTGAGATGTCTGACCTCCAAAGACCACAACCATCTTAATTTACGCTAGGTATGACTCCAACCAGTGGAACGCTTTCCCCCTGATTCCCATTGACTCCAGTTTTGCTGGGGCTCCTTGATGCCACACTCGGTCAAATGCAGCCTTGATGACAAAAGCAGTCACTCTCACCTCACCCCAGGAGTTCAGCTCCGTGGCTGAACCAAGGCTGTAATGAGGTCAGGAGCTGAGTGACCCTGGCAGAACCCAAACTGAGCATCAGTGAGCAAGTTATTGCTAAGCAAGTGCCGCTTGATAGCACTGTTGATGACCCCTTCCCATACTTTACTGATGATCGAGAGTAGACTGATGGGGCGGTAATTGGCCGGGTTCTATTTGTCCTCCTTTTTGTGACAGGACATACTTGGGCAACTTTCCACATTGCCAGGTAGATGCCAGTGTTGTAGTTGTACTGAAACAGCTTGGCTAGGGGCGTGGCAAGTTCTGGAGCACAAGTCTTTAGTACTATTGTGGAATATTGTCAGGGCCCATAGCCTTTGCAGTATCCAGTTCTTTCAGCCATTTCTTGATATCACATGGAGTGAATTGGTTTGGCTGAAGACTGGTATCTGTGATGCTGGGGACATCCACAGGAGGGCGAGATGGATCATCCACTCGGCACTTCTGGTCTGAAGATGGTAGCAAATGCTTTTAGCCTTATCTTTTGCACTGATGTGCTGGGCTCCTCTATCATTGAGGATGGGGATATTTGTGGAGCCTCCTCCTCCAGTGAGTTGTTTAATTGCCCACCACCATTTACGACTGGATGTGACAGGACTGCAGAGCTTAGATCTGTTCCGGTGGTTGTGAGATCGCTTAGCTCTGTCTGTTCACTTGCTGCTTCTGCTGTTTGGCATGCAAGCAGTCCTGAGTTATAGCTTCACCAGGTTGACACTTCATTTTTAAGTATGTCTGATGCTGCTCCTGGCATGCCTTCCTACAATTTTCATTGAACCAAGTTTGATTCCCTGGCTTGATGGTAATGGTAGAGTGGGGGATATGCTGGGCCATGAGGTTACAGATTGTGGTTGAGTACAATTCTGCTGATGGCCCATAGCACATCATGGATGCCCAGTCTTGAGTTGCTAGATCTGTTTGAAATTTATCCCATTTAACATGGTGGTAATGCCTTGGAGGGTATCCTCAATGTGAAGGGGGGACTTTGTCTCCACAACAACTGTGCAGTGGTCACTCCTACCAATACTGTCATGGACATGCATCTGCGGCAGGCGGTTTGGTGTTCTTCCCTCTTGTTGGTTCCCTCGCCACCTGCTGCAGGACCAGTCTAGCAGCTATGTCATTCAAGACTCAGCCAGTAGTGGTGCGACTGAGCCACTCTTGGTGATGGACTCTGAAGTTCCCCCACCCAGAGTACATTCTGCACCCTCGGTGCTTCCTCCAAGTGGTGTTCAACATGGAGATACACTGATTCATCAGCTGAGGGAGGGTAGTATGTGGTAATCAACCAGTTTCCTTGCCCATGTTTGGCCTGATGCCATGAGACTTCATGCAGTCCACAGTCAATGTTAAGGATTCCCAGAGCAACTTCCTCCTGACTGTATACCACTATACTGCCATCTCTGCTGGGACACAACACATCCAGGGAGATAGTGATGGTGGTGTCATTCCGTGAGGATGACTATGTCAGGCTGTTGTGAGACAGCTCTCCCAATTTTGGCACTAGCTCCCAGATGTTAGTAACGAGGACTTTGCAGGGTTGAGATTGCTGTTGTCGTTTCCAGTACCTAGGCCAATGCTGGGTGGCCCATTTGGTTTCATTCCTTTTTTGTGACTTTGTAGCAGTTTGATACAACTGAGTGGCTTGCTAGGCCATTTCAGAGAGTCAACCACATTGCTGTGGCTCCAGAGTCACATGTAGGCCAGACCAGGTAAGGTTGGCATATTTCCTTCCCTAAAGGGCATTAATGAACCAGATGGGTTTTTACAACAATGGTTTCATGGTCATCGTCAGACTTTGAATTCCAGATTTTTATTGAATTCACATTCCACCATACCCTGGCAGGATTCGAACCCACATCCCCAAAGCATTACCCTGGGTCCCTAGATAACTAGTCCAGCGACAATACCACTAGGCCATCACCTCCGCTAAATTGGGCCTGTGTCAGCTCTTTGAAAAGCTATCCAATTAGTCCCTATTTCCTGCTACTTCTCCATAACCTTGTAAATTATTTCCCTTCAAGTCTTCATCCAATTCCTTTTGGAAAGTTCTTGCTAACTTTGCTTCCACTGGCTCTTCAGGCAGTGCATTCCGGATCACACAAGATAAAAAAAAATCAGATCACAGGACACTCAGAAACAGATGGAGGATCAGAGGGAGAAATGGTCCCAATGCCATTTAACGAAGGCTTCCCGCATCCCGAGACACATGAAGCAGCCAAAACACATGCTTATGTCTGTTTTCCACAGCTTGCTTTCCCTGGAACAGGCCTCTACCCTGAAGGCGGAGGCTATAGCTTGAGGGCCACCACTCCTCATCAAGCATGGCTGACCTGGAGATTCTCCCTCTCTTACCACCTGCCGTAGGGCATGTTGGAAGGATTTGCAGGTTGATATTCAACCTGTTGAACGCATCTTCCTTGGTCATCAAGTCCCGGAGTGGGATTCCAAACCCAGAGCTTTTGGTTCAGAAGTAGGGACACTACCACAGCACCACAGGAACCCCCTCACTTAACAAAGGTTACAACATAGTTGGATAAAGGGTTGTACTAAACTACATCGACCAGTAGATCTCAAAGTTCAATTCCTCCTGGTGTTGGTTGCTGTGTTGAGACAGTATTTATAAGATCTGCCCATGTTCCCTGGACCAGGGAGAGTAAAATGAGCTGAAAACTGCCCATTGACTGCAGCTGTAAAGGGCTGGATAGTGGGTGTTAGGAGAGGCCAGCCCTGGGCTTGGGAGGGGAGATGGTGGAGTTGTGGTAATATCAGGGTAATCCAGAGGCCCAGGCTAATTCCCTGGGGGAACATGGGTTCAAATCCCACAATGGGAGCTGGTGCAATTTGAATTCAATGAATAAATCTGGACTATAAACCTAGTCCATGAAATTATTATCATTGCTGTACTAATCACTAATGCCCTTTAAGGAAGGAAGGAAATCTGTCGTCCTTATCTGGTCTGGCCTCCATGTGACTCCAGACCCACAGCAATGTGGTTGACTCTTAGTTGAAATGGCCTAGCAAGCCTTTCAGTTCAAGGGAAATTAGGGATGAGCAACAAAGTGATGTCACAACACATGAAAGAGTATATATATTTTTTTAAATTACCCTCCCAGCATTGAAGGCATAGTGTGACTCCCAAGCTTCACTCATGTGAAATTGGGTGAGGTGATGCAGCAGGGGAGGGGGCGTTTCTACCACCTGAAACCATTCCCCACCTACAGGGAGGAGGTAGTGGGGAAGGGGAGGTTGGAAACTAAGACCATGGAGATCATGGGCAAGAACTTGGGAGTCAACCTCCTGCATTTGAGAAGACGAGCAGCTGTTAGAATCATGCTCTCCAATATATTCATTGTGCGCAAATTAATTCACCACATACACCAAGGTGTAGCTTTGCTTCACTGCTCCCTTTAGTGCAAATGAAGGATGTAATAATTGCTATAAATAGACACATCAATTAGCAGTCAATTGCTATTGATGGGGACACTGCATGAATTTGTCACAATCCCTTAAAGTGAAGGAGTCCCAAGTCATCCAGCATTTGAGGCAGCCAGCATTTGGCTCATCGCATGGTGTGGAGTATTGAAGAGAGTCTGTGGTGCAGAACCTCTCCTCAAGAGTGCAAGAGTTCAACATTTCTCACTGGATTTTTCACAGACTAATTAGCCAATAATGAACTCAAGGACGCTGTTTTCTCCCCCCGCCTGATTGTATCAGTGATTGTTTCACTGTTTGGTTTTAATCTCCCGCTACAGCCTGGGACTGATGCCCTTTCACGGTTACTATTAGACCCAGCCCCTGAGTGCCATGACAGCTGCTTTGATGTCGGTTTTGCAGCAGTGGGCAGCACTCACACCTCTTAGTCAAAAAGTTGTGGGCTTGAGTCCCACCCCAGAGACTTGAGCTCAAAATCTTGGCTGACACTTCAGTGCGGTACTAAGGGAGTGCTGCAGTGACAGAGGTGCTGTCTGTTGGGTGGGGTAATTTAAGACCCCATCCAACCTCTTGGATGGACATAACAGATCCCTTGATGCTATTTTGAAGATGAGCAGGTGAGTTCTCCCTGGTGTCCTGGCCAGAGCTTTTCCCTCCACCCAAGATTATTAAAACAGATGATCTGACCATTATTGCATTGCTGTTTGTGGGATCTTGCTGTGCACAATTGTCCGCCACGTTTCCTCCATTGCAATACTTCAGAGAGCTTTGGGATGTCCTGAGGTTGTGAAAGGCACTATATGAACGCAAATCTTTCTATTTTCTTGTAAACCAACACTTCTTTATGCTGCCCATCAGAGAGGTACAAAGTTGATGCATATGCCCCTCTCCGCACCCCTGCATGATTCACACACCATAAGCACAACCCCTCTCACTCAGTGAACTCAACATCTGGTCCTCTGTATAACATATTGAAAATTCCTATCAATACCGTCACCAATATTTATTACCCTCATAATAAATCAAAGGGAAAGATGAGAATACATAAGGTCATGATGGACTTCCAAACCTAAATCAATTCAACACTGGAATTAAATAAGTACAGGGCTGGGCTGGTTGGCATCCGCCATTTCTTAAAGGGCTGCCTTTTTTTTTACTTTGTTGCATGTCAGTCATACAACCTTGTCCTTTGACAGCTCAGCTACACATAACATAAATTCACCAAAGCGGCAATTTTCAGCTCCACTGCCTCGTCTGAAGGGGCAGGTTCTATGAAGCGGGTGGGTAGACAGGGGGAGCATTGGGTAGCATACTTCTCTCAGGTTTATAGCCACAGCAACAAAGTTGGAATCATTCTCCACCGCATCACACTACCCAGGAGGTCCCAGTTTTCCATTAAGATAAAAGCAAAATACCGCGGATGCTGGAAAACTGAAACAAAAACAGAAAATGCTGGAAAAACTCAGCAGGTCTGACAGGCTCTTGGAGCAAGAAACAGAGTTAACGTTTCGAGTCCACATGACTCTGAAGAAGGTCATACGGACTCGAAATGTTAACTGTGTTTCTCTCTCCCCAGATGCTGCTAGACCTGCTGAGTCTTTCCAGCATTTTCTGTCTTTGTCCCAGATTTCCATCCTTGGCCTGTGTTGAATTAGCAATGGTTGTGGGGGGGAGGGGAGGGAGTGGGGTGAGGTTGGGCCCATACTCATTGGAGTATCTTGTTGAAAAATTTAAGGTCTTGAGGAGGCTTGACAGGATAAATCCCTCTCATGGTGGGATCCAGAACTAGGGGGCACAGTTTCAAATTTTGATAAAGTCCCACATACAATGTTAGTTTGCAAAATTAAAGCACATGGGAATGGGGCTCATGTATTTGTATGGATTGAGAATTGCTTAACAGACAGGAAACAGAGAGTAGGAATAAATGGGTCTTTTTCAGAGTGGCAGATGGTGACTAGTGCAGTACTGCAGGGATCAGTGCTTGGGCCCCAGCTATTCACAATATATATCAATGATTTTATGAGGGAACCAAATGTAATATTTCCAAGTTTGCTGACAACGCAAAACTAGATGGGAATGTGGATGGTGAGGAAGATGTTAAGAGGTTTCAAGGCGATTTAGACAAGTTGAGTGAGTGGTCAAATACATGGCAGATGCAGTATAACGTGGATAAGTGTGAAGTTATCCACTTCAGTAGGAAAAACAGAATGGCAGAGTATTATTTAAATGGTGATAGATTGGGAAATGTTGATGTACAAAGGGACCTCGGTGTCCTTGTACACCAGTCACTGAAAGTAAGCTTGTGGTGCAGCAAGCAGTTAAGAAGTCAAATGGTATGTTGGCCTTCATTGCGAGAGGACTTGAGTACAAGGCTGTCTTACTGCAGCTGTACAGGGCCTTGGTGAGACCACATCTGGAGTATTGTGTACAGTTTTGGTCTCCTTACCTATATTTTTTCCATAGAGGGAGTGCAGCGAAGGTTTACCAGATTGATTCCTGGGATGGCAGGATTTTTGTCTGAGGAGAGATTGGATCGACTAGGCCTGTATTCACTGGTGTTTAGAAGAACGAGAGGAGACCTCACTCAAATGCATAAAATTCTGGCAGGCATGGACAGACTGGACGCAGGGATGATGTTTCCTTTGTCTGAGGGGTCTAGAACAAGAGGTCACACTCTCAGGGTATGGGGTGGGCCATTTAGGACTGAGATGAGGAGAAACTTCTTCACTCAGAGGGTGGTGAACCTGTGGAATTCTCTACCACAGAAGGCTGTGCAGGCCAAGTCACTGAATGTATTTAAGAAGGAAATAGATTTCTGGACTCTCAACGTATCAAGGGGTGTGGAGAGAGAGAGCTGGAGTATGGCATTGAGATAGAGGGTCAGCCATGATCATATGGTGGAGCAGGCTCGAAGGGCTGAATGATCTGCTCCTGCTCCTATTTTCTATGGCCTGAATTTTCCCGTCGGCGAGTTGGGGGTGGGGCCCGCTCGCCAACGTGATAATGACATGGGATGACATTGGGAGGAACCCCCGACGTCATCCCGCCCCATTTAAATATTGAGGAAGGTGGGCGGACAGCGAAATCAGCTGTCCGCCCGTCGACCTGTCAATGGCCAATTGAGGCCATTGACAGGATGATTAAGGTAGTTAAAGGCCCTGCCCGTCCAACCTTAAGGCTGGCGGGCAGGCCAGGAGCCCCAGCGGACTTCTGAAAAAACATAAAACCTCATCCACTGGCGGGATGAGGTTTCATGTCCGCTTTAAAAATGTTTAATAAATTTTATGTGATATTTATTAAAATGTCCCATCTCGTGTGACATTGTCATATGAGGAGGATATGTTAATAATTTTTTATTTTTTTCTATTTTTTAAGTTTGTAAAACTTTCACTGATCTCCCTGAGACAGCACTTAGTCTCAGGGAGATGTGCGCTTGCACGAAAGAGCGCACATTGACAGATGGGGAATCCCTCCCCTCCCACACAGGAAGCACATAGTGCTTCCCGTCGGCCAGGCCGCTGGGCGGGCCTTAATTGGCCCGCCCACTCAAAATGGCGGCGGGGTCCTCTTCGGCGGCGGAGTTCGGCTGCCCGCCCGCCAACCTAGGGCAAAATTCTGCCCATATGTTTCTATGTTAAGGGGTCTCCTACTTAAGATGGAGATGAGGAGGAACTTCTTCTCTAAGAGGGCATCGAGTGTCTGGAATTCTCTTCCCCAGAGAGCGGTGGAGGTTGGGTTATTGAATAGATTCAAAGCTGAGTTAGGCAGATTTTGAGTGACAAGGGGGTCAAGGGTTATGGGGGACAGGCAGGAAAGCAGCATTACGGTCTCAATCTGATCAGACATGATCTCATTAGCTGGCTAAGCAGGCGCGAGGGGCCGAATGGCCTACTCCTGCTCCTACTTAGATTCCTACAAGGTGCTACTTCTGGCATCATATTAAGAAGAGGTAAATTGACCCCACTTCCTACTGCTAGAGATGTGAACTTGGGGTGGTTGGACTCAAGGTCCCAAACATAGGCTGCGTAATTAGTACAATAAGCGTTATTACAACCTGGAGTTTAAACTTTCCACATTTTAACCAAAGATTTTAGCAGTGAGGCCTTAAAATTGAAGAAAGTGGCTAGACGGAGGGGAAGATTTGCAGTTTGTGTAAAGTGCATTCTCCTCCCGTCCCCCACAAGTTCTTGGATGAAAAGCAAACTAATAGGATGCTCTGTGTTTGGACATCTGCGCTTATTGGCACAGCCTCATTCCCTTGCCGACTAAATCATTCGGATCTAGCAGTAGCCTACCTTCTTCACAAATCTCTAATGTCGCTTTTTTCTTAACTACAGGGTTGTTTGGCAGCAATGGGTTTACAGCCAGACGGCAACTCACATCCATGTCCTTGATACCATTAGTCTCCGCTATTCCAATACAAAACCTTTCCCAGTTCTGATGAATGGTCATCGATCTGAAGCTAACCCTGTTTCTCTCTCCTGACCTGCTGATTATTTCTGGCATTTTCTGTTCGATTCCACTCTTCCAGTGCTCTCCTGGCCCGTCTCTCATCTTCCGTGCTCCAAAAACATCCAGAGTTCTGCTGCCTGTATCCTAACTCACATCAAGTCCTCCTTGCTCATCGCTCCTCTAGCTCGCTGGCCTAGATTGTCGCCCAGTCCATCAATGTTTTGATTCTGACCTTCTCATTCTGGTATTCAAATCCCTCCAAGGCCTCACATTACATAGTATCTCCAGCCTGCTCCAGAGGTATCACCCTCCAGGAACTCTGCCTTCCACCACATTCTTGCCTCTTGTAACTCCCCGCTCATTGTCAGCCTTGCCTTCAGCTGCCAAGGCCCTGAGCCTCGACATTTCCTCCTGAAACCTCTCCTTTCTTTACTCCCTCTCTTCATCGAGACTTACCTCTTTGACCAAGCTTTTGGTCACCTGTCTTAATATCTCTTTATTATGGCTCGGAATCAACTTCTGTCTGTCTGATAAGTGCTTTGGGATGTTTGCCGAGGGCAAAGGTGCTATATAAATGCAAGTCGTCATTCTAGTCTCGATTCCCAGTCACAGGCAGCAGGATGGGAATTACAACTGGGCCCTGGGACCCCAGGTCAGGACAAGAAAAGAAACAAGGGGTTGAGGTTGAGGGGGGGTCAATGCTCCTGATCGCCATCGAGTGACACCCCCTGCAACCTCACCACCCGCACCCCCCACCCCCTTTCTTTAAAGGCAGGGAACCAGTGCAGGCTGACCGAGGACTGGATCCTGAAACAGAAACTGAAAAAGCAAGTTGTACTTACTAAAGTGGCTTAACCATGATTCTTAGTCTTTTGCTGGTATTGAAATGAATAAATGTGTGGATCCATTGCAGTCAGTGGCAAATATATAACAGTAAGATGGGTTGATGAGATGAACCATTTTGTGCAGACAATTTGATTGTGGTATGAATGCTTGATGCTCGCTGAATATTATCACGGAAACCAACCACTTAGAGCTGGACAAGGGAAGAATAATGGCACTTCACATGGCTGATTGTTAAAGAATTTTACTTCTGTCGCCCAGCACGCACAACTAGGAGGCAAGATAGCTTCCAAATGCTTTTAAAAAGCTATCACACTGGAGGTCAGTGTTTGCAGGATCATCCAGCCATGTTTACATCAATTGTCTTTATTAAGGTGATAGTGCACCAAATGAAGGAGCCAGAGGTCATAAGGTCATGAGAAATAGAAACAGGAGCAGGCCATTCAGCCCAAGAGCCCGTTCTGTCATTCAACAAGGTCATGGCTGATCTGATTGTGGCCTTAACTCCACTTTCCTGCCTGCGCCCCCCATAACCCTCGACTCCCTTCTCAACCGAAAATCTGTCTAACTCAGCCTTGAGTACATTCAATGACCCAACTTTCACTGCTCTCTGTGGAAGAGAGTCCTAAAGACTAATGATCTTCTGAGAGAAGAAATTCCTCCTCATCTCCATCTTAAATGGGAAATCCCTTATTTCTAAAATGTGCCCCCTCGTTCTAGATTTCCCCACAAGAGGAAACATCCTCTCAGAATCTTACACGTTTCAATAAGATCACTTCTCGTTCTTCAGGCAAGGCGACTGGTTTTTCCGGCGACCCCAATATCAAGCCCCTATGGGTGCCCTGAGCCCACCAGTGCAACCTTCCGAGTGGTGGCCCCTGCTTCGCCGTCTTTAGCGGGACGCGGCCCAATCAGTGGCGCTGGAGCAATGCCAAGCCGGCAACCCCGCCCGGAGAGATGGGCGTTGCCAAGGCAGGCAAGGACACCTCAACATGGAGGCGACCTTGGTTGTCTGCGAAGAAGTTGTAAATCAGGGACGCCCAAAGCCAGGAAGCCAGACTGAAGGGGAAACAGCCCTGCTGCTCTATTCATGGACAGGACAGCAGCCTCTTATCCCTGTGGCTCATCACTGCGACATGGAGCCTTTGGCTCCGACAGGCCCCCTGGGCTGTTGCACAGAGCGCCACTTTGATTGAGCTGGCAGCCCCTACACATGGCAAAACACAAGCGTCGGCTACACAATGGCCCCTCAGTGTCATTCGCTGTTTGTAGGAGCTGGCTGCGTGCAAATTGATTGCCCTGTTTTCTACATCACAACAGTGTCTGTGCTTCAAGTTGGCCTGAAATTCCATAAGACATAGGAGCAGAAATTAGGCCATTCGGCCCATCGAGTCTGCTCCACCATTCAATCATGGCTGATAAGTTTCTCAACCCCATTCTCCCGCCTTCTCCCCATAACCTTTGATGCCCTTACCAATCAAGAACCTATCTATCTCAGCCTTAAATACACTCAATGACCTGGCCTCCACAGCCTTCCGTGGCAATGAATTCCATAGATTCACCACTCTCTGGCTAAAGAAGTTTCTCCTCATCTCTGTTCTTAAAGGTCTTCCCTTTACTCTGAGGCTGTGCCCTCGGGTCCTAGTCTCTCCTACTAATGGAAACATCTTCCCCACGTCCACTCTATTCAGGCCTTTCAGTATTCTGTAAGTTTCAATCAGATCCCCCCTCATCCTTCTAAACTCCATCGAGTATAGACCCAGAGTCCTCAAACGTTCCTCATATGCTAAGCCTTTCATTCCTGGGATCGTTCTCGTGAGCCTCCTCTGGACCCTCTCCAGGGCCCAGCACATCCTTCCTGAGATATGGGGCCCAAAATTGCTCACAATATTCTAAATGTGGTCCGACCAGAGCCTTATAAAGCCTCAGCAGCACATCCCTGCTTTTATATTCTAGTCCTTTGAAGCTCCTCGCTGCCTTTAGAGGCGCTACATAAACGCAAGTCTTTTTCACCATGACCCGGGTTACTGGGCGGGCAGCCCCTGAAGCCGGGCAGCTTTCTGCTCAAAGCCAGTGTGGTGGCCGCGGGCTGTATAACCGGTTGGCAGCCGGTTAAAGCAATCTCTCTGGGATCTGCATTGTGAAATTTACTTGGCGTGCGGCCCAGGCTTACCCAAGGATGACGGAACGAGCTTGATGTCAGAGACGTCTCGCTTGCAGTCAAAGTCACCCATAACAAGCCCCGGTTTGTGGCATTAAGCATTTGTCATTGCTCAATGAGGGGCTGCGACTATCTATTTCTATAAACCGTGACAGCTTCCGTCATCCCCTCCCCCTCCCCCCCCCAACCCCCCGAACTCCCCCGGCATTAGACCCAACAAATCACAACTGAACTGTCTTCAAAAAGACAAGGGCACTCAGTTCCTCCCATTTCTGAACTGTGTACTAATCCAAAGTGATAACTGAGATACCATTGGGGAAGACAGTGATACAGAGAAGCTGCCAGTCGACAGCTATTAGCCTCTAATTGACCCCGGGACTGATTCAGACGGCTTCCCCCCACCCCCTCCACCCCCACTCCGCCACCACCATACCCCCCCTTCAAACACGGAGGGGTTAAGCTAAGCTTTTAAAGGGACCTAGCCTCAGCAGCAAAATAACACATCAGGGCATTACCACGCTCAAATAAGGTGATGAATATTTGAAAACAGTTTAAAGGGAAGAGGCAGCACACTGGGACAAAGCGGCTTACTCTCTGAGAGAGGCAGAAAAGGGACTGGATATGTGTGTATACAAGTATATCGAGGACAGTGTGAGTGTGTGCATGATCAGGTACATGAGTTCAGAGCTTGTGTGTACAGAGGTGGGGGTGTGTGTTGGAGTTGCCA
The DNA here is from genome assembly GCF_964194155.1 of Cetorhinus maximus. Classification (NCBI taxonomy): domain Eukaryota; kingdom Metazoa; phylum Chordata; class Chondrichthyes; order Lamniformes; family Cetorhinidae; genus Cetorhinus; species Cetorhinus maximus. The sequence goes on from NC_135895.1 coordinate 9,446,013, forward strand.
ACCCTCCAGGATTGCCCTGGAGTCTCCAGAGATTGAAGATTAAACTCCAAGATCCTGTTGGGAATGACCCTGGATAAAAAACTTAGGGGACATCCAAAGAAAAAAAAAAATAGAGCCTTTTTCCAGGCTCTTTGGAACTACTTTGCTTATCGCTAGAGAAAATATGGGAGATAGGAAAAAGATTGTTTGATTAGATGATTGTTGGTTAACAATCAGCCAAGGATGATTCTGAATGCTTTCTCAGTCAGCCATAGGAAGGCAGAGCACACCAAGGTTAGATAACCAACGATTGCAACTTGGGGGTGGGATGGTTGGAGACAGAAGGTCACGTGATAAAACCAGTCAACCAGAGATGTTGTGGAGGTGGGTGTAAGTGTGTATATGAGAATGGGAGTGGGAGAGAGCAACAGTGCATTTTTAAAATTATTATTTCACAGGATGTGGGCATCGCTGGCTAGGCCAGCATTATTGTTCATCTCTGGTTGCCCTTGAGAAGGTGGTGGTGAGCTGCCTCCTTGAACCACTGCAGTCCATGTGGTGTAGGTACACCCACAGTGCTGTTAGGGAGGAAGTTCCAGGATTTTTGACTCAGTGACAGTGAAGGAACAGCAGTATATTTCCAAGTCAGGATGGTGAGTGGCTTGGAGGGGAACTTGCAGGTGGTGGTGTTCCCATGCATCTGCTGCCCCTGTCCATCGAGATGGCAGTGGTCACAGGTTTGGAAGGTGCTGTCGAAGGAGCCTAGATGAATTGCTGATGTGCATCTTGTAGATGGTGCACACTGCTGCCACTGTGCATCTATGCTGGAGGGAGTGAATATTGAAGGAGGTGGATGGGGTGCCAATCAAACAGGCTGCTTTGTCCTGGTTGTTGTTGAGCTTCTTGGGTGTTGTTGGAGCTGCACTCATCCAGGCAAATGGAAAGTATTCCATCACACTCCTGACTTGTCCGTTGTAGATGGTGGACAGGCTTTGGGGAGTCAGGCGGTGAGATACTCTCCATAGAATTCCCAGCCTCTTACCTGCTCTTGTGGCCACAGTATTCGTATGGCTGGTCCAGTTTAGTTTCTGGTCAATGGTAACCCCTCCCCCATCATGTTAGTTGTGGGGGATTCAGTGATGGTAACATCATTGAATGTCAAGTGGAGATTGTTGGATTCTCTCTTGTTGGAGATGGTCATTGCCTGACACTTGTGTGGCGCAAATGTTACTTGCCACTTGAATGTGAGTAAAGAGCAGGAATTTGTCTCAACCAATGGTGCAATACAGGTGGCATTAGATCGACTGCCCATTGTATGCAGGGCCATGGGACTTAGTTTTCCCTTGAAGTCTATAGAATTAAATATCAATTACTGCTTATAACAGGTGATCAATCCCATGCCGGCACATTTTGCTCCACTGATCAAGACAAAATTCTACCCCTAAGTGTTTGGGAGCGAGTATGTGTAAGAATCCCCATGCAGAAAAAGTACAACATTACTGATTTATGGTGAACTGGGAGTCTGCTCGATAGCTCGATAACCATACATTCAAATCAAAATATTTCAAACTGCTGGTCATCGACATTTTTTGACTAAACTGGGTAAGTGTCAAGTGTGGGTCATTGAATTAAAAAGCAGTACCTGAATGACAGATGAAAATTAACCCCATTTTCCAATAAGCTTTTAGGGAGTGGAAATTCGTCCCTTTAGTCTCTCTTGGAGCCACATCCATTGTTTGCACTTTATTACTGGACCGATTTGAAGTCTGCAGCCAGACACCGAGTCTGGACAGCGCAGGCAGGTTAATATGAAGGCCGCCTAAAGTGCCCACTTTCGGGACTGAGGGGCTTCACCTCGTCTTCATAGACAGGCCGTCTCCTCAGGTCAGGTTCATCTCCGAGCGATCCATTTATCGAGAGATTGAAAATCAAGTGGTCTCTTTAGACAGCCTTCCCTGTGCATTATTCATTACGATGAGTGAACTCGACTGAGATCTGTGGTCGTTGTAGACACACAACTGTAAATGGGCTAACAATATTGGCAAGAGCTAATTCAGTACATCCATCACTGAGGGAGATTGATGTCTCCTTCACTGATTGAAACTTGATTAATGTGCTGCCATGACTCACTGGTTGAGGGCAGAATGGCCGAAAATTTTCCAGCGGAGCTGCTTGGCCTATCAGGCAAGCCGAAAATCCACCTCACCTTAATCAAGGGCACTACCAGTGGACCAGATAATGTAGACTAACTAATGTAGACAGTGGAACCTGAGGAAACAAAATGCAAAACTAATCTACAAAGTCATTATTATTCCAATGAGCGAGTGATCAATCTACGGAACAAACTCCCTAGAGAGGCCTAGATGGAAGTTGTTGGGACTGAATCATTCAAATGCAAATTAGATAGATTTGTTTCAGAAAATAACATTTTGAGATACAGGATATGAGTTAATTTCAGACATGACATGTGGGAAGTGTCGCATGCTTGGGAGGGACTTGTAACTTTGGACCTACAGTTCTCAAAGCTCTTCATCACCGGGGATTTCCACTCATCATGTCTGGGTCTTATAGACTCATCGGTTTTTGATTGGTAAGGGGATCAAAGGTTACGGGGAGAAGGCGGGAGAATGGGGTTGAGAAACTTATCAGCCATGATTGAATGGCGGAGCAGACTCGATGGGCCGAATGGCCTAATTTCTGCTCCTATGTCTTATGGTCTTATGGTCATCGGCAGAGCTTGATCACTTCACTAAACAACTCCATTGCAACACCTAGGATGGCAGAAGACAAACCTTGGTCCTTTCTTATCTAGCTATCTGTATGTGCACAGAATTCTGTGTCGGCCCATTCCATTTTCCCAAAAGCTACTTCTGTTTGTTTTTACACTGGGACCCTGACCCAGAATGATTTATGAAATGCCAAATCGGCCACATCCGATGAACTGTATCCCAACATCAACATCCGGTTCGGAGATACATGCAACTTGTTACTGTTAAAACATTTGGTTCCACCACATTTTCAGTTAGGCCAGGCCGGATGCGATCAACCTCTCAAAGCAAGCTTGGCCAAGAAGCAGAAAGGTGAAGAAGGAACTTTCTCTGTCTAAGGCTTACTAGCGATCGAGGACGGGCTTACGGAAGCTTAATTCAAATCCAACTTATATTCGCTCCCAAAGCACAAGATGGGCATCCAGAAGCAGAATGGACAAAGTAGATCACAAAGAAGACCTTTGAAGAGGCCCATGCATTTATAACAACTGCTCAGGTGGGTGGGTGGGAAGCAGCGATGGAAGTGGTCATGTCCACATCCTTACCCACTTCCAGGGAACAAACAGAAAAAGATTTGAGAAGCTCCAGAGATTCGAGCTGACTGCATGATAAATCGATAGGCTACGCCTGCTGCCTGATATTTTATTGAGCAGCAAAAAGATCACTGATGCGTAATGCCTGCAGAGATGGTCACGAGTGGCGGTATTAGGAATAAATGGTTTGAAATTGCTCTGCCTTCTGGTTGAAAAGAAAGCTTAATAAAGAAGGAGTTTTTGACGTGACAACCCGGGTGAGGTGGCACCATCTAAGCAATATCTTGTCACCCAACTGAGGACGGTTGCCATAACAACGGTGAGACTGCAAGGACAACTCGGGCCATCTTCAGCCTCACTGCCCTTTATCATCAATACAACAGAATTCAGAACAGCAGAGTTGAAGTGAAATGAAAAAAAAAACGTGACATTTAAGGATTAAACGATCCTGAGTGTTTTAAGTCAGTCATCGGGACGGAATCTAATAGGCATGAGTGCTATTGGCTTTAAGTTCCTGAAAGTACAGCCTGCTCCATGGCCCTGAAATGGAGGGACCCCCTCGGTGGCACCGGACATCCCTGCATCTCAGGCACAGCTGCTGGAGGGTTGACCCCTCTGATCACCGGGGCTCGCCTCCGTGGCTTCAGCACATTTGAAAAGAAAATTAACCCACCCTTCCAGGGCATCTCAACATGGAGGTGCCCTCTCCTTCTTCCCGCAGCCTCAGCAGTTGACCACCTCACTGGGTGGCGCTGCTGAGGATGTTGAGCTCCAGCCCTCTGATTGGGCCGGGAGCTCTGAGAGGCAGGCTGGGCCTACCTGAGTGGGACTGTGGTCCCGCTGGCAGCCTCTCAATTGGTTGCCACTGGTAAAATCGCCCGCTGTCCCACCCGCCACCACGCGCACTCTTGGGATCTGCTTTTAACCCTGGCGGTGGAAATTCCTCACTTGAGGTAAAATTCGGCCCAGTGCGCCGTTGACCCTGGGCTTTGTCGCAACTGAGACCAGTTCCATTCTTATCTGACCTCCATTCCCAACAGGGCAGAGATCAGCAGCAGGCAAACCCTGGCTGATTTTTTTTTCCCTAGAGCTCTATGCTGAGTTACATTGTATTTACTGCACAGAAGAATGTTGACCCTCCTGATTTATGGTTTATGCTCCACATGAACCTCCTCCCATCCTTCATCATATAATTCCGTCAACATACTACTTCCATTCTTTCCTCTAACACGTCTTTATCTAGCTTTGCCCTTAAATGATCCTTTGCTATTCACTACTCCATGTGGTAACATTTGCTTTTCATTCATTCAACGTGAGCATCACTGGCTAGGCCAACATTTTTTTTGCCCATCCTTAATTGCCATGGTGGGAATTGAATTCAGATCCCCAGAGCATTAACACTGGATCTCTGGATTACCAGTGCAGTGACGATACCACTACAGCACTGTGCTCCACATTTTCAAAGCTCTCTGTGTAAGACGTTTCTCTTGAATTCCATTTTGGATTTATTAGTGACTGGATCTCCCCAACAAGTGGAAACACCTTCACTATGTCTACCTGACAACTGTTTCATAATCTTAAAGACATCTATCAGGTCACCCTTCAGTCTTCTTTTTTTTCAGGGAAAAGAGCCCTGGCCTGTCCAATTTTTTCCTGGTAAGTATAACCTCTTGGTGTCATTCTTGTATAACTTTTTTGCACCTTCTCCAGTGTCACTATATCCGTTTTATAATATGGAAACTGAAACTGTTCACAGCGCTCTCAAGGTGGTCTAATCAAGGTTATATTCAAGTTTAGCATAAACTTCTCTGTCTTTCGATTCTATTCCTCTAGAACGGAACCCCAGTGAAGATGTTTCCACTTGTGGGGGAGATCAAAACTAGGGGCCATAAATGTAAGAAAGTCACTAATCAATCGAAAAGGGAATTCAAGAGAAACTTCTTACCCAGGGAGTGATGAGAACATGGAACACATTACCACATGGAGTAGTTGAGGTGAATACCATAGATATATGTAAGGGGGAAGCTAGATAAACCCATTTTTTAATGGCCTTTGTAATTACTTCTGGTGATGTGTACCCCTCAGATCCCTCTGTTCTTCTAACTCATTCAGACCCTTATTTTCCAAGGGGATACAGGAATACCCCACTCTAAGTGGTACATACTTTCCTGGAAAGCACTACATTAATCGAAATTACATATATTGAAGCAAGTTTTCCAATTTAAATGTATGTAATATCAGGAGATGCATTCCCATCCCAAGATTTATAGCCCCAATGAGGAACATACACAAGTACACGTTATTTATCAGCCAAAAATAAGAAACCACAATGTAAATAAATCTTCTACATTCCCAGTGATGTGACAAAGAACCAAAGAGAACAGGTTTTATTGCTGAAAAGAGAAACATGTTGCTGAAGCTTGTCATCTTGCACTCATCAGGACAAATGCAAGAATGCCAAATTTCAAACGATCACAACAATTTATACCACAGGAGAAAATGGTGCTGATTGGTTGGCAAGTCAACTTTGATTGTCCAGGACGTTGCCATGGAGAAAGCAACGAGGGGCTATAGGCTCCCCAAGCTCCTCGGTCATTCAAAAATGGCGCAAGGCTTGCACTCATAGGCTCATAGATGTTTACTGCACAGAAGGAGGCCATTCGGCCAATCATGTCCATTCCCACCACCCTCTGGGTGAAAAAAAATTCTCCTCAACTCCCCTCTTAGCCTTCTACCTCTTACCTTAAATCTACGCCTCCTGGTTATTGACCCCTCTACTAATGGAAAAAGTGTCCTCCTATCCACCCTATCTATGCCCCTCATAATCTTATACACTTCTATCAGGTCTTCTCTCAACCTTCGCTGCTCCAAGGAAAACAACCCCAGTTTATCCAATCTTTCCTCATAGCTCAGACCCTCCAGCCCAGGCAGCATCCTGGTAAATCTCCTCTGCTTCCTCTCCAGTGCAATCACATCTTTCCTATAATGTGGTGACCAGAACTGCACACAGTGCTCCAGTTGTGGCCTAACCAGCATTTTATACAGTTCCAGCATAACCTCTCTGCTCTTGAATTCTAAGCCTCGGCTAATAAAGGTAAGTATCCCAAATGCCTTCTTAACCACCTTATCAACCTGCCCTGCTACCTTCAGGGATCTATTGGATATGCACACCAAGGTCTCTCTGATCTTTAGTACTTTCCAGGGTCCTACCATTCATAGTGTAATCCCTTGCCTTGTTAGCCCTCCACAAGTGTATTACCTCACACTTTTCCAGGTTGAATTCCATTTGCCAGTACTCTGCCCACCTGACCAATCCATTGATATCCTCCTGGAGCTTACGGCTATCCTCCTCACTATTTACCACCCTACCAATTTTTGTGTCATCCGCGAACTTCTTGATCACACCCCGTACGTTTAAGTCCAAATCATTTATGTACACCACAAACAGCAAGGGCCCCAGCACTGAGCCCTGTGGAACCCCACTGGAAACAGACTTTCAGTCACAGAAACATCCCTCTACCATCACCCTCTGCTTCCTGCCTCTCAGCCAATTTTGGATCCGTCGTGCTGCTTTGCCTTGGATCCCATGGGCTCTTACTTTCTTGACCAGTCTGCCATGAGGGACCTTATCTAAAGCCTTGTTAAAGTCAATGTAGATCACATCAAATGCATTACCTTCATCCACACTCCTAGTTACCTCCTCAAAAAATTCGATCAAATTTGTCAAACACGACCTTCCCTTAACAAATCCATGCTGACTGTCCCTGATTTATCCTTGTCTCTCCAAGTGCAGATATATTCTGTCCCTCAGAATTCTTTCTATTAACTTCCCTACCACCGAGGTTAGACTGCCTGGCCTGTAATTTCCTGGTCTATCCCTTCCTCCCTTTTTTAATAATGGGACAACGTTAGCAGTCCTCCAGTCCTCTGGCACCTCACCTGTGGCCAGAGAGGAGTAGAATATTACCACCAGGGCCCATGATATTTCTTCCCTTGCCTCCCTCAACAGCTTGAGATACATCTCATCTGGGCCTGCAGATTTATCCACTTCTAAGGCTGCTAAACCCATTAGTACCTCTTCTCTCTCTATGTTAATTTCCTCTAACATTTCACAGTCCTCCACCCTGATGTCTATACCTTCATCATCCTTTTCCATTGTGAAGACCGACGCAAAGTATTCATTGAGGACTGCACCCATGTCTTCCGGGTCGACACACTCTGACCTAATTGGCCCTACTCTTTAACAAAAACAGAATTACCTGGAAAAACTCAGCAGGTCTGGCAGCATCAGCGGAGAAGAAAAGAGTTGACGTTTCGAGTCCTCATGACCCTTCAGCAGAATATTATTGTTTTGGCCCTACTCTTTCCCTAGTTATTTTCTTGCTCTTTATATATTTAAAAATAAACCTTTGGGTTTTCCTTTATTCTACCAACCGATGCTTTCTCAGACACTCTCTAAGCTTTCCTAATTTCCTTTTTAAGTTCCTTTCTGCACTTTTTATGCTTCTCTAGGGACTCTGCCGTACTGAGCCCTCATTATCTGCCATAAGCTTCTCTTTTTTTCTTAATCCCAACCTTTATGTCCCTTGACATCCAGGGTTCTCTGGACTTGATTCCCCCCCTTTGTCTTTATGGGAATATATTCGCCCTTTACTCTCATATTTCCTTCTTGAATACCTCCCACTGCTCTGACACAGTTTTATCTGCAAGTAGCTGCTCCCAGTCCACTTGGGTCAAATCGTATCTCATCTTAGTAAAATTAGCCTTAAATTCCTTTTGTTTATAGAGAGTGGCTCCCTGTGCCTGAATGAATGTCATACAAACATACGTATTAGGAGCAGGAGTAGGCCACTCGGCCCCTCGAGCCTGCTCCGCCATTCAACAAGACCAGGGCTGATCTGATTGTAACCCTCAACTCCACATTTTGCCCACCCACCATAACCTCTGACTCCCTTGTTGGTCAAGAATCTATCTGTCTCTGCTGCAAAAATGTTCATTGACCCTGTTGACTTTGTTCAAAAACAGAACAAGTTTTGTTTTCCCCAACTGCTCTATAACAAGGCAAGGTTGGCACCCAACACCCACCCCCAATCCTTTCATCTCCTGGTAGCAGACGTCTGTTCCATAACTGAATAGCTTCTCGTCCTCGGTTCTCTTCTTCCTGCAGATCCAGTAATCGCTCTCCAGGCGATGGGAGTGCTGGAGGCATTAAGCACTTCAGCAAGCCCCAGGATATCCAGAATGCAGTGCTGGTGCTCGACGTTGGAGCTGTCAGGCTCCTAGTCAACTTCCTGGGGCTCTACTCTGCGCTCCAGAGGTGTGCAAGATGTGTGAGTGGCCGTGGGCCACTACACTGCCAGTGTCGCCGTTGCCGTGGAACATACAGAGCCACAACACGCACATTAAGCACGCCCATAATGTGGCCACAAGCGAATGACCAACGGAAAAAACCAACGACACCATTCCAAGGAGTTTTGAGGATGGGGGAACGGGGGGCAGGGGGTAGGGGGTAGTGGGGGATAGAACAAAACCTAAGCTGAAAGTTCTAGAGAATGGGGAAACAGCCCTTTCATTATTTCACCAGCCAGCAACTATGCAGGTGGTTACAAAAGCTTTTGCACCCAGTTCCCAACTACTTAATAATAGTGCATGTAGCACGTACAAATAAGTGGGTAGTAATTTTTTTCAACTCCTTGATAACAAAGCTACATTATCGAAAGTACTTAGAATGAGGTGTATGTGGCATCCTTATCTGTCCTACCAAAATGTGTTACGTTGCATTTATCTACATTGACGTTCACTTGCAAAATACACTCCTCCCATTCTTCAAGTTTAGTAAAGCTTCCTGTATTTTGTCGAAGTCCTCCTAAATTGGGTCATTGGTAAATTTTGAAACTACGCTTCCTATCCATTTACGTGAATGGTGAATAATAGTGGTCCCAGAATCGATCCCTGTGGAACACAACAGTCTGAGTACTGACCTTGAACTCCTGCTCTCTGCTTTCAGTTTTGCAGCCAGTTTACTGTTCATTCTGCCACTTCTTCCTAGAATTCACATGTTCCGACATTAGCCATGAGTGTACTATTTGGTATCTTATTGAAGCCTTGCTGGAAATCCAAATATTTCATGTCAATTTCATTACCCCTGTCTATCCTTTCAGTTACTCCTTCAAAGAATTCAACAAGGTTGGCCCAGCATAACTTTCCCTCTTGAAATCTGTGCTGACAATTCTATTACATCTTTGAGTCACGATTCTATTTTCTTTCCTAATGCTGATGTTAAGCTAATTGGTCTGTAGTTCCCTGGACTTGTTCTGTCTTCCTTTTTATATATAGGAACCACATTAGCTGTCCACCAGTCCTCTGACACCATTTCCTTTTCCAATGAATTTTTATATATATGTAATTGTCTCTCTGCTATCTCTTCCCTAACTTCCATTAATATTTAGGGATGCAATCCTCTCCAAGTTTGATTAGTTTATCAATTACCTCCCCCTTTCTAGCTTAAATGCCTTTATATCTTTTTTGAGCACTCCTTTGAATGTCACGTCCAGCGCGTTTGCCTTGCTATTTACCGGGGAGACTTGATAATTATTTAAGATACAAACAGAAAATGCTGTAAACATTCAATAGGTGAGGCAGCATGTGCGGCGAGGGAAACAGAGTTAATGTTTCAGATTGATGACCTTTTGCCAGAACTGAAAAAATGTCACAAAGCAGGCAGCTGAAAACTAGCACCCTCAGCAAGATCACCAGACCTGTGATTCCAAAGGCACAAACACCAATATGATGGGCACTTTGTAAGTCAAGGCGGGGTGGGGGTGTGTGTGTGGAGGAATAAAAAGCACCTGGGCAAAAAGAGTGGCTGAATGTTTCTCAAAAGAAGGTAGAAAACAGAATCTGACACTTTCACCTGTTCAAAAGGGAATCTACCACTGATGCTGAGAAAACCCCCATATTTTCCTTTAGAACCGTCAACATCTATTACATGAGCTGAAACATTCATCATCTGCAGTATTTGCTGTTTTGTTGTGCATGGTTTTCATCTCTGGTCCATTTTGCTGTCGCACACTTTCTCTCATAATCAATATTTTTTCATTTACAGAACTTGGCAGCTGTAAGATACCCAAGAACATATTGTGTTTGAACACACACCAGACTAGATACAGATATCATGTGAGGAGGGGACAGTAAATCATAAGTTAGAGGACAAAAAAAGGGCCTCCAGATGAAAGAAAAGCCGTTCAAGAAATAAAGGCATGAAAAAAAAACCAACGTGGCATCCAACAGGGACTTCGTTGAATCAAAGTTTCAGCTACTTCCTCCAGTGTATTGCATGTTTGAACTTTAGTATCAGACACATTTTAAGGAACATTACTTTGCCAGAGAACACTTCTCGCCTGTTGTGAAGTTAACTGACTTGGCACCAACCAGCAATTGGACTAAAGAGCTCCGCAACCAGATGGGTAAGCCGTGGCTCAGTTGGTAGGACTCTCGCCAGAGTATGAAGGTCATGGGTTCAAATCCCACGTCTGAGACTTGAGCATCAAAGCAAGGCTTGGCTCTCCAGCAATGTTCCCTCTAAGCTGTGTGACTGTGCAGCAATGAAGCTCCCCCACAGGCTGCATACAAGTCTGCCCCTTTAAATTGCCATGTATGTATGGTCATGCAAAAAAATTTAAAGGGGCCCCTGCACTTGAATAAATCGTCTATGCTGCCCAAAAAAAAATCGAGGGAACATTGCACTCGGTGCAGTAATAGATTGAGTGAATGAGTGAAATTACAGCAAATGGATTTCAATTAAGAGGCAAATCTGGATGAAGAAAGAATAGAACGGGGCACTTCCTAAATGGCGAACAGCTCAATTGGAAGTCCAAAGAGACATGGGGATGGGAGTCCAGATACAGAGATCATTTAAGAGTCATGAACCAGCACAGAAAATAATCAAAAAAGCTAATGGAATGCTGGCTTTGTATCTCGAGGAATAGAATACAAGTGGGCAGGCGTCAGGTTTCCGCTATGGTTGGACCACACCTGGGGGACTGCAAGCTGGATTGGACACCACGTTTTAAGGAATTATCCCTTGGGATTGAAGGGAGCGCAGTGTAGATTTACCAGAATGATACCTGGACTCCAAAGATTAAATTACTGGGAGAGATTACACAAATTAAGATTGTATTTTATGGAATTTAGAAGATTAAGGGTGACTGATTGAAATTTTCAAGATATTCGAAAGTGAAAAGACAGGGTAGATAGAAAGAAACTATTTCCACTGGTTGAGGAGTTCAGGTGGAGGGGGCATAGTCTAAAAATTAGAGCCTATCCATTCAGCAGTGAAATTAGGAATCACTTCTACATGCAAAGCGGTAGAAGTTTGGAACATTTCTGCAAGTGAAAATTGATGCTAGATCAATTGTTAACTTTGAATCTGAAATTGATAGATTTTGTCAACCAAAAGCAATAAGGGATATGGGGCAAAGGTGAGCATGTGGAGTCAGGCCACAGATTAGCCATTGTTTAGCGGAACAGACTCAAGTGGTGAGTGGCCTCCTCCTGTTCCTAAATCTTACTGAGGGAGTGCTGCACTGTTAGAGGTGCCATCTTTTGTGTGAGATGTTAAACCTCTCCTGAAATTATTAACCTAATTAACCTGAGTGCAGAATCCACGGGAACTGTTGAGGTTAAAGGTGTTGTGTTTGATTGAATTACTGGAATGGTTGCTCACAATCAATGATTCCCATGTGGAATAGCCAGTTGATAACCATGTGGTCTGAAACTTGGGGAAGATTACTCACCCGAAGAGAGGAATTTGGAGCAGAATCTCAGGCAGGCTGCCCACCGCACCCCTTCCCCCATAAGTGATGCTGAGGTTCACCGCCTTCCCGCACAGAATCGGAACGGCTGTGGAATCCAGTTCACCCAGTCATGAATAACACGCTGTTTCCCACGGCTGGAGAGTCTAGAATTAGGGGTAGAATTTTTCCCTCGTCAGACGGGCACAGGCCCGACCTGAACAGGAGGAAAGTAGTGTGCGATGATGTCAGGCAAGCCTCCCGACGTCATCACACGCATGCACGATATTTCGGTCAGCGGTAAGAGGCCTGTTAAGCCCATTCATTAATTAATTGGGCGAATCGGCCCAAGCGGCCTTTGGATTTTCGAGGAAACCTCATCCATGTTTCCGATGTTGATTAAAGATAAAATAAACCATTTAGAACTCATTTTCAACACGTACCTGCTCAGGTGTCAGGCTCACCTCAGTGGACGTGTTTTCTTTTTTCTTGAAGACTTTATTTTTAACGTGAAAGACCTTCAGCTCCCTGAGGAAGTTCTGTGCCTTCAGAGAGCTTTCACTGAGCGCATCCACGCTCGCCCTCCTCCCGCCACCCGCCACCCCGGCAGCGCTGAGAATATCAGTGCGTGTTTCCCACTGGGCTGGCCATTAACTGATCGGCCAGCGTGAAATCGCGGGGTCGGGGCCTGATCACGGGCGGGCGGTCCGTTGCGCGGCCACTCTCCCAGGCCTGCCCGCCCACCACCTCGCCCGCCCGACGAGGTGAAAACTCTGCCCTGGGAGTCACAGCCTCAGGACGAGGGGTCGGGAGAAAGGGCTTCACTCAGATTTGTGAAGCTTTGAGTTCTGTCCCTGTGGGCTATGGATGTTCATTGAGTGCATTCAAGGCAGGGATGGATAGATTTTCGGACACGAAGGTAACAACAGGGATATTGGGATAGTTCTCAAAAGTAAAGTGAGTAAAGATCAGGCATTATCTCACTGAGTTCAACGGGCCACATGGCCTACTAATGCTGCTATTTTTTAATGACAAGACCTACATAAAGTTGACGTACTCCAGGGCGAGTGTTGCACACGAACACAATGTCATAGCGTGGAGTGTTGTCACGGGCAACAACAAAAAAACCTCCCTTTCGGACACCTCCTGTATGGTTAGTTGAGATTGCACGGTGACCTCAGCTGCGCTTTCATTTGCTGCCAATGCCGCTTGCTGGGACGTACTTTGGTCGTGGGCTGTTTCACGTGTGCAATTCGTGGGGTGGAAGTGGTCGCAGGCTGCCTGGAAATGGTTTTGGAGGGTTACATAGAAATTATAGCTCAGAAACAGAAACAGTTCAGCCCAACCGATTAACGTAACCGTTCACGTTCCAAACAAGCCTCCTCCCACCCTACATCCTCTAGACCTAGCTGACAGCATCCAGTATCGATTTGGAAGAATTAAATCGGATTGTCTACCTTGTTGGGTTTTTTTTTCAATGCGAGAGAGCTGCTGTGACTTTCAGCCATTGGCAGAAAATAGGCAGCAATGAATGGCCTCCACCCATCGGACAGTTAGCTGTAGTTAGCCGACCTGCAGTTAGCCAACTTGCAATGTCCCAGAGGGATGAGGCTGCAGGGAAGGGAGGGTTATAGGGTCTCCCTAATATATGTGGAAGGGAAGGAGAAAATTGACTATACTGAACTAAGGCAAGGAGGTTCTCTAAGAGTTGAGAGAGATAGAGAGAGGAGGGGCAAAACACCACTGCTGTTGACCAATATTATTCCCAGTCATTATTACATACACTCTAATTGATATACGTAACTGCTTTTGGAGATTTATCTGGAAGCAACTGACAATCCTATTACTTATTGCTTACCCATATCCTCACAAACGAGCACTAAAACCAGAATGTCTGGTCATGGTCACATTGCTGCTTGTGGGACCTTGCTGTATGTGGGCAAACTGGTTGCCGCGTTTCCTGCGTAACAACAGTGGCTGTACTTCAAGAGCCATCTCAGTGGCTGTAAAGCACTTTGGGACAGCCGAGGTCGCACGCGGCGCCATATAAATGCGGGTACTTTCTTTTTTCACTGGTCCCACAGTTTTTTGATCCACTACCTGATCCATTTTACACGTTGGCTCCCTCTTCGTGTCAAGAGCTTCCGGACGCGCATCTTCCCTCACCCTTCGGCACTTTGCTTGCAGGGATCCAACACTCTCGTGCACCTTTGACAAGCTCAAACACGTTTGAGATGAGAGAGGGTCTGAACGTATATTCACACACGCGCGCAGACTTGAAAAGGGAAATTCTGCAGAGCTATCAAGAAAGTGCAGGATTAATTGGATGGCTCTTTTTGAAAGATTAAGCACAGATATGATGGACCAAATGCCTTCCTCCTGTGCTGTTAAGATTCTGTGATTTGACAAAAGCTAGTAACCGCACTAAACGTGCACCAAAGCATCAGCAAAATGGAGAAGCCTGAACTGCGACCCAGATTTGAAAAACATTTATGCAACGTGATAGCCACTTTTCATATTCCCTTTGGATTTTCTTTTTAAGCAGTTTCGTACAAAATGCCCATAGTAATAGGATGCAATTCGACTGTCAGACAGCAGTTTCATGTCGAGTCATTAATTATCCTTCATTCTGACAGCAATTCCACTGACACTAACAAGGCTGGTGAAGCAAAGTGTAGTTAGTCATGAGCTAGGAATGAATATGAATAACCGACCTTTTCTGAATAAACATAACTCTAAACAGTTATACCCCATTACTAAGGTAACCAATATGATACCTTCTACTGAGTGTACATAATTCAAACATCTTGCTGCCTCAATGTTTGCTCAGAAATGAAATCTAACATGTGCAGCCGTCTGCTATTTACCAAGAACGAGCAGAAAAGAGTGAATAGAACTGGTTACCTTATTCAGACACACAAAAGGAGCGCAGATTGCCCTGTTGTTTAATTTATTGCCGTCTTTTGTTATTTTACGACATACACAGCAAGCAAATAATAACCACCTTGTTTAAATACTCTCTGCTCAGAGTGATGACAGTGGCCTGATCTGCTTAGATGAGTGTGTCGCTTAACCAATACAAAACTTGGGAAGGGTTCCAATAGCTGGCTGTCAGGGGAAAGAGAGAGAGAGAGAGCGAGAGAGAGAGAGAGAGAGAGAGAGAGACGGCGCTGAGATAGAGAGAGGGAAAGAGGAGAAAGAAGGAAAGAGAAAGAAATAAGAAAGAAAGAGAAATAAGGAAAGTAAAAAGAAATAGGGCAGAGTTTTATGTCCTGCGGGCGGGTGCGCACCCGAACTGATCGAGCGTAAAATGATGTCGGGTGAGTGTCCCAATGTCATCGTGCACCCACGCGATATTTCGGTCGGCGGGCACGCGCGAGAGTTGGCAGCATGCCTGTCGACAATTAAGAGGCCGATTAAGGCCATTACGGTATTCGTTAAGGCAGATTTTTCGCTGCCCGTCCAACCTTACGGTTGGCGGGTGGGCAAATCGGCCCAGGCGGCCTTGACATTTTTGAGGAAACCTCATCCACGGGCGGGGCTGAGGTTTCCGACATTAATTGGAAAAAAAATTTAAAACGTTCTGACATCATTTTTGTTCTGTTTATGTTCGTGTGAGGGAATCCTGCGTGGGGGGGACATGTCTATCAGATTTTCAGAATCTTTATTTTTGTTTTTAAAACCCTTCAGCTTCCCGAGGCAGCTTTCAGCTCCCCCCATGCCCCGCGCTGACTCCCTGCGCTCACCCTCCTCTCGCGCGTTTCACATTGGCAGCCCGTTAATTGGCCAGTCAGCGTGAAATCGCGGTCGGAGGGCCGATCGCGGGCTGCAGAGACCATTCCCCGGCCCCTCCCGGGCCCGCCTGATGACCCGGGACATTCTGCCCATGAAGAAGGGGGGAAGAAAAAGGAGGGAAGAGAAAGAGTACGGGAAAGAGGGAAAGAGAAAGAAAGGCAAAACGGAAAAGGGGAAGGAAGAAAAGGAGAAAGAGAAAGAAAGAAAGCGGGAAAAAAAGGACTTGCTTTTATATAGCGCCTTTCCCAGCCTCCAGGCACATTCGAAAGCACTTTACAATCGATGAAGTACTTTTTAAATGAAATCACCATTGTGATGTCAGAAGAAGGGCAGCCAATTTGTACATCGCAAGCTCCCACAGACAGTCATGTGATTTAGGACTGAGATGAGGAGAAATTACTTCACTCAAAGGGTCATGAATCTTTGGAACTCTCTACCCCAGAGGGTAGGGGAAGCTCCATCAGTGACTATACTTAAGGCTGGGTTGGACACAGTTTTGGTCTCTCAGGGAATCAAGGGATATGAGGAGTGGACGAGGAAGTGGAGTTCAAGCTCAAGGTCAGCCATGGTCGTATTGAATGGCAGAGCAGGCTCGATGGGCCGAATGGTCTACTCCTGCTTCTATTTCTTGTGTTCTTGAGAGGCTCGTGCACTCCAACGATCCCTTGAACAATGCCATCGGGAATTCCTTGCTCCTGGTTAGGCCACTCATGGTGACAAGGGTTGGTGGGGGGTGGTGGTGGGGGAGGTGCCAGATAAAGTGCAGTCCAAAAAATCCTCAAGAGCAGAACCGGCAAAGTAAGGCCGCGCGTCTCACCGACTGTGAAGGTGGAAGAAGGCTGCAGTGGCAAGATGGGCCTGGTCATCGTGGTTTGACATGTCAAAGAAATCTGAGCATCAAGATCCTGTGGACAATGATGGCATCCCAAGGTCCCCACGTTAAACAAAGCCCGACGCAGGCTTCTACCAGGGTCCATTTGCCAAGTCCTGTGGTGATGGAGAATTGGCAATGGGGGCAGGGCATTGAACCTGGGAGACCCTAGTCAAGAATCTACACAAGGCAACAGGTGCATGAAGGTCATTGGACATCTGTGTAGGGAAGAGACGAGCAGTAAAGAGCTGCATCTGCATCTGATCTCAATGCCTCGGCTTATTAAAGGAAGAAAGACAGAATTTGGATTCCTTATTGCTAAGCAGCACGCCCCCAGTGGAAAACACGTATGGCTGTACATTGGATGAGGTTATAGTTGACCTGACGCCCATCTCCTCCCCCAGCCTTACCTCCAAACTCGATCGTAAATAATGAACGGTGGTGATATATGAATAAAGGTGGAGACCACCCATGGATCGGCAAGGAGTCAACACTTGCGGCAAAGGAGGGAGGGGAGAAAAGGGAGAAGGAGAGAAAAGAGAAAAAAAAAAATTCTGGTGCGTTCTTTGAACAGCAAGCTGATTAATGGTTTGGAATGGTGGTGCTGCATATTCTCAATCTGTTACAAAGCTCACTACGCAAGCAGGCTTACCTCCTCCGGGTTAGTGACCTCAAGATTGTCTGAGCTCTCAGACAGCAAACCAACAACACATGAGAGTGGTTAACTATAAAAGCAAGCGAAACGCTGCAAAAATAATTCCCCATTCAGCCTCTCCTAGCCAATCTGTTTCGGATTAGAACCCATCACGAGGGTTACCTCTGTTCCTTGTTTTGTGTTTTTTAAGGACACCAACAGTGAAAATGTCCACTTTACAGAGGGCATTTTTCTGTCCTGGTACATCATACCCGCACACAGATGCCAGCTCAAACCAACCAACCCAAGTTTGAATTGTACGCCAATGTATCTTCTTTACGGACTTTCTTTAACACGTGCCAATAGAGCCACATCAACGACTCCAATTGATTAACAGTTATTATACAACCTCCCTCAGGAAAAAAAAACAGTCTCCGTCTCCCCAGTATTAAACTATCAAGCAGAAGCTTAAAGAAGAATTCAAGTCTTCCACCTCTCCCTCTCGTGAATCTTACTGAACTGACCCCGCACCACCAGCACATCAACATTCTCCTGTGGAATACCTGACACGTATTAACAAACAACTGCACTAAGACGTGTAGGATATATACTGTGAAATGAGGTTGTCTCATAAGACAGATGTTTCAAATGTTTTCTCGGAGTACTGCTGGCTAACTTATCCATTCAGTTCTGGCTGAGTTCCACTCTTTCAATTCTCAGTTGACATCTCAAATGTTGAGCAGAACATATTTACCTATCATCTTGTTTTTATGCTTTACAGTGACTAATTTCAAAAGGTATAATCCACACCCACACAGTGTTAGTGAGAGGAGTGCTGCAGGGCATTCAATGTACAAATATATATATATATCTGTAGACATTCCATAATTTATACTCGCGAACCAATCTGATTAATGCACATTCTCAAGCTATTCAGTGGAGATAATGCTCCCCCACTGAATTCAACACAAATACGTCTGGTTTTCCTATTAAAAGAAAGAGCTTCTCATTTTGTGTGTTAGTTTTCTCTCGTTCGATTCAGGCTCCTGCCGGGTTTTACGGTCCTCCCAGATCCTTTGGCGCTTTGCGTCGAGTGGACCAACTTCACATGCGAGTCGAGGCGTCGAAAGCGAGACGTTTCACTTCTGTGGCCATCTGCACGTCTCGGGGAAGTTGCACTGGCGCTCTTCTGACTGTTATATTTTCTTCTGTACGTTCATGGGATGTGGGTGTCGCTGACCAGGCCAAAAGTTATTGTCCATCCCTCATTGCCCTTGAGGAAGCGGAGGTGAGCCATTTTCCTGATCATCCTGAGTGGCTTGTTTGGTTACCTCATAGGGTAGTCAAAAGTCAATCACATAGCTGTGGGTCTGGAATCACGTGTAGGCCAGACTGGGTGAGGACGCCAGATTTCTTTCTCTAGAAGACATCGGGTGGAGTTTTATGAGCCCTCCCGCCGGGGGAATTTTCCAGTCCCCCCAGAGTCAATGGACTTATGAACAGCTCACTGCATTTTCCAGCCCCATCCCTCAACGCCATCCAGGACAAAGCAGCCTGCTTGATTGGCATCCCATCCACCACCTTAAACATTCAATGCCTCCACCACCGATGCAGGGCAGCAACTCACCAAGGCTCCTTCGACAGCAACTTCCAAACCTGCCACCTCTACCACCCTGAAGGACAAGGGCAGCAGATGCATGGGAACGCCACCACCTGCAAGTTCCCCTCCAAGCCGCTCACTCTCCTGACTTGGAAATACATTGCGGTTCCTTCCTGGGTCAAAATCCTGGAACTTCCTCCCTGACAGCGCTATGGGTGTAACCACACCAGATGGACTGCAGTGGTTCAAGAAGGCAGCTCACCGCCACCTTCTCAAGGGCAATTAGGGATGGGCAATAAATGCTGGCGTTGTCAGCGGCACTCATATCCATGAGCCAATTAAAAAAAAGGGTACCAAAATGCTGAAGTGGAAAATCCTAACCAGAGCACTGGCAGAATGTCCGAGCATATGCAGGTGGTGGGGAGGCGGAGGGGGGGTGTCAGGTGGAACACTAGAAACAGTCCATGTCCAAGTGATCTGCGCTGGATTTTATGCACTACACGAGCCTTCTCCTACCTCACCTCGTCTCGTCTCATTCGCTGAACACATCCTCTTCTTCCTTGCTTGCTCATGAACTCAAAAGGTTGCCTCTGGTGTCATGTCATGTGACAGGAAATCAAGATTACACTACAGATGCCCCGACACACACTAAGCATTTGCCCTTAGTCCTGTTCGCCCATCGTCCCTGCGCTTGCTGACGTATCATAGCTTCCACCCCAGCGATGCCTCGATTTTAAAATTCTCACCTGTGTTTAAAACGCTCCATGGCCTCATCCCCACTTTATCTCTGTAACCTTCTGCACTCCTCCCTGTCTATTCCTGATTTTAAACATTCCACCACAGGTGCAATGGGCTCTAAGCTCTGGAATTCCCTCCCTAAACCTTGCCACCTCTCTACCTCTCTCTCCTCTTCTAAGACGCTCCTTAAGACTGACCTCTTTGACCAAGCTTTTGGTCATCTGCCCTCATATTTCCTTTTGAGGCTCCGGTCAAACTTTGGTTGATAAATCTCCTGTGAAGCGCATTCGCTATGCTAAAAGTGCTTGATTAAATGCAAGTTGTTGTAAAGAAAGATGGAATTGTGACAGCACGATCACATATTGCAATCTAACAAAGCATTTTATTGACCGCGTTGGTGGACTACTCGATGGTCAAGTCTGGTCTGCCTTCGCCACACATGGAACCCAGTCAGGGATCGCTGAATAGCTATCGAGCTTCCTGGCCCAGTTTCAGACTCCTAAAATAGGGATCAGAGAGAAGCTTTCCAGATTCTTTCACAGCCCTGCCTCCACCCCACCCCCCCGCACCCCACCTCCAAACAAACCCCTGAGATTAGAATGGCTTTTTAAAAAAAAAAAATCGTTTTGCTTCTCATCCAGCAGATCACAGGGCTTCTGGGTGGGGTTGAGTCTGTAAGACGCTACACAAGGCATTGTAGTTGCGTAGGGTAGGTTTGGTGGACCAGAGACCCTTTCACTGTCTGCCATTGACTATTTCACTGTCTGCCATTGACTATATGTGCATGAGAAAGGGAACATTAGCTCAAGTTCACAAGGGGTGAAATATTGCAGCTCCCCATCCCCTAAGATCCTTTCATCTACCCCCCACCCCCCCCACAATCATTGGTTGCAGCTGCAAACAGCTAACTCGGTATGGACTGGGAATTAACTACAGGACCTCCTGACGTGGGTGACTCAGCTAACTCCCAGCTGAGGCTCAGTGAGTAGCATCTTCACCTCTGAGTGAGCAGGTGCGGATTCAAGTTCCACTCCAGGACTTAAGCACAAAAATCTAGGTCGACATGCCGAGGGAGTGCTTCACTGTTGGGGATACTGCCCTTTGGACGGGACATGAAGCTAAGGCCTCCTCAGTCCTCCAGGTGTAGGGAAAAGATCCCAGGAAACTATTTCGAAGAAGAGCAGGGGTGTTATCCCTGGCCAATATTTATCCCTCAATCAACACCCCTAAACCAGATTGTTACATTGTTATTCATGGGAACTTGCCGTGTGCAAATTGGCTGCTGTGTTTGCTGTATTACAACAGTGACTACGCTACAGAAGTGCTTACATACATATGTACATCCTCTATCAGCTGGAAAATGCTTTGGGACATCCTGTGGTTGTGAAAGGCGCTATAGAAATGAAAGCTTTTTTTGAACGCCTGAGCCATGAAGGGGAGTGAGAAACCAAGGACATTCTTTTTTTAATTTAAGGGACAGCCTGATCATTTTGCTTGAGGTATTTGCACCAGCTCCCCATTCTCATTTCTGAACCATTCCATTTTCGACACACTCGGAGAGGGTATCGATCAATAGTCAGTTTGAACAACGCCTCACAATGGATTTTCTGCACTGCCTGAATAGCAATGAGTGCTCTTTCCAGAGACAAAGCACCACGCCAATTAACAAGCACTTCCCTGCTCCGACCCCCAGCCTAGACCATCGAGTCTGATCCATGCTAGGAGCAAACTAATGAACTTGAAGACTGGAGGCAGCCGCGATGGCTGTAAAGTTTGCTGGAGCACAGCTATGAAATATTGATGTCCTTCCAAGGACCGGAAAATATTGATGAAAAAAAAAAAGAAAGACTTGCATTTATTTAGTGCTCTTCACAACCACTGGATGTCCCAAAGCGCTTTATAGCCAGTGAAGTTCTTGTCGAAGTTCAGTCACTGTTGTAATGTAGGAAATGTGGCAGCCTACGTGCAGAAGACAAACACCCAGCAATGTGATGACAATCAAATAATCTGATTTTCGCGAATGATTTTTTTGTTGACTGAGGGAATAATTATTGGCCAGAACACCGGGGATAACTCCTCTGCTCTTCTCGAAATAGCGCCATGGAATGTTTTACAGATCTACCCAAACAGGCTGATTGGGCTTTGGTTTAACGTCTGATCCAAAACATAGCACCTCCGACAGTGCAGTGCTCCCTGCAGACTGCACTGGAGTCAATAATTTACAAACCCCGTCATGAGCTGTGGTTATTACAGCCCAATGTTTGTCTGGAGGAACAAATGTAAAAGGGATTCAGAAATGAGGTTATAACGAGCAGTGAGAGTGAGGTCTTGATAATGGACTGGGGTGTGAAACAGGCAGGTCAAATGAGGCTCACTGACTCAAAGCAGGTAAGATGAATCATCCCAGTCTACATGCACTGAAAGACATGGAAAACCAAAACCGTAGGCTGGATTTTACAGGTTCAAGCGGGATATGGGAGGCGGAATGGGAAGTGAGTGGTCCGCTCACTCCCTCCCCACCATCAGTAAAAGGGAGGCAGTGACGGTGGTATTGTCACTGGACTAGTATTCCAGAGACCCAGGGTAATGCTCTGGGCACCTGGGTTTGAACACCACCATAGCAGCTGGTGAAATTTGAATTCAATAAAAATATGGAATTAAAAGTCTGATGATGATGACCATGAAACCATTGTCGTAAAAACCCACCTGGTTCACTAATATCCTTTAGGGAAGGAAATCTCCTGTTCTGGCCTACATGTGACTCCAGGCCCACAGCAATGGGGTTGACTCATAAATGCCCTCTGAGCAAAGGCAATTATGGATGGGCAATAAATGCTGGCCAAGCCAGCGAAGCTGAATTTAAAAAAGCATGGCAAGCCAAGTGTTGGGCACACAATTAGCAGCTTCCTAGTTTTACATTGGGAAGTGGGGGGTGGGGGACTTCATGCCCAACCGGGTGTCTAGGCTGGGACATCTGGCGGGAGAGAAGTGGAAGTCAGTCACGGCCACCAATTTAAAGGCCCCGATCTCTCACTCTCTCCTTATTTGTTATGGCAGCCTAAAAACTGTAAAGAAATAAAGCTGAATTACATCCAAACACTGCCATCTTCGCCAGCAGAAGCTACTGCTCCCTGCCACCACGGTCCCATTGGCAGGCCTTTCCTTCTGCCCTTGCCTCATACCTGGCATAAATGACTCCCCAACTCCTCCCCGTCCGAGGCCCAATAAATGCAGTGGGCAAAGAAAAATTGCCAACAGTTGGCTCTTTAAGAAGCTCAATAGCTTGTTAATTGGCTGTGCCAAAATGACAGGTGGGCCACCAATTTCGGCATCCGCTCACCTTCCGTATTATCGGAGCCTGGTGGCATGGCGTCAGATTGCCAACCGGACATCATCACGCCATATTTTACAGAAGCGCCCGGGGTGGTGGCATGCCTGATGTACGTCCGTAAAATCCAGTCCCATTATAGTAACGCGATGTCTCAGCCTATGTCACTCTGTCACTGAGCCACAGCGGTAAGAGGTGCCAGGCTCGATTCCTGCAGCCACTTCCCTAATCCTAACCACACCTCCCACACCTCCCCTTCCCATGGTGAGCTAGCTGATCCCTCAGTCGGGAAGGCCACAATCAGTCTTTTTAAAAAATTCTTTGACAGGATAGGGAAGGCCAATATTTGGTCGCCCATCCCTGATTGCCCTTGAGAAGGTGGTGGTGAGCTGCCTTCTTGAATCACTGCAGTCCATGTGGTGTAGGTACACCCACAATGCTGTTAGGAAGGATGTTCCAGGATTTTGACCCAACGACAGTGAAGGAACAGTGATATAGTTCCAAGCCAGGAATGTGAGTGACTTGGAGGGGAACTTGCAGGTGGTGGTGTTCCCATGCATCTGCTGCCCTTGTCCTTCTAGGTGGTAGAGGTCGTGGGTTAGGAAGGTGTTGTTGAAGGAGACTTGGTGAGTTGCTGCAATGCGTCTTGTAGAGTCGTGAGTCTTTGGAACTCTCTTCCTCAAAAGGTGGTGGAAGCAGAGCCTTTGAATATTTTTAAAGCAGAGGTAGATAGATTCTTGTTAAGCAAGGGAGTGGAAGGTTATCGGGGCCAGGCAGGAATGTGGAGTTGAGGTTGCAGTTAGACCAGCCATGTTCTTACTGAATGGCGTAGCAGGCTCGAGTGGCTGAAGGCCTACTCCTGCACCTAATTCGTACAGTCATATGTTCATATGATGGGCATGCAGAGTACAAGACAACTGCAAGCTGCTGCCTTATGGAGACAGAAATGCCTTGGTCCAATCAGAAGAGTTAGTTTGCAGCTGAGGTTTAGAGAGCTACACCCATTGCCTTTACTGCTTATTAAACCCTGAATTATTAGTCAAAGTCTTAAATGGACACCAAATGGTGGTGGGGGCTGCGGGGGTGGTATTGGGGCTGGTGGAGGGAAAGGATTCTTGTTGCCTCCTCACAGTCAGTCCACTTGTACATTTCAATGGCACCAAGACCTGGAGAACTGTAGATCAGTACATGCACGTTTCCTGGGGAATAGATCAAAATGCTCTCTTAGACTTTGTATTTTTAACAACAGAATGCGAGTTACGCGGAGAGACTAGACGGACGGTCGTTGTTCAAAGTTGTGAAGGGTTTTGATAGAATAAGTCAGGAGGAGTGGTTTGCTCTGGCAGAAGGGCTGGTAGTCCGCAAAACCGCATCCACCACCCTTTCAGGCAGTGCATTCTAAAGGGTAATAGCTCATTACACAATAAATGCTATCATCTCCTCTCTGGCACTTTTGCCAACCCTTAATCTTCTCAATTATAGGGAACAGAAGCCACAACGTCTTTAATCAATCTCTCTAACTGTAATCCCCCACCCTGGTAATATGTTGGGGAATCTATGGAGGACTTCTTCTGTGGTGTTTTATATTTTTCTTATAATGGGATTCCCAAAACCCAATACAGAACCCCCACAGATTGCTCTCAGGTCCTTGTAGAAATTTAACATTGCTTTCGAGGCCTAGAGAAACAAAGCCTAACTCAATCCTTCCTTTCACCAGACTGTTTCCAGTGACGGCAGGATTGTCGTATGAGGAGAGATTGGGCTGACTAGACCTGCACTCACTGGAGTTTAGAAGAATGAGAGGAGGTCTCATTGGCACATGACAGGGATGGACCGACTGGATTCAGGGATGATGTTTCCTCAGGCTGGGGGTGGGGGCACCTAGAAGAAGGGGTCACAATCTCAGGATGTGGGGTAGGCCATTTAGGACTGAGATGAGGAGAAACCTCTTTAGTCAGAAGCTGGTGAACCTGTGGAATTGTCTACCACAGGAGGCTGTGGAGGCCAAGTCACTGAATATATTTAAGCAGAAATAGATAGATTTCTGGAATCTAAAGGCATCAAAGGGTATGGGGAGAGAGCGGGAGTATGGCGTTGAGACAGAGGGTCAGCCATGATCATATTGAATGGCGGAGTAGGCCCGAAGTGGCGAATGACCTACTCCTGCTCCTATTTTCTACGTTTCTATGTTTCTTTAATCTTCGGGATATTGGCTAGAATCTTCCAGCCCCTCCCACCAGGTGGGATCTTCCAGTCCCGCGGAAGTCGAGGGCCTTTTGAACGGCTCGGCGCATTTTCCGGGCTCACCCCTGCTGCTCCGGGGCCGGAAAATTCCAGCCTCTGCTTCCGTTTCTCGGATCTCATTGTGAGTAAAATGGCCGCCACATTTGCCTTCAAAACAACAGTAATTACATTTGTAAACTAATCGATGGGCTATGAAGTGCTTTGGGATTTACTGAGGATGTGAAAGATGCAACTTCATTATATGTGTCTATTAAATATTTAATAAAGAGAACAACCATAATGGACTGGTTCTCACTTTCTTAGATACCCCACCACTAGTAATTTTGGCTGTAAAGGAAGGCTGAAGGAGGCTTTTCATATGGGATGGGAAATAAACAAATGCACAAAACTTTTCACAATTTTTACAATGCATGTTCATTCCTAGTGGATTTACCAATTCATATGGGTATAGTGCAAAACTGATTGTTGACTCCTACTTCAGACAGACACATGCAAAAAATACAAATGCATGTTTTACTTTAGTTAAAAGGAGGCTGGCTTAGCCTCCACCCCAGCGTGCACAAGCTCCTTCTCTGTCCTGAAATATGAGTACGTGTGAAAATGAGAGAGTGAGGGACTATGGGCTGAATTTTTATCAAGTCGGGATGACTCAGGAGCCCTATGAAAATGGCGGACGGGTCCTGATTCTTGGATTCCTGACCCATTCTTGGGCTGTCTGATTTACGTGAGTGCCTTTAAAAGGTGCGGGCTAGCATGGGACAAGTGCCCACACTCAACACTCCCACCCTGGCCGGCTCCATTGCAAGGATAGGCACGACCTACTCCTCCACAATTTTCATGCAGTCGAGCCAGATTTTCAAGAGTTGTGGCTCGCAGCCCTTCAGAGAAGTCATGAACCGTGGTCTGCATGAGGAGACCTTTTAAAAGGTCCTCCTCTTGGCCCATATGCCAGGGTAAGGCCCCCCAACCTCATGGTCCCTCATACCCCCAATGCCAAACTATGCCCCTCCACCCACCCCATGGTCCCTCATACCCGTGCCAAGCTATGGTACTCCACCCACCCCCTCAAGCCCTCGTACCTCCTATGCCAAGCTATGGCGCATCCAAGCCCATTGGCACACTCTACACTGTACAGAACCAATTAACTCTATAGTGATGGTAGGATGTATACAAAAAACTTTTTAAAAAAGTCATTCATTCATTACTTTCCACTATATTCAAAAAAAGTTATTTTACTACAAGGCAATAAAAGTATCAATCATTTAGACCCTTTAAAGTATCAATAACATAATCCACAAGACCTGGAAACCACTTAACCTTGTGTAAATCAACATCATGAAATTGAGTGTAGAGATCAGAGACCCAGAGCTGTCAATCAAGCAATGTTTTCCCTGGGACGCAGTTGTTTCAACAAGAGTAATGGATGTCTGAGTCTCTATGTATGCAGGTCAGATGCTGGGAATTCTGCTACGAGTAACTCACCTCCTGACTCCCCAATGCCTGTCCACCACCTACAAGGCACAAGTCAGGAGTGGGATAGAGTACTTTCCACTTGGCTAGATGATTGAAGCTCCAACAACACTTAAGAAGCTTGACATCATCCAGGACAAAGCAGTCCACTTGATTGTCACCCATCCACCATCTTCAATATTCACTTCCTCCACCACCAACGCACAGTGGCAGCAGTGTTTACCACCTACAAACTGCATTGCAGCAACTCATCAAAGCTCCTACGAC
The DNA here is from genome assembly GCF_964194155.1 of Cetorhinus maximus. Taxonomy (NCBI): domain Eukaryota; kingdom Metazoa; phylum Chordata; class Chondrichthyes; order Lamniformes; family Cetorhinidae; genus Cetorhinus; species Cetorhinus maximus. The sequence goes on from NC_135895.1 coordinate 9,473,032, forward strand.
AGCACTTTTCAAACCTGTGACCTCTACCACCTCAAAGGGCAGTGCAGCAGATGCATGGAAACACCACCACCTGCAAATTCCCCTCCAAATCACACACCATCCTGACTTGGAACTATATCGCCGTTCTCTCACTGTCGCTGGATCAAAACCCTTGAACTCCCTCTCTAACAACACTACAACACATGGACTGCAGCAGTTCAAGAAGGCAGCTCGCCATCACCTTCTCAAGGGCAATTATGGATGAGCAATAAACACTGGCCTGGTCCGATGCCCATATGCAGTGAAAGAATATAAAAGTTGCCTATTCTAAGCAATAACAACATGAAATTCTAACAATATTTCATTTCCCAAGAAAAATTGAAATTGGAAATAGTCCTTGCCCACCTGGGGTGTCTAGGTTCTCTGGCTGAAGGCACATTATTACTAGCAACTGCTTCTGATTCAGCAGGTTTTCTCTCCAGAACATCATTGCAGGGATTCAGGTTAACAACCCAATGAAGTGCTGAGAAATGCTGTCCAACATTCCATCCTTTGATTGAGACATTTACATTAGCCTGAACAGGGTTTAAAGATCTCATTATCACTGTGCACAGAAGTACGTAGTGTCCTGACCAATAGTCTCCTTCAACCACCACCACCAAAGACAGATCACCTAGCTTATTGTCTCGTTGCTGCTTGAGGCATTTTCCTGTGTGTAAAATGGCCACTGTATTTACCAATTTAATAAGAGTTACTAGATTTCAAATTAACTTATTGCAATAAAATCCTTTGAGATGTTTCAGAGACAAATTGCTACATGAGTAAAAGCCCTTCTTAGGTATACATAGATGAAAAACATACATTCTTATATGAGTAAGAAGATCGGAGGATTGTTTTCAACATGGCGAATTAATTCAGAAGTAAAATACATCCTGCCTGATGTATTTGTTATGTACAAGCTCGCATTAGCACCCGATGAGCACGATTTCATTTCCACTTGTGACTGTGTGCACAAGCCAGGGAAGCATATGGTCTTTAAGTCAACAAAAAGCGCACGCACACACATGCATAGCCGCATGCACACATACCCACACAAGCATATGCACGCACACGTGCACATGCATGCCACCGCGCACATGCACAGCCACATGCACACACACACACGCATATGCACACACACACACACACACATTCGCGCACACAAAAAATCCAATTCACAGCCTCTCAAGTATGTTTAAATAAAACCCTCTTAAATATAATAGATACTAAAAAACAGAAAACACCTGAAATACTCAGCGGGTCAGGCAGCATCTGTGGAGATAGGAACAGTTCAGATTTCAGGTCTGTGAACTTTCATCAGAACTGGGAAAGTTGGAGATGCTAAGGTTTTAAGTGAGTGAAAGTGGGGAAGGTAGGAAAAAGAACCACAAGGGAAGGTCTGTGATGGGGCGAAAGACAGGGAAAGTTAAATGACAGAAGAGCTGGTGGTGCAAGACCAAAGTAAAGAAACAAATGGTGTGTCAAGAGGAGGTGTGAATGGCATAAAAATGACCAGCTTATGTCCGAAAGGAAAAACAAGAGAAAAACAGGATTAGAACCAAAACCTGCAAAGAAAAGGAAACAGAATGGGGGCAGAGATTATGACCTGAAATTATTGAACTCAATGTTGAGTCCAGAAGGCTGCAAGTGCTTCATCAAAAGATGAGGTGCTGTTCCTCGAGCTTATGTTGCAATGCTGCAGCAGGCCAAGGACAGAGAGAGCAGAGTGGGAGCAAGGTGGAGAATTAAAATAACAGGCAAGCGGAAGCTCAAGGTCATGGGGTTGTGGACTTAATGGAGGTGTTCCCCAAAATGGTCACCCAATCTCCATTTGGTCTCCCCAATGTACAGGAGACCACGTTGTGAGCAGCGAATGCAGTAGACTAAATTGACAGAAGTGCATTTAAATTGATGTTTCACCTGGAAGGAATGTTTGGGGCCTTGGACGGTGAGGAGAGAGGAGGTAAAGGGGTAGGTGTTGCATTTCCTGCACTTACAAGGAACATGCTGTGGGATAGAGATGGGGTGTTGGCAGTGATTGAGGAGCGGACCAAGGTTTTTGGGGAAGGAACGCTCCCATCAGAATGCTGAAAGGGAAGTGGACGATGTGTTTGGTGGTGGCATCATGCTGGAGGTGCCGGGAATGATTCAGGGCCTCGGCAACTGATGGCATGGCCACTGATGGTGGAACGGTTAAAATTGGGAATGCACAAGAGACCAAAATTGTTTACCAGGACAAAAACAGAAAATGATGGGAAAACTCAGCAGGTCTAACAGCATCTGTGGAGAGAAAGACAGAGTTAACGTTTCGAGTCCATATGACTCTTCTTTAGAGCGGAAGGTTGTTTACCAAAATTTCTATGCTTTTTCACTCTGCGCTTCTATCAATAATAAATCTGATGAACAGCCTTCTCAGCTTATCAAGCGACCTTGAAACTGTGTGCATGTATACCTCCAGCTCTCTCTGCTCCTCCACCCCATTTAAAATTGTACTATTTAATTCCTAATGTTGCTCCTCATTCTTCCTCGCAATATGTAACATTGAACACTTCTCTCCATGAAATTTCACCTGCCGTGTCAGCCCATTTCACCAGCCTGTCTCCATCCTCTGCTGTTTCTATTCTCCTCATTGGTTGCCATATTTCTGAGTCTTATCTCATCTGCAAACTTTGAAATTATGCCCTGTACACCCAAGTGCAGGTAATTAATGTATAATCAAAGGAAGAAGTGGCCCTAATACCCAGTCTTTAAACTTGGGGGCCAGTCTTTTGATACCCATGGGACCAAACCCCAGCACTACAGGAGAGGAGGATAATAGGATGGCAGAAAGGTTTAATGAAACGAAAGGCAATTTGCAAGAGTACAAAATTGTAAAGGGAACAACAATTCATACCGCATGAGAAGAGAGTGCTGATTGTTTGGGGGGTGGACTCTGATTGGTAGCGGCTTTGGAGAATGCACCAGTTAACTGATAACTGCCAAGCTTTGATTAAATTCAATCCAGGCTTGGCAGCCTTGACAAAGCTTGGCAGTTAGCTGTCAGTTATCGGTTAACTGGTGCATTCTCAATAGCAGCATCTCTACCAGAGTCTGCTTGCCAACCAATCAGCACTCCCTTCTCATGCAGTATAAATTGTTGATCTCTTTACAATTTTGTATTCTTGCAAATTGTCCTGGTAAGCGCGAGACGAAAAGTTTCAACAACATGTGTCTGTTTTCAGTGATAATCAGGTTCTACGCTGCCAAAAGGCAACTTAGACAGCACACGTTCTCTTCTCCACAGCCTAATGAGCATGGTCAGGGTCATGAACTATAATATGTCTGAAGAAGAACCCATCGAGCTGGAGTGGAAGTCATCCTTAGTCTCAAGGGACTGTCTAAGAAGAAGGGATGTCTGATCATATTGGTAGGTTGTGATTTATAGACTTCATTTATAGATGAAGTGGACATCTTGGCCGGCACTGTTGGGTGGCAATCACTGAAATAGGGAGTGTTGCCATGTTTTGTTCTAAATCATTTAGAGTTAAGTGCAAAGCGAATACTCAGGATGGTAATCTTTTTTTATTGGATCTTCACAGAGAGGCCTCATCTCCTTGCAATCCCCCATCCAAGATATTCTGATTAGTATGCAACATATTGTACCTGATCCCTCAAAGGGAAGCCTCTGGGTGATACTGAGAGAAGATAAAGCCTTAACCCATATGTGTTCATGCCAAGTAGTTGAAACAATGATCCCTCAGGTCGGAGGAGGATAAAGTGACCTTCCTGATTAAACACAGCCCCAGATCACAGGGTGCTGACCTTGATGAATGGACAAGACCACGATGTGTACCATTTGAAAATCTGGGCTCCTCAGTGGTGTATTAATAATAACACCCTTTCCAAGGGAGAACTTTGAAATGCTTTGTCTCAAAAAAAAATCGCCCTCAGAAGGGATGGTATCAGTGAAGCGTGCCATTATATTTTGTGAGGTCTGAGACTGTGAAGCCAATGCTTCCTCTAATAGTACTTTCAACAACAAGAACTGCCTAATTAACCCTCAACACTAAAGGATGACTTATTGCTGATTATCACAGGTTCTGCAGCAGGTAAAGACAGCTGCCTTGGGAAGCCAGCAATCTGATTAAGTAAATTCCAGTGAAAATTGCCATAGCCAGCATTAGTCCGGTCCCAGATGATAATTTATCACGCAGGAGGTGTGGCCAATTATACTGAAGATTGTGCAGTCTTATTAAAGTTGCTCCAAGCAACATGTTGATGAGAAGCACATAATGGTGCATAAAGACTTAGCTCTTTGGGAGAATCGGTCAGCTCCATTTGCATTGGGCAGAGGGTGAAACATCCCTTGCAACAGGAAATCCATGTGCCAGCCACACGGTTTTAATCTGACTATTAGTGTGTCCCTAGTAAACCTTAAATTTAATCTGCAATCCGACGTTTCATACGTATGGGGAAGAATTTTCCGGTCGGTGAGTGGGGGGCGGGGCCCACTCGCCGACGGGTAAAATGACGTGCGGCGATGTCGGGCGGGTGTCCCAACGTCACCGCCTGTCGTTTAGATTTTCGGTTCGGCGAGCGCGCAGCCGACACCGAACTATCGACGGCCTATTACAAACTAATTAAAACAGTTAACTGAGCTGCCCGTCCAACCTTAAGGTTGGCGGGTGGGGGGCAGGCGAAGAGCCCAGGCGGCCTTTGCATTTTTCATGGAACCTCATCCGCGGGCGGGATGAGGTTTCATGAAGTGTTTTAAAATTCAATAAAAATTATTTTAAAAATTCATTGACCATGTCCCAGCTCAGGTGACACTGTCACGTGAGGGGACATGTTTTAAAAGTTTTCTTTTTCCTTTATTTAAATTTTAAAACCTGAAGCTGATCTCCCTGAGGGGCACCTCCCTGCGCCTCAGGGAGATTTCTGCATGCGCGAAAGAGCGTAGGCCCCGACTCAGGGAATCTGCCCCCTCCCCACCCCACCCACCTGCCCGCACAGGGAGCGCTCAGCACTTCCAGGCACGTGTCATGCTGGGCTGGCCTTAATTGGCCCGCCCACGTAAAATGGTGGCGCGGACCCGTTCAGGGGCGCCGATCGGGGTTAGGCCCGCTCCCGCACAACCCCACCCGATGGGGGGGGAAATTCAGCCCATTGAGAGAAGGGAACATTGTCTGTAGTGTCGGGCTGGTTGGCCTAGCGAAGGTTTAAATAACAACTTTTTCCCTCACCATTTTTAGGTTAAAACATGTACGCACAAGAAACGGTGTACCTGTGTTTGTGTGTGTGTGTGTCTGTGTGTCCTATTCCTTAACTTTCCCATTAACGTTCAGAGAGTTTGATCAGGAAGATTGGGAATGAACCTGCGATTGCTGTATGTTATTTTATTTTTATTTTTCCCTTCCCACTAATAGGTTATCCGTCGCTATTGGAAGAATTCATTTTTAAAAGAGAAAGATAAATTATTCATTTTCAAACGCCAAAGAGAGCAGGGTTCTATAATATTGAACAAATATTCTCCTCTTTTCTAGATTAAAAAAAAAAATAATTCAATTCCCACATTTATTGCACACTCCAAAATGCCGGAAAACATGACAAATAAAGTGACAAGCATCAACATTTTCTGGAGTGAACACATCCAGGAACATCAACTGAAAATAAATCTTGCGCTGTCAATATTAGTATCCATCTCCAGATTTTCATGTCTCAGTCACACCCCAGTAGGTAACACTCTTGTCTCGGAGCTAGAAGCTCAGTTCTAGTCCCATTTCCGAGATTGGCATTTCAATGAAGCACTGTTCGAGAGCTACACTGTCAGAAGTGACGCCTTTCGGATGAGACGTTAAACCAAGGCTCCGTCTACTCTCTCAGGTGGACATAAAGGATCCCATAGCACCATGTCAAAGTAGAGCAGGGAGCTCTCCTCAGTATTCTGGTCAATATTTATCCCTCGACCAACAAACAACACTGAAAACATATTATCTGGTCACTTATTTCATTGATGCTCGTGGGACATTGCTATGCACAAAGTGATAGCCGCACTTCCTAGATTGTAGCAGTGGCCACATTTCTAAATTGATTGGCCTTGGGAGATCCTGAGGTTACGAAAGGTGTATTTCTTTGTTCATGCACATATGTGTTTTTGACACCTGCAAAGAAAAATGTTAGCTTAAACTCTCAGAGTCCAGGCAAAAGTTACACCGTGCCAGAATTAACTCAAAACATGTAACCGTTTGGATATACCAACACCTTAATATACAGGCAGATTTCCCTTTGCACTTTCAGTTTAATTAATTGTTTTTGAGCTGTCAGCTGTATTGGGGTTTGTCAATGTTTTTGAAGGAGCTTAGTTCTAGGTTTCTGTTATAATATGCCTTTAGAGGATAGCAGCATGACATCACTAGAAAGTGATCCAGACTTAGTTTCACTTTTGCTTTGTGCAGAGCGCACACACAAAGCTCTGGTGTCTTCAAGCTTTATACCTAGAACTGTTCTCATGTGCCTCGTCTAAACAAATGAACCCACAAAATGTTTACCAAACCCTTTGTAAGCGATTATGACCTCGGGAGGTTTCTGATCATCACAGATGCCAGTCTTCAGCCTATTCAATTCACTCCATGTGATATCAAGAAATGGCTGAAGGCACTGGATATTGCAAGGCTATGGGCCCTGACAATATTCCGGCAATAGTACTGGAGATGTGCTCCAGAACTTGCTGCGCCTTTGGCCAAGCTGTCCCAGTACGGTTAGAACACTATGGGGAAGGTGGTGGCGTAGTGGTATTGTCACTGAACTAGTATCCCAGGGACCCAGGATAATGCTCTGGGAATGCTGGTTCAAATCCCACCATGGCAGATGGGGTGAAATTAGAATCAATTAAAACCTGGAATTAAAAGTCTGATGGTGACCATTGCTGACTGCCATAAAAAGCTATCTGGTCCACTAGTGTCCTTACCTGGTCTGGTCTGACTGTGACTCCAGACCCACAGCAATGTGGTTGACCCTTAAATGCTCAAATGCTCTCTGAACAAGGACAATTAAGGATGGACAATAAATGCTAGCCTAACCAGTGATGCCTACATCCCATGAATGCATAGGAAAAAATCTACCTGGCAATGTGAAAAGTTGTCCTGTACACAAAAAGCAGGGCAAATCCAACCCTGGCCAATTACTGTCCCATCAGTCTACTCTCAATCATCAGTAAGGGGTCATCAACAATGCAATCAAGTGTCATTTGCTTAGCAGAATTCTGCTCACTGATGCTCAGTTTGGGTTCTGCCAAGGTCACTCACCTTCTGACCTCACTCATTATATCCTTGATTCAAAGATGGACAAAAGGGCTGAAGTCCAAAGGCGAGAGTGACTGCCCTTGACATCAAACCAGTACCATCTTGAAGGACAAGGGTAGCAGATAGATGGGAACACCACCACCTGGAAGTTCCTCTCCAAGGCATTCACCATCCTGACTTGGAAATATATCACTGTCACTGGGTCAAAATCCTGGAACTCCCTCCCTAATGGCACTGTGGGTGTACCTACACCACATGGCCTACAGTGGTTCAAGAAGATGGCTCACCACCAAGGACTATGAGCGACGGGCAATAAATGCTGGCCTAGCCACTGATGCCTACATCCCATGAGCTAATAATAAATATTAAAACACAACAGGTTGCTATGTTGGTTTAGCTGCTTTACTGAAAACAAAGAACTCTGTCCTACTTTCAATAGACTATGGAACTCCTCCCCTCAGTCAATCTATCCTTCCAACAATCTCTTGGATTTAAAAACCCTGGGTTTGATCTCACTGAATAACAATTTACTGATCTACATTATCTGTTCTGCCTGGGCTACGTCCAGTTTAACATTTAACCTGAAAGATGGCACCTCTGACAGTGCAGCATTCCATCAGTGCTAGTATTGGTGCATCAGCTGAGATATACTCTCTGGAGTTGGGCTTAAACACAAAATCATCTGATTCAAGGCAAAAGTGCTAGGAACTGAACCACGTTTGACACTAATTAAGATATTAAAGTCGAAAAAGATATAAAACCATATTGGCACAGCATGAGCAACATCCATGGAGTTCCCTATAAGTGGGACAGGAAGGACAAAAGAGTCCAGGCTGAAATCTAGACGGTTAGTTGCTGTGATTGGTTTCCGTGGAAGGATGAACTAGATGGGCCAAATGGCCTCTTCTCTCTCTTTCTTAGTGATCCTTGCAAAGCCTATAAATCATTTAAAACATTGGCGGGCTACTACAAAGGGACTCAACAAAAGTCGATGTCAACACAGCTGTTGTGAGTTTAACCAGGATGGGTAAATTGGGGGGGGGGTGCGCTCAAGCACAGAATTGCACAGGTCATGGCAATGGCAAAATAAGGAAATGTTGCTTTCCACATCACTGGAGTCTCTCAGCTGGCTGAATGCAGCCCCTCACTCCTAACATCGACATGCCAGGCACAGCCACAATAAAGCACAGCAAACTGGATAGGAAATCGTTGCAGCATTTCTAACATCATATTTTCAGCGTTTACTTCCCCGCTGGCCGCAGCCTCCCCATCCTGTCCCACATAGCGAGTGCCGACTAATATGAGGAATTATGACTGAAATACTGATCAAGGTTGAAACGTTCTCCTGGTTTTATTGCTTCTCTTTTTTAGTTCCATCCTGGTCAAACAGCATAGACCAAACGCCAATAATTCAAATTCCAGATCCTCATATCCAAAATCACCACATGCGCTGTCAGAAGACAGTTTGTATATATTATGTTGCAAAATCCTGCTCAGTTAATCCCATATTCAACTTGTCATACATGAATGTGCCCTTCCATCATTCCTTTGAATGAAGCCCACTGGGGTGATGAATAATAATCACTGCTGTTGGGAGATTATAGGCCTATTTTCATTCACTGTATTCACCTGTTTAAAGTCATGTCCGCCAGGAATTGATGAGACAACGTTGTAAAATTCACCTGGGATTACAGGACCAGGATTTCATTTTTTTTTTAATCCATACACGGGATGTGGGCTTCCCTGACTGGGCCAGCATTTATTGCCCATTCCTAGTTGCCCTTGAGAAGATGGTGGTGAGCCGCCTTCTTGAACCGCTGCAGTCCATGTTGTGTAGGTACACCCACAATGCTGTTAGGGAGGGAGTTCAAGGATTTTGACCCAGCAACAGTGAAGAATGGTGAGCGTTTTGGAGGGGAACTTCCAGGTGGTGGTGTTCCCATCTATCTGCTGCCCTTTTCCTTCTAGATGGTAGTGGTTGTGGGTTTGGAAGGTGATGTCTAAGGAGCCTTGGTGAATTCCTGCAGTGCATCTTGTAGATGGTACACACTGCTGTTCCTGAGCGTCGGTGGCGGAGGGAGTGAATATTTGTGGATGTGGTGCCAATCAAGAGGGCTGCTTTGTCCTGAACAGTGTCAAGCTTCTTGGAGTGTTGTGGGAGCTGCACTATCCAGGCAAGTGGGGAGTATTCTATCACACTCCTGACTTGTGCCTTGTAGACAGTGGATAGGCTTCGGGGAGTCAAGAGGTGAGTTACTCGCTGCAGGATTCCTAGCCTCTGACCTGCTCTTGTAGCCACAGTATTTATTTGGCTAGCCCAGTTCAATTTCTGGTCAATGGTAACCCCCAGGATGTTGATAGTGGGGGATTCAGTCATGGTAATGCCATTGAATGTCAAGGGGGCGATGGTTAGATTCTCTCTTGTCGGAGATTGTCATTGCCTGGCTGTTGTGCGGCACGAATGTTACTTGCCACTTCTCAGCCCAAGCCTGGATATTGTCCAGGTCTTGCTGCATTTGGACATGGAAGATATGAAAGACTGAGCCACTGTCAGGGAGCACATAGGACGCTGTCACTCCTCAGCTCCCCAAGTTCATACAACATGGCTTTGAAATGAGAAACTGTTCTGTGAAAGAGTGGCCACTCTGCTCCTCGTGGGCAGGGCAATAGTCCCCCACGCTGCCAACAGTCAGAAGCAGGCACATCCCGCAAATGCAGACTGCCAACCTCAATCAGGCTTTGTCATGATATGGGAGAGAAAGAGAAAAGGAGAGATAATGATGTCATATATGAGACAGAGTAAGGACAAATAAGAGTGAGAGAATGAACAAGTGAGTGGGTGTGAGAATGACTGAATGCAAGGGTGCAAGAGTGAGAACATGAAAGTACGCAAGTGTGAATAAGTGAGTGAGAGAGATTGTAAGAGAGTTGGTGAGAATGAATGAGTGTGAGAGTGTGAATGAACGGGTGAGTAAAAGTCAGTGGAGAGTGAGTGTACGAAAGAGGATGAAAAAGAAACAGAATTTCCCCATCCAGCTTTCCTTCATTTACCATCAAAAGTGGGATTGCCTTCATTGATGGCACATCCTAATTCAACGTATCCTAGCAACAAGAGCGTTGAGTACAGCCACCGAGTCTGAAACTCTAAACTCTTGTCTCCCCGATCATCGTGAGACATTATGGAAATAGCAGTCAATAAACAGATATGCATATTGCTGAAAAAGAGAGATGCTGTCGACGGCTTTTTGTCTTGCCCTCATCAGGACAGGTCTGCAAGAATACCAAACCTCAAAGGGAACAACAATTTATACTGCATGAGAAGAGGGTGCTGATCTGATGGCAAGTGGACTCTGATTGATAGGGGCATTGCCATAGAGAATGCACCAATGAACAGTTAACCACCAAGCTTTTGTTTAAGTTCAAACCAGGCAATTCAACTTTGATTGGTCACGGCATTGCCATGGGGAATGAACCAGGCAATGGCTGTCCCCCAAGCCTTTGCTTAGCTGGAAAAGGCGCAATGGATGGACATTGTCTACAATGTATGGGTATTCCAGTACCAGAGAATTCCCACTCGAAGTCAATGGGCCTTTGGCTGCTCTGTCAAATTTTCCATCTAGCCCGTGACGATTACTGCCATGGGCAGGGTAAGAAATCTCAGCCATTCCTTTTCTTTACAAAGGACAGGGCCCTGTGTGTGAATATATGTAGCTTCTAGCATGTGTAAGTGAGCCACACTGTGAGCCTGACTGATAATCTTAAATTGGTTGTCAGTATCATTCCCAGTACAATCAGGATTGTTTATTAAGTGCTGTCCAATTGGGGAATCACATCTCAAGTTGGACACTATGTTTCGAGTTTGTAAGCACAGGCTACTTGAGTACAACCAGTATTTTGCCTGTAGCGTACAGCTGAAGGACATATTATTTGATACGATTCATAGATCCACACATGCCCAAAGTTATGTGGCTTTTCAAGTAGGTCAGCACCTTCCAGTCAAAATACTGTTGGGAAAACATATTAAGGAACAGAAGAGGGAGAGTTGAGAGTATAAGTTCTGAGAATATCTTTGCTGATAAACCACAGTATAAAATAACTTCAAATCTGAAGACAATATTAAATGAGAGAAGATGGATGTGCGTATGTTAGCACAAGGGAGGGTCTAAAAAGAGTTCAAATTTAACAAGGTTCAGTTGGCTACTGACTATGATACTGGACTAGCAATCCAGGGGTCACAAGTTCACATTCCACCATATCAAGTTTTATAAAATTCAATTTCAGGATGTGGGCATCGCTGGCTGGGCCAGCATTTATTGCCCATCCCTAATTGCCCTTCAGAAGGTGATGATGAGCTGCCTTCTTGAACTGCTGCAGTCCCTGTGGAGTAGGTACACCCTCAGTGCTGTTAGGGAGGGAGTTCCAGGATTTTGACCCTGTGACAGTGAAGGAGTGGCAATATATTTTCAAGTCAGGATGGTGAGTGGCTTGGAGAGGAACTTGGAGGGTGGTGGTGTTCCCATGTGCCTGCTGCCCTTGCCCCTCTAGGTGGTAGCAGTCGTGGGTTTGGAAGGTGCTGTCTAAGGAGCCTTGGTGAGTTTCTGCAGTGCATCTTGTAGATGGTACTCACTGCTGCTACTGGGCGTCGGTGGTGGAGGGAGTGAATGTTCATGGAAGGGGTGTCAATCAAGCGGGGCTGCTTTGTCCTGGATGGTGTCAAGCTTCTTGAGTGTTGTGGGAGCTGCACTCATCCAGGCAAGTGGAGAGGATTCCATCACACTCCTGACCTGTGCCTTGTAGATGGTGCTGGCTCTTTGAAAGAGATAGTCTTGTCCCCCTTGCCCTTTCCACATAGCCCTGCAAATGTTTCCTCTTCGAACATTTATCCAACTCCCTTTTCAAAGTTGTGACCGAATCAGCTTTCTCCACCCTTCAGGCAGAGCGTTCCAGCCTCCCCTGTCAAAGCTATTCATAATTTTGAACACCACTATTAAATCTCCCATTAACGTTCTCTGCCCAAGGAGAACAAACCCAGCTTCTCAAGTCTCTCCATATAATTGGGGGGAGTCAGGAGGTGAGTTACTCGTCGCACAATTCCCAGCCTCTGACCTGCTCTTGTAGCCACAGTTAGTCCAGTTCAGTTTCTGGTCAATGGTAACCCCCAAGTTGTTGATAGTGGGGGTTTCAGTGATGGTAATGCTGTTGAACGTCAAGGGATGATGGTTAGATCCTCTCTTGTTCGAGATGGTCATTGCCTGGCACTTGTGTGACATGAATGTTACTTGCCACTTGTCAGCCCAAGCCTGGATATTGTCCAGGTCTTGCTGCATTTGGATATGGACTGCTTCAGTATCTGAGGAGTCACGAATGGTGCTGAACATTGTGCAATCATCAGCGAACATCCCCACTTCTGACCTTCTGATGGAAGGAAGGTCATTGATGAAGCAACAGCTGAAGATGGTTGGGCGTAGGACATTACCCTGAGGAACTCCTGCAGTGATGCCCTGGAACTGAGATGATTGACCTCCAACAGCCACAACCATCTTCCTTTGTGCTAGGTATGATTCCAACCAGTGGAGAATTTTCTCCCTGATTCCCATTGACTTCAGTTTTGTTAGGGCTCCTTGATGACACACTCGGTCAAATGCGGCCTTGATGTCAGGGGCAGTCACTCTCACCTCACCTCGGGACTTCAGCTCTTTTGTCCATGTTGCAAAACTGAATTCAGTAAAAATGGTAATTCCTGGACTGTGCCCCAAAAAATTACCATGGAAGTTACTGGATTCTTATTAAAAATCCAGCTGATTGACCTCAACACAGTCTGGCCTCCATGTGTCCAATTCTAGTGTCTCACTTTAGTAAGGCTGGTTAAAGCTTTGGAGAGAGCGCAGAGGAGATTTACTAAAATGGTACCGGGACTGGAGCCAGCACCATCTACAAGGCACCAAGTCAGGAGTGTGATGGAATATTCTCCACTTGCCTGGATAGCTCTTCCAAAGCGCCAGCACAGGCACAATGATCTGAATGGCCTAATTCAGAGCTGCACTATTCTATGATTCTATGACTCCAATGTGATTGACTCTTAATCCCCTCAGGCAAACTGGAATCGACACTAAACGCATGGTGCCTAAATCTTAAAAAAACCCCATTAAAATGCAGGAATGACGACCGGAATTGAAATACCCTTTTCTATATTTGAAACAATGCAAAGCAACTTTCTATAGATTTGTGTGATGCTACTTTTGTCCATAAGTTATTGCATTTCACAGATATGTGGAGTGATCAAAATATTTTTGCAATGCAGGATTAGGTTTTTTTTTTAATTCTTTAATGGGACGTGGTTTACCAGTCTTTGTTTTAACAGAGAACATTAGTGGACAAATTGGGTTTTTGATAACAGTATTGTACCGTCCACAATTGTTTCTTTCTGCCCATTAACGCAGTGGGATTTTAATTTAGAATCCATTATTTTCTTGGAATGAAAATTGGTCACTTTCCTCAGCAGGCAGGCTTAATAGTCCACCAAATGAAAATTACCTCCATAATGTGCTCTTCACAAGAACGTACGGGCGCTGAAAAAGATCCTTGACGCCCAAAATACTATACTGCGTCTCGTACCAGTCTATTTTATTTTCAGCGTATTGCCACCTTAATTAAAATAAGCAATTGAAGGCCGCTTCATGCAGACATATTAACATGTTTAATACCAAGGACTTCCGAGTCTGCTTTACAATAAAATGTGTGTGAAAGCCCTCTTCAAAGTGGGCAGAGCGAGTTCAAACCTAGAGATGATCAGTGGTGGCCTAGCCCTCTCCGACCCCAGCGACAACAGCAAAAAAAAAAAAATCTCTTCATGAAAATCGTCAGATGCTGTTATAGAATTCATCTCAAAAGCTGTGAAAATGTCACATAAAGAATGGAAGAAAGCAAGCAGTCCCACATGCAAATGTCATTGAAAACGAAAGGGCCCCCACTTTCAAGCACACAGTCAGCGTACCAATGTGCTTTTGTCCAATTGTTTCAGTATATCATTTATCTGTGCTATTTTGAAGTTGGAGTCCTATTACTAAAATCTCCTTTTTGCATTCTTCCCTTAATTTTCCTTCCCGTTAGACAAGTTGCCGAGGGATTCATACACAAATTAGTTCCCATCGCATTCAATAGGATTGGGGCACTGTCTGTCACTCCCTTTCTTTATTCTATTTCTTAGTACATGGGCACCGCTTGTAGGACCACATATACTGCCGTCCATAAGGAACAAAAAAGGTGCAATTACGTTGCTCGGTTTAGTCTATAGGCCGCCACCAGTGGGAAAGATGTAGAGGTACAAATTTGCAAGGAAATTACTGATAAGTGCAAGAATTATAAAATGGTTATAACGTGGGACTTTAATTATCCAAATACAGACTGGGATAGTAGCAGTGTAAAGGGCAGAGGGGCAAGAGTTCCATGAGTGTGCTCAGGAGAAATTTCTACAATTGTATGTTTCCAGTTCAATGAGAAAGGAGGCATTGCTGAACCTCGTTCTTTGGAATGAGGTGGGCCAAGTGAATCAAGCATCAGTAGGGGTACATTTAGGTGACAGTGATCATCGTAAATGAGGTTTCGGTTGGCTATGGAAAAGGACAAGGGACAATCCAGAGTAAGAATAATTAACTGGGGAAAGCCAGCTTCAATGGGGTAAGAATGGATCCTGCCCAGATAAATTGGAACCAAAGATTAGCAGGCAAAACTGTAAGTGGACTATCCTTAAAGAAGCGATAGTTCAAGTACAGTCAAGGTATATTCCCATGAGGGGAAAAGGTAGGGCAAAAAAAATACAGAGCTCTCTGAATGCCGAAAGAGATAGGGCAACATTTTCCCCCCGTCGGGGTGGGTGGGGGAGTGTGGGAGCGGACGTGAGTGGACGGGCTTCTGATCGGCGCCCCCAGTCGGGGGCGTGCCGTCATTTTACGTGGGACGCAAAAGCGTGAAATGCGCCAGGAAGCGCTATGCGCTCACTGTGCGGGCGGGGGGGGGGGGGATTCCCTCAGCCGGGAGTGCGCTCTTTCACACATGCGCACAAAGGAGCACACGGAGCTCCCTGAGGCAAAGGGTTGCCTCCTCAGGGAGATCGGCTCCAATCTTAAACTTTGAATAAAGATTAGAAAAAAATTTCCCTGCCATTTCCCCTCATGTGACACTGTCACACGAGTTGGGACACGTCCATACCTTTTATTGTAAAATATTCTGCATTTTTTAAATCACTCATGAAACCTCATCCCGCCCGTGGATGAGGTTTCATGTTCTCTCACAAGCCCTCCTGGGCTCCCGGCCTGCCTGACAACCTTAAGTTTGGATGGGCAGGTCCATTAATGAGTTCAATTGGTTTTTTAATGGCCTTAAAAGGCCGTTGACAGGTCGGCGGGCGCGCATCCGACTTGGCTGCGCGCCTGCCGAACTGACAATCTAAATGATGCGGGGTGAGGTCAGGACGCACGCCCGATGTCACCTCGCGTCATTTTACGCTTCGGCGAGCGGGCCCCGCCCCCCCGCTCGCTGACCGGAAGATGCTGGCCATAGAGGTTAAGATGAAGCAGAAAA
Source organism: Cetorhinus maximus (assembly GCF_964194155.1). NCBI lineage: Eukaryota > Metazoa > Chordata > Chondrichthyes > Lamniformes > Cetorhinidae > Cetorhinus > Cetorhinus maximus. Next base: position 9,488,910 of record NC_135895.1, read on the forward strand.
ATTGTGCTTATGACAGATGAGAGCTGGATAATGCAGTTGAGAACCAGGTCAAATATAGAGGAGGACTGAAAAAGCAAATAAGAGAAACAAAGCGAGAATATGAGAAGAAACTGGCAGCAAACATAAAAGAGAATCCAAAAGTCTTCTTTAGGCATATAAATAATAAATGGATGGTAAGAGGAGGAGTGGGGCCAATGAGGGACTGAAAAGGGGACTTACACATGGAGCCAGGGGGAATGACTGAGATACTAAATGAATACATCAGCCTTCACCAAGGAAGAAGATGCTGCCCAGGTCATGGTGCAAGAAGAGGTAGTTCAGACACATGAAGGATTTAAAATTGAAAAGGAGTGATTGGATAGGCTGTCTGTACTTAAAAGTTGGTAAGGCACCAGGACCAATGACATGCATCCAAGGATACTGAGGCAAGTGAGAGTAAAAATTGCAGAGGCACTGGACATAATTATCCAATCTTCCTTAGACTCAGGGGTGCTGCCAGTGGACTGGAGAATTGCAAATATTACACCCTGGTTGAAATAAAGGTGTACAGATAAGCCCAGCAATGACAGGCCAGCTTAACTTTGATGGTGGGGAAGCTTTAAGATATGGTAATTTGGAACAAAATTAATAGTCATTTTGGCAAACGCAGTTTAATTAAGGAAAGCCTGCATGGATTTGTTAAGGGAAAATCATGTTTAATTAACTTGCTTGAGTCTTTTGATGAGGTAACAGAGAGGATTGATGATGGTGTACATGGACTTCCAAAAGGCATTTGATAAAGTGCCACACAATAGACTTGTGAGCAACGTTAGAGCTCATGGAACAAAAGAGACAGTAACAACATGGATACGCAATTGGCTGAGTGACAGGAAACAAAGAACAATGGTGACCAGATGTTTCCTGGACTGGAGGAAGATTTATAGTGGAGTTCCCCAGGGATCAGTGTTAGGACCCCTGCTCTTCCTGATACATCTTAATGCCCTAGATGTTAGCGCACAGGACACAATTTCAAAACTTGTGGACGATACAAACCTTGTATTGTGAAACATGAGGAGAATGTGTGGAGTGGTGGAATGTGTGGACATGTGGTAGGTGACATTTAATGCAGAGAAGTGTGAAGTGATTCATTTAGGTAAGAAGATTGCAAAGAGACAAGTTAAAATAAGGGGCACAAGTCTAAAGGGGGAGCTGGAGCAGAGGGACATGGGTGCATGTGTGCTTAGATCATTGAAGGTGGCAGGACAGGTTTAGAGAGTGGTTAATAAAGCACACAGCGTGCTGGGCATAGTGTACATAAGCAAGGAAGCTATGCTAAACTTGGATAAAACAATGGTTTGGCCTCAACTGGAGCATTGCGTCCAGTTCTAGGTGCCGCACTTTAGGAAGGATGTGAAAGCATTAGAGAGGGTGCAGAAACAATTCATGAGCATAGCTCCAGGGATGTGGGATATCAGTTACGTAACTGAATTGGAGAAGTTGGAACTGCTTTCCTTGCAGAAGAGAAGGTTGAGAGGAGATTTGATAGAGGTGTTCAAAATCATGAGGGGTATGGCCAGAGTAGATTTCGAGAAACTGTTCCCATTGGCGGAAGGATCGAGAACAAGAGGGCGCAGATTTAATTGGCAATGGAAGCAATAGAGACATGAGGAAAAACGTTTTCATGCAGCAAGTGGTTAGGATCTGGATTATACTGAGTGTGTAGTTGGAGGCAGGGTCAACTGGGGCTTTCAAAAAGGAATTTGATCATTACCTGAAAAGGAAAAAATTTGCAGAGCTACGAGGGAAAGGCAGGGGGGATGGTCAGAAGGCCAACATAGGCGAGATGGGCTGAAAGATCTCCTTGTACCTTTGCAGATTTTTTTTTCTCTCTGACAGTGTATTGGGATTTTAATTCATAATCCATTGTTTCCACAGGGTGAAATTTGGGCGTGTTCTCCAAGAGCAGGTTGTCAGTCCCATAACCTCCTCTGCATGAGGATCTACGGGGCTAAAAAATAACTTTTGAGGCCCAAAGTATGAGACTGCATCTCTTATATTCCTCAGTCCCTGCTTTCATAAAACATTACCAAGCTGCCTCTTCAGCATATCTACGCTATCCATCTTCACGCCCCCTCTCTTCCTCACATTCTTCACTCTCTGGAGTTTGTATCCATGCCCCTTTGCGAGAGTTTGGGGTTTTGTTACACAATTCAGTGATGTCCAATTTATCCGTCAGCTGTGCCTCAGTGGAATGTATGCTCGCCCCCCGAGTCTGACGATACCAGGTTCAAGATTCACTCCAGATACTTGAGCACAAAATCCAGGCCGACACTCCAGTGAGCGCCAAGCCATCAGAGGGGCAGCACTGTCAGAAGTGCAGCACTGTCAGAAATGCCATTTGTCAGACGAAACAGTAAACTGAGGCCCCGTCTGCACTATCGGGTGGACGCAAAGATCCCATGACACTGTTTGGAAGAGATGAGGAATTCTCCACCGTCTCATGGCTAATATTTCTCTCTCAGCTAGCACCCCTAAAATTAAATACAGATCATCTGGTTATTATCACGTTGCTGTTTAAGGGATCTTGCTGTGCATAAACTGGCTGTTACATTTCCTACATTGCAGCTGGCATCATGCTTCAAAAGCATTTCATTGGCTATAAAGCGCTTTGGGATATAGATCAAGTTCTTTCATAGTGCTTGGATTTTTCTGGACTTCCATAAGGTTTCACCTTCTTCCAACTGCGAACGTTCCCATTTTTTTTTTAAGTCTCTTCCCAATGCCCAGAATCAACACTGAACTGGCCAAATACATTGGTCAAATCAATAGCATTTCAGATGTGTGACCAGGGCCCAGCGGATTAAACACACACCCCATTTTAACAGCTTAATATTACATTTAATAATATAAATACAAGTTATTCATGTTGTGGTAAAGCATCCCAAGGCATTTCACAAGAGCAAACAAATTTTCATAAGGAGCTGCATAATGAGATACTAGGATAGGTGATCAAAAGCTTGGCTCAAGAGCTAGGTTTTTGAGGAGCATTTTAAAGGAGAGAGAAGGGGATATCCGGAGAGGTTTAGAGGGAGCGTTCCAGAGCTTAGGACCCATAGGCAGCTGAAGGCACGGCCACCAATGGTGAAGCAATTAAATCGCGGATGTTCAATAAGCCGGAGTTGGAGGAGCGTAGAGATCTGAGTGTTGTAGGGCTGGAGGAGGAGCAGAGAGATAGGGAGGAGGGTGAGGCTGTGGAAGGAATTGAAAACAAGGATGAGAATTTTAAAATCGAGACCTTTGCTGGACCAGAAGCCACCGTAGGTTAGCCAGCAGAGGGTTGATGGGTGAGTGGGATACCATGTGAGTTAGAATACCAGCAGCGAAGCTTCGGATGAGTTCACACTTATGGAGGATGCAAGGAGGGAGGCCATCCCAGAGCGCGTTGGAACAATGTAATGCGACAGGTTTGCAAATTAATAAAAAAAAGAAAATGAATCCCTACTGGCAAAATGCTGTATGGTACCTGACATCAGTGCTTGGGCTGTCTTGTCATGTGAAGGTGTACTCTTGTTCATCCCTTGTGAAATATTGTCATGATAACACTGCTTTTTTTTTTCCCATTCTGCCCGCGTTTTTACAGAATGTACACAGCAGCAGCAACAATCCTTCCCCGAACTCATTTGAAAATTCATGACACGAAAGGAGGTCAGGCCTCATAACACAAAAAAAAAACTGAATCTCATAAAACAATCTGCTTACATACATTCGAGATCAAGAGCATTATCATAGGCAGCTGACCTTTTGAAGCTGCATAACGTAGTTTGCATGTGCACTGGGAGTGGGAAGGAGAAACCTTTGACAGGAAGAAGACATCTTCGGAGCGTGACAGCAAGCAGCCCTGGCCAGATAGGCTTGATCTTTTGTTTGGCACCAGAAAGTTTGAGTCAAAGCAAGCTGGGAGGGGAGGAAAAATAAAAATGCCAACCTGTGACTGCACACTCAAACCATAGCATACCACTCTGCAGGATACAAAGAGAAGCAAAAAAAAAAGGCCAATCTGTTCCTTGGGTCGAAACACTTCGAAGCAGAATTCTAAGCCTGCATCTCATTTCAACCTCAGTTAAAACTAAGTGAAAGACACATGTGGAAAATGTAAACATCTGGAGGTAAGTGCACTGCTCTGTAAGTGGCAGCGGGTCCTAAGCTCCAACCACTAACCCTAGTCTATGTTAGGTTAATGGATCTAGTTAGAATGCTTTAACTGGCCTTGACAGCCGAACGAGCGCATCGGACGAGGTGAAGGTTCGGCTCAGATTCTGTGTGGTGTCCAAGGCCAAATAGTCAGTCAATGTACCGGAGCACACAATCAAGGTTGCTCACCTTGGCAATCAGTCCAGTTTGGAGCAGGAAGGGAGAACATTTAACGGGAGACGCCTTGAAAAGGAACTTTGAGAGCATGCTATTTGTGATTTCAGCCCGAAAGCGGATGGTAGCTCCATTTTGAGCAGGCGACTGGGTGATACAGAAAGTTTAGGTCTGCTCCAATTCAAAGAGATGCCGCAGAAGCTCATGCATGCATTGACGGTGAGGGCCCGACATGAAGTGAGTTTGGGCAGGGACAATTCGGTTTCTAGTTGACGCCGGTCTAAAGAGAAATGAAAAGGACTTGCATTTATATTGTGGCTTTCATGACCTCAGGACATTAATAACATTGCTGTTTGTAGGATCTTACTGTGTGAAAAGTTGTTGCTGCATTTCCTACATTGCAACAGTGATGACTCTTCAAAAAATACCTCATTGGCTATAAAGTCCTTTGCGGCATCCTGAGGCCATGAATTGCGTTATACAATTGCAAGTTCTTTCTTCCTTTACTCTTCAGCGCCCATTCATCCCTCCCCATATCCTTTTCACTTCTCTGAGGTGCCTTAGGAACATTTACTGTGTTGACGGCATAATGGGCAAGAATTTAATGCACTCAAACCCAACCCAACTCACAAAGAGTTAAAATCGACTCCTATGTGAACACAATTGACTGTTACAAGGGTGGAAAAGTGCAGCATGTGCAGGACTCAGTCCTGAGCTAGGAGGAGTATATAAAACCACCTTTCAAATCATCCACCAACATAAGCATACACTCCCTCCACCCCCGACGCACAGTGGCAGCAGTGTGTACCATCCACAAGATGCGTTGCGACAGCTCACCAAGGCTCCTTTGGCAGCACTTTCCAAACCTGTGACCACTGCCACCTATAAGGACAAGGGCAGCAGATGCATGGGAACACCACAACCTGAAAGGTCCCCTCCAAGCCACACACCATCCTGACTTGGAAATATATCGACCGTTCCTTCACTGTCACTGGGTCAAAATCCTGGAACTCCCTCGCTAACAGCACTGTGGGTGTACCTACACCACACGGACTTCAGCGGTTCAAGAAGACAGCTCACCACCACCATCTCAAGAGAAATTAGGGACAGGCATCAAATGCTGGCCCAGCCAGCGACGCCCACATCCCGGGAAACAATAACATAAAAAATAACAATTCTAGGGAACAATCACTGCTTTCTGTTGAAGGCATTCAGGGAAGTCATTCATCTCATTTTTGTAAAATATTGCCAGGGAAAAGATTCTAGATGTCATCTGAGTTGATGAGGGACAGACACTAGTTGGCTGACTGTCTCACACCAAAGAGTGCTGATTAATCTTGATGTAGCTCCATAGAGAGGAGTTTTGCCAGTAATGCAAGAGAAATCTCGTTAACTTATGCTTCCACATTCCTTCGCACCATTTCAGCATTGTTGTTTTCATAAAATTCTTAGCAGTCGGACAAATTAGCTCAAGATGAGTCACGCTTACAACCTAGAGAAGGGCAAAGCAAAGGTGAACCGTAAAGGCGCGCATAAAAGATCCGTTTGAAGGCGGAACAAAGCTCAGGAGTGCAAAGCATGAAGGAAATCATAACCCGGCCAGCAGAAAACTTTCCTCCAGTGATGTGCCATTATAACCCACTTGCATTGGGCGCTGCTTGTAAGGTCTCACAGAGAAGGTGGCCATGCCTCCACAATCCTAAGTTCTGCAATTTTCTCCCAAAACCTCTTCAGCTTTCCCCTCTCCCTCAAGACAATGCCCCAGCACTGATCCCTGTGGCAAACTGTAACTTGGTGGAGTGCCACAGGGATCAGTGCTGGAGCCTCAACTATTTACCATCTATATGAATTGAACACAATACTCTGGTGGAGGCCGAAACAGTGTTAAAAAAAAATAAAGGTTTGTACACCAAAACTTCCTTGCATTTGTAACCCATGCCCTTACTTATAAAGCCCAGGACTCCACATGCCTTATTAACTGCTTTCTCAGCCTTCCCTGCCACCTTCAACGCGTTCGTGCATATACCCCCAGAGTTGTATGGACTCAAAAACGTTAACTCTGTTTCTCTCTCCACAGAGGCTGCCAGACTTGTTGAGTTTTTCCAGCATTTTCTGTTTTTATTTCAGATTTCCAGCATCCACGGTATTTAGCTTTTACCCCCAGTTCCCTCGGCTCCGGCACCTCTTTTCGAATTATATCTTTTATTCTATATTGCCTCTCTTTGTTCCTCCTACCAAAATGTACCATTTCACACTTCTCTGCATTAAATTTCATCTGCTACTTGTCCACCCATTCCACCAGAATATCTCTACCCTCTTGAAGTATCTCCTCTTTGTCAATTTTTATCCAATTTAGTATCTCAACTACCCCTTTCACTATGGCTTTGGCAGCATCTTCTTCCTTGATAAAGACTGATGCAAAGTATTCATTTAGCACCTCAGCCATGTCCTTTGTCTCCATGTTTGGTTTTTTGGTCCTTAATTGGCTCTGCACTTCCTTTTACTGACCTTTCATTATTTGCTCTTTTCAAGGTCCCACAATTTGTTGTCTGTTATAAGTGATGTCATTCGAAGGATAAATATTGGCCTACATGTGACCCACTGCAATGTGGTTGACCCTCAAATGCTCTCTAAAAAACAAGGGCAATTAGAGGTGTTTAATAAATGCTGGCGTTACATTTGCCAGTGACCAATGCCCCCATTCCAAGAGAGAATAAACAGAAACAAGGTGAGGGGTAGGGGTAGGAGGACGTGACTGGATGCCCTGACATTTTAATTTTTCCAAATGATAATGGAGCAGGATATTGCAGGAGGCAATCATAAATGAATCTCTTCAAGAAGATCATGAGGTCATATGGAAAGTATGATGATCTGAAGAAATTAATGAGTGAAGATTGCCTGATGAAGATTGCCCAATGTAGGTGAAAGGTTACAAAGGAATTTTTGCCAGAGAACATTTGAATTGGTGGCAGATCTTAGCGTTTTCTTTTGGCTTTCCTAGAGAGGGGAAGATGGCTAGTTTCAACAATGAAACCATCCAATGGATGGAGGTAGGCGTGTACGTGCACGATGGCCCTTTCTTGTCCTGAATACATCAATACAATAGAAGCTCAATTGGAGCAAGGAAAGGAAGACTACAACTGGCTCTAAAGCCTCGGAAGACTTGAGGGAATGGGGTAAAGATCAGCCGACACTCCCACTCCTGATCGCTGTTCGGTAACCCGTCAATGCAGGCTGGAAAGATAGGATCAAATGCAGCTCCAGCCCCCGGCCCCACGTACCACCACCCCCACCACCCTCCCCCACCCCCCGCCCCCAGGTACCCCACCCCACAGTTGAAGAACTTATGGTCATTCAAGCTTGGGCCTGCTTATGAAATATGGCTAATGGATAAAATGCCAGGGGCTTCAGACACTTTTACAACAGTGTGCCGGTAAGAGTTTGAAGCACCTGGAGAACTGAACTTTGTTCCGGCAAGGTAACCTACAGGAACAAAACCAGCTGCATAATGCTGGGTGCTTCTGACCTGGAACCTGATTTTCCAGTCAGCAACAAAAACAATTAAGTAAACAAGGCCTCGTGTCAAGTTGAGTTTAACAATTTGTGATCTTAAAAAAAGCCTCCGTGTTAGCAGCAGAATAATACATTGCACCTTGCATGGTGTTACACGCCTACCCATATGCAACAGCCTGCAATCGAAATTTGCATGAGCAATGCCATAGGAGGTCTCACTGGTGTTTAATAAAAACAGCTGCAATAATATAGTGTGAGTTTATGGATAATCCTCAATAGACAGGTTGGCTGGCAATGGCCATTAGATTTATGTAATACAAACACTGGCACTAGTTTTATGGAAGTCAAGAGACTGCTATATCTCTGCTCTCCTGACAAGAAAGGTACAAGTGAGTCCAAAGCAGCACCAGACTCTGGCGTGAAGTACAAGTGATTTTCTTCAGAAACTTGGCTCTATCTATCGCCACAGGCACACCGATAGATCATGTTATTGAAAAAAGCGCTGATAGAAGAGCATGTCACCCCGGGCAACCAACCATCCTATACTCTTGCAGTTCCAAAAGATAAACTTTAGTGCAAAGTATGAAGGAAATCATAACCCGGCCAGCAGAACCTTTCCTCCAGTGATGTGCCATTATAACCCACTTGCATTGGACGCTGCTTGTAAGGTCACACAGGAAGATGGTCATGCCTCCACAATCCTAGGTTCTGCAATTTTCTCCCAAAACCTCTTCAGCTTTCCCCTCTCCCTCAAGGCAGTGCCCCAGCACTGATCCCTGTGGCAAACTGTAACTTGGTGGAGTGCCACAGGGATCAGTGCTGGAGCCTCAACTATTTACCATCTATATGAATTGAACACAATACTCTGGTGGAGGCTGAAATAGTGGTAAAAAAAAAATAAAGGTTTGTACACCAAAATTTCCTTGCATTTGTAACCCATGCCCTTATTTATAAAGCCCAGGACTCCACATGCCTGATTAACTGCTTTCTCAGCCTTCCCTGCCATCTTCAATGCTTTCGCGCATATACCCCCAGAGTTATATGGACTCAAAAACGTTAACTCTGTTTCTCTCTCCACAGAGGCTGCCAGACTTGTTGAGTTTTTCCAGCATTTTCTGTTTTTATTTCAGATTTCCAGCATCCATAGTATTTAGCTTTTACCCCCAGTTCCCTCGGCTCCGGCACCTCTTTTAGAATTATATCTTTTATTCTATATTGCCTCTCCTCGTTCCTCCTTCCAAAATGTACCATTTCACACTTCTCTGCATTAAATTTCATCTGCTACTTGTCCACCCATTCCACCAGAATATCTCTACCCTCTTGAAGTATCTCCTCTTTGTAAATTTTTATCCAATTTAGTATCTCAACTACCTCTTTCACTATGGCTTTGGCAGCATCTTCTTCCTTGATAAAGACTGATGCAAAGTACTCATTTAGCACCTCAGCCATGTCCTTTGTCTCCATGTGTGAACACCCTTTGTTGGTCCCTAATTGGCTCCGAACTTCCTTTTAGTGACCTTTCATTATTTGCTCTTTTCAAGGTCCCACAATTTTTTTTAAGTGACGTAATTCGAAGGATAAATATCGGCTGGGGCACTGGGCAGAACGCCAATGCTCTTCTTCCACCTGCCCTCCTTGGTGGATATAAAAGATTCCTTGGTACTATTTTGAAGAGCATGGGAGTTCTCCCCAGTACCCTGGGCAATGTTGTCCCTCAACCAACATCTCTTAAAAAAAAAATCATCTGTAGATTATCACATTGCCACTTGTGGGGCCTTGCTGTCTGCATTCTTACAATAATAAATTCCGCTTCCAAAGTACTTGACCGGCTGTAACGCACTTTGGGCCATCTTGAGGTCGGAAAAGGCGTTGTATAAATGCAAGTCTTTCATTCCTTGGAAAAATTTCCCCCTTCCTTTCCTGGTTGAATCCTTGGACAGTCAACGCGGCACCTGCAAGGAACCAAACGTGGGCCCGTGATAGCCTCTAGGGCCCAGTTCCGCGCTGTTCCAACCAGCTGAGCTCAGAAGAAAGGTCTATTGCAGTCTGACATTTTAAATTTTTTTTCCTGAGCCTCGTAATGTGGAGAACGTTCCAGAAAGCCCACGGTTTCGTTGACCAATCCATACAAGTTAGCAAACCAGGAAATGATCAATCTGCTTCGAAAGCCTTTGGTCTGATTTGCAGGTCAATCAGCGCATTACAAGTATTTGGAAAGTGCCCCGGGTGTGTTCTGATCGGTGTGAGCTACCGGCAGAAATAGCTCCTTATTTATAAAACAAAACACGTATAATATAGAGAAATTATTAATGTCACTGGTGTTAATGTGCCTCTCGTAAATACAATTTAACAGTGCTGGCATGGCAATTACTCTCAACTGTTACAGCTCTTTGTTGATTTGGTCAGACTGTATATCGGAGACAATAAAATCTTCCCATGGCAAGAACTTGACAACGCACCAAAAGACACGAAACCCGCTTTCTCGTTCCTTTTATTAAATCTTGCTAAAAGGCAGAAACCAGACGGCTTGCGTGCCAAGTTCTCCTGACCCACTTCTTTGTGGGCCTTGCGCGGAAGGGAGAGCGGAAGTCAAAACACAGAAAAGCTTTGCTGGGCACAGGAGAACGAAAATGAGTCTTGCTGCTGAGGTACAAGAAGCCCCATCCCTGCCTAGGTATGCGACTGATGTCAAGGCTGAGTAAGCAGTTTCGCAGAAGCCCTGGTGCACGCAAAGTTTTTTTTCCCCCCGTGCAGGGTTTAACTGAACCTTCTCCAGCTTTTCCTCCCCAACACTTGGAAAAAGTGCGTTGCTGGTTGCCGAGCACTTTGGGGCATCCTAAGCACGTCATAAGCTCCAACTGAAACGTGAATTGTTTCTTAAAATAGCTTCTTCCTTCCGAAGGAGAACTTTTACAGTGCTTTGGGGAAAGAACAGTGGAGGGGGTACATGTTCCTTAATACACTTAGGGGCCATACATGGGGTGGCTCTCTCAATGAGCAGGCATAGGTACAATGGGTTGAATGGTCCCCGTTTTGTGCTGAAATGATCTATGTAGCCACGCACTAGCGGTATCAATCAGCTGACCATTATGTACTCCACACCTGATGTTCCTTCCCATTGATCTCAACTTAATGGCAAGGAGACCCCTGCGGAGTGTGTGATGGCCAGATGCCAGCAACTTGCCCCATCCCCAACCAACACAGGGCCTCTATCAGGCAGTTCCAAACTATATCTCAGGTCACACGCCCAAACTCTTTAACTAACAAACTCCTTTTGGGGAGATGTCACCAACCAATAAATCACACCAACAATACTAATGCCGCCTGCTTCTGTTTTATACTAGATTTATGCAAGATGCCACCATACACTGCGTTTTCTGTGACATTTTGTTGCCCTCACCACATCCTTGACCCTACCAGGCTTCCCAGTACCAAACCAGTGCCTGAAGCTGGATAAAAGTACATCAGTGTTCAAATTCACACTGGTAGTGAGAGCATGTGGACGTAAAGTTGAGCATTGTTCGCACTCCGAGCATATCCAGTGTTGTATATGATTCCAATATGATTTAGGAGCTATATGTTCACGCGTATGTATACATAAATATCCAGAGTGCCACATCACTCACTACCGCACCACAGTCTGTGTATCAAAATAATGACGTGTCAGTCCGCAGCACATGATGTGATCTCAGAAATACATTCAATGAAGCTCCAATGTTTGAGTCTAAAAGTGTGATTATCTCAAAGTTCTGGGAACCAGAAGACACAACAGCCAGCGTGAGGCTGCCTCCCAAACCCACCTATCGTTACGTGTTATCCAATAAAGATACTAAGAAATTCCGCCCTGTAAATAAACTGCAAACGCAAACGGAAATCAGAAGGACGCGCAGGGAATATACTGGAGGCAAGATCAGAATTGTCAAGAGACTGGCTTATGTTTATGACGCTGACAGCTCATCAGAAGCCAGCATGCATCCTAGTTACAGTTTATACCCAAAATGCAGGTCCATCTATTTTCTTAAACTGATAGACCTTGTTGTGTATTACCAGGATTATCTGGCTTTAACTTCATTTAAGACATGCTGATTTTACAAAAAAATCCAAGCCAACGGCCTCAAAACAAATTACATCTGACAAAAGAAAGATTTTTCTCTTTGGTACAGACTCCACTTTGTTCTAGCTTCAGGCACAGATGCTTCTCAGTTGTGTACATGTTTGCTGCTGATGTCTGTCTATGTATCACTCATTGATCTAAATTAACTTCCCTGTCTAACACCTGCTTTTTGCTGTTTTAAGCAGGACAGATCACAACAGGGACAAAACTAATTTGGGTCAGCTTAATCTCAAATGGATTGAGTTTCCCCATGTTCACAGCCTCATGGGCATTTTCACTGCATTAATCACACGCATGATACACTGCACAAACATATAACCTTCAAGAAAGTGCTCCCGTCCACTGTCCTTGGCCACCTTGTGAACGGTGTTTAAGCCGGCTTCTTCCTTGATAATTATCAGCAAAACCTTGGCTAAGTGGCCATTATTCATGAGGGAGACTGATCAGAGAGTGGCCGGAGGCTGTTAGCTGCCATCCTCGTGAAGTTTTGTTTCCCTTTCACCGATGCACGCACATCTTTATTTAGCATTGTGCGATTGCAATTTGGGTGGGGAATCCAGGCCAATCTTCTCTCGCCCCTTTCAGTCGCAATTGAGGGGTCATAACTACCTTGATACGCAAAGAAAACTCAACTATTAGAGCTTGCACAAACTGACGATGTGACTACGGCACCATCTGCCAACTCCATTACTGGGATATACAGGCCAGGACTTTCCAGCCCTGGAACCCACCGCGGGCGAGATGGTGCCCCGGCCAGAAGTCCATTGACTTGCGGCGGGACCAGAAGATCCCAGCAGCGGCCGGGTGCAGACAATCCCGCCCACGGTGACATGGTGGTGAATTTGTATGGTCTTCCGTTCCCCCCTTGATGTTTATAACTTTGGCGAAAAGGACCTCAAACGCCAGAAAACAGCAGAAGGAAGCGTGTGAAAGTTTAACTCATTTCAGACCTACTGTGGTTGGCAACTATCCTATTGATAAAACCTACTGATCAATTCTCTACTCCACCAGATCAATGGGACTCATTTACATGGGAGTCATCATGGGACAACTGATTTCCTTGCAATCAATTCTCCAGGCTTAGTGCTTTGTTTGGAACAATTTGCCTTTTTGTGGCACCGGGATTAATTTTTTTTCAGCTTGACGGTCCACCGGGACTCACCAAGGTCCCACCAACAACAACTTGCATTTTGAGAACACCTTTCATGTTGAATACTGCTCGAAAATGCTTCGTAGAGGCATAAAGAGAAAGGAGAAAAGATGCCAAAACAAATGAAAAGATGCCAATAGGGTTGAGATAAAATTTAAAGGAAGGCTCTCAAGAGAGGACCGTGGAGAGACAGAGGCACTTAAGCGATATTGGACTGGATTTAATGGGCAGAATTTTGCTCTTGGCTGACGGGCGCACCCCACCGGCTCGGCGGCAGGCGGACAGCCAACCCCCGTCGCCAAAACGGGGCCCGCCGCCATTTTGAGTGGGCGGGCCAATTAAGGCCATTGACAGGTCGGTGGGCCCACAGCTGATTTCGCTGTCCGCCCGCCTTCCTAAAAATTTAAAGGGACCGGGATGATGTTGGGGGTTCCTCCCGACTTCATCCCGCGTCATTTTCCCCTCGGCGAGTGGGCCCCGTCCCCAAATCGGCGAGGGGAAAATCCTGGCCTATGTTTCCAACACGGGCCCTGGTTGGAGAACCACCAGTTGGAGAGTCTGTGGGAAACCATGTCACTCCCATGAGGGAGACCAAATTAAGTGACTACTTTGGTGGTTAACAGGCCAGCGTTGGGCCTTCCTGGGATTTAGGACCCAGGCAGCGGCGATCCCGCCCATGAGAGCTGCCAGCCAATCAGAGGCCAGCAACTCTCCATTGTCAACAGTGCCACTGGTAGTGTTGGCTGTTGCCGGTCGTGCTCTAGGGACCTCACTAAGGATCGTTGTTGGATCCTTGGACTCAGATGCTTGAAGGTGGGATGGGTTTGCGGGGAGAGGGTCGCAGGAGAGGGGATGCAGGCAGGGGTCAGGGGCAACAGCAAGGCAGTGGTTTTCAGAGGCCCCTCCCCTCCCCGATCCCCAACCTTTCTGGATGCCAGGTCCCTCAATTGAGCATAGAGTGCCTGAAAATGAGGGAGCCCCAAAAGGTTTTGCTAAGAGTCTTTATGGAGGCACTTGAAAACTGTGCGACTCCCATTTAATCCTCAAACCACCACTAAATGCCAGAGGGCTCAGGGATAATTGCTGTCAGTTGGGACATTAATAATCCTAATTGACATCTCGCTGCAAGCGGGCAAATTTCTTGCATCGACCCCTTTCCTGCCTCCGATTTAGTTGTGGGAGGTTTTCCTGCTGCCTGGGTCTGAGACGTGGCCACTCCCCCAGTTATGTGGTCCTGGCCGCCATGTTTGCCACTGTGACAGGCTGGATTAAATTCCACCCACTTAAGTCCAGAGCACGTCGCCCCGGGCAGCCAATGGTGGGGCAATTGAACAGGGGAAACCTGCATTTATATGGCACCTTTCCTGGGGGGTCCCAAAGCACTTCACAGTCAATGAAGCACGCTTGAAGGGCAGTCACAGTTGCAATCGAGAAGCAATTAGAAGGGGGTGATGTGTGCAAGGTGGTGAGTGGAAGACATCTAGAACTCATATACCAGGAAAAACATTTTTGAGAGATGCGGAAAGAAATAAATTGGGATGGCAGAGAAGACTCAAAAGAACGGTGGAAAACAGAACAACATGTGCAAACAGGTTAATTTAATGAGTAAACAAGATAAGAGGACAAAAAAAATTTCAAACCCACTAATTAGACAACATTGATATCTTCATGTAATTGGCCCCATTGAAATCTCGCTCGCTAAAGGCTATTTCAAAGGTTCAGTCAATTAAACACAAATGATGGAATGAAATCAGAATATTAAAAAATGGAAATCAAAGGATTTAAATTATGTTAAAAAGTAATTAAAATCAAAACTGCAATCTCACCGCCGTTATCCTATACAGTACTTAGGGATCTCATCACTTGTCTGCAGGTTTACTTAAACTTCCAACAGCTAATTTCTAATCACTTGACTCAACACACTTAACAGGAAGATAGAAGCCTCCCTTATCTGTAGGGGTTATGCGACCGTGTACTGTTCAATGTTGAATGTATTCTGTATTATTTCACACCAGTCACCATATTTTCTTTGTGAATAATGAATCCTTTGCTAAATACACAGGACCTTTCCTGTGACGTCTTCACATATGCCTCAACCTCTCATGCAATATGCATCAATGATGGCTCATGACTCTTCACCTGATACAGACACTACCCATGCAGCACTTGCTCTCCTCAATATGCTTTCTGTGGACTACTGAAGACAGCCTTGCAGACAGGCAATAATGTACTTAATTTCTCCAAAAGCAATGTGGCAATTTACAGAGGATATATACATCATAGAAACAGGCCATTTGGCCCAATCAGTCCATGCTGGCCTTCATGCTCTATAATTTGATTTAGGGACCTTTATCACATCAATTATATAGATACAAGGCCTCCTCTCTACAGTTTTAACACATTAATACATTAAGATTCTTTTCAGTGGAGCTTTGCGCTCATGCGAAGCAGAGATAACTGCAACGTACAAAGTTGATTAAGCCCCACCGCAGCACCACATCTTCCCCTGCCCACCTTCAAAAGACTTCCAATTTTTCAGGACGCTCAGTCTGATGCAATTGCTGTTCCAATTTATAGGATAGAGATGTCTGTTTAATTACACCACACACCACCCCTCCCCACCCCCCGGCCCAACGTCCTTTCCCCTACATGACATACTAAAGTGGTGCCTCCAAAACACATCCAACGCAAAGCACTAGAGAATTCATGAACCCACAGTGGCAGAGTCTCCCTTCCCTGTACTGCTCACACAATGCAGAGCCTTCTGATTAAGGACGACAGAAAGAGAGAGCAAGAGCGATCAGCAATCAGTCCCTATACATATTCATAAAATTTCTGTCTCTGTCCCTATTACCACCCCCCCTCAAAAGAAAAACGCAATTTGCTGCCTTTTCAGATGTGTCCAGCGCCTGGTGTGGGAAATCAGAGCTACCGAGAGCAAAGCATTCAAGTTGCCATAGAATAGGTGGCAACTAGGTGAATACATACGATTAAACTGGCAAGACATCAGAACAATGACGAGCCCCTTTGCCTCTGACAGGAAATGTTATTAATGATTACTGCCGTTTTCCCTCTGCATAAAGAGAGCCAGAAGGAATTTCGGCATTTTGCAAATCAAGTCATGGGAATTGTTCCAGACAGGCAGATCACTTCATCCCTTTATGGATAGAGAAGTGGGGAGGTATAGGGACAAAATAAAACATTCTAAAACATATTCCCAGCAGTACTGAACCATTTCTTTGCAAATGATTGCAACAGCAATGAAAATGACAACGATTTATTTTTTTTTCCCTTTCTTGACCATCTGTCACTCAGTGGCCCCAAATCAATAATAGCGAACTCTGTGGGGACTGTTGTTTTAAGCATCTTCCTCCTCACCCCCATCTCAGGAGCTCGCAATTCAAAGCTTCAAATGTCAGCACTCACACTGAAAGAAGCATCGGCTGAATAATTCTGGTTAGGTTATTTTCCCACAGTCTCAGTAAAATGCCTTGGTCTTTTTTTTTGGGATGGGGGGGTGGGGGGCAGGGGGTTGGAGGTTAGGGGTGGTAGACCCCATCGGACTAGCTTGGGTTTTGCATTGATCCCAAAGTTGTCATTCATTGCGTTTTCCCTGGGAATTTTACATATAATCCCCCTTATTGGGAATATGCTAATAGCATCATTTGTAATGACTAACTTTCATTAAATCTTTATTTCACCGAAAGGAAAGCAATCTGAGAGATTTAGCACTTATAACACTCACAATCCATCTGCCTTTTGTTCATTTTCTCCATAAATATTTGGCAGCAGCTGAACAATAAATGAGAGATGCTTGTCATCATAAAGGGAGAGCATAAAAGGTGACAATTGACAAATACATAACTATAAGGTTTTCTCTTCCCCCTTCACTACCCACCCTCCTCCCCCCTCCAGCGCATCAAATGATGCCACGTTGGTGGGGCCCAGTTTCTTCTAATGTGTTAATCTGAATCAGTCAGGGGAATTAGACACAAGATGAATATGAAGAGCGCAAGAGCTTGGGAAATATTTGAATGGGACCAGAAGACATTAGATTGGTGCTGGAGAAAGGGAAAATTCAGGTTCAGTCGAAGCATTCAAAAGGGAATTAGGCTGTTATCTGAAAAGGAAGGATGTGCAGGGTTATGGGGAGAAGATGGGAAACAGCACTAGGTGAGTGGCTCATTCGGAGAGCTGGTGCAGACATGATGGGCCAAATGGCCTCCTTCTGTGCTGTAGTGATTCTGTGATTTTGGGTGGGAGGGAAGGGGAAATGGCACGGGAAGGTGGACAGAAAGGGAAGTAGGAGGGAGAGGAAGGGAAGGGAAAGCAAAAAAGGAAAAGGAGGGAACAAATGGAGTTGCATTTGTAAGGCAGCTTCCACATTCCTAGGATGTCCCAAATGACCAATGAATTACTTTTGAAGTTCAGTCACTGTTGGCATGTAGGAAAACTCAGCAGTCAGTTTGCACGCGGAAAGATCCAATAAGCAGTAATGAGATGAATGGCCAGCAGATCTTATTTGAGGGTGGTGGTAACTCAAAATGCTTCACAGGGCACAGGAATCAGAGGATGCTGAGCAGGAAGAGGCAATTAGGGAAGAAAATTAGGAGCTAAGCAGGGTTGAAGAGAATGTTTCTTGGGAAGCTTCTGACAACAGGGCTGGGTCAGAATGAGTTACATAAGTAACTGGGGAGGTGGTGGTGTAGTGGTATTGTCACTGGACTGGTAATCCAGAGACCCCAGGGTAATGCTCTGGGGACCTGGGTTTGAATCTCACAGTGGCAGGTAGTGGAATTTGAATGCAATAAAAAATCTGGAATTAAAAGTCTAATGGTGACCATGAAACCATTGCTAATTGTTGTAAAAACCCATCTGGTTCACTAATGCTCAAAGGATATCTGCTGTCCTTACCTGGTCTGGCCTACATGTGACCCCCTGCAATGTGGTTGACCCTCAAATGCTCTCTAAAAAACCAAGGGCAATTAGAGGTGTTTAATAAATGCTGGTGTTACATTTGCCAGTGAGCAATGCCCCCATTTCAAGAGAGAATAAACAGAAACAAGGTGAGGGGTGGGGTAGGAGGACGTGACTGGATGCCCTGACATTTTAATTTTTCCAAATGATAATGGAGCAGGATATTGCAGGAGGCAATCATAAATGAATCTCTTCAAGAAGATCATGAGGTCATATGGAAAGTCTGATGATCTGAAGAAATTAATGAATGAAGATTGCCTGATGAAGATTGCCCAATGTAGGTGAAAGGTTACAAAGGAATTTTTGCCAGAGAACATTTGAATTGGTGGCAGATCTTAGCGTTTTCTTTTGGCTTTCCTAGAGAGGGGAAGATGGCTAGTTTCAACAATGAAACCATCCAATGGATGGAGGTAGGCGTGTACGTGCACGATGGCCTTTTCTTGTCCTGAATACATCAATACAATAGATGCTGAATTGGAGCAAGGAAAGGAAGACTACAACTGGCTCTAAAGCCTCGGAAGACTTGAGGGAATGGGGTATAGATCAGCCCACGCTCCCACTCCTGATCGCTGTTCGGTAACCTGTCAAAGCAGACTGGGAAGATAGGATCAAATGCAGCTCCAGCCCCCGGCCCCACGTACCACCACCCCCACCACCCTCCCCCACCCCCGCCCCCAGACACCCCAACCCACAGTTGAAGAACTTATGGTCATTCAAGCTTGGGCCTGCTCATAAAATATGGCTAATGGATAAAATGCCAGGGGCTTCAGACACTTTTACAATGGTGCACCGGTAAGAGTTTGAAGCACCTGGAGAACTGAACTTTGTTCCGGCAAGGTAACCTACAGGAACAAAACCAGCTGCATAATGCTGGGTGCTTCTGACCTGGAACCTGATTTTCCAGTCAGCAATTAAGTAAACAAGGCCTCGTGTCAAGTTGAGTTTAACAATTTGTGATCTTAAAAACAAGCCTTTGTGTTAGCAGCAGAATAACACATTGCACCTTGCATGGTGTTACACACCTACCCATATGCAACAGCCTGCAATCGAAATTTGCATGAGCAATGCCATAGGAGGTCTCAATGGTGTTTAATAAAAACAGCTGCAATAATATAGTGTGAGTTTATGGATAATCCTCAATAGACAGGTTGGCTGGCAATGGCCATTAGATTTATGTAATACAAACACTGGCACTAGTTTTATGGAAGTCAAGAGACTGCTATATCTCTGCTCTCCTGACAAGAAAGGTACAAGTGAGTCCAAAGCAGCACCAGGCTCTGGCGTGAAGTGCAAGTGATTTTCTTCAGAAACTTGGCTCTATCTATCGCCACAGGCACACCGATAGATCATGTTATTGAAAAAAGCGCTGATAGAAGAGCATGTCACCCCGGGCAACCAACCATCCTATACTCTTGCAGTTCCAAAGATAAACTTTAGTTCCCTTCAGTCCTAGGTTGGCAGCTGCTGGGAAGGACTGATTTTGCTTTGGTATTACAGGGCCTCTTGTCAATGACAAAGCCTAGACATGAATAGAGACGACTTCAGTGAAGGAGCATAGCTAACAGGAAGCCAATGCCCTCACTCCTATCAAGCATCAAGCCATCTTCCTCACACCATCCATAAGATCGCATTCTATAAAAATGGAAAATTCTACCAGTGCTGATTCCAGTACATCTGCATCAAACTGGACCAACCACAGGGTTCCCAACTCTTCAGGATTGCCCAGGAATCAAAAGACTAACCCCAGGACACTGCTACTGCCAACCCAAGAAGGAAAAGACAGCGCGTTTTCTTTTTATTCATTGAACACTATAGCAATGAAAAATGTCTGAGATGAAAGTAATGGCCGCTTGACTGACAGTCAGAAATCATCCAATCAGTAATGAGGACTATTCACTTTCTGATTGGCCATGAGAAGGCGATACATCAGAGGTAAGGGCATGTGCTGTGCAAACATTGGCTGGAAACTTGGCAGGGTCGAGCAGTTGGAGGTAGGAAGTCACGTTACATTCAACCAGGGCGGACAACCCTAAACTAACCAACTACCACCCAGCTTGGACAATAACCAAAGAAGCGTTGCACTTGGCAACAAAAGATGGAATAAATTCATTGCAAAGTTGAATTCAGTTAGCTCATTCAGTCTCCTTCTCAAAGTAAAATGATATAATTGGACACGGGAGGTACAAAAAAATCTCAGCTGTCCCTTGACTGACTGGTTCAAAGGATCAGTGTGCATTTGAAAATTCTCAAAAGGCATTATGGTACCTACATTCGAGTTGGGCAATTTGATTAAAACACACTTATATGAATTGCAAACAAGTAGGGCAGCAAACAGTTGGAAAAGGGTTGCACCAAAGTGCCACAGAATGTTTCAGAATTGTCCACTTACCTATCAAATTGTAACACGTTAAAATTACATGTAATGCACAAGTCAGTAATGCCCTTAGTGTCATTAACACATTCGGCTATTTTGCTTTCAGGCAGAGCTGATCTTTATTCTGCTATTAACACCTACTCTGGACTAATGCTTTGTGTCTTTAGTACCATCATTACCATTCCCTTTGCCTTGTGTTCTGTGACATCCTTGTCATTTAATCTCCCCTGACCTCTAACCTATCCCTGACCTTCTCTTTTGTTCCACCTGATCCTCCCAGCAATATAAAAACAGCACTTTCTGTTTTGATTTTATTAATGTCCACTCTAGCTTCTAACAACAATTAAAAATAGAAGGAAAGGATTCACCCTGACCACACCTAGTGGGGTGAAGTTTAGACTGCCCCTCGTATGCACCACTATTGCTGCCTGATTTAACAATTTTTACTGTAGGATTTGCCTGAAGGTAATTGGGAAGGGGGAGATATTAACTATGAAAATTGACTATAGCAAACCTCAGAGGGTTATCTCTGCACATTGCTTCATAAAAAAAACCCCACTGCCAATAGAATGGATCATATATAGCCTCACTCATTTTGAAAATACCACTCCCCTGCTTCCCATAGCAATGCTGATGCCAACGATACAGATTTTCCTTACACCCTGTGTTGTTAATGTGCAAATTTTAAGAAAAAAATTTCTATCATTTTCCTGGATGGTGCTGAGCTTCTTAATGTGTTGTTGCAGCTGCACTCATTCAGACAAATTACATGAATTTTGTCTTTGGACATATTTTTGTCATTTGAGTTCACGCTCCCTGATTTGGGCAGGGCTATTGTACAGTTTCAGCCCTATTTCTTTGGGCTGAAACTGCCTGTTCCTAGAAAAGAGTTCTGCTGACCTTACGCTCAGGAATCAACAGAAAACCAGAGACACTGTTTCTCACAAAAACTATAGGGATAATCATGGCAAGGACGGAGTTATTCGTCAATGGCACCCACGCTGACCCATCCTTGCTAGGTAGAACAACCCAGAACCTTCCACTAGGGGTCATTTTCGGCATAAAGGGAGATAAACAACTTTTTTTTAAAAATGCCAACTCCTAAATGTGATGCGTGATTGTGATTTCTCAGGTATTTGATCCCCTCTTGGATTTGCATCTATTTTTAATTCATTCTTGGGCTGTGAGCTTCGCTGGCTAGGACAGCATTTATTTTCCATCCCTTAAGAAGGCGGTGGTAAGTTGCATTCTTCAGCCATGCAGTCCTTGTGGTGTAGGTATGCCCAGGCCAGAATCTTCTGCCCTCCACTGTGGCGAGTTTGGTGGCTGGGAGGGGCATTTAATCGCGTGGGAGGCTAGAGGTGGTAACCTTGCCACCTTCTCACATCCCCCCCTGATTAAGTACCTCAAATGGACAATTAATGCCCATTTAAGGGCCTCATCCCACCGCTGCTGGTGGCCGGGGGACTCGCCATGCAGGAGCACGACAAGCAAACCCGTGCGGGGTTACTTTCCGGCTCCCAGGGTGGTGGGGGGGGTCACTCATTCAGAGGAACTCAGTGTCTGACTGAGGGGCTCAGCATCGGGAAGGGGATGCAGTACCAGCAACAGCCACCGCCTCCCTGGTGGCGCTGCTGTTCAAGAGCTGCCGACCTCTGATTGGCCGTCAACTCTCGGCGAGCGGGACTACCGGCCCTGGGATCCCTGGTTTGAGGGAAAGACCCGCTGCTGCTCTGCTGAGAACCTGAGTGGCACATAAAGCGGCTGGCCTTCCCAAAAACAGACCACGCAGCCGCTCTCGCCGGTTCTCCAGTCAGCTGCTCGGCACCCACCCCCTCCCGACTGCTTCCACAAGACTCAGGCCCGAGAGTGCTGTTATGGAGGGCAGTCCAGGATTTTGACCCAACAAAGATGAAGGCACAGTGATGTTGCCTTCAACAAGCCATGATGTTGCGCGACTCGGAGGGGGACTTACAGGTGGCTTTATGGGTCAGTTTAGTTGGCATGCATCCAAAAACTCATGAAATATGTCCCTTTGTTGGTAGCTCTTGCCCATTCCCTGTTCCCTGCACCACACCCAACAGAAAACGTGCTTACCCTTGTCCTGCTATTATCACATTCTGCTTTCTTACCTTAATGCCACCGTCAGCACCTTTTTAAGCCCTTACCACGACCGTTAACACTCTCTTTGTCCTTCTGTTCATGACATCCTTGTCAATCTCTCTTTTTGCCCCCACCTATCGCTGGCCTTCTACCCAGCTTCACCTGCTCCACCCCCCCCTTTAAACAATATAAATTTCATCACATTCCTACTTCTCTGTAGCTCTGAAGAAGAGTCAAACGGACTCGAAATGTTTAACTCTGTTTCTCTCTCCACAGATGCTGCCAGACCTGCTGAGTTTTTCCAGCATTTTCTGTTTTTGTTTCAGGAAATGTGCCTCTGTGCACTTAAGGGTTCGGAATCTCAACAGAGCCGACAACTCCATCGCATTCTTGGGGGGTAGCTTTGCCCCCAACCCCCAGAAGTCCAAGGGTTGACTGTGTGGTGAGGGCTTCCAAGGGCACTTGGAACATCAGATCTCAAATCCAGAGAGAGTGAGAAATAGGCTCCGTCTGAAAGAGGCATTAGTTAAACCAATAGCCATGTGGGCAAATCAACAGCAAACACCAACAGACCTCGCGACTCCTAGCTGCTTTCTATTCAATTGGTCACTGAGAATTAAAGGTAGCACAAAACTGGGTTTCAGACGGAGTCCTCATGGGTCATATTTCAAAACCTCCCGGTATGAGAACCTGGGTTGCAATGAAGATAAATCTGACCAGGCACACATACACAGAAACCCAAAATTCCTCAGCCTTTTGTATTTTTAGATGGTGCTGATATGTTACACGGTTTTGGGCCAATATATTGTGCGTGCGTGTGAAACTGAGTGTGAGCGAGTATGTGAGAGTGTTTACATGCGAGAGCGAGTCTGAAACTGTGAGGAACATAAAACAGGTATTTACTGTATTTACTGGGGTTGCATTTTTTTTAATGGAATTTGATTATTTTTCCTACCCCAAGCTTATAATGAATGATATCAGTGTTCCTTCAGCATGGATGTTGCTCTACACAACCTCAGGAATGCCATTTTGCCATAAGGGATCATAGGCATTTCCCTGCTAAGAGTAAGGAAGAGAGAGGTGGTTACAGAGCTTGAGGGGCACCATTTCACATCAAGGATGGTGCAAGACAAGGAGGCAGCCTCCATGAACGACCTCAGCCACTACAGTGATGGAACCCACGCTGCACCATCTCCTAGTGATCTCGCCAACTGAGCTAGCCAAGAAGTGCAAAACAAGGTGAGAAACTGTCCTTCAGCAAACAGGCCTGCAGCACCCGAAGAGTTAAGTCGGATTACAGTGCACCGCATTGATTCCTACATAATGCACAACAAGCTGACCTCTGCGGCTTTTAGTCTACAAGATCATAAAATATTTAGCAGGGGTAATTTAAAAAAAAAAGGATATTTGCCAGGCAGATCTTAAATCCTCTTGTAAAGAGGCAATGCAAATGTATTAAGCAGCTTTGGAATGGTCTTTTCATTAAAATTATAGTATGTCAGGCACATGGAAATCAAAATTCAGAGTACTATCGTATTCATGATAATGCTGAGTGTGTCATTAGACACCAGAAGATTTCAGTGCTTCCCTCTGCTGCTTATAAATGCCGGCTGCAAAGCTTCAGTGGTAAACCTTTACTAGCACACCCACTCTTTAAGGCAGTGCCTTTCAAAGGGAAAGGGTTTTTTTTTTAAGTGACAGAGCCAGCTGCACATACACACAAAGAATCTTGCAAAGATTCAACACCCCCACCCCCCCTCCCTCCCTCCCCAACAAGGAAGGAAAAGCCATGCTGAAGCAATAGCTGTCATCTTCAGACAGCCAGCTGCATTCCCACAAAAGACTAGATCAACGAAGGTGCTAATTGCAAGTTGGGCCGCCAGAATTTCACGTGTGTAAAATATAAAAAGAAAGCCGTGCCAATTTGGGCTTGTGTCTTTGAGCTTTTCCATGCTTATCTCCCAATGCACATTTGGTTCTCCTTGAGGGCTGGAGGTGGCGAATTTAAATCCCCCACATTGTCACCTTTATCTCTGACCATATGCCCATATTTCTCTCTCACGCTCAGCTTGGCTTCACCATGAAGTTTAAATCCCCCAGTTAATATTACATATATATGACACACACACACACATAATTAAAAATAAGGTATTTCTGGCATCTTTACAGAGTCAAGTATCATTTTACAGCTTCTTAGACAAAAATCACGCGTTACATATTCACCTACTCAAACACTTCACTGGAATACTGACTGCTGTGTCAAAATGTGCTCAGCCTTGATGGGTTTGAGTTTGATTTTTTGAAAGGTGAGGTGGTGCTGCAGCTGAAAAGCAACAACTGCGAACTGATGCAAATCTGAAATGGAAACTTCAAAAAGTAGTGAAGAGAGAGAAAAGGCAGGTTTAACTGTGTGTGTGTGTGTGAAGGCCTTTTACCTGGTCTAAAAACACTAATCCGCCTTCTGTTTTAATGAGGGACTTCAGGTGTGTGTAGAGTTTACAGACGCTGGGGTTGTTCTCCTTAGAGCAGAGAAGGTTGAGAATTAAATTAAGGGTTTACGCTGGAGTACATATGCAGTGATAGCATAGTTGTAATCCAGGCACTTGGGCTAGTGTTATGGAGAGGCATGTTCAAATCTCACTAGTTGGAGGAATTTAAATTTATTTAATCAATAAATCCAAAATACAATGCCAATCTCAGGAGTGGTGACCATGAAATTATTGGATTGCCATAAGAAAAACCCATTTGGTTCACTAATGCCATTCAGGGGAGGGAACCTGTCATTCTTACCTGGTCTGGCCTGCATGCGACTCCAGACTCACAGCAATGCGGTTGACTCTTAACTGCCCTCTGAAATGGCCTGGCAAGCCACTTAGTTACGTTAAACCACTACAGAAAAGTTGAAGAAGTATAACACGACATGGACTGTCGCGGTTTGAGGGGTTGGCTCACTACCACCTTCTGAAGAGCAATTAGGGATGGACAATAAATGCTGATCTTGCCAGAAATGCTCAGACCCCATGAACCAATAAAAGAAAATGGAGAAACTGGCAGGAGGGCCGGTAATTTAGGGAATTCAGGTTTTAGGATAATGGACAAAAGAATCAGAGGAGACAAGGAAAATAAAATACACGGTGAGTTATGATCTGGAACATACTGCCTGAAAGAGAAGCAGATGGTGGTTCAACAATATCTTTCAAAAGGGAATTGGATAAACACTTGCAAAAGAAAAAATTGAAAGTATATGAGGAATGAAGGAGGAGTGGAACCAACTGGATAACTCTTTCAAAGACCCAACACAGGTGTGATGGGCTGAATGGCCCCATTCCTCCAACTAGTGAGATTTGAACATGCCTCTCAATGACACTAGCCCAAGTGTCTGGATTATAATTAGGCTATCACTGCTTATGTACTCCAGCATAAACCCTTAATTTAAATCTCAACCTTCTCTGCTCTAAGGAGAACAACCCCAGTGTCTGTAAAGTCTACACACACCTGAAGTCCCTCATTAAGCTAGTGAGAAGGCAGATTAGTGTTCCTGTGGTTTTAGGGTTTGCAATTTTTAAATTTTAAACTTGTGATGGGTGCCAAAGCTGGGAAATGGATCTTTTTCCTATTTCAAGCACTCAGTGTTGGCACCAAATGCTTCCTAAGTCAAACAGAGAACAATTAGGACACAGAGTAAAGTTCCTTAGGTACCAGCGGTTGGCATTTTTGCTGTCAAACGAAGACGCAGTGACATTAAGCCCTGCCCCTGGGGTTTGAACACAATCCAGGCTGACACTTCATTGCAATCTTGAGGGATGGAGGTTCCACCAGAGATCAGAGTGTCAGCTGTTGCTTACTTGGTAGCATCGTTTCCTCAGAGTTGCGAGGTTCAGAGTTCATGTACCCCTCCTGTGGTCATTATGGATTTATTTAGTGTGTAATATACCTTTAAGAAGAATGCAGTTAAGGAAGATCACATGATCTTTAGTACCCAATAGGAGAGTAGTGCAGGCTACCTCTGTAGTTTGTAGTCAGTAGTGTAGAGATAGAGTTAGCAGTGAAAGCACACATTTAGTTGCTGCTGAGTACTTTTGTAAATAAACTAAAAGTTTCCACATAAGAAGTGTCTGCTGATCAACTCTATCAATAATACCAACTCGGCCACCACTTACAACAAACTGGTGACGAGGATTCACAGGATTCAACAAACTGGCGACGAGGATTAAACAAGTTTAACAGAAGAAATGTAGTGAAATGAGATCGGGCTGCACCTCGCACAGTAATTGTAAGTAGAAGTTCCATTCGAATCGACAAAGTAATTCCCTCCCAGGATGCTGCAATTCGGAAGAATTGATCCTTTCGATCCAGCATCGGACGATTGGTCTCATGACGTTGAACGCCTCACGTTCTTTTTCCAAACGACCGAGATTATTGGGGAAGAGGAGAGGCGGGCGATCCTCTTAAGCACATGCGGGAATACAATCTGTGGCTTAATTCGAAGTTTGACGACACCCAGTGCCCCAGATTCGAAAAATGTTGATGAGTTGGCGGACCTCGTGAAGGGTCATTGTCAACCAAAGCCCTCAGTAACGATGCAAAGGTTCAAGTTTAATTTGAGCCCTGGGGAAGACAGGTGCAAGCTATGTGGCAAGTTTGATGCAGTTAATGGAACATTGTGAGTTTGGTACCTCTCTAAACGACATGCTCAGAGATTGTTTAGTGTGTGGTGTGAATGAGGACTCAGTTCAGAAGAGATTGTTATCCGAAGCAAATTTGGATTTCAAGGAGGTTCTAGAGATAACGCTGGCCATGGAAAGCACAGTAAGAGATTCAAAAGCAATACATGGTGCGCAAAATGGCACCGTCCTCCACATCGGGCGGGAAAACCCCAGCCAAAAAGGGCACAAAAATGCAAGACTCTGCCGAGAGGCGGGAAACAGACCCCGCTCGCTGGAAAGTGAGAAAAAGTAGCTTAGCGGTGAAAACAAAGAATAATTTCAATGGAGGTGGAAACAAGCAGTCTTCTAACAATTGGCAGTTAAAAAATTCAAATGTTATTATTGTCACAGAAACGGACATATAATGAGACAGTGCAAGGAAAGGTTCAAGCAGGCTTTTAAACTAAAGAAAAAACCCAGTGAGATCTACAATGTAGAAGTGCCTGAAACAACAAATTTAGATATTTACTTGTTGTTTAATTTGAAGCTTGGAAAGACAGAACACAATACATGTAACAGTGAAAGTAAATGGCAACAAAAATACCTGGAAAAACTCAGCAGGTCTGACAGCACCTGCGGAGAGGGATACAGTTGACGTTTCGAGTCCGTATGACCCTTCATCAGAACTAAGAAATATAGAAATGATGAAATATAAGCTGGTAGAGGGGGGTGGGACAGGTAGAGTTCGATAGGGGGCTAGTGATAGGTGGAGGCAAAGAAGAGACTGCCAATGATGTCATAGACAAAAGGACAAAGGGGCGTTGACGGTGGTGATATTAGCTAAGGAATATGCTAATGGGCACACTGAGGGTAGCAAGCAGGACAAGCAAGTGGGGGTGGGGTGGAGGGGAAGGGATCCTGGAAAACCTGTTAGAATAGAAGTGGACACAGGAGCTTCCACTACAGTGATGGGGAAAATACCTTCAAATATCCGAATAATGGTGAACATCTATTAAATTTAGAAGAAACAACTGCCCAATTAAACATATACAGAGGTGAAGACATTCAAGTCAAAGGCATAAGCAGAGTAACTGACCACAATGGAAGCCAATCAGCAAAGCTAACCTTGATGGCAGTAGCAGGCAAGGGGCCAAGCCTCCTGGGGTGAAACTGGCTAAAGGAAATTAAGTTAGAATGGGCTGAAATTTTCCAGTTGAGAGCAAGTGGGCTACCAAAGCTACTTCAAAAGTATACCACAGTCTTCAAGGACGAACCTAAGAAGATCCAGGGACTACAGATAAAAATTCATGTGGATCCAGAGGTAACACCCCCCCCCAATTCATGAAGACAAGACCAGTGCTTTACGCACTGTGAGAAAAGGTCAACACTGAACTGGACAGACTAGAAAAACTGGGCGTTATGTAACCTGTACCGTTCTCAGAATGGGCAGTGCCCATAGTCCCCGTCCTTAAACCCGACCAAAGCGTCTGAGTGTGTGGAGACTACAGATTGATGGTTAATAAAGTAGCTAAGTGAGCAGACACCCGATACCAAAAAAAATCGAAAACTTGTATGACAAGCTGGCATGTGGAACCACCTACGTGAAGCTTGATATGGCTCATGCTTATCAACATCTAGAGTTGCCTCCCGGGAATTTGTCACAATTAATACCCACAAAGGGTTGTCTCGATATACTTGATTGCTTTACGGCATCCCCTCAGCCTGCGCCATCTTCCAGGGAACAATGGAAAGTTTACTGCAGGATCTGCCCCAGGTTGTAGTCTATTTAGACGATGTAATGGTGAAAGGATTCACTGAGAAAGAACATTTGACAAACTTAGAAGAAGTCTTAGAATGTTTCTTGCAGGCTGGAGTGCATTTAAAAAAAAAAGAAAAGTGCAGGTTCTGAGCAAGGGAGGTAATCTATTTGGGTCACCGGGTAGATTCAAGGGCCTCCCCCTGGTTGAGGAGAAAGTGAGAGTCATTAGAGAGGCACCTGCGCCAAAGAACGCCTCAAAGCTCAAATCAATCCTTGGAATGATCAACTATTATGGGCGGTTCTTACCCAATTTGTCTACGGAACTGACACCCCTACTTTATCTACTCAAAAACAACCAGTGTTGGGTCTTAGGAGGTACCCCCGAAAGGAGCTTTCATAAAGGTGAAACAATTGTTGCACTCATCCAACCTCTTAGCACATTATGATCAGAGGAAAGAATTGGTGCTGACATATGACACATCTCCCTATGGAGTGGGAGCAGTGTTCCCCCATAAGATGGACAATGGCATGGTACGGCCTATAGGTTATGTATCAAGAACACTCACCACAGCGGAAAAGGGATGCTCATAAATGGAAAAAGAAGGCCTGTCCATCATCTTTGGTGTCAAAAAATTTCACCAGTACGTACACAGCCACCATTTTACAATCGTTTCAGACCACAAGCCATTGCTAGGATTGTTCAGCGAGGACAAGGCTATAACACCCATAACCCCATAAGGAATACAACGATGGGCTTTAGTCCCGGCAGTGTACGAGTATACTTTCGTACATAGGCCTGGTAGTCAAATTGTGAACGCCGATGCACTTAGTCGTTTGCCTTTACAAGAAAATGATGAGGGCATCCCAGTTCCAATGGGAACCTGTTTTATTGTTAAATTCCTTGCTGGTATGCGCTCGACAGATCAGAGACTGGACAAGTCGGGACACAGTCCTACCTCAAGTACGTGAACAAGTGCTCCATGCATGGTCACAGGAGCCCATATCTGACAAAATGAAACTGATCTTCAACAGAAGACATGAAATAACCAGCCAACTTGGCATCTTATTGTGGGGAGCATGAGTGATAGTTCCTCCAAAGAGAAGGGAGCCACTGTTAATTGAACTACATGATGCCCATCCAGGAATTTCCCGAATGAAGACCATAGCTTGCTGGTGGCCTGGGGTGGTTGGTGAAATAGAGAGTTTATTGAAGAGTTGTGTGCAATGTCAGCAACTGCAAAAGTTGCCTTCAACAGCTCCAGTACACCCTTGGGTGTGGCCAGAAAGACCATGGGTGCGGTTGCACATTGACTATGTGGGACCTTTCATGGGGACAATTTTTCTGCTCATTGTTGATGCCCACTCAAAATGGATGGACATATATGAATCTGCTGATCAACTCTATCAATAGTACCAACTCGGCCACCACTCACAACACCTCCTGGGCTTGAAAATAAAAATCAAGGCTGACAGTGCACAACTGAGGGAGTCCTGCACAGTTGGAGATGTTGGCTTTTGGATGAAGCCCCATTTGCCTGCTTGGGTATATGTGAAAAACCCCATGCCACTATTTTGAAGAAAGCAGGGGAGTTATCCCTGGTGTCCTAGTCAATATTTATCCTTCAATCAATATCACAAAAAACATACTATCTGGCCATTATCATGACGCTGTGCATGAGAGCTTGCTGTGCGCAAATTGGCTGCTGAGTTTCCTCAATTACAATTGTGACTTCAAAAGTACTTCATTGGCTGTAAAATGCTTTGAGGGGTCTGCTGGTCATGAAAGGCGCCATATAAATGCAAGTCTTTCTTTTTT
Organism: Cetorhinus maximus; assembly: GCF_964194155.1. Classification (NCBI taxonomy): domain Eukaryota; kingdom Metazoa; phylum Chordata; class Chondrichthyes; order Lamniformes; family Cetorhinidae; genus Cetorhinus; species Cetorhinus maximus. The sequence goes on from NC_135895.1 coordinate 9,519,706, forward strand.
CTTTCACAATGTGTGCATCACCTTTGCCTAAATAAAAGCAGTGACTTTACACAATTCAATAGTAAAGCCTGTGAAGTGCTTCAAAATATGATAAATTGTTATGTAAATGTACATCTTTCTTCTGAAACACTGCCCAAAACAAAGCTCTTCAAAAATAAACGTGGGTGGAAGTGAAGGTAGGGAAGATAAAACAATTGCAGCTCAATAATATTTTTGTATTAGGTTTCCCTGAAAAGCTAATAATTTAAAGCAATTCACAGACAATCTTTAACTCCTGATATTCCTGAGGGAGTCTCATATTCCTAGAGTCAAAACAACATAGAAGGAGGCCATTCAGCCCACTGCGTCCATGTCAGCTCTCTACGAGAGCAACTCAGCTAGTCCCACTCCCTTGCCTTTTCCCTGTAGCCCTGTAAACCTTTTCTGCTCAGAATAAAGGGCCAGGAATATGGCAGTTTACTTCATTTATGCTGTTTTAATATTTTCTCCCTCCTGATTTATCAGCCACCACGAATATTGGAGTTTATCAAAATCAGAGTGAGGAGGAACAGTTTAAGATTTACCACGGGTTTCAAAGATGACTGTACGAGACCACATTTCACACCAAAGTGAGGAAGTGCCTGTTATTTCAAATTTCTGCTTTGGGCTCGGTTACATTTCCATATCCAAATCTCCTGCTGCAAATGAGCAGGACAGTGGGATCAAGCTAGGCAGCTGACAGCAAGAGAAACACAGAGAGCAGATTTGAAGGGCTGAGCAGTGCCCACCCTGTCATGTTCTGTGAATTCAAGAGTTGCATCATTTTTCAATTGTTTAAAGAGAATTTTCCTTTAAAATTAGTACAGTGTCTCTTTTTTTTTAAGTAATTCAGTATTGCAACCAAAAGCACTACAACTTCGAGATCGCACAGTGCCAAATTAATGCAGGGGCATTTCAATCTGTGCATATGAAAATCACATTGTCTACAACAGTAACAGGAGCTTTAACAAGTGTGAAGTGCCTGATGTTAATTGTAAGCAGCACAATTTCTAGCCTAATATATTTGCAAGGTACTTTGTTTCTAATGAAGAAAAACAAGACTAGCATTTACATAACTCCTTTCACAAGTTCAGAATGTTCCGACGTCAGTGAATATCTTTGAAAAGTATTAACTGTTATAACTTAGGAGATGTTGCAAATAATCGGCGCACAGCAAGATCCCACAAACAACGATGGGATAAATGACTAGGTGAAAGCCGTTTGGTAGCACAGAACTTGAACATTGCTGAAAAGGGAGACTTGTTGCCGAGGCTTTTCACCTTGCACTCATCAGGATAAACGCAAGAATGCCAAATTTCAAACGATCAGAACAATTTATACCGCTTTTCTCCTGGAGTGTACATTGTGGCGATCGTTTGAAACTTGGCATTCTTGCCTTTGTCCTGATGAGTGCAAGGTGAAAAGCTTCGGCAACGTGCCTCTCTTTGCAGCAATATTCGACTAGACTTAAAAAAGAATATGTTGATGGAGGAATAAGCACTGGGTAGTCAACTGAGGAGAACTCCCGTGCTCTTCTTCGAAATGGCGTCGTGGGATCTTTTGCAGCTGCCTGAGAGGGGGCAGGATGCATTATTTTCAGGTCTGCCATTAAAGCATTTCGCTTCAGGACAGCATCACCCCCATTGGCAAAGGATTTTAGGAAGGCTCGAAGAAGCATTGCTTCCGCAGAAGAAGCGGATTAAAAAAAAAGCTCCTGGATTGCTGGAGACACGGCAAGTATCACAGTTACAGATCAGAATGAGGCAATAGTCCACTTTGATTCAGCTCAAGTCTTGGGGTCTTATTTTCAGTAACCTGGAGTCAATGTGCTAATTTTACCAGGTCACGTGACCTGGGAGCGCGCCAACTTTGTGCTGCGCAGTGCAGTGACACAATAGCACAAGTCGATTTGTGTCCCGCTTACATTCTCTGGCAGAAAGCAAAACTGCTTCCTACTTCAGATGCCTTGTGCTTGCAGGGCAGTCGAAATCGGTTTGGTTACTGGCATGCCTCACTCCCATCGCTTGGCGACCCAGGAGATCCCTCTTCACTGCATGGCACTCACCTCTTTGGGGTTCAGCCGTTTTAGCACAGGGCTTGGGTGGTGCACGGTAAGTTGCGTTTCAGCCCTTGTTCATTTGGTAGTCAGAAGATCATGAGTTCGAGTCCCGCCCCAGGGGCCAGAGCATAAAAAGCTAGGCCAACGTGGCGTAGCGGTGAGAGAGAGCACTGGAGCATAAAAGTTCTCAAGGCATCAGCCAAGGGAAAAGAGCAGGAGAATTCTCCCGGATATCCTGGCCAACACTTATCCCGCAACCAACGTCACTAAAACAGATTATCTGGTCATTGTCGCATTGGCTGTTTGTGGGATCTTGCTGTGCGCAAGCTGGCTGCCAATTTTTCTCCATTACAACAGTGACTGCACTCCACTGGTTTTGAAGAGACCCTTGTGACAACTTTAAGGCCGAAAGAAGCTAAAGAAATGCAAGTCTTTCCTTTCTTCGTACTGGCTTCCATGACAGTCAATGCCAGAGGCTCCATGCCCCAATGATGGGGCCTTGGGTATGAAAGCCCTAGACCCAAATTTGAATTTGAATTTGAAAATTAATTTGAATTTTGCGCAACGATTGAATGAAGCAGCAGACAACCATATTGCACCTCGGCCCCGAATGTTCTTGCCAAGATGCACTCGCTGTTTTAATGGTGGGATCGCATTTTAATATGCCTGGTGAGGTATGAACACCGCTAAATGAGCACTCGCTCGCCGTATGAGGGGAGAGTGGGGTGGAATTTTCCAGCTCCTATTCAGAGGTAATGAGTTAAAGTGGTGAGGGACTTGGGGGTGGAGTTTGGCAGCTCCTATTCAGAGGTAATGAGTTAAAGTGGTGTGGGACTTGGGGGTGGAGATGGCCTCCCAGTGTCAGGCCATGCGGGCATTGGAGCCAGAGGCTCTATGCCCCAATGATGGGGCCTTGGGTGTGAAAGCCCTAGACCCAAAGCAAATCCTCTGGAGGTGATTCCCCTCCACTCTGACGGCCCTGCCAGTTTCCAGCCTCTTTATTGTTGAAGTTAGATGAACGCCTCCAAGGCGCCTCCATTTTGAGGCACTTCCGCGCTCACCGTTCTGCTTGAGCAGCACTCACCTCTCTTTGCGGGGCTGTGGGCCCTCTGATTGGGCCGGCAGCCTCTGGAGCCCGCCCACCATCCTGAATTGGACCATGGAGGCGGAGGCGGCCATTTAGGAGGCGGCTACCTGGAAGTGCAGGCCGCAGATCCCTGCAGGCCCAGGCCCTGGAAATGGTCCCGACTCCTGAGAATATTTATCAACACAAGGTTCCATCTATCGTGAGCAGCCAAGTGCAGGATGCCAACAAGGTGTACAGACTGGGAACTGGACCATAGAAAGAGCCCTGTAATACTCTGCGTCTCTACAGCAAATATACTTGTTGTGTAGTGGAGGAGTTTTCTGATGAAGCCTGTAATACAGAGCTGTATTTAGGGTTACCAACTTAGGTTGGCCCATATTTCTGGAGATTTCATCAAATGACATCAGCCTTCAAACAGGCTGCCCCCATAAAACAGCTTAACCTCATTTCCAGCCTTATCCTCTATAATTAATTTATAAACGCCCTCCTGATTTTTCTCCCTGGGATGGTCACAGTAATATCCTGGAAATCAATCTTCTATTCTTGGAGACTCCAGGGCAACCCTATGTTGAAGATAAAAGCAAAACACGGCGGATGCTGGGAATCTGAAATAAAAACTGAAAGTGCTGGAAAAACTCAGCTGGTCTGACAGCATCTGTGGAGAGAGAAACAGAGTTCACGTTTCGAGTCCGTACGACTCTTCTTCAACCCTGTGTTGAAGAGATGACTTTACTTCAAAGCTCTGTCCCATACTTTGAAAACTCCTCAGTTTGAAAGCAAATGGTTTAACATCAACGTGTAACCTAGGGCAGAATTTTCCGACAGGGGGATTTTACGTTCCCGCTGTCGTCAATGGGATTTATAACGGCCCGCTGCATTTTACGGCCCTGTCCCAGCTGAAACAGGGCCTTAAAATTCTGGCCTTAAAGTTTTAGTGATAATGAGTGTTGTCAGAAGAGTAAAACCTCTTGCAACTTCATAAGACCTCCAAGGACAAGTCGGGCGTGTGCACATTTGTACACCGAGCGGGGTAACTTTGATCTTTATTACAGAGTTGTTACGGTGCAGGAGGCCTTTCGGCCCATTGTGTCTGCACCCGCTCTCCGAATGAGCAACTCGCCTGGTGCTATTCCCCACCTTCACGCCGTATCCCTGCACATTCTCACTTTGCAGATAATTATCCAATTCCCTTTTGAATACGTCGATTGAACCTGCATCCATCGCACTCTCAGGCAGTGTATTCCAGACTCGCTGCGTGAAAAAGTTTCTCTTTGTACTGCTTTTGCTTCTTTTGCCAATTGCTTTCAATCTAGGCCCCCTCTTTCTTGATCCTTTCACAAGCGGGGACAGTTTCTCCCCATCTACTCCGTCCAGAGCCCTCATAGGTTTCCATGCTTCTTTAGCATGAATTTCAGATATTTGTAGCGTTTGCTTTTGTAAAACCACCAAAAACCTTTATTTGAAAGGATATCCTGGGAATAATTAACTGCAACCAATGAAGAAGTTAAGAGTTTTTTTTAAAATCATGAGAAGCTTATTTGTGGGACACACTTATATCACAGATGACTGTGATTTCAAAAGGATCGCTGACAGATCATTAAATGCATGAAATCCTTTCCCCCTAAAATACTGCAGAAAAAGGGAAAAAATCAGCACGTGACTTTGTTTCATTCTTAGCTGATGGGAATGAAACATAGCAATTAATCACAACCACCCAGTCACCCACAACAACCACAAAAGGCACACCAAGCAACCACATAAAATGCCAACCATATGACCTACCACCAACTGAAACATCCTCAACCAACAACTAACGGACGAACACAACAATCATCACATTTTTAAATTGAGAGAAATGTCTCGGGAACGATCAGATACCAAGCAGCAGTGTGGAGAAGGGTTTGGGGGCAAGTCCAAGAGGCAGGGGAAACCTGAAATGATCCACTTTGGCAGGAAGAATAGAAAGGCAGTGTACCATTTAGATGGAGAGAGACTGCAGAACTCGGTGGCACAGAGGGATCGGGGTGCCCTGGTACATAAATCACAAAAAGTTAGTAGGCAGGTACAGCAAGTGATTAGGAAGGCAAATGGAATGTTGAAATTTATTGCAAGGGGAATGGAATATAAAAGTAGGGAAGTTTTACTTCAGCTGTACGGGGCATTGGTGAGACCACATCTGAAATAGTGTGTACAGTTTTGGTCTCCTTATTTATATCATATATAATTGTGTGAGAAGCAGTTCAGAGAAGATTCGTGTGACTCATTCCTGGGATGAAGGGCTTATCCTATGAAGAAAGGTTAAACAGGTTGGGCCTATATCCATTAGAGTTTAGAAGAATGAGAGGTGATCTTATTGAAGCAAATAAAATCCTGAGTGGGTTTGATAAGGGAGGATGTTTCTACTTGTAGGAGAGACTAGAACCAGGGGGCACAGTTTAAGAATAAAAAGTCTACCACTGAAGACGGAGACGAGGAGAATTTTTTTCTCTCAAAGGGACGTTAGTTTCTGGAATTCTCTTCCCCAGAAAGCAGTGGAGGCTGGATCATTGAATTAATTCAAGGCTGAGTTAGACAGATTTTTCATAGACAAGGGTGTCAAGGGTTATGGGAGGGAGGAGGGGGAAGATGCAAAGTGAAGTTGAGATGACAACCCAGATCAGCCATGATCTTATTCGATGGTGAAGTAGGCTTGAAGGGCTGAATGGCCTACTCCTGTTCCTAAGTCCTGTGTTCCCAGATTTTGTGTTTTTGAAAGTGGAGAGAGGTAGAGGGGTTTAGGCAGGAATTCCTTGACTACAAGAACACATTGGCCAATGGGCACACTGGTCAATTGGTCAATGTTTAATGGCTCCACCAACCTTGCTGGAAGGGAGCGACGGTCAGTGAAGTGCAGTTTGAGTTGAAGGGAAGGAAGAGGTTGCTGAGACCTGGATTAAAGTCTCAATGGTAGAGAGAGTAGAGGCAACATTATGGCAATGGAAATAAATCAGCCTTACTGGTGAATTGAGTACAAGATTGAAGCATAATACAAGGCCAAATGGGACGCACTGGGTTCAGTATGAGCACATAGTTGATAAGAGGGAAAGAATTGAGGTGGGGGCTCTCATGCAAATTTTCTATCTGGATTTGAATAGGATTACTTCAATCTTGCTAATGTGGAGAAAAAATACAATAAAGGCTTGTATTTATGCAGAACTTATCAGGACTATCGGACCTCTCAAAGCGCTTTATAGCCATTGAAGTACTTTTGAAGGGTAGTCACTGTTGTAATGTTAAAAACGCAGCAGCCAATTTGCGCACAGCAAGCTCCCACAAACAGCCACATCACAAAATCTGTTTTTTTTTGTGATGTTGCATGAGGAATAAATATTGGCAGGACACTGGGGATATCTCCCCTGCTCTTTTTCAAAATAGTGCTATGGGATCTTTTATATCCATCCAAGCAGGCAGATGGGGCCTCGGTTTAACCTCTCATCCAAAAGGCTCCAACAGAGCAGCACTCCCTCAGTACTGCGCCACATGTCAGCCTTGAATTTTGTGCTCTAGGCCTAGAGTGGGGCTTAATTCCTGAGCCTTGTGACTCAAAAGCAAGGATGCTACCATTCTACATTTAGAAGCCCTTAAATTAAAAAAAATTACCAAGAAATTAGTTTATGTTTTTTTAGACAGCACATTGCATAATCACTTTTTTCTCCACTGGATATATTTATTCTGTAGTCTCCAACCCCAGTGGTTTTGCCACTTTCTACTCACAACAACTCCCATGTACCCCCCCCCATGCTCCTTCAGAGAGCTGCTTGGTGGATAAATCACTTCCACCCCTCATGCTCCTCAACCCTCCTCATCTACTGACCTTCAACTGGAGGTTATCGTGCGAAGGTGCAGAACGAGCCAAGTGATGCGACCTGCAGGCCAAACTTGGTCAGGATTCTGTGTCTGCCCAAAGAAGCCTGTAGGTCGTCACAAACTGGGACAAATTGGAAGGTTCTTTCGCAGAGCCGGCACAGACAGGCACACTGGGACCAGTAACCTCCTGCTCTGCTTCATCATTCGATGAAAGGGCACTGCCTTGGTTCCAAAGCCAGGACGGAGGTCAGCCCAATTGCAAATTACTGGCACTATTCTTTGCTGAAAAAGCAGGCAGAATCACGAGACTGCAACAAAGAGTGTTTGCTAAATATAGCAGCGTGGTGGAATGTCTTGAGAGACACATTTCCCAAAGCAATAGTATCGGGTATCTTGAACTGGGAGCTTGAGCCTTACACACAGCAACTCTGGCAGTATTTCATTATCAAGTCCATTATGACAAGCATTTGTCTCAGACAAAGGCAAAACAGAAAGGAATTGAAGCTGACAAATTAGTCCTGAAATCAGTTTCATTTACATAACGGTTGGAAGTTCATTAATAACAGCCTTTTAATTATTCATCATCTTGTTTCACTAGATGCAGCAGTTTTTTTTTGTTCCCAGCTCTGCTGGATGTCTGGTTATTCTCAAAACACCGAGCACATTAGCCCTATCCTGATTTGTCCCCGTGACGTTCCTGTCAAAGCTCTTAAAAAAAAAATAGAACTTGCATTTATTTAGCATCTTTCATGACCTGAGGTGGTCCCAAAGCGCCTCACAGCCAGTGAAGTACTTTTGAAGTGTAGTAGTCACCGTTATAATGTAGGGAACGCAGCAGCCAATTTGTGCACAGCAAGCTCCCAGAAATAGCAATGTGAGGATGACCAGGTCATCTGGCTTTTTTTTTTTGCAGTGATGTTGGAAGAAGGTCAAGTACCGGCCAGGACAAGAGGGGAACTTCACTGCTCTTCCTCGAAATAGGGGAATGGGATCTTTTACATCCACCTGAGAGGGCAGACGGGTTTAACACGTCACCCAGCAGCACAGTACCCCCTCAGTGGTTACCCAAGATTAGGCCTTCAGGGATCTGCAAAACCATGCAGACCTCACACTCTCCCTTTCTCTTTCTCTTTCTGCCACACTCCACTATGCCAAAGAAATCTAAGCTCTCAGAGTCTTGGAAAAACATGACTGTGCCATTCTGCTATCAGCCAAGCAGCAGCATCCAAGCCTTTTGTCAGAATCAGTCACATGGGAACAGGAGGAGGCCTTTCAGCCTTTTGAGCCTGATTTCTCATTCAGTTAGATCTTCAATGATCTTGATCTTGACCTCTATATCCCTTAATGGCCTTACCTGGTTTCAAAATAATCACGTCTCAATATTGAAATTTTTGATTTACCTAACCTCAACAGCTTATGGGGGGGTGGAGAGTGTGCCAGATTTCCACAACCACTTGGCGGAACACCTCCGTTAAGTCCATGAGAGTGACCCCATGCTACCGGTAGCCTGTCATTTTAATTCTCCACCTTAAACTGACCTCTCTGTCCTTGACCTCCCGTGAAGTTCAGCATAAGCTCGAGAAACAGCATCTCATCTCTTGATTAGGCACTTTATAGTCTTCCAGGCTTAACACTGAGTTCAACAATTTCAAGGCCATGATCTCTGCCCCCTATTATGGACAGGAAGCGGTTTAATTTAAATAGCCTTGATTTCTCCCCTCACCACCTATCCGTAAACAGAAAGGTGTTTCTGATTTCTGATTTCCCCCTTTATAAGCGGTGACAATGCTTTCCCAAACCCTTCAGATTTAGAGTGATCCAATCCTCTAGAAAACTCGAGTTGGGTAAAATCAGAGGGTTAGTTTATTTTACACACACTCAAAATACAGGGAGGGGTTGTCGCTATGTACCCCCGCTACATTCACACAATAAAAGGGTAAGGGAAAGAAAGAGGTACAGGGCAAAGACAACAGACTAAATAAGAATCATTGTTTCACATGAGTCCAGAGTCAAGAATCAAAAGTCCAAGGTGTATTCCTTCAGAGAGGTTAGCAGGCTAACTGTGTACAGTTTTGGTCCACGTATTTAAGAAAGGATATACTGGCATTGGAGGTAGTTCAAAAGAGATTCACAAGGCTGATTCCTGGGATGAAGGGGTTGACTTATCAAGAATGGCTAAACAGGTTAGGCCTTTATTCATTAGAGATTAGAAGAATGAGGGGTGATCTTATTGAAACGTACAAGATTCTGAGGGGGCTTGACAGGGTAGGTGTTGAGAAGATGTTTCCACTAGTGGGGGAATCTCGAACTAGGGGACATAGTTACAGAGTAATGGGACACTCATTTAAAACTGAGATGCGAAGGAACTTCTTCTCTCAGAGGATAGTGAATGTCTGGAATTCTCTACCCCAGAGAGTTGTGGAGGCTAGATCACTGAAAGCATTTAAAGAGGAGGTAGATAGATAGATTTTTGAAATATCGGGAAGTTGAGGGCTATGAGGAGCTGGCACGAAAGAGGATTTGAGGCCTGGGGCAGATCAGCCACGATCTTATTGAATGGTGGGGCAGGCTTGAGGGGCCGAATGGCCTACTCCTGCTCTTATTTCTTATGTCCTTATGTAAAGCTAATACTGGGTGATCCACTTTTCCAGTAGTGATGACTTCACCATGGGAGAAGCACATAGAGATGAATTAGTCTTGTTGTAGGCACTGGTACAGAAGTTCAGAAGTTCTCATAGAAATAGTGTGGATAAGGGCCAGGTAATTTAAGACCTGGACAGAGCTCTGGTTCTTCTCCTTTATGGTTGATGGAAGATGGCAGAATGCCTGGATTTAGCTCCACAAGGTAATATTACAGGTTCTAGCAGCTTGTGGAGGGGGGACGGTTATATGACATAACTCCCAATTCTTCCCCTTGGTTTGGACATAGGATGCATATTCCTGGTCTGGATTCTTGAGATGATTAATATTTCATCCATTAAAAAGTTTACCAGAGGTTTCAGGGTCCTTTGTCCTCACAGACGGGCCATCTCCATTAGCCAAAGCTTTGCCTCAGAAACGTAAAAGGGCCTTTGTGCAATTCCTCAGAATTTGATTTCTGCAGTCACAGGGGGCATTAGCACCTCTTTAGGGATTAAAAAGGTCACTGCTGTTTTCTGAAGGCTGGAAGTTTATTTTGTGTGAGTCGTAGCCAGTCATAGCTTCCATCAATCTAAAGCCTTTGTCCATAATATAGATGTTTTTAAAAAATATATAAAGTAGCCAGGATAATATAGATATAAATATTTTCTTTCATGTCTTCTTGGCATGACATCCCCATTTTGTTTCCTTTGCTTTGCAGGTTTCGGTTTTACTCATTTTTCTCTCGTTTTTGATTTTGGACATCAGCTGTTTATCATTCAGCCATTCCCACCTCCTCGGGTCACATCTTTAGTTTCTTTACTGGTTCCTCTATCACTCCCTTTGGCTCTTCCCCACCAACTGTTTTGTCATTTAATCTCTCCTGTCTTCTACCCTATCACAGTTCCTTCTATCTTGTTCTTTTTCCACCTTCCGCCTTTTTAACTCACTAGAAATTTAGTACGTTATCTAACTTTTCTCAGTTTTAATGAAAGAAAGACCATCAAATTGAAATGCTAACCCTGTTTCTCTTTCCACAGACGCTGAGTAGGTCCAGAATTTTCTGTTTTTATTCCAGATTTCCACTCCCCTTTAGGTGAAGTGCTTCCTAACATCCTCCCTTGAACAGGCCAGCTCTACTTTTCAAGCTGCATTTTGAAGGTGCACCAATTGTGAAGCCTCGGAGATGGCGTAGAAAACCTTAACCTTTCCCAGCAATTCGAAGAAGTCTGCTTAACGTTTCAAGCTGCTGATGTCAATGGATCTTGGTGTCTTGATTTGCAATTTATCCACCAATGAAGAGCAGCAGCTCTGGACAAATACTTGCATTTAAATAGCATGCTTAAGACAGAGCAACGTCCCAAATCATTTCACGCAGGCATAACCCAAAAATGGATACGCAGTGAGAGGACGGAGAGACAAGGAGGGGTGATCAAAAACTCCGTCAGGTGGGTGGGTTTCAAGGACCATCTTAAAAAAAAGAAGGCAAGGTATAAGGGTGTTGAAGCTACATGCAGAGCTGTATGTATGCTCTGTCTGTTGGATTTCCCTATTCTACACATTTATTTCTGTTCCAGGGCACAACATAGAGACTGAAGGCAAAAGGTTTTCAATTATATTCAGGCAAAATCAACTTCCCTCAGTCATTGATTCTACTGCAGTCTGGTTACAACTGCAGTGCTGGTCTTTATGGCAACAACTTGTATTTATATAGCACCTGTATCATAGTAAAATGTTCCAAAGCACTTCACAGGAGCAGTAGCAAATAAAATTTGACATCAAGCCACAGAAGATGATATTAGAGCAGGTGACTAAAAGCTTGGTCAAAGAGGTAGGTTTTCAAGGAGGGACAAAGAAGGAGAGCGCGGTGGAAGAGCAGAAAGGTTTCATGAGAGCTTAGGGACCCGGCAGATAAAGGCACAGTCGCCAATGGTGGAGCAATTAAAATGACATGTTTACGAGGCCAGAATTGAAACAGTGCAGGTATCTTCGAGGGTTGTGGGGCTGGAGATGTTTACAGAGATAAGGAGGGGAAAGGCTATGGAGGGACTTGAAAACAAGGATGACAATTTTAAGATCGAGGCGCTGCTTAATCAAGAGCTAATGTGGGTCAGCGAACACAAAGACGATGAGTGAATGAGACTTGGCGCATATTAGGATATGAGCAGCAGAGTCTTGGGTGACTTAGGTTTATGGAAGGCGGAAGATGGGAGGTCAGCCAGGAGAGCAACTGCAATAGTTAAGTCTAGAGGCGTGATTGAGGGTTTCAGCAGCAGATGAGCTGAGGCAGGGACTGATTTAGGCGATGTTACAGAGGGGGGGAAGTAGATGGCCTTCATGATGGTGCAGATATGTGCTTGGAAGCTTATCTCAGGGTCAAATACGACGCCAAGGTTGTGAACAGTCTGGTTCCTCCCATCCTGGCCATCAACTCTAGCCCTTTTTGCTGCTATTCTCTGTCCTCCAACGCACCGATAACTCTCACTCTTTCTCTGTCCGTTATTCTATCCCTAAGGGAAAGAAATCTGTCAATTTTAGCAAAGGCCTAGGAGATAAGTTCAGTCAAGCTCTGCTCCTAGGGCAGAGTCTAGCTCGGTGGGAATGCACGAGGTAGAGCTGGTCACAGCAAATGGTGTTCCTCATTCAGAAGCACTGAAAAAGTTCCAATGATTATAATCCACCACGTGGGCGCACTGATCGATGAAAAATAAAAGCAAAATAAGGGGGATTCTGGAAATCTGAAACAAAAACAGAAAATGCTGGAAAAACTCAGCAGGTCTAACAGCATCCGTGGAGAGAAAGATCGAGTTAACGTTTCGAGTCCGTATGACTGAAGAAGAGTCAGAAGACTGAAGAACAGACTCGAAACGTTACCTCTGTCTTTCTCTCCACAAATGCTGTTAGGCCCGCTGAGTTTTGCCAGCACTCATCTACGAACCCTGACTTTGATCTGCACTCATTGGTTGAAGTTCCAGTTCATGATCATAGCCTTAAACAAATTTACTCTAGGATACGTTCCATTTCTTTTGGTTCATCGCAAACATGCCAATCATAAACAAGTAAAGAAAAATGCTGGAAATACTCATCAGGTCTGGCAGCACCTCTGGAGAGAGAAACAGAGTTAACGTCTCGAGTCTAATATGACTCTTCTTCGGAACTGAAGAGCAGCAGAAATGTGGTGGGTTTTATGCTGTTGAAAATGGAGCAAAGTCAGGTGGAGCGAAAAGGGGAAGTCAGGGATAGGTTAGGGGCGGGGGAGATTAAGTGACAAAGATGTCATGGAACAAAAGGCAAAGAGAGTGGTACTGGTTGTACAACAGGAACAAAGCATTGGTCCAGAGTAGGTATTAATAGTAGAATAAAGGCCAGTGCTGCCTGAAAGCAAAACATGAGAACAAGATACAGACTGGAAATCATATAATAAGGACTGATAAAACAATAATGTGGATTCTTTATTTGAAGATAAAGCTGTGTACAGATAATGGGAACTAGGAGGCTGTGCAGACACATCTGACCTGTAGGACATTCTGCCGTGTTCTGTCTACAGAGTCATGGAATTATGTACACACCATCACACTGTCTCATGGTGGATTGCGATGAACAACAGTTTAAGATATGCTTCCCTTAAAGGTACATGTACATCACATAACAACAGGATGTAACAACCATCACCCTACCCCACCCAAAAAAAAATATCAGACCTGGGGTCGCTGAATGGATTGACCAGGGTTGGGTTGCCAAGTCTGGCTGGACATAGTCCTGGAGGTTTCATCACATGACTTCCTGTGTCTTTAATTATTCCTTGCCATCTCCAATGTTTTTACAAATAATACAGAAGTGCTCAAAGAATATTTAGAAAAAGATTTTTTTAAAATGCCTCATGATTTTTCTCCGGGGTCACTCTAATGAACGCCAAGAAATTAAATCTTTATTTCTTGGAGACTCCAGGGCAACCTTGGAGGGTTGTCAACCCCAGGCCAGGGCTTTGTATGTTATGGCCTGCAATAGCATTGATGTTTCTCAGTAAATGTAAGACTTCTTGCCCGAGGGAGATTTAAAAAATGTAATTTGAATGTTCCAGTCCAATTAGCTGTACAATGTTTCTGTAAGTGTTGAATTTTTGATGTGATCACTGACAGGGCATGGAGACAGAATGGGTATGGAGATATAAAAATCAATACAAAAACGATACTGTCAAACCTCCTATTCGGAGGATGTCGCATTGTTTGCCTTTGCAACAGTCCCGAAGCAGAAAACGGAGAAACCAAAGGCTTTTGGGAAAAGGAAAAAAAAAATCAAAATCAAAACACCACGGCTTAGAAAACTGAATGAAAATTAGGCCAACCACTTTAATTCCAGCTGAGTATTGCACAAGGCAAACAACTTTAATCATGTGCATATACTGTTCATTTGTACAACATGATGTTAGGGGGAGGCGGTGGCAATAGTGGTATTGTCACTGGACTAGTATTCCAGAGACCCAGAGTAATTCTCTGGAGACTAAAGCTTCAAATCCCATCATGACAGATGATGAAATTTGAATTCACTAACAATCTGGAATTAAGTCTGGTGATCACCATGAAACCATTGCTGATTGTTATAAAGACCCATCTGGTTCACTAATGCCCTTACCTGGTCTGGACTACCATGTGACTCCAGACCCACAGCAATGTGGCTGACTCTTAAATGCCCTCTGAACGAGGGTAATTATGGATGGGCAATAAATGCTAGCCAGTGACATCCAATGAATAATTTTTGTTAAATGTAAACAGCCTATGGAGTCAGTAATATGGGACTGCCAGTAGTACTTGGGGTTAAGTTTGAAAACCAAACCCAGTGAGAGTGTTTTTAGCACTTACCTGGCTGAGTTGAGCACAGCTGAATGCTACCGCTCAAAATAAGAGAAGCTCATTCAACACAGCTAGCTTGTTGCATTCAGAGTCCTTGCACAAATATCCCTTGTGGATCCTCCATCGTTGATTACATTTAAGGCTGAGACAGACAGATTTTTGGTCTCTCAGAGATTTAAGGGATATGAGGAGTGGGCGGGAAAATGGAGTTGAAGCCCAAGGTCAGCCATGATCGTATGGAATGGCGAAGCCTCGATGGGATACTCATGCTCCTATTTCTTGTGTTTGTGTGTTCTTGGATCTCTTTAAGGAGGAAAGTGCTGCATTTATTGCCCATCCCTAAATAGACGTCAGAGCAACAAGAGAAAGATGGAAAAGACAGGAGGAAAAAAAAACCCTGCATTTATATATCAACTTTCTGGATCTCAGCGTGCCTGAAATTGCTTTACAGCCAATGAACTACTTTAATCAAAATGTGGTCACCGTTAACATGTAGAAAAGCAGCGGTCATTTTGTACGCAGCAGGATCACACTAACAGCAGTGAAATGAATGATCAGATATTCTATTTTAGAGATGTTGGTTGAGGGATAAATATTGACCAGGAGGACTTCCCTTGCTCTTCTACAAAACAGTACCATGGAATCGTTTGCCTCATCCCAAGGTCTCAGTTTAACATATCATCTGAAACTCAGCGCAGCACGCCCTGAAGACTGCACTGAAGCATCAGCCGAGATTTTGTGCTTAATTCTCTGGGCTGGGGCTTGAACTCACCGCATTTCAACTCAGAGGGCAGAAGCACAACCACCGAGCCAAGGCAGAAAAGTCACAAGGAGCTCACAGAACTAAAGTCTTCACTTTCCCCATCTAAAGGACCTTGGGTTTTTGTAATAGTCATGACAACCCATAAATGGCAGAGTTGAATATATAGATTTAACTTTGCAATTTACCACAGCAGGATCTGAACACTCGATCTTGGTAGTGCTAACCCGGTACTGGAACCTTGACACCATCACATTGTTGCACTAGTCGACGGAAGCAAGTGGCTCAATTATCCTGATGGCATCACAAACCCACAAAGACGCTGAAGGGAAAAGGCAACTAGGTTCACATGGATTTGCTGTCTATGAATCTCCTATATAGGATTGGAGCCCAGTGCGTGTGCAGCAACTGACCACTCGAAACTGAATGTAAAAGGTGAGAGGTGTTTAGATCTCGTTCTCTTGAAGTTGGATGCAGCTCCGAATCCACAAGCGTAAGAGTGTGCTAAAGACCCTTCCCTTCCCTCCCATGTTAAAACAAATCTAGAACAAGTTGCATTTACATAGCGCCTTTAACATCGTAAAGTATCAGAGGAGCTATTATTAAACAAAGCTTGGCATTGAGCCACACAAGGTAATATTAGGACAGATGAGCAAAAAGGTAGATTTTAAAGAGTATCTTAAATAGGGATAGTTGGAGAGGCTTGTGGGGGACGGGGGGGGGGGGGTGAAATTCCAAAGTTTAAGAGCCAAAATGGCCTAAGGCACATACCCCGATGGTGGAGTGTAGGACGCCAGGATTGGATGAGTGCAGATATCTCAGAGGATTGTAGGGATGCAAACAATTACAGAGACAGAGAAGGGCAAAACCTTAAAGGGATTCAAGGGCAAGGATGAGAATTAAATTAAATAAAGCATTGCTGGACTGGGAGCTAATGTAGAGCACCAAGCAGAGGGGTGAGGGTTAAATGGGATTTGGTGTGAGTCATGATACAGGCAGCAGAGTTGCGGATGAGCTTGGTTTTTGGGGGATGCAAAGTAAGATGCTGGGCAGAGGAACAGTGCTATTATGAAAAGCAAATGCTGCATAAATCGGTGCCATTGGAAGTTTTGTCGCTGGTAAGCCTTCTCTTCGCTAAGGCAAAAGTCTAGTGAGGCTGGCCTTACAAAGAAATTGTTCATCTTGAATATTGAATCCAGTCAATCCGCTTAATTTTACTTTGACACTTGGTACCAGCTGTGCTCAGCCCACGCTTCAGGGAACTGGCAGTGCAAACACCCAGTGACAGTGCTACAAAAGCAGCTCCTATAACCTTCAATGTCCCTTCGCAACAGATATTGATCCCGATCCATTTTATAAGGTATCAACTGACCCTGAATCAATTCGCTTCACTGGGAGTTTGTTCCACATGAACATTATCTTCTGGGAAGGAGTTTGTGGTGGGAGCGTGATTGTGCTCATCCCCGACTTTGCCAGGGGTGTGGAAATTTGCTACCTGCTTTCTTAAGCCCCATGCCCCATTTTACGAGTTTAGCCGCTTGCTTGCTTCAGCCTTTGCTATACTTTTCCTACAATTACAACAGTAGCGTCACGTCAGTTCATTGGGTTCAATTCAATGTGGTACATCATGGGGCACGAAAGGCACTATATAAATGCAAGTCTTGCTTTCTTTTTTGCTATTTTAAAGACTCCCCCCACCCCGCCATGAGAAGCACGGAGTGCTGCATTCTCACAGATGCTGTCTTTCGGATTAGACATTAAAACCAACTTCACATCTGCCCTCTCAGATCCACGTAATAGAATCCATGGCATTATTTGGAAGAAGGATTGGGGGTGGGGGTGGGGGTCGGGGGGGGGGGGGGGGGGGGGGGTAGTGCTGTGGGGGAGGGGGGGTGTTATCCCAAATGTTGAGCTATTATTTATGCCTTTATCAAAGATCGGAAAAACAGATCGCATTGCTATTCGTGGGATCTTGCTGTGTAAAATTGGCTTCCACGTTTCATAAATTGCAACAGTATTTCTTCGGCTGTGAAGTGTTTTCCGGACTTTCCGTAGGTTGTGGAAGGTGCTACATAAATGCAAGCCTTCCTTTGTCTCCCTAATACGTTGACACGTGACTGAACCTGGATCATTTCAAGGCTATGTTGAGCTGTTCTCTTTTTAAAAGATGGAGGTGCAGAGGCACAGACAGGAAAACGACTTCCCTGTCAGCAGGCGCCAAATTGCGGGTTGCCAAGCGGGAAAAAATCCCAGTCCTTGGCAATGGGTCTATCCTTCCAGATCCCATTAAAAGAAAAATAAAGGGAAAGACTTACTTTTATACAGTGCTTTTCACACCAAGAGGCCGTCCCACAGTGCTCCGCAGCCAATTAAGTACTTTTGAAGTGTGGTCACTGTTATAATGCAGGAAACTTGGCAGACAACTCATGCACAGCAAGCTCCCAAAAACAGCAATGTGATGATGGCTAGATAATCTGTTTCAGGGACGCTGGTCGAGGGATAAATATTGTTCAGGATAGTGGGAAGAATTCCCTTGCTTTTCTTCAAAATAGCGCCATGGGATCTTTTAGTAGCTACCCGAGAGGGCAGGTTGGGCCACAGCTTAACATCTCATCTGAAAGACAGCACTCCGATGGTGCAACCCTCCCTCAGCCAAGCACTGGAGCGGCAGCCTGGATTCTATGCTCACGTCTCCGGGGGTGTGGCTGAACCCACAACCTTCTAACTTGGCGTTGACAGTGAACCAAGCTAGTTAGCAACAGTGCCCTGGTGTATGGTGGATCACCAAGCTCTGCCACTAGGTTGCCCAGTTTGCCATCAAGGGTGGACTGGGCTCGAACCTGCTACTGGCAGGAGCGTCATCTGACCTCAAAGACACCCAAAGAGAATAGTCACTGCCTGATCATTAGACAGATTTGGGTTACGTATCTTTACGGTAAGTGAATACAAGCTCCTGTGTGGTACCAATAGAGTGAAGAAAACTATTCACTAACAAACCATAGAGCAAGAAAAAAACAATTTGAGTCAATAAGCCACTGAAGAGCTTATACAAAACCATAGTAACACCCGGGTTAGAGTCGTGTGTCAAGTTCTAAACTCCGTGCTATGGAGAAAGTGCTGGGGCTTTAAAGAGGACAGAATGTAGATTCACTAGAATGCTACCTGTTATGTGGAAATATAAACGTGAAGAAAGACTTCAAATGTTTTTGCACCTTCCTCCTATAAGAACAGGTTATGGGGCGATATGATAGAAGTGGTTAGAATTATGAAAAGGATGGGATGGGGTAGATATAGGCAGGCTGTTTCCAATAGTTGAAAAGTCAAGGACAAGGGGGCATAGGTGCAAGATTAAATGTGAAATGATTTAGAACGGATTGAGGGTGCAAATTATTTACGTGGCGTCATTGCAAGAGTTCATTGCCAGGGTTAGTGGTTGAGGCAGAAACTATGTCAACATCCAAGATTAGATTGGGTATGGATTGTAGGGGCATGAGAACGAGATGGGTAAATATGATGAGCACCATTTCTTTGCACGGAGGGTAAGTGTCAACACGAACTGGTTGGGCTGTGGTGTAATGGATCCTGATGAAAGATCACAGACCTGAAACGTTAACTCTCTTTCTCTCTCCACCGATATTCTGAGCATTTCCAGTCTTTTCTGTTTATATTTCAGGTTTCCAGCATCTGCAGTATTTTGCTTTTGTAACCTCTAACGTTGGGGCTAATTCTGGTTCAACCATCATGATGTGTTCCATTATCACTGCTGGTGTTAGCCCTTTCAGAAGCTCACAATCGTAGGCGGTACACATAGTGTACCAAACTCATGCTTAACTAGGCAAAATACTCAACCCAGACAGAAGGCACAGGTTTGGCAGGACGCCAAATTACAATTGTAACACTGGCTCTTTTTCCACAGCTCAAGTGAGCATGCTATTAAAATGGAATAAAAATCGAAAATGCCGGAAATGCTCAGCAGGTCTGGCAGCATCAGTGGAGAGAGAGAGAGAGAAACAGAGTTTCAAATCGAATACAACACTTGAAGAGGTCGTCAACCTGAAATGTTAACTCTTGTGAAGTATTTCCAGCATCTTCTGTTTTTACTTCAGATTTCCAGCATCCACTGTATTTTGCTTTTGTCTAAGAATGGAACGTGGCACTTATCTGGTCACAATACACAGTTGATAAAAATGAGCTCCTTGCTAGACTGCTTTGTGCTGGAAGAGTAATGACAGAAAGGTTACAGGACTTTCTAATTGCCTGTGGCAGTCTTATTGTAAGAATTTGTAATTAATTAACTTTACTTTTAAAATTATTCCACATTTTGCCAGCTATTCCCAGTGCACCAAGTCCTCAGAACAGAAATTTCCAGGCTCCACATATCATCAATTGCTGAACAGAAGATATTTGGTTAATTCTCATTTTAATCCCTCCTTCAGCCAAATATTTGACCTTCGCTGGAGAATACTCTGTGTAAGCCTGAACTGAGAGTTTTGGCAGATGGTTTAACTAAGGAAGGCATCATATGAATCTGCACAATGTGTGTCGGTAAACTAATTTGATGTGGAGGGGAACATACAAGCCTGAATTGCACGTGCAGTTACCCAACAGAGTTCAGAGCCCAGTGTTGAGTCCAACCCCACCTTCAGATGCCCTGCAGGAATTCACCAAGGCTCCTTGTACAGCACCTTCCTAACCCACGACCACTACCATCTAGAAGGACAAGGGCAGCAGGCACATGGGAATACCACCAGCTGGAAGTTCCCCTCCAAGTCGCTCACCATCCTGACTTGGAAATATATCGCTGTTCCTTCACTGTTGCTGGGTCAAAATCCTGGAACTCCCCCCCTAACAGCACTGTGGGTGTACCTACACCACATGGACTGCAGCGGTTCAAGAAGGCAGCTCACCACCACCTTCTCAATTAGGGATGGGTAATAAATGCTGGCCCAGCCAGCGACGCCCACGCCCCGTGAACGAATAAAAAGAAAAACCCCATGTAAAATTGCCATGGAGGGATGGGGGTTGGTGGTTGGAAAATGAAATGCCCATTCTCCCCAACAGGCCAAAAGATACTGGCCTGCATTTTACGGCCACAAATTGGGCAGGCCGCCGCCCCCTCAACATCCCCCACCCCACTAACCTACTGCCACGCATTGGTAAAAGACGGTGTGATGATGGTCAAGTTGGCAACTCAACATCATCGCACCGGTCTCCAATAATACGGAAGGCGAGCGGCTGGGGAGGTTGAAAGCCTGGCCGGCATTCGGAAATAACCAATTAACTCGACTGAATGCAAGTTTTCGTTGCCCGTTCTATTTTACGGGTGTTGCACGGGTAAAGGTTTGGGATGAGTACTTTCCACTGGGTATGAGGAGGGAGCACAAGGGCAGAAGAAAAGGCCTGCCACTGGGTCCATGGGCTGCATGCAGCAGCACAATCGGCTGGGGAAGCTGGCGCTGTTTGGATACTTTCGGACTGAATTTTTTTCACTGTTTTGAGCCTGAGGGAGCAGGGGGTGGGGGGGGCCTTTAAATTGGTGGCCACGAACAACTTCCTGTTCACAGCATAACCCCCTTGATGTCCCGGCCTAGACGCCTGATTGGGCCCAGTGCCTCCCTTCTCACCGCTAATTGGTCACCTTCCCACCGGGTGACCGCTAATTGGCAGTCTGACGCTTGATTGGCTGTGCTCAGGCAGCAGGGGGCAGGAGCGAGCAAACCACTCACTTTCCACTCCACTTTCCTCACCCTGCTGCAAACCGTACAATTCAGCCCATTGAACTCAGTTGCAGGCCCCCATTAGCACCTCAGTTGAATTTAACTAATGTGCTGGGAAAGAGGGCTCAAACCCAGGATTCTTTGAGTGGATATGATTCACAACCACACCCTAGCATGACACCAGGAGGCTGAGTAACCATGGACGGTATCAAAGTTTCTAGCTTTACCTTACTTGACAACAAGCCAAGAAATGATCACAAGTTGATGATCTTCACCTAACCTCTTGAGAGGTCACAAATAGTGGCCTTTCACCCAACGTCATGGAATTTGAATATAAGCAAAATACTGCGGATGCTGGAAATCTGAAACGAAAACTCAGCAGGTCTAGCAGCATCTATGAAGAGAGAAACAGAGTTAACGTTTCGAGTCCGTATGACCCTTCTTCAGAGCTGAAGAGAAGTGGGGTGGAAATTGGAAGCAAAATTGATCAATTTTTCCAGGACCAGGCGAGAGCATGAAGCAGCACCGAAACAGTCATCAATGTACCAGAGAAAGAGTTGTGGGAGGTGGCCTGAGTTGGACTGGAACAAGAAATGTACCCCATAAGGAGACAGGCATAAACTGGGACCCATGCGGGTACTTCTCTTCAGCTCTGAAGAAGAGTCATACGGACCTGAAACGTTAACTCTGCTTCTCTCTCCACAGATGTTGCCAGACCTGCTGAGTTTTTCCAGCATTTTCTGTTTTTTTGTGTCACGGAATTTGAAGTTTGCCCTGATGTTCTTTGAATATTTAAGCCATATCATCTTTTACCAATGGCTGAGGCGAATTCACTGACTTATCTCACGGCCAAATTACAGCTCTTTAAAAATTTCCAATTAGCCCTAACGCATCTCAGCACAGTTAACAATAAATACTGAATTCTTACAGTTTCTGAGGCAAAGGAACATGGTGCATCAAAGACATTTTAGAATGTTGTTGGTGACTAATGGCACCATCACTTGATTTTTATCTGCCTACAAACTATGCAAAGAACGTCTTTCAGAGGAGAATTATGATAGCCTCCGTTTTATTTTTGCATGTGAAAAGGCTCGCTCGTCTTCATCAGTGGATCTGTTTTAAGGCACTTTTCTCTGAATAGTATTGCAAATAGATGGAAAATCGCAGGATGTGCACTTGCGATTAGCCAAGGTGGGTTTCCGGTGCACATGGCAGTGGTGCTTAACACTACATGGAAATTATAATGCAGGAGCAGGCCATTCGGCTTATCATGCGAGTGTTGGTACCAGCTCTCCAACTGACTTGAGTCAGTTGGAGAGCTGGTACCAACACTAGCATGATAGCTGGCTTGAGTCCCACTTCCCTGTCGTTTCCTGGCTCAGGGTATTTAGGATGGTGGGGCTTCCCCATCACGCCACCCAAAGAGTCGGCGGGGACACTGTCTGTCCCGCGGTGATTTCACGCTCCCATGAGCGTTAGTCGGCTGCAGGCGGGACTTCCGCCCCTCACTCGGGAGGAAGTCCCACCTTAGAAAGCTGCTGGCCAGTCTGATTGGCCGGCAGCTCTCTAGTCCCTGCAGCACCCAGAAGCCGCAGTGGACAGGGCCGGGACTGGGGTGAGGCCTCGCCCACTCCGGCATAAAATTGCAGAGAGGTCGGGGCGGGTGGCGACCCAGTGGGAAGCCCATCCGAGGAATTTTATGCTCTATTTAGGCCCTGTTGTCCTTTGTCCATTTGTCCTTTTCAAACCCTTGGCTGAAGTTACAGTCTCTGCCTCAATAGCCACTTGAGGTAAAGCTTACCATGTTCTCTTGCTTCTTCAGAAGACCAGCACACACGTGACAGGCTGAATGGCCTCCTTCTGTGATGTAACCATTCTATGATCCTGTGTTCTCAGGGCTCTTCCAACTCCTTGGGTTCTCTCTTCTATGCCCCCTTGTTAGCCATTCACCAACGATGGGAAACAATTATTGATCGGGAACCTTTCAAAACCTTTCCTTCATTTGAATAATCATTTGATCTCTCCCTTCTTAACCTCCATTCAAGTTAAAAAAAAGACCAATTTCTTTCTTGCCTTTCTTGATAGCAATGTCCTATTATACAGTGACAGATCTCACGTCCAAATTATTCTACATTTTGTCCCTCAGCCAACATTTAAGGATTCTAATATGGTGGCATGAATAATAAATGTTTAAAAAAATGACAAATCTTACATTTTCCCCAGATCCCTGACTATTTTATATATGAAAAAAAGATTTTTCAATGTGTCTCTGAGGCAGGAAGCTATGTGTTCGTGCTTTGTGGCTTGTTCCTTTCCAACTGATTCTTTCCTGATGTAGGGGAGAGGTTGGTGAGAGTGTTTGGCAGATCTGTTTTCCATCTCTGGCCCAGACCACTGCATCAAAGTTTCATCCACTTCACCTGAGGCAGTGATACAGTGAACAATTTGGCCAGCTGCAAAATGTCAGAAGGCTTTAGGCTCGACCCCTATCTGAATCAAGTTAGTAGGAATATGCATAGGCCATTCAGCCCCTCAAACATGTTCTGATGTCTTTATCAGCTGAGCCTAAGTGTCAATTTTGTTCAGTTGGGAATGTGTTTTCCCTTCGGAGTTGTAGGTTTACATCACATTCCAAGACTTACACGTATGATCCAAGCTGATTTACGAACAGGAACAGACCATTCAGCCCCTCAACCTAACTTCTGCCCTACTATCTCTAGGTTACATCGCAAATGAACAATCCCTCTTTTCAAGTTCCATTTTTAAAAACGGTTAAAGCCTGTGGGTTAGCGTCCTTGGGAAAATACTCCACATGACATAAGCACAACAGGAATTCAGATTCATAATGCGATACCTCTGTTTTGTGGCCTGGACAAGTAATGGATGGAATAATGTGCAAGCTGCAAATCAGACATGAATGCTATCCCATAATCTGTATTTTCCTTGCTCCTAGGCCTCCTCCTCCTCGTGGCAAACCACCTTTTCCAAAAGGTAGACAAATGACCTGTTACTTCATAAAAATCACTCACTTTCAGTTAGATCTATACTTTCATGGTCCCATTTCTCTTTCTTCTTCTTTGACTTTGCCAAATGCAAAGTAAAAACAAGCTTGCAATTATGGGGCTCAACCTGCAGACATTCTAAATCACTTTGTAACCAACGAAATACTTTTGAAGTATAGTCACTGTTGCAGTGTAGGAAGCATGGCAGCCAATTTCTGTCTGGAATGCCCCACAAAAAACTGCAATAATGACCAGATATTGTTTTAGTGATATTGGTTGAGCAACGAAAGTTAACCAGGGCATAGGGCAGAACTCCACTACTCTCCTTCAGAATAGTGCTTTGGGATCTTATAGCTCCACCTGAACAGGTAGACAGGACCTCAGTTTAATGTCGTCTGAAAGATGGCACCCCTGACAGCTCAGCACTCCATCAGTACTGCACAAGATTACCAGTCATGGATTGTACACTTAGATCTCTGGAGTGAGACTTGAACTCACAAGCTTTTGAATTAGAGTGCTACCAATCTCAATGGGGATCAAAAGCTGACACAGAACCATGGGAAGACACCCACCATTGCTTGGCACAATAAAGTTGGTGCAGCAACGCTTGGGGCAAACAGTAAACTTCTGGCAAAACAGCTAACAAAACACTTTCACTCAGTGTCAAACAGATTGATGAGGCAGAGTGCAGAAAGTACAAGATGTTCTGGAAGTGTGAAACTTGAGATCTTTAGCAACCCGCTTGTACAATTCACAAATCACAAGCATATTTATTCAGAGAGAAAGGGAAAGGAAACTCTTTGGAGTTCACGGCTCAATCCTCTATTTTCTTTTGGGAGGTTTGATTTGATCATCCTACTGCAAATGCAGCCTGGTTCCAGAGATCTTTCCACCCTGACCCCTGAAGTGAAAATTTGAGACTTGCCTGACAGAGAGGCAACTCTAACCTTGGGTAACCCCTTCTAAAATATTCATTCTTACAACATGGGCATTGTTGGCAAGGCCAGCATTTATTGTCTAATTGCCCTTGAGGAAGTGGTGGTGAGCTGCCTTCTTGAACCGCTGCAGTCCATGTGGTGTAGGTACATCCACAGTGCTGTTAGGGAGGGAATTCCAGGCTTTTGATCCATTGACGGCGAAGGAACAGTAATATATTTCCAAGTCAGGACTGTGTATGGCTTGGAGGAGAACTTGGGGGTGGTGGCATCTCCCTGTGCCCGCTGCCCTTGTCTTTCTAGGCGACAGAGGCTGTATGTTTGGAATTGCGGGTGGGACACATCCTGTTGACTTTGGTGATCGATATCAAGGTTTTCTCTGAAATTCAGCTTCCATTCGTCTCCACTGACTCTTCGGGAAGAGCTAACCTCAAACTAACTGAGCAAGAAATCCATGGAAATCGAATGCACCAGGCTTAATTTTAATCTCCGTTGAATTCAATGGGGAGTAACATTGGGAGGGGAGTCCTCCTGATCCCATGGGGTTCCCTGCCGGCCAATTAGGTTAAAGTTGCCCCGATGTTAAGGACAACAATGGCTGAGAAGTACGTTCTTTCGGGAGGAGGACATTCCAAAAGTAGCCAAGGCTTTGGAAAGGCAAAGGATGGACCACTGCTCAGCTCAGGGAGATTGTTGTGCCTTCCCACCCATTATAGCGCCAAGATAGACAGGTCCAGAGCCTAATTCAATGGGAGCATGGACCTTGACTTGGGAGCTTGAGTTTAACACACCAAATTGGGAGATAGTCCCAATTTTCCACCCAAGCTAATCAATGGCTGGGCAAGCAGGGATACAGGCCTCTGAGCCAAGCAAGATTCTGCAGCCCCTGTTAAGTCAGGGCTATTGTGTTAGGGTTCCGCAGGAAACCGGGAGTCCGACTCAATGCCACGTCACCTGACTGATCTTGAACACATTAATGCCCTGATGGAGAGGCAAATGCTGCATTGAGTTCTGTCTGCTTTAAGTACAGGGTAATTGGTTTGTTTTCTGCATGCTTCACTGGACTGCTTTAGAAATATCCGCTTATTGATTTAACTTGTTTTCTGTGGGGAATCCATTTAAAACCAGTTCAGTTAGAGTACACATTCCAACTACTGGGCTCCATTTGTCTGTGTGCATTGGACGTTGTGATTCAACCTCCTTGGATTCTAAGACTGCCAAATACCTGAAATTGTGTTGTGATACATTAGTGGAGGAAGCATTAACCTCTTAGTATCAGATTCTTTGTTGCTCTTAGAGATACAGGGTTGTGAAGGAGACAGAGAGAGAGCAAGAGAGAGAGGGGCTGGGGGGGGGTGCGGGGAAAGAGAGGACAGAGAGAGAGAGAGAGAGAGAGCAGGGCATGAGAATTAGTCTTATATGCCTCCAGCAGAAGACCAGCATAGATAATGGGGCAAAGTGCCTCCTTCTGAACTGTAAACTCCTGCTGTCTTTTTGTCAGAGTTTTAGTAAAGTGGTGCACAATTTAATTTCATCAGCACATTATCAATACAAAACAATTCCAAGGGACCCAGAAAAGTGGTTTCAATTGGTTGGACTCAGCACGCTTGAAATCCTTAACTTTCCTCAGTGTTTACAACAGACGGTGTGGCATAACTGCTTCACAGAAGAGGCGAGGTGGGGGCAGGTGGTGGCTGGTGTAGAGCAGACAGCCTGTTCTGGCTGGGGTGGCTTTGGGACCTGCCCCTTTGCCCTACCTGTGGAAGCTATAGGTAGGACCAACCTTCAGATCTATTTCCTGTCTGTATTGGCATTAGTTGATCTCAGACAGGAAAAAACGCATAGGTGCTACAATTGGGTTTTAGCACCTCAGGGTCTATGGAGATAAGAGACTCTGCTCCTGATAATTATCCCTGACTGCAGGAAGAAGACTGCATCCGGCTTGGCAGCATAATGTGCCAATCCTCACTGGCTCCCGAATATTGGCTTTTAGAGTGAGCTCCCGCAGTGTGGCTGGTCCCCTGAAGGAGTCAATGCCCTCAAGCAAGGGCAAAGGAGAATTTGGCTCCGCTATCAAATGTTTTTCTGTACTCCTAACCAACAGTAAAATGGATTCAATCTTACGAACTGAAAGTAGGATGTTTCTTTCTGAAATAAATCGCCTCTGTATGTACAGTCTAATTTTCCCTCACTGGAGACAAGAATTAGTTCAAACTATAAAATCATGTTGAAGATGTACTGTTTCGTCTTGTTTGCTCTCAGTGTCTGGATAAAGCACTGCTAGGTAGAAGAGGGGCTAAGTGAAAGTTAAAGCTTCTGCGACACTACTCTCAAGACTGCATCTTGTGCTCAAACCTTAGGATGAGTTTCTTTAGAACCCAATGCTTACTTCATGGTCTCTTGAAGCAAGGGCAGCTATTTAATGCCAAATTGTGAGCAGTTCTATGTTGTGAACTTGTGCCCATTTGGAACTGGGTTCATAAGGAAGGAGAATTCTCTCTCATCAAAACTGGTTTGGATTCAACCTCAAATTTTAGAAGGTGAAAGGACAGTGCTACAACCTTTTAAAATTATCCCAGGCAAAAAAAAAGTGAAACAAATCAATGATTATTTAAAAAGACAATGACAATGCAACATCCTCAGTTTAATGAAAAACTGGACAGTTAATGATTTACACCCTTGCCTTTCTCCTGTGGCCCAAAAGGCCAAGGTTCTCTGGCGATTCCGGAGTCCAAATGGGATACAAAAAGAAATTTGAACCAAGTGCACAACGTGACACTCAAAAAACAATAATTTCTTGTTTTATTTCCTGCATAACTCACTGGGCTGGCTCTCTTAAAGCACTGATCACTCAACAATATCTTCACTTCAAGAAAACTTAGTCAGGAAACAATAGCTATTTTCTTCATGTCGTCAACTTCCAACAATTCAGCTGAATTCATTCTCACAACAAAGTTAATCCACAGAGTTGCCCCACCTCGTTTGCACGCCCACCCTTTGCCAACTCCAGCTTGACACATTCCTGGCAGGTGTAACCCATGACCTCTAAACTCAAGCTGACCACCCAACATGTCCAAACTTCCAATGCACGACTGGAAAGAGAGTGGTGGTGTGTTATAGTCAACTGAGGCACTTTTAGATGCATGTTGTAGCCTGGAGCTATGGATAGCAATGTTGGAGGCTCCAACATTCTTTCCATCGAATGGATGAACGGGGATCTTTCCCACTCTTATCGTTGCCACCAACATGTATTGGAAGGATTTGCAGGCTGATATTCAACCTGTTTAGCTGCATTATGAACACACCTTCCCTGGCCATCAAATCCTGAGCTGGGACCGGAACCCAGAACTTCTGGCTGAGAGGCAGGAACGCTACTCATTGTGCCACAAGATCTCCATTGAAAGACAGTAGACTTAATTAACTGATCAAAAGATTGTTAATTGTTAGTCAAGCAGCCTTTACCACAGCCACACTTCCAACATCACCCCATGCACAATATTGTTTTAGCTAGTAAATAAGAGTGTTCAAAGCTTTATCATTTAAATCACTTTTTTTTTACATTGTTCCTATAATTTTTCTCCTGCATTGCTCACAGCAGTATCCTGGAAAATTAATCTTTAGTTCTTGGAGATTCCAGTGCAACTCTGAAGGGTTGGTAACCCCTCTAAACTTTCCATTGGACGGACTTGGACCAAGTACTCACATCACTGGAAGAATATAAGAGCTGGCACCTTGTATTGATTTACTGCCTGACCTAAGCATGCACTTGCTCAATGTCAAATAATAACTGGCTTGCATCTCAAATGTCTTTTCCGTCTCCAGGATTTGACCTTGCCTATTCTGGGACAGAGATCAGCAGATACTGTCTTAGAGTTTGACAGAATTACAAATCAGGACAGAAATAACAACGACAAAAAAAGTTATAGGTAAGAAAAATAGCAAAATTGGTAGTTCATCAACATACCCTGTTAAACGCATCAAACACTCTTGTCCGGGGAGTTACAGAGCTGTGGGCTGAAGCCTTGCTCCAGGATTTATACACACGGGTACAGGTGGCGACCCAATCCGCAACTGAGGGGGATCTTCAGTATTGATGTTGCTGTCCTTCAGGTTGCCTGCCTGTTCAGGTGGGTGTAAAAGATCCCAACAGGACTGCTGTAAATTATGGCGTAGAAGATGACCCCACCGTTTCAACCCCAAATCATATTTTTGCATATACTCAGCATATAAGTTGACCTCCCTTTGCAGGTGTGACACGCTATAGCATGCTTTAAAAATAAAAGGACAACACTTAAAGCTCTGTATCTGAATGCACGTAGCATTCGAAACAAAACAGATGAACTGATAGTGCAAATGGAAATAAACAAGTACGATTTGATACCATTACAAAGACATGGCTGCAGGATGACATAGATTGGGACCTGAATATTGAAGGGTATGTGACATTTAGGAAGGGCATGAAACTGGGAAAAGGTGGAGGGGTGGCTCTCTTAATTAAAGATGACATTAGCACAATAGAGGGGGGGTGACCTAAGTTCAGGAAACCAGGATATAGAAGCTGTTTGGGTAGAGATAAGGAATGATAAAGGCAAGAAGTCACTTGTGGGAGTGGTATGCAGGCCACCCAACAGTAACCACACGGTAGGTCGGGATATCAAAGAAGAAATAATGGGAAGGTACAGCGATTATCATGGGGGATATTAATTTACATATAGACTGGAAAAGTCCAGTAGATAAAGGTAGCCAACACGAGGAATTCATAGAATGTTTTCAGGATAGTTTCTTAGAATAGCATGTTCCGGCATCAACCAGAGAGCAAGCTATAACTAGGCCTGGTATTGACCAATGGGATAGGATTAATTAATGACCTCATGGTGAAGGCACCTCGAGGTAACAATAATCATGATATTTTTGAATTTTACATTCAGTTTGAGGGAGAGAAGAGTGGGTTTAAGCCTAATATTTTAAACTTAAATAAGGGTAATTATGAGGGAATGAAAGCAGAGCTAACTAAAGCGACTTGGCAATTTAGGTTAAGGCCAAGAGATGCAGTGGCAGACATTTAAGGAGATACTTCAGAATACACAGAATAGATACATTCCAACAAGGACGAAAAATTCCAAGGGGAGGTCCCACCATCTGTGGTTAACTAAAAAAGTTGAAGACAGTATCAAACTTAAAGAAAAAGCATACAACTGCGCAAAGATGGATGGCAGGTCAGAAGAGTAGGCAGAATATAAAAAACAGCAAAGGATAACTAAAGGATTAATAAGAACAGAAAAATTAGAGTACAAGAGAAAGCTAGCTAGAAATATAAAGACAGATAGTAAGATTTTCTACAGATTTTTAACAAGGATGAGTTAATAAAGTGAGCATTGGTCCTATGGAAAGTGAGTCTGGCGAATTAATAAAGGGAAATAAGGAGATGGCAGATGAATTGAACAGGTATTCTGTGTCAGTCTTCACTATAGAGGATACAAGTAACACCCTAGAAATAGCTGCAAGTCAGGGAATGGAAGGGAGGGAGGAACTCAAGGAAATTACAATCAGCAGGGAAGTGGTACTTAGCAAATTGTTGGAACTGCCTGTTGACAAGTCCCCGGGTCCCAATGGATTTCATCCTAGGGCCTTAAAAAAAGTGGCTAGTGAGGTAGTTGAGGTGTTGGTTTCAATTTTCCAAAATTTGCTAGATTCGGGTAAGCTTCCATTCGATTGGAAAATAGCTAATTTAAACCCTTTATTCAAAAAGTGAGGGAGACAGAAACCAGGAAACTACAGGCCTGCTTAACATCTGTCATAGGGGAAATGTTAGAAGCTATTATTAATGGTGTTATAGCAGGGCACTTAGAAAGATTCAAGGCAATCAGGCAGAGCCAACATGGTTTTGTGAAAGGGAAATCATGTTTAACTAATTCATTGGAGTTCTTTGAAGAAGTAAGATGTGCTGTGGATAAGGGGAAACCAGTGGATGTACTGTACTTAGATTTCCAGAAAGCGTTTGATAAGGTGCCGCATCAAAAGTTGTTGCGGAAAATAAAATCTCATTGTGTAGGGGATAACATATTGGCATGGAAAGAGGATTGGCTAGCTAACAGGAAACAGAGAGTAGGCATAAATGGGTCTTTTTTCTGGTTGGCAGCATGTGACAAGTGGTGGGCCACAGGGATTAGAGCTGGAACCTCAACTCCTTACAATTTACATCGATAATTTGGATGAGGGGGCCAAAGTTATGGGTTGCTAAATTTGCTGATGACACAAAGATAGGTAGGAAAATAAGTTGTGAAGAGGACGTAAGGAGGCTACAAAAGAATATGAATAGGTCAAGTGAGTGGACAAAGATCTAGCAAATGGAGTGCAATGTGGGAAAATGTGAAATTGACCATTTTGGCAGGAAGGATAAAAAACCATATTATCTAAATGGTGAGAGATTGCAGAGTCCTGAGACGCAGATGGACCTGGGTGTCCTAATGCATGAATCACAAAATATTAGCATGCAGGTACAGCAAGTAATTAGGAAAGCTAATAGAATGTTATCAATTATTGCGAGGGGAATTGAATACAAAAGTAGGAAGGTTATATATAGGGCATTGGTGAGACCACATCTGAAGTGCTGTTTACAGTACTGGTCTCCTTATTTAAGGAACGATGTAAATGCATTGGAAGCAATTCAGAGAAGGTTTACTAGACTAATACTTGGAATGAGCGGGTTGTCTTATGGAGGAAAGGCAGGGCAGGCTAGGCTTGTACCTGCTGGAGTTTAGCAAAGACGCGACTTGATTGAAACATATAAGATCCTGAGGGGTCTTGACAAGGTGGGTGTGGAGAGAATGTTTCCTCTTGTACGATAATCTAGAATGAGGGATCACTTTTTGAAAATAAGGGATCATCCACTTAAGGCAGAGATAAGGAAAGAAGTTTTTCTCTCAAGGGTTGTGAGTCTTTGGAATTCTCTTCCTCAAAAGGTGGTGGAAGTAGAGTCTTTGAATATTTTTTAAGGCAGAGGCAGATAGATCCTTGCTAAGCAAATGTTATTGGGTGTAGACAGAAATGTGGAGTTGAGGGTAAAATTAGACCACTATGATCTTATTGAACGGCGGGGCAGGTCCAATGGCCTATTCCTGCTCCTAATTTGTACTTTCGTATGTATTAGTAGTCAGCTTCAATTTTTACTTACCAGTACCTTATAACTGGACGTAAAGGATCAAGCAGACAATATGGGCTGTGTTGTGAAGACGCGCAGGGTTTACGACATGCCCACACAAAACAGGCGCCCCCGGGTGGCATATGACAAAGATGGCGACTGCCACACCCACGTAGGCAGTTCACTTTCATACTCAGCGTATAAACCAACCCCATATTTGGAGGGTTCTTTTGTGGCTTCAAAGTTCGACTTATACACCAACAAATCAGGTATATCACAGGAGAATAGGGAGGCCACCTGGCGTCTAAGCCATGAGTGCTTCCTCGACCACGACTGCCAAATAGACGAACTAGTTATTCATTTCATTGCCATTTGTGGGATCTTGCACCCTACACAGTGGTTGCCTTGTTTGCTGCTCAACATTCATTGTATTTCTAAATAATTAATTGCATTTGTAACACATACATGTGAATGATATAATGCATATTTTTTTCAAAGGAACATATTATTTACAGGCTTGTTGCCAGGTTCTTGCTGTCATTTATTGGGCACTATTGCTGGAGATTTGCTAATGGAGGAGGGACAGGGTGAAACCTGTTGAAAGAGTTGCATATGCCAGACAACTGCCCTGATGATTTGGAATGTGTCTGATGGGAGTCAAGTTGCCCTAATGGTCAAGAGGAACAAGGCAGGGAATGGAAATCTGCCAATATCACACTAAACCAGCATCAATAAAAATAGCCATGAAACAAACAAACAAACAATGGACAAAACATCAATTTTTCGCACTGTGGATCCTGGGATTTTGGGAATACTAACTTGGACCATTGCCCTCAAATGTAGGACCCCCTGGCTAAAAATCATAACAGAATCGAATTTCTGAATTAAGCTTTAAAACAAAGGCTTGCATTTGTCATGGGGCTTAGGAGGGTCTTAAAGTGCTTCATGCTCAACTAAATTAGTGCATTGACTGCAAAGTAGGCAAGTGAGGCAGTAACTTTGTACAGACAAAATTTCATAATCAGTACCGAGGGGGTGACCAGCTATGTTATTATTAATTAAAACGGAAAATGCTGGAAAAACTCAGCAGGTCTGGCAGCATTTGTGGACAGAGAAATAGAGTTAACGTTTCAAGTCCGTACGACTCTTCTTCAGAGCCATTTTATTACTGGCTATGGACTGTTGTTTCCATGGTGAGGGTTGGAGGTTGTCCTGGATACTGGGTGGATTCCTGTTGCCTTGAATAGGGCTCTGGGATCTTCCACATCCACCTGAAGGTCTATGTTTGAAATCACATGAAGGATCCATTGCATGCAGCACTTCTTTAATGCTCCACTCGAGTGTTATCCTACATAATGGGCTGGATTTTCAGAGTTCCAAGGAGACGGGGTGGGGGGAGGGGGCGGGAAAATAGGGAGGATCCATGTCAGTACAGCTCCCCGGCACATTCCCGACTCTGGGTTCTTTTGTTGGGTGGGCTGGGGACCGGGTTAACTCCCCGCTCCACAGAGGCGGGCAGCTAATTAGGACAATTAACGCCCCAGTTTTGCACTAGCATTTTAGCTCAATTGAAGCAGCCCACCAGGAGCAGGACAGGGGGCTAGAACAGCCAGAGGCTCTACGCCCCAATGCTGAGGCTGTGGGGATGAAAGGCCACAGCCCCATCTGTTAAGAGTCCAGTGGAGGGGTTTGAAGAGGCTTCAGATCTCTTTATTTCATGAATTCTATGCAACCATATTGAGGCACCCTCATGCCTCTACTGCCATTTAAAAAACATTCTACCATGGTATTTGGGCATCGATGGCAAGGCCAGTATTTGTTGCCCATCCCTAATTGCCCTTGAACTGAGTGGCTTGCTAAACCATATCAGGGGGTACTTAAGAGTCAACCACATTGCTGTGGGTCTGGAGTCACATGTAGGCCAGACCAGGTAAGGATGGCAGGTTCCCTTCCCTCAAGGGCTTTAGTGAACCAGGTGGGCTTTTACAACAATCAATGGTAGTTTCATGGTCACCATTACTAAGACTAGCTTTATCGTTCCAAATTTATTAATTGAATTCAAATTCCACCAGCTGGCATGGTGGGATTTGAACACATCTCCCCAGAGCATGAATTTGGAACTAGAGCATGTACTGGATTACCAGTCCAGATTTCCATTAGCCTTTGAGCCAACATGCTTCCCGCTCTTGCCCCCAAAACTAGTGAGGGTGGTGGGGAGGGGGCAATTGAAAAAGTCAAATGATAGGTTTTCATTAGGCAAATGTTACAATACTAAAGCAGGTAAATGGAGCTAAGAACTCAGCAGGTCTGGCAGCATCGGTGGAGAAGAAAAGAGTCGACGTTTCGAGTCCTCACGACCCTTCAACAGTTGAAGGGTCGTGAGGACTCGAAACGTCGACTCTTTTCTTCTCCACCGATGCTGCCAGACCTGCTGAGTTTTTCCAGGTAATTCTGTTTTTGTTTTGGATTTCCAACATCCGCAGTAGTTTTTTGTTTTTATAAATGGAGCTACGATCCTGATCAGCCATGATCTAACTGAATAGCCTACCCCTGTTCCCATGTTCTTAAGTCATTGCAGTGGGGCTTGAACACACAGGCCTTCTGATCCAGAAGTATGAGTGACTGAGCCAAGGGAAGAGGATATGGTGGTGTGGTGATAAAGTCAATGGACTAGTAATCCATGAGGCCTAGCCTAATGCTCTGGGAACATAGGTTCAAATCACACCATGGCAGCTGGTGGAATTTGAATTCAACTAATAAATCTGGAATTATAAAGCTAGTCTCAAATGCATTCCTAAATTCAATTAATAAATTTGGAGCATAAAGCTAGTCTCTGTAATTGTAACCATGAAATGATTGTTGTAAAAGCTTATCTGGCTCACTATTACCCGTGAGGGAAGGAAATCTGCCATTGTTACCTGGTCTGGCCTGCATGTGATCCCAGGTCCATAGCAATGTAGTTGACCCCTAACTGCTCTCAAGGGCAATTAAGGATGGGCAACAAACGCTAGCATTGCCAGCAACACCCACTTCCCTTGAAAGAATAAAAAAAACAAATCTGCAAGGAGGGAGTTTCAAAAAGAATTGAAAAACCTTCAACTCCTTAAGGGCCTTTTTAGTTGGGGGAGAAAACCCGCATCATAAGCTACGACATAAAAATGTAGAAAGACAATTTCTATAATGAACAGTCAGGAGGTTTTCCCAGGTTGAACCGGTAGTATCAATTACATTAAATCAACCACATATTGCACACCGCAAACAGTTCGAAAATCATTACTGTGCAATTAAAGTCAGTGTGCTGTAGGTGAATTGGATTTTCCTTGGCTCAGAGCATCTTGTATTTCTTGTTCCATAATGAATGTCCTCGCCAACAGTGGTCAGGAGATGCAGCTGTCCAACAGCACCAACAGATGCCAGCTGTTTGTCAAGCTGATGCCCATTTTTTTTGTTTGGGGCAGCGCACTGTTGCATGGGCATTCGTTGCTTGTTCCAGATTCAGAACAATAAAGAGGGCGGGAGTTGTTGGGTGAGGTATTTTTTTTTTGCCATCGTGTCAAGGCTATCACGGCTGTCATGGGGTTTACTGGCTGCCCCAGGGAACTGAAGGGAGCTACTCTAACGCTCCACACTTACTCATCAAGAAACAGATGCCATGCATTAGGCCAAGGCACGTGCTCGACATGGCCTTCTTCAGATCACAGTTTATGCTTTTAACATTTAACAGTTCATTTTTTTTAACTGAGCTATGCATATTGGATAGGCACCAAGCGATTCGATGTTGCTTTGCTGAGTGCTTTTCTTGCCTTTTGTGAAGGTTTTTTGAAAAACAAACTGCATTTCATCCAAATAAATATACAATACCTCTGATCCCACCACAACAGGCGTATCCTCACTTTTCACTCAACAGTCAAACACTTCCTTTTTTTGTTCCATTAACGTTAGCTCACTTCAAGCACACAAAGCTACAACCTTAAACTGCCTGGGACTGAAAAAAGTTTTCACTGCATTGATGGGGAACTGCCCAGGGCTCAATTGCTGAAGAGAGTTGGTAAAGAATTTGCATTTACAAAAAAAGAACCTAAACATATCCTCAGGACTTGTCAAATAATTTTTACCACTGTGCCAACTGTGGCTCGCTGGACAGCATTCGCACTCACTGTGGGTTCAACACCCACTCCAGAGACTTGGGTACAAAATCCATTTCGGCATAATACCGAGGGAGTGCTGCACTGTCCGAGGTACCATCTTTCAGATGAGGTGCTAAACCAGCTCCCTGTCTGCCTTCTCAGTTGGCCATACAAGATGCCATGGTGCTACCTTGAAGAACGGGGAATTTCTCCCTGGTGCCCTAACCAATATTTATCTTTCAACCAACATCACTGAAACACATTGTGGGACATTGCCATTTGTGGGACCTCTTTGTAACAGCAGGGAAGCTCTCCTGGCCAACGCTGGTTTAATGTTGTCAATTATTGTTATGTCTGCAGAGCAACTGCACTTCAGATGTAAACTGTTAAGAAAATAAAGACCTCAGGACATCCCAAAGCACTTTACAACCAATAAATTACAACAATGACTGCTAACGGTAATGTGGGAAACACAGCAGCCAATTCATGCATAGCAATGAGATAATAGCCTAGATTTTGCTGTAATAATAATAGTGAGGCTATCAGCGACAATGTTATCACAAGGTAAATTAACAGCAACTTCAGCCACCACACATGTTCAGTCAGATTCAGAAATCCATATAGTACTGTCAGAGTTCCCTCCACAGGAGGTGTTGCTACAGTCGTTGCTGATAGACTCAGCACTGATATCACTAATGGCATGAACTTACAGAATTATGGAATGGTTACAGCACAGAGGGAGGCCATTAGGTCAGTTAGGTCCATGCTAGCTCTCTGCAAGAGCAATTTGGCTGGTCCCACTCCCCTGCTCTTTCCCAGCGGCCCTGCAATGGTTTCCCTTCAGCTACGTGCCCAATTCCACTTTGAAAGCCATGATTGAATCTGTCTCCGCTGCACGCTCAGGTAATGCATTCCAAATTGTGACCACTCGCTGCGTTAAAAAAAAAAAAAAATTGCTGTATGGTGCCTTTGGTTCTTTTGCCAATCACTTTAAATTTAAAATTGATGCACTTACCGACAGTCGAAGTGGCTGAGCGAAAGTTAGGACTGCTGCATTTACTGTGCAACTTTTTAAATAGCATAATAAATGATAACTACCACTGAACAAGCTCTTGGGCGCTGAAAAATTAATTAATTTCTTTTAAGACAGTGCCATGGGATCTTCTACATCCACCTGATATGGCAGACATTTAAAATCCCCTCCGAACAGCAGCACCTCTGACAGTTCAGCATTCCACTGCGAGCGTCAGTCTGGATTTTGTGCTCAATCCTAGAAGTGAGACTTGAGCCCACAAACTTTCTGACTTAAAGCTGACAGTACTCCCCCTGAGCCAAGGCCGACACAATCATCCAGGTGGTAATACTTCTGCAATAATTCCCTTATCGTGAAGCTTGCAAAGAAACAGCCAGGCAGATGGAGGACAGAGCGGCTTCATCAATTCCTAATTTAAAGATAGAGCTGCCTCATCCAATTTCCTACACAAAACAGTTGACATTACTCCAGGTTACTGCTAAGCCTTGTGGATTGATTTTATTTTATTTTTTTTTTAAATAGAATCTGTTCAAGCTGCCAGAAATCTCAGGGACTGACTGGTGAGTATGAGAATGGGGAACCACAGGCAGAGGACGTAAGACATTACTGGCACAAAAATACAGCCTAGAATAAGGGGGGGGGCATTCAGCCTACTGAGCCTGTGCAGGGTCCCTGAGAAACCTATCCAATTGGTCCCACTCCCCAGCTCTGTTCGTGTAGCCCTGCAAACTTTCAATTATTTATCCAATTCTCTTTTGAACATTCATATTGAATCTGCTTCCACCACCCTTTCAGTCAGTGCTCTCCAGTGCACCACAACTTGCTTCCTGAAAGAAGATACTAATTCTCCTTATCTCGCCCTTGGTTCTCTTATCGATCATCTTAAATCCGTGTGCTCGGTCTTTTGGCTCTGTGAAAGTTTTCTGCCCTCCTGCCAGGAGGGTGATGCCACCTGCCACGTGGAGCCCCATCGGGATGGCATCAACACTTCACCAATGCTGGCCAACCTTCATATCCAGGGTAGCGAGTGGCAGTGGACCATCCCAACTGAGGGCGCCTGATCCACCCTGGCCTGCAATGAACAGGCTGGCCAGCAGGGGGTCACTGGATAGCGACTGCGAGTGTGAACCCTGATCGACTCGCACCTCCCCAAACGGTTTAAGGGTTTCCTCGCAGCTCCCTCGTCACCTCGTCAGCCAAGATCAACTGACACGGCGCCGCCCGGGAACCAAAGGTGGACCTTCCACTGCGCGTGGAAATAAAGACTTGCATTTATATAGCGCCTTTCATACCCTCAGCATGCCTCATTGCTCTTTATCGCCAGTGAAGTAGTTTTGAAGTGTAGTCACTGGTGTAATATTGGAAATACAGAAGCTACTGCGTGCACAGCAAGATCCCACAAACAGCAACACGACAATGGCCAGGTCATGTTTTTTTTTTTGCAAAACTGTTGTTTGACCAATGAAATATTGTTGTAGCTGTAAGCCTGGATGCCATTCACACACAGCAATCCGTTTTCACTGATGTTGGTCGAGGAATAAATATTGGCCAAAACACCAGGAAGAAAAACCCTGCTCTTCTTCAATATAGTGCAACCAGAGAAGCCAACCTCTCGTCCAAAAGTTGGCACCTCTAGTGCCATTCTCCAGCTTTCTCTCCGTAACCTGCACATTCTTCCGTTTCAGATCATTGGTTCGTTCCCTTTTAAATGCCTTGATTGAACCTGTCTTCATCACACTCCCAAGCAGAGCGTTCCCGACCCTAACCACTTGCTGTGTGAAGACGTTTTTCTCATATCACTTTTGCTTCTTTAACTACTTGCTTCAAATCTGTGCCCTCCCATTCTTGATCCTTTCACGAGTGGGAATAGTTTATGCTCGATATATTTCTTATATCGGACTCGAAATGTTTAACTCTGTTTCTCTCTCCACAGATGCTGCCAGACCGGCTGAGTTTTTCCAGCACTTTTGGTTTCTATTTCCTTCTTTGCTTCTATTGGTTTTTTCACCTCCCGTCTGAACCTTCTACATTCAACCTGGTCCTCAGCTGTATTTTCTACCTGACATTTATCATATTATGACTTTTTCTTCCTTAGCTTAATTTTTATCTCTTTTGTTATCCAGGGAGCTCTGATTTTGTTTGCCTTGCCTTTCCCTTTCAAAGGAATATACCTTGACTTTGCCTAAAACATCTCTTCTTTGAAAGGTTGCCTGTTGTTCAGCTACCTTTTTTCCTGTCAACTTTTGACTCTAATTTATTTGGCCCAGATCCGTTTTTACCCCGTTACCTACTTACTCCCAGTTAACTATTCTCACTCTGGACTGTTCTTTGGCTTGTTCCAGAGTCAATCTAAACTTTATGATACAATGATGACCATCCCTTAAAATGTTCTCCGGCTGGACACTTGATCCATTTGGCCCACCTCATTCTCGAGAACCAGGTCTAGCAGTGCTTCCTTTCTCATTGGACTGGACAGATACTGTTGTAGAAAATTTCCCTGAATGCACTCGAGGAACTCTTTCCCCTCTCTGCTCTTTACACCACAACTATCCCAGTCTATATTCAGATAATTATAGTTTTCCAGTATAACGACTCTATAATTCTTGCACCTCTCTAACTTCCTTTGCAAATCTGTTCCTCTACATCTTATCTACTGGTTAGTGACCTACAGACTACACTGAGCAGTGTCATTACACCTTTTTTGCTCCTTAGTTCCAGCCAAATAGATTCACTCTTGAACCTGCCTGGGGCCTCCTCTTTCCCCAGAACTGCAATGTCCTCTTTGATCAATACCGCCACCCCTCCCCTTTTTCTTCCTTTCCTATCTTTTCCTGAACACCTTGTATCCAAGGATATTTAACGCCCATTCCTGCCATTCTTTGAGCCAGGTCTCTGTTCTGGCCACAACATCATATTTCCACATGGCAATCTGCTCCTCTAACTCACCAATCTGATTTACCACACTGTGTTCACATACATGGACAATAACTATGGTTTAGACTTTCTTACTTTCTCTCTTACTCTGACTCCACCCATTAACTTACGATTCCTTATTTAGTGCTCTCTATCTCTCCCAGTATTCTGTACACCTTCATATTCCTCTCTGATATTACCTCCTGGTTTCCCACACCCCTGCCAAGCTCGGAATAGATGCCGCCAGACTTTGGAGTATTTCTAGCACTTTCTGTTTTTAATTCCAGGCTGTAGAATATGTTGAAGTCTCTGGAACGGGACCTAAAACCACAACTTGCCAACTCAAAGAGGTGAGAAATAACTCATGTCACACTTATGAACGTCGCTATGTTAGCTTACAAACCAAAGTTTAACCATTTTGTAGGTTAGCTGTTCGTGGGTGATCCAAGTAATTTTAAAATACAAATAGTTGACCTGAAGGGTGCTGACCCTCACCGTTAACTGCGCAGAAGAAAAGGAAAATACGTGGCTCCTTAAACAGAAATATAATTAAATTGTTGTTCTAGTTCCAGTCTGTTAAACACGATCATGGAAGAGTTGTCCTCTGGAATCTACCGCTGCATAAAGCATTTTTGGCAATAAGGAGGTTTCAACATGTTGCAACAACTTATAAAAGCAACTTTAATGTGAAAAAAACCCACCTGGAAGTGCTCCGCTGGGGTGCAATCAAATACAATATAAGTGTCCAGATGAAGGAAAAGGTATTTGGAGCTGCTGTCAAAACCTTGGTGTGTTTTAAAAAGAGGGCATTAAAAGAGGAGGGTGTAGAAAGAGGGAGACAGAGAAGCTGAGGCAGTGTATTCCAGAGCTTTACATTTTAGAAAAGGGGCAGGCACCAATGGTGTGGCACGAGGAGAAGGGTGTTGGATTCACAGCCGGTCA
The DNA here is from genome assembly GCF_964194155.1 of Cetorhinus maximus. Classification (NCBI taxonomy): domain Eukaryota; kingdom Metazoa; phylum Chordata; class Chondrichthyes; order Lamniformes; family Cetorhinidae; genus Cetorhinus; species Cetorhinus maximus. Next base: position 9,560,755 of record NC_135895.1, read on the forward strand.
GATGAATGGGAATTTCTTGGGGAAGGGAAGAGTTGTAGGGCTGGAGGAGATGACAGAGGTAGGGGGGGCAGCGAGACCATGAAGTGAGTTAAACACAAGGATGAGGATTTTTGAATTGGAGGCACGAGATGTTATGTAGATCCCAAACCAGTTGGTGAAGTATGAAACGAGACACTAATACATTTCTTGATAATGGGTTTATTCATAGGATGCAACATTACGTGCATCTGCTTCCTTCCTACTAACCCAGCGTCCCAGCATTCTCTCTTTATAAGTGCTGTAAACCTTTAATTAAACAATTCCCTTCACCTGTGTACCATAACAATATAATTAACATACTATTAACATTGGCAATCTAAGAGCCAATGGAGGTAATCGGTAATTGAGGTTTGGTACGATTTGAGGATACAAGCAAAGAAAGAAGGTATCAGGAAGGGAAGAAGATGAAGGTGAAAAGACAAAGGCATTTCAAGTGGCTGGGGCAGATTCTGAATGCACCACTCAAACAACTGAAAGCATGGCAGCCAATGGTGAAGGGATCTGGGTGTCCTAATGCATGAATCACAAAAGGTTAGTACGCAGGTACAGCAGGTAATTAGGAAAGCTAATAGAATGTTATCATTTATTGTGAGGGGAATTGATTACAAAAGTGGGAGGTTATGCTTCAGTTGTACATGGCATTGGTGAGACCACATTTGGAGTATTGTGTACAGTACTGGTCCCCTTATTTAAAGAAAGATGTAAATGCGTTAGAAACAGTTCAGCGAAGGTTTACTAGACTAATACCAGGAGTGGGCAGGTTGTCTTATGAGGAAAGACTGGACAGGTTAGGCTTATATCCACTGGAGTTTAGAAGAGTAAGAGGTGACTTGTTTGAAACCTTCAAGATCCTGAGGGGTGTTGACAGGGTGGATGTGGAGAGGATCTTTCCTCTTGTGGGAGAATCTAGAACCAGGGGTACTGATTAAAAATAAGGGGTCGCACATTTAAGACGGAGATGAGGAGAAATGTTTCTCTCGGAGGGTTGCGAGTCTTTGCAACCCTATTCCTCATAAGGCAGTGGAAGCAGAGTCTTCGATTATTTTTAAGGCAGAGCTAGATAGATTCTTGATTAATAAGGGGGTGAAAGGGGGTGAAATGTTATCAGGGGTAGGCAGGAATGTGGAGTTAAGTTTACATTCAGATCTGCCATGATCTTATTGAATGGGACCGCAGACTCGAAGGGCCAATTGGCCTCCTCCTGCTCCTAATTCCTCTGTTCCTATGTTGAAGTGCGGCTATCAGAGGAACAGTGAGTTCAGGGGAAATCTGTAAGGCTGGAGTTAGGGAAGGGCAAAACCATGAAAGGTTATTCTTATATCTAAGTGTAGTCAAATATTAATTCTAAGATTCCTCCCCCAATTTCCTTTAAAACAAAATGATCCTTCCTCTCTCACTGCTGCCATTGAATAAATATGGTCAATTTTAAGCAAAAATGCCTTTTCCTTTGCTCCTGCATTGAAAGTGTTAATTGAGATCACCCTCCAGTACTCCGCTTATCGGGTCACTGTCCTTCTAAGGCTTGAAAGGAAGTGCTGATAGGCTATTTGACTGCAAGCAGCATCCCATTGATATTTGATCCCATTTTTATTCAATGTCCATTCACAGGTTCACACCTACATGTATGCACTAGTAGAAGAAGCAACTGAATAACAATAAGGAGTAGGGATATTGGCCTATCCCCTCCCTTTTCCTGATCAATGGTGTCAATTGGAGCCTCTCTGCCTCTACTCTGGCTGAGATTGGCTGATTGGTTTCCCTCCCTAACAGCACTGTGGGTGTACCTACACCACATGGACTGCAGCGGTTCAAGAAGGCAGCTCACAACCAAGAGCAATTAGGAATGAGCAATAAATGTTGGTCTAGCCATCGACACCCACATTCCATGAAAGAATATTTTAAAAATCCGCTTGGAAACAAAAGACAAACCTCAGGTCTTGCTGGTCAAGCTATGGGTTACAGTTTACCCAGGGTGGCCAATTGCTGTGGCAACATGCACTTTCACATGCATGGTGTAGTCTGAAGCTATGGATGGTGATGGTAGACGTTCCAAAGTCCTTTCTGTCACATGACTGACCAGGAATCTCTCCCACTCATCCCACCTGCCAGTGGTGCGTGTTGGAAGGATTTACAGGTTAATGTTCAACTTATTTGGCTGCATCATGAACACACCATCAAGTCCTGGGGTGGGACTTAAACCCAGAGCTTCTGGGCCAGAGGCAGGGACACTATCCACTGCACCACAAGGTCTCCTTCTGGTCTAGTGCGAACGCACAACTCTCAGTTCACCGTGTTACTGGGGCACGCGTAGCATTTTAAGAATGAACACACATTTCAATGAAATGCCTCAGAAACATTGGGGATGGGACACGGGTTGGGGTGGGAGGGATTTTAATCTAAGCCACCCAGCAGCAAGCTGACCGCATCCGATTGGCTGCTCAATTTAACCTTCCATTTGGAGGAGCCTGATGTTACTCTTGTGTAAAGTGAATGGGTTTCGAGTGAGTTAAAAGCTCACCCTTGGTGAAAAATGGCCACTCTGATCCGGTCAGGTTCCTGCCAGGCCCATTAGGTAAAACTTGCCCACTAACAAGAGTGAAACAAAACTCAAGGGAAAGTCAAACTGGCAAATTCCGACCAACATGGTCCGTCTGTTTTGTGAAAAAGATGTGCAGTGGGAAGGGGCAGTATATATTTTTTTCATCACCTGTACAGTAATGAATCCCGCACGTGACTCATTCAGCCTTACTTCAAGAAATTTTCACACATTCCTGGTGCTGCTACACATAGCAACCAAAGCAATCGGTGAACAGGGAAGAACATTCCTCCATTCATTTGTTAATATGGAAAATTCTACTGTGCATAATGAACCTTTCAAACTGTAACAATTCCTCTTGTTCAAATCTTATCTTGTGATAAACAGTGCTTTGCACTATGAACAAAGATTTGCATCAGTCAGTCAACAATAAAGCTATTTCTGCAATGCACTCATTTGTATGTGCTGTAATAGACTCATTCTCTCGGCAACTGTATTCCCTGGACATGAAGCTTTGGCATATCTTCCAGCTTTCATGTATGCAACATTTAATACTATAATGCATCCAGACACTGGAACAACTGCTTATTAAAAAGATAACATCTCACTTTTTTACCTTACACAGCTCCAATTTAAAAGAAAACCTATTGCACTATGCAGTTTTGTTGTGTATTTTCAGCAGTTTTTACAGCGTTCAAAGTCTTTTGGGCTTCAATTGCAAAGAGGATATGTGGGTACTTCAGAACAGAAAAAGTTGCGGGCGCTGACTTTTGATCAGCATTTGGTGGTGGACTGGCGACCATTCAAGGCTCTCCTAGGTTGTACCCCAACTCCATTGTGCTCAGAATTCATTCCGAATGCATTCTGTTATCTCAACAGTGGCCGCGTTGGTTTTTAAATTGACCTGGCCCTGGGATAATGCCACATCTGAAGCAAGGATCAGGTTTAAATGAGGAGATTTGAAAGAGATTGCTCAGTGTTGGCTCAAGAAAATGTCACCCAGAACTTCATAACCACCGACAGTCCGTCAGTCATCTCCCTCTTATTTACTGAGAAAGGGGGAATTGCCTTCATAAACACTGGATTTGCACAGATCTTGCACCCTCCATATGCTCTGTATGTCCCAGAGTGCCACACATCGAAGCAATTACTTTTGGAGTGTGATCGTTGTTTCTGCCAGCAAACACAGCCAGCCAACCCGATGCACAGCAAGATCCACCAACAGCAAAGTGACTAAATGTTCTGTCTCCTGGTGGCATTAATGAAAGAATACATGTTGTGCACCTCTTTATTAGGGCCGTGGGATACATCATCGTGGTTTTAGCGAAAGAACATGTCAATTCCTACCCTGTCCGGCCTCTTATGTAACTCCCATCCCAAGTCACCACCTTTGACTCTAACTGCTGTCTGAAGAAGCCAAGCAAGCCACATCAGGATAACTAGGTATGGACAATGAATGCTGTCCTTTCCAGCAATTCCCACATCCCAAGAATGAATAATAGTGTATAAAAAAGGATTTGGCCAAAATCTTAATTGAGGGGGAAAAAAAGTCAGGGCAAGCATTCATCATACAGATAAAGTGCCGTTGATGTGTTTTGACACATTCAGTATCATTGGAAATGATGGGGCGCTTGTAACCAAATGAAATATCATTCACAAGGATAATGACATGGAGTTTCCACTCGAATATGTCGGTTTTCCCAGCGCAGTTCCTGGTATAGACGTAATCAAAGAAAAAAAAATCAGGGAAGTTTAAGCGCAAACTGTGTTCAACAGAAGATAAAAGCAAAATACTGCGGATACTGGAAATCTGAAACAAAAACAAAAATACCTGGAAAAACTCAGCAGGCCTGACAGCATCTGCGGAGAGGAACACAGAACATTTAATATAATTACATTTCACCTCATTTCTCTATTTCCTCAGTTCTGTTGAAGAGTCATAAGGACTTGAAACGTTAACTGTGTTCCAAGGACACTAACAGTTCCAACTGTGTGCAAGGACACTAACAGGTACATTTTGAAAGTTTTTTTTTAAATTTTACTAAAAGGAATTGACTACTGTACCCAAATCTAATTAGAAAATAGTTTATTTTAAGTAGCTTAAAATCAGGTGACTCAGATTGATCAGAATTGCTTATTTTTCATGATCGACTCACTTTCGCTGCATTAATCAAACTTGACCAAGTTACTAATCCCAAATATATCAAGGCTTTTTTTTTGGAGCATTTCTTATAAAGGAAATGTATGACGGTTTTAAGCACCGTTCAACTGCATTGGCTCTTGGCGTATTTTGCGTTCGAAAAGAGGCGAATGAGTTTTGAGTGGAATTTTGTGAGGAGGGGAGGGGTGGGAAGAATTGAACACTTCTTTAAAAAAAAATGGGTGAAATTTGTAAATTGTCGATTGTGGGAATTTCCCAAAGCCGGAAACTTAATTCTTTCTAATTCCAAAAATGATGAAAGGTCATCAAGGCTGAAACGTCAACTCTGTTTTGCTCCACAGATGCTGCCTGCAGCTGCTGAGTGTTTCCAGCACTTACTCTTTTTGTTTCAGATTTCCAGCATCCGCAGTATTTTGCTGTTGTATCAGCGTTTCTCATTCCTCACTAGCTTTCTGCCTTCCCCTCATGAAGGTGCTGACTCTTGCTAAGATCATGATTGAACCAGCTGCCAGCACTTAACTGAAGTGAGTATTATTCAGTTGTGAACCTGGATATTGTTCCTCAGCCATGTATTCAACTTCAGCAAGGTGGCTTTTCCAAACCTGACTCTTGCCTTCCTTCACACCCCTGCAGCCTCATTTTCTAACAGAACGGACCAGATAACGATCAGAGAGGGCAGTCAGGTTGACCTTTCCCACCTGCTCACTTCCCTCACCAGGGTCATTCAGGTCAATGGAAGTGTCCCTAAGAACTGTCCTTTCTGTAATCAGCTCCATTAGTATCGTTCAGGGATTGAACCTGGAATCCTTCTGATCTGTGTGGAGAATTACACTGTGACCGGGCATGGGATGAGCATTTCCTTCTGTGTTTGTACAGCTCCCAGACATAGATTGTGCATCTCACTCATATTTTTGTTTTTGATGGAGCATTCGAGGCATAGATTACAAAAGTAGGGAGGTCATGTTGGAGTTGTATAGAACCTTGGCAAGGCCACAGCTGGAGTACTGTGTGCAGTTCTGGTTGCCACATTATAGGAAGGATGTGATTGCACTGGAGGGGGTGCAGAGGAGATTCACCAGGATGTTGCCTGGGATGAAACATTTAAGCTATGAAGAGAGGTTGGATAGACTTGAGTTGTTTTCATTGGAGCAGAGAAGACTGAGGGGTGACCTGATCGAGATGTACAAGATTATGAGGGGCATGGACAGGGTGGATAGGGAACAGCTGTTCCCCTTAGTTGAAGGGGTCAGTCACGAGGGGACACAAGTTCAAGGTGAGGGGCAGGAGGTTTAGGGGGGAGGTGAGGCAAAACTTTTTTACCCAGAGGGTGGTGAGGGTCTGGAATGCGCTGCCTGGGAGGGTGGTGGAGGCGGGTTACCTCACATCCTTTAAAAAGTACCTGGTTGAGCACTTGGCACGTCATAATATTCAAGGTTATGGGCCAAGTGCTGGTAAATGGGATTAGGTAGGTAGGTCAGGTGTTTCTCACGTGTTGGTGCAGACTCGATGGGCCGAAGGGCCTCTTCTGCACTGTGAGATTCTGTGATTCGGTGAATCTGAATTTCCTTCAGCAATTTTTCCAACACTGACAAGTGTTCCTCTGTAACCAAGAAACTCTTTGAAGAGCATAATAAAAACATAATGGAGACATAGGAGGCCGTACAGCCCCTTCAGCCTACTCCACTATTCAATAAAATCGTGGCTGGCCTGATCTTGGCCTCAACTCCAATTTGCAGTGTGTTCTCCATTTTCCTTGACTCCCCAAAATTCAAAAATATGTCTATCTCAGCCTGGAATATATTCAAATCACTCAGCCTCCACAGCTCTCGGAGGGAGGGAATTCCAAAGATTCACGACCCTCAGAGAGAAGAAATTCCTCCTCGCCTTCATCTTAAATGGGCACCCACTATTCTAAAGCTATGTCACCTGGTTCTAGATTATTCCACAAGTGGGAACATCCTCTCAGCATCTACCCCGCCAAGCCCCCTGAGAATCGTATATGTTATATGTCTTATATGTTATGACATCACCATCACTTTATCACCCTCTGTCAACATCCAGAGGCTACCTTTGACCACAAACTGAACTGGACCGGCCATATAAGTACTGTGGCTACAAGGGCAGGTCAGAGACTGAGAATTCTGTGGTGAGTATCTCACCTCCAGACTCCCCAAATCTTGTTCACCATCTACAAGGCACAAGTCAGGATTGTGATGGAATACTCTCCGCTGCAGCGACTCAACAAGGCTCCATCGACAACACCTTCCAAATCCACAACCTCTTGAAAGACAAGGGCGACAGATGCACAGAAACTCCACCACCTGCAAGTTCCCCTCAAAGTCACACACAATCCTGACTTGAAAATATATCGCCGTTCCTTTACTGCCACTGGATCAAAGTCCTGGAACTGCCTCCCTAACAGCACTATGGGTGTACCTACACCACATGGACTGCAGCGGTTCAAGGAGGCGCCTCACCGCTTTCTCAAGGGCAATTGGGGATGGGCAATAAATGCTGGCCCAGCCAGCAATGCCCACACCTCATGAAAGAATAAAAAACTGTTTCAATAAGATCACCTCTCGTTCTTCTAAACACACAACAGAAGACTCCTCAGGTGGCTGGCTATGTATTACGTTTGCAAGCAGATGTTAGCTGGCAGTATACTAGTCCCTAAATTGGCCTTAGACTTGCTAATTCTCCCCTCTTTCACCAGGATGGAGGAGGAGGTATACGATCCAAAAAAAGTGCTGCCAAGCATTCTCTGGCAGTAACCCACCTCAATAGAGATTCTGTCAACCTTTTCTGTTGGTCCAGCAGTGTTAGCACCTCATTCTGCACCTATCATTGGAGAATTAATTACCTTGTCTTTTACCCACCTCCGTACTGCAGTCTGGACATCTTTAACTCTAAGCCAGCTGACAATAGGCTTGGGATTTCTTGAAAACTTATGGTGAAACAACAGATGAATATTCAGTGACTTATGCCTGTAACTTACTTGACTTTTTTTACACTTATTCTTCGTAAACTCCACCAAAGTTCATCTGCTGTTCATTAACATAGCTCCACCTCATGCAAAGGGTCAGCTCATGTGACTTTCCTGAATTTATATCAGTTCTAAAGAGGCTATAAATTTAGGTCAAAAACTCTCAGAACAACAGGTCCGAGAGCCTAATTTTGGTGGAAAAATGAAACAAAAGTCACTGAATAGGAAAATCACAATAAAATATCAGAGATCAAAAGTGTATTTTCTGTAGCTTTGAATGCATCAAGACAATTCATATTAAGAATTGAAAAAAAAAATTAAGATGTCACTGTTAATGAAAACACACGCCGTGTCCAATGCGAATAAATGATAGTTTGACACTTTAGGCTTTAATTTTCATGCTGGTCTGAGGCTTATTATTGTTATGTTTTGGAACTGTGCCTTTAATTTGAGGTAAAATGAAGGGCATCATGTGACCTCTTCTGAAGTCTGCCTGACAGTAAGTCTGGGAGGTTTGCTTGTTAGAGATTAAAGGGCTAAGGGGTTGGGTGAGAGAGGTGGGGTAATTGTTTTACTAGGAAGAAACTCTTTCGAGTTATCAATAGTCACAGATTGCAACTCTTTCGAGTACAATCACAGTTCTTGGTTTCCGGGAGTGGGACATGAACCCACAACCCCCTGATTCAAAGGCGAGGGTGCTATGAACTGAGCCACAGCTGACACCTCCCCTTCCTTTACTAGGAAGAAGGTGCACGATACTTACACTTGAAGACAATGACAGCAGTCTATGTGCTAATAATGTTCATCTCCAAAGTCCCAAAGAAGTATTGACAATGTCAGGTTGTAAACCGTTGTGCTTTAAAATGTCCACTTACTCCCAAAGTAAAAGAAAGATGTGTTCTCAAGGGTAGTTAATCAGCATTTCTACCTGGTTACAAGACCCATGAGATTCATATTGCCTTGGAGATGGGCTTTGAGGTCGGTGGGGGGGGGGGCAAGTGTTTCTAAGATATCTCTGAAAACTCACAAACAAGGCTAGTCTTCCAGGATCTGAGAGAGAGAGAGGGAGAAAGAGCAACTGGAGGGAGCAAGATGTTATGGTTCACCAGGAGATCACACTCGGATTGAAAAGACCAAATTCATGAGCAGTTAAAATGAGGCTGGAAGATTTGCCTTGCACTAGAGGGAGGATCTCAGGGGCAAAACCCTCACTGTGAAAGACAGTTCTGAGATTAAAAGTTTCTAGGCTGACAAAGGAAGAGAACAGAAGTAAACCCTTGGGAGATAAGAATCACCATGAGCTGGTTCCAGGAGAGCTGAATGTCTACTTAAAGGACAGTATATCTGTGAAGCGTATTTCCTGTTGTGCTAAAAGAAGAAGGGGAATGTTCTATTTTGTGGTTTAAAGCACAGGTTGCCTAAAAAGATAATGTTTAGTTAATAGTGCTTTTAATTTTTTGTTACAGTAAAAATCTTAAAACATAAAATCTCGTCATGTCATCCTTTCAGCTATTAAGTGGACATTCAAAAGTTATCAGCCTCCACGGAGATTGTAACAATGCATAATGGAGGGGTCTTAAAGAAAGAAGCTTTCCTTAGGCCCTGAATGTTCGCATTGATGTTGCCTGGTTTTACAGTAGCATTTACGTTCTAGCATGTGACATTGAGCTTCTCAGGAAATTTTGACGCAACTTGCTCTTTCAGGAAATTCCAGACTCACGTTTCCAATTCTACCCCCCACCCCCAGGTTCCATTTGCATAGCCCATATTTCAGACTTTGATACTGTTTGTGCGACCTTGAAGGTGCGGCATGGAGTTAAGAGACAAGCTATGATGTTAATAGCAATATGGGCAACATTTTCTCCCCGTTTGGGGGGGATGTGCGGGAGCAGGCATGGGTGGGCGGGTTCCCAATTGGTGCCCCCCGGTCGGGCGCGCGCCACCATTTTACGTGTGCGGGCCAATTAAGGCCCGCCCAGCGTGAGGTCCGCCAGGAAGTGCTATGCGCTCCTGGTGCGGGCGGGGAGGAGGGGGTGGAGTGCGCTCTTTCGTGCATGCGTGTGAAAGAGCGCACAGGTCTCCCTGAGGCAAAGGGCTGCCTCAGGGAGAGCGGCTCAGATTTGAAACTTCAAATAAAGATGAGAAAAAAAAGTCTCGCTGCCATGTCCCCTCATGTGACACTGTCACGTGAGTTGGGACACGTCCATAACTTTTATTTTGAAATATTCTGAGATTTTTAAATCACAAATGAAACCTCATCCTGCCCGTGGACAGGCCCATTAATGATTTCAAATAGTTTTTTAATGGCCTTAATAGGCCGTTGACAGGACAGACCTGAAAATCTAAATGACGCGTGGTGACATCGGGACGCATGCCCGACATCACCCCACGTCATTTAACGCATCGGCAAGTGGGCGCCGCCCCCGCTCACCGAACAGAAGATTCTGCCCTATGTTCTAATCAATCGGAGACTGAATTATGCCATATCGGGGAAAATTGGTCTAGCTGGGGTTTTCAATAAAACAACATCTGATGAAAGACTTTGGACTGAATCTTCTGGGGAGCGGTAATCACCACCGGGTTGCCCTCCACTCCTATTCACTTACCTCTTGGCACCAGAGCTCTATATTTCTCACCCAGACTTTCGCCCGGGCCTCCTGGGAAATGCGGAGTGTACCGGTTCCGGACTCCTTCCTTCAGAGTGCAGGAGCTTTGGGGGGAAACCAAGTAACGGCTCCTTTTTACGGCGTGAGCTGCCGTATTCTGGTGAGTTTACATGTTCCAAAGCCACTTTGACAAGCTACAGAGAGAAGGTGTGTGTAGCAGGTAAATGGGTGAGGGGGTTAGGGTGACAGCTAAGTGGGTGGGGGATAGAGTGGCAGGTATTTGAATTGGGAAGGTGGGGAGGGTGGTGGTTGAGCGGTGGGAGGGTTTAGTCAGGTGGTTGGTGGGGGGTAGTTGGGGGGGGGGGGCCTAGTTGGGAGTCAGCGATGGTGGGGTGGTAGGGGAGGTGGTCAGTAGTATAATTACCCAGGAGTTAGAACTGGTTTTAAACCTTCTCACCTTTCCTGAGTAATTATCCTGGCAAGGAGTCGGAACCATCCAAAGTCTCTGACTTTAACTCAGAGTTTCGGAGGGTTCTGGTTGCAGGAGAATTGCCCAGCGGAAGTTGAAACTTCCTGGACTACTTCCACGGAGTCCTTCCGTTGGGATTTCCAAGGGGTCCCCCAACGCATCTTCTGGGGTAGCTCTGGGGTATGATGACTGGTAGACCTGGGCCTCTGTCCTGTAAGTGTTCTGGTAGAAATATGATTCTATGAGCTCAATGGATTTGGTTTATATGAACCAATTTCTGCCAATACACCGACTGATGGCTACACATATGGCTACATACACAGGCCTACTTCTAACTGGAGGCTTGAGGGCAGAACCTAAACTGACACTCCAGTATTGAGAAAATGCTGCACTGTCAAAGGTGTTGTCTTTCAGATGCAATGTTAAAACCAAGTCCCTGCCTTCCCTTTCAGGTGGATGTAATAGATCCCATGGCATTAGTTCGAAGAAGAGCATGGGAGTTCTAATATCCTGGCCAATATCTATCCCTCAAACCAAATGGCCAAAACACATGGTCTGGTATTTTCACATCTCTGGTCGTGGAACCATGCTGTGCACAAGATGTTTGCTGCACCTTCCTACTCTGCAACAGTGACTATACTTCAAAAGTAGTTCAAAATCCTGGAACTCCCTCCCTAACAACACGTGGGGTGTGCCTAAACCACAGGTACTGCAGCAGTTCAAGAAGGCAGCTCACCACCACCTTCTCAAGGGCAATTAGGGATGGGCAATAAATGCTGGCATTTATTGCCCATCCCTAATTGCCCTTGAGAAGGTGGTGGTGAGCTGCCTTCGTGACACCTGAGCCGTGACGCCTTTAACAGTCCGCTCTCCTTCTATTAACCACAGTTAACTTTGAATTTGCCATTTGGATTTAAACCCAATGTCCCTTTGCGCTTTGCTCTGTCTTCTACTGGTTAGCAGGAATTACAGTCCTTCTGCTGTAGCTTCACCATCAGCAGCAAGAGTTTTCCTTCCCCTAAAGCTAGGCACACCAGGATCAGCTGTCCATGTCCTGATCAGATAACCCTGTACAGTTTGGGAAAATTAGATCTGTGACCCCTTATGCACTCAGGACTCAGGTACAGACTGACTTTCCCAGCCGAGTTATTGAGAGAGCCCAAAATAGAGCAATTTTTTTCTGGGCTAGTACCCAAGATCTGCTAGACATGCACTTATAATTATTTTGAATGATTTATTTCGAGGCCTTCCATGATGAACAGCTTTGAATAAATAATTCAGCAGCACTAATCATTGGTCTATTTTTCAAAACTCTTATTTGTCTTCCTTTCAAGCATAACACATTAACTTTGTGTGGAGTGAATGTAATAAAATAAGGCTCAATATTTTTTTAAAGCCCTTTCAAGGAAATGCATTATATTATTTATCCAAATTATAATTTTCATAAATTAAATCTTCTAATTTAGCAGATTTAAACTTGTTTAAATGTAAATTAGATTCATGTTTAAATGCAAAATTAATTACTGCTTTCCAACGTCAGAGCCTCTTTGGTGTAACTTTGAATTACGTTTCAGAGTAAGTTAACTCCTCGGGCCCAATGATTTTACCGGGTAAACCAGAATACTCAAGCTCTGCCACACTGCACCATCTCACAATGGAGAAATGGCATCCCAATATTCACTGGCCAGCCCTACCCATGACCAATAGCTTTTCATGTGAAAATGCTCCCTCCAGGCCAGCAGAGAGTCAACACTTCCAAGGCAGGATGGAAAAACATTGGCGACGAGGTGAAGGAATGGGAGTTAGAAATGGACATTCCCGCTACGTTCTTTCCCTTTAAGGGAGTTGGCTCGCTTGGCATTGTGCCATCACGGACCACTCAGCCGCCTGGTGGGGAATTGAATGGGAGGGCAAACCACTGTTGTAAAACAAGGGAGTGCATCATCACCACACCTCCCCCCCACCGCCTTCATCTGCCCAAACTCCCCAACAGTCTGTCATCAAGATGCGGCGGCTAACTGGATTATGGTCCAAATTCTTGCTCCAACTTGCTCCCCTCCCTCAGCAAAGGTTGGGGTACTGTTGAAGAGTGTCTCACCCATGAGGTCATGCTTTATACTCAAGCCTGGCAGCCAGAATGTCATCCAGATAGGACTTTGTTGGGGGTGCGGAGGGTAGTAGGTGGGGGGCAGTGAAGGGTCTGATTTACGGCTGAGATCCTGCTCACGCCCCCAAGTCTATAAAAATGCACTTTACACCACAGGCCACTGAGAATCAGGAAGGTGAACCTGGTTGAATATTTTCCTTCCCCTTCCTTGATCAAGGCTATAGGGGGAAACTGAAGCATGCCAATTGCTGCTGACTGCGATCAGCTAACAGAGCAGTAATTAAAATTGGAAGCCCTCTGCTCAGTGGCATTTGATGCAATGCTAGATAAAGCCTTCGTTCACAAAACCATCAAGTGCAACAAGAAGAACAACTTGCATTTATACAGCATGTGTAATACAGTGAAATCCTCTGGGAAATTCACAGGAACATATTCAAACAAAAATTGATAGTGGAGCCAAAGGAGGAGACATAAAGGCAGCTGACTAAAAGATTGGAGTAGTAAATTTTAAAGAGCATCTTAAGAGCAAGAGAGTGAGAAAACGAGAGTGAGACCACTAGCAAGAGAGACAGCACGAGCGAGAGAGAGAGAGCCATGAGCGAGAGAGAGAGAGCGCAAGCAAGGCTGCAAGGGTTAGGACCTTGGCAGCTAAAGATGGGGAAGCCAGGAAGAAGTCAGAATTCGGACGAGTGCAAAGGTCGGAGAATTGTAGAGTGTGAGAAGGGTTTAGCAATCATGGAGGGGTTTGAAAACAAGGATAAGAATATTAAATTTGAGGAATTGCTGGATCAGGAGGTCAACGGACACAGGGGTGATGGGTGAACAGGACTTGGTATGAATTAGGATACAGACCGCAGAGTGCTGGATGAGCTGAAGTTTGCAGTGGGAGGTCAGCATCTGACAGAGTTGATGGTCACTCCTCACTGCTGATTGTTAAAGGGGCTAGTAGATCCATATAAACATAAATGTATTTTATAAAATATAAATGAACCTAATTATTAGCTATAGTTTGCAGTGACTAAGTTGGTCATATTCTGGGCTTGGGTTTCAAAATTGTGCCAAGGTCTTTATCAGCTCTGAGTATAAATAATTCAATTATGCCTCTTTGAACACTATGAGTTCATTGGGTGAGCTTTCCAGTTCATTAGGATTGCTTCAGTTTGATTAGAGGCAGACTGGATAGGCCACCTATACACGTGGGCCACAATGTGATTCAATCAAACACCAACACTTGGCTGGAACCAGGTCCTTGAAAACCAAAAGATTTCTTCAAAAGCACGCACGCATACGGAGTTATCAAACAGCAGTAACACATGGGGTCATGTATGGTATTGTGGAAAAGGATTAGGTAGATAAACAAGGGCTTGATCTGGCCGTCTTGTCTTCAGTCAGTCTACCTTCGCCAATATTCCCTTGATGCTCACACATCAGCAGAGTTATTGCTTAAGTGATGGTTACAGCTATGTGTATAAAAACACTGCACAGAGAATCACATGGGCATCTCGTTCACAGGTACTTCCCCAATGACATTTTATGCTTTTCCCATGTTGTACCCTTGGGCTTTTCGCTCAACTGCCTTGTTGAAATCGCAACACATGGGGCTCAGTCCCATCTGGCGCTGTACGTCAGCTCTAGGTGTGGCCTTGCAAGCCACGTCCCCTTGCTTTCCAATTTGTCTCCCGAGATGTTTGAGGCTGTTGAGTGCCTCACCTAGAGAGGAGGACATTGTCCCTTCAGCCCATCCTGCTCCTTGCCTCGAAATCCAAAAATGCACACTTTCCAGGGAGAAATTGATTATCAACATTCTCCCCTCTCTAGCTAAGCTGCATTGAAGCCAATTGTCACAACTCAGAGACCAACAGAGAGACAGGATCAAACCAGAGACCTTCAGCTCACATAGGAGAGCTAGAGTAAGGGTGAGTGTTGTTGTGCTTTTATAAAAGGCATCAATCACTCAATGGGGTTGTGTAAATGCTTGTGGGTTCATTTATTTAGTGAAACTGAGGCTGGATCACATGACACACTTCCCTTCTAGTGATGGCGTGCTGCTATCCCTTAAAGGCATATTACAATGGTGTTTACAGTTGTTAAAGTGGAGGAAGGGGTTTTACGTGTTAAGTCACTTCTCTGAGAGGCGTTGGGTACTTCCTGCAGCTCAGCTGGTGGAACTCTTGCCTCTGAGTCAGAGGGTTGTGAATTCAAGTTCCACTTCTGGATTTGAGTACAAAAATCAAGCTGGCACTCCAGTGCAAGATGGCACTATCGGAGATGCCATCTATCAGAACAGGCATTCAACATTAAATCAAGTAGATGCGAGAGATCACATGGCATTACTTCAAAGAAGAACAGGAGAGCTGTGCCTGGTATCCTGGCCAATATTTATCCCTCAAGCCACATCACTAAAAAGAGGTTAAGTGGTCATTATCAAATTGCTGTTTGTGGAATCTTGCTGTGTGAAAATCCTACATTACAACAGTGTCTACACTTCAAAAGTACTTCATTGACTGTAAAGCGCTTTGGAACATCTGGTGGTCATGAAAGGCACTACACAAATGCAGGCCTTTCATCGTGCAAGATTCTGAATTAGCCAGAGAGCACAATGAAAAGTTAATCATACAGGTATAGCTAGGGAGGGTGAAGAGTGTGCTGATGCTCAGGTTTTGCAATGGAGTGGCTAATTTTGGTACACAGGGCTTTTTCAGGAAGCGGGGTCACGCGCGATCCTTCATCGATGTTACTTTACATGAACTCAGCCAGGACTGTACTGAAGAGGTTCCAATGAACCTCATGCTGGGGGAAGTGTGGGGGGGCGGGGGGGAGGGGATGTTTGGCTACCATCAGCTTAAAATACACACGTCTGTGCATGGGCAGGAACACGTTTGACCATTGTGATGGGCGTGGGTGAATAGACTGCCAAAAATCATTGCAGAGGCTCACAACTGAGGAATAGTGACTGAGAGGAGACATGAGAAGGTAACTGCAGAGCTATGCCTTTTCTAGTGGAGAAAGCTGTCAAAATAGCAAAGGAGGAGGGAGGGTATTGGCAGGCAGGAAAATCAAAAAATAGCTTTGTTAGCGTGCACATTGTACAACTAGGAATTATAGACATTACACTGCTTGTACTAATAGTGTAGATCTATCAAATTAAAACAGAGATGCTCAAATATTATTTAAGTTTTAAAATATATACATATATATTTATATTGCTGAAAAGGGAGACATGTTACCAAAGCTTTTTGGGAATATGTTCGAGGCTAGCATCCTTTTTGAATTACCAAGGTGCTTGGGGAGCCTATAGCTCCATGTTCTTTCAACATGGCAACACCTTGGCCAATCAGAGTTGACTTGCCAACCAATCAGCCCTCTTTTCTCCTGTAGCTGTGATTGTTTGAAATTTGGCATTCTTGCATTTGCCCCGATGAGTGCAAGATGAAAAGCTTCAGCAACACGTCTCTCTTTCGCAGCAATATTCATGTTGTAAGCTATATTTATTGCACACCCTTCATGGCATCCCAAAGGGCTTTACAGTCAGTTAAGTACTTTTGAAATGTAGTCACTGATATAATGTGAATGAAACTATTCTGATGAAGCCATTGACCTGAAACATGAACGCTGTTTTTCTCTCCACAGGTGCTGCCTGATCTGCTAAGAAATTACCAGCATTTTCTGTTTCTACAGCTAGAAAGCAGCATTTTGCGATGATAGAAAATTAATGCTATTAGGACATTCCTGTTTACTGTTTTAACATAAAACAAATTGATTAAAATCTCTTATTAAATCATAGTGAAAAGGATATCACACAAAACATAGTCAATGCCTGACCCATCAGCATCACTGCTAATTCTTTACTGAGTGTTGCACTTCAGTTTGAGTGTGGGATTTGAAGACATTCCCTTAACAATTAATATCTGACAACATTGCAATTAGGCATCCAATTTGACTCAAGCCAGGAGTCTACAAGATCAAGTTTGCGAACAGAGTCTAAACTGCTGATTAAAAGAAAAAAATCTTTTAACCCTCATTAAAGGTTATTCCTTTCTCATTCAGTCTGTGTTGCACTGAATCCTCAAATATGTTCATCAATAGGAAAAACTTGAAATTAAAGCTTTAAATGTTAAAATGGGGCAAAGCAGATCACAAATTTGTAGCAAAGCGTTCAATGTATTTTACAGAAAATGCTGGAAGTATTTGGCAGGTTAGGTGGCCTCTGGACAGAGAGAGAGAGAGAGAGAAAACACAGTTAACACTTCAGTTAAATTAACTTTTGTTAGGCTGGTTATTGATCTGCAATGTTTCTTTCACCACAGATTCTGCCAGACATGCTGAGTATTTCCATAACTTTCTGTTTTTATTTCAGATTTTCAGTACCCGCTGTGTGTAACTCTTGTGTCAACGTATTCAATATGTATATGAAAAAGAAGCGCAAAGGTTCGTGTTCACACAATCTTACAGTCTAGGAAACCATTTGGCTCATCACGTCAGTGTTTTGAAAGAACTATCCAATTAGTCCCAACCCCCGCACCTTGCCAATCTTCTTCAGAGGGGTCGATAACCAGGGGGGGGCATAGATCTAGGGTAAGAGGTGGAAGGCTAAGAGGGGAATTGAGGAGAAATCTTTTCACCCGGGAGGTGCTGGGAGTCTGGAACTCGCAGCCTGAAAGGATGGTTGAGTCAGAAGGATGGTTGAGTCAGAAACTCTCGTAACATTTAAGAAACATTTAGATATTCACTTGCATTGCCATCGCCTCCAGGTCTGTGGGCCAAGCGCTGGAAAATGAGATTAGTGTAGTCAGATCCTTGTTGACTGGCGCGGACACTATGGGCCGAATGGCCTCCCTCTGTGCTGTAAACATCTATGAGTCTATGAGCCTATGAGTCTCAATAAGCTAAAACCAACCTACAGTTAGGGCAGCAGCAAGAGCAGGAAATAAGTATGGGTGAAGGGAGGCCATTCAGCTCTGTGAACATTTCCCCCCCATTCCCCTTGCATTATAGTAACAATTGTTTCTTAAATAATCCCAGGGTTTTCGCCTCAAACACTCTAATCTCAAAAGTTTAACCCACATGTACAACACTTTACTTGCAGGGAAAACAGTCTAGTATCACTCCATAGAAACATCGGCCAGGATTTTGCGTTGGTTGGGCAGGCTCGGTGGGTGGGTGGGTGGTCACAAAGCTGACAGCCGCCCGCGATCGGCTCGGCACCGCGATTTCACGCGGGAGGGCCAATTAAGGCCCGCCCAGCGTGGATCTTGAACGGTAGCGCTGAGTGCTACCTGTGCAGGCGGGGGGAGGAGGGAGAGTGGGGTCCAGCACTCATGCACTCGTGCGCACGAAAGGCCACTTCAGTCTCCCTGAGGCACGGCGCTGCCTCAGGGAGATTGAAGCGCTTTTCGAAAAAAATAAATGAAATCATTAAAAATTTAATGAAACATGTCCCCTCGTGTTGACTGTGTCACATGAGATGGGACATGTTTTTATTTTTCAAGAAAGCTTTTTTAGTTAGTTTGTAAAAGCTTCGGGAAACCTCATCCCGCTCGTGGATGAGGTTTCCTAAAAAAAACTTAATGGCGGCTTGGCCTTTTCGCCTGCCCCCCACTCCCCTGCCGTGAGGTCAGTCAGGCAATGTAAAATTAAGGCTAATTGCCTAGTTAATGGCCTTAATGGGCCTTTCAATTATCAGCGCGGTGAGCAGCCGACTCTGGGGCGCGAACCATACCCAGTGAAATATCGCGAGACAGTGCGACGACGCCAGGACACACACGCCCGACGTCATCGCGCGTCATTTTACGTTCCCGCACCACGCACGCCGAATGTAAAATTCTGCCCGTAGAAGAGTTACGGTGCAGCAAGAGGCCATTCAGCCCGTCGTGTCTGCGCTGGCCAAAAAAGAATAAAAAAAAGAAACTAGCCGCTCACTTTGATCCCACTTTCCGGCACCTGGTCCATAGCCTTGCAGGTTACAGCACTTCAGAGGCTGATCCGGGTACCCTTTAACTGAGTGGAGCATTTCAGCCTCAACCACCAACTGAGGCAGTGAATTCCAGATGCCCAGACTAACTTTATCTGTTACGAGCTTGTTCTACTAGTTATTATCACATTGCTGCTTGTGGGAGCTTGCTGAGCACAAATTGGTTGCTATTTCCAATTTACAATGGCGACTAGGCTCCGAAGTTATTTAATCAGCTATAAAGTGGTTTGGCGTCTCTGGGGCAGGATGGTGAGTTTGGCGGGCGGGGGGCGGTCAGCGGGCCACGATTTCACGCTGGCTGACCAGTTAAGGCCTGCCGGCGGGAAAGGCGCGCTGAAACGCTCAGGGCTGCCGGGGTGGGGGCGGGCGCAGGGCGAGCGCTCACAGAAAGCTCCCTGAAGACAGAGAGCTGCCTCAGGGAGCTGAAGAGTTCAAAAGCCATAAATAAAGATTTTCAAATACCCGGGAAAACGTCCACGCATCAGGATGGGTCACCTGAACATACGGCTGATGTAAATTCCCTCCAAATAAGTTTAACTTTTTAAAAAATTAACATCGGAACCCTCATCCCGCCCTGAGATGAGGCTTCCTCAAAAAGGCAAAGGCCGCCTGGCCGATTCACCCACCCGCCAACCGTAACATTGGACAAGCAACGACAAATCACCGTTGATTACTGTGTTAATGGCCTTAATAGGCCTCTTAATTGTCAGTGGGCGCGCTGCCAACTCTCGCACGCACCCGCCGACTGAAATATCACACGAGTGACGTCAGGACACTCGCCCGACGTCATCACGCGCTATTTCACGCTCGAGGGGTTCGGACACGCACCCACAAACCGAGCGGAAAATTCTGCCCCTGGATTTTGAACAAGGTACTGTATGAGTGCAAATGAGTGCGTACATTAGGAACAGGAGGAGGCCACTCAGCCCCTTATGCCTGCTCTGCCATTCCATCAGGTTATGGTTGACCTTTGACTCTACTTCATGGGCTGGATTTTCTCACAGGTTTTTGGGACCCCGACGTTGAGGCCAACTTGGGGGTCCCGAGCCTGCACTGATCAACAGCGTGTCCGACGCCGCATCCTTCCAGAGGCAGCCTCTGCTCTCACCATCCTGTTAAGGACGGCGGGCAGGCTCTCAATGCGACTGGCCCGATCAGTGACCTAGCACAGCCCCAGAGTCTCGGCAGCCCACCGGAAGAGCTGGGTGCAACTGAGGCAGCTCAGGAACCCCAAGGGCACCTCAAAAAGGAGGCGTCTACTTAAAAAGTAAAATATTAGAGCCTAAACCGTTCATCCCTTTGGCTCCGAGGGGAAACTCCTCCGGTGTTCCTTATTTGGGTTGGAGTTGGGTTGGGTCTGGCCGTTCTTGGCCGTGCCTACCCGGCCCCTCTTTGGCTCATGCCAATGGCCCCCTAGCCTGCCACAGACACGCACCTGGAGGGCAGCCGCTCCACCAGCAGCAAAAGCCGACGCACCCGCAAAATCGGACCAAATTCGTTCCGTAGTTGGCTGCACTGTTCCATGGTGGAAGCAACTGATCCCAGTTTCCTGCCCTCCCCCCACCACCTCCTTGGGAAACTTCCCTAGCAGTGGGAAGTCCCCTGCATTGGGGAATTGTCCCAACGCACCTCCCTCCTATTTTCCTGGCCCCTACCTCCAAGCTCTCCATTGGGGGAGGGGGCAGCAAAATTCAGCCCCATGTATCTACTTTAGCTCTGTATCCCTCATCACCCTGACCTAATAAAAACGAATCAAAACGGCCTCCCAGAAATGATGCAGGCCAAGTGTGAAGGTGAAGTATCTACGATTTAAATGCGGGATGGTATAGACGGAGGAAACATGAGCTTTTAACTTCAACCCTGCAGGATTTCATTGCTTATGCAGAATTTTTCATTTTCCCTCAACGCGATTTTTATTAAAAGGTCACATATGGTCCCACACAACAGTTGATGCACGTGACAGTTTCTGGGTAAAATAAGCATATCTCATTAAATAAATTCATAACTCAACCAAGCATTAAACGCTATCATTTACTGCTCAGATGACTGAGCTGTGTTTATTCTGGATGAGTAACACACTGGCACAGGAAATACTCCACTTTCCCTCTGTCTCAACTTTTCAAATATATTTTCATAACACTTGCCTCGTTTAAGCCATCGTTTAAAAGGTGGCTTCCCTCACATGGACCCTCATAAAGCACAGACGGAGGCCACCCAGCCCATCGTGCCTGTGCCAGGTCTTTGGGAGATCCATCCAATTAATCTCACTGCCCTTTCTCTTTCCCATGGCCCTGTAAATTCTACCCCTCAAATATTTATCCGATTCTCTTCTGAATATTGTCATTCAATCTGCTACCACCAGTCTTTCAGGCAGTACGTTCCAGATCACAGCAACTTGCCATGTACAACAAAATACTTTCTCAGAATTACAGAATAATTACAGCCCAGAAGGTGTCCATTCAGCCCGTCGTGTCTGTGCTGGCTCTCCATAGGAGCAATTTACCTTGTGCCACTCCTCCACTTCCTGTCTGTAGCCTTGCACATTCTTCCCTTTCAGAAAATAGTCCAATTCTTTCTTGAGTGCCTTGACTGACCCTGCCTCCACCACACCCTCAGGCACCGCGGTCCAGGTCCTAACCACCCGCTGCGCGATAAAGCTTTTCCTCGTGTCGCCATTGCTTCTTTTGCCAATTGCCTTAAATCTGTGCCCTCTGGTTCTTGGTTCTTCCACAAGTGGAAACAGTTTCTCCCCATCCACTCTGCCCAGACCCCTCGTGATTTTGAGCGCTTCTATCAAATCTCCTCTCAATCTTCTCTTCTCCAAGGAAAAAGGTCCCAACTTCTTCAATGTACGCAAGTAACTAAAGTTCCTCATCCCTGGGACCATTCTTGTGAATATTTTTTGCACCCCATCTAATGCCCTCACATCTTTGGGTAAAGTGATACTTGTCGTCCACGCTGCAGACATGCCAGTTATCACTCTGGAAGAAGAGGCGTTTATTTCATTACTTTCGCAACAACAGGATATTCCAAAAGCACTTTACAGCCAACGAAGTACATTTTGAAGAGCAGTCACTGTTGTAATGTAGGAAACGTGGCAGCCAATTTGCATACAGCAAGCTCCCACAAACAGTGAAGTGATAATGAGCAGATAGCTTGATTGTCGTGTGATATCATTTGAAGGAGCTATCTCGGCCAGGAACTCCCCTGCTCATCTTCATAACGCCCCTTATTTCACATCTATCCAAAAAGGGTAGATGCGACCTCGGCTAAAGATCTCATTTCAAAGATGGCGCCTCAGACAGTTCAGCACTCGCTCAGCACGGCACTGGCTTTAATCAACCCCAATTTTGAGTTTAAGCCTGTGGAGTGGGGGGTTGAACCTGCCACCTTTTGACTCAGAGGCCAGAGTGAAAAAGGAGTGTGCAGTCACTCAAACACTTACTGCGGCACTCTGAAATTTCATGTGTTAATAATCTGCTTTAACAACTGTAATACTACAATTAGATTCTAGAATAATCATGAAAATTAAGCAGGATGGAAATGGATGAACAGAGAGAGACTGCAAAGTGTACACTTTACACAAGGCTTTCCAGATCCCTGGAGGCAGCAATATCAGCCAAACACCGTGCTAATTATCCCTGATTAATACAATTAACACCATATCATTTACTCATGTATATTGATAAAATAGTTTATTACTAAGTGATAAATTTAGGAAAGATACATTAGCTTTCCTGTGTGCTGGAAAAACTCAAAAGCTCTCTCTCTCTCTGCTTCAATTCTTTAGGTGTCAAGGTTGCCTCAGTGGGTAGCAGCCTCTTCTGAGTCCGAAGGCTGTGGCTTTAAGTCCCACGGCAGAGAGCTAGGTTAACACTCCTCATGTAACACTAAGCGAGGTACCGTTTTCCAGAGGAAATTTTAAAAAAAGACTTGAAGATTTTTACAGCCAATGGGTCACTGTTAGAGTAAAAACAGAACTGTACCTACACCCCATGGACTGAAGGGGCCAGAATTTTCCAGTCGGTGTGCGGGGGCAGACCCGACATGCCGATGTGTAAAATGATGAGCAACGACATCATCGCGCGACAGACGTCGCGATATTCCGTCCGGCGGGCACACGCCGGAGTCAGCTGCACGCCCACCGAAATTTAAACGTAATCGTTCTGACTACAGCGAATTAAGAAATGAAAGCCATTCAGAAATCAACGGAGCCGCTTGAGAACACTGCCCACCCAACCTTAAGGTCGGCGGGGGAGGGGGGGCAGGCGAGAGAGCCCAAGCGGCCTTCGCGTTTTTCAGGGAACCTCATCCACAGGCGGGACGAGGTTTCCTGAAGCTTTTATTTTAAAAAATTCATTAATTTTCATCAATATGAAAATATGTCCCCACCCATGTGACACAGTCACATGAGGGGACATGTTTAAATAAATTTTTTAATCAATATTTTAATATCCATTCAATCTCCCCGGGACGGCTGCGTGCCTCAGGGGGATTGCTGCACTATTTCGTGCGCGTGCGCGAAAGAGCGCTGGCCCCGACTCTCCCCTCTCCCCCCCACCACCCGCACAGGTAGCGCTTAGTGCCACCGGCCGCGTGTTACGCTGGGCAGGCCTCAATTGGCCCGCCCACATAAAATGGCGGCGCTGTGCCCGCCCCCGCCTGTTCAGCCCGCCCACCCACCCATAGGAAAAATCCTGGCCTAGCGGTTCATGATGGCCGCTTACCGCCACCTTCTTCAAAGGGCAATTGGGGATGGGCAATAAATGCTGGCCCAGCCTAGCGACGCCCACATCCCGTCAATGAATAAAAGAAAGAAAGTGCTGGAATCTGTGGAGAAAGAAACAGTTATCGTTTCAAGTCCAATATGACTATTCATCGGAAGATTCATGCTGGACTCGAAACGTTAACTCTGTTTCTCTCGCCGCAGACGCTGTCAGACCCGCTGAATTTTTCCAGCATTTCCTGTTTTTATTTCAGGACTCCAGCGTCTGCAGTATTTTGCTTTTATAACTACTGTTGAAGTGCAGTCAACTGGTTTAACGTAGGAAATGAGGCTCCTGCAAATAATAATGTGATAACACCCAGACAATCATTTCTGTGATGTTGATTGAGGTATAAACATGGGCCTGAGCACCTGGGGATAAATTTCTAACGTTTCTTCGAACGAGTGCAATAGGGGAGCATTCACAGGCTTCTACATTCACATGAAAAGGCAGGCAGCAACTCGGTTTAACATCTCATCTTAAAAGACAGCCTGCAGACCCTGCAGCCCTCGCTCAGTGCTGCATTGGAGTGTCAGCGTAGGTTTGTGCATTCAAGTCCTGAATTGGGGCTTGAATCCACAACGTTCTGACTCAGAGGCAAGAGCGCTAACAATTGAGCGATGGCTGACAACAGGCGTTAGACTGAGGTCCCATCTGCCCTCTCAAGATAAAAGGGTCCCTTGACACGATTTTGAATCAGAGCAGGGGCTCAAATGTTTTCTTCTAGGTACCAGTGACTATAAAAATAATTGGCTGCAAGATGTTTCAGAAGAAGACAAGAGCATAAGATGTAGGAGCAGAAGTCGGCCATTCGGCCCATCGAGTCTGCTCCGCCATTCAATGATGTCGTGGCTGATTTGATAATCCTCAACTCCACTTTCTTGCCTTTTCCCCATAACCCTTGATTCCCTTACTGATTAAAAATCTATCTATCTTAACCTTGAATATATCTAACGACCCAGCCTCTACACCCTCTGTGGTAAAGAATTCCACAAATTCTCTACCCTCTGAGAGATGAAATTCCTCCTTATCTCTCTCTTAAGTGGGTGACCCCTTACTCTGAGGTTATGCCCTCTGGCCCTAGACTCTCCCACAAGGGAAACAACCTCTCAGCATCTACCCGGTCAAGTCCCCTAAGAATCTTATATGTTTCAATAAGGTCGCCCCTCATTCTTCTAAACTACAATGAATACAGGCCCAACCTACTCAACCTCTCCTCAGAAGAAAATCCCCCCATACCCGGGATCAACCTAGTGAACCTTCTCTGGACTGGCACTCCATAGAAGCAACCTTTTCTTTCACTATAGTGATTTAAGGTTTCTACGCTGTGCTTCCAATATTTTTCTTTTGTCTCAACCTCTTTGTTGAATTGAGCTTGGAATCTGAACGTAAGCAAGCTATTCGACTTAGCCCAACCATTAGGATCCAAAAGCATGTTTGCATGTAGAGTGGTGGCGGGAAGACTAGGCACGGCTGTGAGGTGATGTAGCCCCAAGATCAAATTGCTCATCAACACTGTAGCCTCTCCTACGACGAACAGCCACACGGCCAAGACCCAGGAGCACATCTGTAGACCTCTACCCCTCTCAGGAGTCAGTGTCAGGAGATTGGAGAAATAAATGGCAACTTAAAAAAAATATAGGTGCAGTTATCCCAGTTCAACTTCAACTTGGTACAAATGCAAGGAGCTTAGAACCTCTAAACGTTAGTCAACTCACTCAATCTCCTCTTGTCTACTGCAAACGAGCCTAACAGCAATTAAACTTCTTATGGCTGTGAAAGCACTTGTCTTTGTTTCTGAGTATTATTACCACATGTGGAGAGCCTAACACGGAGAACCTCAGTTTTCCACTTCCTATCCATTCCTCCATTAAAGCAGGCACAGCTTGTTTCATGGCAAATCAACTTCTTAAGTGCAACAGTTGAAATGACTTTGCTAAAGATAAAAAACATAAATTAAAATGGACAGAGCAGATAGGATGGGCCAAAAAGCCTCCTTCTGTGCCATTAAAATTCTGTGATTCTGACTTTCTTACTGAGCGATGGGGATGAATTATAGAGGGTAGAGTTGGCCCCGGTCACCTTTGCTGCTGCATGGGGTAGTCCAAACCAATGCCCCCCCACCCCCCCCACCTTAAACCAGCTCATATTTCACCCCTCTCCTAATATTACTCAGTTCTGTTGAAAGGTCATGAGGACTCGAAACGTCAACTCTTGTCTTCTCCACTGAAGCCGCCAGACCTGCTGAGTTTTTCCAGGTAATTCTGTTTTTGTTTTGAGTTCTCTCCCGTTCGCTCTCTCAATGCCATCTGCCCCATTTTCTTACAGTGTACGCTGAAGGTGCAGATGAGAGGTTCTTTTTTATTCTTTCATGGGATGTGGGTGTCACTGGCAAAGCCAGCATCCCTAATTGCCGTTGAACTGAGTGGCTTGTTGGGCCATTTCCAAGGGCAGTTAAGAGTGAACCATACTACTGTGGGTCTGGAGTCACATGTAGGCCAGAACAGGTAAGGATGGCAGATTTCCTTCCCTAAAGGACATTAGTGAACCAGATGGGGTTTTAAAACAATTGATGACAGTTTCATGGTCACCATCACTGAGACTAGCTTTATATTCCAGATTTATTAATTGAACTCAAATTCCACCAGCCACCATGGTGGGATTGGAACCCATGTCCCCAGATCATTAGCCTGGGCCTCTGGATTACTCGTCCAGTGACATTACCATGATAGTCCTCTGGCACCATATAAATGCTGTTCACTAACCACCAACTCACCTGTGCACCAAACATTGGCACAACAAGATGCTTTTTTATAGACATGACCAAAAGTTAATATTGATTTAACAAATGGGGTGTGGTGAATTACAAAAGGACTTTAGGGGCTTTAAAATTCCACTTGCAAAATTAGAAGGACACTCCTTTTCATCTCTTCTTCGCTGAAAATCAAAGCAACTTAGTAGAAACAGCTGTTTCCTCTTTTAATTTGTATTACTTCTTTCCTGTCTTGTTTCACACATTTATCTCCTCTCCTACTCCCCCAACAATTCCCCCTCCTCTCCTGAGTGAATCTGATGGGTTTTACAACCATCAATGATAGTTTCATGGTCACCATTACTAAGATGAGCTTTCAATTCCAGATTTATTAATGGAATTTCAATTCCACCAGCTGCTGTGTGTGGGATTTGAACCCATGTCCCCAGAGCATAACCTAGGCAACTAGATTACTGGTCCAGTGACATTACCACTTTGCCACCTTCTCCCCAAACTCATACAGCTGGTGTTTATGTCTGATCTTTGATGCGCAAAGCTTTTCTTTGCTCATCACAATTAGCCAGGGACCCTTTCTCCTGATATATGTATGAACATACGAAATAGGAGCAGAAGTAGGCCATTCGGCCCCTCAAGCCTGCTCCGACATTCAGTAAGATCATGGCTGATCTGTTTGTGTTTCGAATTCCACGTTCCGATAACCTTTGATTTCCTTGGCTGGCAAGAATCTATCTACCTCTGCCTTAAAAATATTCAATGACCCCGCCTCCACTGCCTTCTGAGGCAACGAGTTCCAAAGTCGCATAACCCGCTGAGAGAAAAAAATTCTCCTCATCTCTGTCCTAAAAGGATGACCTATAATTTTAAAACAGTGCCCCCTAGTTCCGGACTCACCCACAAGAGAGAACATCCTTTCCACGCCCACCTTGTCAAGACCGTTCAGGATCTTACATACTTCAATCAAATCACCCCTCACTCTTCTAAACTCCAGTGGAAGCAAACCCAGTCTGTCTAACCTTTCCTCATATGACATGACAACCTGCTCATTCCAGGTATCAATCTAGTAAGCCTCCTCTGAACCGCCTCCAACGCATTTACATCCTTCCTTAAATAAGGAGACCAAAACTGCGCACACTATTCAAGATGTGGTCTCAGCAATGCCCTGTATAACTGAAGCAGAACATCCTTACTTTTATGTTCAATTCCTCTTGTAATAAAAGTTCGCATTCCATTAGCCTTCTCAATTACTTGCTGTACCTGCACATGAACATTTTGTGACTCAGGCGCTAGAACACCTAGATCCCACTGCAGTTAAAGTAATACTCTGCTTTTTTATTCATCTTGCCACTTTGTACTCCTTCTGCCAGAGTTTTGCCAACTCACTCAACCTTTCTATATCCATCTGCAACCTCCTTCACAACATACTTTCCTATCTATCTTTGTGTTGTCTGCAAAATTAGCTACCATGCCTTCACTCCTCTCATAAGTCATTGATATAAATTGTAAGAAGTTGAGGCCCCAGTACAGACCCCTGCAGGACTCCACTCATCACATTCTGCCAATCAGACAAATACCCATTTATGCATACTCTGTTTTCTGCCAGCCAGCCAATCTTCTATCCAGGCTAAAGCAAAAACAGAAATACCTGGAAAAACTCAGCAGGTCTGGCAGCATCAGTGGAGAAGAGCACAGTTGACGTTTCGAGTCCTCATGACCCTTCAACAGAACTAAGTAAAAATAGGAAAAGGGTGAAATATAAGCTGGTTTAAGGGCGGGGGAGGGGGTTGTTGGGACAAGAAGAGCTAGGTAAAGGGCCAGTGATAGGTGGAGATAACCAAAAGATGTCATAGACAAAAGGACAAAGAGGTGTTGAAGGTGGTGATATTATCTAAAGGAATGTGCTAATTAAGGGTAGAAAGCAGGACAAGCAAGGTACAGCTAGCTCTAGTGGGGTGGGGTGGGGTGAAGGAATACTAAAAAGGCTAAAAGGTAGAGATACAACAATGGATAGAAATACATTTAAAAATAATGGAAATAGGTGGGAAAAGAAAAATCTATATAAATTATTGGCAAAAACAAAAAGGAGGGGGAAGAAAATGGAAAGGGGGTGGGGATGGGGGAGACAGTTCATGATCTAAAATTGTTGAACTCAATATTCAGTCCGGAAGGCTGTAAAGTGCCTAGTCGGAAGATGAGGTGCTGTTCCTCCAATTTGCGTTGAGCTTCACTGGAACAATGCCAAGGATGGACATATGGGCAAGAGAGCAGGGTGGAGTGTTGAAATGGCAAGTGACAGGGAGGTCTGGGTCATGCTTGCGGACAGACCAAAGGTGTTCTGCAAAGCAGTCACCCGGTCTGCGTTTGGTCTCTCCAATGTAGAGGAAACCACATTGGGAGCAACAAATGCAGTAGACTAAGTTGAGGGAAGTGCAAGTGAAATGCTGCTTCACTTGAAAAGAGTGTTTGGGCCCTTGGACGGTGAGGAGAGGGGAAGTGAAGGGCAGGTGTTGCATCTTCTGCGGTTGCATGGGAAGGTGCCGTGGGAGGGGGTTGAGGAGTAGGGGGTGATGGAGGAGTGGACCAGGGTGTCACGGAGGGAACGATCCCTACGGAATGCCGCCGGGGGGGTGAAGGGAAGATGTGTTTGGTGGTGGCATCATGCTGGAGTTGGCGGAAATGGCGGAGGATGATCCTTTGAATGCGGAGGCTGGTGGGGTGATAAGTGAGGACAAGGGGGACCCAATCATGTTTCTGGGAGGGAGGAGAAGGTGTGAGGGCGGATGCACGGGAGATGGGCCGGACACGGTTGAGGGCCCTGTCAACCACCGTGGGTGGAAAACCTCGGTTGAGGAAGAAGGAGGACATGTCAAAGGAACTGTTTTTGAAAGTGGCATCATCAGAACAGATGCGACGGAGGCGAAGGAACTTTTTTTCCTTTTATTTTTCCTTTTGTCTGTGACATCTTTTGGTTATCTCCACCTATCACTGGCCCTTTACCTAGCTCTTCTTGTCCCAACAACCCCTCCCCCTTAAACCAGCTTATATTTCACCCCTTTCCTATTTTTACCTAGTTCTGTTGAAGGGTCATGAGGACTCGAAACGTCAACTGTGCTCTTCTCCACCGATGCTGCCAGACCTGCGGAGTTTTTCCAGGTATTTCTGTTTTTGTTTTTGTTTTGGATTTCCAGCATCCGCAGTTCTTTGCTTTTATTTCTATCCAGGCTAATATGTTATTCCCTACACCATAGGTTTTCCCCCCCACCCCCCTCAATAACCTTTGATGTGGCATCTTATCAAATGCCTTCTGGAAATCCAAGTAGAACATGTGTACAGGTCCCCCTTTATCCACAGCGCATGTTACTCCTTCAAAGAGCTCCAATAAATTGGTTAAACATGATTTCACTTTCACAAAATCATGCTGACTCTTTCAATTTCCTTGAGTTTCTCCAAGTGCCCAGCTATAACCTCCTTAATGATCGACTCTAAACCTTCCCCACAACAGGCTTCAAGCTAACTGGCCTATAGTTTTCTGTTTTCTGCCTCCATCCCTTCTTGAATAGAGGGGTTATTTTTGCTACGTTCCAGTCTGGTGAAACCTTTCCCAAATCTAGCGAATTTTGGAAAATTAACATCAATGCATCTACTGCCTCATTAGCCACCTCTTTTAAGGCCCTAGGATGAAGTCCATCAGGACCCAGAGGCTTGTCAGCCCACAGCTCCATCAGTTTGCTCAGTACCGCTTTCCTAGTGATTGTAATTTCACCAAGTTCCCCTCTCCTGTCCACCACCTGATTTACAGCTATTACTGGAATGTTTTCTGTATCCTCTATAGTGAAGACAGAAGAAAAATATTTGTTCATTTCATCCACCATTTCCTTATTTTCTACTATTAACTCCCCATTCTCACTCTCTAGACGACTGACACTCTACTTACTCTTTTCCTTTTTAAATACCTGTAGGAACTCTTGCTATCTGTTTTTACATTTCTAGCTAACTTCCTCTCACACTCTAATTTCTTTCTCCTAATTAACCTTTTAGTCATTCTCTGCTGTTCTTTATATTAGAGTCACAGAGTCATAACCACAAAAACAGGCCCTTCGGCCCATCGTATCCATGCTGGTCATCAGGCACCAATTACTCTAATCCCAATTTCCAGCACTTAGCCTGTAGCCTTGTATGCTATGGCATTTCAGGTGCTCATCTAAATACTTCTTAAATGTTGTGAGGGTTCCTGCCTCTACCGCCCCCTCAGGCAGTGTGTTCCAGATTCCAACCACCCTCTGGGTGAAAAAAGTTTTCCTCAAATCCCCCCTAAACCTCTTGCCCCTTACATTAAATCTATGCCCCCTGGTTATTGACACCTCCGCTAAGGGGAAATGTCCCTCATAATTTTGTATACCTCTATTGGGACCCCCCCTCAGCCTTCTCTGCTCTAAGGAAAACAACCCTAGCCTATCCAATCTCTCTTCATAGCTGAAACGCTCCAGCCCAGGCAACATCCTGGTGAATATCCTCTCCAGTGCAATCACATCCTTCCTATAGTGTGGAGATGAGAACTGCACACAGCACTCCAGCTGTGGTCTACATAGTGTTTTATACCACTCCAACATAACCTCCCTGCTCTTATATTCTATGCCTCAGCTAATAAAGGCAAGAATCCCATATGCCTTCTTAACCACCTTATCTACATGTGCTGCTGCCTTTAGGAATCTATGGACATGTACACCAAGGTCCCTCTGATCCTCTGTACTTCCTAGGGTCCTACCATTCATTGTGTATTCCATTGCCGTGCTCGTCCTCCCAAAATGCATCACCTCATACTCCTCAGGATTAAATTCCATGTGCCACTGCTCCACCCATCTTACCAGCCCATCTATGTCATCCTGTAATCTAAGGCTTTCCTCCTCACTATTTACGACACCACCAATTTTCGTGTCATCTGCGAACTTACTGATCATACTTCCTATATTCGCGTCTAAATCACTACAAACAGCAAGGGTCCCAGCACCAACCCCTGCGGTACACCACTCATCACAGGCTATCAATCGCAAAAACAACCCTCGACCGTCACCCTCTGCCTTCTGCCACTAAGCCAATTTTGGATCCAATTTGCCAAATTGCCCTGGATCTCATAGGCTCTTACCTTCTTATATTCTGACCAATCATCTGACCTGCTACTCATCTTTGCGCAGTTATATGCTTTTTCCTTAAGTCTGATGTTTTCCTTAACATCTTCAGTTAACCACGGATGGTGAGTACTCCCCTTAGAATTTTTCTTTACAGTCGGATGATGATTCAGCGACACTCCCCCTTATCCCCCCTCACTTGTGTGTCACTGTCAGGCAAATATATGCGATGGACCTGATGTTCAAATAATGTTCCAAGATAGCCCCAAACTTCTGCCACCCTTGCGGAAGGAGAAATGGTTCCTAACTCCACTCCTGAAAAGTCCATTTCTAATTTTTAGTCCTAGTCCTAGCCTTCCCAACCAGCAGAAATAGTTTCTCTATGCCTACCCTACACATCCTACCCTTTACCACCATCCAATGATTCCCTAGAGTGAACAAAAACAGATCATCTGGTTGCTGTCACGTTGCTGTTTATGGGAGCTTGCTGTGTGCAAATTGGCTGCCACGTTTCCACCATTTCAACAGGTGACTACACTTTAAAAGCACTTCATTCGCTGTAAAGTGCTTTGGGATGTCTCGCGGTTCTGAAAGGCAAAATATTTTTTTGATTGGTCTACTGTGCGGCTATCTGGTGAGGACCATTATCAAACTCCATTCTGGTGCTCCTTCCACAGCTGAAAAGCCTGCCAGCTATCACAGGGCAGAATGGGCACTGAGCAAGGTATGAGAACAGTCCTGCTGCCGAACCCTAAGAATGAGTCAGTGCCTTCGGGGGAGAAAGGAAGAACATTAGCAGAGCAAAAAAACAACTCCAGGGAATGGGAAAGATAAATGTGTGAAATGGTGAAAAATTGTACTTACACTAATTATACAGCGCACTTCACCACCAGCGGGGAGACGCTTTGAATCAATGACTGGAATTTAATCGCTGGCTGCAACAGCCTTTAGTTATTCATGTTCGTGTGAAGCAACATCCTGGAGCAATCTGCCAAGGCTGGAGCACCAGGTTATCCAGATTGATCTCTAAATTGACTGACTTCCAACCTTCAGACTGTGGGGATGGGGGAGGTTAGGACACAAGAGCTTTCCCCCCAGAGCACTGTCACTCTCCCTGTACAGAACCTCTAAAGTGCAGCCTCAGCAGTTCGCAAAAGGACCCTCACACTAAATGAAGCAATATAACACGGCAACACATTAATGACATCACTTGAGACAGTAACTTTTACAATGTTCACACACTTCAGCAACACACCACACTACTCTTCAGCAAACTAAATTTTTTTAAAAAGCACACACGTTCTGGAGATCATCTTCCTGAACACATTATAAATACAAATATATATGTATC
The DNA here is from genome assembly GCF_964194155.1 of Cetorhinus maximus. Lineage (NCBI taxonomy): Eukaryota > Metazoa > Chordata > Chondrichthyes > Lamniformes > Cetorhinidae > Cetorhinus > Cetorhinus maximus. The sequence continues at coordinate 9,593,640 of NC_135895.1, forward strand.
TATATATATATATACAGATATTATGTACCCCACGCTGTAAACAACAGGCAAAGTCTCTTGAAAAGCCCCTTGTGATAAGTCTCTGAAGATGAGCTTCCCTACAAAATTCAATGTTTGTCGGTGAAGGCAGCTGAACCACATCGTGCCAGTGACAATTCTCCGGGCTGCACTGAAATGACTGATTGAAAGGGAAACAGGAATCAGGTTCCCCTCTTTCTATTCGCTATCTTGTGGGAGGGGCAGGGATAGTGAGTGAAGAGGTGAGTTGCAAGGGAGGTGGGGTGCGAAGGAGGTGAAGGTGCGAGGGAATCAGACTGGGTTGTCAAGCTGCCATGACTGAATTGCACACCAAAACTCAACATCTGTCCGAATTAAGAATGACCATTTGAACAGAGAATTGAATGGGTGCCCACCGTCCTGGGGACAGTTATCCAAGGGGGGGGGGACCGTGCAAATGTTCCTTTTACCAAAAATATACTTTATTCATAAAATTTGTAAATTCCAAAGTACATTTTGGAAAATGCATTCCAAAGCATTTCAAATTGGATATTACAGAAAGTGCAATGGAATTCAATCTTTCTCCATACAGCACATTCCAGTTTGAGGTCCTTCAATGTACCAGTGGTATAGTGGTGTTGTCATTGGGCTGGTTGTTTAGAGACCCAGGGTAATCCTCTGAGAACATGGGTTCAAATCCCACCATGGCAGTTAGTGGAATTTAAATTTAATTAATAAAATCTGGAATATAAAGCTCGTCTCAGTAACGGTAACCATGAAACTATCATAAAAACCCATTTGGTTCACTAATGTCCTTTAGGGAAAGAAATGTAACCCTCGGCCCACAGCAGTGTGGTTGACTCTTAAATACCCATTGAATGAGGGCAATTAGGGATGCTGGCCTACCCAGCAACACTTCCCATGAATGAATTTTTAAAAAAATCCCATGTCTGGCATACAGCCAAGGGTGGGGGGGCTCCACACAGTTTCTGACCCCCCTTCACACCCACACCCATCCCCCTGATGGGGGACAAAGAGTCAAGGACTGTGCCTTCAGCAGAGAGGAATAAAGCAAGCAGCTTCAATTATGCAGCAAGCTCCCAATACCTGATTGTAACAATGACTCCCTGTCTGTCTAATAATTTCCCAATCCCAGGGGACCACTTAAGTCAAAATTCTGAGTACGACGTGTTACTTGGGACAGGTAGTCAAATGTCCCTTTTTCTGAATCATGAGCAAAGGATGAAAACAGACGAACGTCGATTCAGAGCATGAGTTGGTGAACAGTCTTGCTGTCTCTCTCGCTCTCTCTCTCTCTCGTCCCCCCCAGGGAAATGCAAATATCTCCATTCTAGCATGCAAAATTGATAGTAAAGCACTTGTTTACTTAAAACAAAACATAACAGTATCCATTTCCAGTGTTTAATGCTAGATATAAAAATCAGAGCCATATCTCGCAATAATTTATAAATGCTTTACCTACGCTATGACATGCAAAGCCTGGGGATTAATTCTCGCCTGTTAAAGTTCATGAAGAACAGTCCATTAACATCCGTGACCTTTGACAAGCAACAACACTTGTGTTGAGTTACAGAATGTATCAAACAGACAGAGATGCAATATTATCATCATCTGTACAAGCTGATTAATCAGGTCATGCCCTGCAGTTGAACACACTATACTGACTGATTACAGATAAAGAGTTCAGCAGGGAAGCACAGAAAATACCTAGTGCCCTGTAACAGCAACAATATTAACATGGGTCAGACAAACAAAAAAATAATGTACCGCCACATTACAGTGATCGCTTCAATTCAAAGGGGCACAAACCCAGGCTATGTAGGCAGGTTGAGAACTGTGCATTAGGATCAGAATCTATTGCAAAATCTTTTAAAATCAACTAAGTTGCTAACCTGAAACGTCCAGTTAGATTGATTTCATCAGCCGATTTCATCAATCTCCAGCTGCATCTGTGAGCCAACACTAGACATAACAGCGATTATCACCAACTTTGCTCAATTGGTACCCCTCTCGCGCGATACAGGTTGCGGGCTCAATCCCCACTCCAGAATGTTTATTCCCCCTAACTTTTTTTAAAAAGGAAAACAACGAACAATTCTGTTGACGTGAGTGTCATCGGGAAAGGTCAGTATTTATTGCCTCCCCCTAACTGTCCATGAGGAGTCATGAACTGTGTGATATAGCTACTCCCATGGTGCTGGTAGGAAGTGGGTTCTATGATTTTGACCCAGTGGCAATGTAGCAATGGTGATATATTTCCAAGTCGGGATGGTATGTGATTTGGAAGGAAACTTGGAGCTGATAGTATTCCCATGCACCGGCTCCCTTGTCTCCCTAGCTGGAGGACACGGGTTTGAGTGGTGACAATAAGCCCCTAATCCAGGATTAGGGACAGCATTATCGGAGCTGGTACCTGCCTATTGAACGGTTAAACTGAGGCTCCGTGTGCGTGTTCCAATGGCTCAGGTCAGTGTTAAAGATTGCATGGCGCCGTTTGAAGAAGATCAGTGAGCTCTCCTGTGTCGTGGCCAAATTCCACCCTCAACCCCTGCCCCAACCAACAGCACCACAAAACGAAAAGATTAGTGGGCCATCGCTGTTTGTGGGGTCTTGCTGTGCATGGTGGCTACCCCATTCAACTAGATGAGCCTTCAAGAGTAAATCATTAGTGTGAAGTGCTTTGAGACATTGAAAGGTGTGACAAGCAGCTGTACAAGATGCAAGTCCTTCTAATTATTTAGAAAGATGTATTCACTGAATTGCTTAAATGGAGCAAACTATACTTCACCCCCCCTGTCTGAATGCAAGTCTAAGTACTTTCTCGTCTAAGTGCGTTCATGCACAAACTGTTCTCAGCCGATCACACTGTCTTAAGACTGTTGAAGATATGTGCTAAGGTGCAATAAAAATGATCAAGAGCTTCTACTAAATGTGTCAAGTTTAGTTCAGCGGTAGAAGGCTGGCCTCGGAGTTAGTTAGACATCGATTTCCAGAGATTGGAGCATATAATTTAGCCAGAGACTTCAGCACAGTACTGAAGTGATGCTGCGCTGTTGGCAGCAGCAGCTTTCAGTTGAGATGTTAAACCGTGGCCCTGTCTATGCAAACCGACCCATGGTGCTACTGGAAGAACACCAGGGAAGCTCTCCCCATATCCTGGTCATTATTTTATCCCACAAGTAACATCACTTAAAGCAGGTGATCTGGTCATTTATTTCAATGCCATTTGTGGAAGCTTGCTGGGGATAACTGGATTGCCCTTTTTTATTCATTCACGGGGTGTGGGCTTCACTGGCTTGACCAGTATTTATTGCCCATCCCTAATTGCCCTTGAGAAGGTGGTGGTGAGCTGCCTTTTTGAACCGTTGCAGTCCATGTGGCGCAGGTACACCCACAGTGCTGTTAGGGAGGGAGTTCCTGGATTTTGACCCAGCGACAGTGAAGGAACGGGCAATATAATTCCAAGTCAGGATGGTGAGTGACTTGGGAGGGGAACTTTCAGGTGGTGGTGTTCCCATCTATCTGCTGCCTTTGTCCTTCTAGGTGGTAGTGGTCATGGTTTTGGAAGGTGTTGCCTAAGGAGCCTTGGTGAGTTCCTGCAGTGCCTCTTGTTGATGGTGCACACTGCTGCCACTGTGCGTCGGTGGTGGAGGGAGTGAATGTTTGTTGATATAGTGCCAATCAAGTGGGCTGCTTTGTTCTAGATGGTGTCAAGCTTCTTGAGTGTTGTGGGAGCTGCACTCATCCAAGGAAGTGGGGATTATTCCATCACACTCCTGACCTGTGCCTTGTAGATGGTGGGCAGGCTTTGGGGAACCATGTTTCCCTATTTATGGATACTTTTCAAAAATACTAATTGGCTGTAAAGTACTTTAAGGTGTCCCAGGAAGCCATGAAAAAGCAAGTTCTTTCTCAAATAAGTTAAGTGCCAATTAATAAAATATCTTGTATGTTTCATTTCCCTTCTACATCTTCCATGGCACAAAAGTGGGAATGTTTGACCGTAGCTCCAATTCTCTGGCCCTGAAAGGGTGAGCGTATTGTATTATTTCACTGAGATGTGGGTATCACTGACAAGGCACCCTTGAACTGAGTGGCTTGCTAGGCCATTTCAGAGGTAATCACATTGCTGTGGGTCTGGAGTCACATGTAGGCCAGACTAGATAAGGACAGCAGATTTCCTTCCCGAAAGAGCATAAATGAACCAGATGGGTTTTTACAACAATCAGCAACAGTTTCATGGTTGTCATCAGACTTTCAATTCCAGATTTTTATTGAATTCAAATTTCACCATCGGCCATGGTGGAATTTGAACCCAGGTCCCCAGAGCATCACCCTGGGTCTCTGGATTACTAGTCCAGTAACAATATCCCTATGCCATCACCTCCCCTAGCCTAGACTCCGCATGCTGGTCCTGGGGCGGGCCTTGAATCCAATTCTTTTGATGGCTACCAACTGAGGCAGAGATGACAGAAGCAAGCATGCTCTGAGCTCCTGAAATTTAATGTTAGTTTATAAAAGGGGTTATGATGGAGCAAAGCAGTTTTCACATGTATTATTAAAGCGGACATGGAATCTGATAAGAGGAAGTTGCTTATCACGTCTGATAACAAAACAGCGATGTACTTTAATGCCAAGTTGGGGGTTTCAGAAGCACGGGGAGATTGACAAACACTTCTCAGCATGACCCCTTTTGCAACAGGCAAGCACAATCACTTATTAACTTTGGGAAAACCTGCTGGAGCTTTGTTTTCCACGTTACTGAGGTGACAAGTTAGTGTTCCCAAACAGACAGCAACATAAATCTCTCCCTCGTCAGCACTCAGAAGTAGAGCAAGGTTACCTTTCTTGTTTCATCGGAGTGGGATGCTAATGAAAAAAGGCTCCATGGTTCACCAAATGCCAGTGAGCGTAGAAAAAGTTATAAAATGTCAATCACTTATAGTTCGAAAAATGGAAGTGAAGCACAGTCTGGGAGGAGGCATGACTCCCCAAGGTTTTACCACATCGCTTCTGCAGCTTCTCTCCAGATCATTAGCGGCTCTCTGGCAATGCTTCTGGTTTTATAATGATGGTGGTGTTCTGGTAATGTCAAAAGGGCTAGTAATCCAGAGGCCCAGGCTAATGCTCTGGGGACATGCGTGCAAATCCCGCCATGGCAGCTTTTGGAATTGAAATTAAATTACAGCCTTGGTTCAAATATGGACAAAAGAGATGAACTCCAGAGGTGAGGTGAGAGTGACTGCCCTAGACACCAAGGCTGCATTTGACTGAGTGTGGCATCAAGGAGCCCTCGAAATACTGGAGAGAATGGGAATCAGGGTGAAAACTCTCTGCTGGTTGGAGTCATGCCTAGCACAAAGGAAGCTGGCTGTTGTTGTTGGAGGCCAATCATCTCAGTCCTAGGACATTGCTGAAGTAGTTTCTCAGGGTAGTGTCCTAGACCCAACCATCTTCAGCTGCTTCAACAATGGCCTTCCTTCCATCATAATGTCAGAAGTGGGGATGTTTGCTGATGATTGCATAATGTTTACCACCATTCATGACTCCTCAGATACTGAAGCAGTCCATGTCCAAATGCAGCAAGAACTCGGCAATATCCAGGCTTGGGCTGACAAGTGACAAGTAACATTTGTGCCACACAAGTGTCAGGCAATAGCCATCTCCAACAAGAGAGAATCTAACCATTATCCCTTGATGTTCAACGCCATTACCATCGCTGAATCCCCCACTATCAATATCCTGGAGGTTACCATTGACCAGAAACTCAACTGGACTAGCCATATAAATACTGTGGCTACAAGAACATGTCAGAGTTAGGACTCCTGCAGTGATTAACTCACCTCCTGACTCCCAAAATTCTGTCCACTATCTACAAGGCACAAGTCAGAAGTGTGATGGAATACTCTCCACTTGCCTGGATGAGTGCAGCTCCAACAACACTCAAGAAGCTTGATACCGTCCAGGCCAAAGCAGCCCAATTTTTTGGCACCCCCTTCCACAAACATTCACTCCCTCCATCACCGACGCACAGCAGCAACACCATCACCTGGAAGTTCCCTTCCAAGCCACTCACCATCCTGACTTGGAAATGTATCGCCATTCCTTCACAGTCGCTGGGTCAAAATCCTGGAATGCCTTCCCTAACAGCACTGTGGGTGTACCTACACCACATGGACTACAGCAGTTCAAGAAGGTAGCTCACCATCACCTTCTCAAGGGCATTAGGGATGGGCAATAAATGCTGGCCCAGCCAGCGACACCCACATCTTGTAAATGAATAAAAAATTTAAATCTGGAATTGAAAGCAAGTCTCTCAATGGTGACCATGAAACTATTATCAACTGTCTTAAAAACCTTTCTGGTTCATCAGTGCCCTTCAGGGAAGGAAACCTGCAGTCCTTGCCTGGTCCGGCCTACATGTGACTCCAGGCCCACAGCAATGTGATTGACTCTTAACTGCCCTCTGAAATGGCCTAGCGAGCCAATCAGTTCAAGGGCAATTAGGGATGGACAACAAATGCTGGCCTTGCCAGGGATGTCCACATCCCAGGAAAGGATAAAGGAAAAAAAAAAGAAACTTTTAATCTGCTGCTAAGTGTCAGCAACATCATCTCACCTTGGAGTCAGAAGGTCAAATCCCACTTCACAGAAATCTGGACTGACACTTCTAGTGCAGAACTGGAGGAGACCTTCAAGGTCAGAAGTGCCATCTTCCTGATGACCCATGGCAGAGGTTCTTCTTCTTCTTAGGAAGTCCCTTGGGATCAGGGATGACTGGTTTCCACTCCAGTTCGATGGGTTTCTGAGATGGCCGATAAGTGTAATGCACGATCTGCAGTCCAGCCACACGTGGGGCAGGTGGTGCTTGAAGGTAGGCGGGTTTGTACGCTCCCTCTGAAGCCTCGGCTTTGTCTCTGCATGTTCCCAAAGTCTTTCATGTGTTCGCTGCCTCCCTGCATGAGCCTCCTCCAATTTGGTCGGTGACAAGCTAGAGTCTCCCACGAGTCAGCGGGGATGTTTGACCTCTTCATGGAAAATTTGAGGACATTCCTAAAGCATTTCCGTGGGCAGAGTTAGGATGGGACGGTGCCATGGGGGAGTTCAAAAACAAGGAGGAAAATTTTAAACTCGTGACGTTGCTTATCCGGGAGCCAATGTAGGTCAGGGAGCTCAGGGGTGATGGGTGAATGAGACTTTGTGTGAGTTAGGACATGGGCAGCAGAGTTTTGGATTTGACCAAGGCTACAGAGAGTACAAAGTGGGAGGTCAGCCAGGAGCGCGTTAGAGTAGTCAAATATCGAGGTGACAAAGGCAAGGATGAGAATTTCCGCAGCAGGTGAGCTGAGGTAGGGGTGGAGTTGGGCGATGTTATGGAGGAAGTAGACAACCTTAGTAAAGGCACAGGTATCACAGAATGACAGAATTGTTAAAGCACTGAAGGAAGCCACCCAGTCTGTCATGTCTGTACCAATTCTCTGAATAGGCAGTGCAGCTAATATCATTCCCTTGCCTTCTCCTCGTAACACTGCACATTCTTCCCTTTCAAATAATAGTCTAATTCTTTCTTGAATGCCTCAGTTGACCCTGCCACCACCACACTCTTAGACAGCGCATTCTGGATCCTAACCACTCGCTGCATGAAAAAATTTGTCCTCATTTCTCCATTGCTCCTTTTGCCATTAATCTTAAATCTGTGCCCTCTCATTCTTGATCCTCCCACTAGTGGGAACAGTTTCCACCTATTTACTCTGCTCAGACCCCCATGATTTTGAACACCTCTATCAAATTTCCTCTCAGCCTTCATTTCACAAAGGAAAATAGTTCCAACTTCTTCAATCTGTCCACTAAACTAAAGTTCCTCATTCCTGGAACCACTCTCGAGAATCTTTCCTGCACTCTCTCTAATGCCTTCGCATCTTTCCTGAAGTCCCAGAACTTGACGCAATACGCAAGTTGAGGCCAAACCAGTGTTTTATACAAATGTGGATATGTGATCAGAAGTTTATCTTGGGTTCAAATATGATACCAGTGATGTAACCAACCTGGTTTAGCCTTGGACAGCTGCCAGAGAGGGGGAGTCAGTGGTTAGGGAGCTGAGTTTCATCCATGTTTAATTGGAGGAAATTCCTGTTTATCTAGTACTGGATGTTGAATAAGCAGTCTGATATTTTAGAGGTAATGGACGGATTTTGGCTACCGAGGCAAGTAGCCCCAGTTGGGAAATTTGGGAAAATTCGCCAGGCCGTCTCAGCAAAAAGTACTCCAAAACATGAGATTCGCCCTCCAGAGAGGCAGGTGTCTGCCGGCCCTGGAACCAGAGCTCGGCAGCTGCTGGGCCGAACGAGTTCCGGCATGGGCTGGTTAGAAGGCCCGTCTTGGCTCTCTAGGACTTTGTCCAATGGCCCCTCATATCCATGTCACCACCGTAGCCATTCACCCAGTATCCACCATGGGAAGACCTCAGTAGCTATGTGGAGATAACAAAATATACTTGTAGCAATCTAATACAGCTCTCGCCACTACACACCTGACAGTGAAAAAACTCCCATCCAAGAACACCATTGAAAGCTTTTAAAGCTCAAGTGGTTAATTTCTTATAAAAACAGACAAATTCCTATTCAGAATCCACCCAAAAGACAGCTAATCATTTAATTGCTTCTTTAAGCTATCAGTCAAACTGTGAACCTGCTAAGGTAACTGTAGCTTTTGAAACTCAGCTAAGCATTCATAATGACATAATATTAGCCCTTGGTGAAATGTCAACAAAAAACTCTATTGAAACCTCACAACCTTATGCTACTGTTTTTTTTTCCTAATCTATACCGGTCAATCTGCTTCATCAATGGCCTTCCTTCCATCATAAGGTCAGAAGGGGGCAGGTTCGCTGATGATTGCACAATGTTCAGCACCATTCCCAACTCCTCAGGTGCTGAAGCAGCCCATGCCCAAATGTAGTGAGACGTGGGCAATATCCAGGCTTGGGCTGACAAGTGGCAAGTAACATTCGCGCATCCACATCTGGATCCTACCTGCCATCTTTAAAGATCTGTGGAGTCTTCTGGACTCTGTGAAAATCCAGCCCAGTGGAGGAGTTGAGAGAGGTGGAGCTGGGTGTGGGCTTTTTGGGTCACAAGTTCCATTGGGCCTTATCTGCCTGCAGGTCCCTTGTTTGGGTCCCTAAGCCTAGCTAGTAAGGCTAATTTATTAAAACAAACTGCCCCGGCCAGATGGGAATGGTTAGTGCTTCAAAAATCACAGGGCAGGATGCGTCATCACCCTGCTCTTGCTCCTGAACTTCCTCCTTGCCTTAGGCGCAAGCCTTATTGAGGGATGTAAATCGATAGTCCTATGATATACATAGGGCCCTGACACAATCTGGAGGAATCAGTGGGTGGAGCATGCGCTGCAGACTTTCTAGTTGTTGGTACTCGGTATAGACTTGGCCAAATGAGCGGCTCTTAAAAAAAGTAATCCTCCTGCCTACTTTGCCTACAATGGTTCCCACCCGCACCTCACCGCCCCCCCAATAAATCATTATTTCATTTAATTATACAGCACAGGCCATTCAGCCCATCATGCCTGTGTCAGCTCTTTGAAAGAGCTTTCCAATTAGCACCATTTCACAAAAGAAAATTCTATTTTAAACATCCCTCAACAAGAATAGCTTTAATAATGACCAAATCATATTAACTGCAAGCTAAGAAACAGCAATATGAAGGAACATTAACAGACATCACCTGTCAGGCAAAGGCAGCTTTTCGCCAAGGATTAAAACCTGGGGTTTCTATGGAATCAGAGACTGACTGGTACAATTTTGAGATAAGGTTCTACTAGGCGGCAACAAGTGACATGCCCGATGAAGTAGCTAAACTTTGAACCACCCCATGGATAACAAGGGGCATAGGCGTACCTGAAGGAACCAAACATTGAGATACGCATGTGAGAATCACAAAGAAAATGTGGACACAAAGAATAAAAGAACTGGACTATGAATAGTTCTTCTCAGTTAGCCAGGGTGGACGGCTTCGAGTCAAACAGAAAGGCCTCTGAAGATCCAACAGACTCCAAGCGATTGTCAAGTTTGGACAAACAGACTCTTGAATGCTCCAGAACCGGCCTAGCTGTACTTTTTATTTAATCTGTCTATCAGTTTGTTGAATGAAGATAATCTCTAGGAGAGATAGTGCATTTGCACGTGGCAAAACATTTTGACAAAATATCACTGACCTGAAATATTAACCGTTTCTCTCTCTACAGATGCGACCTGACCTGCTGAGTATTTCCAACATTTCCTGTTTTTATATCATGGAGAACTCCTTGCCACATGATCTTTACCTCACTCAAGGGAGTGAGCAGAGTCTCTGTTTAACATTTTATCCGAGTGCCAGCAACTCCGACAGTGCTGCACTCTCTCAGCACTGCACTGGAGCTGTTTCCCTAGAGTTTAGTGCTCAAGTCTCTGGAATGAGACTTGAACTCACAATGTTCTCACTCAGAGGCAAGTGTACTATAAATTGAGTCATAGCTGGTGGCAAAGAGGAACATGGACTTTGTCCCAGTTGTTTTGTTAAACGTTAGGCCCACTAGCCCTCATGCCTCGCATCCCCCCACCAATCCCCCGCTACCCATTCCCCATCCATGCCAAATCATGCCCCTCACCCACCCCCATTGGCCACAAATGGAGCCAGCCAGGTCAGGAATGCAGGGTGTGGGATCGCTGGAAAGTCCACCCCAACACTTCAGATCTGCGACATTTCATCAGGAACTCCGGCGAATGGTCACAGACCTGAACCATTAATTCTGTTTCTCCCTCCACAGACGCTGCCAGAGCTGTCCTGTGGTTCCAGCATTTTCTGCTTTTACTTCAGATTTCCAGAATCCACAGCGTCTTCCTTTTGAAAATGAGAAACAGAATGTCAGCAAGGAGGGGGAAAGAAAAGACAAAAAAAATGTAGAGGGGAAGAAAGGAAACCAGCAATGAGAGAAAGAATGCGAGAGAGAATCTGAAGCAGACAGAACACAGCATAGACAATAGAATCAAGCTGCGGGTGCGGAAGAGAAAGAGAACATAGAAAGTGTTGGGGCAGTTGAGAGATAGACGAATAGTATGAGTAGTGGCCTGTTTATGCTAAAACCCCTGCGGAGATCACATCCAGTCTGAATGAGGAAGCTCCAACCTAAACACAACCTCCCAGGGTTTATATCAAGAACTCCCAGAGTCAGTCAATTTACTAAACAATATTAAATTACTAGCCCAACAGATGCAGAGGGATTTCTTAACAAGCACAAAAAATATATATATACATATATATATATATTTATTATTGACCAGGCCAACGAGAGGATTTCAAAGCAAGGAGCTTTGATTCCAAAGCTGGAATTGGATTTCATTGTTTACCCCAATCTTAAATAGCCATTTTCCTGAAAATAACTGCAGCTGAGAAAATTGAAAAGTAAAGGAAACGGCAGAGTGAAAACTCGAGGGGCTGAGGTAATGGAAAGAGAGCAATAAAATTTACACTGCAGGGAAAAATTAATGCAAACAAGAGAAACACAGTGAAATGAGAAGAACTTGTTCTTTAAATACATCAAGTGCTGGTGGAGGGCACTGCCTGAAAGAATGATGTACGCAAAATCAATAGTAACTTTCAAATGGGATTAGGGATAGATACTTGAAAGGGGGGAAAAAAAATAGCAGGGCTACAGAGAAAGAGCAGCGGCATGGGACTAATTGGATAGCGCTTTCAAAGAGCTGGCACAGATACAGTGGGCCTAATGGTCTCGTTCTGCATTGTGTGACACTGCGATAAGATGCAGGGAAGCCGAGAGGCTGTGAGGTGGGAGTGTGAGAACGCAGCCACAGCTACAGCACGTGAGAAGCTGAGAAAATTATTGCTTTGTACTCGCAAGTGTATCATTTAATAAAAAAAAAACAAACAGCCACAGCTTCTGTTTCACGAGCGCCTCAACGTAGCGTCATTCAAAAAATGCCTTTGTCAAACAGTCGTTTTGCACTCAACAAAAGACAAACAGTCGGTGGGAGAAATTACAACTGCACGGATTTGTTTTCCCTGAAGCCACACATGAAATACCCGCAAAAGCTCTTTTTTTATATAAAAAAAATGTACATGTCCCTGGGATACAAGAGTTAATGGAGTATGTTTTTTTTAAAAAAGACAAAAGGTTGGACAAATTCAAATAACAGGCAAACAGAATATATACATATATATATATATATATATATATACGTAAAAAAAACGAATTAAATCGTATCGGCTCCTGCACGCGCGCACACACAGCTCTGCCCCTGAATGAATAAAACCTGCTTTTACCCCATCCCGTGAAACTCAGCTCTGTCCCAAGCCACTTTGTTTGCACCCTTGCTTTCCGTTACCTCAGAAATGCCACATCAGCTGGTACCACTCGATCGTTGGACACAAATCCTTTATGAATGCGCATTTGGACTGTTACACAAAAAAAGGTGAGAAAATTGGGTGGAAAATGGGTATTTAGTGAGCGTTTAATGAATACACACCATCCGACAGGACCCTTGCAGTCTAATGACACTGTTAAGGTTCCTTGCTCTGAATGTGAACTACAGGGGGTCATCCAGACTGGTATCTCACCAATAAATTACTTCTGTTCTTAAAAGGCCAATCTCTTCTCCCCACCACAGGTCCATTATTCACCACAAGCGACTTCTGAAGATTTATCATTAATGGTCTTTTTTTGTTAAAAAGTAATTATTACCTAGTCACATCACAGCAAGTTCTACTTTTCAGAGAAGATATTAAAATTCCAACTGCAAAATTAAATTAGGACTAAATCTGGGAAGAAATGTACATCAAATTTGACATTTAATATTTCACCAAGCTCAATTAGATTCATCTTAGAGTACAAGTTTTCCAAATATTCTTAAAGGAAACAAGATTTTCTTCTTAAATCTACATTCTCTTTTACAAAACATGACTTTTGCAATATTTATAATTTACCTGGGCATTTGGTTGAACTGAAGCCAAGTCCTTCAGAATTCCCCACTGCTTCTATGTGGCCTCTAAGTGAATACAAGGAGACCCTGTTTGCTTCCACATTTTGTATTAAATACTGACACCAACAAAGGCTTTCGCATTTCTGTCAAGAGCAAGCATAATTTGAAGGTGTAAAGCGGAGGAGGAGACTTAGTGATCCATAGGGCACTGGGTGACTTAGGTCGGGGGCAGCAAGGAAGTGATTAACAAGCGCTACTGACTCACAGCTCCTTCAAATTCAGTGTTATACCGTAAAATGTATTATTCTGCTGCAGGGGCAGTGCTGTTGTAAGTGGTGTGTCACTTTAAGACCACAAGAACCAACTGCTGCACAACCCTGAAGTCAGTTAGAGTCAGTTAGATTGCTTGGGCAGGTCTTGTGACGTCAAAACAGAGCATATTTGCTGTCGTCTGTGAGGTATCTCAAGCACCTGTCGGTCTTTGTTGCCTGAATGACATGTGATGGTTGACACACCTGTCTGAGGGGGTAATTTTGGGGCATCTTCACTCCCGATATGGAACTTCAATTTGTAGGAGTGTAGATCACTGAAGCCACCACTTATGCAGTGTTAAAATTCTATCTCCAACCCCGTGCCACTATTTTAACGAATATCCACACACTAAGAGCCTCAGCTTGAAAGAGTAGCACAATAATAAAGTCAACGCTCCTCTGAATCTTCTCACCTTGTTTCTCCAAAGTTGCAAACAGGTCACTGGATACGTTCTTCACTACGTCATCACTCACCAAAATTAAGGAACATTGCACTAACTCCTTCCTTTCTAGGAAGTCAAAGCTGTAGAACAGATAATCTTTCCTATTCCTTCCTCTCACAATTTGTGGGCTTTTAAAACTCAGACTTGACATTTCTTAATCACAATTTCCAGATCTATCGCTTCTCTTCAAATTTTTAGTCACATCCTTGCTTCTGCATGTCAGTTAACAAAATTGTTAAACGGAACTTATGAGAGTTTGAAAATGCTGGAATGGTTTGAATGGATGTACTAATGGGTTCAGTTGCATATTTTCCATAGCTTAATGTGTGGAACAACAAAGGTGACAACTCTATAAAAAAAAGAGGTCAATAGTGATGGGTGGAGCTCTGCGACTCTCGTCTTGCTGATTGTTAGGAGTGTCGGGGTGGGCCATTCAAGCAGCTCAAGCCTGTTCCACCATCCAGTTGGATAATGGCTGATCTGTATCTCGGTTCCATTTACCAGCCCGGGCTCCATGTATCCAACAAAATAAACTAACACTTGAAAATTTCAATTGGCCCAACAACAATAAGTTGCATTTATGTCAAGCCTTTAACATAGTAACACATTCCAAGACACTTCACCGGAGGAGTGATCTTCAATCAAAATTTGGCACCTAACCACATAAGGAAATATTAGAACAAGCCACCAAATGTTTTGTCAAAAAGGTACATTTCAAAGAGCATCTGAAAAGGGGGAGAGAAGTAGAGTGGCAGAGAGGTTTAGGAGGAGGGCCCGAGGCAACTGAACACATCGCTGCCAACAGTGGAGCAATTAATCTGGGAAGCACAAGAATTAGAGAAGCACAGAGATCTTGGAGAGTTGAAGCACTGAACGAGGTTACAGAAAGAGGCAGCAGCCACACCATGGAGGAATTTGCAAAACAAATGTGAAAGTTTATAATCAAAACATTACCGGATCAATTGTCTGGAGCCAATGTAAATCAGCAGGTACAAGAGCCGTGGGTGAGAGTCGGTACATGGGCTACAGAGCTTCAGGTAAGCTCGAGTTTGGAGGGTGGAAGATGGCTCGATTAGGGGAGAGCAATAGTCAGTCTGTATCACTCAAATGTTGAAGAGGGTGATCTCTGAGCAGGTACAGGAGTTTGTCAGAGACAGTTCAAACAGAAGAGCAGCATTTTCATAACATCCAGCAGGCCAGCTGACGCAAAGAAACATGAGAGGGGTCAATCCCTACACAGGGGTGCCACTGAGCCGCCAAAAGCCCATTTAATGGGGGCCCTGAGCTTGTGTTTTCTAGGAGGTCACCCATCCAGTTCACACCAATTAACAAAAGGCCAGTTCACAGGATGGGTGCCATGGTGCCCTCTCTGGAAGGTGACAGATCGGTTTGTTCTACTGATCTGACTTCATGCTGGCCGATGGGAGCATTACCGTGTTCATCAATTATAGGACTGTCACAAATTGCTAAACTGAGCAAAAAGAATCATTGAAATATTGCAGCAGAAATAGTCCAATTCTACCCATAATTCCTTTCATCTGACCTGATGGGCCAAATGACCTCCTTCTGGGTCACAATGACTTCTATGACACTAAGATCTGAGTCAGTCAATGTAAATCCATCTCTCCTCTTCACTGCCCTTCAGAAATTCCACCTCTAGGAGCAACTATTTGATACTCTTGAAAAGAATTGACAGAATCTATTTTGTTAACAGGTTTCAGCAGAGAAATTCACATTCTAGCCACTTCCTTCCTAAAAGGCTTTCTTACAATGCAACCTCCCTCTTTTAATTGATCTGCCTTCAAATTTGTGCCCCTTATTATTGGTGGAAATGATGAGCAAGGAGAGGCAGAGAGAGAGAGAAAGAGAGATAACAAAATTTTACTCAGTTCCTGTTCACACATACAGAGGCATTAACTGATTGCCCTCTCCCCACAGCTTTCCCCCACAACTAGGTGGTGGTGGGTGGGGTGGGGGGGGGGGGGGGGGTGGGTGGAGAATACACAGGGAGGGAAGAGAGAGGGAGGGAAGAAAGCAAAAATATGGTCAATGTGGGTCATTGTGGCATTTGAGATCAAATGCTGCTCTTTTGAATCATTTTAACAATCCCTAATTCCAAAGATCAGATTAAGGCATTACAACATGGAATCAATTTAACAAATGAAAAATCTGGGCCACTGCAAAACAACAGCTCTCAAATGATGCCTTTGTCATTTTCAATCGAGCTTTTGAATCTTCCAACAGGCAGATATTGATGTTAAATCAAAGCTGAAAATCAAACTGCAGAACCTTCAACATACTTCAGCCAAGTTCTTCCTTCTGCATCAGATGCAAACCATATACCATTCTATCTTAAAAGAATAAAGAGAATTTTAGAGCACAGCAGAAGTCAATTCGTAATGCGGTGCTAACCCATTGAAAGAACTATTCCAGTTCGATCTAATCCACATGCTCTTGTTATAAAATAGCTACAATAGCAATTTTAATCAAGGTCATGCAAATACAGAAAAAGAATATCCTGACTTGAGAGAAAGCCAAGTTAGCCAGTTTCAGAGTCGTTTAGAATTCCAAAACTAAAATTTATATAATACCTTTAATTTAGAAAAATACATCAAGGACATTTTACAAGGTAGGGGAATAAATCATTTGTGAAGAGAATAAATGACAGATGATCTAAGGCAAAGTTGAGAGACAGATTTTCTTAGATTTTGCACTGCTTTTGAACAGTTGGCCTTTCAATGCTTACCAGAGGGAAAAAGCAAAACTTTGGGAAATAATTTAAAACCACATGTATATACTGGTTCAGAAGGTTTCTATTCACTCCTGTCCTCTCTCATTTCATCTCACTCGTACAACATAACTGCCTCCATCATATTTGGAGATGTCCATATTCAAAATATATTTCTCCCATTTCTTTTTTTGGTGCAATTTCTGTTGTGGCTTCTTAAAAACCTTAGTGCACGGTGGGGTGGGGGTTAAGAAATAAAAACAAAAAGCTAAAAGCTACTGCGGATGTTGGAAATCCAAAACAAAAACAGAATTACCTGGAAAAACTCAGCAGGTCTGGCAGCATCGGTGGAGAAGAAATCAGTTAACGTTTCGAGCCTTCACGACCCTTCGGCAGAACTGATTACAATGTTTGAAAGCAGAGGGCCCCAGGTCTGTACTTCACGAGTTGTTGAGAGTTGGAAATCAATCACAGCGTGCAAAATATTGGCCATGGCTGCCTGTGGGAAGTAGTGGGGTGGGGTGTGCAGTGATAATGTCACTGGACTAGTAATCCAGAGACCCAAGCTAATGTTCTGGGGACATGGGTTCAAATCCCACCATGGCAGCTGGTGGAATTTAAATTCAATTAATAAAATCTGGAATTGAAAGCCAGTCTCAGTGATGGTGATCATGAAACTATCATCGATTGTCATAAAAACCCATCTGGTTCACTAATGTCCTTTAGAGAAGGAAATCTGCCATCCTGACCTGGTATGGCCCACATGTGACTCCAGGCCCAGTGTGGTTGACTCTTAAGTGCCCTCTGAAATGGCCTGGCAAGTCACTCAGTTTAATTAGTGATGGACAACAAATGCTGGCCTTGCCAGCAACACCCACATCCCAGGAAAGAATAAAAAAAACAGTCACTTTACCTGATGCCTTTCCAATGGTTCACTGAGTTTAGCCATGGTAGTTGAGCCCTTCTGACTAGGTACGTCTGGATTTGATGCACTAGTCTGTGTTAATTAGCTGAAATTAGCTTCGGTGTCAGTGGGGACTGTTATAATCAGCTTCCTAACCGCTGGGTTAGGTAGGGTTCAATCAGTCAGTATTCCCTTTTTGATCACCATCTATTAGCTCCTGCTGGGAATACTTGTGTGTGAGCATTGTGTATGAGAACATGAGCAAGCCCAACTCTAAGCTGAATAGCCTGCCAACACTCACATCCCATGCTAGTACAAAATGTTGAAAAGCCATCGCCCTGAAACGTGAACCCTCTCCACAGATGCTGCCTGACCTGCTAAATGTTTCCAACCAGTCATTTTTATTTCACATATCCAGCACCTGCAGTATTTTGCTTCTGAATTAAGAACTGGACGAGGGTGAAGGAAAAATGGCAGTCAAAAAAACTCCATCACATTTTTACAACAGTAGTTTTGACGTTGTTGTTTTTTCCAATGCCTTACCGCTAGAAGTAAACAATTCTAGAGAGATCTTAACTGCAATGACTGGCAGCTGTGCTCCAGCCAGTCAACAACACAGGCTCAAATGCAAGGGCATCAGGCACATACAATGAGCTCTTGCCTTGCCAACACAACTGTGTTTCCTCCTTAATATGATGAGACTGGCACAGGGCAGCAGAGGTGCACAGCCGCGGAAAGTCACAACATAAATCCACAGGTAATGGATTTAAATTTAACATTAAATCCATCAGCCCTTACAAAATTCAGGTGATTAAAACCAAGCCAACTTGCCTCCATTTTGCTCTTTAACCAACAGTTGTGCTTAAATTCAAATTCTTTCCTTGGAAGTATCAGCATTAAAGCTATTGCTTGAAAAATACATTACAATGCTGGAACAGGGCATTTTGCTTACTCACAAGCCAAAAAGAAAATGGGCGCAGTCAGGATTCCTTTGAATCCTTCATTTATCACACATAATGCTTCTCTAACAACCTAGTGATGGTGGGCCACACCAACCAGAAATGCCCCAGCGTGGATGTTATCAGTCAAGTACAACTGACCCCGGATCCTTAGGCTGGTAAAGGGAAAGTCACACAGGCTTCTGACTCCTGATCGTAACCCAGTGTCTATTATTGCAGGTGTGTGAATATAGACATGTGCGTGTATGAGTGAGGATAAGATTAGACTTGGCTTTTACAGTCTTCTAGTTTGAACGTACCAACACACATTGTTCAGATTTAGTGCACAAACAGTGGTCAACATAGTCGAGTTAATGAAGAGCTCCCCGTGCCCCCAAACTGTGCCCAGCACAGGAGAGGAAGCATATACAGAAGTTTATTCAGCCTATCCTGCATGTACCGACTCCTTGAGCAACCCAATTAACCCCACTCCCTTGCCCTTTCTGCATAGCCCTGTAAAATTTTCCTTTTTAACTATACAGTGCATACACTTTCCTTTTGAACATTACTAGTGAATCTGCTTCCACCGCCCTTTTCAGGCAGTGGAATCCAGACCATAACAACTTGCTGTGTTAAAAAAAAAATTGGTTACTTACCCATCTGTTAATGGAAACAGGCTCTCCCCACCTGCTCTATCAAAACTCCTCAGAATTTTGAACTCCTTTAGGTCGCCCCATAAAACTTCTCTGCTCTAAGGAGAACAATCCAAGCTTCTCCAGTCTCTCCACATAACCAAAGTTCTCCAACTATTCTCGGAAATCTGCTCTGCACGCGCTCTTAATGCTTTGATTTCCACCCTAAATGTACAGTGCCCGGAGCTGGACATAATACTCTAGCTGAGGCCTAGCCAGTGTTTTATAAAAGTTCATCACCACTTTGCTGGTTTTGTGCTCTGTGTCTCCACTTATAAAGCCAAGGGTTCTATATTTTATTTCTAGCTGACCTTGTCAGCTGTTTAAAAGTGCAGAACAAGTGAAATGCAAGGAGTGGCCAAAACTACTTGTAAAATCCTGACAAAATCAAACAATAGA
The DNA here is from genome assembly GCF_964194155.1 of Cetorhinus maximus. Classification (NCBI taxonomy): domain Eukaryota; kingdom Metazoa; phylum Chordata; class Chondrichthyes; order Lamniformes; family Cetorhinidae; genus Cetorhinus; species Cetorhinus maximus. The sequence continues at coordinate 9,613,064 of NC_135895.1, forward strand.
GACTGCATAGAAAGCTCCACCATGAAGGATACCAAGGATTAGGGAGCAAAGGTGAAAGGTCGGGGTTAAAAAAAAGGTTATTAGAAATGAAAAAAAAAAGGTAGGCTGAATGGCCCGCTATTGCTCCTATTTTCAAAATTAGAAACTTCTCACCGTGCTGGGAGCACATTGATGATGATCTTATTGATAATGAGAAAACTTCCAGAAGTAGCAGAGTGAAATGTTGATGTAGCAGCTAAAACATAAGATGGGTAAAACTCCATTTATGATACTTAGTTTTTCCTTCCTGCAAGAGACTTAAGGGGTGGGGGGAGCGGGGGGGCTAGATTTTTGTTCTGGGGCTGGGTCCCCAAAGTCAGGTGCATTTCTTGGTCCTGACCCCGCATTGCACTGGCACCTACTGCAAGTTTTTCTGAGCTGATCAATGAGTTGGCCAGGAAGTGTGCTCACCATCCAACTAAGGGCAGTGGGCAGATTCTCAAGGCTGGGCAGCAAATAGCAGGCCCTCCAATGCTCAGAAATTGGTAGCCCGCTGTCAGAAGTGGGAGATGCCAATATAGGTAGGAGTGGGAGAGAAACCTTTGTAAAAGGTGGTGAGGTTAAGACTGGCCGGCGACTGCCCGATCATTATTATGAGGGAGTTAGGGGCTGGGAAAGCAGGTTCACACACCTCTCTGTGATGGCAACTTTCCAGCCTAGAATCAGACCCTCTCTCTGAAGCAGAGACATTGTAGTGGTTTGTATGCACGGTAGGACTGACTTGTGCAGGTAATGGATGGAGGCCCACACATTTTGCTTTTGGTCATACTCCTGTAATATTAAAGGAACTCTGATGTGCAAGTCTGGCCAGTAAGTTGGCGGGCGGTTCAACGTTGGAGTGACATCAACGGGTCGGCAAACCCCATCTTATTGTCGCTCACCTCCGCAAACATACCCTGTGAACTGGGTACCAAGTGGGAGCGAGGTGGGAGCTTTGGCACCTCCTGTGCTAGAGAGGCAGAGGCCCATTGCAAACGCTTCAATCGCTGCCTGCAAACTCGCCAACCGTCCAGGAAACTAAACCCAGGACCTTCGGTTCTGTGTCCACCAGTGCCATGGGCTCCACGGACGATGCCCCTTACCTTCTAGAGGGGCAAAGCAAGTGCCATGTAGTACAGGGTTCAGATATCAAGTGGCTAGGTCAGAATGGAATAGACCTGCCTAGTGAGACAGGTGCTGATTAAATATGATCCACACGGAGTAACCACCAACAGTCAAAAGTCTCACATTGATATTTTGGGAGATGTGTTTTGTAACCATCGATAGTAATTGAATCATCTGAATTGTAAATATCCCAACAGTTTATTAATAAAACAACTGCTGTTTTACTAAAACACTGGGTTCCAATTGTTCTGATGCCAAGGTTGGCCTTTTCTCTATTTTTTTTTTAATATTTAAAACAAGGACTGCTAGACACATTACACTTCCAGCTGCCGGTGATGTGCCCACTTGTCCCCTTGCTGTGTCCCTGCACTAATGTGATCACTGGGCCGTGGACAGACAGCCTTTTTTTAAAAAAAATAAAAAAATCTGCCACTTTCTCCCGTCCAGCGACCCAGCCGCCTGTCCACCGGCGAGGGGGCTGCCTCGCTGCCAGGCTCAGTTTAGGGACAGACCCCCTTGTCTTCTCTCCCTCTCCCTCTCTCTCTCTCTGTCTCTGTCTCTCTCTCTTCTCCCCCCGCGCGTTGGCTCCGGGACTTGTCGACGTGCCCACAATATTCAGGAGGCAAAGTGAAGTCTGCCGCAGCCTGCAGGCAAACGGGAAGAAGAAGCGAAACTTGCAGGCGTTTCACTCCTTCTTAAGAGTCCAGCACTAAGGGAGGGAGGGAGTGGATCCAGACCACCCTTCCCCTTATGCGTTGTGCTCCTAATTCATTGAGAACAGGACATTAACGAATTGTAACCCTCATCTGTGTTGGGAGAGGGGGGAAAATCTCATCTTAGGTGGAAAGCATTCAAGTTATCACTTCTCCCAAAAGGAAAATGCCTCTTTATTCACACACACCGCAGTGGAAAGGGTCTCACTTGACTGTTTTGAGTCACCCCCTTACAGTACTTAAACTGCTCCTCGCTGCGTTTACCCCACACACACACACACACACAAGTGCCGGGCAATCCCAGTAACATTAACTTCACTCCCCGAAGCCCCTTTTCCTGCTTCCGACACTAACAGCAGCTCCCAGTCCCCACGATCCTTAATGACAATATTTTAAAAAAGAAGTTGCAGAGCAGAAAGGGGCTAATCATTCTTTAATGCTCAGCTCCGAGTATTGATAAGCAGGTAGCGGCTGGATCAAGTCTTAATTACCATATAGATATGAAAGAACAGTCTTTTACCGCTTTAACGCCGCTTCGATCTTTTACAGCTCAATGCAATGACGGTAACTTCATCAAGCTCCCCCCAGATGAATAACCGCACGGTTTTGTATGAACCTACTTGGAAACTATACAGATTTGGTGCTCTTCCTGCTGTTCCACCTTTATCGGAATGAGTTGCAGCTGAGAGAGAAGGTACACAGTCTAGAATGCATCGCCAATAACTCTATAATAAGATAGGTGATGGACGTCAGAATCACTGGACCTACCTTTAAGACACTGGTAGCCAGGACATGCAGGCATCTAGATCCTGAGAGAGGGGCAGGAGAGACACGCCAAGCCAGTGGAGATAGGACATACAGCGCTTCAGTCACTCACACATCTGTGACCTGCAGTTCTTCCAAGACAAGAAACGGAATGAAGGCTGGGGAGGGGGGGGGGGACTTAGTGAACGACTGACCCCCTAAAGCTCAGGACGCTTTGTGAATCAAACATACCCCGTTTGTACGGGGCTCGGGGTCCCTGTGATTTGCATTGATTATCTCCACTAGAGCAGATACATTTAAATGAATCTGGCACAGTGGCAAGGAAGAGGCGGAGTGGGTGGAAAGTGTGGACTGGATTTTACAGGGTTCTGTCAGAACGGGGATGGCTTGGGCAGAGTGCAGTCTCTCCATACCTCCCTGCGCCGGGAGTTACTGTAACAGTCAAGAGAGTCTATATGGGGGGGGGGGAACATGGATTTATCATAGCGCACTTGCTGGTACACTTGACTTGCTTCCCAAAGACACCTTCAGTGATTAAAAACAACAAAAAAAAACTACTGCAGATGCTGGAAATCCAAAACAAAAACAGAATTACCTGGAAAAACCCAGCAGGTCTGGCAGCATCGGTGGAGAAGAAAAGAGTCGACGTTTCGAGTCCTCACGACCCTTCAGCAGAACAGAACAGAACACCTTCAGTGAGTCTGTTCAGGAGGCCAGTGAAGCACAAATGAACGTGCTCCTTTAAATGGTCTACCAATCATTCCACTCCTAGTTTTTTTTTTCTTAATTTTAAAAAATAAATCATATTTCAAAATGCCATTGCCAAAACACACACACACACAGAACTTGAGTGGAAGTGACAGAGGAGGGACTAGATTTGTTTTTTGCTTCTTCTCCCACGTCCTTAGCGGGAGGTCTTGTCACGCAATGGGTAGCCTCCCTGCCTCTGAACGAGAAGTTTTTGGGTTCAAGTCTCAGTCCCGGGACTTGAGGACAAACCAGGTTAAGTCTCAATCTGCAAATCCTTCCAACGCACACCAATGGAAGGCGGTAAGAGCGGGAAAAGGGGTCCTGGGTCAGTCATGTGAGGGAAAGGACATTGGCGCCGCCACCATCACTATCCATAGTTCATGCATGTAGAAGCACATGTTACCATGGCAACCCCCACTCCTTTCGTGAACTATAATACAACAGCACGACAGCCCTTTTTACTGCCCCCACCTTTACACTTACCTCCATGGTCCTGTCTTTCCCTATCTTTGCAACGTCCCCAGTCCTACGACCCTCCAAGATCTCAGTGCTGCTCTAATTTTGCGTATCCCTGATGATCAGCACTCCACCATTGGCAGCCATGCTGCTTAACCCAAAGCTCTGGAATACCTTCCTGAAAGCTTACCCCTTACCTTCCTCCTTCAAAATGATCCCTAAACATACCCCTATGGCAAAGCTTTTAGCCAGCTGCCCTAATATCCTTGTGTGACTTTTTTTTGTTTTATTTGTTCATGCCTTCTTGACCCGCTGCAGTCCATGTGGTGTAGGTACACCCACAGTGCTGTTAGAGAGAGAGTTCCAGAATTTTGACCCAGCGACAGTGAAGGAACGGCGATATATTTCCAAGTCAGGCTGATGAGTGGCTTGGAGGGGAGCTTGCAGGTGGTGGTGCTCCCATCTACCTGCTGCCCTTGTACCTTCTAGATGGTAGCAGTTGTGGGTTTGGAAGGTGCTGTCTAAGGAGACTTGGTGAGTTCCTACAGTGCATCTTGTCGGTGGTACACACTGCTGCTATTATGCATCGGTGGTGGAGGGAGGGAATGTTTGTGGATTGGGTGCCAATCAAGTGGGCTGCTTTGTCCTGGACGGTGTCAAGCTTGTTCTTGAGTGTTGTGGGAGCTGCACTCATCCAGGCAAATGGGGAATATTCCATCACATTCCTGGCTTGTGCCTTGTAGATGGTGGACAGGCTTTGAGGAGCCAGGGGGTGAGTTACTCTGACCTGCTTTTGTAGCCACAACATTTATATGGCTATTCCAGTTCAGTTTCTGGTTAATGGTAACCCCCAAAATGTTGCATCTGATTATGCTCCTATGGAGCATGATGGAAAGTTTTACTCAATTAAATGAATAGAAATGCAAGTCGTTCTTGCTTACAGGACCCGTTGCGCACAGATTTAATTTAACTGGTCTTTTAGATTCATCATACCCCCAAGTCAGTTTTCTCCCTTTCCCTCTATTCTGAAGGTGGAAAATTCTTACAGTGGTCCCAAAGTGTGAGCATGGACTGTGAGTTTAAACTGGTGGTAAGCTGCTTCAGATAAACAGGCTATGAACAGTTTTAAAACAAAACCGATTAGGAAATTGAATCTTGCGTATTGGCGAAGTATTCAACTGCAAAATCATGTCACTCCCATCCCAAAACTGTCATCACCAGATATCCCCATCCAGCAATGGTGAGCATTTAGCAATCAGGAGTGGGAAAGGGGGCTGGTTTTTCCCTCCCTCAACTGGGGGCATCGAGGCAAATTGTGACGCTCCCCACTAGATTAACAACAATAGCAACTTGCACTGATGTAACAACTTTAATGTCATGAAACGTCTGAAGGTGTTTCACAGCAGTGTTAGCAAACAAAATTTGATAGCGAGTCAGATACACAGGCATGTTGGGCAAAGAGGTAGGTTTTAAGGAATGAGGTCAGTTTTAAGGAAGAGAGAGAGTAGGAGAGCTGGAGAGGTTTAGAGAGAGAATTCCAGAGCTTAGGACTCAGGCAGCTAAAGGCACAGCCAGCAACAATGGAGCAATTAAAATGGGGGACACAGAAGGGGCTAGAAATGGAGGAACACAGAGAGATCGGAGGGTTGTGGGAGTGGAGGAGATTATAGAGACAGAGAGGGGTGCAGACATGTAGGGATTTGAAAACAAGGATGAGAATTTTAAAATTACTGCTGGACCGAGAGCCAATGTATGTCAGCCAGCACAGAGGAAATTAGCTCAGCACAAAGCAGGAATTAGATCTCCAGACTTCTCTGTTCTGTAGCACAGCCAATAAACCTGTGCAGTTATCGGTGGTAAAGTAAAGAAGGACTTGAAAGACTGACATTTACATTTATGGATGCGAGACATCTCAGGGTGATTTTTTAGCCAATGAAATACCTCTATGAAGTACAGTTCATTTTGGCATGTGGAAACACAGCAACCAATTTGTGCATAGCAAGCTCCCATAAACAACATTGTGACAATGACTGAAGTGTGAACTTCCATTAAATTGGCAGGGGGAGAAACATCAGCAAGTTGGCTAAGTGTTCCTGTGCTAATTACTTATTTCCCTGCCAACCCCCTCTTCTCTTGCTATTTTGTCTGATAGTGCTCCTGTGAGGGTCCTTGGGATGTTTTAGTATGTCAAAGACATTACATAAACCCCAAGTTGTTGTTGTCCAACTTCAGGGCCCTAGGCTTTGAGTTTACTTGGGTCTGAAAAATGACCATTTAAAGATATATAAACTGCACTGATTTATTGAAAAAGATCAATGTGTCCTAGACCCAACCATCTTCAGCTGCTTCATCAATGACCTTCCTTCCATCATAAGGTCAGAAATGGGGATGTTCACTGATGATTGCACAATGTTCAGCGCCATTTGTGACTCCTCAGATAGTGAAGCAGTCCATGTCCAAATGCAGCAAAACCTGGACAATATCCAGGCTTAGGTTGACAAGTAGCAAGTAACATTCGCGGCACACAAGTGTCAGGCAATGACCATCTCCAACAAGAGAGAATCCAACCATCGCCCCTTGATGTTCAATGGCATTACTATCACTGAATCCCCCACTATCAACATCCTCAGGGTTACCATTGACCAGAAACTGAACTGGACTAGCCATATAAATACTGTGGCTACAGGAGCAGATCAGAGGCTAGGAATCGTGCGACGAGTAACTCACCTCCTGACTCCTCAAAGCCTGCCCACCATCTACAAGGCACAAGTCAGGAATGTGATGAAATACTCCCCACTTGCCTGAATGGGTGTAGCTCCTACAACACTGAAGAAGCTGGACACCATTAAGGACAAAGCAGTCCACTTGATTGGCACCACATCCACAAACATTCACTCCCTCCGCCACCGACACATGATAGCAGCAGTGTGTGTACCATCTACAGGATGCAGTGCAGGAATTCACCAAGGCTCCTTAGACAGCACCTTCCAAACCCATGACCACTATCACCTAGAAGGACAAGGGCAGCAGATAAATGGGAACGCCACAACCTGGAAGATCCCCTCCAAGTCTCTCACCATCCTGACTTGGAAATATAGCGCCGTTCCTTCATTGTCGCTGGGTCAAAATCCTGCAACTCCCTTCCTAACAGCACTGTGGGTGTGCCTACACCACATGGACTGCAGAGTTTCAAGAAGGCAGCTCACCACCAACTTCTGAAGGGCAACTAGGGATGGGCAATAAATGCTGGCCCAGCCAGTGAAGCCCACATCCCGTGAATGAATTTTAAAAAAAATACGAGAATGATACCAGAACTGAGAGGTTATACCTAGCAGGAAACTGAACAGACTGGGGCTCTTCTCTATGGAAAAGATAAGGCTGAGGGGCGAATTCACAGGGGTCTTTAAGATTTTTGAAGGGTCTGATAGGGTAGACACAGAGAAGGTATTTCCACTTGTGGGTGAGAAGAGAATTAGGAGCCATAAAGATAAGATATAGCTGAAAAGAGACAAGTTACCAAAGCTTTTTATCTTGCTCTCATCAGGACAAATGCAAGAATGCCAAATTTCAAATGAGCACAACAATTTATACTACAGGATAGAAGAGTGCTGATTGATTGGCAAGTCAGCTCTGATTGCTTGAAGCATTGCTATGGAGGAAGCAATGGGGAGCTACAGGCTCCCCAAGCTCTTGAGTAATTTTTTTTAAAATGCAAGGCTTGAACATATTCCTTTTGTTTGCAGAGTCCAGATCCCTGTGTATGAATGTATGTTGCTTCTAGCAAGCATGAATGAGCTACGTTACGAGCTTGACTGATTATCTTAAATTGGTTGTTAGTGTAGCCATTAGCACACTCAGGATTGTTCAGCAAGTGCTGCCCAATTGCAGAATCAATCTACCAGTAGATCCTTTGTTTTGGGTTTCATAAGCATGGGCTGGTTGAGTATAAATATAAGATAGTCATTAATAAATGCCAGAGGGAATTCAGGAGAAACTTCTTTACCCAGAGAGTGTTTAGAATTTGGAAGTTGCTACTGCATTGAGTGGTTGAGGTAAGTAGCAAAGCTGTATTCATGGGGAAGCTGGATAAGGGGCCAAGAAATATAGAAGGCTATGTTGATGGGGTTAGATGAAGAAAGGTGGGAGGAGGCTCGTATGGAACTTAAATGCCAGCTTGGGCTTTTTGGGTTGAATGAACTATTTCTGTGCTGTAAATGCTTTGCAAAATTGCCAGTGCTAAGCTTAAAGCAAAACAGCAGTTTACACACTGAAAATGTACCCCTCCTGCCACAGCTGATTTATCTATAACACTCTTGTGATGTGACTCCAGATGCACAGTTATGTGGTTGATTGTTAACTGCCCTCTGAAATGGCCTAGCAAGCCACTCAGTTCAAGGGCAATTAAGGATGGGCAACAAATGCTGGCCATGCCAGCAACACCCACATCCCATGAAAGAATAAAGAAAAGTATTGGAGGCAACGGTTCTTGAAACTGTGGTGACAAATTTCTGCAGAAGGAAACTCTTTTCCTTTTGGAGCGGCTGCACTGTTTGCCAATCAAAGCAGAAGCTTGGGAGAGTGAGCTGTGGATGTCACACCAGCTCCCAAGCTTGAAAGATAGAAGAGGAAGATACAGCACATCTGTCTGAAATGATAGTTCCCTCAGTTCCCTTTGGTGCCCTGTTCATTGTGCGTAACTTGCTTTACATAGAGTTCTTTAACATAGAAAAATGCCTCAAGGCAGTTGACAGAAGCTTCAGGGCAGGCGCAAACACCAACAACAGGAAGAGGCTGACCAAAGGCTTGGTTTAAGGAGCAGCTAAAAGTGATGGGGGGGATGCAGGGAAACGGTGGGGGTTTAGACAGGGAGTTTAATAATGGGACCCAGATCTACTGTTGCACAACAAGGACAGAAATGTGATAATGACCATACGAGCATCCAAATTAGGAGCAGGAGTAGGCCACTCGGCCCCTCGAGCCATTCAATAAGATCATGACCGATCTGGTTTTAAACTCAATTCCACATTCCCATCTACCCCCTCGTATTCTTTCACTCCCTTGCTTATTAAGAAGCTATCTACCCCTGCCTTAAATATATTCAAAGACTCTGCTTCCACTGCCTTTCGGGGAAGAGAGTTCCAAAGACTCACGACCCCCTGAGAGAAAACATTTTTCATCTCTGTCTTAAATGAGTGACCCCTTATTTTTAAAGAGTGACCCCTGGTTCTAGATCCTCCCTCAAGAGGAAACATCCTCTCCACATCCACCCTGTCAAGACCCCTCAGGATCTTATATGTTTCAATCAAGTCGTCTCTTACTCTTTAAACTCCAGTGGACATAAGCCTAGCTTGTCCAACCTTTCCTCATAAGACAACCCTCCCATTCCAGGTATTCTCTGAACAGCTTCCAATGCCGCAATCAGCAAGCTATTTTTATGTGGTGTAGGCCAGGACACCAGGAAGGACGCCCCAACACTTAAAAATAGTGTCAGGGGATATTTTGAGAGGAAAGGCGAGCTCTTGATTTAACTTCATACCCTAGAGACGGCACCTCTTGACATTGCAGCACAGCCTCCCTTGCTCTGCACCGAAGTGTCAGCTGAGATTATGTGCTCAAATTCCTAGCGTGGGACTTGAACCTACAATCTGCTGACGCAAAAGTGTGAGTGCTACCCACTGAGCCATGGCTGACACCATATGAGTAGCTGTGAACACTTGCTGTGCTAGTAAAAAAGCATATGTTTGCCTGTTGTACTATGAGTCCTGCGAGCAAAGAGAAGGAAAGGGTGCATCACAGACTGCTGATGATTCCAATGCATAATCCATGTGTACATCACTCATTGGATGTCCTTTCCCTCAATGTAGTTTGCTGTGAATTGGCTCCTGCTCAAAACTACCAGTCACAGATTCTCTTCTCCTCCCCCATGAACACACATGCTCAGCCAGCAGAGATATACTTGCTTATAATCACTTGTTTAATGCTGCTATGTCAGCCATTAACAAGCACAATGACTGAGACAGCAGAGTGCCACGGGTCACATCCGCCATATATGCAGCAGTATGTGATGCCATTTTAAATGCTGTGGGTATTCCAACTTGAAATAGCGGCCTGAATTGGTCGTAAACTCCATTAGCAAATAGATTTACGCCACTTTTTGTCGTACAATAAAATAATTTATGCTGCGATAGTGCTGTGTTATGGCAGCACTATGAATTGTCTTCTGTGAGGCACCGTCCCACGAATGGTGGGCTTGGCACAATTCCTTCATTCTCACAGTTCCTGGTCTTGACTGAATTTGGTAAGTCCGGGAATGGGGAGAAAGGCATCAACGGGGAGAAAGGCAGCAGACGTGGGGCAAGGAAGTGGGCAGAAAGGGGTGAGTGAGATGAGTGGCATAGAAACAAAATCATTCTCAGTCTACTAGTGATTGCTGATTGGTTTTCTACTCCACTTATAATACAACACTGAGTAACAACATGGTTTGGCCCATCAAAGCACCTCCTCGTGTATATTAACCCAGGGTCAAAACTAGTTTAAAAAGTATTGAAATACATAGATCCTATAAATACAAACTAGTTAAATATAAATTTAGATCAAACATTAGAAGGAATGTCTTTACACACTTTGACAATGTCCTATGCAGGGTAGTAGAGATGCAGATTTTAGCTGAAGTTTAGTTGAAGCCATGCTTCCATCCTTTATAAACTTCTATAAGCTTTAGCTAAAATCTGCATCTCTACTACCCTGCATAGGATATTGTCAAAGTGTGTAAAGACATTCCTTCTGATGTTTGATCTAAATTTATTTTTAACTAGTTTGTATTTATAGGATCTATGTATTTCTACCTGATTTCTTTTATATTTATGACATTTTGTCTTATTATCCTATCTTATTTTAAAATTACGTTCAAGGTTTAGTTTAACTAAGCCAATTAATATTTTGTACACTTCAACGTGGGTCCCCCTTAACCATGCTCTCTCTGAGCTACACAGATTGAGATTCAATATTTTCTTTGTTTATCCTCCTGACATTAAAACATTTTTGTTCCTTTATTTTTAACCTTGAATTTACAAACCTATATCCTCTCCACTCACGTCAAACACCATAATGTTGCTCATCTTGGCCTCTGCCTCAGCCCATCTGCTGCTGAAACCTTCATCCTACTTTTGTTAGCTCTAGACGTGACTATTCCAAAACTTCATGCTTCCATCCTCTATAAACTTCAGCTCCTCCAAAATGTTGCTGTCTGTATTCCATCCTGTACCAAGTACCAATCACCAATCACTGGCCTACATTGGCTTTTAGTTCCCCCAGTTTAAAATTTTTGGCCTCATACGCAAATTCCTTTGAGTTTACCCCTCCCTTTCTCTGTAACCTCCTCCAGTCCTTCATACCACCACCCCCACCTAAACCAAACTTTCCATTCTGCTGATTGACTTCCTCATTCCACCCCACCTTTCCACTATCTTTGGCGGTCATGACATCAGTTGTCTAATCCCAAATCCCTGGAACTCATTCTCTGCCTTTAAGATTCAACTCTCTGGCCAAGATGGGCATCCATGCTTGTCTGTCAATCACCTTGGAGCATGTTCCTGTATTAAATGCAAGCTGTTGTTACTTCTATTTAACTCCTCTGCCACATCTCCAGTGTTGGCATGGTCCCCTGGGGCATTGTCCTCAGCAGGCTGCTTTGTAGCGTTAATGAGGCTACATTGGAGTTTCTGACAGCACAGATTGTCAACCTCCGGGTGTGAGCTTGCCTTGTGCTGCCAGCGGCACACTGACAGTTCCTGCCAATTTTGTCTGTCTCTCACACTCTGCCCGCTCGGGTCAGAAACATGGCTTTCACATTAGTGGATGGCACTGACCTTCTCCTGACATTTGTGGTCAGAAAGTTAGTTGACAATCATGACTTTTCAGCCACTGCACATCTGGGCGAAAGCACGAGGCAGTACCCGACAAGGAGAAATAATTCCACAATACAAACCTGGCATCAGAGAGCCTTTAAAGTCCTTTGTGTCGGTGCAGGGTGACAACCACAACAACAAATTGCATTTATATAGCACCTTTCATGTAGTAAAATGTCACAAGGCACTGCACAGAAGCGTCATAAAATAAAATTTGACGCTGAGCCAGGTAAGGAGTCATTATGGTAAACGACCAAAAGCTTGGGTCAAAGAGGTAGGCTTTAAGTAGAGTTGCAAAGGAGCAAAGCGAGGTAGAGACATAGAAATGTTCAGGGAGGGAATTCCAGAGTTTACGGGCCTGGGCATCTAAGGGCACATTAAAACAGAAAAACTCAGCAGCTCTCACAGCATCTGTGGAGAGAGAAACAGAGTTTACGTTTCGAGTCCGTCTGACCCTTCTTCAGAGGCACAGCTACGATGGAGCAATTAAAATTGGGGATGCTCAAGAGGCCCAGATTAGAGGTGCGCAGATATTTCGGAGGGTTGAGGATTTCAAAGTCAAGGTATTGCTTGACCAGGAGCCAATGTAGACTAGTGAACATGGGGTTGATAGGTGAATGGGACTTGGTGCGAGTTAAGACATGGGCAGGAAAGTTTTGGATGGCCTCAAGTTTATGGAGGAAAGAAGGTGGCAGGCCAGCCAGGGGTGCATTGGAATAGCCAAGCCTGGAGGTAACAAAGGCTGAGGGCTTCACCAGCAGATGAGGTGAAGTGGGATGGAGTCAGGCAATGTTACAAAGGTGGAAATAAGTCTCAGTGACAGTGCAGATATGTGGTCAAAGGCTCATCTCAGGGTCAAATATGATATCAAGGTTGCAAACAGTCTGGTTCAGCCTCAGGCAGTTGCCAGGGAGTGAGGGATGGAGTCAATGGCTGGTGATCAGAGTTTGTGATGTTGTGGAGGACGGGATGGGGGGGAGCAGTGGTGGGGGGGGTGGGGCAGGGGGTGCTCGAAAGACAATGGCTTCGACCTTCCAGATATTTAGTTGGAGGAAATTCCTGCTCAGTCAGTCGGATAATTTAGAGACGGTGGAGAGATTGAAAGAAGCGGTGCTGAGGTTGGGCTGGGTGTCATCACGGTACATGCTGAAACTGACGCTGTCTTTTCGGTGGGGCCGCTGAAGGGCAACATGTTGGTACGGAATAGGAGGGAGCCAAGGATTGTTCCTTGCCGGAATAGGAAGAGAAACTATTGCCAGTGATTCCCTGGGTAAGATTAGATAGATAAGAATGTAACCAGGCGAGTGCAGTCCCACCCGACTGGACAGCTGTGGAGATGTTGGAGGAGGATGGTGCGGTCAACCACGTCAAAGGCTGCAGACAGGTCGAAAAGGACAAGGCAGAATAGTTTACCTTTGTCATAGTCAAATAGCAAGTCTTTAGTGACTTTGATAAACATAGGAATGGATTTTGGAGCCAACAGCATGTTGGAGAACTTTGAAAAGAAAAGGGAGGCTGGAGATGGGGAGGGAAATTGGCAAGGATGCAGGGGTCAAGGGTTGGTATTTTTGAGGAAAAAGTGATGGTGGCAGATGTGAAGAAGAGGCTGACAGTATCTGAAGGGAGAAAACTGTTAACACTCTCAGTGAAATGGGGACCAGGAAAGGATGTTGAGGAGTCAGCAGTTCAGCGAGAATAGGTCAAGGGAGCAGGAGATGGGTTTCATGGACAAGATGTGTTTAGACAGAACATGAGGGAAGAGAGGAGAGAAATTGAAGAAAGATGTGAGTTCTGGGCTAGGATGAAGAGAAAGTTTGGCCCAGTGGGTGAGAGGAAAGGAAGAAAGTCAGAGAGGCAGGTAATCAGATGGTCTCAATCTTAGTGACATAGAAGTTCATGAGCATCATTGCACTTATTGTTGAGGTGAGTGTGGAGGAGAGGGCTTCATTTTCAGCACAAAAAGCATAGCGGGGGTTATATTTGCATTCCAGAATGATCCCAGGGCTCGATAGGGTTTTATGTGGTCCAGTCGCATCTGGCAGTAAATGGCTAAACCAGTTAGAAACATAGAAGTTTATTGCACAGAGAAGCCACTTCAGCCCAGCCGAAAAAGAACTATCCAGCCTAATTCCCCCTTGCAGCTTTTGCTCTGTAGCCCTGTAGTTATGGCACCTTAAGTATGTTTTTTAAATGTGATGAGGGTTTTTGCCTCCACCACCCTTTCATGCAGTGAGATCCAGAAACTCTCCACCCACTGGGTAAAATATTAACACCTCAAATCCCTCCAATGTGGCCAAACAGGTTGAGTAGCGATTTGCAAACGCGTCCAACATACACCAATGGCAGGCGGTGAGAGTGGGAGAGATTCCTGGTCAGCCATGTGATGGAAAGAACATTGGATCCTCATAGCTCCAGACCACAACATGCCTGTAAAAGTGCTGTTGCCACAGCAACTCGGGCCCCCTGAGTGAACCGTAACACACCCACCACCAATTAAATTTCCCTCTCAGCCGTCTCTGCTCCAAAGAAAAAGCCCGATCCTATCCAATCTTCCTCCTAACTAAAATTCTCCATTCCTGGCAAGATCCTTGTGAACCTCTTCTGTGCCCTTTCTAGTGTGATCATATGCATCCTGCAATGTGGCAAACCAGAACTGTACACAGTACTGTAGTTGTGGTCTAACTGGTGTTTTACACGGAATCACAGAATCTTTACAGTGCAGAAGGAGGCCATTTGGTCCATCAAGATGCATTGGCTCTCTGAAAGAGGGTTCCACCTAGTCCCACCCCCCTGCCTTATCCCTGTAACCTTGCACATTCTCTCTCTTCAGATAGCAATCCAATTTCCTTTTGAATACCTCAATTGAACTTGCCTCCACCACCCTTGTTCCAGACTCCAGCTACCCTGTGGGTGAAAAAAATCTTCCTCACATCATTTCTATTCCTTTTGCTAATTATTTTGAATCTGTGCCCTCTAGTTCTTGATGTTCTCTTGAGTGGGAACAGTTTCTCACTGTTTACCCTGTCCATACCCCTCAGGATCTTGAATACCTCTATCAAGTCTCCTCTCAGCCTTCTTTTCTCCAAGGAAAATAGCCCCAACCTCTCCAATCTATCCTATAGTTACAGTTCTTCATCCCGGGAATCATTTTTGTGAATCCCCTCTGTACTGTCTCTCATACCTTCACATCCTTCCTCAAGTATGGTGCCCAGAACTAGATGCAGTACTCCAGATGAGGCCTAATTAGTGTCCCATACAAGTTTAACATGACCTCCTTCCTCTTGTACTCAATGCCCCTATTAATAAAACCTAGATTACCATATGCTTTATTAACTGCTCTCTCAACATACCCTGCCACCTTCAATGACTTATGTACATATGCACCAACGTCCCTTTGTTCCTGCACCACCTTGAGGATTTCTCCCTTTATTTTTATACTGTCTCTGCACATTCTTCCTGCCAAAATGAATCACCTCATACTTTTGTCATTGAACTTCATCTGCCATTTGTCTGCCCAATCCACCAACACGTCTATGTCTTTTTGAAATTAAAGCCTATCATCATCACAGTTGACAATGCTTCCAATCTTCACATCATCCGCAAATTTTTAAGTCATGCCTTGCACATCACAGACATTAATATATATCAGGAAGAGCAAGTGTCCCAATACTGACCCCTGGGGAAATCCACCACAGACCTTCCTCCAACCTGAGAAACAACCATTTATCACTACTCTGTTTCCTGTCGCTCAGCCAATTTCCTCTCCGAGTGCCTACTCTCCCTTTTATTCCATGAGCCAGGATTTTGCTCACAAGTCTATTGTGTGGCACTGTATCAAATAACTGTTGAGCATCCATATACACCACATCAACAGCATTGCCCTTCAACCTTCTCTGTTACCTCCTCACAAAACTTCAGCAAGTGAGTTAAACATGATTTTCCTTTAATGAATCCATGCTAGCTTTCCTTAATTATCACACACCTGTCTAAGTGACTATTGATTTTGTCCCGAACTATAGTTTCCAGAAGTTTCCCTACCACCGAAGTCAAACTGACTGGTCTGTAGTTGCTGGCTTTATCCTTGCACCCCTTTTTGAACAAGGTTGTAACATTCACAATCTTCCAGTCCTCCGGCACCACTCCTGTGTCTAAGGAAGACTGGAAGGTTATCACCAGTGCCTCTAAAATTTCCACTCTTACCTCCCTGAGTATCCTCGGATGCATCTCATCTGGTCCTGGTACCTTATGAATTTTAAGTAGACATAGCCTTTCTAATACTTCCTCCGTCTCAGTTATAAATTCCTTGACTGTACCTATTAACTCCTCTCTCACCTTGGCCTGGGTTGCATCTTCTTCCTTTGTAAAGACAGATGCAAAGTATTCATTTAATACCTCCACTACTTCTCCTGCCTCCATATGCAAGTCTCCTCTTTTATCTCTAATTAGCCCTACCCTTTCTTTTACCACCTTTTTATTATTTACATGCTTATAGAAGACCTTGGGACCCCCTTTTATGATAGCTACTAGCCTCTTTTCGTTCTCCCTCCTTGCTTTTCTGATTAGTTTTTTTGCTTCACCTCTGGTCCTGTGGTATTCAGCCTGATTCTCCATTGTATTTTCTACCTGACATCTGTTGTACGCACACTTCTTCCTTTTCATCCTCACCTCTATCTCTCTCGTCATCCAGGGTGCACTAGGTTTATTTGCCCTACCTTTCCCCTTTAAGGCAATATACCTTGACATTGCCTGCAATACTATCTCTTTGAAGGTAGCCCATTATTCAGGCATCATCTTTTCCGCCAACATTTGATTCCAACTCACTCGACTCAGATGCATTCTCATCCAATCGAAGTTGGCTTTCCCCCAGTTAATTATCCCTGCTCTGGATTGTTCCTTGTCCTTCTCCATGGCCAACCTAAGCTTTATGATACAATGGTCACTGACCCCTGCATGCTCTCCCACTGATTTTGATCCACTTGGGGCCAACTCATTCCCCAGAACCAGGTCCAACAGTGTCTGCCCTCTCGGTGGACTGGAAACATACCGCTGCAGAAAATGACCCTGAACCCACTCCAGGAATTCTCACCCTTCTTGTCCCTTTGCACTAGTCCTACCCTAGTCTACTTTTGGATAATTGAAGTTCCCCATTATAATTGTTCTATAATTCTTGCACCTCTCTGTAATTTCTTTGCAAATTTGTTTCTCTACATCCCTTCTGCTAGTCGGTGTTCTATATACTACAGCAATCAATGTTATTGCACCTTTCCCATTCCTTACCTCTAGCCAGAGAGATTCTGTCCTTGACCCCTCTGCAACGTCCTCTCTCTCCAGAACTGTAATACCATCCTTAATCAATACTGCCACTCCCCAATCCCCTTTTGAGATGAGGAGAAATTTCTTCACCCAGAGAGTGGTGAGCCTGTGGAATTCGTTACCACAGGAAGTAGTTGAGACCAAAAAACTGTGTGTTTTCAAGAAGGAGCTAGATATAGCTCTTGGGGCGAAAGGGATCAAAGGGTATGGGGAGAAAGCGGGAGCAGGCTATTGAGTTGGATGATCAGCCATGATCATAATGAATGGCGGAGCAGGCTCGAAGGGCCGAATGGCCTACACCTGCTCCTAGTTTCTATGTTTCTATGTTTTCTTCTTTTCTTGCCTCTCCTAAATACCTTTTCCCAGGAATATTTAACACCCAGTCCTGCCCTTCTTTGAGCCAGGTCTCTGTTATAGCAATAATATCATAGTTCCATTTGTCAATCTGTGCCTATAGTTCACCAATCTTATTAACCACACTTTGTGCATTCACATACATGCACATCAATCCTGATTTAGGCTCTTTAACTTTCCCCCTTGATCTGACCCCATTCAATGACTTATTATAACCTGCTCTACTTCTATCAAACTGTGATAGTGTGGCCTTGTTGCCTATTTGTAATAGAGTTGATCTGCAGACAACATTCCAAGTGGAAACATTAGGTTTATTTACAATACAGCCAGCAACAACTACACATGTGCTTTTGACTCTGTCTCCATTTCTACATGCCCATGGAGGTAGCCCACGCTGCTAACAAATTGGTTTACACAGATCATGTGATCTTACATCACAGAACTATTCTTAAAGGTACAGTCCAACATTTAACAAAACCATAATTACTACACAAACTCTCCAGGTATTCTATTTTCCTTGATACTATTCTCTCATATATCCTCCTTATCAGTTAATACTCTACTTCCCACTGCCAGTATTTCTCCTCTCCTCTCTGATTTTCCTGCCAGGTTCCCATCCCCCTGCCAATCTAGTATAAACCCTCCCCAGCAGTGTTAGTAAACCTCCCCGTGAGGACACCAGTCCCAGTCCTGTTAAGGTGTAACCCGTCCTCCTTGTACAGGCCCCGCCTGCCCCAGAACCGATCCCAATGCCTCAGAAATCTAAAGCCCTCCCTCCTACTCCATTTCTCCAGCCACGTGTTGAACTGTTCAATCTTCCTATCCCTAGGCTCACCAGCACGTGGCACTGGGAGTGATCCTGAGATTACTGCTCCTCGGGTTCTGCTTTTCAATTTCCTTCCTGACTCCCTAAATTCTGCTTTCAGAATCTCGTCCCTTATCCGACTTATGTCATTGGTCCCAATGTGGGCCACGACCTCTGCCTTCCCCCAAAAGAATAATAGTCTCCCTGCTCTTATATTTTAGGCCTCGGCTAACCACAACATAGTCAGACACATTGTTGTTGAAGTAATTTTTCTCGATTCCTACTAGTAAGAAGCACCGATATTTACTAAAGTAAGGCGACATCTGTAAATGATCCTATGGAACCATTAAAATACTGTACTTGTACTTTGGACCTGAGGAAAAGGAAGACTTGTATTTAAATACAGCTTTCCACAAGCACCACTTTCCTCATGGGGATCTCCCTTGCCGGCAAGAGCCCCGCATTGTTTCTTTACGGGAATCCCCGCCGCATCGTATGCCACTCAGGCGCCTAACAGGATAATAGCGGGCCTTCCCCTGGGATCAAGGATCCCAGGGGTGCAAGTCCCACCCGCCAAGAACTGCTGACCCATCAGGGGCCAGCAGCTCTATTGAACATACTCTACTTCTATCAAAGTTATAGTGTGGCCTTGTTGCCTATTTGTAATAGAGTTGATCTGCAGACAACATTCTAAGTGGAAACATTAGGTTTATTTACAATACAGCCAGCAACAACTACACATGTGCTTTTGACTCTGTCTCCATTTCTACATGCCCTTGGAGGTAGCCCACGCTGCTAACAAATTGGTTTACACAGATCATGTGATCTTACATCACAGGACTATTCTTAAAGGTACAGTCCAACGTTTAACAAAACCATAATTACTACACAAACTCTCCAAGTATTCTATTTTCCTTGATACTATTCTCTCATATATCCTCCTTATCAGTTAATACTCTACTTCCCACTGCCAGTATTTCTCCTCTCCTCTCTGATTTTCCTGCCAGGTTCCCATCCCCCTGCCAATCTAGTATAAACCCATCAGGGGCCAGCAGCTCTATTGAACATCGGTGCCATCGCGCCTGGCGGTGGCTGCTGGTGGCATGACACCCACCTGAGGCCCAGGCTCGCCATGGACCCAGGCACAGGTGACAGGTGAATGAGGTGGGATGGGGGTTATAGAGTGGGAGTCTCTGGGAGGGCGGGGGGGGTGGGGGGGCAGCAGCAAAGGCAAGGGTTTGGCCCAGAGGCTCTCCCCTTCCCAATGCTGGAGCACTCGATCAGGTGGTGAGTGCCTTTGCATGAGGGGGCCACACCCTTGGAGCCCGGAAGCAGCCTTGCACAGGTTTGCCTGTCATGCAGCTCACATGGTGAGACCCTCGCCTGCCAGCGACGGTGGCTAAATGAGACCCTCAAGTGGACATTAATTAGCCCACCTGGGACTCAATTAGCGGGGTGGGGAACAGAAGGCCATCCACGAGTCTTTCCGCCACGGACTTAATTGGGGTGGAGGCGGAAAGACAGCGGGGTCCGCACCCACCACCCTCCCGCCCAATTAAATGCCGCCCCCCAACAAAAAAACAAAACTCGCCACAAGAGAGGGCATTAAATTCCATCTGTAATGTCATTTTGTATGAAAATCCAGAAACCCAAATTTAGGATTAGCTTTCTTTTTTGCACAGTCACATGGGCATATCGCATAACTGATAGGCAAGGCCTTGATCTTTCAAGGCTTGCAAAAACCACAATCCTCAGCAGACCTTATCCTGACAGTTCTCCATTCTCATTGTGCGAAGATAATGCATCATAGGGCATGATGTTTCCTATAAAGTACGAGCTTGGCAGCAAGATCCATGAAGCTGGTTTCGCATTCACATTCCTTCCTTCTCAAGGACAACTAATATCAATGCCGAATTGTATAGGGATAGAACACATCACAACATTCAAGGCTATGGGCCAAATGCTGGTAAATGGGATTACATAGGTAGGTCAGGTGTTTCTCACGTGTCAGTGCAGACTCGATGGGCCGAAGGGCCTCTTCTGCATTGTGTGATTCTGTGATTCTGTGATCTCTCCATTCCAGCCTCAAAGCAATGAAGAGAAGGGTTTACAAACCCTGACCTCTCTTCTCTCCTCTGCCCAACCCTGTAGAACAAATCTTGGAAATTATTTCTCAGGTGCTCATTATTGGCAGGGTGTTCGCTGATGATTGCACAATGTTCAGCACCATTCGCGACTCCTCAGATACTGAAGCAGTCCATGTCCAAATGCAGCCAGACCTGGACAATATCCAGGCTTGGGCTGACAACTGGCAAGTAACATTCGCACCACACAAGTGTCAGGCAATGACCATCTCCAACAAGAGAGAATCCAACCATCGCCCCTTGACATTCAATGACATTACCATCACTGAATCCCCCACTACCAACATCCTGGGTGTTACCATTGACCAGAAACTGAACTGGACTAGCCATATAAAATACTGTGGCTACAAGAGCAGGTCAGAGGCTAGGAATTGTGCGATGAGTAACTCACCTCCTGACTCCCCAAAGCCTGTCCACCAGCTACACAAGTCAGGAATGTGATGGAACACTCCCCACTTGCCTGGATGACTGCAGCTCATGCAGCACTGAGAAAGCTGGACACCATCCAGGACAAAGCAGTCCGCTTGATTGGCACCACATCCACAAACATTCACTCCCTCCACCACCAACGCACAGTAGCAGCAGTACGTACCCATCTACAAGATGCACTACAGGAATTCACCAAGGCTCCTTAGACAGCACCTTCCAAACCCACGACCACTACCACCTAGAAGGACAAGGGCAACAGATAGATGGGAACACCACCACCTGGAAGATCCCCTCCAAGTCACTCGCCATCCTGATTTGGAAATATATCGCCGTCCCTTCACTGTCGCTGGGTCAAAAGCTTTGAACTCCCTCCCTAACAGCACTGTGGGTGTACCTACACCACATGGACTGCAGCGGTTCAAGAAGGCAGCTCACCACCACCTTCTCAAGGGCAATAAATGCTGGACCAGCCAGCGAATCCCACATCCCGTGAATGAATTTTAAAAAATAGTCATGGTCATCATCACTGAGATTAACTTTAGATTCCAGATGTTTTTAATTGAATTTAAATTCCACCAGCTGCCATGGTGGGATTTGAACCCATACCCCCGGCGCATTCATCTGGAACTCTGGATTACTGGTCCAGTGACATAACAGTATGCCACCATCTCCCCTTCGTTAACTTAAATATATATATACTTTTTTTATCCATTGGATGTGGGCATCATTGGCCAGACCAGCATTTATTACCAAACCCTAGTTGCCCTAGAGGGTTCCCTCGTTTAAGAGTCAACCGCATTGCTGTGGGTCTGGAGTCACATGTAGGCCAGACCAGGTAAGGACAACAGATTTCCTTCCCTAAAGGGCATAAGTGAACCAAATGGGTTTTTACAACAATCGACAATGGTTTCAGGGTCATCATTAGACTTTTAATTTCAGATTTTTATTGAATTCAAATTCCACCATGAGCCGTAGCAGGTCCCCAGAGCATTACCCAGGGTCTCTGGACTACTTGTCCAGCAACAATACCACTACGCCATCACCTCCCCCATACAAATATGTGTGTACCACTCTACACAATGTCCCCCCCGTACCAGATCCTGCTAACCCGGCTACTATCTGTCTCAGTACCTGTCTGCAGCTGCGTCAGCCAAGGAACAGATCCAAACTTTGACTTTTCACCTCAAAGGCAAAATCAGGTCAAAGGTTAGCAATCCAATTCCCAATTGGCCGTCACCGTCAGTTCATCCAATCAAAGGTGGACTTAATGACCTGATCGTCCTCGCCACAAACCCCCCCTCACCACCCCCCCCACCTCAAAGCAATAGTTAGGCTAGAGAAGGCCAAGGGAAAACAAACTAAATACGACATAAACTAGAGAAGAGCAAGGAAGGGAAGAGAGAACATCCATTCAGTTTGGAAATCAGTAACGTACAACAATAGGTTACAGCGATAAAGCTAACAATACAAAATCATGGCCGCTGAAAGATTACACGACTCTTGAGCCTCAAGAATTAGGTAGGTAGGTCAGGTGTTTCTCACGTGTCGGTGCAGACTTGATGGGCCGAAGGGCCTCTTCTGCACTGTGAGATTCTGTGATTCTGTTGAGCCTCAAGCTGAAATGTTTAAAAAAAAAATGTCTAGCCCAGGGAGCACGAATTCCCAGGATATGCTGATGTACTGTGTCTTTCCATTTAAATGTATCCTTAACGCTTCACCTATTCCTTCCTCTTGAGTGCTGTCGTGCAACACTCAATGAACCCAGTGCGGAGCATTTGTAGCTCCCTACAAAAAAAAACCCACAAAGAGTACATTAACTCTATTAGTCTGGCCTACATCAACTGCCAAATGCAGTTTACTTAACCACAGGACTGCACCAACTCATGAGGAGAACACAACTGTTAGCAGTGTTTGTTTTTGCTTTGGCTTTTTGTCAACTACCCTGACAGCTATTTATCTTTTATCCTTCCTCCCCGTTTCGCTTTGTTCGATTTTGTCAAGCAAAGGTTTAATTTTACAATTTCACATCAAGGCCCAAATCTCCTGTGATCCTCTGTTTTTTTCATTCACAAAGGAGATGTCCTCCAGTGAAACACAGATTAACCATGATTATTTCCCTTGTGATATATTTAAGTTGGAAGAACGCTTGTCTGACAACCCCAAACTACAAATAGATCTACTTCTTTTTCCCGCTTGCTTGAATCCTTTAGTCTCTGGTTATCGCGTGCTATCTAATAGCGGCAGCTTTACCAGCTCCACTTGCAGCCAGAAGGACCAGAGTTATACTGCAGATTGCAACTCACATTTTGTCCAACAAGGAAGAGCTCTGTACTCCTTGATTACCACCAGAATTGAACTCGAGTCTCCAGGAATTAAAGATACTGCTGCGAGCAAAGACCTGGGGAGAAAAATTATAGTGGCTATTAAAAGACTTTTATGTTTATACTGTCCTTGAGCATTTTAATTTCACAGAATCACAGAATCACACAGTGCAGAAGAGGCCCTTCGGCCCATCGAGTCTGCACCGACACGTGAGAAACACCTGACCTACCTACCTAATCCCATTGACCAGCACTTGGCCCATAGCCTTGAATGTTATGACGTGCCAAGTGCTCATCCAGGTGCTTTTTAAAGGATGTGAGGCAACCCGCCTCCACCACCCTCCCAGGCAGCGCATTCCAGACCGTCACCACCCTCTGGGTAAAAAGGTTTTTCCTCACATCCCCCCTAAACCTCCTGCCCCTCACCTTGAACTTGTGTCCTCTCGTGACTGACCCTTCAACTAAGGGGAACAGCTGTTCCCTATCCACCCTGTCCATACCCCTCATAATCTTGTACACATCGATCAGGTCGCCCCTCAGTCTTCTCTGCTCTAACAAAAACAACCCAAGTCTATCCAACCTCTCTTCATAACTTAAATGTTTCATCCCAGGCAACATCCTGGTGAATCTCCTCTGCACCACCTACAGGGCAATCACATCCTTCCTATAATGTGGCAACCAGAAGTGCACACAGTACTCCAGCTGTGGCCTCACCAAGGTTCTATACAACTCCAACATGGCCTCCCTACTTCTGTAATCTATGCCTCAAATGCTCAGTCAAAAACAAAAATATGTGTGAGATGCACAATCTATGTCTGGGAGCTGTACAAACACAGAAGGAAATGCTCATCCCATGCCTGGTCACAGTGTAATTCTCCACACAGATCAGAAGGATTCCAGGTTCAATCCCTGAACGATACTAAGGGAGCTGATTACAGAAAGGACAGTTCTTAGGGACACTTCCATTGACCTGAATGACCCTGGGTTGGTGAGGGAAGTGAGCAGGTGGGAAAGGTCAACCTGACTGCCCTCTCTGATCGTTATCTGGTCCGTTCTGTTAGAAAATGAGGCTTCAGGGGTGTGAAGGAAGGCAAGAGTCAGGTTTGGAAAAGCCACCTTGCTGAAGTTGAATACTGAGGAACAATATCCAGGTTCACAACTGAATAATGGTCACTTTGGTTAAGTGCTGGCAACTGGTTCAATCATGATCTTAGCAAGAGTCAGCACCTTCATGAGGGGAAGGCAGAAAGCTAGCAAGGAATAAGAAACGCTGATACAAAAGCAAAATACTGCGGATGCTGGAAATCGATTGATAAAGGCAAGTGTCCCATATGCCTTTTTCACTGCCCCACTAACATGCCCCACTGCCTTCAGAGATCTATGGTAACACACGCCAAGGTCCCTTTGTTCCTCAGAACTTCCTAGTGTCATGCCGTTCATTGAATACTTCCTTGTCAAATTACTCCTTCTAAACTGTATCACCTCACACTTTTCAGGGTTAAATTCCATCTGCCACTTATCGGCCTATTTGACCATCCCGTCTATATCTCCCTGTAGCCCAAGACACTCAACCTCATTGTTAACCACCTGGTCAATCTTTGTGTCATCCGCAAACTTACTAATCCTACCCCCCACATAGTCATCTATGTCGTTTATATAAATGATGAATAATAGGGGATCCAGCACAGATCCCTGTGGTACGCCAATGGACACTGTCTTCCAGTCAATAAAGCATTCTTCTGTCATCACCCTCTGTCTCCTACAACTCAGCCAATTTTGAATCCAGCTTATCAAGTTACCCTGTATCCCATGTGCATTTGCCTTCTTTATAAGTCTCCCATGTGGGAACTTGTCAAGGGCTTTGCTGAAATCCATATAAACTACATCAACTGCATTACCCTCATCTACACACCTGGTCACCTCCTCAAAAAATTCAATCAAATTTGTTAGGCATGACCTCCCTCTGACAAAGCCATGCTGACTATCCCTGATCAAACCTTGCCTCTCCAAGTAGAGATAGATTCTCTCCTTCAGAATTTTCTCCAATAGTTTCCCTACCATTGGTGTGAGACTCACTGGCCTGTACTTCCCTGGCTTCTCTCTACAAACCTTCTTAAATAGTGGAACCACATTAGCTGTTCTCCAGTCCTCTGGCACCTACCCCGTGGCCAGAGAGGAATTAAAAAGTTGGGTCAGAGCCCCTGTGATCTCCTCCCTTGCCTCTCTCAGCAGTCTGGGACTCAGATCATCCGGACCTGGAGATTTGTGCAATTTTAAGTCTGCCAACACCTCCAATACCTTGTCACTCCCTATATCAATTTGCTCAAGAACATCGCAGTCTCTCTTCCCGAGATCGATACCTTCATCCTCATTCTCTTGGGTGAAGACGGATATGAAGTATTCGTTCAACACTCTAGCAATGTCCTCTGGCTCCACCCATAGATTTCTCCCTTGGTCCCTTATGGGTCTTACTCTTTCCCTGGTTATCCTCTTCCCATTGTTATACTTATAGAATATCTTGGGATTTTCCCTACTTTTACCAGCCAGAGCTTTCTCATATCCCCTCTTTGCTCTCCTAATTACTTTCTTAAGCTCCACCCTGCACTTTCTGTACTCCACTAATGCCTCCGCTGATTTGCTTCCCTTGCACCTGCTAAAAGCCTCTCTTTTCCTTCTCATCGTATCCTGAAAATCCCTGGTCATCCATGGTTCTCTGAGCTTGTTATTCCTTCCTATCACCCCAGAGGGAACTTCTTGAGCCTGTACCCTCCCCATTTCCTTTTTGAACACCCCCCACTGCTCCTCTGTAGATTTCGCCACAAGTAGCTGTCCCCAGTCTACCTTGGCCAGATCCTGCCTTATTTTACTAAAATCCACTCTCTCCCAATCCAAAATTTTGTTATGCAACTTGTCTATTTC
This sequence comes from Cetorhinus maximus, assembly GCF_964194155.1. Classification (NCBI taxonomy): domain Eukaryota; kingdom Metazoa; phylum Chordata; class Chondrichthyes; order Lamniformes; family Cetorhinidae; genus Cetorhinus; species Cetorhinus maximus. Next base: position 9,639,083 of record NC_135895.1, read on the forward strand.
TTTGTCCATAACAAGCTCATTATACAAATACCGAGGATGTAGGAAAAGGCTGTCACGTTAGACAGGACAATTAGGTGATGAAAGCTCCAGCTCTTTGTAGAGAGAAAGAACATGTACACACATTGTGCCTGTTTCAACTAAACAAACTAAGTGACAGCCTTTCACTGACAAAGTCCTCAGGGAAATGCCTTGACCAATCAGGGTCAAGCTGCCTGGTTTAAATTTCAAACAACACTTGGCAGTTAACTGTCAGTCACCGTCAATTGGTGCATTCTCCATGTCAATGCCTCTACCAATCAGAGTCCACTTGCCAACCCGTCAGCACTCTCTTCTCATACAGTGTAAATTGTTGAATTCCCCTTATCTTGGTATCCTTGTGAAATAGCCTGATGAGTGCAAGATGAAAAGTTTCCACCTGCCCCTTTTTTCAGCAACACTCAAGCTCTGTCCTACCAGACCGCTACTCCAGGAATAGGCCCAACTGGAGTTGGCAACTCACTCGGGCAGTGCCCTGCTCCCTGGACTTCTGCTTTTCAGGTTGGGAGTGGGCATAAGTGAATTGCGTGCTCACGATGTCGAAAGATGCTGTCAGACATTTTCAAATTGGAGAACTTTCAGGCTGCACTGGTCTGGTACTCCACGCAGCGTCACACAAGAGACATGGGTTGGGATATTCCTGGGAGTTGCTCCAGATCCACCGTCCCAAACTCTACCCAGTGGCCCCTGTTGCCCTGGGCTGTAGGCAAGTCTGAGTTCCTGCATTGCCCTGTGCAGTTAATTACCTGCTCATTGCTTGCTGTCATGAAGATAGAACAATTAGATATGGATGGTGGGAGAGCTGGAGAAATACTGGGACGTGGCCAGATCTTGATGGAGACGAGGGAGGATTAGAGAAAGGGGATGGGAAGAGAACGATATTGGGGGAAAAAAATTTGCTCAGGTAGAACGATCTGATTTTTCACTATGTGTTCTTCAAATTTTACAACTTTTAACTCCGAAGAACGTAGTGATTTTATCAACAAATGAATGCCTGACTCAAATGTTCTCAATAAAACACAGTCGCTGATCTTGTGAATGTCCACACTAATGTGGAGCCTCCTTGAAAGGAGCCACACATTGGTTACTTAACATTATTGGGCAGATTTTGTGACCGTGCTTCTCTTGAGCAAGAATGGGGGAGAAGCATTGCAAAATCAGCTTAGAGCTTTAAAAATTTGTTCTTGGGCTCTGGGTCTTGCTACTTAGGCCAAATATACTGTCCGCCCCTTGTCCTGAGAAGGTGCTGCTGGGCCTTCTGCTTGAACCCCTTTGATCCCTGTAGCTCTGGGTAGCCCACCCTAATGCTGTGAGATTGGGAATTGAGACTAGGGTGAAATTTTTCACCCAACGGGCGGGCACGCGCCCGACCTGAATGGGAGTATAATAGTGCGCAATGACGTTGGGCGAGCATCCCGATGTCATCGCGCACTTGCGCGTTTTTCGCTTGGTGGGTGGCGCCCACCATTAATTAAGCAGCCAATTAAGGCCCTTAACGATCCAACTGACTGTGATTTTACGTTCCCCGTGTGATTTTCTGCTCGTCGCATGGACAAAATGGTCAGGCAGTCAGCCGACATTTTCACAAACCTCATCCAAGGGTGGGATAAAAAGGATCAGCAGTATTGCCAGTGTGAGGCGTGAGGAGTTTTGCAGATAGTTTGCAGCTGGTTGCTTATTGGTGCTTGGCAGCTTCATCTCTGTTTGGGGCTTCATTCTTAGCATTTCCAGGCTTTATTTCAGGACTCATTGGTGTCTGCCAGGCCCCCGGAGGATTAAGACTGTGTGGACCCTTCCAGGTATCAGACAGCCTTCCCTTACCCTGGGAATGGGGATTGTGGTCTCCGCTGGAGGAACCTCTTCTGAGGAGGAAGAGAGTTGCAGAAGGGAGAGGAGGCCAGGTGTCCCTATGCAGCTTCAAGGGGAGGGACCTGTGGGAAGAGAGGCACAGGCACAAGGAGTGCAGGGCCAACTGGCAGACTAAGGTGGAAGGGGCCGCAGATGATGCTACTATCTTGCTGCTAGGGTTTCCAGGCAGCGATGGAACTACCTCAATATGTCCGAGGTGCAATGCCGAAGAACGCTCTGCCTCTCAAGGGGGACAGTGACCTCCATTTGCCAGATGATTGGGTCTGAGATCAGCTCCGACTGTGTGGGTGGACACCCCATGCCAGTGGCTCTGAAGGTCACAGTGGCCCTCAACTTCTATGCCTCTGGGTCTTCCCAGGGGTCAGTGGGGGAATCTGTGTGGAGTCTCCCAATCAGCTGCGTCAAGCTGGTGACAGAAGCTCTATTCAGGTGGGTACTGACATTTATTCTTTACCGCACGGACGAGGCCAGCCAGACACAGTGAGCCAGAGGCTTTGCAGCAATTGCTGGCTTCCCCCGCGTCCAGGGTGCCATCGACTGTACACATGTGGCCATCAAGGCATCAGCAGGTCAGCCGGGTGCCTTCATCAACAGGAAGGACTTCCACTCCATGAACGTGCATGTAGTGTTTGACTACACGATGCAACTTCTGCAAATCTGTGCAAGGTACCTTGGCAGATACCATGACATGTATTTCCTGAGATACTCCCAGGTGCTGAGACTTTTCAGTGCTCCAGCCTGACTGGATAGATGGTCGTTGGATGACAAGGGCTATCCATTGAAGAGGTGGCTCATGATGCCTCTCCGCCATTCAAGAACAGAGGCAGAGGAGCGTTACAATACAGGTCACGCCTCCACAAGGGCAGTGGTGGACAGGACCATAGGTCTTCTCAAGATGCGCTTCTGATGCCTGGACTGTACAGGGGGTGCACTAAAACCCCCCCAGAGCTGGTGTCACCGATCGTGCTTGCATGCTGCGCTCTCCACAGTCTGGCACTGGCAAGGGGGAGGGTGCCCGCTGGAGGAAGAGGATCTTGATGCAGCTCCACATGCCATAGATGATGTGTCCAGTAATGAGCCTGAAGAGGAGCACAGTGAGGAGAACACTGAGGGCATGCAGCCAGACCTTGGTAACCTGCAGGGAGGCAGGGACACCAGGGATCCCTTGATCCAACACTGCTTCAGCTAGGCTACCAAAGATCAGCTTCAGCCTCATGCCAGGACTGCCACCTCCATCTTGGATGTCTGAAAGGGCCCTTTAATTTGAACCCAAAGAACACTCAGTGCCTGTGCAATAAAGTTCAGAGCCACCTACATCCAGCATTACACACTGGCGTACACTGCACCAATAAAATAAAAAGGTGAAGCATACACAGGCCATAACGACAAAGACACAATTTATATCATTCTGACAGTTCAATAATCTTTACAGAAATGTTTCTGGTATTCAACATCGGGCCAGTATAGATAAACAAAAATGAACATAAAATCACCCTTAATCTGTCCCTCTTGTGCTCATGGTGCCTTTAACTTATGTTTGCGAGTGCTACGTCTAGGTGCTGTCCCCTCACTGGCACCAGCACTGGAGACAGCCTGCTGACTGTGCTGTCCTGTTGGCCTTGATGACCTTGGTGGTCGTCCTCCGGCCAGTGGAGCCTGTGCTGACCCCGCCAGGGAGGGAGCATCTCCCCACTTGCCGCAGTCCCATTGGATGCCATGGTCACTGTCAGAGGGGCGGAGGAGCTGCTGCTGTCATCCAGAGCGCCCTGAGAGGAGCCCGCAGTGACGACAGGCAGCTCGTGAGGTCGCTCTGGACCTCCCTGCTCACCATTGACGGACGGGCACCGAGCTGAAATACTGGGTGCCCCATCCATCTCCCACACGGACACCGACCACCTGAGGTCATTGCCGGTGTGAGGGCTGCAGGTCCGAGCGCATCCCCAGGAACCCTGATTCTGCTCCTGGAGCAGCCTCTCCATGAGAGTCGCCACTCTCTCCATGGAGGGGGCAGTGCACTCGGCCATGACGGCCAATGCAGTGCTCACACTCTACATGGACTCCTCCATCATGGAGACCATAGCACGCAGACTCTCATGGATCTCCACCAGATCCTCCCACACATCCCACTGGACATCCAACATCTACCGCCTAATGGATGACTCCAGAGGCTCATCATCAGCCTTCGACTGAGTATCGTCCCGGTCTCCAGCAGTGACCTCCTCAACCCATCCCTGGGGACAAGAGTCTCCCTCCTGGCCGCGACCTCCTCCAGGAGGATGGAGAGGCACTCATCAGAGAAGAGGGGGGTCCGAGTGCCCTCCAACCAGCCATGTTCAACTACACTAAGGTCCATAGTGGTGGCTCTGGGAACGTCCTCCATGGTAGCCTTCCAGGGGCTGCCTGGGTGGCTTTTAAACTGGCCGCCTGACTGCCATTGGACCCAGCGGCCAACAGGCTCTCAGTCAGCCCTTCCCGGCCAGTGCGGAGCTACGTTTCCCGGCAGCTGAATTAATTGGCCCGTCAGCGTGAAATCGCGGTTGGGGTCTGATCGTGGCCGGCGGTCAGTCTGTTTCACGGCCACTCCCGGGTCCACCTGATGAAGGGAAAATCCTGCCCATAGAGTAGATGAAAAGAGAAAAAGACTTGTACTTATAAAGTGCTTTTCATGACTATCAGACTCAAAGCGCTTTACAGCCAATGAAGTATTTATGAAGTAGAGACACTGTTGTTGGATGGGGAGCAGCCATCTTGCACACAGCAACCTCCAACAAACAACAATACTTTTGATGCTCATTGAGAGATAAATATTGACCAGGATACCAGGCAGAACCACCCCCCACCGCCTGCTCCCCTTCAAAATAGTGCCATGGAATATTTTACATCCACCTGAGAGGGCAGGCAGTTTAACTTCTCACCTGAGGGACTGTATCTCTGAACGTGTAATGCTCCCTTGGTACCGCACTGGACTGTTGGTCTGGATTTTTGTGCTCACACTCTTGAGGGGCCCGGAGGCGAGAATGCTATCAACTGAGCCTCGGCTGACACAAGGCAAAGCACAGGCGATCGCACCCACGATAGGTCCCCATCTATATCGAAACCTGCCCCCTCCTCCTTCCCCACCCACCCCACCGATGGAAGCAGAGCGATTCGGTCTGGAATCGGTTCAAGTTTTGAAGGTGAAAGGCTCTTTCCTCTCCTGAGTGGAATTGATAGGCTGTGCTGTGGAGAGGGGCACAACTGTTCTGATTTTTAAAAAAAGTGTCAAGTAATCTGATTTTGGTGGTTTACTTCCCAAACATTGCAATAACACAGCAATCACCGTGCTTAATTATGTGTAAATGATGGAAAGCGAATCTTGCACGAAGGCTTTGTGGCGCAATATCAAACCCAGAACAATTTAAGATCAGCGTTTAGAGAAAGGGAAAAAAAAAGCATGCCTTCATATAACAAATTTCATGCCCTTAAGACATTCTGAAGTGCTTCACAGTCAATTAATTACTTTGAAGTGTAGTCACTGTTGAGGAAAACACAGCAGTCTCATTTGTGCACAGCCAGGTCCAACAAACAGCAATGAGTTAGCGTCCAGATAATCTGCTTTAGTGATATGGCTTGAAGGGTAGATAGTGGCCGGGAAACTGGGAGAATTCTCCTTCACTTTTTCAATTAGTGCCGCATGTACGATCTTTTATATCCACCCAAGTGGGCAGACAGGACCTGGGTGGATGCTGCACCTCTGAAGGTGCGATGCTTCCTCTGTACTGCACTGGGCTGTCAGGCGAGATTATGGGCTCAGTCTCTCAAGTGGGGTTTCTCTGGCACGATAGATATCACTGACGAGGCACCGCAGTGGCTATGGTAACAGCATTTTACCCTCGTGCACTAATTCTTGTCGAGGACACCTGACAAACACTCAGACAATATATGAAACCATACTTCATGTGCGGATTTAATTAACAAAAGGCTGTCATCATTTCTCTTTGACATCCTTGCTTTAAGCTGAAGCAAAGAAGTGCCATCACCTATAGATTGTAGCCTTAGATCAAAGTTGGATGAAAATTAGCCGAATTAAAAGTTACTACGAGGGCTTGAGGTTTTGCGCTCCCCCACCAGTGGGTTGGAAGACCGAGGGGTGTGTAAAATCTAGCATGTAGCCTCCCTGCCACCCCTGGCCTGTCTGAAATTTTGGTGGGGCAGGGTTGGCATCAGTTGGCCTGCCCGCCATTGGGCCTATTGAGGCTCTTAAGTTAGCAAATTAAAGGCCACTTAAGGGCCTCATCCCACCCCCCTCCGGTAGCTTACCGATACTGGGGGTAGGCCCATACCCAGAGTCATCCCATTCTTTAACCCCCTTCCACTGTCCTCTTGTACCCGAACCTCCAGCCCCTTCGCCTCTCCTCGCTGAGGCCCCTGACCTCAGACTTACCTGGGTTGCTCGGCATGGTGGGGCGGCCTGTACTCCCAGAGGTGGCCGCCGCTCCGAGCTTGCGCTGCTGGGATTGCAGAGCTGCCAGTCATCTGACTGGTCATCAGCTCTCTGAGGTGGGGCTTCCTCCTGAGAAAGAGGCTCAAGCCTCGCCTTAAAGCAATTAGCGCTGCTGCCAGTGTTAAATCGCTGCCAGGGCAGCCACCAGGATCATGGGCAGGCCCTCCACCGATATTTTAGCCGAGGGACGGGGACCAAGGTGTCCCCTTAAATTCAGCCCAGGTAGTGCGCTGTTCCTGAAGGCAACAGATGTACAACCACAACTTGAATTTATATGGCACCTTCAATATACTTAAAATGTCACAAGGCACTTCATAGGGTCATTAGCGCACAAAATGTGGCACTGAGACATATCCGGAGACATTAGGACTGATAACCAAAAGCCTGGACGAAGAGGTAGTTTTGAAGAGCGTCTTAAAGGTGGAGAGCACGGTAAAGAGAAGGAGAGGTGTAGTGAGGGAATTCCAGAGCTTAGGGGCTTGGTAGCTGAAAGTACGGTCAACTATGGTGCAGTGATTAAAACTGGGGCTGCGCGAGAGGCCAGAATTGGAGTGCTGAGATCTTGGAGGATTATTGGGCTGGAGGAGGGTTAGGGAGGTGAGGTCAGGGAGGGGGTTTGAAAAAAATCTAATTGCGGCATTAAAAGGAGCGATAGATAATTATTTAGGAAATATGGTTATTGAATGATTTGGTGGAAGTGCATTTTCAAAATAGATTCCACTAGTTATTAAAATAAAAATAAAAATAGCTGGAAAAACTCAGCAGGCCTGACAGCATCTGTGGAGAGGAACACAGTTAACGTTTCGAGTCTGTATGACTCTTCATCAGAACTGAGGAAATATAGGTTATTAAGCCTGACTAGTCCTGAAAGTAGTAGACAGTGGGACTGCTGCCCTTACCAAGATATAAGCAATATTATTAAGTAACAGTCCCTTTCCCTTTCTCGCAATCTACTGATGTTATCTTGCTAAACTGTCACACCCTCTGTGCATTTAGGTAAAGAGTAGTCTAACTCCTATCGCATTGTATCACTAACTGGTAATAATTATAATTGTCATCAATCTTGTGGGCAAAACTGCTGCTTGCGAGTAGCTCGGGGGATGTTGGCAGTGTCTTTGGCAGACAGAATATCACGCTGAGCCCTTCTTAATATTAACATCAGATATTGGAATTGCAAACTGCGGCCCTGCCCAGATTTAGAGGAAATCATAAAACAGCGGGTGCCTTTGATCCGTTTGCATTAAACCGTTTTTCAATGTCACAGCTTGAGAATGAATGTTTAGATAGGATGGAGACTGGCTCAAACTGTGACACCACAATCTTTCTGAATGACTTACATGAACAAAAGTAACAATGCTACAAGATTTGCATAACTATTTTCTTTCAGCCATATTAATTAATTAGCAATCACATTATCATAATAACTGCACTGACTGTTGTCTATGAACTTTAATTCTTTTTCTGTGGCTGAGGTGTGTGCAAGGAAAAATAAAAATAAAGACTTTCATTTATATCGCACCTTGCATGATCCTCAGAACATCCCAATGGCTCTTTGACATTTAATGATATACTTTTGAAGTGTCACCATTGTCATAATGTAGGAAGATAGGCAGTTAATTTGCACACATTAAGGTTTCACAGCCAGCATACAGTCATAGAGTCATTTGTGGCACAGAAGGGGGCCATTCAGCCCATCAACTCTATGCCAACTCTCTGCAGTTAATCCTCTCCAGTCAGCCCTCTGCTGGATCTCCATAGCCCCGCAAGTTTGTTTCTTTAAAGTGCCCAACCAATTTCCTTTTAAAATCATTGATTGTTTCCATGTCCACCACCCCTGTGGGCAGTGAATTCCAAGTCATTACCACTCGCTGCATAAGAAAATTCTTCCTCGTATTCCCCCTGCATCTTTTTCCCAAGACCTTGTGTCCCCTAGACCTTGTAGCATCACCTGTGAAGAGTTTTTTCTCACCTACCTTATCTAAACCTGTCATAATCTAGTACACTTCTATCAAATCCCCTCAATCTTATTTGCTCCAAGGAGAACAACCCCAGCTTCTCCAACCTAACCTTGCAACAAAAATCCCTCGTCCCTGGAACCTTTCTGATAAATCTCCTCTGCGCCCTCTCAAAGACTGTCACCTTCTTTCTGAAGTCTGGTGACCAGAACTGCATGCAATACTCTAGTCGGGAACTAAACAGAGGTTCAGTATAGCTTTCTTACTGTTGTACTCAATGCCTCTATTTATGAAGCCCAAGACCTTATATGCCTTGTGTTATGATCCTGAACCGGACATCCAAATTTACATCACAGTCTGGCTCGGGACCAGTAACTTTTTGTTTAATGTAGGCCAAGTTTGAGATCCTAGGCATCCGCTAAGCGAATAAAGCCTTAACACTCCACGGTTTTTGAACAAACAAAATAAACATTGCTATGCAAAGTTAGAAAAGTAAACCAATTTACAATATCTGTCTTATACTCTAACATTAAGAATTGACATGAGGTAAAGTGAATTAGCAGCCAAACTGTGCTCACACACACCATACTGCGATGACCCAATGACAATGTGACCAAGCATTGAATAAATGGTCAATGGATATTTTTCGAGCTGGAGGAAGGTTTGTGGTGGAGTTCCGCAGGAGTCGATATTGGGACCCTTCCTTTTCCTGATATATATTAATGATCTAGATCTTGGTGTGCAGGGGGCAATTTCGAAGTTTGCAGATGATACGAAGCTTGGGAGTGTTGTGAACTGTGAGGAGGATGGTGGAACTTCAAGGGCATATAGCTAAGTTGGTGGAGTGGGCAGATAGGTGGCTGATGAGGTTCAATGTGGAGAAGTGTGATGTGATGCATTATGGTTGGAAGAACATGGACAGACAATATAAACTAAGGGTGAAATTTTGAAGGGGGCGCAAGGGCAGAAGAACTTTAGTGTGTGTGTGTGCATAGATCATTGAAGGTGGCAGGACAGGTGGAGAGAGCAGTTTATAAAGCATATAGCATCCTGGGCTTTATTAATAGGGGCATAGAGTACAAGAGCAGGGAGGTTATGCTGAATTTATATAAGACACTTGTTAGATCTCAGCTGGAATATTGTGTACTGTTCAGGACACCATATTATAGGAAGGATGTGAACTTATTGGAGTGAGTGCAGAAGAGGTTTACAAGAATGGTTCCGGGGATGAGAAACTCCAGCTATCAGGATAGATTGGAGAGGTTGGGACTGTTCTTCTTGGAGAGAAGAAGGCAGAGAGGAGATTTGATAGAGATGTTCAAAACTATGAGGGGGCTGGACAGAGTATGTTGGGAGAAGCTGTTCCCACTCGTAAAAGGATCAAAAAACTAGAGGGCACAGGCTTAAAGCGATTTGCAAAAGAAGCACGTGTGAAGTGAGAAAAAACTTTTTCACACAGCGAGTGGTTCGGGTCTGGAATGCACTGCCTGGAAGTGTGGTGGAGGCAGGTTCAATCAAGGCATTCAAGAGGGCATTAGATGATTATTTGAATAGAAACAATGTATAAGGGTACGGGGCAAAGGCAGGGCAATGGTTCTAGGTCATTGTGCTCATTTGGAGACCCGGTTAAGACATAATGGGCCAAATGGCCTCCTTCTGTGCCATTAAGATTCTGTGATTCTGTGAAGGCAGATCTCACGGATTTCTCAGCAACCCACACAGACGTCAGTGATAATTTCCAGATAATCTGTTTTAATGATGTTGGTTGAGGGACAAATGTTGGCCAGGACACAGGAAAGAACTCCCCTGCCCTTCTCCAAAATAATGCCATGGGATCGTTTACCCCTCAACCAACGCAGGTTAAATAGTCATCGATCTCATTATTGTTTGTGGGATCTTGCTGTGTACACTTTGACTGGGGCAACTGCCTACTGAGCAACAGTGAGTGCACTTATGGCTGTGAAGTGTTTTGGAATGTCCAGAGGAAGTTGGTGTGTAAATTCAAGCCTTTCCTTTCTGACCTATTGCTTGTCCACACAGCACTGTGCCCCACTGCAGAGGCCCAACAAGCAAGTAGTCAAGGGTCTGCAGTTAAGTCATCGTTTCTTGATCCCATCTGATGTTTAGAATTCTCACTGTTTCAAATAACCTTATGCTCTGCCTTTCTTGTGCTAGAGAGAAGTTAATAACCTGAAAAGAAGGCTTGAAGGCAATAGTAAGATTCCTCTCAACAAAGCAAAGTAATGACTTTCTGGTAAGCTCGGCTGCTAAGGAATATGTTCCCACATTGCCCAAGATAGTGTCTGCTGATCTGTATTGCAGTGTTTCTCAGCCAATTCCACATCTGTCCTCTCCTCTCCGCTCCCCCCCAACCCCCCCGCTCAATACTTGGAGGACATCTCCGAAACCCAGTTACAATGAAAACTCCTGGAGGCATCCTTTCATTTCATTGGGATGTCCCTGATTTCTCTTGTATGTTTTTCCACACACTGTTTCTCTGCTTCTCTCTATGATAAGATCAAAGCCCAGACACTTGGCGACATCACCATTCCCATTACACAGCGGGAGACATTTTGATTGCATAATTCTCCTCCTGAAGCCCTGATGTATAAATATGGCTCAAATTTGAACTCATCTTTATTTAAACAGTTCTGTTCCACTGCACTTGAGAGGAGACAGTTGCCTTATTACCAAGTCTCTGATAAAGGTAATAAAGCAGTAACCAGGATGCAAATTAGTGAGAAGAGAGAAACAAGAGCAGTATGGTTTCTGTACCTCAATGCAAACATTACACATGTATGGAATTCATTAGAAAAATATCCATTTCATTTGGACGAAAGTTCATCAACCTGAAACATTAACTCTGTTTTTCTCTCTCCACAGATGCTGTCAGACCGGCTGAGTATTTCCAACGTTTTCTGCTTTTTTATATCAGATTTCCAGTGTCCGCAGTACTTTGATTTTGTTTTCAATTTTTAAAATTACTTTTCTTTCATTCTGAATTCCCGAGATTCAAAGATCCTGTGTTGAAACGGGCTTTAATATACTGAACGGTTTCAGGACTGAGGGATCTCAATTACATGGATTCGATAGAGGCGTTCAGAATCCTGAGGCGTCTTGACAGAATTGCTGGAGAGAAACTGTTGCCTTTGGCAGAAGGGTTGAGAACCAGAGGGCACAGAAACAAAGGCAACATAAGGAGAATGTTTTCACACAGCGAGTGGTTAGGATCTGGGATACACTACCTGAGAGTGTGACGGAGGCAGATTCAATTGTGGCTTTCAAAAAACAATTACAAAGTTATCTGAAGGGAGAAAAAAATTTACTAGGCTACGGGGAAAGGACGGGGAAATGTGACTAGCTAAACTGCTCTTGAGTCAGCACGGATACAACTGCACAAATGGTCTTCCCTGTGATGTAACCATTCTATGAGTCTGTATTTGTAAGCATTAACACTCTTGCCTGGGGGGCACTAAGCCTCCATGAAGCGCTGCTCCCTTACCACCGGTTACTCTAGTTACTTGCTGAGGCTCAATCAGACCATGCAGAAGACCTTGGCGCCCTGTTCAACACAAGGTTGGGTTTCAAACATCACATAACATTTATCACCAGACTGCTTACTCTTACCTCTGCAACATCAGTCCCCTCTGTCTCTACCTTACCATGCTGTCCTCAAAACCATCATCCACACTTATCTTATCACTAGACTTGATGTCTCCGTTGTCCTCCTTGGTATCCCATCCTACTCCATCTTCCAATTACAGCTCATTGAAAACTCTTCTTGAGTTCTCTTACATGGCTCAGTGGGCCAATTCTGGCCTCTTGAGTCAGAAGGTTGTAGGTTCAAATTCCAAGCCATTGATTTGAGCACAAAATCTAGGCTGGTGCCACCAGTGCATTACTAAGGCAGTGCTGTACTGTCAGTGGTGCTGACTTTCAGCTGGAACATTAAACCAAGACCCTGATCCTCCTTCTCAGGTGCAAGTAAGAGGAGGCACTATTTCAAAGATGGACATGTGAGTTTATCTGGTCATTATTTGTGGAACCTTGCTGTCTCCAAATTGTCGACTGCAACTCCTACTACACTGACTACACTGCAGGAGTAACTGATTCTCCGTACAATACTTTGGAATGTCCCAAAGTAATGAAAAGTGCCATATCAATGTGACTCTTTCTTCTTTGTCTCCTGTACCAAGTTTGTATCTTGTCCTTGCTGACCTGCACTGGACGGCTCAGGGAGATGTGTTGGTGGCAGCCATGTTCTTAGATGGCAACCATGTCTTATGTCACCCAACCAGCAAAACCACCAAGAAGGGTCAGTATGTGACTCAGACCATGACAGCCGTGAGTAGGCTGCACATTGTCGTATGTAACTGTTACTTACTTAGTAACTCTGCTCGTTGCATCACCTGGCATGAGTGAGGTAACTAAATATGTTCATCTTTATGTTTATTAGATGGGGTTCGGAGATTTCTGTCGGGGGTTTTGAGATTCCCATCCTGTGATTCCAACGGCTTTTATTTACCATTTAACAGCGACTAAATAAATTGCACAGTAAGAATAGAAGAAACCCCTTCTTCCTGCACAGCTTATGTCAACATGGAAGGGAAAGTTGTTGACTTACAGCATCAAAAAAGAGCTGGACCACTGTTTAGAAGTGACATTAATACTTGATATTCCTCTTCCCAGGAGAGGCAGGATATTTTTGTCAGGTAAGGATATCAAGGAGGATGAAGCCTAGCAGGCTAGTGGAGTTGAGGTGGTGGTACAGTATCGTTGAGGTACAGATCAACTGTGATCTTCCTGAATGCAGATCAGGCCTCAGGGCCTGAATGGCCTACAGCTGCTCCTTTTGGCGTTCCTTAAAGTAGCTGATAGAGATGTGGTGAACACAGTGGGGAGGGGAGAATTTGATAAGAGAATAACGAGTGCTTCACAGAATTTACAGCAATCTTGTCCGTGGTGGTGCAATCTGCTCAACTCAAAGTGACCTTCTGTAATTCCACTTTGTCGCATAATCATAATTGGGCCCTGGATGGAATGGAGTTGACGGGCCGAATGGCCTTTCCTCACTCTCGATTTTCTTTGGATGTTAAACCAAATTCCACAGGTTTCAGGATTTAAGCAGCAAATTGAGGCAAGCAGTGTGTGAGTCGGGGAGGGGGCTGGGGGGGTGGGGGGAGGAGAGTGGTGGTAGTGGGTCCGGTGAGAGAGGGGGTTTCTGGTGGCGGTTGCAAGGGGGTTGTGGTGAAGGGTGGGGGAAGTGGGTGCGAGGGGGGAAGTGGTGGATGGTTTGAGGGAGGTAGCGGTGGGTGTGAGGGGGTATAGTAGTGGGTTAGGGGGGGAATGGTGGGTGTGAAGTGGGTGTGGTGGTGGGCTTGAAGGGGAGGGGGGTTTCTAATGGTGCTTGCCTGTTTGGGGGTGTGGGTGCGGAGAGAGAGGGCAGAATAACGTTGTGCAATTCCATTCGTTATAATTTGAAAACCAATGGCCTTCGTCTATTTGGTAAAGTTTGCTTTCATATGATGGCAAACTTTTTATCCTCTTCTGAGGCATATTCTTTTCTCCAGTGGTGATGGACAGTTTATGCTGTTGACGTGTGGTGATGGCATTGATCTTAATCCACTGCTGATAACCAGGGTTTACTATAGTCAGTGTGCAGCACTACATTATAATGCATGAGATGTCATGAATAATACAGTGGCTTACCCAGAGACACAACCTATTGATATTTTCAACTAGTCAGGAGAGATGACTTGCATTTATTTATCTCACAATTACTCAACCATGCAGAAAACCTCGCATGACAGTTAAAACGAGGATATACAGGTCGTGGACGGAGGCACAATGAGACCATGGCTGCATCTTCCACAACATGGAAAGAATATGGAGATTTTGGATGTATGGTTCTGGGCTGTTAATTGCTATATCTTCACGACAGTTATGAGACGTGTGGAGGTATTGGATGGGGTGCAGGTGGAGGGAAGTGGATGAAATAGTTAAGCGCGGATCATGAGAAGATCAAATTTGGTAGGCAAAATGGGGCCTTTTCTCATTCTGAGATTTCTTGCAAGCTTTGGAATTACCCCGTGCGCACAAATACTTAAAATAAAGATATGAAATAAGCGGGGAGAGGTTAGAAAATTCGGCACAGGAGATGTTCCTGAGATTGTCGGTTCAGCGCAATGTGGTGAATGCAAATACAACACAAATAGAAACAGTGTGCAGGGTTAACGAGGAAAAGGCAGGAGATTGGCACTAGGTTAAAATGCTCAGAGAGCTGTTGCGGACACGATGGGCTGAATGGTCTCCTTCTGCACCGCAACAATTCTGCGATTCTGTGATCATTATGATGAACACGTGATGGACAGAGATAAGGCCCAGGAGGTGATAAGGTGTTCAAAGGATGGATGTCCTCCACCCTTCTCTGCTTTGGCACTGTGTACAATTTTGGGCATCTTATGACATTGGAGGGCACCGAACAGACAGATGGGACCGGACACCCGAGCTCTAAGAAAATAAGCTAAGTGTACTCGAAATGTTAACTATTACAAAAATGTAGACACCCGACCACGATTAGCCCCCTGACCGTGATTTCGTGCTGGCTGGCCACTTAGCGGGCCGCCAACGTGAAAGGTGAGCTGAAAGGCTCAGCTCTACCCGAGTGGAGGGGGGGGTGGGTGGAGAGCGAGCGCTGAGGTCAGCGCGGGTGCAGGGGGGGGAGCGCTCACAGGAAAGCTCCCTGAAAGGCAGAGAACTGACTCGGGGAGCTGAAGAATTTAAATGGCAAAAATAAAGATTGTAAAAGCCGTGAAACACTGACGAAGCATCAGAATCAGTCAACGGAGCATATACCAGATGAAAATTCTATGCAAACATTTTGATTTTTAAAAAATTAATATCGGAACCCTCATCCCGCCCTTGAATGAGGTTTCCTCAAAAAGGCAATTTGCCCACCCGCTAACCATAACGTTGCATGGCCGGGGAAAAATCACGGTTGATTAATACGTTAATGACCTTAATAGGCCTCTTAATTGTCAGCAGTCGCGCCGCTGACTCTCGCCCGTGCCCACCCACCGAAATATCTCACGAGTGCAAGATGACATCAGGACACTCACCCGATGTCATCACGCGCTATTTCACTCTCGAGCATGTCGGGCGCGCACCTGCATGCCGAGTGAAAAGTTCCGCCCTCTGTGTTCACCATCTGTTGCCCTTCTTCAGCTTCGAGACTTTGCATTTCTCCATCTTAAAATTTCTCCAACCCAGCACCCTGCCCCTGCACACACACCAACGTTTGAGCTCACGAATTAGGAGCAGGAGTCGGCCACTCGACCCCTCAAGCCTGCTCCACCATTCACTAAGATCATGGCTTATCTAAATGTAACATCAATGTCACATCCCTGCCTACCCCATTTAACCTTTCACCCCTTGTTAATCAAAAATCTATCTAGCTCTGCCTTAAAAATATTCAATGACTCTGCTTTCACCGCCGTTTAAGGAAGAGAGTTCCAAAGACTCACAACCTTCTGAGAGAAAAAAATTCTCCTCATCTCTGTCTTAAATGAGCGACCCCTTATTTTTAATCAGTGACCACTAGTTCTAGATTCTCCCACAAGGGGAAACATCCTCTCCACATCCACCCTGTCAAGACCACTCAGGATCTTAAAGGTTACAATTAAGCCGCCTCTTACTCTTCGAAGTTCCAGTGGATACAACCTTGCCTTTCCTCATAAGGCAACCCGGCCATTCCTGGTATTCATCTCGTACACCTTCTCTGAACTGCTTCTAATGCATTTACATCTTTCTTTAAATAAGGAGACCAGTACTGTACACAATTCTCCAGATATGGTTTCACCAGTGCCCTGTACAGCTGAAGCATAACCTCCCTACTTTTGTAATCAATTCCCCTCACAATAAATGATAGCATTCTATTAACTTTCCTAACTACCTGCATACAAACCTTTTGTGATTCAAGCACTAGGACACCCAGATTCCTCTGAATCTTAGAGCTCAGAAATTTCTCACCATTTAGATAATATGCTTCTTTTTTATTCTTCCTGCAAAAATTAACAATTTCACATTTAACCACATTATACTCCATTTGCCAGATTTTTGCCCACTCACTTAACCTATCTATGTCACTTTGTAGCCTCATTACATCGTTTTCACCATTTACCTTCCTACCTATCTTTGTGTCACCTGCAAATTTAGCCACCATTCCTTCAATCCCTTCATCCAAGTCAGTTATATAAATTGTAAAATGTTGAGGCCCCAGCACTGATCCCTGTGGCACACCGCTCATCACATCCTGCCAACCAGTAAAAAGGCCCATTTTTTCCAACTCTGCTTCCTGTTAGCTATCCAGTCTTCTATCCATGCTAATATGTGACCCCCTACACCATGAACTTTTATTTTCTGCAATAACCTTTGATGTGGCACTTTATCAAATGCCTTCTGGAAATCTAAGTACAGTACATCCACCGGTTCCCCTTTATCCACAGCACACGTGACTCCCTCAAATAACTCCAGTAAATTGGTTAAACATGATTTCCCTTTTACAAAATCATGATGGCTCTGCCTGATTGCCTTGAATTTTTCTAAGTGCCCTGCTTTAACATCTTTAATAATAGCTTCTAAGATTTTCCCTATGACAGATGTTAGGCCAACTGGCCAGTAGTTTCTTGCTTTCTGTCTCCTTCCCTTTTTGAATAAAGGAGTTATATTTGCTATTTTCAAATCTGATGGAACCTTCTCCAAATCTAGGGAATTTTGGAAAATTAAAACCAGTGCATCAACTCTCACTAGTCATTTCTTTCAAGACCTTAGGGTGAAGTCTATCCGGACCTAGGGATTTGTCAGCCCGCAGCCCCAACAATTTGCTCAATACCACTTCCCGGGTGATTGTAATTTTCCCAAGTTCCTCCCTCCCTTCCATTTCCTGATTTACAGCTATTTCTGGGATGTTACTAATGTTCTCCATAGTGAAGACCGAATCAAGATATCTGTTTCATTCATCCTCCGTCTCCCTATTCTCCATTTTCAATTCCTCAGACGTACTCTCTATAGGACCAATGCCCACTTTGTTAACTCTTTTCTTATTTAAATATCTTTAGAAATTCTTACCATCCGCCTTTACGTTACTAGCTATTTTTCTTTCACACTCAAGTTTTTCCCCCCTTATTAATCTTTTTGTCATTCTTTGCTGTTCTTTATATTCTTTCCAATCTCCTGACCTAACACTATTTCTACATCCGAACATATGAAGTAGGAGCAGGAGAGGTGGGGGCTGGTCAGAGGTTGGGGCAATTGGCCAGGGTGGGGTGGTGATTGGAGGTCGGGGTGAGGTCAGGGGGCTGGAGGTCGTGGGTGGTGGTTGGAGGGGTCTGAGGGGGTGGTCGGGTGGGGTGGGGGTGCGTCGGAAGTCAGTGGGGTTTTGAAGTTGATGGGGTGAGGCCGGGAAGGTCAGGGTGGGGAGAGGTTCGAGATTAGGGGAGTTGGAGGATGGGTCAGTTTGGGTCGGGCCTCAAAGCAGGGTGGGGGCGTCAGGCCTGGCGTTGGTGGCGTTGAAAGTGTCCTCTTGGGCGTGGTGGAGTCCTGTGGGTTGGGGAGTTTCTGTCAGAGGTTGTAGTCCTTTGGGGGTGGGAGAAGTCCCGTGGGGGCGGCTAGTCAGGAGGGGATGGGGGGGAGACTCCTGTGGTGTTGTGGAGTCCCATGAGGGTGTTGGTCGGGATATGGGGGGAGTTGATGTAACTCAGTCGGAAGCATCCGAAGTTTGCGATTTAAATCACATTTTTGGATGGTTCCCAGTGCAGGGCAATTGCCCAGGGAAAGTTTGCACTTCTGGGCAATTGTCATGCAAGCCCTTACCTGGGAACTTCTGAAAAGGAACCCCCAGCGCATCTTTGGAGGACCCTTCCCCAATACGATGCTGGGGAGTTCGGAAATTATGGCCTAAGATCACTTCTCATTCTTCTAAACTCCAATGGATACAGGATACAGGCCTAACCTGCCCAGCCTTTCCTCACAAGACATCCCAGGAATCAGTCGAGTGAACCATCTCTGAACCGCTTCTAATGCAATTATGGAAGGGATTTTCCGGCCACGCCCGCATTGTTACGGGAGGGAGGGGAAAATTTGGAGTGCAGCCATAAAGTGCGGCCGCTGGCCGGATAGAAAAATCCCGCCTTATATCTATCTTTTCTTAAGTAAGGAAACCAAAACTGTACTTAGTACTCCAGATTGGTCTCACCGATGCCCTGCGCAACTGTCGCAAAAACTTCCCTAACTTTTCCATTCCCTATTTATATTCTATTTTCTAAACTACTAATCCGTCCAAATGTAGAAAATTCATTATAACACCCTGTGGGTGGCTAAATTCTGAACAGAGCAGGCATCATGCTTGAGACCTATCTAGCCCGCACATGGCACTGTACTACAGCATATGGTAATTCGTAAACAAGGGAAGCTAGTCCTTGGCCATGAAGAATGGGCTAACGATTTGGGATGGGCATCAAAGGTAACAGTAAAACTACCTGTTTTCATTCTCCCTTTCTTTCGTCTGAAGCTTAGAGGAATGAGAGGTGATCTCATTGAAACATATAACAATCATGGAAGGTTTGACAGGATAGGTGCTGAGGCTCTTTCTCTCTGGTTGGAGAGGCTAGAGCTAAGGGGTCTTACACTCAGGATAAGGGGCCAGTAATTTAGGACTGATCGGGAGAAATTTCTTCTTTTAGAGAGTTGTCTCCTCCAGAGAGCTGTGGATGTTCAGTTGTTGAGTATTCAATGTGGAGAAAGATTCCTGGTCATTAAGGGAGTCAAGGGAGTATGGGGAATTTTTTTAAATTCTTGCATGGGATGTGTGTCACTGGTAAGGCCAGCATTTGTTGCCCATTCCTAATTGTCCCAGAACTGACTTGCTAGGGCCATTTCAGAGGGCATTTAAGAGTCAACCACATTGCTATGGGTCTGGAGTTCTAGAACACAGCACCTTCCAAACCCACGAGCTAGTCTAGTTCAGTTTCTGGGTCTGGTCAGTGGTAACCCCAAGGATGTTGATTGTGGGGGATTCAGTGATGATAATGCCATTGAGCATCAAGGAGTGATGGTTGGATTCTCTCTCTTGTTGGAGATGGTCATTGCCTGGCACTTGTGTGGTGCAAATGTTACGTGCCACTTGTCAGCCCAAGGGTGGTGAGTGCCTTGGAGGGGATCTTCCAGGTGGTGGTCATGTGTCCGCTGCCCTTGTCCTTCTAGTTGGTAGCGATCATGGGTTTGGAAGGTGCTGTCGAAGGAGCCTTGGTGAATTCCTGCAGTGCATCTTGTATATGGTAGACTGCTGCTACTGTGCTTCGGTGGTGGAGGGAGTGAATGTTTGTGGATGTGGTGCCAATCAAGCGGGCTTCTTTTTCCTGGACGGTGTCAGGCTTCTTGAGCGTTGTGGGAGCTGCATTCATCCAGGCAAGTGGAGAGTATTCCATCACAGTTCTGTCTTGTGCCTTGTAGATGGTGGACACGCTTCACGGAGTCAGGAGGTGGGTTACAAGTCGCACAATTCCTAGCCTCTGACCTGCTCTTATAGCCACAGTATTTATACGGTTAGTCCAGTTCAGTTTCTGGTCAGTGGTAACCCCTAGGATGTAGATTGTGGGGGATTCAGTGACGGTAATGCCATTGAACATCAAGGAGTGATGGTTGGATTCTCTCTCTTGTTGGAGATGGTCATTTCCTGACACTTGTGTGGCGCAAATGTTACTTGCCACTTGTCAGCTCAAGCCTGGATATTGTCCAGGTCTTGCTGCATTTGGACATGGGCTGCTTCAGAATCTGAGGAGTCACAAATGACGCTGAACATCATGCAATCATCAGCGAACATCCCCATTTCTGACCTTATGATGGAAGGAAGGTCATTGATGAAGCAGCTGAAGGTGGTTGGGCCAAGGACGCTACCCTGAGGAACTCCTGCAGTGATGTCCTGGAGCTGAGATGACTGACCTCCAACAACCACAACCATCTTCCTTTGTGCTAGGTATGACTCCAACCAGTGCAGAGTTTATCCCCCTGATTCCCATTGACTCCAGTTTTGCTAGGGCTCCTTGTTGCCACACTCGGTCAAATGCTGCCTTGATATCAGGGGCAGACACTCTTACCTCACCTCGGGAGTTCAGCTCTTTTGTCCATGTTTGAACCAATGCTGTAATGAGGTCAGAAGCTAAGTGGCCCTGGCGGAACCCAAACTGGATGTCAGTGAGCAGGTCATTGCTAAGCAAGTACCACTTGATAGCACTGTTGATGATCCCTTCCATTACTTTACTGATGATGGAGAGTAGATTAATGGGGTGGTAATTGGCTGGGTTGGATTTGTCCTGCTTTTTGTGTACAGGACATACCTGGGCAATTTTCCAGGTAGCCGGGTAGATGCCAGTGTTGTAGCTGTACTGGAACAGCTTGGCTAGGAGCACGGCAAATTCTGGAGCACAAGTACTATTGCTGGAATATTGGCAGGGCCCATACTTTGCAGTATCCAGTGCCTTCAGCCATTTCTTGATATCATGTGGAGTGAATCGAATTGGCTGAAGACTGGCATCTGTGATACTGGGGACCTCTGGAGGAGGCCGAGATGGATCATCCACTCGGCACTTCTGGCTGAAGATTGTAGCAAATGCTTCAGCCTTATCTTTTGCACTGATGTGCTGGGCTCCTCCATCATTGAGGATGGGGATATTTGTGGAGCCTCCTCCTCCACTGAGTTGTTTAATTGTCCACCACCATTCACAATTGGATGTGGCAGGGTTACAGAGCTTAGATCTGATCCATCGGTTGTGGCATCGCTTAATCCATAACATATAGGTATATACACAGGTCATGTGATTACAGATTAGGCCTCTGAGGTGGTTTTCTAATTTGGCTAGAGTGACATAGCTCCATGACCTGAGTTTCTCCCACTGGATCGATGTGCTCAGGAACTGCAGCATCAGGGGCATCCTTAGACAACGGCAGTTCAGAATTATTTAATTCAACAGATACATCAGGTATGTACATTATAGCTTAGTCTGGCACCACAGCGATTAAAGGTTCGACATCAATTACAGGTGGAGAAATTGGTTGTTGGAGCGTCTCTCTACTTCTTAGATGATCTACATTTTTTCGAACAATGCGGTTTTCTACTTCCGCTTGGCATGACAAAGGTCCAGTTTCAGAGAGTATTGTACCAGGAACCCATCTAGGTCCATTTCCAAAATTCAGCATGAAAACTGTCTGTCCCACAGTAAATTTTTGAGCTTTTCTGTGAATACCATGAATCAATTTTTGATTACTCTGGTTCTTCTCGACCTTCCACTCTAAGTTTGGAAACACCAGACTCAGCCTTGTATGAAGACACCGTTTCATCAGTAATTCAGGCGGTGTTGAACCCGTAGTTGCATGAGGAGTGATGTGATAGTTGAGTAGAAAATGTGAAATTCGAGTTTCTATGGTTCCTTCTTCATTCCTGATTTGAACGTTTGCACTGCACTTTCTGCTAATCCATTGGATGAGGGATGATACAGTGCTGTTTTAATATGTTTAATTCTATTTAAACTCATGAATCTCTGGAATTCCGTACTAGTGAGGGCAGTACCATTATCTGAAACAATGACTTCTGCTAGGCCATGTATATTAAAACATTGGCGCAGCTTTTCAACAGTTGCACAAAATATCGGTGATCTAACTTCATACACACCCATCCATTTAGAATGCATGTCAATGATCAATAAAAACATGGTATCTAAGAATGGGCCTACATCGTCTATATGTCGTCTAACCCAGTGTTGACCAGGCCACTCCCATGGACGCAGTGGAGCTGAAATGGGCAACTTCTGTTGTTGCTGGCACTGGAAGCTGTGCTTAACCATTTTTTTCCATATCACTGTCTATACCTGGCCACCAGACATAGCTTTGCACACGCATCTTCATCTTCGATATGCCTGGATGCGCGCTGTGAAGCTCTGTCAAGAATGGTTCTCTTCCTTGTGAAGGGACAACGACTCTTAATCCCCACAACAAGATTTCACCTGGACAACCTATTTCTGTTTTACAGGCATGGGATGGTCTTTTCTCTTCAGAGACCGGTGCACATGGCCATCCTTGCAATACCTGGTCTCGGACTTTTGATAAAATTGGGTTCCGGTTTGTCCAATTCTTTACTTGCTTCACACAGACCGGCGAGGAGTCCAAGAAATTCAACACAAGCACAACTTCTTGTGGCACTGGAGCATGTACCATGCTAACTGGCAATGGAAGACGACTGAGGGCATCTCCGTTTGCTATATACACACCCGGACGGTGCATAAAGGTGACAAAATCAAGCCCCATCATTGAATTCTGGCAGAGGCTATTGGTGGAATTGTTTTATCTTCGCTAAATAAACCCATTAATGGTTTGTGATCTGACACTATGGTGAAATGTCGACCATGCAGATTTTGATGGAATTTCTTTACTTCAAATATTACTGATAAACCCTCTTTTTCATATTGTGAGTAACCCTTCTCAGCTACAGAGAGGGTTCTGGAGACATAGCCTATTGGTCTTTTTGAACCATCTTCCATCCTGTGTGACACCACTCCCACACCATAGGGAGATGCATCACAGGTTAATATTAATTCTTTTGATGGGTCATAATGTACTAGTAGTCATGAAGAGCATAATAGCTTCTTGATTTTTATGAAGGCTTCTTTTTGTTGTGCCTCCCATGACCATCTATGGTTCTTCTTCAATAATAAGTGTAAAGAGGCTAACACTGTTGACAAGTTTGGCAGAAACGACTATAATAATTTATCATGCCCAAAAAAGTCATGATTTCAGTGACATTGGAAGGAGAGGGTACCTCTTTGATTGCCTTGACTTTCTACTCTACTGGAAGCAAGCCCTGGACATCCTATCGATCACCCAAGTAATTGACTTCAGTCACTTGGAAAGTACACTTCTCTTTCTTCAGTCATACCCTAGCCTCCAAAAATCTCCTTAAAACCTCTTCTAGGTTGGCTAAATGTTCAGCTTCCATTGACCCTGTGATCAGGAGATCATTCAGGTACACCACAACTTGGGGAAGTCCTTGTAGTAGGCTTTCCAAGGTTCTTTGGAGAATCGCACAGACAGATGATACACCAAAGAGGTAGGCGTGTATATTGATACAGGCCCTTGTCTGTGTTGATGGTTACATGCCCTCTAGACGTGCTGTCCAGCTCTAGCTGTTGGTCTGCATGGCTCATGTCCAGTTTGGTGTCGGACGTTCCTCCAGCAAGCTTTGCGTACAAATTTTCTATCCTTGGGATAGGATATTTATCTAATTTAGCTGCCTTGTTCACAGTTAATTTGAATAAATGCAATGCGAATAGTTTGATCAGATTTCATCACAGGGACTTTGGGTGCTGCCCATTCCAAAAATTAGACTGGCTGGATGATGTCTAGCTTCTCTAAGCAGCACAATTCTGCATCCACCATCTCCTTTAGGGTGTAAGGCACAGGTCAGGCCTTAAAGAGCTGGGGCGTTGCCTCCGAATCTACTTATATTTTTGCTTGTAGGTCTTTTATCTTTTGCAATTCATCACGAAATACGCTGTCGTACTTCCTCAATAGCTCAGGAATTCCTTCTGTTCTAACTTGAAAAATTCCTGATCAGTTGAGATTGATTTTTTGTAACCAATTACAGCCCAGAAGACTAGTTCCTTCACCTGTTAGAATGATCACTGGAAGCTGGGCTGTCTGTTGCGTGTAGGATACAGGTACTGTGGTGATGCCCTTTACCTGTATTGACTCTCCAGTGTACATCTTCAGCTGAGCCATGGTTCTCTCCAGATTCAGTGGCTGGTTACCTTCACTTAGGTATTTAAATGTGCATTCTCCCACCACTGTGTTTGAGGCTTCTGTGTCTACCTCCATGACTAGAGGCTTCCCATTCACTTGAATGGTGATGGTTATTGGTTCAGTTTTTACTGCTTTGACATTATAAAGGGAATAGATCTCAGTATCAGCAGCTTCTGGTTTAGTTATATTGTGCACTTCAACCATCTTGGTCTGCTATCTGATGGGCTGCCTTGACATTGCTCCGCATTGCTTTATAACATGCTCTTTTTTGTGACAGTAGTGGCATCTGCCTCTTTAAATCTACAGGTTTCTGGTACATGGTTACCCCCACATCGGTAATAAATTAATTTCTGAATCGCTGATGAAGCGCTTCCATTATGCCTTTTCGTTTTTTGATCAGTGGGGACTGTTGCCTGCTTCGAGGTTGTCTCCCTGGTTTTTGTGCCACGCCCAGCGGTAGTTTCCCGCCCCAACTGAAGGACGGCACCATGTTGCACACTCTGTAAAGCCTGCGAGTCCCTCTCAGTGCTCTCCATTGCTAGCACTATTTCCATGGTGCACTTCGAATCAATGTTAACCCCTGCAAGTAAACAGCACTGAATGGTGTCATCTAATACACCCCAAACCAAACAATCTCGCAACATGTCATTGAGTGCATCTCCGAAGTTGCAGTGCTCAGTCAACTGTTTTAACTTCGCAATATAAGTTGTGATTATCTCACCCGGGGCCCTTACTCTGGAGTTGAGCTTAAATCTTTTGCACAATTACCGATGGCTTCAGCTGAAAATGTGTCTTCACGAGGTCTACCAGCTCATTAAAAGATTTAGAATTGGGTGCATTCGGGGCCGCCAGACTACAGATGAGGTTATATATCTTGCTCCCGCAAGACACTTAGAAGAATTGCTTTCTGATTCTCCTCCGCTGTTACTTCATTTGCCACAAAATAAAAACCTGGGCGCTCTATGTACTGGCTCCAGTCTTCCATTGACGAGTCATAAGGGTCGATTCTGCCGAAGATTGGCATGACTGGTGAGTATACTTTTCTTTCCTTCCTTAAGAATTGATGTACTCACATTCACGAGGTGAGGTGCAGGGTGAGAGCTATTTATCCTCATCGCCAATTGTAATAAACTTGGTGTACCAGACAGGTTTCTTACTTGAAACAGTTAACTTTATTTAGAGTTCCTGAAAAAGCTACATGCTTGAACCAGGTCCATGACTAGAAAACTCCACCCCTAAGATTACACGTGTTTAGGGCTGATTTGTTAATACAATTATGTGACCCCTAAAACAGTAGGAAAGGTTTTACTTACAATCACTACACCCTGTTTACTCACAAATCTCCTGTAAAATGAAAATGCTTTTTAACCTTTGAGACTCCTTTGAGATGCAACCGCTACAAATCAATTTCATAACTTATCCCCAAATGCTAATTCAAGTCTATTCTGTTTCCTTGTAAGTCAAGACCCAAGTTAAGACCTCATTACAAAATGCAAGAAGATAACACCTTTAGTCTTTCATTCCTTCGATTCTACAGGCAATCTGACTCCAACAACCTCACCTTTGATTAACCCTGGACACACGTAGACACAGTTTACCCTTACCTGCACAGAATATATAGATAAACACAGAAATATAAAAATATACACATTTCATCGCACTTCCCTAAAGGACATTAGTGAACCAGATGGGTTTTGACAACAATTGATAAGACCTTCATTGTCACCATTACTGAGACTAGCTTTCAATTGCAGATTTATTCATTGAATTTAAATTCCACCAACTGCTGTGGTGGGATTTGAACCCGCTGGATTACTAGGCCAGTGACATTACCACTGTGCCATCAGCTCCCCCCGGTAGGGCAGCAAGGTGGAGTTGAGGTTGAAGATCAACCATAATTTAATTGAATGGCAGAGCAGTCGAGAGAGGCTATATGGTCCAACCCGGCTCCCAATTTTTATGTTCAACTGAATGGTTATTATAGGCAAATATGAAATAAAAACATGACATGCTAAAAATATTCAATGGGCCAGGCGGCATCTGTGGGGAACATTGTCAAATCTGACCTAATCCTTGCTTGGTATTCATAAGTCTACAATAATTAAATTGCATTAACCTGGCCGATTATTCGTGTGGAGCTGCTATTGCACAATTTCATCGCTTGGGTAAGATCAACTACCGTAGATCTGATACTGAACTTGGGAGCTTTCTATGGTTCAGTATAGGGACATAGGAGCAGGAGTAGGCACCTCGAGCCTGCCCCGCCATTCAACTAGATCATAGCTGATCTTCTACCTCAACACTGTTTCCCGCACTATCCTCATATCCCTTGATGTGTTTAATATTTAGAAATCTATCAATCTCAGTCTTGAACATACTCAATGACAGCCCTCTGAGGCAGAGAATTCCAAAGATTCACCACCCTCTGAGTGAAGAAATTCCTCCTCATCTCAGTCTTAAATTGCCTACCTCTTATTCTGAGACAGTGTCCCCTGATTCAAGACCCCTCAACCAGCCAGGAGCAACATCCTTCCTGCAGCTACCCTGTTGAGCCCTGTAGAAATTTTGTATGCATCAAGGAGATCACCTCTCACTCTTCTAAACTACAGGCTCAGACTCCTCAACGTCCTCCCTATGGGGCAATCCCGCCATCCCAGGAATCAGTCTGGTTAACCTTTGCTGCACTCCCTCTATGGCAGATATATCCTCCTTTAGGTAAGGAGACCAAAATTGCACACAATACTCCAGATGCAGTCTCACCAAGGCTCTATATAACTGCAACAAGACATCTTTACTTGTGAGGTGCCTACTGAATCAGTGCTGTGAGATCGATTAAAATACATGGTATGAAAGGGTGGTGGAAGCAGTAATATTAGTAAAATTCGAAAGAGATTTGTGCCCCTGGTACCCCCCACCCCCAACACCCTCCACCCCACATACAGACAGCTATTTAGTACCCCAACCTCACCCTCTGAAAATAGCTGGCTTGTGTGAACACTGATGAAGCCCATTCTGGACCAGCTTTAAACCTCATTTCCACCTCCCCAAACTATCAGCAGGTGGGTGAAGCAGAAAGCCTGGGCCTCTGAGTCTCCATGCTACACAACTGTTCAAACGATCAGGCCAGAAGCCTAACATCTCTGCCTTGGGGGTATAACTCTTGTGGAACCACACTAATTGGTTTAGTCAATTATTTAGTCATCCTGCACATCCATTTGTTTGTTGTATGGGTGTATATTGAAGGCTGCGCATTCAGCCATTAATATCTGGACCTGATTAATTCCATATCACTATAATCACCAACTAATCCTTGATGCTTATGAAACTCAGGAAGTACCATGGCGATTTACGATTTAGAAATGCACTCCTTAAAATAATGGCCTACACAATCTCACTCAACACAGGAAATGAGAAAATACCCTTCAGCAGAATGTAAAGAGCTGTTTTTCAGCATCTTTGTTCCTCATCACTGGAAATGCATTTCTGATTTATTGTGCCCCCCAGACCATAATTTCAGAGGAAGGTTACTCTCAGGAACCAAGGGTGAGGATAGAGAGAGTATGACTGAAGAAAGATAGTGAGTAAAGAAAGACAAAGGAAACAGTGAGATGTGAAAAGCAAAGGAATGGGCAGCGGTAAGACTGTAGGAGCAAGAAAGAAAATAAATTGTGTTCATATAGCACCTTCCACATCCTTAGAATGGTCCAAAGTGCTTCATCACCAATGAATTAAGAGCACAGGACTTAGGGACATAGCAATTGTTAGGTGCAGAAAGACAAAAGTCCATCTAATTCACCTTCCACCACCCTGATAGTCATGTGATAACAATAATGGAGCTGTTCAGTCATCAAATAAATCAATCTCTATCAGTCTACAACAGACCCAGATCAGATCTTAGCAGAGAAAAGCCTTCAGTGGTGGAGAGTTTTGGGAAAAGTAGGTCCAAAGTCACCTGTACTTTGCAAGCATTTTAAACCCATCACATGCCATGCCTTAAATCACTCATAAACTGTATCCCAAAATATTGTCTGAAATATTGTTTGCATTTTAATAAATGAATGCTACCTGCTTCCACCGTCTCCCTAGGCAGCCTGTTCCGCCGATTGACCACCCTCTCGTCAAAGTTTTTGTTTTGATTTTAGATTTGAGAATAGTTTTGATTTTGCTCCTTTCAAGTGCAGGCCATGTCCTCAGGTTCTACTGTTCTAGACATGGTGAAATTGTTTGTCATGGTCTGCATTATCTAGCCTATTGTTATAGAGTTGATTTTCTAGGCAACATTTCTTGGTGGAAACATTGAACTTTATTTACAAGAGAGCAGCATGTGTGCATCTAACTCTATAACTAAACATTTTTAACCCAAAGATACCCAGCAGGCTGTTAGAGTCAGATTGAAACTCTTTCGAGTTATCAACAGTCACAGATTGCAACTCTTTCGAGTACAATCACAGTTCTTGGTTAACTCTATAACTAAAGGAGAACCCCCTCCTAGAGTTCCCTGTGCTGCTAACTCATTGGTTTACACAGATCATATGATCTTACAACACAGGGTTATTCTTAAAGCTACAGTCCTACGTTTATCAAAAGTATAATTACTACAATCCTCCCCCTTTATCTTCGCTGCACATTTTGTATTTACAAGGATATTTATCTCATGACATTACAATATTTACACAGGTCATGAAATTACAAGTTTAGTCTTTCAGGTGGTTTCCTGATCCGTGTGGAACATTGTAGCTCCACGACTTCCATTCCTTTAGTTGGAACCACATTCTCTGGAACCGCATTAACATCAGGTATATCATTAGGCACAGACAGTTCAGTGTCTTCCACTTCGACAGAGACATTGGACATGTCTATCCTTGGTTGAGAAACTTCAACAGGAAACACAAGTTCAAATAGGTACAGGTGGAACGTCGTTTTGTTGGAGTATCTCCCTTTTTCTTAAATGATCCACATGCTTACGGGTGATCCGGTCCTCCACTTCCACGGGGTACAACAATGGTCCGGTCACAGAGCTTACTTTACCAGGTAATCACTTCAGTCCTCCACCGAAATTTTTTACATATACTGCTTCTCCAACAGTAAATTGTCACTCACGACTATGCAAATCATGAGTCGCTTTTTGGTTCTCTTGACATTTCTCCACCTTCCCCTCCAAACTGGGAAGTATCAGGTTTAGCCTTGTTCGAAGATGGCACCTCATCAGTAATTCTGCATCCTCTTTCTATGTGTCTTCTTTTTACCGCAGAATTTAGTCTCGGCCTTCTTTCTGACTTCACTGTCGGCCAGACTTCTCTCATGTGAAATCTCAACTTGTCTTAGTTCAGTAGTTGAGCTCCCCCTGACTTCATTATCTACTCGCATCTTGGAAAGTTTTCCGAATTTTGTTTTCAAAGCCCCTTTAGTTTCATTCAGTTGATTCTTCAGCTCTTCCGTCTCCTTCTTGTATCTGTTGCCTTCCTCCTGGAACCTTGAACATCGCTGTGTCTTCCCTGCCAGCCGGTTCTTCAGTTTGTTCAGAGAGAAGTTAAATTATTGCTGCTTCTCTTTGTAATTTTTCAGAGGCACAAGCTTTGACCTGAGGGCTCCTTGTAGTATATGAAGGTCTTTCAACAGGTTTTCCTTTTCTTTGAGAAACCCACTCACTCCATCTTGAATTCTGTCATTCAGCAGAGTCGCCTTGAGTTTCCCCTGCTGCTCTTCCATGTCGTTGTTTAAGGCAGTCTTCATTTCTTCTGGTTGCTGAATGGCTACACACTCCTTTTTTTTTCATCCTGTTGCGGTCCTCGGACTCTCCAGGCTCTTTCTGAAGTACCTTCCCTTGTTCCTTTTCCAACTCAGGAACTCTTCCTGCTTCCTTTTGAAATCTCACTGGCCAATCAAGGTTAATTTCCCTCAACTAATTTCGACCTAGAAGACTTGGTCCTCCACCTTCTAATACCATCACTGGAAGATGTGCTGCTTGATGTCTATAACGAACAGTTACTCTGGTGATAGCTTTTACCTGGATTTCTTTGCCTGTGTACATTTTCAACTTGGCAGATGTTTGTTCCAGATTTAATTGTTGATGATCTTTATTTACATATTTGAAAACGTGTTCTCCTATTACAGTGGTAGAAGCACCCATGTCTACTTCCATTTTTAAGGGTTCACCATTCACTTGCACTGTGACAATAATTGGCTCTGTCTTCCCAACTTTCATGTTGAATAATGAATAAATGTCAGAACTGGTTGTTTCTGGCTCTTCCTCATATACTCCGTTGGGCTTTGTTTGTTACCTGGAAGTCTGTTTTAATTTCGCTTTGCAATGGTTCATTATGTGTCCAATTTTGTGACAAAAACAATACTCTATCTTTTTAAATTGCCAATCGTTAGAAGTATGATTGTTTCCACATCAATAAAAATTAGTTTTCGAATTTGCTGCTAAGCCGTTCCTCCTAAATTTTCGGTTAGCGGGGGCTGTTTCCCGACTCACAGCGGAGTCCCGGCTTTTCACGCCACTTTCGCTGACCGTTCCTGCCCCAACTAATAGAACGGAGCCATTTTGCGCACCTTGAATTGCTTGTGAATCCCTTACAGCGCTTTCCATCACAAGCGCTACATCTAACACTTTCTTAAAATCAAAATCCACTTCAGCCAGCCATCTTCACTGAATAGCATCCTCCTGCACGCCACATATCTAACAATCCCTGGGCATGTCATTCAGGGTTTCACGGAAATCACAACATCCTGTTAGTTGTTTTAATTTCGCCAGCTAGGTGACAATGGTCTCCCCTCGGGCTCTATTCATGAATTGAACATAAACCTCTGCATTGTGACTGAGAGCTTGGGTTGGAAGTGTCCCTCAACAAGGTCTACTAATTCACTGAAAGTCTTCAAACCGGGGGCACTGGGGGCCGACAAGCTTCGAATTAAACTGTAGGTTTTGCTCCCACAAATACTCAGGAGAATCGCTCTCCTTTTTTCCTCCCCCGTGATATCATTGGCTTGAAAGTAGAACGCAAGACATTCTATATACTGAGACCAGTCATCTGTGGCTGGATCAAAGGGATTGATTCTGCCAAACTATGGCATCTCAGATGAGTATATCTTCCTTTCTTTTTAATTATCTTAAATACTCACAATTGCTGGGTGAGGGGCAGTTCCGGATCTGATTATCCTTGTCGCCAGTTTGTTATAGAGTTAATTTTCCATGCAACACAGTGTACTGTGATCTTACAACACAGGATTATACTTAAAGCTATAGTCCTACGTTTAACAAAACTATAATAACTACATCTCTGTAGAAAACTGTAAATAGCAATCACATCATTCCTTGACTACCTCTTTTTCAATGAGAACACTAACTGCTTTTGAAGTGAGCCACTATATTTAGGCAATTTGGCAAAATGCAGGATTTTGAAAGTACAGTTGGCATATATTGGCTAGGACACCAAGCAAACTTTCCTTGTTTGAATAATGCCATTGAATCTCCTTTCCTCTTCTTCAAATAATGCTTTGAGATTTCTTAAATCCATGTGCACAGGACTTTGTTTCAGCATTCCTTCTGAAAGGTGGCACTTCCGACAGTGCAGCACTCTCTCAGTACTGCACTTAACTGTCAGCCTACTTTAAGTACTCAAGACCCTTGATGGGGCTTGAACCCACAACCTTCTGACTCAAAGGCAAGAGTGGCACCACCAAGCCAAGTATAAAAGTGGGAGCAAACAATAGGATGTAAGAGGGAAAGAATGAAAGCGAGAGTGAAAATGAGGGAGAAGCAAAAAAGTGATAGTGTAAGTCGGTGAGCATAAGAATTAGAAACTGAGGCTAATAAAAAGGGAGAGCAAGAGAGAAAGTGAGAGCAAGAAATCGAAAATGAGAACAAGGGAGAAGTGCAAGTATGAGATCAAGGTAGTGTGAAAATGAGATGAGAGGAAATGCAAGAGTCAAAGCAAGAGCATGTGACAGGCAATGAAAGAGCGAGAGCAAGAGAGTATAAGAGAGTATGAGAGTGTGTGAAGAGCACTTATCCTTTTCTTTGCTTCCGTATCTTCTCCTACTTCGTTTAATAGTCTTCAGCATCTCATCCAACTCGTTATTACATTTGTGTGAGTAGGCAGAGAGTTGGCAGGATATTCAGTAATGGGGGTGGTACAGAGAGAGTAGAGGTGGGGTTTGGCTTATGGGGGCACTGTGCAAATAGTTGGGTTTGGTGCCCTACATTTTATTAAGCAATGATACTAAATGCTACCTCCTTAATCTGGTGTCCAATCAGCACATGAATAATATTGAAAAGGCATGTTAACTATAGGCAATAATGTGTATTTATATAGTGCCTTTAACAAACTAAAGCATCCACAAGAAAGTTATAAGACATAGATGGTCACCGAGCGTCATAAGGAGATACTTGGACCAAAACCGTGGCCAAAGAAGTAGGTCTTAAAGGAGGAGAGGCAGATAGAGAGGTGGGGAGGTTTAGGCAGGGGATTCCAGAGCTTAGGCCCCAGGCAGCTGAAGTCATGGCTGCCAGAGGTAGAGCGATGGAAATCAAGGGTGTGCAAAAGGCCAGAATTGGAGGAGTGCAGGGATTTCAGAGGGTTAAGGTTGGAGGAAGTTACTGAGATGGGGACAGGAGAGGCCATGGAGGGACTTGAGAACAAGGATGAGAATTTTAAGGTTGAGGCATCACTGAATTAGGAACCGATGTAGGCCACCAATGGGTGAATGGGACAATGTCAGTTAGAATGTAGCAGCAGAGTTTGGGAGGTTGGAGGCAGGAAGGCTGTTCAGGAGAACATTGGAATGATGGAATCTGGAGGTAACGATGGCATGGATGAGGGTTTCAGCAGCCAATGGTTTGAGATGGGGCAATATCACATAGCTGGGTCCGGCTATTACCATTGAACCATGGTATCCATTCACTGGATCTTCTGGCAAGAGTTGCATGTTCCCAACATTACCGAGTCATTACAGCACAGAAGGAGGCCACAGTTCCTGCCAGCTCCCTGTCGAGCAATCCAGTCAGCCCCATTCTTCAACTCCAACCTTGTAGCCTCACAAGACTTTTTCCCTCAAGCGTCCATCCAATTTCCTTTTGAAATAACTGATCAAACCTGCTCCCACTACCCTGGTAGGCATTGGGTTCCAGGTCATTACAACTCACTGTGTAAAAAAAACCTGTTCCTCACAACCTCCCCCTCTCCCCCACCCCACACACTGCATCTTATGTCCAAAGCTTTAAATCTGTGTCCCCACATCCTTGTGGAATCACCTAATGGGAACATTTTCCTTGTCTATCTCATCTAAACCAGTTAGAATCTTGTACACCTAAATCTCCCCTCAATCTCCTTTGCTCCACCAGGAGAGGAGAAAGTGGCATCGCGGCTGAACCTGATGGCCATTCTCAATCGTTAACTGTGCACATGCACTTTTCTGCCTGGGGAATGTAGGCTGGCTCTTTTCCCTCTCCCTATTGGGCGGAGTTTTGACCATTCTAGCGCCTCAAACACTACCCCAAGCTGAAGCCAGACAACACTCTGACCAGGGCTCACACCTTCTGCTTCTGAAATGCATTAAATCCTAAACAGATGCTACCTTTGCCAATTAGGCCTTTCCCCAAGCCTCACACTTACCTTTCAATGAGAGGAAATAATTGACAAGTTCCATTTTCTAAAATTATGCTAATGACCGTTGGACTCAGTGCACACTTAAAAAAATCCATAGCTCTTCATTTTTCAAGTTTAATTGGTTGGCGGGGCGGGAGAGGGTGTGGAGGGAGCTAGTGATGTATCAGAATCGAGAATGCCATTGGAGATCCTGGACTGGCTGAGAAGGAGAGGAGTTCACGGAGTCATTAGCCACAGCTTGCTGCCCCTTCACCTGGGGCTGGCATGACTACAGCATGCTTGTGTATAATTAAGGCCATTATGCAAATGGTTCAGGGTCAGGTTTGTGCACGTGCTAAGTATTTTGACATTTTTCGCCAATTAAACTGAGCCACGCGTAAAACTCAGTCCACAAGCCAGTGTTGCAAATGATCCATACACGTTACAGCGATGTACGAATGGGGCCTGAGGAATGAACACCGAGGTAAAAGATTTTTTTTTAAAAATAAATTTTGTAACTGCTTCCCAATTTCTAAATCAGAAACTCCTGGGGAGAAAATATAATGAAGCTAAGCATTAAACTTTCAGATTTTGCACTTTCTCTTTCTTTGGCAATTTCATGCACAGAATGACAACTAACAATGGAACAGAATCAATAATGCAACTTGCTTTCTCCACCCCCCCACCTCCCCCGCCACTCAATCACTCCCTCTTGTAGTTTGTATTCATGTCTAGTGGACCTCTTAAAAAAAATTAGTTTATCATAAAATCATACAGTTCAGAAGGGGACCATTCAGCCCATCGTTCCTGTGCTAGCACTTTGAAGGAGCGATCCAATTAGACCCACTCTCTCTTTCCCCGTAGCTCTTTGAAATCTTTCTCCTTCAAGTATTTATCTAGTTCCCTTGATATCATCTGTTTCAATCACCCTTCCAGGCAACGCATTCCAGATCATAAAAACTCACTGTGGAAAATTGTTTCTTCTCATCTCCTCTTTGGTGCTTTTCCCAATTATCTTAAATCTGTACCCTTTGGTTACTGCCTCTCCTGCCAATGGAAACTCTTTTTACTTACTTACACTCTGAAAACCCTTCATGCCTTTGAACTCCTCTAGCAAATCTCACTTCCTTAAAGACCTGTTACATCTCCAAATTTTTCCACCTCTGATGAAAAATCATCGACCTGAAACATTGGGCAGGAACTCCCAAGAAGGGTGGGGCGGAGGGGGAGGTGGAGGGGGTGGGGGGCGGTGTCCGGACGTTATGGAATTTTGTTGGTTGGCTGGCACGCTAAGGTGGGAGGCCTGACTTTGCCTACAAAATTGCCAGGAGGAGACAATCAAGACTTGACAGGCTGGTGGGGGGGAGTGGGAGGGGGCCAACTGCGGAAGGCGAGCAGGCTTCCACACTGCCGGCCAATCAGAAGACCAGCAGCTCTGTAGCCTCAGCAGCGCCACCAAGAGAGGCTGGCGCAGCAAGAGAAACATGAGGGTGCCTCCATTTTGTGGCACCCTTGCAGGGATGGCAGAGAGGTTTTGTTTTCTAGGGGTAGGCAGGAAGGCCCTGCCGATCAGAAGAGAAACCCCTCCAGCGGCAACATCAGGGCCTTGGGGTGGGCACTCTGCCTCTGACTCCAATGACGCCCACTCCACGGGAATCAGCAAGGAGGCCAACGGAGGAATTTAGCCAATTAAACCTGCTTCTCTCTCCACAGATGCTTCCTGACCTAGTGAGAATTTCCAGCATTTTCTGTTTTTATTTCAGATTTCCAGCTTTCCACGGTATTTTACTTTTGTGTCAGAGTTCAATTCAGCGCCAATTCTCTTCCAGGAATGCCCACCTTGAAAAAGTTCTGCTCTTCCCACCAACAGAAACAATGGGCTGGATGGCCTCCATGGCTCTATCGAAATGGCTCTAGGATTTCTGCTTGTCTCTTTTATTGCTTTCTGTTTCCCTTCTTGTGTCTGAACTGTTGTCAATCTCCTGTCCTCCACCTTACAGACTTTCCCTTTTGTTCCTTCCTCCCATCCTCTCAGTCTCTGCACTCCCTTATCACCTGTTACATCTCTAACTTCTTCCAGTCCTGATGAAAGGTCATTGATCTGAAATATTAACTCTGTTTCTCCTCAGATGTTGCCAGGCCTGCTGAATATTTCCAGTATTTTTTGTTTTTACTCCCTTCAACCTTCTCTGCTCAAAGGACAACAACCTGGTTTCTTCAGTCTCTCTATATTAGTAAAGCCTTTTATCACTTGTACCATTATCTTCTCTACACTCAATCTCTAAGGTCCTGACATAATTTCTAAAGTGCGGTGCCGAAAATTACTGTGTTCAGGGCTCAGTCCAAGAAATGACTAACCAGTGTAGGATCATTAAGTGGGCAACTGGAGGGCCAATTAACTCCAGATAATCACATATAGCAATACATGAGGCAGTGACAATTATGTGCAAGGAGAACAGTTCTTTAGCTGGTTAAATATCATCTTATAGAATGATCCAGTACAAAAAAGCCAGTCAGCCCATCACGTCTGTGTTAGCGCTCTGAAACCTAGGAGCGAATCTTTTTGAGATGTTGGGGGGTCTCACCTGTGAGCTGGAGAGCCAGTGAGAGGCCAGCGCTGCCACTTTTCGGCAAGGCCTGATGAACCACAAGCCAACTAGGCAGCGGTGAGGCCACGGGCAGGCCTTCCCCGGCATCAAGGCCCTGGTGGCGGAAGTCTTGCCAGCTGAGAGCTGCCAGCCAATCAGAGGCTGGCAGCTCTTGTGCTCAGCAGTGCCACTGGGGAGGCTGTGGCTACTGCTGGAAAGACAGGCACCGGAGACCAGGATGACAGAGCGACCCAGGCCACATTTAAATAATATGGGGGTGGGTGGGTTTCATAGGGTGGGGAGCACAGGGAGAGAGGTGCGGTCAGGGGAGGGGCAGCTGCAAGGCAGATGGTGGATGACAGTGGTCCTCTCCCTACCCAATGTCCAGCACCCTCGATCAGGCACTGAGTGCCTTTGATCGAGCAACTCCCCCACTCCCAGGAGGCCAGCTGGCCACACATTTTTAACTGCCATGCATGTGGCATGGTGACATGCCCACCCACCTCTGGGTTAACACCAGCAATGGCGGGATGAGACCCTTAAGTGGTCATTAATTGGCCACTTAAGGGCCTCAATTGGTGGTGGAATGGGAAAGCCGCCTTCTTGAGCTGCTGCAGTCCATGTGGTGTAGGTACACCCACAGTACTGTTAGGGGATTACAAAAGTTTGACCCAGCAACAGTGAAAAATGGCGCTATAGTTCCAAGTCAGGATATGTGTGACTTGAAGGGGAACTTGCAGGTGGTGTTCCCATGCATCTGCTATCCTTATCCTTCTAGGTATAGAGGTCATGGGTTTGGAAGGTGCTGTCTAAGGAGCCTTGGTGAGTTGCTGCAGTGTATCTTGTAGATGGTACACACTGCTGACACTGTACATCGGTGGTGGGGGGATTGAACATTGAAGATGGTAGTTGGGGTGTCAATTAAGTGGGCTGCTTTGTCCTGGATGGTGTTGCGCTTTTTGAGTGTTGTAGGAGCTGCACTCATCCAGGCAATTGGAAAGTATTCCATCACACTCCTGACTTGTGACTTGTAAATTGTGGACAGGCTTTGGAGGGTCAGGAGATGAGTTACTCACCACAGAATTCCTAGCCTCTAACCTGCTTTTGTAACCACAGTTTTTATATAGCTGTTTGGTTCAGGTTCTGGTCAATGGTAACACCCAGGATGTTGATAGGGTGGGACTCAGTGATGGTAATGCCATTGAATGTCAAGGGATGATGGTTAAATTCTCTCTTGTTGGAGATTGTCATTGGCTGGCATGTGGGTGGGGTGAATATTACTTGTCATTTAACAGTCCAAGCCTGGATATTGTCCAGGTCCTGCTGCATTTGGACATGGACGGCTTCAGTATCTGACGAGTTGTGAACTGTACTGGACAATGTGCAATCATCAGAGAACATCCACACTTCTGACTTTATGATGGAAGAAAGGTTATTGATGCAGCAGCTGAAGGTGGTTGGGCTGAGGACATTACCCTGAGGAACTCCAGTAGCAGTATCCTGGGACTGAGATGATTGTCTCCATCAACTACAACCATCTTTCTTTGTGCTAGGTGTGACTCCAACTAGTGGAGCATTTTCCCCCTGATTCCCACTGACTCCAAATTTTCCAGGGCTCCTTGATGCCACACTCAGTCAAATGCTGCCTTGAGGGCAGTCATCCTCACCTCACCTTTGGAGTTCAGCTCTTTTGTCCATGTTTGGGCCAAGGCTATAATGAGGTCAGAAGCTCAGTGATCCTGGAGGAAGCAAAACTGAGTGTCAATGAGCAGGTTATTGTGAGTAAAAGCTTGATAGCACTGTCAATGACCCTTTCATCACATTGTTGATGATCGAGAGTAGACAGATGGGGTGGTAATTGTCTGGGTTAGGTTTGTCCCACTTTTTGTGGACAGGACATGCGTGGGTAATTTTCCACATTGCCAGGTAGATGCCAGTGTTGTAGCTGTACTGGAATGGCTTGGCTAGGGGCATGGCAATTTCTGGAGCACAGGTTGTCAGTACTATTGCCAGGATATTGCCAGGGCCCATAGTCATTGCAATATCCATGCCTTCAGCCGTTTCTTGATATCATGCGAAGTGATTCGAATTGGCTGAAGACTGGTGCAGTAATTATAATTCTCTTTAGTGTGTAATGTACCGAGCCACTCTTACTGATGGAAATTGAAGTCTCCCAACAAGAGTACATTCTGTGCTCTTGCCACCCTCAGTGCTTCCTCCAAGTGGTGTTCAACATGGAGAAGTACTGATTCATCAGCTGAGGAGGTCGGTAGGTGGTAATCAGCAGGAGGTTTCCTTGCCCATGTTTGATCTGATGCCATGAGACACCATCGGGTCCGGAGTCAATGTTTAGGACTCCCAGGGCAACTCCCTCCAGACTGTGTTGTCAACTCTGCTGGGTCTGTCCTGCAGGTAGGACAGGATGTACTCAGGGATGGTGATGGTGGTGTCTGGGACATTATCTGTAAGGTGTGATTCTGAGTATGACTATGCTAGGCTGTTGCTTGACTAGTCTGTGGGACAGCTCTCCCAATTTGGTTGAAGTCCCCAGGGGTTAGTAGGGAGGTCTTTGCAGGGTCAAAAGGCTCAATGCGCCATTGTCGTTTCCAGTGCCTATCTTGCTTTATACCTTTTTGACTTTTCTGTAGCCATTTGGTACGATTGAGTGGTTTGCTAGGCCATTTCAGAGAGCAATTAAGAGGCAACCACATTACTGTAGATCTGGAGGGACCTAGGCCAGACCAAGTGGATTTCCTTCCCTTAAGGCCATAGTGAACCAGATTTTTACGATATTTGATGATAGTTTTATGGTCACCATTGCCGAAACTAGCTTTTATAATTCCAGATTTATAAATTAAATTTAACTAGCCGCCCTGGTGGAATTTGAACACATGTCTTCAGGGCATGAGCCTGCATCTCTGGAATACTAGTCCAGTGACATTACCAGGGGGAGCTTCTCTCCCCCTCCCCCCTCCCCCCCCATGCTGGCCGACAAAGAGCTAATAGATTATCTGGTCATTATCACATTGCTGTTTGTGTGATCTTACTGTGTGCATATTGGCTGCTGTGTTTCCCACATTACAATGGTGACACCACTTCAAATGCACATTGTAGTCTGTGGAGCACTAGGGGGCATCCTGAAGTGGTGAAAGATGCTATATAAATGCAAGTTCTTCCTATTGTGATGTGATGTACATGCACCTTTAAGGGAGCATTTCTTAAACTGCTGTCAACCGCTACCCACCGCGAGACAGGATGTAATGTATAATCCCATGACTCTGTAGACAGAACACAGCAACAGTCCTCCAGGTCAGATGTACCTACACAGCCTCCCAGTTACCATTACCCGTATATAATCTCACCATCAAATAAAGAGCCCACGTTATTGTTTTACTAATCCTTGTCGTATGATTGGTACGTTTATGGTAAACAGAAGAACGCACCACTTTCTTTCTCCAGGGAGCGATCTGTGGCGAGACCGCCTCACACTGTGGGTGCCCTGACGTTCCACATGTGACGTTGGAACAAATACAGAGGCAAATCTCACAGGTGCGCATTTACCTGGCGCAGGCAAGCCCACTCCGCACAAGAATAGATCGAGGAGGTTGGGTAGCAAAGGGGTGGAGGTGGCCTCTGGAACAGTGATTATCCCCGTGTTGGGGGAGAATTCTCCCGGTGTGCTGCTGTTTACACTGTGTCTCCAGGGAATTTGCCAACATTCTACCAAAGTCACGGCTTCACAATTAGGTGAGCCTAATATTTAAACAAAACCCGCCTGCGTTTAAACAATAATTAAAGTAAAAAAATCGCTCCGAATGGTGCCAATTGAAATGCTGTGTTTTTAACAGGCTTGATAATCAAAGCAATAATTAAAGTCACTTGTAACAATAGGATTTATTTAGGCATTCTGCAGCAAAGATCATTTTCCAACAGTGGATCGCAAATCCTAACATTGGAGTCTAGTTTGCCCAAATAGGCTACTGATTAGATGATTCTGTAACATTTCTTCACGTTCCTTGAGAGGTTTATAGTTTGGGAATGAAAATAGAAAATGCTGGAAACACTCAGCAGGTCCAGCAGCACCTGTGGAGTAAGAAAGTGGATTAACACTTCAGGTTGATGACCATTTGTCCGATGGCTAACTCTCTGCCCAGAGGCTGCCAGACCTCTGAGTATTTCCAGTGCTGATCCTGCTGCCACACTTTTCTCTTGGCAGCCTTGTGTTTCCCCTTTGACATTTTTATGACGTGGTGAATAGCACACTAAGAAATTTTTACTGAAAAGTGTTAATCTGTGCACCACAAGAGTAAATTAAACTTACCGTAAATCGCGGCATATAAATCAACTCAGTTTATAAGATGACTCAATTTTTCCAGCCTTAACAATCATGTTTTTGCATATACTCGACCCCCCACCCCCCAACCTTTCAGCCACAACATGCTGTACTCGCATTAGTCGTCAGCCTCTATAACTGGGTGTAAGGGTTCAAGCAGCTATATTGCAAAGATGTGTGGAAATTTAAGACATGCTCACTCTTTGCATTGGACATTGGCAGCATTTCAAAATGGTGACCACCTACACTCACGCCGGAGGTCCGCTTTCATACTTTCATATAAGTCGACCCCCATTTTTGGAGGGATTTCTCGAGGCTTCAAAGGTCGACTTATGTGCCAAAATCTATGGGAGCTATCCAGTCACAATTACCTTGCTGTTTGTGGA
This sequence comes from Cetorhinus maximus, assembly GCF_964194155.1. Taxonomy (NCBI): domain Eukaryota; kingdom Metazoa; phylum Chordata; class Chondrichthyes; order Lamniformes; family Cetorhinidae; genus Cetorhinus; species Cetorhinus maximus. Next base: position 9,680,169 of record NC_135895.1, read on the forward strand.
ACCTCACTCTCTGCAAACTTTGAAGAAGATCTGTTCAAGTGGATGACAAAGTTTCCACGGTGCTATTCAATGAGGAGCAGAGTCCTGCCAGTGTCCTGGAGCACTTTTCCCACAATCTACAATAAGGAAAACAGAACAACCAGTCATAAATAAAAGAAGGATTTGCATTCATATCTTTCCTTTCATTACTGCAGGACATCTCAAGATGATGACGTACTTTTAAAGTGGTACATTTTGGCCGGGTGAATGAGGAGAGACAATACGAAGTGAAGGGAACAGTCCTAATGGGGCTGTAGGCGATGAGGGATCCAGGATCATATGTGTACAAATCACTGAAGGTGGTAGGACAGGTTGAGAGCCTGGTTAATGAAGCGTATGGATTCCTCGGTTTTAGAAATAAGGGCATAGAGTTCAAAAGCAAGGAAGTTATGGCCAACTTTTATAGAACACAGGTCCGGCCTCAACTATCCGATTCTGGGAACTGCATTTTAAGATGGATCTAAAAGCATTAGAGCGGGTACAGAAAAAAGTTCCGAGAACGGTTTCAGGGATGAGAGATAGATTGGATAAGCTGGGAATGTTCTCCTTAGAAAAGATTGAGAAGAAATTTGAGAGAGGGGTTCAAAATCATCAGGAGTCTAGGTAGAGTAGATAGGGAGAAACTGTTCCCATTGGTGGAAGGATCGAGAACCAGAGGGCACAGATTTAAGGTGATTGGCAAAAGAACAAAGGGCGACATGAGGAAAAGCTTTTATATGTAGTGAGTGGTTAGGATCTGGAGTGCACTGTCTGAGATTCTGTCAAGGCCTGAGAAAGAGAAATGGGTGATGATCTGAAGAAATAAAAAAACGTCAGGGCTCCAGGGAAAATCCTGGGAAGTGGGACTAGCTGAAATGCTCTTGCAGAGAGCTGGCATGGACACGGTAGGTGGCCTGGCCCCCTTCTGTGTTTTAAATATTCTATGATTCAATGATTATATAAAGTGTAGACACCCAGCAGTCAACTTACACCCATTGCCCAAAAACTGGACCAAATTAGCCTTATAACTACTATGGTAACAAGAACACAGGCTGCAAATTCTGCAGCAAATAACTCATATTATTGTCTACCCAAAGCCTGTCCACCATCTACAAGGCACAATAAGGAGTGTGATGGAATACTGTCCACTTGCTTGGATGAGTGTAGCTCCAAAAACTCTCAAGTAACTTGACATCATCCAGGACAAAGCAGCCCACTTGATCGGCAGCCCATTCACCACTTTAATCTTTCACTCTCTCTACCATCTGTGCCGAGCGGCAGTGATGTGTACTGTTATGACCCCAGCTGATGTTACCACTGGACAAGCCAGGTCCCAGGTTGGAACCCAGCTTGCTAGACCCTAACTTTTATTTCTTGTTTAGGAATGTGGAGGGCGGCTACTGAACAGAGTCACAGGAGTCAGCTGATGAACTTTTAACAAAGAATAAAACATTTATTAAGCAAGAAAAGATGAACAATGACACAATACTCCTTTACCCACAACTATACCTTTACAGATTTGTAAGGATAGTACAAGTTGCAAAAGCTACCTTATACTCTAATGTTCACAGTAGATACACAGTCCATGTAAACCAATAGGTGACCTGTGGTCAGACACACCACACTCTGAAACCAAATGTCAGATGCCACCCCAAACAGATGTTATGGGTCCCTCATCACATCCCCTGGACGCTTGTCACACCATGAGCCAAGCAGTCTCACTAAACTCTGTCTTTCACAAAAGGGTTTCCAATTTCCACTCTCAAAGGACCCATTTTGGAATGACGCTTTCCCAAATGACGCTTTCTCTCGGATGCCTTCCACAAGGGTCCACCTCCAGGGTTTCGAACTTTCCTTCCGATGTTCCTCTTCCCTGGATCAGCATATGCATTCAGGTTTCCTTCCATGCACTCTCTCTCAGATACCCAGCCATGCCAACAGAACACCACTGCTTCACATGCCCATAGCAAGGAGTCACCAACTTTTTGGCTGTCTCCTCAAATCTTCTGGTTTCTCGCAAGCCTATTTTGCCTTAAGTCTGCTTCCTGCAGATTTCTCTCTCTAAACTTGGGGCCTTCCTCTCTGCTCTTTGCTTTCATTTTCACTGAACAGGGTCTTGTTCCAGATTCCTGTCCTTGTCCTTTTATTTAACTTAAAGGGCTTCTTGGGACCATTCTCTTTTTCCTTTTGGACCTGCTCCCTGCAGTTCCCGCTCCCAGTAGACGGCTCACAACTTGGTATCTCCCTTGAGATCCAGAACTCACTTGACAGTCATTGCTACTTTGACTTTAGAACAACCCATCTAAAATTATTAGACTTACTTTTCTCAGCAACCTGCTGGTATGTCCAGCTGGAGAGAGACTTAAACTGCTTCCTTCACCTTAGAGCATAATCACCAACAGAACTCAAACTGCTTTCAGTTTCTCTGCATCGATGGGTCCCTCTCTCTGGACCCTGTTGCTAGGCAACAGCATAGCTTTCCTACCTTATGTTTGTTTTAACTTCCCTTCAAGAGTCATAAAACTTCATTAGAATACAGACATCTTTTAAACTGAAACTAAAACTCAAGTTCCCCCCTTTCTTAACACACAAATACAGAAACACAAATCAAACTTAAACTTAAAAGGTAAAACTCATTCCTAACGCCCACAAATACAAATATAACTTACTTAAACTATATCTAGTTCCTTAACAGTACCATCTACAAGATACACCATAGCAACTCAGTAAGGCTTCTTTGGCAGCACCTCCAAAACCTGGAGCCTCTACCACCTAGAAGAACAAGGGCAGCAGGTGCATGGGAACACCACCACCTGCAAGTTCCCCTCCAAATCACACACTGTCCTGACCTGGAACTGTATCGCTGTTCCTGCACTGTCACAGGGTCAAAAACATGGAACTCCCTTCCCAACAGCATTGTGGGTGTACCTACACAACATGGACAACAGCGGGTCAAGATGGTAGCTCATCACCGCATTCTCAAGGGAAATTAGGGATGGACAACAAATGCTGGTCTCGCCAACAACAGTCACATACTACAAACAAATAAAACAAAGCTTTCATAAACAGCAATGAGATAGTAACTAGATAATATATTTCAGTGATGTTGGTTGAGAGATAAATATTGAACAAAGCACTATAGGGAGAACATCTTTGCTCTTTGGAAAAAAGCAACAGAATCTTTTAACATTAGAGGGTAGACTAGACCTCAGTTTAACTTTTCATCTGAAAGACAGCACCTCTAATAATCCAGCTCTGGGAGTCTTAACCTATGTTATACAGTTATGTCCATGCATTTATTTGAACCCACAACTTTCTAATGCAAAGGCCAGAGTGCTACCAATGAGCCCTGGCTCACATATTAATGAGCTGAATTATGCAATGGCCTGTGGGATCTTTCTGTGTCAAGAATGGCTCTCCAAATGAAGGTCAGTACCTTTTTAGAAAAAAAAAACTGAATTATTCATCATTTAGCATGTTCCTGAGACATATGGTAAGATGTTTTATAAACACAAGCCCTCCTTTATCTTCTTCTAGTTGTAAAGCATAGCACGTGTAATCTCTGAAATGTTCTGAGGGGCTTTCTTTCTTATAAATAGCAAGTTTAATGTTTAATGTCATAAAGCAGGACAGTTCTATACCATCTCTGTGTGTAACCATGACACTTAACTGATTTATCATTGTTACAGAAGAAAAAACATTAAACTTTGAGCTGGATCACTTCAAACAAAATACTATTTTAAAAAGATTACTAATTACATGGTCAAATAATATTTATGCTTTTCATCAAAAATAACAGTTTTTTTTGGCTCTCTTTTTATGTCAATAGTGCTCATGAAAGATTCCCTTTGAACTCCACACTTGGTTTGCATTTTAATTCACTTTGATACTCTCACCTCAAAGAGTTCTCGGAAAGGCTATAAGGCATATTTACATGTCCAATGGTGACTTCAGGAGTGACAGTCTACTTAGTGAGAGGCCCAACCAAGAAGGGAAACCTGTTTTGCTTAAGAAAAATAGTTTTTCTGCGATTAAAAATTGGGCAAATATACTTTTGAAATAAGAGGGGTCATTTGCTGTAAGAGATGCTCCTGGTTACACGCTCTGGTAGTTTGGTGGATATGCTACTAGACAAGTAACCATTGTTAACAACAACTTGAATTTCATTGCACCTCCGATGTGGTAAAATGTTCCATAACAGAAACATTATTAAGCAAAATTTGAGACCAGGCAACATAAGGAGATGTTGGAGCAGGCGACCAAAAGTTTAATCCGAGAGGTGGGTTTCAAAGCGTATTTTAATGGAGAAGATAGAAGTGGAGAGGATTAGGGAGGGAATTCCAGACCATGGACCCTAGGCAGCTGCATGCACAGCTGCCAATGGTGGGACGATGGAAATCAGGGATGGGCAAGTGGCCAGGGGTTTGTGCACTGGCATCAGGCAAAAGATGGTCATGATAGGTGGTAGACTATTGAAAAAACTCAACCAGATGCATAGCCACTGTTCGAGAGGAGAGTCTGCCCTCCATATGTGACCTGGAAGACATTTGACCATGTGATTAACTCTTACCACCCTTTGAAGCAGCCAACCTCAGTTGTAAGAACAATCGCTGTGGCCAACAATTAGCAATGCGCCATTACTTGCTGACGGTGCCCACCTCCTGAGCATCACATCTGTACCATCTGCTAATTCTGATGTAATGTCGCAGACATGAAATGTTAACTCTATTTCCCTCTCCACCGATGCTGCCTGGTCTGCTGACTGCTTCCACAACTTAACGGCTTTTCCTTAAAAATAAGGCTATGGTTTTTAAATGTAGATGATCGTGTAATACGATGGTTCAGTGCTTCCCATCACATCACTGAATGTGTCATTTGGCCTACAATTGTCTCATTGCACATCAGGCTGCTGTAGTGCTCTCCAAAACTTGGCGCAACCAATCCCATTTTGAAAGTAATGCACATGGGTTGTTATATTTTGCTAGTTTCCCACAGCACTCCCTTTGTTCCATTTGAGATCATAAATTTTGGCAGCACCGAAGGAGGCCATTCAGCCCATTGTGCCTGTGCTAGCTCTTTGAAAGGGATAACCAATTAGTCCCATTTTCCTGCTCGTTCCCCATTGCCCTGCAAAATTTCCCCTTTAAGTATATTTTTAGAACCATATCTTCAAGAGCTATGTTTTCTTTTAACATTTGGAAGGACGTTGCATTATTTGGACACTTGGGAACTGACTTTTTTTTTGAAAAGCAGTCATAAGTTCATCTTGGGCTGTGGGCAAGCATGCCTTTTCCAAGAAATTACATGACATTAACTACATGACCAGCATGGCAATTGTGGAGGAGAGCTATTTGTTTATTTGTAGTGCAAACACTTTAATTGCTGGAAAAAAAAACACTAGTTTAAAGGCAAAGGTCTTAGCAATTTACAGGCAATCACCTGATGGAGATGAGCTTTATCTTTTGAACTTGGCGTTTTGAACTCAGTTGGGAATAAAGTGAGAAGCGGGAGAGCTGCCCAACTTGCGCTCTCTTTGACTTGCCTGAAGTACAGTGTGGTTATCTGTACCCAGCTAGAAATCCTCGTCTCAGTGGAACTTTTCTGTATTTGGAAACTCAAGAGGCTGAGAGGTAAAGGAGGTCCCAAGGATTGATCCGGCTCAATTCTCCTCCACACCGAAGCTCCATTGGTGAGAACGTCCAGATACCTACTAGGATTAGTATTCAGTCTTCAGACGAGCGTGAACCAGATTGATGACATCGAAAAAATTCAAACTTTATCCTTTTCATAAAGTTTATTTTGCAACTGACCATCTACGCAGAGACTATTTGTTTGTGTGTGTGTGTGTGTGTGTGTGTGTGTGCGCTAGGAATTTTATAAGGGAAAGATAGTTACACTTCCAAATTGTGTGTTAACCATTTCTTGCAACTTGTTTTTTTAAAAAAAGAAGTTTCGTTACACAATAAATCAATCGTTCAAGTTTATCGATAGAAGCTTGGTTGAGGTCGCTTTTATTCTGCATCCAACAGCAGCGAAGGGAAATAATTGGCCATTTTGGTGAGTGAATTAAATATTTACACTAATGGTACGACTTGTGGAGTAGTGGGGCGAGATAAACTGCGCACTCCTCCCATCCCGGCCCTAGCAATATATCCAAATTTTTGAAAGCTACCACAGAGCCTGGTTCCACCAGCCTTTCAGGCAGTGCATTCCGGATTACACAGTTGCTGTGTAAAAAAATTCTCCCCGTTTCCCTGAGATTCTTTTACCAATTGACCCAAATCTCGGTCCTTTGGTTATTGATCATCCTGTCGGTGGAAACATTTTCACCTTATTTACACCGTCAAAACCTGTCCTAATTTTGAAATGAAATTAAACTGGTAAGGGCTGTGTGAATCTGAATCATATGGACACAAAAGAGCCTGGCTATTTCCTGGTCCATGCTGAATTAGGTTACACTCAGAATGGAAAGAACACTACAATTGGCATCTGTCTCCCTGGGGTCAGGCAGAAATCAGCACAGGTACGTGCTGCTGTACTCTCCAGTTATGTGTCAGCAGTGGCTCAGTTGGTAGCTAGCACTCATGGCTGACTCAGAAGGTCCTACTTCAGAGACTTGAGCACAAAAATCTAGGCTGACAGTTGGGTTCCCTACTGAGGGAATGCTGCACTGTCAGAGGTGCTGTCTTTCACATGATACATTAAACTCAGGCTCTGTTTGCCCTCACAAGTGGACGTTAAAGATCTCATGCTGCCATTTTGAATAAGAGCAGGGATGTTATCTCCAGCATCCCTGGTCAACATTTATCCCCCAACCAACATCATTTTTCTATTTGTGGGACTTGACTGAGCATAAATTGGCTGCTGAGTCTCCGACATTACAACAGTGCATACTCTTCAAAATTGGCTGTAATGCACTTTGGGATGTCCTGAGGTGTTAAAAGGCACGATATGAATATAAGCTTTTCTTTCTTTCAATTAATGTCCCGCGATCTGGGCTAGGATGCTCCAGCTGTGTGAGAACGGGATAAGGCTTAGCTGTGGTGCAGATGAGTAGCCCTCTGGATGCTCAATGCAGGGGAAAGAGCAGGGGAATGGAACTTACTGGGCAACTCGTTCAAAGGGTTCTTGCGCTGAAGCCTTCTTCTACGCTGCAAGGTTATATGATTGCATTTAGAAGATAGAAATGATTGCTGGAAAATGGCAAAAATGATGACACCCAGAAGTTGCTTTCATGTAGCTGTACTCAGTTTGAATATAGGGGAGGCAATGGAGCAGTGGTATTGTTGCTGGACTAGTAATCCAGGGACCCAGAGTAATCCTCTGGGGACCTAGATTCAAATCTTGTCATAGCAGATGGTGGAATTTGAATTCAATAAAAATATCTGAAATTAAAAGTTTAATGATGACCATGAAACAGTTGTTGATTGTTGTAAAAACCCATCTGGTTCACTAATATCCTTTAAGGAAGGAAATCTGCTGTCCTTACCTGGTCTTGGCTACACGTGTCTCCAGACCCACAGCAATGTGGTTGACTCTTAAATGCCCTCTGAACAAGGGCAATTCGGGATGGGCAATAAATGCTGGCCGAGCCAGCGATGTTCACATCCCAGGAATGAATCCAAAAAAAATCAACATATTTTGGGCAGGGCTTGGGAAATTAAGAAGTCAAAAATACATAAATTAAACTGTATTTTCCTTTCGAATATCACAAGGATTCAGAAAGCACGGTAATAACTGCAAAGATAGTCAACCTCTGTGCTAGAATCTGATCTTATTTTATCCTTAAGAACATAGGAAAAGGAGGAGGCTATTCTAGTTCTGTTCAATTAGACCATGGTTGATCTGTATTTTAACTCCAACCACCCACTTTGGTTTGGTAAGCTGTAATTGCAAGTATTAGTGTTCATACAAAAATCTATCAATCTCAGAACTGAAATTTTCAATTAACTCCTAGTCTCATCAACCTTTTTTAGGGAAGAGGGTTCCGGACTTCCACTAAAAAGTAAAAAAAAACTTGCATTTATATAGTGCCTTTAATGATCACCCAAAGTGCTTTGAACCAATGAAGTACTCAAAGTGTAGTCATGCTGTGATAAAAGAAATGTAACTGCCAATTTGCTCACAGCAAGTTCCCGCAAACAGTAATGTGATAATCTGACCAGATAATGTTTTTTGTGATGTTGATTGAGGGATAAATATTGACCTCATGGGGGATAACTCCTCTGCTCTCTTTCCAAATTGCACCATGGGATCTCTTATGTCCATCTGAGAGAGCATAGGGGGCTTCAATTTAACACCTCGTCCAAAAGACAGCACCTCCAACAGTGCAGCACTCCCCTCCACTGGAATGTCAGTGCTGGTTGTTGCAGGAGATTTGGCGGCGCAGTCAAAAGTCCGTTGACTTTCGACGCGACTGGATGATCCCGGCGGTGGGCAGGACCAGAAATTCCCACCCCTAGTGTGAAACTTGAATCTACAATCATCTGTTCTTATAGGTGTGAATGCTACCCACTGAGCCAAACCTGACATTTCTTTCATTTAAAGGAGTGCTTCTCGATGTCAATTCTGAATGGCCTAGCCATTCAGATCTTATGTCATGTCCTATTGTTCTAGACTACCCTACACCCCCTGACCACCACCTTGTTCCTTATGCCTGTGCCAAAAACTTCGGAACAAATAGTTTGTGAGAGTATTTGTGCAGTTTAACTATGGGGAACTGGCTAAATCCTTTCAGCCCCTTGCTTGCTGCTTATCATAGAGCTCTTTACTGAAACGATATTGCGCAATGCCCCACTTCGATGTAGCAGAGCATTGGAGATCAATTTCCCTCGCACTCTGCCATCCATTAAATATGTTTCCAGTACAGCCGAGACTTGAGGCTAATGGCAGAAAATTCATGGGAGCAACACAGCACCAAACATGGCACCTCAGCGTCTCCAGAGGCATACACAAAACAAAGAGAGAGCTCTCTAACATCAGCACGGGAACTTGGAGCTTAGATCAGTTCCATCAACTTACCTTATGCGTGGAGCACTGCAAGTGTTCCAGGGCTGCAGCGATGGGCAGAGATAAGTCTAACCAGCTTCTGCTGACACCTCAACTCAGCCTTTTCTGTATCCCCCACCATAATTTTTTTGATTCCCCTCTGCTACCCCTACCCGCCCCCCTCAATCCCTTCATTTCTTTTATTTCCCTTCTTGCTGAGATGCTGTATATAATCGAGAAATGGTTGACCTCATTGAAAAGTCGACCCCCAACTTTTGGCCAAAAATATTATTTGTTTATTGTGTATCCCATCTAAAAGTTGATGCCTGATGCTTAGCTAAAAAAATCCAAACTCTTTGCACTTACCATCCGCTCGCCGCTGAAGTCAAACTCGCCCTAGTGCAAACCTATTCTTTGGAAGGATCATGGAACAACACACCACTGAAGGTGGCTGTTCAGCTCCTCGTGGCCGCACATGTCAACACGTGATGTCAAGGCTACGTTTGGGAACAGTCTCTGAGCTGGTAATGCTGTAATAGCGAGACAATGGGAGGGGGGCGGATTTCAACCCCTCCAAACTACTCTCGTGTAAATGTAGACCCCCCTCCCTGCTTTTTGGCTAAAAATTCAGTCTTAGAAACAACTTTTACACGAGTAGATAGAAAGGATCAGCTAACATTCACAGTGATCCTTTTGTATCTTTCATTTATTTAGCACCTTTCACATCTTCAGGACATCCTAAGGTGTTTTACAGCCAATTAAGTACTTTTGAAGTGTAGTCACTGTTGTAATGTAGAAAATGTGACAGCCAATTTGCACACAACAATCTCACACACCAGCAATGAAAATGATCAGGTCATGTGTTAGTCGTGGGAAAAAACGTCGGTCAGGATAGTGCGAGATGTTCCCTGCTTTCCGTTGAATAGTGCTGGGGGACCTTCATATCTAACTGAGAGGGTTGAAGGGACCTCAGTTTAATGCCTCACCTAAACGTTGGCACCTCTGACTGTACAGCACTCCCTTTGTACTAAACTGGGGTGTTGGTCTAGGTTTTGTGATCAAGTCCCTGGAGTGAGATTTAAACCTACAACCTTCTGACTCAGAGACAAGAGTGCTACAGTTCAGCTACAGCTGACACAGTGACACTGACTGTCACATGGGCACCCTCTGGCACCCCGCCCATAAGTGGCCGTCCTTTGAAGGTATTCCTCCCCTTTGAACGTTGCAAAGTTATTTATTCAATGGGGAACATTACAGCTGAACCAACTCCGGTCCCCAGGCAAGAGCAGCAGTTGGGTGACTTCAATGGGCCTCAGTCATGCTAGGTTAGGGAGGGGACCAAGAAACAGCAAGGTTGTTAGCATTTAATCATTACTCATCAACTCTGTAAACATCCAGTCCCTGATGCCAACTTACTGATGTCCTGTTGGAGCTGTGGGTGGAAATTAGTGGTCCTCCGGCCCCTGGTAGTGGACTATAACTTGGTTCACATCAGGTGAGCTTTCAAAGAGTGGAGGGGAGGGACAGAAGTGAGGGTGGGGTGGTAGCTCCATTTCTCAGCTGGACCAACATAACGTCATAAATACCGGGGTTCTCTGTGTTCAAATTGAAGACTAGTCAATAGTCCTAGTCTGTTCTGCAAAAGGGCACCTTCTGCTTAATACCTTCGAAACTATTGCAAAAGCAACTGCAGAGAACATCTGTTTTAATGGCCTCAACACCATTGCTTCACTGGAGTAATAAAATGTGACAGAAGCGATGAAGTGGAAATTAACACTGATGAAGGGTCCATACCGACTTATCATTGCTTGTCACAAACACTGGCAGACCAGCTCAGCATTCCTATTGTATTTGATTCAAAATGGCTTGAGTTGTGTTCACACAATTAGGATCAGCTAACATTCACAGTGATCCTTTTGTATTTGCAGCTCTTTGAGAACACCGCGTTCCTCCAAACTCTGACCTCTTTGTATCCCTTGTTTCCTTCACTCTACCATTGGCGACTCTGCCTTCAGCATTTAGGCCCCAAACCCTGGAGCTCCTTCTCTAAGCCTCTCTACCATTCTCTCTCTCTTCCTTAAAGCCTGCCTACCTCTTTTTTCAAAGCTTTTGGTCAACCGTGCCTCATCTCCTTCTTTGACTTGATGTCAATTTTTCTCTGATTCATGCTTTAGTGAAGGACCTTGAGACATTTTACAAACTCAAAGGCACTAAATAAATGTCAATTGCTTTCATTGTTGAATTTACCCCGGGCTGACATCACAAAGCTCTTGTCTACCTAAATGGTCCCAGGCGAAATGTTTTTGCACCATCTTAGCCCAATGGACACAGCTCAGATAGGGCACAAAATGCTGACAACAATCAGGGAGGTCGTAAGCATGAAACAAAAACAAAATGCTGGGAATACTCAGCAGGTCAGACCGCATTAGTGGAGAGAGAAACATTTCAGGTCGATGACCTTTCATCAGAACCGGTCAATCCGAAACGTTAATTCTGTTTCTCTCTCCACAGATGCTGCCAGACCTGCTGAGTTTTTTTCCAGCATTTTCTGTTTTCATTTCAGATTTTGAGCACCTCGCAGCGTTCTGCTTTTTGAAGTTGTTAGCATGATTGCTGGGCAGAGAAAGAACATTTGCATTGATGTAACTGGCGATAGTCTCCGGAGACTGGGGCAAAGACACATGAAGGATGAAGGGAGCTCCAGTCAGTATCACGTTGATGTTGAATGTAACTGCCAAATATATAAAAATATTCTGTATTAATGAGGTATGAACATTCAATAAGCTGGCTGAATGCAAGCATTTACTGTCAATATTAATATTGGGGAATCTGGAAAAAATACTGTCCCTTTGCTCCTGGGTCACGAGTCCAAATCCAGCCTAACTGAGTGGCTGAAAGTTCCATCTAGATCACTAAGTTAAATACAGAGGGGATTGTGGCAAAGTGGTGTTATCCATAGGCAAGCAATCCAAAGTCCCTCACTAATGTCTGGAGCGGTGGGCTCGAACTTCACCATGACAGTTAATACATCTGGAATATCAAGCTTGTCTCATTGGTGGTGGTCATGAGTTTATTGTAAAAACCCATTTGGTTCACTAATGTCCCATAGAGAAGGAAATCTGCTCTCCTTACCTGGTCTGTCCTATTTGTGACTTCAGATCCACAGCAATGTGGTTGACTCTTAACTGTCCTACGAGATGGCTGAGCAAGTCACTTGGTTCAAGGGCAATTGGGGGTGGGCAATAAATGCTGGCCTGGCCAGCAATTTTAACCTGACAGACAAGAGAGCATAAATAATCAAACAATTAATCTTTGGGGCATGGATCTCATGAGTTTAACGCTCTCCCTTGGGTATGAGCTAATGGGGGGGTTGGGAGTGGGCTAATGTCGGGGGGAAGGCTCTGGGTGGAGAGCCCATCACCTTCCTGGCTCTGTCTAATTAAGACTTGGAATGGCCTTCACACCCGGAGATCAATTAAGCCCTTAAGTGGCCACTTAAGGACTTCATCGTGCCACTTCTGGTATTCAACCAGTGGCAAGTGCAGGCCACCCCATGTTGGCAAGCAGGCAGGTGAACCCTGGCAGGCATGTCTGCAGCCTGGTGGGGGTGGGGGGGGGGTCCCTCGTTTTTGGGCATCCTGTGCCCGGCAGACCGACCCACTGGCAGCAAGTGAGGGACCCGCGGGAAGCTACCCCCTACAGCAAACTCATCTGCTTCTTCGCCTCCCCTGACTGGCCCTGGTGGTCCCGCCTCTTTCCTGCATTCCGGGGCAGCAACAATCCCCAGCCTCGGGCCTCCGATAGTACCAGCAGCAGCCACTGCTTCTGATGGCGCTGCTGGTACTAAAAGAGCTCCTGGCCTCTGATCAGCTGACAGCTCTTGGAGGCAGGATTTTTCCCATATCGGAGGTGGGAACCCCAACAGCAGCCAGCAGACCGCCTGATTGGGATTTAATCCCGACAGAACTCCCGGAAATGGTGGCCATTAAATTACACCCACAGGATCTGGTGGCTGGTGAGGCGGTAGTGGCCTGGTATTGCTTCCTGTGGCATCTTTCCACTCATTTGACAGGAGGGCTGTGGAAATCCCGCTTTTCTCCCAGCGTCTGTGTGGCATCTTTTGCCAAAGTTAGGGTGGGCGAGCGAGAGAACCTCCATTATAGATTGATGAAAGTAGTTTTTTTATAAAATAAACACATTTTGTGCATGATATTGGCAGGATTTCTGCCCTATTTTTAACTCCCAGCCATCCTATGTGCTGAGATCACACATTATCTTCAGAACAGGCAAAGCCTTCAGAAATAGTTCAGGGAATTTATGTAGCGCTATTCACAACCTCAGGATGTCCCAAAGCGCTTCACAGCCAATTAAGTCCTTTTTAAAGTACAGTCACTGTCGTTGGAAACACGGCAGCCAATTTGTGCACAGCAAGCTCCCACAAACAGCAACAAGATCATGACCACATAATCTGTTTTTTGCGATGTTGGTTGAAGGATAAATATTGGCCAGGACGCTGGGGATAACTGCACTGCTCTTCTTTGAATGAATACCAGGGGACCTTTTACATCTGCCTAAGAGGGCAGATGTGGCTTGGGTTTAACGTCATATTCAAAGGATAGCAAATTGAACATAGCAGAACTCCCTCAGGGCTGAGCTGGAATGCCTGCCCAGGTTTTGTGCCTAAGTCTCTGGTGGGGCATGTGAACACATAACCTCTGACTCAGAGCTCAGAATACATCCCACGGAGCCATGGCTAGCGTCTCACACATTGGTGAGGTTGGTCTGTGAAGAATCAGAAGAATTCAATGCAGAGTCTGAATCCGTCCTCCAGATCAATGATGTTCCAGAGCTGATTCAGTGCCACACAAATTTTTTGTCGTGCTTTTTTTTTTCTCTCTGTCAACTCTCTGCTCTCCTCTCCAGGGAAACTCTCCAGCCCCTCTTTACCTTTAAAGCCTGGGTAGCGTCAGGGTTCTTGCCTTCGTTCCAAGCCCGCGTGTGGAACCCTCTCCTACCACCGCCTCTCCCGAGCCCAAGAATGCCAAAGTCACAACTATGGGTCAATTGACTCAGCACTTGGGTTGCCAACACTGGTGATTTTTGTCCTGGAGGTTTCGTCCCATGACCTCCTGCCTCCAATTGTCCCACCTTCGTGCTCCCACCATTGTACAGTTTTGTTCACCTTATTTAAGGAGGGATATACTTGCATTGGGAGGCCTTGTGGCACCGTCTTGTAGAGTCACTGCCTCTGAGCCAGAAGCTCTGGGTTTAAGTCCCACTCCAGAGCTTGATGGCCAAGGAAAGTGCCTTCACAATGCAGTCAAACTGGTTGAATTTCAACCTGCAAATGCTCCTGGTCAGCCATGTGACAGAAAAGACATTGGAGCCTAAAACATGCATGTAAAAGTGCATGTTGCCACGGCAACCTGGACTACTTGGGGACATTGATTGGCTCAGTTGGCTGGTGTGGATCAGATTGGTGCCAACAGCTTGGGGTTTGATCCTTGCCCTGTCTAGGATGGATTTGGGACCTGCATCCTTGTTTTACCCGTGGTGGAGATCATGGCACTGTGGATCGGCCCTGCCTTTGGGCAGAGAACTCAAGAAGATACTTGCTTTGGGTGCAGTGCAGAGAAGGTTGACGAGGCTGATTTGCGGGACGAGGGGTTTGCCTTATGAGGAAAGTTTGAGCATTTCGGGTCCTATACTCCTTGGAGTTCAGAAGAATGAGAGATGGTCTTATTGAAACATATAAAATTCTGAAGGGGCTTGACATGGTAGATGCTGAGAGGATGTTTCCCTGTGTGGGGGAAGCTAGAACTAGGGGACATAGTTTCAAAATGAGGGGTCTCCCATTTAAAATGGAGATGAAGAGGAATTTCTTCACTCAGAGGGTTGTTAGTGTTTAGAATTCTCTCCCCCAGAGAGCAGTGGAGACTGGGTCATTGAATAGATTCAAGGCTGAGTTGGACAGATTTTGACCTATAAGGGAGTCAAGGATTATGGAGGGCAGACAGCAAAGTGGCGCTCAGGCTGCCATCAGACCAGCCATGATCTATTGAATGGCGGGGCAGGCTTGATGGACTGAGTGGCCTACTCCTGCTCCTATTTCTAATGATCTTGTGCTCATTGGTCACTCAACACAGACACCTTTGTGGTGCCCTGCCTGCCTACAGACTCTTCTTTACCTGATTGGATGAGTCTTGGATGTGAATCCACCATCTCAAACATTATTATCATTAATCAACAGCTGTTTTCGAAGAAAGTTAAGAAAACCTATAAATTCTTTTTTTTAATGCCTCAATGATTTTTTTTTTTATTTCCCTTGAGCTAATCGCAGCTGGTGCCCCCTGCAGATTCATTTTCAATCCCCGGAGTCTCCCGGCCAATCCTAGAGGGTTGCCAACCCTAACTTAGTAAAGACTGTGGGCTGGATTTTCAATCAGGGCCCTGGACATGGGGCCAAGTTCTGGGTTTGACACCCGCCGCCACCCCATGCTGAGCTTTAGGCACGTCCGCCGGGATTTCGAAACCTTCACACTTTAGGAAAGATGTGGAGGCATTAGAGACAGGGTGGAAAAGATTCATGAGAATGGCTCCAGGGCTGAGGGACTTCAGTGACATAGATAGACTGGAAGAAGTTGGAGAAGAGAAGGCTGGGGCAAGATTTGGTAGAGGTATTCAAAACCATGAGGGGCGTGGGCATAGCAGGTAGGGAGAAACTGTTCCCACTCGTGAAAGGATTGAGAACCAGAGGGCCCAGGTTTAAAGTGACTGGGAAAAGAAACGTCGGCATTATGAGGAAGAGGTGTTTTACGCAGCGAGTGGTTAAGGTCTGGAAAGCACGGCCTGGAGGCAGATTCAACAGAGGCATTTAAGAGGGAATTGGACTGTTACCTGAAAAAGAAGAACGTGCAGGGTTACTGAGGAGAAGGCGGGAGAACGGAACGAGGTGAATCGCTCATTTGGAGAGCAGACACCAAAGGCCACATGGCTCCTTCTGCACTTTAACAATTCTGTAAGTCTGAGATTAAAGGCCAGAAAGTGGGCTTGCCATCCAGTCAGGGGTGGCTGCTGAGGCAGGACTGAGAGACCAGCAGCCCCACTGGCCAAGGTGGGAGCTGACGATATGAACATGGTGACGATGCAAGTGGGCTTGTTTTTATGTTTAAAAAAAAACCCCACGACTTTCTCCAGTAGGGGCAGCCCCTCCAAGGGGAGGCCAATGGCCGCAGCTGTGGCTCGGTGGCTGTTATGGGGTTGGGGTGGGGGGGGTGGCCGTGTGCGGGGGATCCCTCGCATGGTCCAGGCCAACACGGGCTGCCCACGTTGCTGACTGGAAGGTCCATTCAGCGTGGGGACAGGGCCCCATCGTTAGCAACGCTTGGCCTGAATCGAATGCCTGCCCTTCACGATGGGCAACCAACCTGACCTCAAGCTGCCCTCTTCCAAAATGTCCATTTTGATTGGCGGGTGGGCTCCAATTCACCGGCCACGCCATCACCTTGCTGCTTCATCATGCCGGGTGACCACATTTAAAGTGCAGTCGTGCGCACACCTCTCAGCGCTTCCAGCCCAGGGCTTCTGCAGAGAAGACATTGCCCCAAAAAGGGGCAAGAAGGCTGCACCCCCCCCAACCCCGCCTCTGATCCAGAACCCAAACTGATATAAAAGCCCAGCTTCCTGGCTCAAACCTGCGACAACCCAATTTTGGAAAAGAATAATTAATGAAAAGCCAATCAGCTGCTTTCTGCTGACAAATTAAGCAACGGTAAAATAATTAACTTATCCCTCAGACTGAGCAATTTGACATTCATAGCTACCGATACTGGCAACCTCACCTAGAAGTGGCAATGATGTAATTATCCCCATTGCCCCCACCACTTCCCTTTTCTCTGCAATTATAGAATGATTTTACAGTTTATTACAAAGATTATACTTCTGGTGGATTATGCAAGTTGCATTGATAATCCCCTTTTCTGGTTAAAATCATTTCTTTGTGGGAGCCTGCTGTGGTAATATTGTAAATGGTATTAAATCACATCAGCCCAATCGTGGCACTCCATCGCTAATGCCAGCAGCATAATCTAACAGGAATGTAGCCTGGAGTACTTATTACTTAAATGAGTTTTCAAAAAAATATTAGAATTCACAAGAGAAATGATCACCTTTGGATCTCCTTTGGCTGGTTGTGGCTGAGCAGTAATAGGATCAATGCCAATCTATGTTGAATTAGCTCATCTCAGCCAGTCTGGCTGTTTGGTCTCCAGAAGAAAATTCAGTAAATGTTCCTTCTCCTTAGAGCCATTCAGTGAGTTGCAGCTGAAATAGTTGTGTGTGTGAGACTGAGTAAGTTGGGTCTATCCTCCCTGGAGCTCTGAAGAACTGAAAACTACCAGGTTGTGAAGGGGGGTGCGGGGTTGGGTAGGGTAGACACTGAGGCGTTATTTCCCCTTGCTAAGAATCTAGAACAAGGGGGTACAGTCTCAGGATAAGGGACAATCATTTAGGACTGAGATGAGGAAACGTTTCTCCACTCCATGGGTTATGAATCTTTGATATTCTCTATCCCAGAAGGCTGTGGATACTCTATCATTGAATATCTTTTGGGATAGACAGATTTCTGGTCCCTTGGGGATAAAGGGTAAGGGGAGAGGGCAGGAAAGCGCAGTTGAGGCCAAGGGTCAGCCATGACTGTATTGAATGGCAGAGCAGGATTGAGTGAGATGCGTGAATGTGTGAAGGGCTTGACTGTGTGGGGTTAGAGTGAGGAGACGGTTGCCTTGCCCTGGCGGCATGGCAAGATCATTCATCCTTGAGCTGCACTGGAAGATAAACCTCTTCTGCGCAGCATTGGCACTGATCACCACTGCCATCACCTACCAAGCTGGAGCGGTGATGTTGCTGCCCCTCCTCTGGCCCGAGTGGGGGTAGAGGACATCATGGTGGGCCTCCCCAGCGTCCAAAAGGTGCTCGAGGGACGGGTCACTAAACTGGGGTTGGGAGAGGGCGGGGATGGGCTGCAGCCTTTTTGGGGCAATGTCTTCTTTGCAGAAGCCCTAGGCTGGAAGTGCTGAGAGGTGTGCGCACGACTACACTTTAAATGTGGTGCCCGGCGTGATGAAGTGGCGAGGTGAAGGCGTGGCGGACGAATCGGAGCCTGCCCACCATCCAAACAGCGTTTTCCACGGAATTCATGATTAATGAGATGGGATTGGGATGACACGGCATGAAAAGCCACCATTGCGGCCGGCGGGTAAAACGTTCTTTTTCCCACCCGCCACGGCACTTGGTGAAAATCTGGGACTGTTCCGCCCCTGGAATCCACTACCTGAGAGGGTGGAGACAGGTACAATCGGGCTTTCAAAAGGAAGATTGGATAAGCACCTGAACAGAAAACACCTGCAGGGCGATGGCGAAAGAGTGGGGGAGTGGGGCTAGCTGAATTGCTCTTGCAGAGAACATGACGGGCCAAAGGGCCTCATTTGCTGTAACCACCCTACAATTGTAGGACGCAGGCAGCGGAGTTCTGGATGACCTCAAGTTTCCAGGTAGAACGAGGGAGACTGGCGAGGAGAGCACTGGAATAGCCAATTCTGGAGGCAACAAAGGCACGAATGAGGGTTTCAGCAACTGATGAGCTGAGGCAGGGACAAAATCAGGCGGAAGGCAGAAAGAGGCGATCTTAATGATGGTGCAGATATATGATATATACATGTATATAGACAGTACATGTATATACATAGATAGTCAAATACATGCACATATATACAAGCAATACACATGCACACGTGTATATATTCTATACATATACACATACTGAGGTATGTGAGCGCCTGGTAAAGTTCTGCTTCTCAGCTTCTGCTTATTCACCCGGACTTCTTGTATCGCTGGTTTGGATTGCCGAATGATTTCAGAAGAACTGCCCCCACATTGCATAATTTTAATAAGGCAAAAGCAACAGACGGCTTCAGTTTTAATTTCGCCAAAATGACGGCGGTGGTTATGCCTTAGCGGCAGCAACTCTTTCGATACAGAGCTTCGCACACTGCAACACTTCGCACGCGCCTCGCGCAAGCCAATGACGCGTCGCGGAGCGGTTTGTGGAGGGAAACGGTTTGGACGCAGCTGCCCTACTTCTGAACGGAGATAGGGCATTTTGAGTCGCACTGGAGCGCCTTTCTCCATTTCCCATACTGGAACACCCGTGACTGCCTGATGGAGGCAGGGAGTTTGGCATTTTTACTGAAGTCGAGGTGGTTCTGTGTTTGCCGTGGGTCACACCCAGGAGGAGCCGGTCCCAGGTTGCCAAACTCATTTCATGTTGCATCGTCTCGGAGAGGTCAACTGCTCTCCCATCAGTCTGTGCTGGAGTTAGGGCGATGTAAAAGGGAATGTGTGCTAACCACAGTGGTCCCCTCTTGTTTCAGCGCTGCTTAATGCATATTCAAAGAGGCGATCCTATTGAATATATAAGATTCTGAGGGGGCTTGATAGGATAGATACTGAGAAGATGTTTCCCCTCATGGATGAATCCAGACCAGGGGGGCAGAGTTTTAGAATAAGGGGTTGCCCATTTAAGATGTAGATGAGGAGAAATTTGTTCTCTCAGAGGGTCATGAGACTTAGGAATTCACTACCCTGCAGCACACTGGAGGCTGAATCATTGAATATATTCGAGGCTGAGATGGTTTTTGAACTGTAGAGCAGTCCTATGGTTATGGGGAACAGGCAGGAAGGCGATTTGAGGCCGAGATCAGATCAGCTACGATCTTATGTGGCAAAGGCTCGAGGTCTACTCCTGCTCCTATTCTTTTCATCTTATGTTCCTTGATCTTTTCAGTCAAGTTTGAGAGGACTGACTAATAAGTTGCCCCATCTGTCTGTCTCCATAGCATTACTGAATAGCCTGTCTACTTCCTGTTGTACTCCAGCACCAGTGCGGACTAGAGTTCCTGTTAACACAGTGTCACAACAGCAGCAGTGACGGAGTTAATTTGCATGCCTGTGGAGGTGAAGTGACTGCGCAGATGAGACTTTCCACAGAGGATTGCAGTGGCATGGGAACGGCAGAGGGGCACAGAGCATGGATGGTATTTAATCCAATGGACGGAGATCTCGCTGCTGGATGGAGACCCGACGACCCCTGCATAGGCAATGCATAGGGAGGCACCCTTGGGAACAAGCTGCTGGTATTAAGTGCCTCTCAGGCACTTAACTGGGCAGCTGAGGGCCTTCCCCAGGATCAAGGACCCCAGGAGTGGAAATGCCGTTTCCGTAGAGCTGGTCAGTCAGAGGCTGGCAGCTCTCCATTGCAGGCACTGATAGCGGCAGCAGCTGCCATGAAGGTACACAACAGAGGCCAGGATCAGAGGGGAACCCCAGGCAACAGGTGGGTGAGGGCAGGAATGAGGTGGCAGGGAGGATGTTGCTGGCTAGGAGTGGGGTGGGGGGAAGAAATGGCATGGGTTGGCTCTCCTGATGATGAAGGACCTCCCCACTCCAGGAGCCTGCAAACAAACATGACAGGGTTTGCTTTTTGGGCTCCCCACATAGTGACTGCCCTGTTAGCTGCTGGTTGAATACCAGCATTAATTGCCTTTTTATGGGCTTCAATTGGCATCAGTGCAGTCATCTACGCGCCTTCCTGCCCCAGGTTTAATCAGGGCAGAGGCATGAAGGCAGCAGGGTTCTCACTGGGTGACCTCTAGCCCAATTTAATGCCCCTACCTCCAAACCCACCTCAGGGAAGGGCATTAAATTCCACCCCCTGTGTGAGCATTGGGAGACACACACATACATACATTGAAGCAATAAAGCAAGCTAAGTCCAGATGAACAGGCTTCACCATGGAACAGCACTACTGCAGCACCAACTAGCCTTTATCATGGTTAAGGGAAGATAGAGGTGTCAACATTAGCAAGAGTTACGATAGAATTGGCATTAAGAATTCAAGAAGGAGGTGAAGAGAATTTTGGTAACCAGCAAGTTGTTGTGACCTGGATATGTGCTGCCTGAAAGGGTAATGGAAGTAGATTCAACAGTAACTCTCAAAAGGGAATTTGAATTAACACTTGAAAAGGAGAAGTTTGCAGGGCCATGGGGAAAAGAGTGGAGGGGAGTGAAAAATAGGGATAAATTGAATAATACAGGCATGATGGGTCAATTGGACTCTTTCTCTGCTCAATGATTTGCTGATCTTTTAAAGAAATTATTTCATGAGACGTGGGTATCACAAGCTAAGCCTGCATTTATTGCCCACCCCTAATTTCCCTTGAGAAGGTGGTGGTAGGCTGCCTTCTTGAACTGCTGTAGTCCATGTGGTGTAGACACACCCACAGTGCTGTTAGGGACAGAGTTCCAGGATTTTCACCCAGCGACAGTGAAGGAATGGGGATATATTTCCAAATCAGGATGATGAGTGGCTTGGAGGGGAACTTCTAGGTGGTGGTGTTCCCATATATCTGCTGTCCTTGTCGTTCTAGGTCGTAGATGTCACGGGTTTGGAAGGTGCTGCCGAAGGACCAAAGGTAAGTTGCTGCAGTGCATCTTGTAGATGGTACACACAGCTGCCGCTGTGCATTAGCGGTGGAGGGAGTGAATTTTAACATAGTGCATGGGGTGCCAATCAAGCAGGCTACTTTGTCTTGGATGGTGTCAAGCTTCTTGAGTGCTGTGCGAGCTGCACTCATCCAGGCAAGTGGAGAGTATTCCATCACACTCCTGACTTGTGCCTTGTAGATGGTGGATGGCTTTGAAGAGGCAGGCGGTAAGTTACTCGCCACAGGATTCCTAGCCTCTGACCTGCTCTTTTTTATTATTCATCCATGGGATGTGGGCTTTGCTGGCTGGGCTAGCATTTATTGCCCATCCCTAGTTGCCTTTGAGAAGGTGGTGGTGAGCTGCCTTCTTGTATTACTGCAATCCATGTGTTGTAGGTACATCCACAGTGCTGTTAGGGAGGGAGTTCCAGAACTTTGACCCAGCGACAGTGAAGGAACGGTGATAAATTTCCAAGTCAGGATGTGAGTGACTTGGAGGGGAATTTCCAGTTGATGGTATTCCCATCTATCGGCTGCCCTTGTCCTTCTAGATGGTAGTGGTCGTGGGTTTGGAAGGTGCTGTCGAAGGGGCCTTGGAGAATTCCTGCAGTGCATCTTGTAGTTGGTACACACTGCTGCTACTGTGTGTCGGTGGTGGAGGGAGTGAATGCTTGTGGATGCGGTGCCAATCAAGTGGGCTGCTTTGTCCTGGATGGTGTTAAGCTTCTTGAGTGCTGTGGGGGTTGCAATCATCCAGGCAAGTGGGGAGTATTCCATCACACTCCTGACTTGTGCCCTGTAGATGGTAGTCAGGCTTTGGGGAGTCAGGAGGTGAGTTACTTGGTGCAGGATTCCTAGCCTTTGACCTGCCCTTGTAGCCATAGTATTTATATGGCTATTCAGTTTCTGAATAGCCAGTTCAGTTTCTGGTCAATAGTAATTCCCAGGATGTTGATAATAAGGAATTCATTGATGGTAATGCCACTGAAAATCAAGGGGCGATGGTTGGATTCTCTCATGTTGGAGATGGTCATTGCCTGACACTTGTATGGAATAAATGTTACTTGCCACTTGTCAGTCCAAGCCTGGATATTGTCCAGGTCTTGCTGCATTTGGGTATGGATAACTTCAGTATCTGAGGAGTTGTGAATGGTGCTGAACGTTGTGCAATCATCAGTGAACATCCCCATTTCTGACCTTATGATGGAAGGAAAGTCATTGATGAAGCAGTTGAATATGGTTAGGCCAAAGACACTACCCTGAGGAACTCCTGCAGCGATGTCCTGAAGCTGAGATGACTGACCTCCAACAACCACAACCATATATATTCCTTTGTGGTAGGTATGGCTCCAACCAGTGGAGAGTTTCCCCCTGATTCCCATTAGCTCCAGTTTTGCTGGGGCTCTTGATACCACACTCGGTCAAATGCGGCCTTGATGTCAAGGACAGTCACTCTCACCTCACCTCTGGAGTTCAGCTCTTTTGTCCATGTTTGAATCAAGGCTGTAATGAGGTCTGGAGTGGCCCTGGCGGAACTCAAACTGGGCGTCAGTGAGCAGGTTATTTCTGAGTAAGTGCTGCTTGATAGCATTGTTGACAACCACATCCATCGCTTTGCCGATGATCAAGAATAGACTGATGGGTGGTGATTGGCTGGACAAATTGGATTTTTCCTGCTTTTTGTATACATGAGATACCTTGGCAATTTTCCATATTGTCGAGTAGATGCCCGTGTTGTAGCTGGACTGAAGCAGCCTGGCTAGGCTTGTGGCTAGTGCTGGAGCAAAAGTCTTTGATACTATTGCTGGAATATTGTCAGGGCCCATAGCCTTTGCAGTATCCAGTGCCTTCAGCTGATTCTTGATATCACGTGGAATGATTCGAATTGGCTGAAGACTGGCATCTGTGATGCTGGGGACCTCCGGAGGAGGCCGAGATGGATCATCCACTCGGCACTTGTGGCTGAAGTTGGTTGCAAATGCTACAGCCTTATTTTTTGCACTGATGTGCTGTGCTCTCCCATCATTGAGGATGGGGATATTTGTGGATCCTCCTCCTCCAGCGAGTTGATTAATTGTCCACCGCCATTCATGAATGGATGCGATACCCCAAAGTGCTTTGCAAAGAGGTAGGAGGAAAACAGGTGGAGGGCGGAGGATCGAAGAGGTGACCAAAGTTTGGCCAGGTTGACGGTCTTGTGAGGGGTCCATCAAAGCGGTCAGAGAATATGGGAAGTGACGTCATTATTACAGGGCTGAGGCAGTTTAGATAGTATGACACCCTGTTTACAGCACAGAAACAGACCATTCAACTCAGTAGGCCCATGGCCCCTGTTTGCACTCCACATAAACCTCCCATCCTACTTCATCTAACCCCATCAACTTAACCTTCGATACTTTTCTCCCTCATGTTTTTATTTAACTTCTCCTTAAAGGCAGCTAGACAATACAACTCAACTATTCCAGGTGATAGTGAGTTCTACATTCCAACCTCTCGCTGGGCGAAGAGATTTATTAGTGACCATCTTACATTTATGAAACCCGAGCTCTGCAAGTGTAACAGTCTTCTCCACATCCGCCCTATCAAAACTCTCCATAATCTTGAAGGCCTCTCTCAGAGCCCCAGCCTGTTCAATCTTTCCTGATGGTTAAAACCTGCCAATTCTCCTGGAATGGTCCTGAGGCTCTTTGTATTCTAATGCGTCTCAGCTGATTACTGCACAGTTTGCTCCTGCTTTCAGGTGGGTATGAATTCAGGTGCCCCCTCTGTATAACATCACTCTACTTTGCTGTCAAAAACAAAGCAGACTCACCACTGAGCATGTGCAGACAGATTATGTTGCTCCTTACTGATCTCATGCACTCAACAGCGGATCACGCTGTTTTTCCCTTGTATATATTGTAATACTGAAGCGTGACACAAAACGGCACATTACTTTTACAGTTATCCTTCTTATGGGATTTACGAATTGAGGCAACTGCTCGCTAAAGTGTTATCATATTCCAGTTGCTCGGAATAAAACTTGTACTAAGCATGATAATCTGTTCTTGTGTTCAAACTGGTCTTATGCACTGCACAATTTCTGTCATTAAAGCTTACATGAATTCAAGCGCTTTGAGAGCTTACTGTTAATTGTACTACAATTATATTTTCACACTCATTTTCAGTCATAATTCAATGATTCACTGATATGGACTTTTGATGTTTCACTTTAGCTCTGGTAGAGGTAATCAAAATGGTTTGGAAAAGGCCAACTCAGAACATTACAGCAAATCAGGGCAGTACGATAAGCAGGTATAAACTGGCAAAAGGCTGCCGTCTTCATGAACGTAATCATTAACAGATGGAAAGTACTTTCTGCGAGGTACATAGGAACAGGACGACAGCATTCATCCCCTCAAGCCTGCTCCACTATTCAATCAGATAATGGCTGATCTGTATCGTAACTCCATTTACCTCGCCTTAGCTCCATATCCCTTGATACCCATACCCAACGAAAATCTATCGATCTCAGCCTCGAAAACAATTGTCTGGGTATCTATCGCCTTTTGAGGGAAGAGAGATCCTTTGTATGAAAAAATGCTCCCTAATTTCCCTTCTAAATGGCTTGGCTTAACATTAAGATTATGCCCTCCTTTGTTCCATTGGAATCTTAGAATCTCTATCGCAATAGCTTTGAAAACCTTTATCCCAAAATTAACTACATCTAACGTGCATATGCTACTAACAAAGCTTGGCTTTTGTTTAAAGCTGAACCTAACTGGATGAGACCCACTTGACTGCCAGCAGCACTTTCAAGCCGGAGACTGCAAATAACTTTGAAACGATGCGGTCCTTCAGCACCACATTTCATATGCAACTCCACAACTATGCAAATCTCACTTCAATCTGAAGCTGGATTTTGTGAGATAAAAATTCCAGATGGTTACTATCATTTTCTAGTGCACGTCGTTAACTTTGAAAAGCATGTATTTGATCACCGCCAAATGTTGGGTGTGTAGCTTTCCATCTTCAAGGTTTTTACTTCAAAACTACCCACCCAACAAATTCCATGTTGGCTACCAACGCAACTTCAAAGTCTTTATCACTGGTTACATTGTGTATTTTTTTTTGAGTAAATATGTACCGAATGTTGTAACCAACATTCAACCCATGCCTTCCTATTAGATACAGGGTGTCATTGGACCAAAATGTCAGAATGCAAGAACTCAAGAACACAAGAATAAGTAGGCCATTTGGCTTTGCAAACCTGCTCTGCCATTTGATAAGATCATGGCTGATCTGATTGTGGCCTCAACTCCACTTTCCTGTCTGACCCCCAATAAGCCTTGACTCCCTTGTCGATCAAAGATCTATCTAGCTCAGCCTTGAATATATTCAATGACCCGGCCTGCACTTCTCTCTGGGAAAGAGAATTCCATAGATTAACAGACATCTGAGAGAGAGAAAAAATCTTCCCAACTCTGTCTTAAATGTGAGACCACTAATTTTTAAACTGTGTATCTTAGTTCAAGACCCCCCACATCTCTCAGCATCCATTCTGTCAAGTCCACTCAAGATCTTACATGTTTCAGTAAGATCACCTCTTATACTTGTAAACACCAATGGGCATAGGTCCAACCTGCTCAACATTTCAGCATAAGACAACCCCTTCATGCCAGGAACCAGATACTATAATGCTGTATGTCATTAACTCCCCAGTTGACCACATGGCCCTTGCTAACATATCTTAGAATGCAATGGTTGCCCCACAAATTAATATAGGTTTCACGGGGTGGATCTGAAGGCTCCATTTCCTCTTATGGGGGTGAGGTGTGGGCAGATCAAGAACAGGTGGACATCATCTTAAAATTAGAGTCAGGCTAGTTAGAAGAGAAAGCCAGAGGTGCTAATCCACACAGAAAGGAATGGAAATTAGAACTTACTCTCGTGGCGTAGTGATATTGGTCTAGTAATCCAGGGACCCAGGGTAATGCTGTGGGGACCTGGGTTTGCATCTCACTACGGCAGATGGTGGACTATGAATACAATAAAAATCTGGAATTAAAAGTCTAATGATGACCATGAAACCATTGTCCATTGTCATAAAAAAAAAAACATTTGGTTCACTAATGCCCTTTAGGGAAGGAAATCTGCCATCCTTACCTGGTTTGGCCTACCTGTGACTCCAGAACCACAGCAATGTGATTGACTCTTAAATGCCCTCTGAAATGGCCTAGCAAGCCACACTGTTGTATCAAACCACTAAAAGGTCTAAACAGAAGGGCCTTAACAGCACTGTGGGTGTACCTACAGCACGTGGGCCGCAGCGGTTCCAGAAGGCAGCTCACCACCACCTTCTTAAGAGCAATATGGGCAATAAATGCTGGTCTTGCCAGCGGCGCCCACATCCCTTGCACAAATAGAGAAAAAAAACAGGCTGTGGGGGGGCAATTGGAGTTTTCAAAGCTGAGATTGATAGCTTTTTGTCAGGTTAGAGGATTAAGAGATGTTGACCAAAGGCAGGTAAATGGAGTTGAAGCACAGATCAGTAATGTTCTAATTAAATGTCTGAGTACAGTTGTGGGGCTTTATGGGCTATGCCTGCCCCTTATGTCACTATGTTTCTTTTTATTCAGTTATGGAATGTGGACATCACTGGCCAGGCCAGCATTTATTACCCATCTCTAATTCAGAGAGCATTTAAGAGTCAACCACATTGCTGTGGGTCTGGAGTCACATGTAGGCCAGGCTAGGTAAGGACGGCAGATTTCCTTCCCTAAAGGACATTATTGAGCCAGATGGGTTTTTACAACAATCAACAATGGTTTCCACCATCTGTCATGGCAGGATTTGAACCAGGGTCCCCAAAGCATTATCCTGGGTCTCTGGATTACTAGTCCAATGACAATACCAATACACCATTGCCTCTCCTATGTGGGAGTAAGAAGATGTCCCTTGCAAGTGTGAGAAATGTGGCATGATAAGAGAAAATTCCAGAAATGCAGAGCAAGTTTGTCGGCATCTGTAAAGGGAAGAGACAGGCTAGTGTTTGGGATGTAGATACTTCTGCTGATTCCAGCATTTATAATTCGAAACATAGCATCTCAAGTCAATGCCTCCACTAGCTGAGAGGCATCACAAAATGCTATCTAACTTAGAGAATATTAAGGCCAGATAGCTGATCAGTACACGGGATGTTGAATCCTGTTGCCTTCAGGGTGACGCAATGTTCAACATGGACCTTGAAGGCAACTATCTAAACCTACACACAGTGTTGCTCTCAGCAGCCGAAAGTACAATTTAATTTAAGGCAATACTTTCTCATCGCTGGATCTATGAGGTCATTGGTACCAATTCACGACAGGGGAAACAACTACACCGAGGCTGGTACATCACCTCAAAATGCCTCCAACATAATCATCATGGCCGACGGGCCTGTACTTTTTTTTATTCATTCAAGGGATATGGGCTTCGCTAGCTGGGCCAGCATTTATTGCCCATCCCTAATTGCCCTTGAGAAGGTGGTGGTGAGCTGCCTTCTTGAACCTCTGCAGTCCCTGTGGTATAGGATCATGCACAGTATTGTTAGGGAGGGAGTTCCAGGGTTTTGACCCAGTGACAGTGAAGAAACAACAGTATATTTCCACCATTACATATCCACCAGTATCAACCATTACATGTCATTCTTATTAAAAGTCAATAACCTGAAACATTAAGTCTGTTTCTCTCTCCACAGGTGCAACTCGACCTGCTGAGTATTTCCCACATTTTCTGTTTCCATTTCAGCTTTTCAGTATTTTACTTTGGAACACTTGTTGTTGGCTTGGCTTCATTGCTAGCACTCTCATCTCAGAGTCAGGTCGTTCCAAATTAGCCCCGTTGCAAGACTTGAGCTCATTTATGGAGGGGGTGCTACATTGCAAGGGGTCCTTTGAATGAGACATGAAAACATGGACCTTTCTGCCTGCTCTGGTATTTGTGGGGGAGTTAAAGATTCAACCCCCTAAAGAACAGAGAGATCACCTGATGTCTTAGCCAACATCCCTCCTTCAAGGAATGTCAAGATATTATCTTCCTCAATGTATCAAAAGGCTATCGTGTTTTCCACCTTAAAATGGTTCACCACCCAATCTGTAGCTGAGACACATAAACACAAGCCTTTTTTGTTTGATATTGTACTGCTGGGTGTCTTTTACATAAAGAGAAATGACACATCCAGCATGACATCTTCCAAAAGTGATCGATCAAACTAAGAGCATTGGAGCTGTACAAAAACTCCACTGGTGCCCTGTTGTGCTTTGCTGGAATCCCAGCAATAACATTGCCTGATGCATTGTCAATTGTCAGAGGTTGATGCTGACAAATGATTTACAGGCAGTTGAAAGGATGGCGGGAGAGCCGCGCAGAAAGTTGTCAGGACGTGGCAGGGTCGACAGGAACAGTTGCGGAAATCTAATCCATAACAGTTTTCGAGAGGAAAGTGGATCAATATTTGAAAAAGTAAAGCTTGTCAAGGGAACGGGCAGTTCGGTCAGAGGCAGAGCGATTTGAGCGGCCTCCTTTTACGCTGCAGGATCCATCCCATAATTTGCGTCCGACGCTAACACAATATGACCAAAGGCGGCAGGAATAGGTTGGACTCATCAGGAAAAGGAATGGCTGTCTACGTAAGAGGGCAGAGGTCAGGGGAGGAGACATTTGGGAAACCATCAGTACACGACGGGTTGCGGTAGTTATTTCAAATGTTCTAAACCTCGTGTCTGCTGAGTCCTCAGTCACTGCAGAGTTGTGGGTTTGTTTTGGCCGTGTGTTGGAGAATTAAAAATGATTGCATCAATGTTTTACCAATTTGGGCATAGTCCAAAAGCATGCGAAATGGTACCTTTCACCCCCAGGTCAGGCTACAGAGGAATTGTGATCACACAATTACATCTGCTGACGCACAGATCGAAAAGCTCATCGTATATGCTGGAAATCAGGTAGGAGAGCACCTTTCAAGGTGACACTGACCCCCTTCCTCTGGTAGAGCTGGCAAATGGGCGAATTAAAAAAGCAAAACCCAGAGGCGTGATTCTAAACGTAATCCATTCTCCTCGCTTCTGTGGCAGTTTCCAGCAATCTTCCGAGGTGAATGATGCCACGAGACAAGTCAGCTGTGACATTGATCTTTTGAGATTACACAACTCGCAGACAGCACTGTCTCATAGCATTACCCTGCTCAAGTACAACACACTGACTTTGGCTCCAAGGCAAAGGAAAATGAATAGTAATTGCAGTCCGTTTTGGCAACTGTGTTTAATTATTTGTCTTTGGGTTACTAAAATGACCTTTAATGTGCAGCAGTGCCCTCAGTCTTCAAGCAACGTGGAATACCAACAGTCTCTTCTGTACCTCTGGGGAGCAGTACTTTAACACCACTGCACTTAACAGCAGTCCCCATCCATCTCACTACGTGAATAATAGCAGTATAAGGAGACAGGAATAAAATGACAGTTGTACGGAACTATAACAAATATATATGGAAAACATTGATCAAACTGCGTCCCAGAAATAATTTAGGTGGGTTTTTTTTTGGTAAATATATCGAAGGACTTCCTTTGCAGTTCCACACAGGAAGTCAGGACCAAATATGGCCTTCAGGTGAGAGGTCACAGGATAATTAAGACCAGGGAATACCGGTAATTAGAATCAGGAGATAATGTACACCAGGGCGCACTGCTATAATTCAGAACCCCATTTTAAAGTCATTTCTTTTGTCATTTCTGTGTTTTCCACAGAACAATGGAAATTTTGGTAATAGCCGATGTGAGTTGGCCACTGTGCAATTCTTCCCTTCTGCTATTGGCTTTACAGCACCTCCACTGGACATAAGTGTAATTACAGTACAATCGGTTTACAGTGGCAGTCTCCATTATAGTGGGGGAAATTGACAGGGAATATGTGCAGACAAAAGTTTTCAATATATTATGGATGGATATTTGAATTATGCATTCAGAACATGAAAGCAAGATGTATATGATAGATGCAGTGAAATGATTAATAGATTATACAATCTTCCCATTTAAAATGTGAAGCTCCATGGGTTTATCCAGTAAGTAGTTGATCCTTGCAGAACGCAGAGGTCCTAGGTTTGATCCATTTCTCATGAATTAGCTGATCTCGGAGAAGGTTGCCATGGGGATGCTTTATTTGGTCCCAATGCTCCTGGGTTGTGGGTGAAATTGCAAGTGTCTCTGCTCCCTGCTGTGTGGTCATCTCTGTTCCTACATTCCAACTGTTCTCCAGTGACCACATCATCTGTGCAAAGGGCCAAAGGACAAGCTCGGGCTCAGCTGCAATGATTCACTCACCCCCCTCCCATTGCAATAACGTAGCCTTCTGGCTTTGAATGTCAAGGCTTGGGTGGGGGACACAGCAGATTTGCTAAGATGGTGTAGGGCTTCTAATACCCAAGAGTCATATTGCAGCAGGAGTCAAGAAAAGAGAAAGAAAGAACAGAATAGAAACAGTAGAACCAATCCTTGTTGCAAAAACGTTAGTGTGTAACAACTCATATCATCATAATGAACCTGGAACCATTGTTTCATACTAATGAGAGTGCTGTCACTCAGCTGTAATATTGGTGTGAAACACTCTTGTTTTACACTGGTGTTGTAGTTTTAGTGTGAATGCAGCCCGGATTGAGTCAAGCCATATCCAAAGTGGAGTGAGAGTCCCTGGAGGAGGCCATTTCACTCGGCTTCACTTTCGATTCAGTTTGGATACTTTGATATCTGATTACACTCCAGGTTTATCATTCTTCCAACTCTGGCCTCTCATGCATCCTCACCACCCAACAGCCCCTTCTTTTGCTCCACAAACATGCCTTCAACCATTTGTACCCCAAGCATAGGAATTCACTGAGGCTCCTTCCAAACCTACATCCGCTACCATGTAGAAGGACAAGAGCAGCAGATAGATGGGAACACCACCACCTGGAAGTTCCCCTTCTCTCCAAGTCACTCAGCATCCTGACTTGAAAATATATCGCTGTCCCTTCACTGTCGCTGGGTCAAAATCCTGGAACTCCCTTCCTAACAGTATTGTGGGTTTACCTACACCACATGGACTGCAGTGGTTCAAGAAGGCAGCTCAGCACCACCTTCTCAAGGGCAACTAGGATGGGCAATAAATGCTGGCCTAGCTAGCGAAGCCCACATCCCATGAATGAATAAAAAAAACCCTCTATCTTTGCTGCTGCTTGAAAGCGACCTCTTGGCCACCTCTCCTAATATCTCCTGATGTGGCTCAATGGAAACACAGGACAAGGGAACAGGAACTGGAATAGAACATTTCACCACCAGCCCCCCCTCCCTCCGAACCTATTCCACCATTCAATGAGATCATGGCTGGTCTATGATCTAAATCCATATAGCCATCTTTGCCCTGTATCCCTTGATACTAACAAAAATCTCTCAGCCTTAAGTTTAAAATTAACAACTAATCTACGTCAATTGCCATTCGTAGAAAAGAGTTCCAAATCTCTATCATCTTTTGCATGAAGAACCATTTCCTAATTTTGCCCCTGAAAGGTCTACTTCAAGGTTTTTCACTATGCTCCCTAGCCCTAGACTCCCCAACCAGAAGAAATAAGATAGGTTTGGGGAAACGATATGACTCCCTTAAGACCTTGAAAACTTTGATCAGATCTCCCTTTTGTTCAACTCCGGAAAGCCAATCTTTACAACACTTGTTTGTTTATTTATTTACAGAGTTACACATTACAAGCATACAACTTTTTATTCTTTCATGGGACATGAGGATCGCTGGCAGGGCTAGCATTTGTTGCCCATCCCTTTATTGCCCTTGAACTGGGTGGCTTGCTTGGCCATTTCAGAGAGTGGCTGAAAGTCAACCATGTTACTGTGGATCTGGAGTCTTTGTAGGCCAGACCAGGTAAGGATGGCTGATTTCCTTCCCTAAAGGGCATTGTGGACTGATTTTTTTTTTACACAGCAATCAATGATACCTCCTCACTGTACAATCACAGTTTCTCACTCTGTCTATTTACAGCATTCAAGTGAATCACCAATTAATGCCCACCACCTGCATATAATGAAGCACAATTATAATACAATTAACACAAGTAGCCTTCTAAATTCTCGGGAATGCAACCCTAATTTGTGTAATCTGGTTTTGTAACCCTTGGAGCTCAGATGGCATTCTGATAAATCTACACTGCTCTCCCTCCATGGCCAATATTCCTTCCTCAGGCCTGGTGGCCAGGACTGCTCACAGGACTCCAGATGTGCTCGAATCAGGGTTTTGTTTAGCAGGAGCATACCAAATTTTGTTGGATTATGCTCCCATGAAACACCTTGAGGATGTTTTAACTATGCTGAAGGAGGTCTAAAAACCAACTTTGTAGCTGTTGGACATGTAGCATGAATGCACCATCAGCGGACTTCAAAGTCATTGTGGAACGGCACCACTGAAAAGCCATACTAGATTGCGAATCCAGTCTCGCTGAGTGGACAAATATCCAAAACAAAGTTAAGCTCCTGGTGGAAATATGAAGAAGCATATTTCTTCCAGCGGCCATAGCTATTAAATCTGAGTTCAGTGGGTCATTAATTTTGCAGATATTAAAGCGAGCTCTGTACGTACCTTTGCGAGTGCTCGCGTTTGGAGAGCACAGCTTGATATTTGCGATGCATTTTCTGCCAAATGGAATCTACTGCTGCAGTATATTACTGGAACCAAGAACCATGTCAAGTGTTCAGAGGAATGATAAAATATTAATATGGAGACAGAAATTAAGTGGCTTAGAGAAAGAAGCCATTGCCAATCCCATGAGTGATTTTCGACATTTGATGTCTGCAGGAATGCATCTATTCTTAGCCAACAAGAAACCACAGGTAATGTGACCTAAGAAATGTCTTGTCTTTAATCTGGCATGCTGATGAAAACCACTGATTCTTCTTTCTGACAGCGAGACAACCGGGAAAGGAGGGGTTTGTCTGATCATTCTGGACTGTTCTTTTTGAAATCAAATGATGAGAAAACAGTGATGGGTGCAGGAAGGACATGCAGCTAAAACTGTAGAGTACAATGTCGAACATTATTGATGGGTCCAAGCATCGTGAGTCAGAGAACACATCTTGCCCTTTTAAAAGAGTCATAGAGTCATTACAGCACAGAAGGGGGCCATTCGCCCCATCGAGTCCACGTCAGCTCTCTGTAGAATAATCCAGCCGGTTCCATTCTCCTGCTTTATTCCTGTAGCCCTGCAAGTTTATTTCTCTCAAGTTTCCACCCAAATATCTTTTGAAATCATTCATTGTTGCTGCTTCATGGACAGCAAGGTCCACAACATTACCACTTGCTGTGTAAAAAAGCTCTTCCTCACATCCTTCCCTGCATTCCTTGCCCAAAACTTGAAACCTGTTACCCCAATTCTTGTAACCTTCATCAATGGGAATAGTTTTTATCTGTCTACCTTATTTAACCATGTCATAATCTGATATGCCTCGATCAAATTTCCTCTCAATTTCCTTTCTTCCATCCATCCAATGCTTCTCCAAAGAATCTTGCAGCACAGAAGGAGGCCATTCGGGTCCATTATACCTGTGCCAGCTCTTTAAAAGAGATATCCAGTTCAACCCCGCTCCCCCTTCTCTTTTCCCGTAGCCCTGGAAATGTTTCGCTCTCAGGTATCTGTCCGAGTCCCTTTTGAAAATTAGGAGTGAATCTGTTTCCAGCGGCCTTTCAAGCAGTGTATTCCAGATCACTTGCTGCATTCAAAAAGCTCCCCATTTTCCCCCCATTATCTAAATCACGGCTAGAACTTATAGGAGGAGATGGTGGCCGAGTGGTAATGTCACTGGGCTAGTAATCTGGAGGCCCAGGCTAATGCTCTGGGGGTGTGGATTCAAATCCCACCATGGCAAGTGGTGGAATTTAAACTCCATTAATGAAATCTGGATTTGAAAGCTAGCCTTCGTAATGGTAAAATCTGCCCCCTTTACTTCTTCTAGCCTAAGCTCTCCCTGACTGACTCTGTTTGCAACCTTGGTGTCACATTTGACCCTGAGGTGAGCTTCTGGCCTCATCTTTGTGCGATCACCAAGACCACCTATTTCCACCTCTGCAAAAGGAAAAAACAATGGTCTCGCCAGCGATGAAAGAATAAAGGAAAAACATTTTTCCTCTAAGGTATTTGGGGGAAGTGGCAGTACTGTCACTGGTACTGGTAATCCAGAGACCTGTGGTAAGTTTAAGGGGCCTGGGTTCAGATCCCACTACGGCAGATGGTGGAACTTGAATTCAATAAAAATCTGGAATTAAAAGTCCAATGTTGACCTTAAAAGCTATTGTCCATTGTTGGAAAGCCCATCTGGTTCAATAATGTCCTTTAAGAAAGGAAAACTGAAATCTGCTGTCCTTACATGGTCTGGCCTACATGTGACTCCAGGCCCACAGCAATGTGGTTGATTTTTGCCTAGCAAGCCACTCAGTTGCATCAAGCCGCTAAAAAGTCTTAAAAAAAGGAATGAAACCAGATGGACCACCCAGCATCGACCTAGGCACTGGAAACAACAATGGCAAAGTCAGTCCTGTCGACCCTGCAAAGTCCTCCTTACTAACATCAGGGGGCTTGCGCCAAAATTGGGAGAGCTGTCTCACAGATGAGTCAAAATCATGGATTTATACCCTACAGTTCATGTCCCAGACACCACAAACACCAGCAATAATTTTCTCCACCTGCTCTACCCCCTCTTCATTAGTATAATATCCATCACATTTCAACTTCTCTTTAGCTCTTAAGATTCATACAGACTTGACACATTAACTCTGTTTGTCTTACCACAGATGCTGCCAGATCTGCTGAGTTTTTTCAGCATTTTCTGTTTTATTCCAGTAAAGACTGAGCTGACCAAGTCCTAAAGGACATAGGTGCTAGACTGGGCCTGTGGCAGGTGGTGAGGGAACCAAGAGGAGGGAAAAACATACTTGATCTCATCCTCACTAATCTACCTGTCGTAGATGCATCTGTCCATGACAGTATCGGAAGGAGTGACCACTGCACAGTCCTTGTGGAGACAAAGACCCGTCTTCACATTTTGGATACCCTCCATCGTGTTGTGTGGCACTACCACATGCTAACTGGGGTAGATTTTGACAACTCAAGACTAGCCATTCATGAGGTGCTGTGGACCATCAACAACAGCAGAATTGCACTCAAACACAAACTGCTGAGCAATAACCTGCTCATTGGCACTCAGTTTGGGTTCCGCCAAGGCCACTCAGTTCTTGACCTCATTACAGCCTTGGTTCAAACATGGACAAAATAGCTGAAATCCAGAGGTGAGGTGAGAATGCTGCCTTGACGACAAGGCATCATTTGACCAAGCACGGTATCAAGGAGTCCTAGCAAAACTGAGGTCAATGAGAATCAGGGGGAAAACTCTCTGCTGGTTGGAGTCATACCTAGCACAAAGGAAGATGGTTGTGGTTGTTGGAAGCCTATAATCTCAGCTCTAGGACATCACTGCAGGAGTGCCTTCAGATAGTTTCCTAGGCCCACCCATCTTCAGCTGCTTCATCAATGACCTTCTTTCCATTAAAGGGTCAGAAGTGGAGGTGTTCACTGTTGATTGCACAATGTTCAGCACCATTTGCGACTCCTATTTTGAAACAGATATTGAATCAGTTCACGTCCAAATGCAACAAGACCTGGACAATATCCAGGTTTGGGCTGACAAGTGGCAAGTAACATTTGTGCCACACAAGTGCCAGCCAAATACCATCTCCAACAAGAGAGAATCTAACCATTGCCCCTTGACATTCAATAGCATTGCCATCACTGAATCCCCCACTATAACATCCTGTGGGTTACCATTGACCAGAAACTGAACTGGACCAGCCATATGCATACTGTGGCAAGAGCAGGTCTGACGCCAGGAATCCTGCAGTGAGTAACTCACCTCCTAACTTCCCAAAGCTTGTCCACCATCTACAAGGCACAAGCGAGGAGTTTGATGGAATACCACTTGCCTGGATGAGTGCAGCTCCAACAACACTCAAGAAGCTCAATACCATCCAGGACAAAGCAGCCCACTTGATTTGCACCACTTCCGCAAACATTCATTCCCTCCACCACCGGCAGCTAGTGACAGCAGTGTGTACCATCTAAAAGATGCACTGCAGAAATTCACCAAGGCTCCTTAGACAGGACCTTCCAACCCATGACCATTAGCACCTAGAAGAACAAGGGCAGCAGATAGATGGAAACACCACCAGCTGGAAGTTCCCCTCCAAGTCACTCACCACCCTGACTTGGAAATATATCGCCGTTCCTTCACTGTCGCTGGGTCAAAATCCTGGGTCTCCCTCCCTAACCGCACTGTGGCTGTACCTACACCACATGGACTGCAGCGGTTCAAGAAGGCAGCTCACCACCACCTTCTCAAGGGCAATTAGGGATGGGCAATAAATACTGGCCTAGCCAGCGATGCCCACATCCCACGAACGAAATAAAATCCATCTGGAAGTATAGGAAGTGGTTTTATGGTTGCAGGCTTTGCAAAGCTAAATGCCAGGAACCAACAGAAATCGCTCCAGATAGTCCTGCTCCGATCATATATTCCCTATCCTGGTTACACACTGCACTGCTAGATTGAATACACATCCCAGTATAATCAATCCCAAATTTCAAATCTCTGGTTGCATAATCAGCTTTCTATTCCTTATTTTCCAAATCAATAATTAATTTTACAGAACAGTCAGAATCGGTAGCCTTTTTTGAAAATTCCTATTGAGAAAGGAACATAAATCGGGCTGTTTTCCTAGCGCAGTAATCCAACATATGCGAGTGAATTTGACTGAATCTGAAGATGACACTTTCACATAATATCTAATAGACTAGTCACAAATATTCATTGTTAATATAAATCAAACGCTACAGCGCAAAGCACCAGTTACCTGTGTTGTTAACCAGGGGCAATACTATTTCAAATTGTCCTCGCTAAATTTGAAAAACAAAGGTAACAATGGACTGGTGCGTCGATTTTTGGTGCCTTTTGTGTGCTGAATGCTGTCATTTCTTGTGAGCTAAGTGTTGCGCTGATTTCTGACGTGTGAAGGGGATGGGAAAATAACAGTCAAATCCAAAACAAAACCAGAATTACCTGGAAAAACTCAGCAGGTCTGGCAGCATCGGCGGAGAAGAAAAGAGTTGACGTTTCGAGTCCTCATGACCCTTCAGCAGAACTGCTGAAGGGTCATGAGGACTCGAAACGTCAACTCTTTTCTTCTCCGCCGATGCTGCCAGACCTGCTGAGTTTTTCCAGGTAATTCTGTTTTTGTTTTGGATTTCCAGCATCCGCAGTAGTTTTTTGTTTTTATAACAGTCAAATCCACCCTGTTTTCTATTTTATTCAAGCACGCGTGATTTGTTGTTGGTTCAAATTATAAAGTTAATAAGGCTTTTCTTTTTACTTATATGGCACTGCAAGAATCTATCAAACCTTAATTTACAGCTAGATGAAACGCCCACAACAGGCGGCGCAGTGTTTGTTGCAGTTGCTACATGTATATCTTTAAAAATTACAGGCTGTTTGCCTACACTATTTAACAGCTAATATTAATGCTCAGCACGCCAGGTGGCAGCTGTGGAGAGAGAGAGAGAGAGAGAAAAACAGAGTTAACCTTTTGGGTCAATGGCCTTTTTGTTTCTCCTTCCCCAATTCCTCAGCCAGTTGACATTAAATAGCCGAGCACAGACAAGCCGGGGGCTGGGTTAGGTTGGATCGGGGGGCCGGAGGTGGATCTTCTCAGCTTTGGGTGGCATCGCTAAGCAATGAAAAGGTCCCAGCTTCCAATGGGCCGGCAGCTCTTAGGGGATGGGACTGCGACCTCCTGGGGTCCTGGATCTCAGGGAAGGCGTGCTCTCCTGGTTAAGCGCCTGATTAACATTTATTTGGCGGGCCTTCCCGAAAAGAGGAAGGCGAGAGGCTCTCGCTGGCTCTCCAGCAGGTGGGAAAGACCTCCGTCAGCTCTGTTAAATATCACCCGCCGAGTGATTTCCACCATTTTCCGTTTTTATTTCAGATTTCCATCGTTCGCAGTCATTTCTGTTTTTAGTTTAAAAGATCAAACAGGATGGAGATCCCTTCTCTGGAAAAGGGGAGGCTGAACTGACCTGATCGAGGTCTTTAAGATTATGAAAGGGTTCAATAGGGTAGAGGTAAAGAAAATGACACTTGTGGAAGGAGTCTAAATCTATGGGCCATTAATATAAGATAGTCACTCATAAGTCCAACAGGGAATTCAAGACCTTTACCCAGAGAGTGTTAAGAATGTGGGACTCACCACCATTGGGAATAGTTAAGACAAGTAGTATAGATGAATCATAAAATTAAGGAGGCATTATAACACATGAAGGAGAGCAAAATAGAAGGACAGGATGGTTCTTCTGATAGGAAATTGATAAAAAAGAGGCTGGAAGAGGATTGTGTGGAGCATTAACTCTGGCATGGAACAGATGGGCTGAATAACCTACTTCAGTGCTGCATGTAACTCCATGGGCAGGTTCGGCGGGGAGCGGGCGGGAGCGATCGAGAAGCCGACTGCCGCCCGCGATGGGGGCCGGATCGCGCTTTCACGCTGGTGAGCCAATTAAGGCCCGCCCAACGTGAAACGCGTGCAGCAGTGCTCAGCGCTGCCTGTCTGGTGTTGGGAGGGAGCGGGGGAAGGAGGAGGGCAAGTTTGCGTTAGCACGCGAATGTGTGCCGGAAAAGCTCCCTGAGACACGGAGCTGCCTCAGGGAGATGAAGCTGTAAAAAAATGAAGAATAAAGAATTATAAAATGGTAAAAAAAAAACATATCCCTTCACGCGACTCTGTCACATAAACAGGGACATGTTATTAATGAAACGTTAAATTTTATTTTTTTATTTGCTGCTGGAAAACCTCATCCCGCCCCGTGGATGAGGTTTCCTAAAGAGTGCAAAGGCCACTTGGCCTTTTCGCTTGTAAGGTTGGACGGGCAGTGAAAAATTTCTTTCAGTTATAACTTTAATGGCCTTAGAAGGCCTTTTAATTGTCGGCGGGCGCGCTACTGACTCTCGCGTGAGCCCGCCGACCGAAATATCACGTGTCATTTCACACGTGTTTGGGTTTGGTGGGCGCTCGCCCTACGAGCGTTATATTCCGGCATATCTTAAGAAACAAATTGATGTTGTGGTCACATCATTTTCTTTTCAATTCAGTTGACCAGAAGTTAAAGTATTAAGAGAAATGCAGGGTTATATGAATAGAAACCTCAGAGGCACTGGACCAGTTGTGCAGTTTGCATACTTTCAAAGTAGCTTAATAGGATGGACATTCGCCTCCTCCGCTCTACCTCTTTCAGTCTCCTCTCTTCTTCAGCTGAAAGTGGCTTAACCTCCAGCACATTACACTAGGCCTCGTGTGCGATCCCGGCTGGTGGATGGTGGTATGCCTTTCTACCATTGGGGGCTGGGGTGGTGTTTGGAGGGGACGCTTCTCATATCCCAGGTCCCATCCCCACCTGATATTCGATGGGAATTTGGCAGTATCAGTTCCCAGGCTAGCATTCGGGATTGGGAAACTCTGCCTGATTTTTTTGCCCTCTTTAACCTGGAGCAATTACGGGACACATCCTCCCACATCCCCCAAGAAAACGGAGAACGAATAAACTAGCACAGATTGGGAGGAGGGGTGCATCTGACCAAGTAGCATGTAAATAGGCTTTCAGCCCCTCTGCCCTGCATTGAAACCGGGAACCTGCAGCCCGGTTGTAAGACTCAACTAGACACATTACCAACTAAGGGGCTGGGGTGCTGTTACTGAATAACTTAATTCAAAGCATGTGTCCTGATTAGCGTCAGTTCAGACTTGTACCAACCAAATGTTTTGAGATCTGAATGAATGTTGCCAAAGGCACTAATTGGTTCAGTTACCATTGCTAAAAAAAAATGCCTGTGTAAAGCAAATGAAAACTAGCACACTAATGCTTTGTATATATAAGAGCAGCTCCGTAGAGTAAAAGTATTGAAGCTGTGCCTGTTTACTGTGCATCCCGGGAGCAGCAGTCCATTTCCTATTGCCTGTCTTTTGAACTACTTAGTGTTTCATAGATGGACCCTGATGTGTCCCTAACTATTTTCATGAGTAAAAGCATCTGTCAAACTAATTTTGCTTTCAAAAGACAGGGAACCAGACAATGCCCAGAGAGTGGTGAGGGTGTGGAACTCACGGCCACATGTAGTGATTTAAGCAGACGCATTAAAGGGGAAATGATACCTGTGATGTGGGATGGTAAAGGATACAGCATGCATGCGGGAAGAGAGTATTAAAGGGGGAGGATGCTCATGCATGGAATACAAGCACAGGCGTTGACCAACTGGGACATATGGCCTGCTTTGGTGCAGTAGAGTCGATGCCTTGTTTGTCATAATGACATACTTGGAGTGCAATGCTGTAATATTTTTCTTAAGGTGCCAATTCCCTTCTGCCTCAATTTAATCCTCACCCTTCCTGCTGATTCTTGCTCAGCTATTGGTTCCTCCAGCCAAATGACGGTTCCTCATGCTTGAGCTAAGGCAATGCCTGGGCGGAAAGCCGTGTGAAGGCTAAGGGCATCACAAACAAGACTGAATATGTCCTCATCCAGTGTTCCCAGGTGCACACTTTCAAGCAAAAAGTCACTGGAAACGGGAAGTTGAGCCACATTTAGGTGCGCTGAGGTCAATTGCAATAGGCCGACCCAGAATAAACTGACTGGGCAGCTTTCTCCGCATGGGGCAGTATATTGAGTTTGGTGAGTGGGGGGGGGGGGGGGGGACCCGCTCGCCGACACGTAAAGTGACGCGGGATGACATCAGGTGTCAATTTTCAGGTCGGCGGAGGCGCAGTCAAATCAGGTGTGCGCCCGACGACCTGTCAATGGTCAATTGAGGCCATTTAAAAACTAATTGAAGTAGCTAAAGGACCTGCCCGTCCGACCTTAAGGTTGGCGGGCAGGCCGGGAGCCCTGGCGGGCTTCAGAAAAAGTATGAAACCTCATCCACGGACGGGATGAGGTTTCATGTAGGTTTTTAAAAGTTTAATTAAAAGTGATGGACATGTCCGAACTCACGTGGCAATGTCACATGAGCGGACATGTCAGGGGAATTTTATTTTTCTACATTTCACATTTTTGAATTTGGCGCCGATCTCCCTGAGGCAGCACTTAGCCTCAGGTAGATGAGTGCTCTCTAAAGAGTGCATGCACGAAACAGCACACTCCCGGCTTAGGGAATCCCCCTCCCCCCCACCCACACAGGAAGCGCACAGCCCTTCCTGGCGGGCCTTAATTGGCCCGCCCACCTAAAATGGCGGCGCGCCCCCAGTTGGGGGCGTCAATTGGAGATTGGAGGCACGCCCGCACGCGCCTGTTCCTGAACTCCCCCCCCCCCCCACCGATGGGGGGAAAATTCTTCTCATGGACTTCAGGACACCAGCATCAGGGTCAAACGAGGGTCAGAAGCCTATCACTGTGCACGGAACAGGCACCGACTGTGATTTTCCCTGAACTGGCCGATTAGTATCCAGAAGGGGCTCACTGTTGAGATAAGAATTGCGGCAGGGCTCTCGAAGCTGGAAGGCCAATAGGAGGCCCTCCAACATGGAAGAAATCTCAAACTGTCTTTTCAGTAAGTGAGAGAGCTAGGGTGTCCCAAGATGGAAGCACCCTTTCTCCAGCTTCTTTAACTTCAAAATAAAAAAAATGCCCTTAAACAGCCATATTGTGCAGCTGAAGCCTGGCAGGCGGGGAAGGCCTGCCGCTGGGAGACCACCTCCAGGAACTATACTGTTCCCCAAAGCCGCAGGGGACCTGAGAATTCCAGTTGGCCTCTGACAATAGACCTTTCAATAGTCTCAATTGGCTACCAGCTGCATGTTGGTGGGTAACCCTACGAGTACACCTGCCCTCCCCATGCCAGTTCCCATCCTGTCTCTGGGAAAAATGGACCTGAGTGGGGAGGGTATCGAGCTCAAATTCAGCACCCTTCTACCACTGTTCTTGTCCCTACTACTGCGCTGTTCATCTCAATTACACACGCCCTCGACAAGGAGATTCCTGCGACCACGTCAATGCAATTCATATTCAAGGTTACTTTGAGAGTAGAGTGTTGAGCTCTCCCTCACAATTCCCAGTGGAACTGACTGACTGCAGAAACATGATTTCCAGGAATTACCTAGTGTAGCTGGACAAATGAGACTCTTAGAGATGAGATGCCGAAAAAGAATGTTTCTTAAGTTTTAAGTTAAATGGCTTTAGTAATTGAAATCTCATGGTCTGTGATGGGTTCGGAGGAACGAACAAAATCCAGTTATATATAACAGCAATTAGAAAGTACTTGACCTTCTGAATGGAGTGTCCTACTCAATATTTATCCCTCAGCCAAAAGTCAGCAAAGCAAATGACCTTGTCAGCAACATGTTGTTCATTGTGGGATCTTTCTGTGCAAGAATTGGTTGTTGTGTTTCACACATTACAAGGAACTCAAATAAAATTGAAGCCAAAGAGCATCAGGGGAAACATCCAGCGGTAGGAGCCATATCTATCACAAAGTAAGATGGTTGTGGTTATTGGAAGCCAATTATCTCAGTTCGAGGACCGCACCGAAGGAGCTCCTCAAGACAATTTCCTAGGCCCTGGTCTCCTTCAGTTGCTTCAGCAATGACCTTCCCTCCAACATAAGGTGGGGATGTTCATTAATGATTGCATAGTGTTCAGCAGCATTCGCGGCTTCTCAGGTATTGAAGCAGTCCATGTCCATGTGCAGCAAGACCTGGATAACATT
Organism: Cetorhinus maximus; assembly: GCF_964194155.1. Taxonomy (NCBI): domain Eukaryota; kingdom Metazoa; phylum Chordata; class Chondrichthyes; order Lamniformes; family Cetorhinidae; genus Cetorhinus; species Cetorhinus maximus. Next base: position 9,723,553 of record NC_135895.1, read on the forward strand.
CAGGCTTGTGCTGATATGTGGCAAGTTACATTTACGCCCCACAAATGCAAGGCAATGACCATCTCCAGCAAGGGGGAATCTAACTATTTCCCTTTGACATTGAACAACATCACCGTCACTGAATCACTCAACATCCTTGACTAGAAACTGAACTGGACCAGCCACATAAATACTGTGGCTACAAGATCAAGTGCGGACGTTGAGAATTCTGTGGTGAGTCACAAGTCAGGAGTGTGATGGAATACCCTCCACTTGCTTGGATGAGTGCAGCTTCAACAGCACTCAAGAAGCTTGACACCATCCAGGACGAAATTGACTGCTTGATCAGCACCCCATCTATCAACTTAAACATTCCTTCTCCTTAGGCAGTCCCTGGGGATAGAGGATGACTTGCTTCCACTCTGGTTCGATGGGAACTGAGATGGCTGGTAAGCTCAATGCGGTGCTTGAAGGGCTGAGTAGATGAGATTTCTGGAAGAAACATTCACTCCCTTCACCACTGCCGCACAGTGGCTGCAGTGTGTACTATATACAAGATACATGACAGCACTTCACCAAGGTTCCTTCCACAGCACCTTTCAAACTCATGACTTCAACCATCTAAAAGAACAAGATGCATGGCAACACCACCACCTTCCAGTTCCCCTCCACACCATCAAAACTTAGAAAAATACCGACTGTTCCTTTGTCATCACTGGGTCACAATCCTGGAACTCCCTTCCTAACAGTGCTATGGGTGTACCTACACCACATGGACTGCAATGATAAAAGATGGCAGCTCACCACCACCTTCCCAAGAGCAATTATTTGGCAGCGATGCCTAAATCCCATGAACAAATGAAAAAAAAACAGTGACTACACTTCAAAAGCATTTTATTGGTTGTAAAACATATTGAGATGTTCCACGGGACATTAAAGGCACTGTATAATTGCAAAGTCTTTATTTTGTATCCAAGAGAGATTTAAAACAGAGAAATTTAGATTCTACTCAGAGTTGCTACTTCTACAACTCTCACCAGTTATGTCAGATGAATCTCATTCTACACGTTCTCTTGTACCAGTCGTAATATCATTCTCCTAGTGAGCTACAAAAAATATCGATCGACAAACTCCCTGTAATGAGCTGAGGTGGAACTGTGGGTTTGCAGTTGCTAGTGAGCTTTTCAATTTTACAAAGTAGCATAATCAGACCGATATCAAAGGCAGCAACTGGAGGAGAAGATCAGAGAAATCTGGAGCTTCAGTTCTGTGATTGGAAAACAAATGAGCAAAGGTCGGGAACCACATCAGTGGAAAGGCAGCAAATGCATCAGGTCAGAAAACCGCCTGTGGAACTGTTCTCACGTAACAACACCGGGTTAACTCCCTCAGATTTCACATCCAGCCCTTGCCTCAACGTGCTGACTTGGGCTAGGAGATGGCTTCAGGAGCGGTTGCAAAACTTTGGTGCCTCACCCAAGTGGTCACCCTTCACTTGATCCTCAAGCATGGTTGTCCAAACCTTGTCCCCCATCGCCACAGGTGGTGCGTGACCCCTGGTAAATCCTTTCCTCAAAACCCCAGACAACAAACTCTTAATTCACAGGATCACAAGGTGATTATGGGTGAAGTGGGTTATTAGGCCCAACTTAATTCACCCCTCCAGCGAGTTCCCAAACTAACTCCATAGCAGCATCTAGCTGATTCTTAAATGATTAAGGTGCCTTTATCTAACTGCTTTATCTGCAAATCTATTGTCAGGTTTCTTCTGAAGGTTTCATGAGGGCAGCTGTAAGTGCTGCTGTTGCCTTACTGGACAGATAAATTTTTAAAAAGTATGAGTATGTCAGTGTGAGTAATTTGAGATATATGCAGATTAAGGGAATAATTGATTTAAATTTTGTACATGACCTTTGACACTCCATAGTGCCCATCGAACTGACCCAGTATAATCACAAGCCTGGACAATGCTGCCTAGACAATGAATGTCGCAAACTATTTGACTGAGCACAATGTAACAACCAAGGCTGCGCTAGTTTTGTCCCATATCCATAGAATTCTAGAATTGTTCTCTGGATAGGGATTAGTAGTGGAAGCCGTAGCTAATATTGCCCCTCGCTGGCCCCAGGGTCCAGTATTGTTGGCCTCCAACCAGAAAAGCTAACTCAGTACAGACATGTAATTCAACAAGGGGCTTTATGGTCTGTATGGCCCGGTAAGCCAACTGACCCTTTGGGGAAGTGGCAATATAGTTCTAATGCATAATGAGACTTAAAAGCTCCCATATAATGCTATTTCAAAGAAGAGCAGGGGAGTTCTCCCTTGGTCAATATTTATCCCTCACTCAACATTATTAAAACAGATTATCTTTTCATTACCAAGCTGTGGTTTGTGGGGCTTTGCTGTGCGCAAATTGGCTGTCTCCTTTCGTACTGTGTAACAGGAAGTTATAAGTGGCTCTAAGCCCTTTCGGTTGTGCTGAGGTTATGAAGGGTGCCATATAAGTGCATGCTCTTTTCTTCATCTGGTTGACAAGTCAGTAATATGGGGCATGGACTCAGGGCTATCATGCCAAGAACAAAAGGGGGAGGTTAGAAGAAATGTTTTGGCACACGAGGCCGATTAGGAACAAGAAATAATTATTTACTCAAGTGACTAGTGAGGCAGAAACTGTATCATAATTTAAAAAGAAATTGGATAAGTATTTGAAAAGGAATAATGTAAGAGGTGATGGGGAGAGGCCAGGGAAGGGAGATTAGAGTTGACAGCTCCAGTTACAAAACTGGCTTTAGCGCAAACTTGATAAGCCACGTTGCTTCCTCCTATGCCATAATTTCCATGATTTTATGACTGGGGCTGGAATCTAATTTTTCTTTGGACATTTTGCTAGAACTTGGCCCTTTTGTTCCAGTGAACCTAATGTTGGGAGACATTAAAAACATAGGCACAGGATTACCTTGCCTTAATATACAAAGTGATGATGCGTAGAAAGAGACCTGGGTCAAAATCCTGAAACTCCTTCCTTAGCAGCACTGTAAGTGTAACTACATCACGTGGACTGCATGGTTTAAGAAGATGGCTCACCACCACCTTCTCAAGGGCAATTAGGAACGGATTGGCTTTGCCAACGCACCCACATCCTATTAACGAATAAAAAATCGATGCCTTTTGAAAAGTCTGGTCCTCCCAAAACACTTTAAAGCCAATGAAGTAGTTTAGAAGTGAAATCACTGCTGTAACATTGGGAAATGCAGCAGTCAATTTGAGGGAGGCAGCTCTCAAAAACAACAATGGGTTCATGACCAGATACTGATTTTGCCAAATTGACCAAGATGCCCAGGAGCACTGGAGTGCTGCTTTGGGCTACAGTAGAGTGCTTAAGTTGGAGTTTGGTGACTGAGGGAGTTTGGTGAGGAGGGAACAAGGTGATCCTTTGAGTGCTGTGAATACGGTCGGGTACGTATTTACTACTTTTGTCGCTTATAGTTTTTAAGGTCTTATTTTGTGGTTCATTGTTTTAAGGGCTATATTCTGTAACAATGAGGAGCAGGGAAGAAGGGACCTAGAGTGATTGATATCATTTGATATTAAGTATCTTCCAAAAGGTTTAATTTAATTTAAAGGGGTAAGTCATGGCAGGAGAGCTCAAAGCCGTGGTGTGCTCCTCCTGCTCTATGTGGGAAGCCTGGAACATTTCTGTGCCTGGGACCAGCATGTTTGCGGGAAATGTCTCCAGCTACAGCTCCTGGAAGCCCCGGTTTCGGAGCTGGAGCGGTGGCTGGGGACACTGTGGAGCATCCATGAGGCGGAGAGTATCGTGGATAGCACATATAGAGAGGTGGTCACACCACAGGCTAAGAGTCCACAGGCAGGAAGGGAATGGGTGACCACCAGGCATAGCAAGAGGACTAGGCAGGCAGTGCAGGAATCTCCTGTGTGGCTATTCCCCTGCAAAACACATATACCGCTTTGGATACTGTTGGGGGGAATGGCCTCTCAGGGGAAAGCAGCAACAGCCAAATTCATTGCACCACGGTTGGCTCTTCTGCATAGGGGAGGAGTAAAAAGTCTGGGAATGCAATAGTTATAGGGGATTCAATTGTAAGGGGAATAGAGAGGCATTTCTGTGGCTGCAAACAAGACTCCAGGATGGTATGTTGCCTCCCTAGTGCTAGGGTCAAGGATGTCTCAGAGCGGCTAGAGGACATTCTGAAGAGGGAGGGTGAACAGCCAGTGGCCATGGTACACATTGGTACAAACGACATAGATAAAAAAAGGGATGAGGGCCTGAAAGCAGAATATAGGGACTTAGGAAGTATGTTGAAAAGTAGGACCTCAAGGGTAGTCATCTCAGGATTACTACCAGTGCCATGCGCTAGTCAGAGTAGAAATAGCAGGATATATCAGATGAATACTTGGCTGAAGAGATGGTGCGAGGGGGAGGGTTTTGGATTCCTGGGACATTGGGACCGGTTCTGGGGGAGGTGGGACCAGTACAAACTGGATGGGCCACACCTGGGCAGGACCGGGACTGATGTCCTAGGGGGAACATTTGCTAGAGTGGTTGGGGAGGGTTTAAACTAAAATGGCAGGGGGATGGGAACCTATGCAAGGAGTCAGAGGAAGGGGAATCAAGGACAAGAACAAAAGACTGAAAGGGGAATAAGAAAAGTGATAGGCAGAGAAATAAAGGGCAAGAATCAAACAGGGCCACAGTGAAAAATAGTGGGAACGGGACAAGTGATGTTAAAACTACAAGCCTTAAGGCTTTGTGCTTTAACGCGAGGAGCATTTGCAATTAAATGGATGAATTAACCGTGCAAATAGATGTAAACAGCTATGATATAGTCGGGATTACGGAGACATGGCTGCAGGGTGACCAGGGATGAGAACCGAACATCCGGGGTATTCAGTATTTAGGAAGGACAGACAAAAAGGAAAAAGCAGTGGAGTTGCATTGCTGGTTAAAGAGGAAATTAACGCAATAGTGAGGAAAGATATTAGCTCTGACATTGTGTAATCTGTATGGGTGGAGCTGAGAAACACCAAGGGGCAAAAAACGTTAGTGGGGGTTGTATATAGACCCCCAAACTGTAGTGGTGATGCTGGGAATGGCATTAAACAGGAAATTAGAGACGCATGCAATAAAGGAACATCTGTAATTATGGGTGACTTTAACCTGCATATATATAGGGCAAATCAAATTAGTAACAATACCATAGAGGAGGAATTCCTGGAGTGTATACAGGATGGTTTTCTGGACCAATACATTGAGGAAACAACTAGAGAACAGGCCATCCTTGACTGGGTTTTGTGTAATGAGAAAGGAATAATTGGCAACCGAGTTGTGCGATGCCCCTTGGGGATGAGCAACCATAATATGATAGAATTCTTCATCAAGATGGAGAGTGACGTAGTTGATTTTGAGACTGGGGTCCTGAATCTTAATAAAAGAAACTACAATAGTATGAGGCGCGAGTTGGCTATGATGGATTGGGAAACGTTACTTAAAAGGATGATGTTGTATAGGCAATTGCAAACATTCAAAGAGCGCATGGGTGAACTGCAACAATTGTTAATTCCTGTCTGGTGCAAAAGTAAAACAGGAAAGGTGGCCAAACCTTGGCTTACAAGGAAAATTAGAGATAGTATTAGGTCCAAGGAAGAGGCATACAAATTGGCCAGAAAAAAATAACAGACCTGAGGATTGAGAGCAGTTTAAAATTCTGTAAAGGAGGACCAAGGGATTGATTACGAAGGGGAACATAGAGTACGAGAGCAAGCTTGCAAGGAACATAAAAACTGACTGTAAAAGTTTCTATAGGTACGAGAAGAGAAAAAGATTAGTGAAGACAAATGTAGGTCCCTTCCGGTCAGAAACAGGTGAATTTATATTGGGGAACAAAAAGATGGCTGACCAACTAAATACATACTTTGGTTCTGTCTTCATAAAGGAAGACACAAATAACATACCAGAAATGTTGGGGGACACAGGGTCACAGGGTTTAGTGAGAGGGAGGAACTGAAAGAAATCAGTATTAGTAGGCAAATAGTGTTGGGGAAATTGATGGGATTGAAAGACGATGAATCCCCAAGGACTGATAATCTACATCCCAAAGTACTTAAGGAAGTGGCCCGAGAAATATTGGATGCATTGGTGGTCATCTTCCAAGATTCTATAGACTCTGGAACAGTTCCTACAGATTGGAGGGTAGTTAATGTAACCTCACTATTTAAAAAAGGAGGCAGAGAGAAAACAGGGAATTATAGACCAGTCAGCCTGACGTTGGTAGTGAGGAAAATTCTAGAGCCCATTATAAAAGATTTAATAGCTGAGCACTTGGAAAACAGTGGCAGAATCGGATAGAGTCAGCATGGATTTATGAAAGGGAAATCATGCTTGACAAATCTACTGGAATTCTTTGAGGATGTAACTAGTAGAGTTGATGAGGGGGAGCCTGTGGATGCGGTTTATTTGGACTTTCAGAAGGCTTTCGACAAAGTCTCACATAAGAAATTAGCATGTAAAATTAAAGCGCATGGGATAGGGGGTAGTGTATTGAGATGGATAGAAAACTGGTTGGCAGACAGGAAACAAAGAGTAGGAATAAATAGGTCTTTTTCTATTTATTGGAAACGGTACCGCAGGGATCGGTGCTGGGACCCCAGCTATTCACAATATATATTAATGATTTAGACGAGGAAATTAAATGTAATATCTCCAAATTTGCAGATGACACAAAGCTGGGTGGGAGGGTGAGCTGTGAGGAGGATGCAGAGATGCTTCAGTATGATTTGGATAAGCTGAGTGAGTGGGCAAATGCATGGCAGGTGCAGTATAATGTGGATAAATGTGAGGTTATCCACTTTGGTAGCAAAAACAGGAAGGATATAAATTGAGAGAGGGGAATGTGCAACGAGACCTGAGTGTCCTCATACACCAGTCGCTGAAGGTAAGCATGCAGGTGCAGCAGGTGGTAAAGAAGGCAAATGGTCTGTTGGCCTTCATAGCAAGAGGATTTGAGAACAGGAGCAAGGATGTCGTGCTGCAATTATACAGGGCCTTGATGAGACCACACTTGGAATATTGTGTGCAGTTTTGATCTCCTTATCTGAGGAAGGATGTTCTTGCTTTAGAGGGAGTGCAATGAAGGTTTACCAGACTGATTCCTGGGATGGCGGGACTGACATATGAGTTGAGATTGAGTCAGTTAAGTTATATTCGCTGGAGTTCAGAAGAATGAGGGGGGATCTCAAAGAAACCTATAAAACTCTAACAGGACTAGGCAGGGTGGATGCAGGAAGGATGTTCCTGATGGTGGGGAAGTCCAGAACCAGGGGTCACAGTCTGAAGATACGGGGTAGACCATTTAGGACTGAGATGAGGAGTAATTTCTTCACCCAGAGAGTGGTGAGCCTGTGGAATTCACTTCCACAGAAAGTAGTTGAGGCCAAAGCATTGTATGTTTTCAAGAAGGAGTTAGGTATAGCTCTTGGGGCGAAAGGGATCAAAGGATATGGGGAGAAAGTGGGAGCAGGCTATTGAGTTGGATGATTAACCATGATCATAATGAATGGTGGAGCAGGCTCGAAGGGCTGAATGGCTTACTCCTGCTCCTAGTTTCTATGTTTCTATGTAACTCCCCTTCTCTTTGCCGAATATTGCGGTTGGACCTTTTAGGTCTACCTGAGAGGGCAGACAGGGGCTCCGTTTAACACAAAGATGTCACATCTGACAGTGCAGAACTCCTTCATTACTCAGACTAGATTTTGCCCTTAGTTTTTTAATCAGTTATCCTTGATCTAGTTTTCTGTCCAGTGATTACAGTACTGGGTAAGGAACTCAAGGTTGCAAGTTGCAACTCAAGAATTCCATCATAGCAGGTTGTAAAATGTAATTCAATAAGCCTGATTGTTTGTGGCTTGGCATCAGAAAATGATTATGAAAGCAGCTGGATAGTCATAAGCATCCAGCTGGTTTACTAACCCTCAGGACGAGCACCTGGCTTACATTTGCTTTTAGCCCCACAATGCATGGCAAACCCTTAGACTTCTCAGAGTAATCAGGATGGGCAATATTCATTAGCTTGCCAATGTTACCCATGTCCCAAGTACTTTTTTTATTCTTATATGGGATGCAGGCGTCGCTGGCTGGGCCAGCATTTATTGCCCATCCCTAGTTGCCCTTGAGAAGGTGGTGGTGAGCCGCCTTCTTGAACCGCTGCAGTCCATGTGGTGTCGGTACACTCGCAGTGCTGTTAGGGAGGAAGTTCCGACATTTAGATCCAGCTGTACTGTACAGAAAAGTGATACTTTTCACTGAATGTCAAATGGATGTCAGGACTATAAGGCAGACGAAGTGGGAGTGGTGAATCAACAAATATTGTAGGAGTTACTGAAACTTGTTTGAAGGAAGAGAATAAGTTCTGAAGGGCTACATGTTCATGGCAAAAGGGGAAGAAAGAGAGAAGGTGGAGAAGTCAGACAGCTTTTCAGGGGAGGTTTATATATTCAAGACAAGAGGGAACTTGGGATTCAGACAGGATCCCCTTGTGGGGATCGTCAATGATGAAAATATTTAATGGTGGGAATAGACTGCATGGCACCACAAATATAAAACAGAAGCACTTGCATTGCCTTGGCAAGTCATAAAAAGATTAGCGACAGGACCGTAGTAGTAATCATGGGGGATTTCAATGTTCGTGACATAGACTGGGATTTACAGGGGGACAATCGGAATGCATGAGGGCGTTTATCAAAGTACTTTGAAAAGCTCGTCTTAAACAGCAGGTGAGGGAACTCACACGGGAAATGAGCAATATTGGATTTGTTCCAAACTAATGAGAAGGGATATAAAAAGCTACATTGAGGGAAGGGAACGTTTGGGGGTCTGGTAATCATGAAGTTATTAATTTTAAGGTTGAAAAGAGGACAGAACAGATAATAACCATTCAGGAAATCAGATTTCAGGAGAGCAGATTTTGAGCAAGTACAATGCTGCATGAAAGGAATTAAAATGGAAAAAAAAAAATGATGTAAAGGGACAAATATGGATTTAAGCAGGAGAGTTTCAAGGAGGTATTTTTTGGCATTGCAGAGGCAGTCTTTTTACCAGCAACAAGGTGGTAACCAACCAGAAAGTAAAAGTACATGGATGAAAAGGAAAGGCATTAGGGAGAAAAGGATGGAATAAAATGTTGAAAGGGAAGGAGCAAGTTGGGGAGAACTATAACGGAAATTTTTTTAAAAAGTATTAGCAAAACATTCTTTAAGTGTATCCAGGACAAAGCTGTCCTCTTGATCGGCAATTACTTACCCACCACGTTAAATATTCATTGCCCCTGCCAATGGTGCAAAGTGGTAGCAGTGTATCCTCTTTACAAGGTACACTGCAGTAATTCATCAAGGCTTCTGCAACTTCAAAACTCGCAAACTCCACTAGCTAGAAGGACAACAGCAGCAGGCACATGGGAACACCACCACCTCCATGTTGCCCTCCAAGTCACACACCATCCTGATTTAGATGTATATTGTTGATCCTTTACTGTTGCTGGGTTAACATCCTGGAATACTCTCCCAAACAGCATTGCATACCTAGACCATATGGACTGTGCCTAGCAATTTAAATAAGTGCAAAGAGAATATCATTTACTTTCAATATTACTGTGGGATCTGTGATGCAGGCTTGTGGGGGTTGTGTATAGGTTGTGTGTGTGACTGCTTGCACACGCGCAGGAGAGAGAGCACATCCTGAGTGGGGCACAGCCAGAGTGGGTATTCAGAATTTGGTGCAAAGCGGGAATTAGGTGCATAGGGGACGTGGTGCTCTTTGCATTTTTTTCCTTGCTATCCAACTTCTTAAATCTTCAGAGCGTGCTGCAGCAGGAGAGACTACAAGGGAAAAGAATCACTGATAAGTAGTGGGTCAGGTATTTACTACTTTAATCGCTTATAGTTTAAGGTCTTTTTGCGGTTTACAGTTTGTATATTCTACAGTAACAGGGATCAGGAAAGAAGGGCCCTAGAGTAATTGACTTAAAATGTTTAATTTAAAGGGATAAGTCATGGCAGGAGCGCTCAAAGCTGTGGTGTGCTCCTCGTGCTCCATGTGGGAAGCCGGGGACATTGCCAGTGCCGGGGACCAGCATGTGTGCAGGAATTGGGCCCAGCTGCAGCTCCTGGAAGCTCGGGTTTCAGAGCTGGAACGGCGGCTGGGGACACTGTGGAGCATCCACGTGTCTGAGAGCATCGTGGATAGCACATTTAGAGAGGTGGTCACACTGCAGATGAATGGACTTGGGGAAGGAAGGGAATGGGTGACCACCAGGCAGCCCAAGAGAAACAGGCAGGTAGTTCAGGAGTCCCCTGGGGTCCCGCTCGCAAATCGGTATTCCGTTTTGGAGGCTGATGGGGGCGCTGGTTCCTCCAGGGAGTGCAGACAGAGCAAATCTTCTGGCACCACAAGCAGCCTGTCTGTACAGGAGGGGAGGAAGGGAGGAAGAGCAATAGTAATAGGGGATTCTATAGTCAGGGGAACAGATAGGCGCTACTGTGGCCGTCAACGTGACTCCAGGATGGTATATTGCCTCCCTGGTGCCAGGGTCCGGGATGTCACTGAACAGCTGCAGGGCATCCTGAAGGGGGAGGTCATGGTACATGTTGGTACCAATGACATAGGTAGAAAGAGGGATGAGGTCTTGCATCAAGAATTCAGGGAGTTAGGCAGTAAACTAAAAAGCAAGACCTCTCGGGTTGTAATCCCTGGATTACTCCCAGTGCCACGTGCTAGTGAGCTCAGGAAAAGGAGAAAAGCACAGATGAATGTGTGGCTTAAGAGTTGGTGCAGGAAGGAGGGTTTTAGATTGCTGGATCACTGGGACCGTTTCTGGGGAAGATGGGACCTGTACAAGCGGGACGGTCTACATCTGAACCAGAGCGGGACTAACATCCTTGCAGGCGGGTTTGCTAGTGCTGTTGGGAGGAGTTTAAACTAATTTGGCAGGGGGAGGGGACACAGAATGTTAGCAGAATAGGGACACATCATAATACAGTAAAACAATCAAATCAGAGAGAGTACAGCTAAAATAAGCTTCAAGGGAGTAAGGCAAGGCTGGATGGCCTCTACTTTAATGCCAGGAGTATGACAGGTAAAACGGATGAGTTAAGGGTGAGGATTGACACGTAGAATTGTGATATAGTAGCCATCACTGAGACGTGGTTGAGGGAAGGGCAGGATTGGCAGCTCAACATTCCGGGATATAGAATCTTCAGGCGAGACAGGGGATGGTGTAAAAGAAGAGGCGTTGCATTATTAGTTAAGGAGTCAGTTACTGCAGTAAGGAGAGATGATATCTTGGATTGGGCATCGAATGAAGCTTTGTGGGTAGAGTTTAGGAATAATAAAGGGGCAACCACATTATTAGGTGTTTATTATAGACCCCCAGATAGTCAGCAGGAAATTGAGGAGCAAATATGTGCACAATTTGCGGAGGTGTGTAAAAACAACAACAATAGGGTAATTATATTGGGTGATTTCAACTTTCCCAACATTAATTGGGATAGACACAGTGTTAAGGGCTTGGATGGAGTGGATTTCTTGAAATGTATACAGGAGAACTTTTTAGGTCAATATGTAGTGGGTCCAACAAGGGACGGTGTATTGCTGGATCTAATTCTAGGGAATGAAGCTGGACAGGTGGCGAGCATTTTAATGATAGCGACCACAACATGGTACAGTTTAAGTTTGTTATGGACAAAGAATTCGACAAGTTGCAAAAAAATGTTTTGGATTGGCGGAGAGTGGATTTTAGTAAAATAAGGCAGGATCTGGCCAAGGTAGACTGGGGACAGCTACTTGTGGGGAAATCTACAGAGGAACAGTGGGGGGTGTTCAAAAAGGAAATGGGGAGGGTACAGGCTCAACATGTCCCCTCTAGGGTGATAGGAAGGAGTAACAAGCCCAGAGAACCATGGATGACCAGAGATATTCAGGTTATGATGAGAAAGAAAAGAGAGGCTTTTAGCAGGTACAAGGGAAGCAAATCAGCGGAGGCATTAGTGGAGTACAGACAGTGCAGGGTGGAGCTTAAGAAAGCAATTAGGAGAGCAAAGAGGGGATATGAGAAAGCTCTGGCTGGTAAAAGTAGGGAAAATCCCAAGATATTCTATAAGCATATCAATGGGAAGAGGATAACCAGGGAAAGAGTAGGGCCCATAAGGGACCAACAGGGCAATCTATGGGTGGAGCGAGAGGACATCGCTAGAGTGTTGAATGAATACTTCACGTTCGTCTTCACCCAAGAGAATGAGGATGAAGGTATCAAACTCAGGGAGAGAGACTGCGAGGTTCTTAAGCAAATTGATATAGGGAGTGACAAGGTATTGGAAGTGTTGGCAGGCTTAAAAGTGGACAAATCTCCATGTCTAGATCTGAGTCCCAGACTGCTGAGGGAGCCAAGGGAGGAGATCGCAGGGGCTCTGACCCAAATTTTTAATTCCTCTCTGGCCACGGAGGAGGTGCCAGAGGACTGGAGAATAGCTAATGTGGTTCCGCTATTTAAGAAGGGTTGTAGAGATAAGCCAGGGAACTACAGGCCAGTGAGTCTCACGTCAGTGGTAGGGAAACTATTGGAGAAAGTTCTGAAGGAGAGAATCTATGTCCACTTGGAGAGGCAAGATTTGATCAGGGATAGTCAGCATGGCTTTGTCAGAGGGAGGTCATGCCTAACAAATTTGATTGAATTTTTTGAGGAGGTGACCAGGTGTGTAGATGAGGGTAGTGCAGTTGATGTAGTTTATATGGATTTCAGCAAAGCCTTTGACAAGGTCCCACATGGGAGACTTATAAAGAAGGCAAATGCACATGGGATACAGGGTAATTTGATTAGCTGGATTCAAAATTGGCTTAGTTGTAGGAGGCAGAGGGTGATGACAGAAGGATGCTTTAGTGACTGGAAGCCAGTGTCCAGTGGCTTACCACAGGGATCTGTGCTGGGTCCCCTATTATTTGTCATTTATATAAACAATATAGATGACTATGTGGGGAGTAGGATTAGTAAGTTTGCGGATGACACAAAGATTGTCTGGGTGGTTAACAGTGAGGTTGAGTGTCTTGGGCTACAGGAAGATATAGACGGGATGGTCAAATGGGCAGATAAGTGGCAGATGGAATTTAACCCTGAAAAGTGTGAGATGATACACTTTGGAAGGAGTAATTTGACAAGGAAGTATTCAATGAACGGCATGGCACTAGGAAGTTCTGAGGAACAAAGGGACCTTGATGTGTGTGCCCATAGATCTCTGAAGGCGGAGGGGCATGTTAGTGGGGTGGTGAAAAAGGCATATGGGACACTTGACTTTATCAGTCGAGGCATTGATTACAAAAGTAGGGAGGTCATATTGGAGTTGTATAGAACCTTGGTGAGGCCACAGCTGGAGTACTGTGTGCAGTTCTGGTCGCCACATTATAGGAAGGATGTGATTGCACTGGAGGGGGTGCAGAGGAGATTCACCAGGATGTTGCCTGGGATGAAACATTTAAATTATGAAGAGAGTTTGGACAGATTTGGGTTGTTTTCGTTGGAGCAGAGAAGACTGAGGGATGACCTGATCGAGGTGTACAAGATTATGAGGGGCATGGACAGGATGGATAGGGAGCAGCTGTTCCCCTTAGTTGAAGGGTCAGTCACAAGGGGGCATAAGTTCAAGGTGGGGGGCAGGAGGTTTAGGGGGGGATGTGAGGAAAAACTTTTTTACCCAGAGGGTGGTGACGGTCTGGAATGCACTGGTGGAGGCGGATTGCCTCACATTCTTTAAAAAGTACCTGGATGAGCACTTGGCACATCATAACATTTAAGGCTATGAGCCAAGTGCTGGTAAATGGGATTAAGTCGGCAGGTCAGGTGTTTCTCACGTGTTGGTGCAGACTCAATGGGCCGATGGGCCTCTTCTGCACAGTGATTCCGTGATTTTGTAATTTAATTTGACTGAAGACAGTTAGACTGCAAGGTTTAAATCATCAAAGGGTTAGGTATAAAGCAAGCTTTTTTAAAGGGGAAAAACTCAGCAGGTCTGACAGCATCTGTGGAGAGAAAGATAGAGTTAACGTTTCGACTCTTCTAAGAAGAGTCATACAGACTTGAAACGTTAGCTTTGTCTTTCTCTCCACAGATGCTGTCAGGCCTGCTGAGTTTTCCAGCATTTTTTTGTTTTTCTTTCAGGTTTCCAGCATCTACAGTATTTTGCCTTTATTTTTTTAAAATGTAGATGGTTGAGCTAAGATGAGATACCAATAAATACAACATGAATAGGAATTTGCATTAGGAGGTAAATGAGGAATGAATTTTGGATATTGAATTTCAAAGAGGAAAAAGTAAGTTTTACAACTGGCAAAGATGATAAATAAATAAAGCAAGGTTATTCAGTTTATTTTTTCTGAGAGTAGTGGCCATATAGACAATATGAAAGATTTTTGGAAAGGTAACTTTCAAAAAGACAGTTAAGAAAAATGGGTACAGATGAAAGGGCAAGAAATGTATTTAAGGAAAGATTGAAATCTGTATGGGGTGTGGCCATGTGATTTTTAGCACAGTCCTATGAAGGAAGCAGCTTCTAGCCACCTCAGAAAAGTGTCTGTTTGTTCCAAAAAGCAAGATTTTGTCACAAGCCTTGGATTTCCATTGTCGAATGAAAGGGAGAAAGAAGCTTGTGAAATACCTCCCTTATAGCAACAATGGGTGTCTTGCAGAAATATTATTGGATGTTCTATAGACTAAGAATCTTTAGGGACTGTTGCCTGGAAAAGGGTGTTTATTTGTGATTTTAGCTGAGTAGACATATTTTGGGACATGTTATACGACTCAGTTTAACTGTGTAACTATAATCTTGCGTGTTTAAGCGTTTTTATTCTTTTTGTTAATTAATGTTTTAAATTAATATTTAAAATCTCCAAAAGTGGTAGTGGAATCTTTACTTCTGACTTCAGTACACATGCCTTCTCGTAATAAAAATACAAATTGCAAATTGTTATGATAGCTTGGCCAAGTTTTTCGTCAGCCCAGTAATTATCACCTGCCATATCATAACAAAATAATCTGATCTACCCTACCGTTCAACCTTAAAGTTAATAATATAAACAGTGCAAACTTTCAATGGTTGGCACTTAACTAAAGCATGAGAGAGATCCATCACATTTTAAATTTAGTGCTTGCTACTAGGCTGAATATAAATGTTTCTTGCTATTTGTGAGCTGCTGCAAGTTAGGGTTTAATGCTGCGACAAGCAGACTATGCTGTTACTTTTTGTGGTGCATCAGCCCAACTATGTATTTATTATCATCCAAGTCGCCTGATGTTATGTGAAAACATGCTGCCTGCCTGCTTTGTGATCACTGCTACCCACGTCACGACTGGAAGGAGAGTGAGCTGCATTGAAACAAACTGCACAGGTGGGACCAAATGATGAAACGCCTTCTCAGCAAGAAAAAGGGTCTGAGTCAAAGCAGTGCAGACACTTTACTATCTTAGAAAGTAGGTGATTGTGGTGGAGCCTCTTGGAGGGTATAAAATATTGAAGTTGTACAAAGTAAAGCAGAGTTTCAGAGGCCCAGCAAAGGAACGAGAACAGAGTGAGTTCAATACTTCAGGGAGTTCAGTGGTGGGTATGAAACAACTACACTGCTGAAAGATTTATTGCTTAAAGCTTACTTCATAACAGCTGTGAAAACCACTTGCAACAGCTGGAAAATGCAAATGTTTGGTAGATGCAAGTGCAGCCACAGGTTGGTCAGCTTTAATTGGTGACTCTGTAGCCGCACTGGCTGTTGCAAGAGGGAGGGTTAAGAGAAACAGGTTGATAAGTTCTAATAAGTATATAAAAGTAGATGCAGGTTTTTTCTGGGGGGGTGGGAGGAGGGGTGGGGGGAACAGGGTGGGGGGGGCAGGAGGGAGACTGGGGAGGAGGGGCTGAGGTTGGTAAATTTTACAAGCCCCCCCTTTAACATTGTTCCCCAGCGCAACTTAGAACTGGGGAAACCATTATCTATCCTAACAGAAGAAGGTTGGCTGCTAAGCCTTATGTGCATCTCTTTACCTTCTGTGTCCAGCAGCCTTATCTATGAGCATCAAGCCACATCCATATCAAAATACACATGGAGGATTTAGCTGAAACTGTGTATTGGTTGGGAAGCGTTGGGGGTGAGTAATGCATTAGAATGGGGTCGGGGGGTGGGGGGGAAGAAACATCAGCGAGCATTACTATTCCTGATTAACCACTAATCCCTGTTGGAAAGTACCAGAGAATGATACCATTCGGCCCATTATACCTGTGTCAGCCCTTTGAAAGAGCTATCCAATTAATCCCACTCTCTGGCTCTTTCCCCAGAATATTGCAAATCTTTCCCTTTGCGTATAGGCATCATATGAGAACACGGCTGAGCCTTTCATTCAGCATCTAGGCTTACACAACAGGAATAGGGCTCTTGGATATGCACCTGAGGGAAAACAAGAGGAGGAGGAGAGAAAATCCTTCATCCCTATAAAATACAAGCATTATCAGGCTGCTTACTATGAATGTCTTGGGAAATTAGCAAAGACGAAGCATGAACACATTTTGTTTGCAGTGTTCATATTCCATTGCAATTTATACAGGGCATGGAAGGCAGGCCATAGCTTTATGCAAGAACACAGGCTACTCATATCTGATCTTCACCCGCACAATCCAAGTGAAATGGCTTGGAAAGCTCATTATGGTTAACCATCATCAACCGTAGATCAGAGACCTCCTGGTTACAGTGCGACCTAACAAGTTGCGAGGCATTAGGAGAATCAGTGCCTGAAGAAAGAACATTGTGCAATCATTCATGGTTATTGTTGGCCATCAAAATCTGTAAGGTTTCCAAGGCAACCTCACTGTGAATCAGGTTGAAAGTCTCTTTGAAGGCCTGTTTGAGTCAGAACCTCTACCCAAGGGCCTCCACGTTGAGCTTAGGAAACACCAGAATAGGTGTTAACTGGCATCCACCAGGTGGCCAGTAGCTCAGGTGAAAGGAGGTGTACTGCCCTGCTGGCTGACAGTATATAGGGCTCCTTGGAGAGTTCAGGCCTCTTTTTTGGCCTGAACAACCACCTACACTCAAGAATCCGCCCCCGCCCCCCCCCCCCCCCCCCACCCCACTCCTCCCCCCCCAACAACCCCCACCACCCCTCCAACCTCAATAAAAAGGTAGGTGACAGATACTCTGACAGGACAGACTACAGTGTTTCCTAGTGGGCCATTCTGGGCATTTATGCCAGAATCGAGAACCTACATATCGTCTAGGTCAAACTACAAGTACGGTGCAGGTAGTTTGCCCCTAGTGATGCAAACAAGGACGTGGACATGGTCAGCGTTATTTAGGTAGTTGCTTTTTGTGCTGTAAGTACCATGAAAGAGGTAACCTCTTGCCTTTTCCCTGTCGCTATTTCCCTACATAGTAACAGTTATCTCACGTCAAAAAGAATTCATCAGTTATGAAAAGGAGGAAGACATATCTATGTTATTCCTTTCACAACCTCAGGAAATCCCAAAGTGCTTAATAGCCATTTAAACAGTTTTGAAGAGTAGCTACCATTGTAATGTAGGAAATACAGCCGCTAATTTCTTTTTATTTATTCTTCCATGGAATGTAGGCACCACTGAAAAGGCCAGCATTTGTTGCCTATCTCTAATTGCCCTTGTTAGGTAACCTCAGAAAGCAGTTAAGAGCCAACTACATTGCTGTGGGCCTGGAGTCACATGTAGGCCAGACCAGGTAAGGGCAGCAGATTTCCTCCCCTAAAGGACCTTAGTGAACCGAATGAGGTTTTACAACAATCGATCTTAGTTTCATGGTCGCTGTTACTGAAACTAATTTTATATTCCAGGTTTGTGAGCTGAATTCAAATTCCACCAGCTGCCATGATGGGATTTGAACCCATGTCTCCAGACCACTAGTCTGGCTCTCTGGATTGCTAGTCCATGACATCACCTCAATGCAGCCGTCTCTGGGGTGGGAGATCATCATACAGGAAAGCAGGAGAACGTTTCGGTTTTTGTGGAGAGACCATGTTTTAAAAAATGAAAGAACTTGCATTTATGTTTTTTTTTATTCATTCACGGGATGTGGGCTTTGCTGGTTGGGCCAGCATTTAGTGCCCATCCCTAGTTACCCTTGAGAAGAGGGTGGTGAGCTGCCTTCTTGAACTGCTGCAGTCCATGTGGTGTAGGTACACCTACAGTGCTGTTAGGAAGGGAGTTCCAGGATTTTGACCCAGTGACAGTGAAGGAACGGCGATATCTTTCCAAACCAGGATGGTGAGTGACTTGGAGGGGAACTTCCAGGTGCTGGTGTTCCCATATATTTGCTGCCCTTGTCCTTCTAGATGGTAGTGGTTGTGCATTTGGATAGTGCTGCCTAAGTAGCCTTGGTGAGTTCCTGCAGTATATCTTTTATACACACTGCTGCTACTGTATGTCCGTGGTGGAGGGAATGAATGTTTGTGGATGTGATGCCAATCAAGTGGGCTGCTTTGTCATGGATGGCGTCAAGCTTCTTAAGTGTTGTTGGAGCTGCACTCATCCAGGCAAGTGGGGAGTATTCCATCACACTCCTGACTTGTGCCTTGTAGATGGTGGACAGGCTTTGGGGAGTCAGGAGGTGAGTCATTCATCACAGAATTCCCAGCCTCTGACCTGCTCTTGTAGCCACAGTATTTATATGGCTAGTCTAGTTCAATTTCTGGTCAATGGTAACCCCCAGGATGTTGATAGTGGGGGATTTAGTGATGGTAATGCCATTGAACGTCAGGGGGCGATGGTTAGGCTCTTTTTTGTTGGAGATGGTCATTGGCTGGCATTGGGTGGTGCGAATATTACTTGCTGCTTGTTAGCCCAAGCCTGGATATTGTCCAGGTCTTGCTGCATTTGGACATGGACTGCTTCAGTATCTGAGGAGTTGCGAATGGTGCTGAACATTATGCAATCATCAGCGAACATCCCCACTTCTTCTTATGATGAAAGGAAGGTCATTGATAAAGCAGCTGAAGGTGGTTGGGCCCAGGACACTACCTTGAGGAACTCCTGCAGTGATGTCCTGGAGCTGAGATGACTGGCCTCCAACAACCACAACCATCTTCCTTTGTGGTAGGAATGACTCCAACCAGTGGAAAGCTTTCCCCCTGAATCCCATTGACTCCAGTTTTGCTAGGGCTCCTTGATGCCACACTCGGTCAAATGCTGCCTTGATGTCAAGGGCAGTTACTCTCGCAGCACCTCGGGAGTTCAGCTCTTTTACCCAAGTTTGAACCAAGGCTGTAATGAGGTCAGGAGCTGAGTGGCCCTGACGGAACCCAAACTGTGAGGGAAGACAGCAGCCTCACTTGAACATTTCACCTGCAGAAGACAGAAAATCACACTCCCTCAGTGCTGGATTGAACTGTAACCCGGAGTCATGGGTTCAAGTCGCAGTGGGGATAGGGCTTCAAGCTCTGGCTTGAAGCCACCATTTAGCAAGCAGAAATGGGCACCTTGGCTACATCCCTACCCCAAGATGTGGAGTGAGGCCTTCAGTGCCTTTTCTTTTCCTTCCCAGCTGAGATCGTTTAACTCCAATGGACAATGAATCAATCCTGCATTCTTTTGGCTCAGCATACTTATTGAACAAACCAACTGGGCAACATTGTCTCCTGCCGATACATACAAAACCACTTCATAGCTCAGTCCTTTGTGAAAAGCCTACTCAACAATGGAGGGGGATCAACCCGGTTACAGCAAACGGATTTGAGCCAGACTTTAAAAAGTCCAGCAATATCGCCGCAGGGTTAATCCCAGAGGTGTGCTGGGAGAGTACAACAAAACTGATGCAAACTGCCAGCGAGGCCAGTGCTTGACCCGACAATCAGCCTCTCTCTCGGCTGACATTGTGGGAGCGCTCATTATTCAAGAGGTTACCACGTGCCCTCGCAGTGCAACCCTCAGGCTGTCATTTTATGTCAGCCCTGAATCAACGGGATGATGCAAGAAAAGCCAAAATGGCTGTTGACACAGCTGCCCGCAGGGTGCAAATTCCTCGATCTGACCGAATTCACTGGGGATATGACCCAGGAGCAAGTTAACAGAGTGGTTGGGGTTGGGGGGGGGTGGTTGGTGTAGGGGTAGGGGGGGCAGGGGGGGGGGTTGTGGCTGGTCACGGTGGGTGGGGGGGGGGGAAGGTGGTGACAGTGGTGGGTGGAGGGGGAAAGAGCCAGAAAAGCCAAGCTTTCCGACTCCCCCACAGAGGGGACCAGAAATCAAGGGCTGGATGATCCCCCTCTCCCGAACTCGGCATCTCCCATCTTCGTGGGGGCGGGACTGGGGCTGGGCCGGGGTTCGCACATGCACCACTCACAAAGGCAACCGGCCAATTAAATCACCAGCTGCTGCCTCCACTGGCATCTGAACTTTGAACCCTGGCTGTGTGAACCCTGGAGTGCGCAGGGCAGACCAGGTAAGAGGAGGGCTGAACTGGGTGAATTCTTTGGATAGTTTAGGGTACTCCTTTGGGCAGGTAAGGTACCCCTTTGGACAGGGTCCCAGGATACCTTTGGGAGAGGTAAGGCACCCTTTGGGGCTGTTAGAATTAAACATGCACTTTTTAACACACAGACCCATTGGAACTGTCAAGTAGTCCAAGAAGAGTCAATGTTGTCAAAGCTCTCAGTAAGTGCCAAAGGATACTAGGTGAGTTGACATGGAAGGGGTTAGGGCAAAGGGTGAGGGATTATGGGGTGGTTTGAGTTGACGCAAAGCTGACATAGGGGTGTGAGGGGCCATGGGATTGGGTAGAGGAACATGAGCCGGCATAGGGAATGAGTCAGGGATATGGGTTGGTATAGGGGGTATACGGGATCATGGGGGAGTGGATGGCGGTTATAGGTTGGCATAGGTTGGCATGAATGGGGCACAGGGAGTGTGTGGGAGGATGAGGAAGGAGGGCTGGAGGGATTTTTTTTATTTTTAAAAACAATTCAACACAATGCGGAGCACAGAGGCCAACCATGTGCCCAACCCACCTCGGCACCAGGGTGGCTTCCGCACTCGTGCCGGGATCACCCGCCCCGACTCCTATTTCAGCCCGCACTCCCCCAACCAAAAACCCGACCTAAGTGACGGCCATTTTTAAAGGGCGAGTTCGCTGAGCCGGGAAATCTCCCGACCGGGGGCACAAAAATCTAGGCCCAAGCGTCCACTGTATGGCACAGTAGCACCACCCTCATCTCTGAGCCAAAAGGTCATGGGTTCAGGTCCTACTCCTGGGATATAATTACAAAATCTAGATTAACACTCCCAGTGCAGTGCTGAGAGAGTGCTGCACTGTTTTTCAGGTGGGGCGTTAAAATGATGCCTTGTCGGCCCCTCCTAGGATAACGTAAAAGGCCCCATGGGCAAAGATTTTTACCTCAGCGGGCAGGCACGCGCCTGATCCGCTCGAGCGTAAAATGAGGCGTGGTTGACGTCAGGCTAGCGTCCCGCGTCAACGCGCAGTCGGACGATATTTCGGTCGGCGGGCGCGTGGGAATCAGCGATGCTCCCGCCGACAATTGGAAGGCCCGTTAAGGCCATTAAAGCCTCAATCGATGGGCATTTTTCACTGCCCGTCCAACCTAACGGTTGGTTGTCAGGCAAAAAGGCCAAGCGGCCTTTGCGCTTTTTAGGAAAGCTCATCTACGGGCGGGATGAGGGTTTCCTAAAGCAAATAAAAACAAAATAAAAATTTTAAGATTTAATTCATAATGTGCGACAGAGTCACACGAGGGGACATGTTTTATTTATGTTTTTCATATTTTTTGTTGTGAAAGTTCTTCATCTCCCTGAGGCAACTCTGTGCCTCAGGGAGATTCTCAAGCGCGCGCTCACTCACATGCCCCACTCGGCCTCCTCACCCCCTCCCCCTCCCCAGCACCGGCAGCGCTGCCGCTCGCGTTTCATGCTGGTCTGGCCTTCACTGGCCCACCAGCGTGAAATCGTGGTGCGGTGCCGATTGCGGGCAGCGGTCGGCTTCCCGATTACCCCCCCACCCACCCCCCACCAAGGGATAAGTTCTGCCCCGTGTGTTATTTTGAGGAAGAAGTGACCTGGTCAATATTTATCTCTCCAATAATATCACTGAAAAAAAAAACCAGATAACTGTCATTAACACACAGCTGTTTCTGGGAGCTTGCTGTGCACAGCTTAGTTGCTGTTTTTTTGCTACATGACAACAGTGACCTTGCTTTAAAAAAAAGGCATGTGAAGCACTTTAAATTGACCTGAGGTAACGGAAGTTACTGGATAAATGAAAGCTCTTTCTTACTTTTCAACATATAAAGCAATATCCAATCCCTTACCTTCAAGCAATCGCAGTAATGAGAGTTGAAGTTCACTACTGTCACTTTACCACGAGGGTTTGGGACAGCCAATTTCCCCTGTCATGCCTAACTGTCTTGAATTATAAACCAAATAGGAAATGGCAGCTTGGCAGCATTGGTTGCAAGATCAAAAACTCCCAACAACTTTTATTTTCTTGTGACAGCTCCCATAATGCGTTGTGATTCAGACAAATAAGTTCTGCTCTCGATGCTGGAGTATCTAACAGATTGAATGTTTCAGGAACAAGTACTGTATTCCCCATATACTTTGGTGACAGTTGACTCTGTAAACAGGGCTTCCCTGAGTTTCCTCCCTGCCCCTCACCCCCGCTCCTTCTCGTTTCCATTCTCTCCTCTGTCCTCTCCTGTTGTCACTGACTCACGCTGAGGTAGATGCCCAGGAGGGAAAAAAAACAGTAAAAACTGGGAAATAAGAATACTGGTCCGAACTGGTCTTGTATACCTTAAAATGGAACACCAGTAAAAACTGGGGAAATAAGAATACTGGTCCGAACTGGTCTTGTGTACCTTAAAATGGGACACCAGTAAAATCTGGGAAATAAGAATCCTGGTCTGAACTGGTCTTGTATACCTTAAAATGGAACACCAGTAAAATCTGGGAAATAAGAATACTGGTCCAAACTCTTTTTTCCTTCTGGTGGCACTGTCACTGGTAGCCTTTCACCCAAGTGAGCAGGACGCATCAAGATTCCAGCTTTTGGTTATTAGCCTGTGACTGCCGGCTGGGATGAGCCACATTTGAGAACATTGAGAACAAGGACAGGATTACTCTGGGCTGTGACATGTCCCCAGTAGACAGCCCTCTCCTTCCTCCGATTTGAATAATCCATTTGAAGGGCCATTTTAAATTTCCATGATTTGTGGGTAAGAAAGTTAAAATAGAAGTGGCTCTATTTCTGCCTGTTCCCAGTTCAACACCGATGGTTTAGGGGTCAGTCGAGGCTCCCATTAGATATGGGATACTGGATGGCATTTTAACCCCACTGAGACTGCGCCCCCCCCTCCTCCCCCCAGGTAAACCTGTCAGAAAGGTAGGGAGGCCCTCTAAGATAAGGTTAAAAAATTTCTTCCAAGGCCCACATGGAAAATCTATGGCCCTAGAAACCCCAACTACTCCAGCCGTGAGAACCTTCACTGCCCAATCCTCACCAGCCAGGCACTGCTCTCTTCTGGAAGTGGACAAGCAGTTTGCCTGGTAACTGAGGCCTTTAAACGAGGGCCTAGCAGTTAATATCTGCTTGGCCTCTGAAGACTCATGATTAGGACTGCCTCCACGCCCACTCGTTTCCCACCCTGAGTTAAAATTGGCCCTTTAATTGTCCGGACGTGTATTTGAAGAATCATTATTTGGGAGAGGTTACTCCTCTTGCTGCTTGTAGAATCCTGTCCAAGAGCCTAAGTGGGGGGTAGAGGAGCAGGGGAATCTGGGGGATTCACAAATCACTGAAAGGAGTAATGCAGATTGATAAGGCCATAAAAAAACAAACAAATTACTGGGGTACATTTCTAGGGGTAAAAGGAATTGAAAAGCAAAGAATATTAAACTGGTATCGAACCTTGGTTAGAGCACACCTGGAGAACAATATACAGTTCTGGTCTTTATGTTATGGAAAGGGTATAGCGGCACTGGAGAAAGTCCAAAAAAGATTTGCAAGAATGATATCAGAACTGAGAGGGTATGATGATGAACAAACATTGCACAGGCTGGGGTTCTGATAGATAAGTGACCTGATGAAGGTCTTTAAAGTTGCAAAGGGGTTTGTTTGATAGGGTAGGTGGAGAGAAGGTGTTTCCACTTGTTGGGGAAACCAGTCATCAAGATAAGCTAGTCACTAATAAATCCAATAGGGCATTCAGGAGGAATATCTTTACAATGCAGGGCTTGCTACCACAAGCAGTAGTTGAGGTGAATAGCATGGACATTAAGAGGATGCTAGTTAAACATGTGAGAGAGAAAGGAAAAGCAGGATAATGATGGATTTAAAGAGGTAGGAGGGGCTGGTGTGGAGCCAATAATGGTGGCATAGACCAGCTGAGTCAAAAAGCCCGTTTCTGTGCTGCAGGCTTGAAGTAACTACGGAGAAACCTTCAGGAGAAAAGAGGAGCAAAAACGCCAAGCGCAAATAGAAATCCAGATTTTTTTTTTTTTCCCTGGGTTATCTCTGTTACTTCTCAATTGAAGAAGCTGCTGACAGCTTTGAGAAAGGAACAAAGCAAAACAAAAAGCAAATTTTTTAGGGTAAGCATTGAAAAATTCCCAAAACTCAGTCAGCTGAAATAAAACCATGGAATCATGCAGCTCGGAAGGAGTCCATTTGTTCCATTGTGCCTGTGCTGGCCCTTTGAAGTGAGCTATCCAATTAATCTCACTCCCCCACACTCTTCCCTGAATATATTCCCAGTTTCAAATGCTTTAAGGCAGTGCATTCCGAAAAATGCTGCTTTTCTGTGGCATTGTTATCTCTTAAACATCTTTATAGGGAGACAGTGGTGTAGTGGTAATGTCACTGGACCAGTAATCAGGAGGCCCAGGCTAATGCCCTGGGGACATGGCAGCTGGTGGAATTTAAATGCAGTGAATTAATAAAATCTGAAGTTGAAAGCTAGTCTCAGTAATGGTAACCATGAATCAATCATCGATTGTTGTAAAAACCCATCTGGTTCATTAATATCCTTTGGGGAAGGAGATCTGCCATCCTAATCTGGTATGGCCTACAGGTGATCTCAGATCCACAGCACAGATCTTAACTGCCCTCTGAAATGGGCTAACAAGTTCTCAGTCCAAGGGCAATTAAGGATGGGCGGGGAGGCTGCAGAAGGATTTAGACAGGTTTAGGAGAATGGGCAAAGAAGTGGCAGATGGAATACAACGTGGGGAAATGTGAGGTCATGCATTTTGGTAGGAAGAATAGAGGCATAGACTATTTTCTAAATGGGGAGAGAATTCAGAAATCTGGAGTGCAAAGGGACTTGGGAGTCCTAGTCCAGGATTCTATTAAGGTTAACTTGCAGATTGAGTCGGTAGTTAGGAAGGCAAATGCAATGTTGGCATTTATTTCGAGAGGACTAGAATATAAAAGCAGGGATGTGCTGCTGAGGCTTTATAAGGCTCTGGTCAGACCACATTTAGAATATTGTGAGCAATTTTGAGCCACTTATCTCAGGAAGGATGTGCTGGCCCTGGAGAGGGTCCAGAGGAGGTTCATAAGAACGATCCCAGGAATGAAAGGCATAACATATGAGGAACATTTGAGGACTCTGGGTCTATACTCGATGAAGTTTAGAAGGATGAGGGGGGATTTGATTGAAACTTACAGATTACTGAAAGGCCTGGATAGAGTGGACGTGGGGAAGATGTTTCCATTAGTAGGAGAGACTAGGACCCGAGGGCACAGCCTCAGAGTAAAGGGAAGACCTTTTAGAACAGAGATGAGGAGAAACTTCTTTAGCCAGAGAGTGGTGAATCTATGGAATTCAGAAGGTTGTGGAGGCCAGGTCATTGAGTGTATTTAAGGCCGAGATAGATAGGTTTTTGATTGGTAAGGGGATCAAAGGTTACGGGGAGAAGGCGGGAGAATGGGGTTGAGAAACTTATCAGCCATGATTGAATGGCGGAGCTGACTCGATGGGCCGAATGGTCTAATTTCTGCTCCTATGTCTTATGGTCTTAATCCTGGCCTTAATTGTGAGTGATGCCCACATCCTGTGAAACAATAAATATTTTGAAAAGAAAACAAATGATTCACATACAATGCAGCAAGTTTTGTAATGAAGGCAAACCTCCCAGCTATTCCACACAAATAAAGTATATACTTGTATTTCTGTAGCACCTTTTGCAAACTCAAAACAATCCCAAAGTGCTTTAC
The DNA here is from genome assembly GCF_964194155.1 of Cetorhinus maximus. NCBI lineage: Eukaryota > Metazoa > Chordata > Chondrichthyes > Lamniformes > Cetorhinidae > Cetorhinus > Cetorhinus maximus. The sequence goes on from NC_135895.1 coordinate 9,749,819, forward strand.
GCACACATTTGAAGTGTGGTCACTGTTATTATATCAGAAACTCTGCAGCAAGGTTCCACAAGCAGCAAATCCACCATGGCGGGATTTGAACCAAGGCATTACCTTGGGCTTCTGGAACACTAGCCCAGTGACAATACCACCTCCCCCACATTTAACACCACATTTGAAAGACAACACCTTTGAGAGCTCAATACTCTCTCAGAAGAACACTTTCAGTATCAGCCTTAGAGCGTGGGCTCAGATTCCTGGAGCGGGACTTGAACACAAAACCTCTGACTAAGAGGTGAACATGCTCCTCATGGCTGACACGCAACTTCAGCCATTTACAATGTAATTATATCGATATTGCTAGTTACTGGATTAGCAACGCAGTAACATAACCGCTATGCCACAGCACCCAAAATCAACGTCAGGCGTAGCGATAATCAGCTGCCTTCCCAAGGCTGGGCGAAAACGTGATAAAACCAGCAGCTGAAGCAAGCTGATGAATTGTGGGCGGAATCGTCCCAGGTTTGCACTAAGTGCGGTAGCGGGTGGGGAGAAGGACGTTTTCCGCAATGGCGGCTTTTCATGTCGTATTGTCCCAACTCCGCCTCATTAATTATGCATTCCTGGGAAACACGTCGATTCCATGGTGGGCGGGCTCTCATGCGCCCACCACGCCATCACCTCGCTGCTTCATGACACCGGACGCCATATTTAAAGTGCAGCCACACACACACACACACACCTCTCAGTGCTTCAACTGCACAGTTAATATGGCCCGGAAAGACAAGAAGACTGCAGCAGCCCACCCTTCTCCTGATTTAATGACACGTCCCTCGAGCACCTCTTGGACGCAGTGGAGGCTTGCTGTGATGTCCTCTACCCCTGCTCTGGACGAGGACCAGCAAGCAAGGTTACCAACCCAGCATGGGAGCTGGTGGCAATGGCGGTGAGTGCCAATGCCTTGCAAAAGTGAACAGCCACCCAGTGCCACAACAGGATGAATGATCTGATCCATTCTGCCAGGGGAAGTCACTCTTCTCATCCCTCTTAACTCACACACTCACAAACCCATCACACATCCACGGGGATCTCACACCTTAAGGGACAACACCACGAGCTCTCACACACACCCTCACATCCCCATCAGGCTCGTATCCTCTGGAGCTCACGTCCTCATCCCGTCCATGGCTCCGTTCACCACACAAACATTCCACACAGCGCCATGTATCCTGCTCACACTCTCTCCATCTGTTTTCGTGCAGGAGAAGTGGGCTCACAACAGGAGGGAGAGGTCCCAGACCAGGGGTGGAGTGGCCCACATTAGGCCCCTCACTCACTTTGAGGAGTGTGCCATCGCACTGACTGCTGGGGTCATGGACCCTGCCTGCGGTGATGGTGAGGTCAGCGACGAACACTCACCTAAGGATCCTGCACCACATCATCCCTCTCTCATCACAACTGTGAGTGCCTCTCTCCTGCTTTTGACTCTGCTGCCATGCACTAATTATCTCTACTTTGGTTCACAGGGAGCTCTGCCAAGTGACCAACACCCTCAGCCAGCCAATCCCTCAGCTCCATCCACATCCTCACCTCCAGCCAAGAGGACACCTCCTCCATTGAAGAGCTGGAAATAAGCAGCCTGGAAGACCCATCACAGCGCTTACCCACACCCTCCACCAGCACAGAGACACACACCTTGGTGGGGCCTAGATTTAGAGCAGGCTCAGGTTCACAATCTGGTGGTCACCACAAGGACATGTGTCCACAGCAGGAGGAGGCAGCCGAGCTCCCCAGCACTCAGAGGGCAGCTGGGCAAGAGGCATCTGTGAGATCTGATCCAGATGACGAGCCTCTGGATTTGGCCTTCCGACCCATCATGGAGAGTCAGCAGAAGGTGGCGGAACATCACTCAGAGCTTTTGGAAGCCCTCAACAGAGTGGCATGCAAGTCAGGGGAGCGCCTGCTCTCTGATGAAGCGGTGCCCACATGTGCGCATATGGAAGTCTCCATGGGAAGGATGGTGGACGCTATGGAGACCCTGGTCCAGCAGAACGTAAATATGCACGCAAACCTGCACTCCATCGCGGTAGCTATGGGTGAGTTCCTGCAGTGGCAACGCAAGAGGGAAACGGGGCACCTCGACCTCCCCTCAGGTGCTCCTTCCCTTCAAGGATTCAGGCTGGGGCCCTCGGGCACCTGAAGGGAGGAGAAGCAGCAGCTGCACACCCCGGGTCATCCACTCAGGAACCTCAGATGCTCTCCTCTCCATCCCCTTTGCCTGTGGTCCCCCTGAATCTCGTCCTTTGTCACTGCAGAGGGAGCATCCAGCCTACAAGAAGACAAGCGAAGCAAGCCTCAGCTGTCCTGGGGACCCACGCCGAAGTCATCAGAGGCAACATGACCAACCGTTGCACAGGCTGGCTCCACCCCTGCTGCGGATGTCAGGGCAGCACTAAGGCATTCAAAAGTTAAAAAATTCTGATCACAGCTGGTTGTACAGGTGAACATTTTTGGTCACTTTAAGACCTGAAAATGTATTCATTTTCACTGCATAATGTGTAATGTTGTCTTTCAGCTTCACTGACAGGCTTCATGAGTCCTCCCACTGCATCGCACCACCCCCTCCCCCGCACCCACCCCCCCACCCCACCCCCACCCCCAACAATAGCAGTTCAGCTGTGGGTGGCAGGCCCAAGAGCGATTCCGGAGGGAGAAGTGTGAGTGTGGCAGGGCCTTTCGGAGCCTCGAGCAAGCACTCTCCCACACAGGTGGATCCTTCCTCCATCACACTCATCTCACTGTCCCGAGCATTTTCAGTGCTGCCTGCTGGGGTTCACTTTCAGTTGTCCATCTGAGCCAACCTGTATCTCTGCCCACCCACTGATCACACTCCCAAGGCAGCACCAGGTCTCGCCCACTACGACTCTCGTTTCACTTTCGATTTAGCCAGCATGGTGCATCTAACATTTTTCTTCAGGTTCCCCCTTCCGTTCCCCTCCCCCAGTCAGCCATTTCCTTTCCCCCATCACTATCGACCCCCCTCCCGGCATCACAGAATCACACAGCGCAGAAGAGGCCCTTTGGCCCATCGAGTCTGCACCGACACGTGAGAAACACCTGACCTACCTACCTAACCCCATTTACCAGCACTTGGTCCATAGCCTTGAATGTGCCAAGTGCTCATCCAGGTACTTTTTAAAGGATGTGAGGCAACCCGCCTCCACCACCCTCCCAGGCAGTGCATTCCAGACCGTCACCACCCTCTGGGTGAAAATGTTTTTCCTCACATCCCCACTAAACCTCCTGCCCCTCACCTTGAACTTATGTCCCCTTGTGACTGACCCTTCAACTAAGGGGAACAGCTGCTCCCTATCCACCCTGTCCATGCCCCTCATAATCTTGTACACCTCCATCAGGTTGCCCCTCATTCTTCTCTGCTCCAACGAAAATAACCCAAGTCTATCCAAACTCTCTTCATAACTTAAATCTTTAATTGGCTGTTGGATGGGAAGCATTGAGGCAGCCTCTGTAAGTCATCCAATGGCATCATAAGAACATAGCCTCGATTCAACATTTCATTCGAAAGGCAGTGCCTCAGACAGTGCAGAACACCCTCAGTACAGCACCGAATTTTCAATCCGGATTATGGGGTCAGATCCCGAGCGTGGGATTTTGATCCCAAACCCTCTGACTCAAAGGTGAGTGCGCTCATCGTTGAGGCATGGCTGACGCTAAACCATGTGTGACCATGGGCAGAATCTTGCCCTTGTCGGGCGGGCTCGGCGGAGGTGGGCGGGGGCAGTCGGGAACCCGAACGTCCCCTGCAAGCGGGGCCAGGAGGCGATTTCACGCTGGTGGGCCAGTTAAGGCCCGCCCACCCTGAAACTCAAGCAACAGGAGGGCGAATGGGGTAACTTCGCGGGCTTCAGAATCTCCCTGGGGCACAGAGTTGTCTCAGGGAGATGAAGAATTATAAAAAAAAAAATAAAGAACTTAAAAATGTAATAACTCATGTCCCCTCATATATGTCTCTGTCACGTGAGCAGGGACACGTTATAAATTAAGTTTTAAAATTTTTATTTCATTTTCATTTGCTTTTAGGAAGCCTCATCCCGCCCGTGGATGAGGTTTCCTAAAAAGTCCAAAGGCCGCTTGGCCTTCTCGCCCGCCTGTCAACCAGGACGTTTAACTTAATTGATAACTTCATGGCCTTAACAGGTCTTCTAATCATTGGCAGGTGAGCTGCTGGCTCTGGAGCTCACCCACCGACCGAAATGTCACGTGACTGCGCGTTGACGTGGGGACGCTCGCCTGACATCCACGCGCGTCATTTCACGCTCGAGCGGGTACCCGTCGAGCTAAAGGTTTTGCCTCGTGTGAACAGCAGGAGGCCATTCAGCCCCTCAAGACATTCCTGCCACTCAGTAGATCATGTCTGGCCTGTGTCATAACTCGGTCGACAAGCTTGCATTTAGCAACCCTAACGAAACAAAATCAACCAATTTCAACTTTGAATTTTTTCAATCGCTGCTTCAACAGCCTCATGATGGGGAGGGCGTTCCAGATTTCCACTACCCTTTGAGCGAAAAAGTGGCTCCTGGCATCACCCCTGAGCAGCCTCGTTCTAACTGGAAGATTATGCAACCTTGCTCTGGATCCCTGCACAGAAGAAATAATTTCTCGCTCTACGCCCTGTTAGATCTTTTAATCATCTCTTGCTTCGTGTGGGGAAGCAACTGGCATCCGCTTGCTCAAGGCTCATCCAAGTTCCTTGTGGGTGTTCACCACTCTCCCCACCCTGTGTGACGACTGCGAACAATGCATATTTATTATCGATAAGAACATTTCTCACCGTCTTCAGACATTCTTAACCCAAGGTTTTAGTTATGGTTTTTGGACTTGCTTCACTTTTTTAAATACCAATAATTCTAGCCATTTTCAGCTTTTACTGACTTTCTCCATATGTCCAGGTGAATCCATAGTGGGCCCAGGGAACAAAAAGTACCTGGATGAGCACTTGGCACGTCATAACATTCAAGGCTATGGGCCAAGTGCTGGTAAATGGGATTAGGGTAGGTAGGTCAGGCGTTTCTCACGTGTCGGTGCAGACTCGATGGGCCGAAGGACCTCTTCTGCACCGTGTGATTCTGTGATTATGTGAAAGAGCTTCGCACTTACGTAATGATGCACCTGGTGCGCAGTTATGACATTAAAAACTTTTAGGAAACTGTTTTAAAGGTTTCATTTTAAAAAAAAAACGTGGACTGAGTATGTAAAGTCTGTTTCAAAATGGCTTCAAGCTACCACCCAGAGTGCTGCTGTAAAAGGAAGAGGCATGCCTAAGCTTTTCACCTTGCACTCGTCGGGACAGTGGCGAGAACACCAATCTAAGCGGAAAGCAACAATTTATACTGCATGTGAAAAGAGTGCTGATGTGTTGCCATGGAAAATGCACCAGTGATGGTGACTGACAGTTAACTGCCAAGCATTGTTAAAAATCCTCTCGGCCTCAGAAGGGCGTGTGGCAAAGATAGGCCGCGAGAGATCTGAGATATTTAGTTTCGACGTGGAATGTAAAATTCCACACGGTGCGGAAGGGATGAAAAGAGAGCAGAAAATTATTAATGAGCATCTGCGAATTTTCCATTCAGAAGTTCGGCTGGGGGATTTGTGACGGGGATGCCCCAGAGCAGTCGGAGATGAGTAAAGGACAACCTGTTCTGTGAAGCACATTCCTTGGGTACATTTGCTCCCCCTTCAAAGAATTGCATTTTGAATAATCCTAGATTTTTTTTTTGCCTGCACTGCTTGGTAGTTGATTGCGCAAGCCCACCGTGAGGTCTTGTTCCAGGTTTTCCTGTTCACTAATCCCCAGCCCTGTCTCCCGGCCCAGAGTGAGACCCCTGGTTGGATTTTATGCTTTCCGCCGATGGGTTTGAAGGTGGGGAGGGGGGTGTGGGTCTTGTTAAGTCCAGCCCACGGCGTGCCCACTGCCTACATACCCACCCCTGCCCCCACTGCAGTGCTGGAGATGGTGTCTGGTGGCCTGCCTGATAGTGGGCCAATTGGCAATTAATTCCCACTTAAGGGCCTCATTGCACTGCCACTGGGATTTAACCAGTGCTGGGAGAGACCCACACCAAAAGTGGCCAAAACTTTCGCTTCATGGGCTGTTGGCAGACAGGGCAAGGGGGCCCCTCCTTAATAGGCCCCAAGGGCCCAATGTGCTTTCCCCGAGATTTTATCCCCTTCCTCCCAGCCAACTCAGGCTGTCCTCTCCCCATCGGTCTCTCATACCAATCCCCCCCCTCACAAGGGCCTGCCAACCTGGCACTTGGCGAGCCCCCCCCGAACACTGACCCAAATCCCAATCCAAAGCCGCACCCCTCTGTCCTAAAGTACTGGAGAGTGACTGGCTTCCGATTTGGCCGGCAGCTCTCCGAGGATTTCCAAGATGATAGACAGTCATGTCTGGAGAGAGAGACAAGAGAGTCCGTGGGGTGAAAATTTTGCCTCCAGCCTATTAACGGCCAATGTCTGTGGGGAAGTCGGCGTTCCCCTCAGCGAGCTCCCCCTCTACCTCCACCCCCCTCCCCACCTCACCGCTGCAACCCCCCACCACTCTCCCTCCAACCTTTCAGTGCCTTGAATAATTCAGTCTCTCTTTCCCATTAATGAAACTCAGTTTAATAAAGAGATTTGGTGGGAATTGCCCTCCAACCCCTGAAAGGAAATAGGCTTTATTTAATATATTTTTTAAAATTTAGTTTTAGTGGAGATTATTGGATAAAGGCAGCAGGCAGTTAATATAACTCATTATTCCAAGTGAGGACTCTCTTGTCTCTCTCTCCAGACATGACTGTCTATCATCTTGGAAATCCTCTTAAATAGGGATTAAGAATTAAATTCATATGGCTGCTTTGGCCCCAACCACTACCTCGTTCACCAGAGATCGAGAGAGAGAGAGAGAGAGAGAGAGAGAGACGGCAGCCGGGCATGAATATTTAGTTTCAAAGCTCAATAGCATAACAGAAAATTTAAATATCTTTTCAAATTCGCCCAAGACTCGCAGTGCAGGGAAAGAAAGCTCCCCTCAAGACAGTGCCTCAAGTTTGCTTTACAAAGAGTTCCAGGGAGCAAGGGGCAGCGGAATGGGGGTCGGGGAGGGAGGGGGTTGGTGTGGGGGTGGATGCTGGCCTGGCTGTCGTGTCCTCAGACTTGAGGCAACACCATTTTGTTCCAAACAATGGGGGAAACGGGAAGGGGAAAGTTAGAAAACATTTTCTCAACTTGCCCGACACCCTCTTTCCAATGCATCGTGATCCAGGTCTCGAACTCCGGAATGTTTTCTCAACCCACCCCGCTCCTCTACTCCTACAAAGGATCATTGAGGCTTAGCTGCAACCATTGCAACTTACCCCGCCACCACCCAGGCAGAGCTCAGCTAGCTGAGCACATATTGGGAATTAAACCTGGGATCTCTCTGCGCTGTTATGTCTTGTCTGAGCTCTGCATTTTCCTATGGCAATCACGGGAGGCCCAGACTGGCTGCATAGTTACAAATCATGAGTGGGCTTCTCTGTGGGAACTGAGTAAAAATATACTGTATGTAAAGAGCATTCTATTTCCATGTATAACATAATGCCAAATATCAATACAGTGGTATGATTGAACATTTAGGAAGGGCATTTCTTTAATAAGGATATAGGAACATGAGTAGGCCATTCAGCTTTGATCCTCCTCCACCATATTGAATTAGACCATTCTTAATTTGTATTTTAACTTCATTCCTGTGCCTTAGTTCTATATCCATTAGTGGCGTTGTGTTACAGTTCACTCAATGCATGTGCATGTTGTAGTTATGGATAGTAGACAGTAGAGGCTGCAAAGTTCTTTACATCACATGGCTGACTAGGAATCTGTAGTAATTGTAAATGAATCCGCTCATACTGTTATGGGGATCATGTGACTATACAGACGAATCAGCCCTAAGTGTGGGTAATCTTAGGGGTGGAGCTTTCTAGCCTTGGTCTTGGTTCAAGCGTGTAGCTTCATCAGGAGCTCTGTAAATAAAGTTTACCATTCCTAAGAAGAAACCAGTCTGGTACCCCAAGTTTATTACAAACGGCGATGAGGATAAATAGCTCTGACGCCACTCCTTGCCTCGCCTCGCGAATGTGAATATCTTGATTTTTAAGGGAAGAAAAAAAATATTTTCACCAGTCATGCCACTCTTCGGCAGAATTGACCCATACGACCCACCCATCGAGGACTGGAGTCAGTACTTGGGGCACCTACGTTTCTACTTTGTGACAAATGAAATAACAGTGGAGGAGAAACGGAAAGCAATTCTTAAGTGTCTGCGGGATCAAGACGTATAAACCTAATCAGTAGTTTGACGGCCCAGAAAGTGCCCAATTCCAGATCCTTCAACGAGCTACTAGACCTGGTGAGAGTACATTTTCAGCCTGAAGCATCAGTGATCATGCAAGGATCCGAGTTCAACTCTAGAGAAAGGGCCCCCAGCGTACATCGCGCAGTTAAAACAGCCAACCTCCAATGGCCTGCTCCTTATCCAGGTTGGTTTTCCTGGCTCAGGGTTGAGTCAGCCATGAGGCAGTTGGTAGCATACTTGCCCCTAAGTCAGAGCACCTTGGATTCAGGGCTCACTCCAGAATCTTGAGCTGGACAAAAATCTAGGTGGACACTCCAATGCGGTGCAGCACTGAAGGAGTGCTGCAGTGTCAGAATTGCCATCTCTTGGTTGAGATGTTAAACCAAGTTTGCTCTTAGATTTCTTGGTTCCATATCGTTCAATATCCTTGCCTGACCAAAATCTGTCAACCTCAGATCTGATATTTTTAATTGACCCCTCCACCCCACCACCCGCTGCCCCCCAGGCTCAACAGCTTTTCCTGGGAAAGAGTTCCGGATTTCCATGACTCTGCGTAAAGAAGTGCTTTCTGACATCATCCCTGAATGGCCTGGATCTAACTTCACGGTTATGCCTCCTCGGCTTCTCTTTATTTATCTTATCAACTCCTTAACTCATCCTAAACGCCTGGATTAGATCACCGCTTAATAATCCACATTCAAGGAAATGCAAGCCTTTTCAATGCAACCTGTCCTCGTAATTTAGCCGTTTTAGTCTGGAATCACTCCAGTGGATCTGTGCTGCAGCCAACCCCAGGCCAATGCAATCTTACTGAGGTGCAGTGGTCAGGACTGGATGCAGTACTCTAAATGGGGTCTTTATATATCTGAAAGAGAGGAAGATTCAGGGCAAAAGGGGAAAAAGCAATGCAGGCCAGTTTTTAGTTGGCAATGAGTCGGCACAGACATAATGGGCTGAGTGGCCTCCTTCTATGCTGTAGATTTCCTTGGTTCTGATGATGCAAGCCGTTGGGAGTAAGTATGCCCTTGCCTTGACAAGCCTAAAGCTCACACAAAGAAAACACCACAGAAAGGAAGTCAAGACTGCAACATAAAATAATTAAGTCGTAATGACACAGAGTATGCTTCTTTGTCCTGCAGAAAGACAGACTGTCTACAATTAACAAAAGAAAAGAAACATTGACAAGCCATCACTGATCGTAGAATCCTAAAGGCCAGCACGGAACAAATTAACCTTTTTTTTAAAAAAAAAGAAATCAAAGCAACTTTTGTGTGTTTTTTTTTTAATGTGTACATGGCCCAGGAGTATTGGAAGTGATTGGCAGAGAGCATAAATTATGTTGTTGTGTGCCTGGTGTTCTATTGATTTTTATCACTCTGTGTGTCTGATGCGAGATTTCAAAAAAAAAAGTGAATCTGGAATTAAAACTCAAGGTTTGAAAATATACAGAAATCTGTAAAAGGATAAAAAAAAAGATAAAAGCTCCATGCCTATGTTTGCCCTCCACACTGCTCACAACCCTAGTCTTTTTGTTGGTTAGTGACCGATTGATGAAGTCCAAGTTTGGAATGGCCTGATCTTTGCTGAGTTAGGTGGCTTCAGATCCACCCATCGCATCGCGGACAAAGACGGTACATCGGTCATTCTCCAGCCGAAGAACAATATTTGCCTATTTGAAGATTGTGCAGATCGTAGACAGAATCTCTGCTATTCCTTGTGAGGTTTCTCTTAGCCCCCTAGGATGGCTGATATCGGAGTCTGATGACAAATCAAGTTCAGTCCAACTTTATTCCAAACCGATTCTTTCCCCACACTACCTCCGTCAACAATTCCATACCCTTTTCAAGTTCTCATCTTTACCATAATTTATTTAAAAAATATTTATTTTATACCAATGCCACACTTTGATCCTTGAGACTCCCTTTTTTGTTCCTGATTATTAATTATTCTCTTACTTTTTGCCTGCTTATATAAGACCTTAATATTTTATTTTATCCACTTGCATTTTTGTAACTGTATTCCTCTTAGCCCTTCCCATCTCCCTTTCCCCCTTCAATTCACTTCTTGAATTCTTCATGATTATCTGCAGTTTTGTCCATCCTATTTTTTTTTAATCATACCCAGTGTGGCAGTGCCTCCTTTTTAAAAATTCTCACAGTTGTTTTCAAATCCCTCCATGGCCTCCTCTCTTCCCGTGTACGTGATCTCCTTCAGCCCTGCGACCCTCCGAATTATCTGCGCTCCTCTAATCCTGACCTCATCTGATAGACAGGTCAGAGAATGTTCAGCCAGAGTCGCCACAGTCAGGGATCCCTTACAATGCCAAGTGCAGCAGAATGAAAACATTAAAAAATAAAATAAACACATTCTTCAACTTAAAAACAGAGCCAAATGTGTTGGAAAGCAAAACACGCGAGTCATTTCATCCCAAGTAGAGTCCGATGGCTATATATGAGCTTCTCAGTGAGTTATTTTAGGTGTTTTCATTGACTTCAGCTTTAACTTTGCATTTTCTTCCCAAGGTTCTCCCACGAGTGGACTGACATTTACTGGCAACACTCCATAAGGGTTCATTCTCCATGTGTGAGAATTTGAGAGTGAATGAGGGGAAAACTGATCTACTCTCAGTCAACATCCATGCCTGCACATCTTTTCTAACAGAGTTAATGGATAATCTCGAAGGTGCTGTCGTATTGTGCTTTTTACACTGGCCGAGTACTCTCACCATGGCCATGTGAAACAGATCAATAAATCAACAACAACAACTTATATTGATGTAGTGCCTTTAAATGTAATTGAATGTCCCAAGGCCCTTCGCAGGAGCATTAGAAAACTAAGTATGGCACTGAGCCACATTTTAAAAATTGTTTTTTTAATAATAGGAGATATTAGGTCAGATGACCAAAAGCCTGATCAAAGGGATAAGGCTTAAGGAGGAAAGTGACATAAAGAGGCAAATGGACCTAATCTGGTAAATCTTTTCAGCTGTCACTACCATGCACTGCAGCTACAAGATGCAAGATAGCAACTTGTCAAGTCTTCTTCAACAGAACCTTCCACGTACACCACATCTACCGTCTAGAAGGTCAAGGGCAGCAAGTGCACGTGAACACCATCCCTCCAAGTTTCTGACCCCGCTCCTCGTCACACGCCATTCTAACACGCGTCTTGCTCAGCGTTCCTTCACAGTCACTGGGCCAGTAGCTTGGAACTCCCTACCTAAGAGTGTCGTGATAATGGAGAACCTTCACCACGTGGACTGCAGTGGCTCATGAAGCATGCCCGCCGCCACTTTCTCAAGGGCAACTCGCTACGGGCCATAAGGACTGACTTTACCAATGACGCCCACATCCTGAGAATGAATTTTTTTTTTAAAAAAACAGCATTCGTCAAAGGCTAGTAGATAAACCTGGGAGCTTTCAGTTCTGAAGGACTTACAGCTGCGAGGTGGTGGCTTTACCCCGAAAGGGCATTTCAGGAAGGAATCGTGATGCTCGCTTGCTGTGTCGGTAAAATAACAGACTCGGGTGCTTGAGAGAATTTTGCTTGGCAGATGATTGAATCGAGCGGGCCAGTGTCACAATTATGACCAACATTAAATCTGCTTTGATCAGAAAGCCCTACGGTCAGAAATGAAACATAAAACGGAATCAGACGCACATACCTGGACACAGGATTGTGCTGCAGACAGAGGCTAAATTGCTGAGATAGTGGAGACAAGCAAAGGAACCCTTCTCGAGAGGCTGCAATGGCCCAATCCTATGGGAGTGGGAGTCACCCTTAGGTATGGCAGCTATTTGGTAATGATAAGGTAAACAGCTGTGCAGCTAGTTAAGGACAATTTGGGGTAAAGACAAGAGGTTTCGGTCGGCTGACTCAAATAAACAAAATATTTGCACGTGAGCCCCTGAATGATGTGCCATCTTTATGAGATTATTAACATCTGGGGTTTAAAATTACGGAAGTGTCTGGTGGGGTGGATGTGGAGAGGATTGGCTGGGTTATACGCTGAGGGTGGGCTTGTCCACTCTCTGGTGTGAATTTTGGGGCTGAGCCCGCCCCTGCTTAGTTGACTTGCCGCTTTAGCTTTTCGGGTCACAACACTTTTAACTAGTATGCGACGGGACTTCCGTCTGTCTCCGGGGGGGGCGGTGGGGGGGGGGATATACCCGCCTTACGGAGCTGCCGGCTCATCGGAGGTCAGTGGCTCTGCAAACTGGCAGTGCCAGTCGGAGCGGTGGCCGGTACTGCAGCCAGGTCAAGTACCCGTATATTCAGGTAAGTCCGAGGTCTCTCTGGTGCGTGTCTGACAGGCCCCAGAAGGTGGGGGGGGTGTCATGTTGGACAGGGCCTGGGGAGGGGAGGGTGGAGGCAGGGAGGCAAAACTGTTGTGTGGGGGGCCTCGGATTGGATAAGATTGGGCACCCCCATCACTTTGATTGGCCAGCAACCTGCGGGGTTAAAGCAGCCACGCTGCACATTGAGCGCTGGCCTCTCCTGTTACCCATTAAATCAGGGAGATCGCATGATGACCCCCTTAGTTGCCCATTTAAGGGCCTCAATTTAGCGACCACCCCCCACCAACACACCGACCCCTCCCCCGCTGCTCATAAAATCTCATCAGGTGCAGGGGCGGGGGTGGGTAGGTGGTGGGCATACTGCCAATGGCACGTCGCCCTAATTTACTGGTCCACCTGCCTGCTTTCCCGCCTGAGGGTGGCCCTTAAAAATTCAGCCCGAGGCTTCCACTTGTGGGGAAGCCAAAAAACATCAATAAAACAGGGTCAGCAATGTCAGTTATTGAATTCAGGAGAAAGCTCTTTGTACAGAGATTGGTGAGAATCTGGAACTCACTACCTCACGGAGCGTTTGAGATGAATTGCATAGACAAATATATTTAGGGAGAAAGAAAGAGAAAGATAGGATGGTAGGATGACATGAAGAAAATTGAGTGGGAGGGTGCTTGTGTGGAGCATAAGCACTGACATAGATCTGTTTAGGTGCTGGATAACATACGTCCTGGGTTTTAACAGCGGTGGTGAGCTAAGGTCACGTCCACCATGGCAGCTAATTTTAAGAGCCAGCTAGGCCTGACTTAAATTCCATTGGCCAAGATTGCTCCCGTGTTGGCTGGGGACAGTGTTGGAATATTGCATGGCCAAGAGATCCCCCATCCATTCAAGGCTAGATTGGAAGTTTTGTATTCAGGATGGGGCTGCTGTGGGAGTGTGGAGCAGGAGGGGCCTAATCCTTCGTTGTGGGCCCCAGAGGGGCACCGCTGCTTTTCCTGATTCCATAACGGATAGAAAAACATCTTCTCCCGCAACCTTCTGAAGCCCTCCGTCTTTAGCCAGGCCAGAAAATTTCTACTCAGGCCCAAGTTAAAATTGCAGTCAAGTCCCAATGGCATTGTCAACACCTAACATGCCTCTGTAAGGAAGGATCCTGCTGCCTATCAGGGAGTATGTGTTAAAATCATGATGGTGGAATCCTGACAGCTCTAGGGCCATAGGAAGGTTACAGTAGAGAAGGAGGCCATTCAGCCTGACATGTCTGTACTGGCTTTCTGAAGGTAAAAAATAAAAATAGAAAAAAGATAAAAATTTCACACTTAAGGGCTCAGTGTGACAGGAATAGAACAGGAGGAAAAGCAACAAACATAATAAAGAGAAAAGATAATTTTTTTAACAACAGAGGTGTAAGCAGTACAATAGAGGCCACTATCTGATTCAAACTATCAAGGCCTGCAATTTACATTTACATGGTGCTTTTAATGTTTCACATAAGTATAATAAGACAATCATTTGTAGGTTTGTAGGGAAAGAACAGGGGGAATGTGACTAATTGACTAGTTCTTCCAAGGAGTCAGTTTTGGCACAGTGGGCCGAATGGCCTTCTTCTACATCGTAAACAAGCTAAAGGAGGAGGAATTATGAGGCACGAGCAAAAGCTTGGTTAAAAAGAAAACCATGGAGAGGGAATTCCAAAGTCTTCAGACCTAGATGTCCACCAATATCGTGATGAAAAGGTAAGCGAGGGAGGGTTGGATGCACATATGGTTAACAATATTACCATTGAATTATACAACACAGAAGGAAACCATTTGGCTTATCGTGTCTGTGCCGGCTCTTTGAAAGAGCTACCCAATTAGTCCCACTATCGGTTCATGTATAAAATCAGTTGGGGCTTCAAGCAAGTAAAAGCAGTTTGCGAGTGTCTTCCTTTCAAGGCAAAATTCCCATCGAGTGCAATCAGGAGTAGTTCCGACACAGTAGTCCCTTATCCTGCGGCCCTGCACTAACTGTCCGCCAAGTCATTTCCTCGGAAGAATTAACTTGATTACCAAGAGAAAAAAAAAATCCTTTGTTGAAAATTCCTGATCTTGAACAAACCTTCCCAATCATTCAATTTTTTTTTAAATTAAAGATCTGGTTACATCCTGTCCCAAACATTAAAATTCAGGTACAGTCATTAATCTTTCTAAATGAATTCACCTGTGGCTAATAGCAATGTATTGTCAAAGAGGGCTGTCAAGGACCATATACTGCACACATACCCATTATATAGTAATTACACAGGGGATTAGCGAGGGTGTCTTGTAGACTAAACCAAGCCAAGAACAGTGTGGAGGATTTCCTTCTCTCAGTTGTGTCACTATACCCCTACTGAGCATCAATGTCAGCAATTACATCTATATTTAAAACCTGACTGAATAAAACCTCATTCTAAATAGACGTGCTTAAACTTTAATGAGAAATTAAAATGCATCCATGCATATTTATTATTAGCACAGTGCTAGTTAAAATAAAAAGGAGATTTGCTCTCCTCACACACTGTGTCTCAGCGTGATCTCAT
Source organism: Cetorhinus maximus (assembly GCF_964194155.1). Taxonomy (NCBI): domain Eukaryota; kingdom Metazoa; phylum Chordata; class Chondrichthyes; order Lamniformes; family Cetorhinidae; genus Cetorhinus; species Cetorhinus maximus. The sequence goes on from NC_135895.1 coordinate 9,765,057, forward strand.
GCCCCGTTACAACTTCTTGAGCCCTGTTTGAAAGCACAGACCCAAAACATCAAAGCCATACTGTAAATATTTCCTAAAGATGTCAATGCTTTCTAGTGGCATTTAATTCACGTACTGACTCCCAGGCTGATTATTCAGTCAATACCCATTTAGAATTAGCGAGGGCTTTGGGGGATGAAAAAGCCTTCTTTGAATTTGGCACAGTGTGCAAGAAAGTAGCCATAAAAGAGCCAGGACAAAAGTGCTTGGTTTCCTTCGTTATTGTACAGTAGGAAGGATTGCCTGGGAGACTAAGCTGCTTAACATGCCAGTCTTCAAGGGTGGCTCTTACACTGGGTTAAATGTCCCCCACTCTGCTTTCCCCAATGCCCCCCACCCTCTATTGCCAAGAGCTGTCCTTTCATTCCTGCCACAAGGGCACAGCAATCTGGACTTTCCTCAGGGAGGAAAGGGTTAACCCTTTGAGCCCAGGCAGGGACTGCTTGATACTTATTGCTTCCCAGGCTCTTTGCAAAAGGTGGAATTCTATGCTTGGAGGATCGTTCCCCAAGGATCAGAGTGTCCAGTTTGCTTCTCACAGTCGAGACAAGGGTGTTCTTTTCTTACTGATGTAAAAAAAATCACACGCCTTGTTGAGAGTGGTCAGCAGGTCTGGCAGCATCCGCGCAGAGAGAAACAGCGTTAGTGTTTCGGGTTGTTGACCTTTCACCTGCACTGACCATGCAATTGGCCTGAATTTTATTGGCCCCCTTGGCACCGGGAACAGAGGCGGTGGGCAGGGGGTGGGGGGGGGGGGGGGGGGGGGGGGAGGGGTGGAGTGGGAGAAGGGTAAAGTAATGGAGAGTCGCTTTGGGACGGCTCCCGATTCAGCCCCACCACTGGGCCAGTATGACAGGGGAGGACAGGATGCGGGCTAGGCTGTGCATTGGCTGCCTGTTCCACAGAAGTGGACAGCTGGTTAGTATAATGACGGTGCTTATTAAGGGCCACAAAGCGGGGCTGCCAGCATTTTGCTGGTGGTGAGATGGAGCCCCCCGCCCCAAGGTGGGGAGGCCGTCAGTTTCATGGGGCAGAATCTTGTGCCTCCCCTGTAATGATTTTGGTGGCAGGAGGGAATTTAATTGGGTGGTGGTGGTGGGGGTGGGGGGTGGAAATCCCTCCACCTCACTGCCTCCACCCTGAATAGCCTGTGGCGGTCACACCACTAACTGAGGCCTTTAAGTGGGCAAGTGATACCTTAAAGGCATTAATTACGTCAAGGCATCATCCTGCCTATGATGGTATTAAACCATCGGTAAGAGCAGCAGACGGGAAATACGCAATGAAGGGAGCACAACAGATACACCCTGGAGTCTTTGCTTGCAGCTGCAGGGTGGTCCTTCATTCAAAGGCATTCAGCACCTGACTGAATGACCCGGAATTGGGAAGGCGGGGGGCTGCTGGAACCCCCTCCCCATCCCTCCTGCGCAATCCCCACCCAGCAATCCCCTTCCCGCCATCACTCACCTGCGCCGGTGCCCCTGGTCGATCTGAGGCCTTTGGGGGGGTGTGCAGTATCAGTGGTAGCCACCGCCTCCTCGGCAGCGCTGCTGAGCACACGTGAGTGGTGACTGACGGACGGACTGACTGGCAGCCCTCGTCCTTGACCCTGGGGGGGGGGTAGGCCCGCCACTGATCTGTCAAGTACCTGAGCGGCGCAAGATACGGCGGGCCTGCGTGAAAAGAAATGACGCGGGCTCTCATTGGGTCGCCAGCCCACCCCAGACCCCGCCCCACCCCCACCCACCCGTCGCTTCCTCAAGATCCCGCCCCAAGGTGGGGTAGCCTCCCTGCTACAGCCAGAGGCAGGAAAGGCTAACGCCTGCAACCTCAACGATTTCCTTGGCGGGATTTCCCCTGCGATCGGCGGGGGCATTTCGCCCTCGGACATCTTGAATTTCAAACAACGCCCACCTTCCCGAGGCCTTCTGGCCGCCTCGGCCGAGGCTTCGGAGGTGCCGCTCCTCTGATTGGGCGGGCAGTGTCAGGACACCGCCCCGCCGTCTTTAATCGGACGGCGGTCCCGGGTGTGACCCATCAGGAGGCTCGCCTGCAGTAAGACCGTTGAACCAGTCCTGCTGCCGTTCAGTGAGGTGGGGGGGGGTATAGGATTCCCCAGTCGGTCCTGGCACTAGGGGCGGGGGGTCCCTGAAGTCTGTGGTATAATTCAGCTCTCTGCTTTCCTCTCTCTGCAGATGCTGCCTGAGCTGCTGAGCGTTTCCAAGCGCTTCCTGTTTTCAATTCACATTTTCGGCGTGTTCGGGGCTTTGCTTTAATAATTTCAATGTTTTCCACCATCTTATAAATGGAACATTCATGCTGGAGCGTATTAAAGGGTTCATATTAAACCCTGGATAATTGTTTGACTCTTTTCTAGCGTTGATTTGTGCAATGAAATAAGATATCTAACTAATTAACTGACAAGTGCAGTGATTCATAACAAAAGTCCTTTCAGAACGTCAAGTAATCCTTGAACAAAATCCTAGAAAACCTTCCGAGTTCAAAGAAACCTCTAGAGTCTCCCTGAAAATGTGCAAATAAATACATCCTTGTGAGTAATTTGGAAAACAACTGTGAAAAGCTTTTCCTTTTTTTTTTGAAATAAGTTCTCCGTTTGTTGTCTCCGGGCCATTCCCTACAAGCTCCATTGTGCTCCATTGCCGTGACTTGGTCAGAAACCCCATAACCCCATTTCCGGGGGGGGGTCAGGCTCAGGCTCAGCAGTGATGGCTCATACAGTCGAATAGCTCTCAAAGCTTGACCCGAGTTCCGATGAAAGGTCATCGACTTGAACCATTATCCCTGATCCTCTCTCTCTCTCTCTCTCTCTCTCTCTACAGATGCTGCCCTCACCTGCTGGGTATTTCCAGCAATTTCTGTCTTTCTTGCCCTTAATACTTACCATGAATTTCTTTCACTCAGAGGATGGGGAACCGGTGGAATTCTCTAGCCCTGTGGACCGTGGAAGTTCAATCATTGAGATTGTCATCGAGACAGGAATTGATACCCAGAGTGTGACGGGAAGGGACAGAGTGTACAAACATTAAAAAAAACAGCAGCAAATAGGGTCAAAGGGGGAAAAAAAATGGTAAAAAGGTAAAATTATTGGCTCTTGACTTAAATGCACGTAGTATTCAGAATAAAACCAATGAATTAATGGCACAAATAGAGGTTAACGGGTATGATCTTATAGCCATTATAGACGTGGTTACAAGGGTATCAAAGCTGGGAACTAAATATTCAGGGGATTTTTCGAAAGGACAGGCAGGAAGGAGAGAGCGGTGGGATAGATTTATTAGTGTGGGATGGAATACGTGTGATAGCAAGAAATGATCTTGGATCGGAACATGTCGAATCCATACGGGGGGAGGTAAGAAATAACAAGGTGAAGAAGACACTGGTGGGAGTCAATAGGGGAATTTTCAGGATGGCAACCTGTAACTGGTGGAGTGCCACAGGGATCAGTGCTGAGGCCACAATTACTTACAATATATATTAACGACTTAGATGAGGGAAGGGAATGTACCATCGCCGAGTTTGCGGGGGCCATGATGCCTGCCGGGTCCAATGGCGACCAGGCGGCCGATACAAATGTGGCCTCAGCAGCCCCGGGAAGGCTGCTACCAAGGGACACGGAAATGTTGCCGATGGGAGACCATAGCGGGTGGACACGGCAGGTGGAAGGGAAGGTCGGCGGGGGCAGTGGGCCCCGCGCTTTTCGGACGTGGGCCTCAGAGGTGTTAGAGCGCGAGTGGTAAATGTCAATGAGGCAGGAGCTGGCCAAGGTGGGTGAGCCCTGGCTGCTGGGACTGAGTGTCTTACGGCTCCAGGGTCACGAATCGGCTGAGCCCTGCGAGGTGTTCCTCAGGCGGGGTTGGCCAGGCTGCAGTGGCGCTGCAGGTACAGGGTGGACTAATCAATGCTCCTCTCTCCTTTCAGGAGAAAACATCCAATAACAATGCTGAGAGGCTGCGGACTGGCGGCGGACACCCACGCCTCCTCATCCTCTCGCGATATGAGCAAGAGGCCCTGGAGCTGGAGAGGCGCCAAGCACCTCGGTCAAGAGGCCGCGGTGAGGTTGGGGTGCCAGAGGAAGGTCAGAGTGCAGTGCACTGAGGTAAGAATGTCGGTTTTGGCTACCATTCCAGTGTAACTCTTATCGAGTTAAAACAAGTAACTAAATTAACAAAATAAGGGATAAATCAAGCACAGCCCCAAAGTCAGGTCAGCTGTAAAATCAAGGAAAAACTTTAAAGGAAACTTACAAACATCAAACCAAAATGTGATTAAAGGGGTCAACAAACCACCCCAGTCCCTGCGGTGCCCACCGGGCATGGAAGGCCTCGATGGTGCCGGCAGACACCGCGTGCTCCCTCTCCAGGGACACCCGGCCGCGAACGTAGCCGCGGAAGAGGGACAAACAATCGGGCGGGACTCCCCCCTCGATCGCCCGCTGCCTGGACCTGTTAATGGCCAACTTGGCCAGGTCCAGGAGCAGGTTCACGAGGAGGTCCTCCTCCTTCCCGACCCCCTTCCGCACCGGGTGACCATTCCAGTGTAGTCTCTACATTGATGTGAGCCTTGAAACTGGAATCCCCATTGATAATTGAAAAATGAGGGCAGCATGATGCATATCTCTGTCTCATCAGGGTGCCAACCATTCACAGTGACAGTGTCATGACTTAAACTAATGACATGTCCTTCTTCTCCCTTTCAGGCTCACTAGCAGCCCATCGGGGTGAGGAGGCTGAAGGCCCACCCCTGACCCCGGAGGACCACCATGCTCACCACACACCTGCGTCACACCCTCTCTGTCAAACAGGCACCAATGCAGATACCAGCACCTTGGTGGGCATAACATCGCCGTGTGATCTATCGGTGCAAATGGTGAGGGCACTTTACACTTCTTGAGGTGCAGGCAGAGGCAGAGAGTGCCCAGGGTGTTGGCAGTTGGAGGATTGCAGGGGACCAGGAACATGCCCAGTCAGTGGCTGATGATGGGCCCCTGGAGTTTTCCCTGAGGCAGCAGACACTGGGAGTCCAGCAGGGTGTGTGGGAGGATCTGGTGGAGATACATGAGGGAATGCGTGCCATGGTCTCTGTGATGGAGGGAGTCCATGTGGAGTGTGAGCAATGCAGTGACCCTCATGGCCGAGTGCACTGCTTCCTCCATGGAGAGAGTGGCGACTCTCGTGGAGAGGCTGCTCCAGGAGCGGAATCAGGGGCTCCTGGGGTTGCGCTCGGACCTGCAGCCCTCACACCGGCAATGGCCTCAGCCGGTCAGTGTCCGTGTGGGAGATGGATGGGGCACCCACTATCCCAGCTTGGTGCCCATCTATCAATGGTGAGCAGGGAAGTCTGAAGCGACCTCACGTTGGCGCACGAGCTGCCTGTCGTCTCTGCGAGCTACTCTCAGGAGGCTCCGGGTGAAGGCAGCAGCTACTCCACCCCTCTGCCAGTGACTGTGGCATCTGATGAGGCTGCGGCGACTGGGGAGATGCCAGCCATGGCACTGGCCGCTCCCTCCCAGGCGGGGCCAGCACAGGCTCCACGGGCCAGAGAATGCCCGCCAAGGTCACCAAGGCCAACAGGACAGCGGAGTGAGCAGGCTGTCTCCAATGCCGGTGCCAGTGAGGGGGGAGCAACTAGACATAGCACCTGCAAATGTAAATGTAAAACAGCTTAAGCGCAGCATGGGCTTATCAAGGGTGATATTTGGTTCCCCCATTTTTCTTCATTTTTTAATGGTGTGATGGAAAACGCCGGTTCATGTTAATTTCAGCAACTTTTAACATTCACAGGTAAATGAGATGTTATTTTGTGCAACAGGCCTCTGTATGCTTCATTTGTTCTGTAGGTGCAGGGTCAGCCATGATGTTATGATGGGTGTGTGTTATGATGGGTGTGTGTCTCCTGAAACTTTATTGCAAAGGCGCATAGTTTATGTTGCTGAGCAAGGGACTGGTCCTGTCAGGGATCGAGTATGGAGCCTGCAGCCCTGGCATGTGGTGGTGGTTCTTATTTAGTCGGCTAGTGAAGGAGTGTTGGAGCAAAGCATCCTGGGTGTCCCTGCCTCCCTGTAGGTTACCAGGTCAGTGTCTATGCCCTCAGCGTTCTCCTCATCATGCTCTTCTTCGGACTCACTACTGGACTCATCGTCTGTTGCCTGTGCAGCTGTGTCAAGGTTTTCTTCCTCCCCTGATAGTGCCAGATTGTGGAGAGCGCAGCGTGTAACCGCTATCAGTGACACACGATCTGGGGGGGTATTGCAGTGTGCCTCCTGAAGGGTCAGAAGTGCATCTTGAGGAGACCTATGGTTCTCTCTACCCTTGTGGAGGCCTGGCTCCTATTGTACAGCTGCTCGGCCTCTGTTCTTGGGTGGTGGAGAGGTGTCATGAGCCATCTTTTGAAGGGATAGCCCTTGTCACCCAGCAGCCATCCATCCAGCCGGGCTGGAGCACTGAAGAGCCCCGGCACCTGGGAGTGTCTGAGGAAGAAAACGTCGTGGGAGCTGCCTGGGTACCTTGCACAGACTTGTAGAATCTGCATCCTGTGCTCACACACTATCTGCACGTTCATTGAGTGGAAGCCCTTCCTGTTGACACAGGCACCGGTCTCACCTGCTGGTGCCCTGATGGCTACATGTGTACAGTCTATAGCACCCTGGACGCAGTGGAACCCAGCAATCGCTGCAAAGTCTCTGGTTGCTCTGCCTGGCTGGCCTCGTCCGTATGGTAATGAATGAAAGCCAATGCCCACCTGAACAGAGCGTCTGTCACCAGTTTGATGCAACTATGAACAGCTGATTGGGACACTCCACAAAGATCCCCCACTGACCCCTGGAAAGAGCCAGAGACTTAGAAGTTGTGGGCCACTGTGACCTTCAGAGCCACTGGCATGGGGTGTCCACCCACACAATCGGAGCTGATCTCAGGGCCGATCCTCTGACAGATGGAGGTTATGGTCTCCCTGGAGAGGCGGAGCCTCCTTCGGCATTGCACCTCAGACATATTGAGGTAGCTGCATCGTTGCCTGTAAACCCTGGCAGCAGGATAGTGGCATCCTCTGCGGCCCCTTCCACCTTGGACTTCCTGTTGGCCCTGCGCCCCTTGTGCCCACTCCTCTCCTCCCACACGTCGCTCCCTTGGAAGCTGAATAGGGACACCCGACCTCCTCTCCCTTCTGCCCCTCTCTTCCTCCTCAGAGGAGGTGCCCCCAGCGGAGGCCACAATCCCCATTCCCAGGGTGAGGGAAGGCTGTCTGATACCTGGAAGGCCCCAAGTGGTATGCATCCTCCGGGGGCCTGAAAAACAACACTGAGCCCTGAACGGAAGCCTCTAAAATAACTGAAGGCAGCTCTGAAGCGAAATGAATCTGTCCTGCCCACAGAAGCAACCAGCAGCAAGCGATACCCCCCACTCCTCACTAACCGCTTTGACAAGGCCACTGACCTCTTTTATCCTGCCCGTGGGTGAGGTGTTGCAAATTGTGGCCTGCCCGCCTGCCCGTTTTGCCCATGCGACGGCCTAAAGAAATCACACGGGCCACATAAAGTCGGAGACAATTGGAGTCTCAAGGGCCTTAACTGGCCACTTAATTAATGGCGGGCGCGCCTCTGACTCCATTGCGCGCCCGCCTAGCGAAAGATCGCAGAGAATGCGCGTTGACGTTGGCCAACGGGCTTTATTTAACGCTCGAGCGGGCCGGGCACATGCCCACCGGCCAAGCTCAAAATTCTGCCCCAAATATAAATGGCCGGACAAAAGAGATACATTCAGTTAAGGATAACATGCACGCATAGCCCACTATAATGTCAGTTTTTATCAAGCTCAAGTTGCAAGTGTGACTGGGGATGGGGAGCTGGGAAAAGGTAAGGTGACACTTTATAACCAGCACCCCCCAGGACAGGGTGAGTGTGCGGCGCAGCGTTGGAAACATATGGATTGGATGTTAAACTGAAGTACCATCTGTCTGTACTGGTTGGACATTAAGGATCCCACGGCATTCATTGTAGACAGTTAGAGGCTAAATTCCGGTTTCTCTACTAATATTCCCCACAAGGAAATCTTCAAAGAATATCCCCCCCTCTTTCTGCTCCACAGTCTAAGTGTGAACGTGTTGTGCAATCTCAATGGGCCATCTTGGCTAAATAACTTCATAAAAAATATACCCCAGTTAAGTATTCTGCGCGCAGAAAGTCAAATTATTGCTCTCCATTCGCCAATTGCTTTCTATACTGCTTACCCATCTGATCACTTCATTTCACTAACAAGCAAATGCTGTGGCTTTTAACTAATAAAACAATCTTTCATCGAAGTTAAAATGTGATATTCATTGGGGTAGATTTTATTTTTATAGAATGTCAGCATTAATGCAACTGGCTGTGAGTTTTCTTTTCATTATAATAAAACACTTAACATTCCCTGAGCTCTGGGATTCCTCCAAAACCTCTCTGCCTCACTCTCCTCCTTTAAGACACTCCCTGAAACCTACGTCTTGACCGATCTTTTGCTTGCCTGCCCTAATATCACCCTATGTGGCCAGTGTCTGCCAACATTCCTGTGAAGCACCTTGGAATGGACCCAAGATCAGCATTGTGAGCAGCATCAGCCATATCTCAGTGGTTAGTACTCTCACCTCTGAGCATAGAAGGTTGTGGCTTCATGCCCCACTCTGAGGGAGTTCTGCACTGTCGAAGAAGGTGTCGTTTGGATGCAACATTGAACTGAGGCCCTGTGCGCTCTCTCTGGAAGATCAAAAAGTGGACGTGGCACTATTCAGGGGCGTTATCCCAGGTCAACCCCTCAACCAACAACATTCAAAAAACTGGTCATGGTCACATAGCTGATTGTTGGGCCATCCTGTTCTTAAATTGGCTACTGTGTTTCTCCACAGTGACTGCATTTCAAAATGTTTAAGCACTTTGGGCTGTCCTGAGGTTGTGAAAGGTGCTATACAATAGGAAGTCCTTCTTTTTCATGCTGTGCTAGTGTGGGCAGTGCTTGACGTTGCGCAGAACTTTCAGGAGCATCTCGGGGTGATGCCTTTTGAGCAGCTGTTCCAAGTCTCAGTTTTCTCAACGATCATTCAATGAGGTAAGGTAATACTTTCATTTATAAGCGACCCTTACCGCATCACCAAGGATCTATAAAGCAACTCGATCAGGTAGTCACTTCTGGAGTGCAGTGACTCCTAGGCAGACAAGGTCCAGAAGAAATGAGATGAAAGCCTGGGTTAACATGTTCCTTCCGTATTGCTGTGTGATGGAGGACTGCTGGCCAGGATACCAGGGGAATGCCAGACACTTCTTTAAATAGTACGACGGGACCCTTGAGGTCCAGCTAATAAGGCCTCAGAAGACACAAGCATCTTATCCAACGAGCAATACCCTCTCACTGTGCAGCCCTTGGCACTGCATGACACTGTCAACCCAGTTTGCAGACTGAAGTAGGACTTTGACCCACAATCTTTAGAACCAGAGGCAACAGTGCTACGAATTGGGCCAAGGATGACAGACTACAGAACAGGAGACAGTAAAGATTAAAGAGAAGCAATACTGAGACAGTTTCCATAAATGGGTCGCGCTTCTCTAAGAATGAATCTAATTTCCTGCGTGTTTCTCAAGCCAGTCTCCTGGCATTGGCTATAAGTCATGCGCTTTATTGTCATGGTTTGATAAAAGCTGGTTTTCTCCTGCCCTTTTTGGACTCTGCAGGTTGGATCTACAAACGATCAGCAAACTGATGAAAATCAGGGTCTTTTTTTGTTGAAGGTCACACAACATGGACAGATCTTGTAGAAATCTCAGTGCTGAAGAAAAGGAAACCATATTTCACTTGCAGTCAAGATGACAAGATACCAAACTTGTCCACAACCTTAACACTTGGAACTAATCCAACGTATCCAATTTAGAACACTCCATACGGCTCATGTGGAGCATAAACACAGGCATAAATCTGTTGGTCTGAGGGGCCTGTTTCTGTGCTGTAAATACGAGGTAAATAGTTTTTATTCCACCTCTTTTGACTCCATTGGCTTTAGTAGCTGACACTAAGTCAGCTTTACGTTGACCACTTGGAGATTAATAATGCTTTCGGCCCATTTTCAACAAGGAGCAGTTTGGCACTCACAAAGAGCGCACGCCAGTAACTGTGAGGGCGGTGGTGCTTGAGGCTCACCTGAAATTGGGCCCCGGTGCCTCACTTCAACACTATCAGCGAGCTGCCATTGTCCACCGTGTCTCCAATTTGAACAGGCTGCCTCACCGCAGACCTTAAACAATTCCTGGGCAGGGCAGAGGGAAGAGAATGGAAGTGGGCTAGTGCAGGAGCTGCACAAGGTCGGTCGACAAGAGACAGGAGTTAAGTGCGAAGCATTTAACTTGGTGGCAACCTCCTCCCGCACAGGACTAATGGTTCAGCTGAGACTTTGTAGCGGTTTGATACAACTTGAGTGACTTGTTAGGCCTTTTAAAAGTCAACCACTTTGCTGTGGGTCTAGAGTCACATGTAATCCAGGCCAGGAAGACAGATTTCCTTCCCTCAAGGGTATTAGTGAAGCAGATGGGTTTTTACAACAACCAACAATGGTTTCATAGTCATCATCCAGATTTTTATTGAATTCAAATTCCACCACCTACCATGGCAAGATTTGAACCCAGGTCCACAGAGCATTACCCTGGGTCTCTGGATTACTAGTCCAGCAGCAATAGCACTATGCCTTCACCTCCCCCTCCAGGTAGGTTGCATGTAGACTGTGCGATCCTGAGGGGGGCAGGCCCAATTCATGACAGCCCAATTTCTGGATGGGTCCTTCATGAGCAGTCAGGTGCCTCAGGCAGTGGTGGGCAGGGGAGGGCTTTGTCTAAATTGGGATCAGTGCTGAGTTCCGCCATAGAAAACACTATCAAAGTTGGAGAGTATAAAAGGACATCAGGTTAAAAACATTCGGGGAGCAATGATTGATAGCATCAAGTTTGCATGAGATTCATTAACAAAAAGGAAAGGTAATGTTTTTGGAAGTAAACATTTCCTCTGGATTTAAGCTCTGTGGACCTGGGTTCGAATCCTGTCATGGTAGATGGTGGAATTTGAATTCAATAAAAATCTGGATGATGACCATGAAACCATTGTTGGTTGTTGTAAAAAACCCATCTGCTTCACTAATGCCCTTGAGGGAAGGAAATCTACCATCCTCACCTTACTTGTGGAAACAATGAGAAGACGACTGCAATGATTTCACCCCCGTGCAGATGTAGGGAAATGAAACTGAGCAGGTAAGGCAGCATATTTGGAGCTCTGAAGAAATGGTAGCCGGAATATTCTGACTAATGGCAATGATCGTCATATTGTCGCTTCGTTCCTACATCTCCCTGACTCAACATTACTCCCCTCGTCTTCCAGAATCTTCCTATCACAGCTTTTACAGGAGTACGCAACACAGTGTCCCTTGGGGACCTCCATTGAAGCGGAGTAGAGTCAGAGCAAAACAGGACACAGCACCTAGCTGCCATATGCTAATTTTAAGGGTCCAGTTTGAATGTTAGTAAATGGATGACTGGATGGGTGAGTGAATGAATGAATAGGTGGTTGAGGTGGGTAAGCAGGTCGGGGGTAGATGGGTAAGGTAGTAGGTGGGTGCGGTGGCAGGTGGGTAGGTGGCAGGTGGGTGAGGTGGCAGGTGGGTGGGGTGGCAGGTGGGTGGGGTGACAGGTGGGTAGGGTGGCAGGTGGGTGAGGTGGCAGGTGGGTGAGGTGGCAGGTGGGTGGGGTGGCAGGTGGGTGAGGTGACAGGTGGGTGGGGTGGCAGGTGGGTGGGGTGACAGGTGGGTGAGGTAGCAGGTGGGTGGGGTGGCAGGTGGGTGGGGTGACAGGTGGGTGGGGTGGCAAGTGGGTGGGGTGACAGGTGGGTGAGGTAGCAGGTGGGTAGGGTGGCAGGTGGGTGGGGTGGCAGGTGGGTGAGGCAGGTAAGTGGGTAAGTGGTGGGTGGGGTGACAGGTGGGTGGGGTGGCAGGTGGGTAAGGTTACAGGTGCGTGGGGTGGCAGGTGGGTGGGGTGGCAGGTGGGTAGGGTGGCAGGTGGGTGGGGTGGCAGGTGGGTGAGGCAGGTAAGTGGGTAAGTGGTGGGTGGGGTGACAGGTGGGTGGGGTGGCAGGTGGGTGAGGTGGCAGGTGGGTGGGGTGACAGGTGGGTGAGGTAGCAGGTGGGTGGGGTGACAGGTGGGTAGGGATGCAGGTGGTTGAGGCAGGTAAGTGGGTAAGCGGTGGGTGGGTGGCTTGGCAGGTGGTTGAGGTGGTAGGTGGGTGGGGTGGTGGGTGAGGTGGCAGGTGAGTGAGGTGTGTGTGAGTGGGTAGTTGGGTCGGACAGGTAGTCGGGTGCGGTGGGAGGTGAAGGGGATAAATAGGGTTGGGTCCAGGCGGAGTCAGGTTAGGTCGGTTGTCAGGGTGTCAGGGGATAGTTGGGGGGGTCAGGGTGGGTGTAGGAGAGTCAGAGGGGCTGTTGGGTGGTCGGGTGGGTAGTTTAGGAAGTGGTCGAGGGGGGATAGTTGGGGGGGTCAGGGGGGTCAGGTGGGAATTTTGAGTGATGCGGGGGTGGTCAGCTCTATAGTTACTCAGGTGTTCGGCTAAGTTTTCTCTGTCTAACATTTCCCGGGTAACTATCCAGATAAGTATACTGGGTCTGTCTGAAGTTTTCAACTCTAACTCACAGTTGGAGACTTTAATGGAGGATGCCAGGGAACAGGGGAATTGTCCATCGGAAGTTGAAACTTCCTGGGTAATTCTCACTGAGTTCTACTTGTCAGGACTGCCACAGGTTCCTGACGTGCACTTTCAGTCATACATTCAGCCTCCAATGATCCAGAGACCGGAAGATTTGGCCAGATAGTAAAGTCAGGGGAGCACAGACCATACAACAATAGCAACAACTTGCATTTATTTCGTGTTTTTGAAGCAGTCAAACATCACAAGGCAGGTCACAGGAGCGATTATCCAGCAAATTTTGATGCTAAGCCACATTTGGAGATATTAGGACAGGTGAGCAGGAGTTTGGTCAAAGAGGTTGGTTTTTTAAGGAGCATTTTAACGCAGAAGGCAAAGCGAAGTCGAGAGAGGAATTTCCGGAGCTTGAGCCTAGGCTGAAGGCACAGGACCAACGGTAGAGCAATGAAAATTGGGGATATGAAGGGAGCCCAGAATTGAAGGAGTGCTGTGGGCCCAGAGGAGGTTGGAGAGACAAGGTGGTGTGACACCATGCAGGGATTTGATAACAGGGATGAGAATTTTAAAGAACTCGAAGCTGCCGCAGGACCGAGAGCCAACGTAGGCTAACAAGCACAGGGGTGATATGGGAACAGGATATGGTCCTGGTTAGGGTACAGGCAGCAGAGGTTTGGAATGATAATGTTAGTTACACGGAAAGCCTTCACAATTTAGTGGCTCGGAAGTGGGTAGCAGACCCTGTCTGCCCTCAGCTCAAGGTAGCAGGAAGCGTCATTCTGCAAACTGCTGACCCTTTTCAGGACAATGTTCTCCGTGAAAGGGTGGTGATTATTCAAAGCATCTGCTCCGTCCACAGTTGGCTAGTCTTGCTTCATACCAGGAGTAGGTTAAACAAATGAGAATTCCTAACTTTACCTTAGTGTGCTGACACAGCACAAACTGGAAGGACACAGGATCAATTCATCATATAAGGAGTGTCCGATATGTAGGCAGCATGTTTGGTGGAAAGACATTAAATGAAGGCCATGGCCTTGTGCTGGGGGAGGTAGGGAATAGTCAGAGGGAGCTTACATACCTTTTAGCCATTAATTACAAAGTAGAATAGTAATACAAGAACACAGAAAAAACACAAGGACAAGAAAAGGCTCCTTTGCCCATCGAAGCCTGTCCCCATTGTATTCCAGCTGTGATATAAATGGTCCTACTGTCTGAATACTTTGGCGCATTACTCCAGGCATTTATCATCCTTGGTTAAAGCCACCAAGCAGGTCACTGAGCCACTCCCGTTAGGTAAGGAGCCATTTCCGGTGGAAAGGGACTTAAATACAACAAGGAAAGCAGGTATTTAAACCGGGCATTGTAAAAAGAAAACAAAAATAAACAAAATTGTGTCCCATTAATTAAACAAGTCTTAATGGATAAAATCTAGAATGAAATAGCAGAATGTCGAATCAATCACCAGCACATTGTGGAAGACACCCACTGCATTCAGTGTCTGGCCTTGGTCACCAGTGCATTGTGGAACATCCAATTAACCAACCTGGCTCCTGAAGTGAATGCCAGGAAGTTAATGGGACATTTGTAGCCTTTTCACTTGTTGTTCAATTATTCATTCAGCAATGTGCTTACAAAGTAAACTGACTTAAATCAGAAAATCTGGGTCGAACCAAGGGTAGGGTTCATGAATATAAAACTATGCCATTTCCTCATCTCTTCCCCATTATTTTCCATGGGGTCATTTGCTCTGTCCTGCCAAACCACAAGAAGGTCATGGTGATTAATCACCAGAAATGCATTAAATCCAAATGGGCCCAAAAAAGGAATCATATTCAAACTGTTTTTGGATCACAATTTCATCTTGTTCTACTGGTAATTGTAGCAGGGTTTTTATACATGGAAGGTACAACACAAAACCAGGCCATTTGGCCCAATCAGTCTATGTTAGCTACCTTTCACATGAGCAATTAGTTCTAATCACCTTTCCACACCTTTCTAAATTCCCTTCATCATTTTTCTTTTATCCCCAAGTCGAATCTAATCTTGGATCTTGACATAGTTTCTTTCTCAACCATTAATCTTGGAAGTGAATCCCACAGCCTCACAACTCTATGTGAAGGGGTTTCATCTGCCTTCTGTTCCAAGTTGCTTATATTTAATCTTGCTCTGATGGCTCTTCATTCTTGGTCCATAAATTATAGGAAATTATCTGCTATTATCCAACTGGCCCTATCCTAACATAGATTTAAACTTTTTGATTGCATCACCCCAGAGATGGTGCTGTGGTGGTAATGTCACTGGGCAAGTAATCCAGAGGCCCAGGCTAATGCTCTGAGGATGTGGGTTCAAATCCCATGTGGAAACTTGTAGAATTTAAATTCAGTTAATAAATCTGGAATCAGTAAGGGTGACTATGAAACTATCATTGATTGATGTATAAACCAATCTGTTGGACTAATGGCAAGTAACAATTCTGCCACACAAGTGCTGGGCAATGACCATCTCCAACAAGAGAGAATCTAACCATTGCCCCTTGACATTCAATAGCATCACCATCACTGAATCCCCCACTTTCAACGTCTGGGAGGGGGTAACCATTAACCAGAACCTGAACTGGACTAGTGGCTACAAGAGCAGGTCAGAGGCTGGGAATCCTGTGATGAGTAACTCACCTCCTGGCTCCCCAAAGCCAGCACTGCCTTAACAAGGCACAAGTCAGGAGTGTAATGGAATACTCTCTGCTTGCCTGGATGAGTGAAGCTCCAACAACACTCAGGAAGCTCATAGCTCAACACCATCCAGGACAAAGCAGCCTGCTTGATTGGTACCCCTTCCACAAACTGACACAGTAGCAGCAGTGTGTACCATCTACAGGATGCACTGCAGGAATTCACCAAAGCTCCTTAAATAGCACCTTCCAAACCCATCAACCACTACCATATAGACAGACAAGAGTAGCAGACACGTGGGAACACCACCACCACCTGGAAGTTCTTCTCCAAGCCACTCACCATCCTGACTTGGAAATATATTGCTGTTCCTTCACTGTCGCTGGGTCAAAATGCTGGTCTCTTCCTAACAGCACTGTGGGTGTACCTACACCACACGGACTGCAGTGGTTCAAGAAGTCAGCTCACCATCACCCAAGGGCAATAAGGGATGGGCAATAAATGCTGGCCTAGCCAGCAATGCCAACATCCCATAAATGAATGAGAAAAAGTAAGGAAATCTTCCAGCCTGGTCTACATGTTGTTGACTCTTAGCTGCCCTCTGTAATGACCTGGCAAGCCACTAAGTTCAGGGGCAATTAGGGATGGGTGTCAAATGCTGGCCTTGCTAGTGATAACCACATCCCATGAAAGAATAAAGGAAAATAAAATAATCTGTGCTAATATAATGAAAAAATGATCCTCTCGTTGAGTGTATTTCTTTGAATTACTATTGCCTCACAACAGGCAGCATTCCAATGGATATGTTTCATACTTTACACTTTGTAAAAGCTTACTGAATTGCAGCCTTCTCTGATTTTCCAAGTCTGTAGCATAAATCAGGCAGATGGGCACAATTTTTAATACTTGCAGAACATAGTATTCCTTCAATAGTAATTTGAATGTTCCACTGTTTTGACAATCGAGTCTTGAACCATATAATGCATAATGTTTTTCGCACTGCTGAAGTGGAGCTGTGTCTAAGTTGTCTTTCACGTCAAATTTATTTGTAGATAAAGAATAATAACTTGAAGACACCAGATGTTGACACTTTGTCCCATATGGATTTTTTGCCCTGACTGGAATTTTCCAGCCCCTGAGGCACTAGGGACTAGGCCATCTGCCTGAAGGCGGCTTTGAGGTGCTGCCCACATCTTCTTGGTCACAATGGCAGCCATTGACCACCCCCCCACAATACTGACCCAGCTGCTGAGGACATACTTTAATTTAAAACTTCCAAAAGTTACAGAGAGAGCGCCTCAAAACGGAGGTGGCCTCTCTCATTCTTCCCTGAACCACAGGTTGCTGCTCCTTCTGAGTTGTAGGGCCCATCCTGTTAGCCCTCCACCATTGAGTCTGCCGCCATCCTCAATTGGACAACGAGCCTTCCCTCTGGCCATTGATTGGCCAATTTGGGGAAAATCACTGCTGGGTGACTGTTTTCCACACAGTGCGGGGTTGTGACCCTTATTTGACCCCGATGTCAGGGTCCTGACCCAAAGCCCCAAGTCCAGTCCATGGTATGAAAATAGAAGCTCTATATTCTATAATCGCCAATAACTCATGTCCTATAAATATTGGTGAAAAAGGAAAGATGACAGTAATTTTGATATTTTCTTGAGTTTGAGGCTATTGATTTTCAGTTTTATAACCTCTCCTCCAGCCCAATCCTTTGTGGTTAAGACCAAAATTTACTCAATTCTCTCTGCAAGATATTACACAATTTGCATTACCTTATATTTTGGACTGTTAACAGGTGGCTTGGAAATAATTTGAATTTAACTCATTTAATAACAGTAATTTATGGTTTGCTGAGAAAATGCCCGTTTCCTCAGAGTCTGTTTGTTCAATTTTTATAATGGGATTTCCTTGATGAAATCACATTAATACAAATTCTTTACGCCCACACAGAGCTGACTCCTGTCCCGAGGGTGGGAGGAGGAAGGAAAATGAGCAAAGCTGAAAAAAAAGAGGAAAGATGTATATTTAAAGGGAGAGTGAAAAAGAGACAGAGAGAGAAAGAGGGAAAGAGATTGAAGGAGAAAGGGGAAAGATTAAAATAGAGTGCGTGAGCAAGAATGAGGAAGAAAGAGAGAGTGAACGCAGAAAGGTAAAAGAGAAGACAGGAGTGAGAGAAAAATAGAGATTGAAAGAGAGTGGTTGTAGGAGAGAAGGAGAAGGAGAGAAAATGAGAGGTCAGAGGAGAAAACTTGATTGAAAGAGAGGGAGATGGTGAAGGGGAGAGAGAGAAGAGAAACAGGAATAAATAGCATATGCACACATGTGTGAATGAACAACATGGACACGCATTAGAGGGAGGAAGGTAACAAGAGCTGAAATACAACAGCCTTGCTTTTTGAAGAGCACCCACCTGAGGCCCCAAATACTTTCAATCATTCTGGGAGGTGGGTAAATAAGAAGACCTCTCCATGGCCTCGGAATGTAATTCCTTACAGGTCATCCAGTCCACGAGGGCTCCTGGGCAGATGGATCTTTGGTCTCTCAGAGAATCAAAGACAATGGGGAGCGGGCAGGAAGGTGGAATTGAGGCTGAAGATCAGCTGATCATATTGCAATGCCGGAGCAGTGGCGATGCGCGGAATGGCCTGCTCCTGCTCCCATTTCCTTATGTTCTTATGGGAAACATTGCACACCAACATTCTTCGGCCACCTCTCCGCTGGCGCACCTGATGTGTATAGGCTGAGAGAGATGGGGAAAATAGGTGGGGGCCTGAGAGTATACATTGTCTTTCTCACAAGAGTCTAGTGTTTACTGCGACCACAGATCAGTTTAAGTCAACTGTGGAATGCATCCCCAGCAGCAGAAAGCTGAAATGGTGGCTCACCATTCCTTTTCCCTCTGAGCTATGGAATGCCAAATGCCCAGGAGCAGGGGATGAGGAAATTACATTACAAAACAGCCAGATCAGCAGCGGAAAGTCAACCTGCAAACCACTGTTTGCTATAGCACTCAAGTTACCAGAGGGAATCTTCCCTCCGCAATATTTATGAATGTGATCATTTGTTCTCCTCATTGTGTTTGATGGACTATCACAAAACAACAAGTGTAATTACTGAACCATACATAATGTTCCTCAAACTGTTCTAATTAAATCCAAATTTTCATACGCATCAACTTGTGTGCTTAAGTCCACAGTGCTGACTATAAGAAAGTTATGATTGTGGCGTCATGGTATTGTCACTGGACCGCTAATCCAGAGACCCAGGGTAATGCTCTGGGGACCAGGGTTCAAATCTCACCATGGCTGATGGTGGAATTTGAATTCAATAAAAATCTGGACTTGAAAGTCTAATGATGATAATTTTTTAAAAAGAGCCGTTGTCAGGGAAAAAAACCCCACCTGGTTCATGAATGTCCTGTGGAGAAGGAAACCTTGCTGCCCTTATCTGGCCTGGCCTACATGTGACTCCAGACCCAAAACAAATGTGGTTGACTCTTAACTGCCCTCTGAAATGGCCTGGCAAGCCGCTCAGTTCAAGGCCAACTAGGGATGGGCAATAAATGCTGGCCTCGCCTGTGACTCCCATGTCCCATGAATGAATAAAAGTAAGTTTAATGGCCAACATAACAACATCCAGCTGTTACATAAATGACTTCAAGTCACTTAACTCCACTCCTGTACCCCAAGGCTTCATTCCACATGTTGGTCGTCATACAATTACAAACACATGGTCAAATGTAGGCTCAGACAGTAAGTGTTGGGGAAAACTAGTTGCCTGTAAGTGGTTTTTTTCAGCTGAGCCAGATCCTGTCCTCACTTGATGTTCGTTCAGGGTCACGGGGAGCGATGACTCACACTAATTTCCCACACCCTGCCAACTGTGGCAAATATCACAAACCCAGCCGAAACTGAATAATGAATTTCAATATAGGTAATTTTCGGATGGTGCGCTTTGGTAGGAAGAATAAGAAGGTTGGATACTGCTTGGATAATAAGAGTGTGAATGGGGTAGAAGAACAATAGGACCTGGGAGGAAAGATACAGTGATCATTAGAAGTAGCGACACAGATTTAATAATGCCATAAATAAACATTGGGGTTCATTTCTAGCAGGATAGCACTGGATTTTCTGATTCACTCATGGGATGTGGGAGTTGCTGGCTGGGCCAGCATTTATTGCCCTAAAGGAGAGTATTGAACCAGATGTGTTTTTACAGCAATGGTTTCATGGTCATCATCAGACTTCTAATTCCAGTTTTTAAAAAAATTTAATTTGAATTCCACCAATTGTCTTGGTGGGATTTGAACCCAGGTCCCCAGAACACTACCCTGGGCCTCTGGAATACTAATCCAGTGACAGTGCCACTATGTCACCACCTTATTTTGGTACTGAGCAAAGGCAGATCTGCAAACAAAATGTTCACCAAGTAGGGTAGCCTCCATTCCCAGTCTCGGCCATTTTCATGAGGGTGAGGTATGGAGCCGGCCCCGGAACCTGATGCCTCTACAAAGGATGAAACTGACAGCGGTGTGGGCTCATTGAGAGCCCGCCCCTGGTAAGTTTTTTAAAAATTTTCATGGAGGCGGCCAGACTTTAGCAGCTGTCGGGTTTTACACCAGTTGCGTGGAGGCGTGAATCAGGGATTGGAGACGGGAAGAGTTTAAAAAGTAAGTTAAATGTGTTTTTTCCTCCTTCATAGTTCGTCATGAAATGCTGCAGCACAGGTTCTATCTGTGCTCAGTAAGGTGAATCATGACACTGTCGTAATTGGAAGATGGAACTACCCATTAAACAAAGTGTTTGCCGGGTTGTTACTCCTGCCAACTGGCAAGTTGTTAAGTAAAAGATCAACATTGTAAATGTTCTTTGTAAAAGTCTTCAGATGAGTTAAAAAAAAGTTCATCTAATGGATAAAAAGGTAGAGCACATTTCACACCATTGATAAGGTAGCCTAATATGATAACAATGTTTAAATGTTTTATCATTTCCTATTACTTTTATGTATTCAGTTTGGATATTGGTTGAGAAACCAGTTCTGAAGTCTGTCTACTCAAGGAGTTTTATGGGCTCTTGGCTGTAATCCAACTGCCTAATCATTTTACAAATGCTTCACATTGTTTATACAGCTGCTTTGAAATGTTTGTGAATTCATGGAGTTTTATGGGCTATTCAACAGCTTCCAACTGTTACAATAGGGCTTGTGGGTTCTGTTCATAAAGTGGATAATGACTGAGGGATTGAGGGGTATGAGGTGTGAGGGGAGGTGAAGGTGAGGGTGAGAGGAATGATGGTTTGAGAGGGAAGGGTTAGGGGGGTGGTTTAAGTGGCCAAAAGGTTTGACTATTAATAGGTGAGCTGCTGATTTCCTCAGAAGAACCGGGCTAAGACTTTTTTGGGGATAGAGGCAGGCCTTTTAACTCCCCCACTCTGAACTTGGCCCACCCCCACTCTGGGCCTGGATCCTGGAAGGTTCCATCTGCTGGCAGTCACGAGTTGGAGGTGGGATCCTGACAGCGGGATTAGTCCCATCTCCCGATTCCTGCCTCCAACATGAAAATCTGGCAAGGTTTGAAAAGTAGAGAGGTTATTCTAAACTTGTATTCAACCTTGGTTGGACTGCAAACGGAGTACTGTGCTCAGTCCTGGTCTCCACATTATTCCATCCTAACAGGAGTAATAGGAGTACCTACATCAGGTGGACTGCAGTCCTTCAAGAAGGCAGCTCACCATCATCTTCTCAAGGGCAATTAGCAATGGGCAATAAGTGTTGGCCTAGTCAGAAATACCTACATCTTGTGAAGGAATAAAAATAAAAATGATGCTCAGACACTGGAGAAGGAGCAAAAAAGATTCACAAGAATAATGCCAGAACTGAGACAATATAGTTATCAGGAATGATTGAACAGGTGGGGCTACTTCCTCTAGAACAGCAGAGGCTGAGAGGTGACTTGATAATGGTAATGAAGGGGTTTGATACAGACGATTAGGAAAAATGGTCTCCATTTTATTGAGACCGCTGAAGCCCTGTCACCAGGGGTGATAGTGTGAGGTCAGTTCACTTTGCCGGGCAGCAAGACCTGGGGTGGCATTTTTCCAGCAGCAGCCAATTAAGTGCCAATTAAAGATGGAATCCTGCCCTCAAGAGCTGCTGGCCCAATCTGATTGCTGACAGCTCAGCAGCCTCATGAACGCCACCACTAATGGTGGCCACAGCTGAGGCTGCTGCTCCAGAGAGTGGGCACTTCAATGGCCAGGTGCCCTTGAAGGGGGATAAATGGTCTTGGGGAAACCCAGGCCAGACAGGTAGGCCTGGCAAAGGCAGAGGGTTCGTGGATGCCATGAGGACAGCTATTGCCGCCAGAAAGACCCCTCAATGGGCCATGGAGTACCCATAACAGGAGGGCCACTCTCTGAGTCTTCAGGAAGGCTGCCATATTTCACAGGATGGTGCCCCTAAGAGACAGACCCTCGCAATGCAGGCTAAACGCCCTCAGAAGCAGTAAGTGGCCCTTAATTGTCCACGTCAGTGGCTCAATTGGCCTTCTGGCGGGCAGCCCAATCTCCATCTTGCCTGCCGAAGTCCTTGTGGACATGAAGACCGGTCTTCATATGGAGGATACCCTCCATTTGTTGTGTGGCATTTCCACCGTGTTAACAGGGATAGATTTTGAACATATCCAGCTACTCAAAACTGGGCATCCATGAGGCGCTGTGGGCCATCAGCAGCAGCAGAACTGTATTCAGCCACAATTAAGCTGAAGTGATGAACCCTGGTTGAATGAAGAGTGCAGGAGGACATGCCAGGAGCAGCACTAGGCATGAGGGGTCAAATTGGTGAAGGTACAACACAGGGCTCCTCGCATGCCAAACAGCAGAAGCAGCATGTTATAGACAGAGCTAAGCGATCCCGTAACCAACAATCAGATCTAAGCTCTGCAGTCCTGCCACACCCAGTCATGAATGGTGGTGTACAATTAAACAGCTGAAAGGAGGAGGAAGCTCCATAAAGATCACCATCCTCAATAATGGAGGAGCCCAGCACATCAGCGCAAAAGATAAGGCTGAGGCATTTACAACTATCTTGAGCCACAAGTGCCAAGTGGACGATCCATCTTGGCCTCCTCCGGATGTCCCCAGCATCACAGATGCCAGTTTTCAGCCAATTGGATTCACTCCACGTGATATCAAGAAATGGCTGTAGGCACTGGATACTGCAAAAGTCCTGACAAAATTCCAACAATAGCATTGAAGACTTGTGCTGCAGAATTAGCCGTGCCCCTAGCCAAGCTGTTCCAATAACTACAACACTGGCATCTACCCAGCTATATGGAAAATTGCCCAGGTATGTCCTATATACAAAAAACAGGACAAATCCAACTCGGCCAATTACCACTCCATCAGTCTGCTCTCGATCATCAGCAAAGTAATGGAATGGGTCACTGACAGTGCTATCAAGTGGTGCTTACTCAACAATAATCTGTTCACTGGCAGTCAGTTTGGGTTCTGCCAGGGCCACTCAATTCACGACCTCATTACAGCCTTTGTCCAAACATGGACAAAAGAGCTGAACTCCTGAGGTGAGGTGAGAGTGACTGCCTTTGACATCAAGACAGCATTTGCCTGAGTGTGGCCAACAAGGAGCCCCAGCAAAACTGGAGTCAATGGGAATCAGGGGGAAAACTCTGCATTAGTTGGAGTCATACCTAGCACAAAGGAAGATGGTTGTGGTTGTCGGAGGTCAGTCATCTCAGTCCTGGGACATCACTGCAGGAGTTCCTCTGGATAGTGTTCTAGGCCCAAACATATTCAGCTGCTTCATCAATGACATTCCTCCCATCATAAGATCAGAAGTGGGAATTTGCACTGATGATTGCACAAAATTCAGCATCATTCGTGACTCCTCAGATACTGAAGCAGTCGATAACCAAATGCAGCAAGACCTGGACAACACTGAAGCTTGGGCTGATAAATAGCAAGTAATATTCGCTCCATACAAGTGCCAGGCAATGACAATCTCCAACAAGAATCTAACTTTCTCTCCATTCAATGGCATTACCATCACCAAGTCCCCCACTATAAACATCCTGGGATGTTACCATCGACCAAAACTGAAACTGAACTGGTCTAGCCATATAAATACTGTGGCTACAAGAGCAGAACAAACAGATCTAAGTGCACAAATGCTGTGGCTACAAGAGCAGGTCAGAGGCTGGGAATTCTGTGATTTGTAGGTCACCTCCTGACACTCCAAAGCCTGACCACCATTTACAAGACACAGGTTAGGAGCGTGATGGAATACTCCCCATTTGCCTGGATGAGTTAGGTTCCAACCACACTCAAGAAGCTCAACACCATCCAGGACAAAGCAGCCTGCTTGACTGGCACCCCATCCACCATCTTCAACATTCAATCCCTCTACCACTGAATCATAGTGGCAACAGTGTGTACCATCTACAAGATGCGCTGCAGCAACTCACCAAGGCTCCTTCGACAGTGCCTTCCAAACCCGCGACCTCTATCGCCTAGTAGGATAAGGGCAGCAGAGGCATGGGAACACCATCAGCTGCAAGTTCCCCTCCAAGTAACACACCATCCACACTTGGAAATATATCCCCGTTCCTTCACTGTGGCTGGGTCAAAACCCTAGAACTCCCTCCCTAACAGCACTGTGGGTGTACCTATACCACATGGACTGCAGCGGTTCAAGAAGGTAGCTTACCACCACCTTCTCAAGGGAAATTAGGGATGGGCATCAAATGCTGGCCTTGACAGGGAAGCCCACATCCCATGAACGAATAAATTTTTTAAAAATGGGCCAAATGGTCTGCTTATAGTCTTACAATAGACTTGGTTTAACTCAGTGTGAGGAGGCAGGGGATGAAGCAATGGGCAGTACTACAACAGGCAGCACGTTTATCCCCTACAACAATCGGGGCAAGCTAAAATGACATTGGATGTAAATTATAGATATTTATCTGTCTGTGGTCAATTCAATCCAGATTTGCCATGATAAGAAGCCAAATTTCACAGGCATGGCTTTGACCTTCAGAACCCTCAATTGGATTGTAGCCTTGCAACTCATTGGTTGCTATTCTCCCTCATTCATTAGATGAATCTCAACTCCAACTTTACTGGCCGCAAAATCAATATTTCACACTCAGTGCCAAAACCCACAAGTGTCACACAGAAAAAGAGCGCAATACTTCTGCAGGTTCCTCCTACCATTTCCCAACACAGGGACGGGGATCGTGAAAAAGATGGGGAGAGAAAGGATGGAGTGATATTGGGTGGGGGGAGGGCGAGTGAATGAGGTTTTGGAAAATCCCTTCTGATTCCTATAGATTTGGAACATTGTAAACATTGTGCAAATTAGAACCAGGCTTTTCAGAAATAAAATTAGGAAACGCTTCTACATCCAAAGTTTGGAATTCTCTTCTGCAAACGACAGTTGATAGCTGATCAATTGTTAATTTAAATCTGAGCTTAATAGATTTTTGTCGACCAAAGGTGGTAAGGGATATGGGGAAAGTCACATATATGGAGTTAGGTCACAGACCTGCCATGAACTCACTAAATGTTGGAACAGGCTCGAGGGGCTAAATGACCTCTCCTTGTTTCTATGAAGATTCCTTATGATCTGTCAGAACCGAAGGATATTGAGGAGAGCCCATTGCCAAAATTCCATATGGATCATTGTGTATTAGTGACAGTCTAAACATTGTGGGACAAAGTCCTTTTGTTTGCTATTCTAAGCAAAAAGGCATAGATCGGTTTTCGCATACTGGCATGTGGAACAGATTGGCAAAGAGACAGCAACGATCAGTGCTGTTGGTTTCCTGCAGTCAGTGATGAATAAATAAAACAAGGAGAGTTACGGCAATTGCCTGTTCCCGAAGTAAATTATTCTGTTTATCCAATAGACTGGATAATTGAAGAAAGTAAGAACAAATGAACATAGAAAGAACTTTTATATAATCCCTTTCATGACCTCAGGCTATCCAAAAGTACTTCACAGCCAATGAAGTGCTTTCAGAATGTAGTCACTATTGCAATGCAGGAAGTGCAGCTGATAATTTATGCTCAACAAGCTTCCACTGACAGCAATGAAATGATTGATCAAACAATCTGCTTTATTGATGTTAGTTGAAGGATAAATATTTGCCTAGACACTGGGAAGAACTAGCCTGTTCTTCTAAGAATAGTTTCATGGAATCTTTTTACATCCGTCTGAGAGAGCAGATAGCGTTCCTGAAAGTCAGAACCCCCCCCTCAACCCCACAATGCCGCATCCCTTCAGTGTCTGCAGCAGTGTGTCAACCCAGGTATCGTGCGCAAATCTCTGAAGAGAGGCATGAACCCAGAACCTTCACACTCATAGGCAAGGGTGAGTGCCACCCACTGAACCAAGACTGACATGGGTTTTGATATGAAAAGTTTGATAATGGGGTCTGTTTTCTGGAACCAGTAAAAAATCTCATGCATGTTCAAAGACTTTAGCATATAATTTGGACTGATACTCCAGTGTGGCCCAGAGCTTTCTTTTGGCATTGTTGGAGGTGCTATGCTTTAGAAGAGACCTTCAATGGAGGCCATATTGCTTAAATCAATGGCACTGTTTGAAGAAGAGGAAGACTACTCGCACTGGTTTGGCCAACATCCTTTTCTCAACCCATACCACATTTATTAGTCATTCATATTCTAATTGTTGATCTTGCTGAGTGCAAATGGCACCAATATGTCGCTGCATAGCAACAGTTACTGTACTTCAAAGTTTTTCTTCTGAGGTGTGCAGGTGCAGCACAAGGGGTAAATGGGCATGTCACAGGACTAGAAACCCAGAGGCTCAGGCTCATGTTGTCAGGTCATGGGTTCAATCCCACCACGGTCGCTGGCGGAATTTAAATTCAATTAATAAAATTATAAAGCAAGTTTTGGTAATGGGGACCAATGACAACTCTTGTTACATGGTCAGCGTTGTTGTAAAAACCCATCTGGTTCACTAATGTCCTTTAGGGAAGGGACTCTGCCATGCTTGCCTGGCCTGGCCTGCATGTGACTCCTGACCCACAGCAATGTCGTTGACTCTTAACTGCTCTCCAAAATGGCCTAGCAAGCCACTCAGTTGCAATTAGGGATGGGCAACAAATGCTGGCCTTGCCAGTGAAGCCTACATCCCATGAAAGAATAAAAAATATATGTAAATGCAAGTGTTTTTTTCTATCAATTAGCTTACTGGGCTAACTTCTATTGAATGCACATTGAACTCTTCAGTTTGAGTGATAATTGTGCGGAGATGCAGAGGTGAACAGGCTGAGTATCTACATCTTACCGTTAGCTCGCAAATGTAACACATAATCCAACACTACTTATCTGGCAATAAAGTGATGTGGTACATTATAGTATCATTCATTTCCTCATATTGCAAAAGCTTGTAATATGTACTCACTGACATCAATCATGATTTCAGAGCACAAAAAGCCAGCCAGCTCTGAAAATAGTAATACTACGTTTAGTGTCTCTGACTGAGCATTTAAAGTGAGCTGGAAAATGTACGAGTCCAGTTGTGTTCTAGGTGGTTGCATTCACAGATTGCTTTTTGTTGTGAGGCAATCTGCCCTGGAGTTTGTGTTGGAAAAGGGATATGGGCATGGAAGGTCACCTGGACTGACAAAGGTCATTTGTTCAACCAAGTTTGATTTTATCTGATGTATTCCTGGTAACCATTGGTAACCATCCCTGCCCCCACCTCTCCCCACCACAGCAACCACTCCTTCCAATCCATTGCTAACTTC
The DNA here is from genome assembly GCF_964194155.1 of Cetorhinus maximus. Lineage (NCBI taxonomy): Eukaryota > Metazoa > Chordata > Chondrichthyes > Lamniformes > Cetorhinidae > Cetorhinus > Cetorhinus maximus. The sequence goes on from NC_135895.1 coordinate 9,792,272, forward strand.
CTTTCCTCCCACCTCTCAAAGTATCAACCTAACTATTGATGTTCTTGCAACACAGATCTGTCCAGTACCTCTTTGAAAGGATCAATGAACTCAGCGTTCCTTGGAGGGCAGTGGGTTTCCTAAGACAACATCATCAGTAAGGACTCTTCTCCAATTATTCATTTAACTAAATCTTTCAACTTGAAAATGCTTTAATTAATTGATATAACTGACAAAAAGGAGCACAAATAAGTAATCTGGCCCCTTGAGCCTGCTCCGCTATTCAATAAGATAATGGCTGATCTTCTCTCTCAGCAGTACCTTCCCACACTATCACTCAGTGTTCAAAAATCTGTTGATCTCTGGCTTGAATGTGCTCAGTGACTGAGCATCCAGAGCTCCGTGGGGTTGTGAATTCCAAAGACTCAGAAGCCTTTGTAAGCCTTACTTCATCTACTGATCTTTTTAAAGCATCTTCCAACTCAAACCTACTTCAATACTAACAGCCACAATTTTCTTGTAATACATGTTTAGGCTTGGTGTTACAAATGCAAGTCTACACTAAATACCTTCTCAGGGTTCAATGGCATTGCTTACTCCCATGAATGGTCTGAGCATCTTACTTGCACGGGAATTGACTTACACTGTCCCAAATTTACTCATATATTAGCATGACCTGGGAATGTAAAAATAGCATTGACTTTACGCCTCACTGTGTATTCATGCTTGTCATACATGTATCTCTTCCCTGCCTCCACAAGTTGAGCAAAGCCAAGATGAGGTGATGTTCGGTTTGAATTATACAATGCTTTGCTTCACAATAAGTTTGAAGATAGAGTGCATTAGGATTGATCACAATCACTAAGTTCAATTGATAGAACTTGTATTCACTTCAATGCAAAAGAAAGCGCATGCAATTGGGTGCTGGTCTTACTTAAATAGAATAATTTTACTCATAGAGTCGCAGGCTGCAGTTTTGTTCATATACTGGGGGTCCTGCTGGCAGGGTCCTGAACTGCATTTTATGGGGGCGGGCAACTAATTGGTCGGTGTCAGGGCTGCTGTCCATATTAAGCTGGCCTCTGCCAACCACTGGAACGAGTAGCCGCTGCTGGTACTGCACCTGGACTTCAAGGAAGCCATTGGAAAGATGGAGCCCTCACAACCAAACAAGTGTGGTCTGGGGATGCCAGGGCCATTCAGGCAGGCCCTGGCAAGTGCTGGGGGAGGGTAGTGGTTGGTGAGGGCAGGTGGTGCCTCCTCTCCACGGGACAAATAGTGCCTGAATAGGAGGCCCCTCCCACTACTGACCCTACTATGAGGCCATCAGGATTTACCTGGCTGTTTCTCCACATGGTGAAGGGCCCACCCACCATGGGCAAAATGCCAGTGGGAATATGCCCATAGTCAACCACTTAAGTGGCTCAATTGGCCCCTGGGTCCCCTCATATGCTACTTTACCCACTGCTGATAAAATGGCATGGGCACTCTATCTGCCACCTCTCCCCCTTCCCTTACCATTTTACACGTCGCCCCCATCCCAGAGGGCTGGTAAAATTCAACCTATAGAATCATTACAACACAAAAGGAGGTCACTTAGCCCATTGAGTCATGCCAGCTCTCGGTAGAGCAATCCAATCAGCCCCATTCCCCTCCGTTATCCCCATACCCCTGCAAATTTATCTCCCTCAAGTGCCCATCCAATTTTCTTTTGAAAATATTGATCATATCTGCTACCACCATCCTCATAAGCAGCGAGTTCCAGGTCATTACCACTCACTGTATTAAAAAGTTCTTCCTCACGTCATATATATATATATATTATATATGTACACGTACACACATATATATATATATATATATATAATATAATCTTCTACACATCTATTAAATCTCCTCTCCGAAGAGAGTAACACCAGCTTCTCCAGCCTAACCTCGTAGCTAAAACCCCTCATCGGTGGAACTATTCTGGTGAATCACCTCTGCAGCCTCTCAAAGACCTTCACATCCTTCCTAAAGTCCCATCGTGTTCAGGAGCCCAAGGCAGAATCATTCTCTCCCGCAGTCTCCTGTCTTTCACAATTTTTTTTTTTTCCCCCCTATCTGCCTGTCAAGCATCCTGCTTCCAAAAACCTGACTGCCTTTCTTGGCGTCTATTTTCTGTTCTTAAAAGCATCTCACTGTGTCAAGGAGCCTGTCCCTCTCACAGCTGGAGATCAAAGGGTTTTCCAACACAATGGTGCGGCACATCTTTCAGAATGCATAAGCGAACAAACCACTTATTGTTCAGACTCTGGGAGAAGCAAATTCTGATTAACCTTTCATCTCATGCCTCTTAAAGCAAAAACTCGTGAGAATACACTCTCCTTTAAAAAGCAGCTCTTCTCCCAAACTGTGGAAACATAGTCAAAGATCCAGAAATGCGCCACTTGGTTTAGTGGAAATGCATTAACCTGAACGTTTGGGTACGTGACCAATTTTATGTCATCAGCAATTGTTTTCCATTATAAATGGTCATTATTTTTAATCGTACAAAAAGGCTGAAGAGCCACTGGCAATAGCTCAAGGCAGATTGATGGGCCGGGGGTTGGGTGGGTTGGTGGGGGGGGGGGTTGCTGGGGGAGGGGAGGGGCACACAATAGATGGTCATCGCAAGGATAATTTTTGAGTGAAAGGAAGGCTGAGGGAGGCAGCAGTCCCAAAGATTTGAAGCAGCAAAGATACTGTTAAATTAGGAGATGACAACTACTAACATTTATACAGTGCCCTTAAGAGAAGCAATGCCTTCAGCCTTAGTGGTGTAGCTGTAATGTCACTGGACTACTAACCCAGGCTAATACACTGGGGTCATGGGTTCACATCTCACTCTTGGCAGCTGGTGGAATTTAAATTCAACTAATAAATCTGGAATGAAAAACTGGTCTTCCAAATGGTAACTGTGACAGTTGTCTTCAATTGGTACAAGAGCCCATCTAGTTCCCTTTCGGGAAAGAAATCTGCCATCCTTACCTGGGTCTGGCCTCCATGTAACTCCAGGCCCTGCAGCAATGTGGTTGACCCTTAATTGCTGTCTGAAATGGCCTCGCAAGCCATTCAGTTCAAAGGTTGGCAAGAAATATTGGCCTTGCCAGTGACTCCCACAACCTGTGAAAGAAAACATGTAATTCTCAAAAGTGTAAGGATTTTGAGGCAAAGATGATTTTAAGATTTAAGAGAAAGATCAGTCAAATTGGTGGGTTTTACTGAAGGACAAAAGGTGGAGGGATGGAAGGGCTTAGGGAGGGAATTCCAGAAGAAGGAGCTTAGAAGGCTAAAGGCAAAGGGAGAATTTTAAAAATGCATTTATGTAGTGCCTTTCACCTCAAAGCATTTTTGAAGTGCAGTCATTTAAAGTGTAGGAAACGCAACAGCCAATTTCCACACAGCAAGCTCCCACAAACAGCAATGTGATAATGCCTAGACAACCTATTTTTGTGGTATTGATTGAGGGACAAATATTGGTCAGGGGACTGGGGATTCTCTGCTTTTCTTCAGAATAGTGCCATGGGATCTTTTACATCCATACAAGCAGGGACGGGCTTCAGTCCAACATTCTATCAGAAAGACAGCATCTCTGACAGCTCAGCACTCCCCTTCATTCTTGTGCTGGAGGGGAACTTAAACCCAGAACCTTGTAATTCAGAGGTGAGTGTGCTACCAACTGAACCACTAAACATCAGAGGAAGGGATTGGGTGGGGAGGATTCTTTCATGGAATGTGGGCAGCAGTGGCATTTGCTGCCCATCCCTAATTGCCCTTGAACTGAGTGGCTTGCTAGGCCATTTCAGAGGGCAGTTAAGAGTCAGTCACATTGCTGTGGGGTCTGGAGTCACAGCTAGGCCAGACAGAGTAAGGATGGCAGATTTCCTTCCCTGAGGAACATTAGTGAACAAGATGGATTTTGTACAAACCTGGTGACCATGTTACAACCATTGTCATGCTCACCATTATCATATAATTCCAGGTTTTGTTGATTGAATTTAAATTCCACCAGCTGCCATGGTAGGATTTGAACCTATGCCCCCCAGAACACTAGCCAAGGCCTCTGTGTTACTAGCCCAGTGACATTACAACTACACCACCATCACCACTGACACTGAATGAGCTTAGAGAGACAGATGTAAGGCCATGGATGGTTTTAAAACAGCAGGATTAGGATGTGAAATTTGAGACTTGGGGACTGGGAGCCAGTGCAGGGTAGGCCACTGTAGAATTTTGGATGAGCTGAATTTTACAGAGTGCAGGGGATGGAAGGCCAATTCCGAAACCATTTAAACAGTTGATTTTGACGATAAAGGCAAGGGTTTGTATTTTAGCATAAGATGGAATGAAATGGGTGGAGATGGATGATTTTACAGAGGCGAAGGTCAGTGGGCTTTTCCAATGGAGATGATATGGAGTCAGGGCTCAGTTCAGGCTTGAATGGGAATCGAGATTGAGAAGTCAGACCTCAGCCTGAGACAAGGGACTGAAACCTGATTGGAGGGATGCGGACAGGAGAGATGAACAGGGATCTTGGAGGTGGCGAGACATTCAAGAACCCTGGAGACAAAGGGAAGATTGGAAATAGGGCTTTAATTTGTAAGAGTAAAGGGGTTCAGGTTAGGAGATCTGAGAACATTCTTTGCTTTGTTAATTTTAGCCTATCATGCATCCAGTCTATCAATGGCTAGATATTCAGCTACAATGTGCCTGGAATGATCTCCCTGCAATACTATGTTGTGCTACCTCTCCCTTCATTAAAGCCTCTCTGAAGCTCATCTCATCGCTCACTGCTCCACCCTCTCTCCTACCTCTTTCTCAGTGTCCACCGCTCCTTTTTAAGTGCCTTGAATGTTTGATCATCAGAAAATGCATTATAAAAACGAATTCAATCTCATCTCACTCTAAAATAGTTTTCCCCACTCATCCAGCTTCTATTGTGTTAGCGATCAAAGGCTGGTCATTTCACTTTGTTGCTGACTCTCTCTCTCTCTCCCTCTTTCACTGGCTCTTGAATGTTTTCATTATATCATTTTGCAAGTCGGGTGAATAATTTTAAATACAACGTTTGAAGTGTGAATTGTATTGTACCCCTGAGCTTGAATTCTCTATTGTTGCCAAATAATAGCGCTGCAACTGGGACACACAACTGGGTATGATTTTTTTTCCTGTTTCCAATGCTTGACATGGATATAAAAATAGGGATTTCCATGTGTCAGCAACTAGAGGTACATGAACTTCACCATGTTGTACTGAGTTTGAAGGCACACCCCAGTGTGAATTTTATTTAACGGCTTGGCTCTCCTGGCCGGCATCTCACCTTGCAACCTCTGAAAACTTGAGTTCATTCAAAACTTTGCTGTTCATATCCAAACTCAAGCCAACACCTATTCATCCATCATCCCTGTGCTCAATAACCTACACTTGAAATTCTTATTCTTGCTTTCAAAGCCCACTGTGGCCTTGTCTGTCTCTATCTGTGACTTGCTCCAACCCTCTCCGTGTGTTTCCCATTGTGGCCTCCTACGTGCCCCCAATTTTCTTCGCCCCACCATCTGGAACTCCCTCCCTAAACTTCTCCGCTGTTTCGTTGTGTGGTCTGGGTCTAGACAGGGGTTCCCTGAGGCTTGTCTATTCTCCCAAAGTAAGCTGCTCGGTAGTTTCTTAAAATCATTACTCTTTATTCACAGTCGCTATGCGCATATTGGGACATCTGCATGAGGTTGGAACTTTTGCTCCCTCCAGATTGCTATCTCATTCATGTTATCTGACATCATTATTACATCAGCGTTACGTGCTCCTGATATTAACCCTTTACTCTACATTCCCTCCAAGGATTTATCCCTATCGTATTACATCTTCCTACATCCGCCTCTCTACTTCAATCTCCTTCTTTAAGACACACTTTAAAACTTGGCTCTTTGACCCAACTATGCTAATATCTCCATGTGTGGCTTGATGTCAAAACTTGTCTGATAATGCGCCTGTGAAGCACCTTGGGATATTTTGCTACTTTAAGGTTGCCATATAAATGCAGGTTGTTACTGTGCAAGTAAAACTGGAGAAGATAAACTAAGGCGGGGAAAAAGGGAGTGGGTACAGGATTCAGAGGAGCTAATTTAGGTCAGACTCCAGGAAGACTTTATTTATGTTGGCATCAGGTATCTCCATCCTGTGACTCTCCTGGACCACATGTAGCCTCACTGTCTTGGCATTCTGTCCCTCGAAACTCAGGTAATCCAAGTCTAATTTGCATTGACAGTTCTTATTTGATGAAATGCCCTTTTTGAATATTGCGCTTCTTTTGGAAAGGGCTGTTGCTTCAAAGTCGGATAAATCCCAAACTAGAACAACATAGGCATTGGGCAGAATATTCTGTGCTCGCTGACGTTGGGTGTGCGTGAGCGGACTACACAGCAAGAAGGCCAGAAATCGGTTTCACGACGTGAAACCAGTTTGCCATCGTCCGCACAGCCTGTCCATGGCGGGCCATGTTTCCCGCCATCGATTGTTGGGAACCTCATTGCAATACATCTCCATATCATTATAAGGTCAGCCCGCCAGAATCATCCCCCCCCACCGCTGGATTGTCCACCCACAATCACGCCGACGTGATTCACAACAGCATATATAAGGCGTGCCTGCACTGGGCGGCCTGCACTTTGAGGGGAACTTGGAAGTGAGTGCACAGTAATGTTGCACAGCGCCCATGAGGGTTGCCTATTGGACTTCAAAGTTGAGGAGTATTGGGGGAGGGGGCCCTGTGGTTGAGGTGACTTAGGGGTTGGGGCAAGGGCTGCCATGCGATTGAAGGTAGTGCACAAGCACGTGCGATATCGGAGGGAGGGAAGTGGCCACACATTAGGGAAACCTTGCATAAAGTGACCATCCTCTGCAGCTGAGTCAGTTCAGAAGCAGCTACATTGATACGATTATAGTCAGACCTCTAGCTTATCAGCCCACTCAAGCAACATAGAGGTATCAAAGTGCCACCAAGTGCGCCAGAGCTTTTCACCTCTTGGGCACTGACTGCAAACTAATAAGTGTTTTAGTGGACTGCAGAACAATTGGACGACTGGGCACATTGCACAATCTCCTTGCTAAAACCAGCCATGGAGCAGTCTCTGGTGGAGGGGCTCACAGCCCCTTGCAATGTCAGCATCCCGGTTTGGACCAGTCTCCCTCATGGTTCAAGCTAACAGTGCAGTCTTACAATGTGGGTTAGGAGAATGCCTGTGCCTGAGCTGAGAGCACAGCATGCAGTCCAATGGGCAAAGCTGCCGCCAATCAGTCGGGTGGAGTGGGGCGGAGGTGGGTGGGGTTTCGGGCAGCCAGGCAGCGCACTAAACTCTGGCCATCCAAGTGGTAGCCAGCATCCTCCGGGATGCATCAAGGGGCCTTCAGGCTTAAGTAAGAGAGGTTCTTATAGCACCCAACCTAACCCATGCATCTCTCTCTTTCATCTTGCAGGAGGAGTACATCAGGAGCATGGAGCCTGGTGAACTATCTAAATGCCTCATGGCGTACAGAGAGTGGGGATGATGGAGAAGAGAGCGACGGAGCTGCAGAGGGAGGAGCAACACCCTGAGGAAGGGGTGGCTGGGGCTCCCGCACACACTGCTGAAGAGCCACAGAGAGCTGTCATTGATTGGTGCACAATCCAGGGACTATAGACTCTGCCTTTCATTCCTGCAGGTGGCCAGCAGCCAGTGTCGCCAAAGACTGCACATATCTAGGGAACTGGTCGGTCACATCTCCCAGCTACTGCAGGATTTGGCGCCACGGGGACATGGAGGGCATCCACTGCCAGTAGTTGTGAAAGTGACCGTGGCGCTCAATTTTTATGTCAGTGGCTCCTTTCAGGGCTCCACAGGTGCCCTCTGTGGGATATCACGAGCCTCCACCCACAATGCACCCATGAGGTCCTGGGTGCCATTTTCTCAAGGGAACACAGCTTTGTGCATTTCATCTGGGACCAAAAGAGCCAGGATGAAAGAGCAAATGATTTGCCCAGATCTCAGGTTTCCCACAGGTACAGGGTGCCATTGACTGCAATCACATGGCGCTCAGGTCTCTGTCAAAACAAGGGGTCAACTATGTCAACCGTAAGGGCTTCCATTTTTTTTTTTATTCATCCATGGGATGTGGGCTTCTCTGGCTGGGCCAGCATTTATTGCCCATCCCTAGTTGCCCTTGAGAAGGTGGTGGTGAGCTGCCTTCTTGAACCACTGCAGTCTATGTGGTGTAGGTACACCCACACAGTGCTGTTAGGAAGGGAGTTCCAGGATTTTGACCCAACGACAGTGAAGGAACTGCGATATATTTCCAAGTCAGGATGGTGAGTGACTTGGAGGGGAACTTGCAGTTGGTGGTGTTCCCATCTATCTGCTGCCCTTGTCCTTCTAGATGGTAGTGGTCATGTGTTTGGAAGGTGCTACTGAAGGAGCCTTGGTGCATTCCTGCAGTGCATCTTGCAGATGGTACATGCTGCTGTCACTGTATGTCAGTGGTGGAGGGAATGAATATTTGTGGATGTGGTGCCAATTAAGCAGGCTGCTCTGTCCTGGACGGTTTCCAGCTCCTTGAGTGTTGTGGGAGCTGCACTCATCCAGGCAAGTGGGGGGTATTACATCACACTCCTTGCTTGTGCCTTGTAGATAGTGGACAGGCTTTGGGGAGTCAGGAGGTGGGTTACTCGTTGCATGATTCATAGCCTCTGACCAGCTCTTGTAGCCACAGTGTTTATATGGCTAGTCCAGTTCAGTTTCTGGTCAATGGTAACCCCCAGGATGTTGATAGTGGAGGATTCAGTGATGGTAATGCCATTGAACATCAAGGGGCGATGGTTGGATTCTCTCTTGTTCGAGATGGTCATTGCCTGACACATGTATGGCGCGAATGTTACTTGCCACTTGTCAGCCCAGGTCTTGCTGCATTTGGACATGGATTGCTTCAGTATCTGAGGAGTCACGAATGGTGCTGAACATTGTGCAATCATCAGCAAACATTACTATTTCTGACCTTATGATGGAAGGAAGCTCATTGATGAAGCAGCTGAAGATGGTTGGGCCGAGGACACTACCCTGGGGAACTCCTGCAGTGATGTCCTGGAGCTGAGATGATTGACCTCCAACAACCACAACCACCTTCCTTTGTGCTAGGTATGACTCTAATCAGTGCAGAGTTTTCCCCCTGATTCCCATTGACTCCAGTTTTGCTAGGGCTCCTTGATGCCAAACTTGGTCAAATGATGCCTTGATGTCAAGGGTAGTCACTGTTACCTCACCTCGGGAGTTCAGCTCTTTTGTCCATGTTTGAACCAATGCTGTAATGAAGTCAGGTGCTGAGTGGCCTTGGTGGAACCCAAACTGGGCGTCAGTGAGCAGGTTTTTGCCAAGTGCCACTTGATAGCACTGTCGATGACCCCTTCCATTTCTTTACTGATGATGGAGAGTAGACTGATGGGGCGGTAATTGGCCAGGTTGGATTGTTCTGCTTTTTGTGTACAGGACATACCTGGGCAATTTTCCACATAGCTGGGTGGATGCCAGTGTTGTAGCTGTACTGGAACAGCTTGTCCAGGGGCACAGCAAGTTCTGGGACACAAGTCTGCAGTACTATTGCTGGAACATTGTCAGGACCCATAGCCTTTGCAGTATCCAGTGCCTTCAGCCAATTCTTGATATTACGTGGAATGAATCGAATTGGCTGAAGACTGGCATCTGTGATGCTGGGGACCTCTGGAGGAGGCTGAGATGGATCATCTACTCGGCACTTCTGGTTGAAGATTGTAGCAAATATTTCAGCCTTATCTTTTGCACTGATGTGCTGGGCTCCTCCATCATTGAGGATGGGGATATTTGTGGAGCCTACTCCTCCAGTGAGTTGTTCAATTGTCCACCACCATTCACGACTGGATGTGGCAAGACTGCAGAGCTTAGATCTGATCCATTGGTAGTGAGATCGCTTAGCTCTGTCTATCACTTGCTGCATATGCTGTTTGGCACGCAAGTAGTCCTGTGTTAGAGCTTCACCAGTTGATGCCTCATTTTTAGGTATGCCTTGTGTTGCTCCTGCCATGCCCTTTTGCACTCTTCATTGAACCAGAGTTGATCTCCTGGCTTAATGGTAATGGTAGAGTTGGAGATATGCCAGGCCATGAGGTTACAGATTGTGTTCGAGTACAATTCTGCTGCTGCTGATGGCCCACAGTGCCTCATGGATGCTCAGATTTGAGTTTCAACATCTGTTTGCAATCTATCCCATTTAGCACAGCGGTAGCGCCACACACCATCGGGGGTATCCTCAATGTGAAGGTGGAACTTCGTCTCCACAACGACTGCAGAATCTGTCTCTGTCCAGAGGTAAGGAATGATAAAGGTGCAATAACATATATCGGTGTAGTATATAGACCACCAACTAATGGAAGGGATGTAGAGAAACAAAGTTGCAATGAAATTACAAAGAGGTGCAATAATTATAGGGTAATTATAATGGGGCTTTCAATTATCCAAATATAGACTGGGATAGGAATAGTGCAAAGGGACAAGAGGGGTGAAAATTCCTGGGTATGTTCCAAGATAATTTTCTGCAGCAGTATGTTTCCAGTCCAACGAGAGGGCAAGCATTGTTGGACCTGGTTCTGGGGAATAAGTTGGCATAATTGGATCAAATATCAGTAGGAGTACATTTTAGGGGACAGTGACCATTGTATTATAGGACTTAGGTTGGAAAAGGACAATCCAGGGAATGGGTAATTATTTGGGGGAAAGCCAACTCCAACGGGATGACAATACACCCCATCCACCACGTTAAACGTTTGCTTCCTTCGTCACTGACATACAGTGGTAGCAGTGTGTACCTGCTTCTACGTCAGAATCTTGGAGCTTCTTCCCTAACAGCACTGTGGGTGTACCTACACCGCAGGGACTGCAGCAGTTCAAGAAGGCAGCTCACCGTCACCTTCTCAAGGGCAATTAAGGATGGGCGAGAAATGCTGGCCTAGCCAGTGACACCCACATCCTGTAAATTAATTTTAAAAAAAAATCTGAAGTGAGCGAGTTGGAATCAAATGTTGGCAGAAAAGACAGTGGCTGAACAATGGGCCACCTTCAAAGGAACAGTATTACAGGCAACGTCAAGGTATACTTCCTTGGAGGGGAAAGGTAGGGCAAATATATCCAGTGTGCCCTGGATGACAAGAGAGATAGAGGTGAAGATGCAAAGGAGGAACCATGCGTACAACAGATGTCAGGTAGAAAATACAATGGAGATTCGGGCTGAATATAGAAGGACCAGACGGGAAGTGAAAAAACTAATAAGAAAACAAAAAAAAAGCATGAAAAGAGGCTGACAGCTAACATAAAAGGGAATCCCAAGGTTTTCTATAAGCATATAAATAATAGAAGAAAGCGTAGGGCCGATTACAGATGAAAAGGGGGACTTACACGTGGAGGCAGGAGAAGTAGTGGGGGTATTCAACGAAAATAAAATGCTACCAAGGCTGAGGTGAGAGAGGAGGTAACTGATACACCAGAAGAATTTACAATCGAGAAGGAAGAGGTTTTAGAAAGGCTATCTTTACTTAAAATTTCATAAGGTACAAGGACCGGATAAGATGCATCCAAAGGTACTGAGGGAAGTGAGAGTGGAAATTTCCAAGGCACTTAATCTTCCAGTCTTCCTTAGACAAAAGAGGCGGTGCCAGTGAACTAGAGAATTGTGAATGTTACACTCTTGTTCAACAAGGGGTGCAAGGATAAAGCCGGCAACGACAGACCAGTCAGTCTGACTTCAGTGGTAGGGAAACTTCTGGAAACTACAGTTTGAGATCAAACCAATAGTCACTTAGACAAGTCCAGGATAATTAAGGAAAGCCAGCATGGATTCATTGAGGGAAAATTATGTTTAACTAACTTGCTGGAGTTTTTTTGAGGAGGCAACCGAGAAGGTTGATAAGGGAAACTCTGTTGATGTGGTGTATATGGATTTTCAAAAGGCATTTGATACAATGCCACACAATGGGCAAAATTGTAGCTCATGGAATAAAAGGGAGAGTAGGCACTTGGATAAGAAATTGGCTGAATGGCAGGAAACAGAGAGTAGTGATAAATGGTTGTTTTTCAGATTGGAGGAAGGTTTGGAGTGGAGTTCTTCAGGGGTCAGTGTTGGGACCCTTGCTCTTGGCCTCCTTCTGCACTGTAAAGATTCTGTGATTCTCTGGTTTTGTGATTCTGGAGATAATCATTGTCTGGCACTCGTGTGGCATGAATGTTACTTGCCACTTATCAGCTCAAGCATGAGCCTTGTCCAGGTCTTGCTGCATATGGGCATGGACTGCTTCAGTATCTGAGAAGTCACGAATGGTGCTGAACCTTGTGCAATCATCAGCAAATAGCCCACTTCTGACCTTTTAATGGAACTCCTGAGGAACCCTGAGGAACTCCTGCAGAAATGCCCTAGGACTGAGGTGATTGACCTCCAACAACCACAACCATCTTCCTTTATGCTAGATATGACTTCAGCCAATGGAATGTTTCCCCCCCCCGATTCCCATCAACTTCAGTTTTGCTAGGGCACCTCGATGCCACACTCAGTAGAGTGCTTGCCTTGGTGTAAAGGGCAGTCACTCTTACCTCACCTCTGGAGTTCAGCTCATTTGTCCATGTTTGCACCAAGATTGTAATGGAGTCAGGAGCTCAGTGGCCCTGGTGAAACCCAAAGTGAGAATCAGTCAGCAGGCTATTGCTGAGTAAGTGCTGCTTGACAGCACTGTTGACAACACCTTCTGCTGCTTTGCTGATGATCGAAAGTAGACTGATGGGGCAGTAATTGGCTGAATTGGATTTGCCCAGTGTTTTGTGAGCAGGACATACCTGGGCAATTTTCCACATTGCCGGGTAGATGCCAGTGTTGTAGCTGTGCTGGAACAGCTTGGCTAGGGATGCAACTTGTTCTGCAGCGCATGGCTTCAATATCATCGCTGGAATATTGTCAGGGCCTATAGCCTTTGCCGTATCCAATGCCTTCAGCCGCTTCTTGGCATCACATGGAGTAAATTGAATTGGCTGAAGACTAGCATCTATGATACTGGGGACCTCAGATGGAGGCCAAGAGAGATCATCCACTCAACACTTCTGGCTGAAGATGATTGCAAATGCTTCAGCCTTGGCTTTTGCTGGGCTCCTCCATCACTGAGGATGGGAATATTTGTGATGTCCTCGCCTCTGGAAGTTGTCGAATTGCCTACCATTATTCATGACTGGATGTGGCAGATTGCAGAGTTTAGAACAGCCAAAATTGGGAGAGCTGTCTCATAGATGAGTCAAGCGAGAGCCTTACATAGTCATCCTCACAGAATCATATCTTACAGATAATATCCCAGACACCACCATCACCATCCCTAGGTATGTCCTGTCCCACCAGCGGGACAGACCCAGTGGAGGTGGCGGCACAGTGGTATACAGTCAGGAGGGAGTAGCCCTGGGGGCCCTCAACATCAACTCCACCCCTATGAAGTCTCATGGCACCAGGTCAAACATGGGCAAAGAAACTTCCTGCTGATTACTATGTATCACCCTCCCTCAGCTGATGAATCAGTACTCCTCCATATTAAACACCACTTGAAGGAAGCACTGAGGGTGGCAAGGGGGCAGAATGTACACTGGGTGAGGACATCAAAGTCCATCACCAAGAGTGGCTCGGTAGCACCATTACTAACCGAGCTGGCCAAGTCCTAAATGACATACCTGCTAGGCTGGGCCTGTGGCAAGTGGTGAGGGAACCAACAAGAGGAAAAAACACACTTGACCTCATCCTCACCAACCCGCTTGCTGCAGATGCATCTGTCAATGACATCATCGGTAGGAGCGACCACCCCACAGTCATTGTGGAGACGAAGTCCCGCCTTCACATTGAGGATACCCTCAGCCGTGTTGTGTGGCACTACCACCGTGCTAAATGGGATAGATTTCAAACAGATCTAACAACTCAAGACTGGGCATCCATGAGGCGCTGTGGGCCATCAGCAGCAGCAGAACTGTACTCGAACACAATCTGTAACCTCATGGCCTGGCATATCCCTCACTCTACCAATACCATCAAGCCAGGAGATCATCCCTGGTTCAATGAAGAGTGGAGGAAGGCATGGCAGGAGCAGCACCAGGCATACCTAAAAACGAGGTGTCAACCTGGTGAAGCTATAACACAGGACTACTTGCATGCCAAGCAGCATTACCAACAAGTGAACCCACAACCAACGGATCAGATCTAAGCTCTGCCATCCTGCCAAGTCCAGTTGTGAATGGTGGTGGACAATTAAACAACTCACTAAAGCAGGAGGCTCCACAAATATTCCCATCCTCAATGATGGAGGAGCCCAGCACATCAGTGCAAAAGACAAGGCTGAAGCATTTGCTACAATCTTCGGCCAGAAGTGCAGAGTGGATGGTCCATCTCGGCCTCCTCCGGAGGTCCCCAGCATCACAGATGCCAGTCTTCAGCCAATGTGATTCACTCCATGTGATATCAAGAAATGGCTGATGGCACTGGATACTGCAAAAGCTATGAGTTCCACCAGGGTCACTGAGCTCCTGACTCCATTACAATCTTGGTGCAAACATGGACAAATGAGCTGAACTCCAGAGGTGAGGTAAGAGTGATATTCCAGCAATAGTACTGAAGACTTGTGCACTAGAACTTGTCAAGCCCCTAGATAAGCTGTTCCAGTACAGCTACATCACTGGCATCTACCCGGCTATGAGGAAAATTGCCCAAATATGCCCTGCACACAAAAAGCAGGACAAATCCAACCCAGTCAATTACTACCCATCAGTCTACTCGCGATCATCAGTAAGGTAATGGAAGGGGTCATTAACAGTGTAATCAAGCAGCATTTGCTTCGCAATAACCTACTCACTGATGCCCAGTTTGGGTTTCGCCAGAGCCACTCCACTCCTGACTGCATTACAGCCTTCATTCCAACATGGACAAAAGGGGTGAACTCCTGAGATGAGGTGAGAGTGACTGCCCTTGACATCAAGGCAGCATTTGACTGTGGCATCAAGGAGCCCTAGCAAAATTGGAGTCAATGGAAACCAGGGGGGAAACTCTCTGCTGGCTAGAGTCATATCTAGCTCAAAGGAAGATGGTTGTGGTTGTTGGAGGTCAGTCATCTCAGCTCCAAGGCCTTACTGGAGGTGCTCCTCAGGGTAATGTCCTAGGCCCAACCATCTTCAGCTGCTTCATCAATGACCTTCCTTCCATCACAAGGTCAGGAGTCGAGATGTTCGCTGATGATTGCACCATGTTCAGCACTATTCATGACTCCTCAGATAATGAAGCAGTCTATGTCCAAATGCAGCAAGACCTGGACAATATCCAGGCTTGGGCTGACAAGTGGCAAGTAACATTCGCGCCACACAATTGTCAGGCAATTAGCATCTTCAGCAAAAGAGAATCAACCGCTGCCCCCTGACGTTCAACGGCATTATCATCACTGAATCCCCCACAATCAACATTCTGGGGGTTGCCATTGGCCAGAAACTGAACTGGACTAACCATATAAATACTGTGGCTAGAAGAGCAGGTCAGAGGCTAGGAATTGTGCGATGAATAACTCACCTCCTGACTCCCCAAAGCCTGTCCATCATCTGCAAGGCACAGGTTAGGAGTGTGATGGAATACTCCCCACTTGCCTGGATGAGTGCAGCTCCCACAATGCTCAAGAAGCTCGACACCATCCAGAACAAAGTAGCCCGTTTGATTGGCACCACATCCACAAACATTCACTCCCTCCATTACTGATGCACAGTGGCAGCAGTGTGTACCATCTACAAGATACACTGCAGAAATTTACCAAGGTTCCTTAGACAGAACCTTGGAAGCCCACGACCACTACCATCTAGAAGAACAAAGGCAGCAGATAGATGGGAACACCACCACCTGGACATTCCCCTCCAAGTCACTCACCATCCTGACTTGGAAAGATATTGCCGTTCCTTCACTGTCGCTGAGTCAAAATCCTGGAACTCCCTTCCGAACAGCACTGTGGGTGTACCTACACCACATGGACTGCAGCGGTTCAAGAAGGCAGCTCACCACCACCTTCTCAAGGGCAACTAGGGATGGGCAATAAATGCTGGCCCAGCCAGCGAATCCCAAATCCCGTGAATGAATATTAAAAAAAAGACAATATGTTGGTTGTGAAATCGCTTAGCTTTATCTATCACTTGCTACTAATGCTGTTTGGCACGCAAGTAATCCTGTGTTGTTGCTTCACCAAGTTGACACCTCATTTTTAGATTGGCCTGGTGCTGCTCCTGGCATGCCCTCCTGAATACTTCATTGAATTAGAATTGATCTGCTAGCTTGATGGTAATGGTAGAGCGGGGTTATAGAGTCATAGAGCCATAGAGGTCTACAGCACAGAAAAAAGCCCTCCGGCCCATCGAATCTGCGCCGGTCAAACAAGTACCTAACTATTCTAATCTCATTTTCCAGCACTAGGCGCATTGCCTTATATGCCTTGGCATCACAAGGGCACATCCAAATACTTCTTAAATGTTATGAGGGTTTCTGCCTCTACCAACCTTTCAGGCAGTGAGTTCCAGGTTCCCACCACCCACTGGGTGAAACAATTCTTCCTCACATCCCCTCTAAACCTCCTGCCCCTTACCTTAAATCTATGCCCCCTGGTTATTGATCCCTCCACCAAGGGGAAAAGTTCCTTCCTCTCTACCCTATCTATGCCCCTCATAATTTTATACACCTCAATCATGTCCCCCCTCAATCTCCTCTGCTCCAGGGAAAATAACCCCAGTCTATCCAATCTCTCCTCATAACTAAAACTCTCCAGCCCAGGCAACATCCTGGTAAATCTCCTCTGCACTCTCTCTAGTGCAATCACACCCTTCCTATAATGCGGATTCCAGAGCTGCATGCAATATTCTGTGGCCTAACCAGTATTTTATACAGTTCCAGCATAATCTCTCTGCTCTTATATTCTATGCCTTGGCTAATAAAGGCAAGTACCACATATTCCTTCTTAACCACCTTATCTAGCTGTCCCACCACCTAAGGGACCGGTGGACATGCACACCAAGGTCCCTCTGATCCTCGGTACTTCCCAAGGTCCTACCATTCACCGAGTATTCCCGTGCCTTGTTTGTCCTGCCCCAGTGCACCACCTCACACTTATCCGAATTAAATTCCATTTGCCACTGATCAGCCCATCTGACCAACCCTCCCGTCAAAATCCTCCTGTAATCTAAGGCTATCCTCCTCACTGCTTACCACCCCATCAATTTCCGTGTCATCTGCGAACTTACTGATCAATCCTCCTACATTCAACTCTAAATTGTTTATATATACCACAAACAGCAAGGGATCCAACACCGATCTCTGTGGAACCCCACTGGACACAGGCATCCAGTCACAAAAACATCCCTCGACCATCACCCTCTGCTTCCTGCCACTCAGCCAATTCTGGATCCAATTTGCCAAATTGCCTTGGATCCCATGGGCTCTTACCTTCATTATCAGTCTCCCATGTGGGACCTAATCAAAAGCCTTGCTGAAGTCCAAGTAGACTACGTCAAATGCATTGCCCTCATCTACACACCTGGTCACCTCTTCGAAAAATTCAATCAAATTGGACAGACATGACCTCCCCTTAAAAAAACCATGTTGACTGTCCTTTATTAATCCTTGCCTCTCCAAGTGAAGATTAATTCTGTCCCTCAGAATTGCCTCCAATAGTTTCCCCATCATTGAGGTTAGACTGACTGGCCTGTAGTTCCCTGGTTTATCCCTTCCTCCCTTCTTGAATTACGATACCACACTGGCTGTCTTCCAGTGCTCTGGCACCTCTTCTGTGGCCAGAGAGGTATTGAAAATTATTGCCAGCGGCGCTGCTATCTCCTCCCTTGCCTCACTCAACAGCCTGGGATACATTTCATCTGGGCCTGGAGTTTTACCTACTTTTAAGCCTGCCAGACCACTTAGAACCTCCTCCCTTTCTATGTTAATTTCTTTAATTATATTACAGTCCTTCTGCCTGATTTCCATACCCACGTCATCCCTGTCACTTCTGAACACCGACACAAAGTATTCATTTAGAACCCTACCTACGTCTTCTGGCTCCACACACAAATTACCACTATGGTCATTAACGGACCCTATTCTTTCCCTAGTTATCCTCTTACTATTAATGTACTTGTAAAATAACTTTAGATTTTCCTTTATTTTACCTGCCAATGCTTCATCATGCCCCCCTTTTGCTCTCCTAATTTCCTTTCTAAGTTGCCCTGTACACATTCTGTACTCCTCAAAGGCTTCCGCTGTTTTGAGCCCTCGGTATCTGCCATAAACCTTCCTTCTTCTCTTTATCCAATACTGTTTATCCGTGGATTTTTTGGTCCCACCCTTTGTCTTTACTGGAACATGTTGGCCCTGTACTCTCCCTATTTCCTTCTTGAATGAGTCCCACTGCTCTGACGCAGATTTACCTAAAAGTAGCTGCTCCCAGTCCACTCGGGCCAAATCATATCTGATCTTATTAAAATTGGCCTTCCCCCAATTTAGAACTCTGAATTCTGGCCCATCCTTGTTCTTTTCCATAACAACCTTGAGTCTAAAAGAGTTATGATTACTATCTGCAAAATGCTCCCCTACTGATACCTCTACCACTTGCCTGGCTTTATTCTCTAAAATTAAGTCCAGGATCACCCTCTCTCTTGCAGAACCTTTTGTATACTGGCTTAAAAAGCTCTCCTGGATGCATTTTAAGAATTCCGCTCCCTCTAGACCTATTACACTATGACTAACCCAGTTAATGTTGGGGAAGTTGAAATCCCCCACTATTATGACCCTATTATTTTTACACTTCTCTGAAATTTGCCTACATATCTGCTCTTCTATTTCTCTCTGACTGTTTGGGGGCCTATAGTACACTCCCAGCAATGTGATTGCTCCTTTTTTGTTTTTAAGTTCTAACCATATCATGCTGGGTCATCAGGTTAGATTGGCGTTGTATACAATTCTACTGCTGATGGCCCACAGCATCTCATGGATGCCCCATTTTGAGTTGCTGTTTATCTGTTCAAAACCTATCCCATTTAGCACAGTGCCAGTGCTACACAATATAATGGGGAGCATCCTCAATGTGAAGGCAGGGCTTTGTCTCTACAAGGATTGGTCACCCCTACCAATATTGTCATGGACTATTGCATCTGCAATAGGTAGATTTGTGAGTATAAGGTGAAGTAGGTTTTTCCCTTTTGTTGGTTCCCTCACCACCTGCCGCAGACCCAGTCTAGCAGCTATGTCCTTTAGGTCTCGGCCAGCTCGGTCAGTGGTGGTGCTACCGAGCCACTTTAGGTGATGGATACTGAAGTCCCCCACCCAGAGTGCATTCTGCGCCCTTGACACCCTCAGAGCTTCTTGCAATTAGTGTTCAACATGGAGGAGCACTGAGTCATCAGCTAAGCGGGGAGGTGGGTGGTAGATGGTTTCCTTCCCCAGGTTTGACCTGATAACATGAGACTTCGTGGGGCTTGGGGTTGATGTTGAGGACTCCCAGGGCAACTCCCTCCCGACTGTATACCACTGTGTCACCACACCTGGTGGGTCTGTGCTGCCGGGGGTACAGGACATACCCAGGGATGGTGATGGTGGTGTATGGGACATTGCCTGTAAGGTATGATTCTGTGAGAATGACTATGACAGGCTGATGCTTGACTAGTCTGTGGGGCAGCTCTCCTAATTTTCACACAAGCCCCCAGAGAAGGAGGGCTTTGCAGGGTTGACAGGGCTGCGTGTGCCATTGTCATTTCTGATGCTGATATAGATGCCAGGTAGTTCGTCCGGTTTCACTCAGACTTCATAGTAGTCTGATACAACTGAGTGGCTTACTGCACCATTTCAGAGGGCGGTTAACAGTAAACCTCAATGCTGTGGGTCTGGAGTCACATGTAGGCCAGACCAGGTAAGGTGATTTCCCTCCTTAAAGGGCATTAGTGAACCAAATGGGTTTTACGATAATTGATGGTCACCATTATTGGGGTAAGTTTTTAACTCCAGATTTATTAATTGAATCTAAATTCCACAAGCTGCTATGGTGGGATTTGAACCCATGTCCTCAGGGCACGAGTCAGAGTCTCTGGATTACTAGTCCATGGACCACTATGCTACTGCCTATCGGCCTTATGACCCTGACCCTGCCTCCAGGCTTATGGCCTTGCGGCAGCATGATGCCAGCAAACTGGGAAGCTGAGCAGCATCACAAATGTTCGGGCCCTAGCACCTCTGTAAACACCTCCATCTGGGGCAAAAATCCTACTTGTGGCCACCAGAATGGGACACAACGGGCGGAATCATCCCAGATTTGCGCTAAGTGCAGGAGCGGGTGGGTAAAATGATCTACCCGCTGGCCGCAATGGCGGCTTCTCACGCCCTATTGTCCCAAAACCGAGGCATTAATTATGCATTCCTGGAAACCACACCGTTTGGATAGCGGGAGGGCTCCAATTCACCTGCCATGCCGTCACCTCACCGCTTCATCATGCCGGGTGCCACGTTTAAAGTGCAGCCGCGCTCCGTGCTTCCAGCCCAGGACTGCAGCAAAGAAGACACGGCCCTGAAAGGCAAGAAGACCGCAGCCCTCAAACCTTTTGGACACCGTGGAGGCCCGCTGCGATGTCCTCTACCCCCGCTCTGGCCGCAGGACGGACAGTGGCATCACCACTCCGTAGGTGGTGGCTTAGTAGTTGATGACCGTGGTGGTCAGTGCCAATGCTGCACAGAAGAGGTTGGCCATCCAATGCAGACAGAGGATGAGTGATCTCATCCATGCAGCCAGGGTAAGGCAACCATCTCATCACTCTAAACTCAAACACTCAAGCCCACCACACATTCACTGGCATCTCATTCACTGCCAGCTCAAGGGGCATCACTACTCACTCTCTCACACACACCCTCACATCTTCATTTGGCCTCATGTGCTCTGGAGACTGCTTCCTCCGACCTTGCCATCTTGAGACCACTTGCACAGATTGACTTGTGTCCCCCCAACACACACCCTGGGATGCCCTCCTTCCAAAGTACAGCCCTCACCCTGCAGCCTATTTTCTTGCCTGAGGCCACTTCTCCCCTTTCCCCAAGCAGGCCCTAGCCCTGTAGCCGTACAAAGCAACCCCTGCCTTACGGCTGGTCTGGTAGGTAGAGACCTGCCCGTTAGCCCCCTAATTGTGCTGTGGTGCTGCCTGCGAAGCCTGGCGCTGATGACTGCGAGTGCAGCCCGATGCAAGGTAGGCAAACAAACCTCAAAGTCCTGAGCGAAGTGCAGCCCACCGGGTGCACGTCCCTTATGTACAGTTGGGAAACATGTTGGTGTGGTTGGAAGGGGTGATCCAGCGTCGGGGGGATGAGTCCGATGTCTGATGACGGGAAACGCGGCCCTCTACCAACCGGTTTCACAACGTCGTGAAACCGATTTTTGGGCCTTCATACCATATTGACCACCCACGCCGCCGAGCATGTCTGACACCAGTGGACGCGAAAAATTCCACCCAATGTTGCAGCTGAGGCCTGACCACTGATTGTTACTGGTTTATCAGTTCTGTTTTACCTCACTAGATTTCAGTGTGTTCCACTGGTGATTAGCCTATTTTGTTCAGCACACAGTAACTCAATAGGTATTTAGCAGATCAAGCGATTTTTAAGCGTATCTATTTTGTGTAAGAAACAAACAAATTGCTTCTGAATAAATTGTCCCATGAAGGAATGCAAATTACTATCATTAATTACTGTGCAACTGCAGTGTAAATGCAGTCGTGTATTTAATTTTTTTGGCCGCACTGAATCTGAAGGTTGCGACATCTTCTAAGCTTCATAGAAACAGAGGCGAGGTGAGATTGCTACCTACTGAGCTACAGGTGACAATGTAAGCACAGGGGTTATGAGGGAACAGGACTTGGCTTGAGTTAGCAGAGTTTCCTATGAGCTCGAGTTAGCAGAAGGTGCAGAGTGGGAGGTAGAAGAGCGTTGAAATAGTCTCCCAGGAGGAAAAAAACAGTTCAAACTAGGAAATAAGGATAAAAACAAAAAACTACTGCGGATGCTGGAAATCCAAAACAAAAACAGAATTACCTGGAAAAACTCAGCAGGTCTGGCAGCATCGGCGTTCTGCTGAAGGGTCCTGAGGACTCGAAATGTCAACCCTTTTCTTCTCCGCTGATGCTGCCAGACCTGCTGAGTTTTTCTAGGAAATAAGGATACTGGTCTGAACTGGTCTTGTACACCTTAAAATGGAACGCCAGTAAAAAGTGGGAAATAAAAGCACTGGTCCAAACTGTTTTTTCCTTCTGCAAGTCTAGAGATAACAAAGGTGCGGATGAGGAAATCAACAACAGATGAGCTGGGGTAGAAGTGGCCGCTATGATGTTAGAAGTTGGCAGTCTTGATGGAGAGGATATGGGGTCGGAAGCTCTGCTCACCTTCAAAAATAAACACCAAGGTCACCTCGCATTCTTCTACACTCCAATGGCCTGGTCCAGCCTCAGATAGTGGCCAGGTAGACAGATTGAGTCAGTGACTAGGGAACAGAGTTAGTAGTGGGGATTGATCAATCATTTGCACTTGCGTGCTATAGCTTATATCAATTGCAACCCCTAAAGTGATGTTAAATCAAAACTAGTGCCAAAACAATAACCAATATCAAAAATTGCCAAAATTCATAAAGCACTCTTATGTAGTGTCTGATGATTGCCTACACATAAACTAATAAAACGTGAACCTACGTGACATTTCATATGTCTCATTCAATACTCTGTCACTTTATCACTAATGCTTCAGTTCTGAAGTGCAACTATCTGTCCTTCAGATGAAATGTTAAATGATACCTCATTTTTCTTTTCCAAAAGTTCAGATGGATGTCACACAGCCAGCCCATGGTCTTATTTAAAGAAGAGCAGTTTGTTCATCCAGTAACCTGGCCAATGTTGGTCTCTCAAACCACCAAAAGTCATAAGTTCACTCGGCTGATCCTTTGGATCTTCTGTGTTTGACCTCTATCTTTACTGAGTGAGCTCAACTTCTTAGGATAGAGTGCTTGATATGCCTGAATGGCATTATAGACAGACTACTACTGTTCAATGTCAGAAATATTTAATAGGACAAAAGATCTTAATCTTGCATTTGTAATGTAGTTCACTGCAATCTCAAAGCATTTCAGATTTGTTTTGCACTGTATAATGGTGCATTGGCTGTCATGCAGCAACACCACATAAGTTAAATGACTTAAAGATCACAAGATAAGAAATAGGAGCAGGAGTAGGCCATTCAGCCCATAAAGCCTGCTCTGCCATTCGTTAAGATCACAGCTGACAGCTGATCTGATAGTGGCTTTAACTCCACTTTCCTGTCTGTCCCCCATAACCGTCGACTCCCTCGTCAGTCAAATTTTGAGGAAAGGTTCAGCAGGCTGGGCCTATACTCATTGGAGTTTAGAAGAATGAGAGATGATCTTATTGAAACATGTAAGATTCTGAAGGGGCTTGACAGGGTAGATGCTGAGAGGATATTTCCTGTCTTGGGGGAATATAGATCTAGGGACCACAGTTTAAAAATAAGGCATCTCCCATTTAAGATAGGGATGAGGAGGAATTTCTTCTCTCAGAGGGTCATTAATCTTTGGAATTCTCTTCTCCAGGGAGCAGTAAAGGCTGGGTCATCGAATATATTCATGGCTGAGTGAGACAGATTTATGATTGAATGGCGGAGCAGGCTGGATGGGCTGAATGGCCTACTCCTGCTCCTATTCCTTATGGTCTTATGATCTTTAAGTCATTTAACTTATGTGATGTTGCTGCTGAATGATAGTCAATGCGCCATTATACAGTGCATAGCAAACCTGAAATGCTTTAAGAGTATAACAAACTACAATACAGATGCAAGATTTAGACCTCATGCCCTACTACATATTTCTGGCATTGAACATGAGTAGTCTGTCTAAAATTCCATCCAGTCAAATTAAGCACTCTATCCCAAGAAGATAATCCCATTCAATAAAGTGAGAGACGTCAACCACAGATTGGATGGTCACTTTGGTGAATAACTCCATCCAGTTTACAGTCATGACCTAGAGCTTCCAGTCACTTGTCATTTTAACTTTCAGTCCCACTCCAACACTCACCTTTCTATCCTTGGCCTCCTGCACAACCTTAAAGAAGCTTGACAGACAGCACTCATCTTTTAATTAGGCGCTTCACAGCATCATAAACTTAACTTTGGGTTTAACAATTTCAGGTCTTCACTGCAGCTCTTTGGGCAGTAGGTTCTGGTAATAGCTCTGCTGTTTCCATTTGCATCTCCCCTCGGCCCATCTTTTGCTTCCTTACTGGTTCCATCACCATCTACTTTGCCTTGTGCCATCATCCCTAGTGTCATTAGTTACTCCTGTCTTCCAAACAGTTGCAGAAATGGGATTTACTGGGTTCGGAAAGATCATTCAGTGAGCAGTCTTTGCACTCCAGAGAGAGCGCCTGCAGCAAACAGCAGCTCTATTGTTAGGTGGATCTCACCACCCAGTACACCATACAGCTGGATCAGCACGGAGGGAGGTGACAACATTGCATCAATACCGCCTGAGTGGCTACACATGGGATCAGGTAGGGAAGTCATTTTTTGGCTTAAACAAGGTAACTCTGCAAATGTTTGACAACATTCCAATCAGATGTCATGCTGATCTTTATTGTTCCTCACTGTTAACTTGGCACGCCATCACAGAGGGAAATACAGGGCGTGCTGCCAACTTTCCATTCTTTGTAAATGCGCAGGCATGCTCCTTTTCTTCCATTTCGCCGTGCCATGTTGGCACTCACAATGCCATCTGTGTTGGCTAATAAATGGGTCACGTATCAAAGATCGTGCTAAAACTCCACACAGCACTGCTTAGGCCCCAGGCGGAGTACTGTGGCCAACTCTGGCCCCCGCCCTTTAGGAAGGATGTCAAGGACTTAGAGAGGGCGGAAAGGAGATTTACCAGAGTGATCACCGGGGATGAAGGATTTCAGTTACAGAAGACTTTAGGTACAAGTGAGACTAGAGAAACTGTGTTGTTCCTCTTAGAGCTGAGAAGATTAATGGGAAAGTTATTTGAGATGTTCAAAACCTTGAAGAATTTTGACAGAGCACATACGAAGAAACTGTTTTCGGTGAGTTTTTCCTTATGTACTCT
Organism: Cetorhinus maximus; assembly: GCF_964194155.1. Classification (NCBI taxonomy): domain Eukaryota; kingdom Metazoa; phylum Chordata; class Chondrichthyes; order Lamniformes; family Cetorhinidae; genus Cetorhinus; species Cetorhinus maximus. The sequence continues at coordinate 9,817,506 of NC_135895.1, forward strand.
GTTTCCAGGGACAGAAAGGCTGGAAGACGCAGATTTAAGAGAATTGGCAAAAGAACCAGAGGCAACAGGAGTAAAAAAAAAAAATACGCAGTGAGTTGGTGTGATCTGGAACGCACTGCCAGAAAGAGTGGTGGAAAAAGATGCAATAATGACTTTCAAAAGGGAATTGGATAAATAATTGGAAAAGAAGCATTTGCTATGCAATGGGGAAAGAACAGGGTAAATGGTACTAATAGCTTTCTTCACATGCATGCACATCAGATGACTGTTATCTTGTGCAATTTGGTAGAGTGTGTCTTCTCTCATTACCCTCTTGCATCTAAATGTACCTTAACTTAGATAGGATATTGCACAGGAGGGAAGGTAACCACCAAATATGTCAACCTCGATTCAATGGTAGCAGACTCTGGAGTCGGACAGTCATGGGTTCAAGCCCTCACTCCAGATACATGAGCACATAATATAGGTTGACACTTCAGCGTACTACTGAAGGAGTGCTACAATGTTGGATGAGACATCAAGGCTTTGTCTGCCCTCTCAGGTGGATGTAAAAAAAAAATGCCTTAACACTATTCAAAGAGCAGCAGAGCTCTCCTGGTGTCCTGACCAACATATCACTCACAACCAATAACATTAAAACACATGATCTGGACATTTATCTCATTGTTATTTCTAGGAGCTTGCTGTGTGCAAATTGGCTGCCACATTACATCAGTGACTATATTTGGAAAATACTTCACTAGCTGTGAAGCACTTTGTGATGTCCTGCTGAGGATGTGAAAGATGCTGTATAGATGCAAGCCTTTCTTTCTTTCAAGCTATGACTCTTGGCTTTGTAGAAGCAGAGGGTCATGAAGCTTATGGGACAGAGTGCATGGAGAAAGGCAAATTCAGAGGCTCACCATTGCAGTGCTTTGGGCCCTTGACTTTTGGGAATGTTGTCACGTGGTGGAAGTTTGAGGATAGTTCTTTGTTTTTGAATGATACTGAGATCCAGCACTCTGGCCAAGGGTTGTGCCTCAAAGTCCTCTGTTCACACTCTGATTGCACCTGGTATCCCTTCAAGCATTTTGCAAGTTACTATTATAAGAAAATAAGAAGTAAGAGCAGGAGTAGGTCATTTCTCCCCTCCAGCCTGCTCCGCCCATTCAATAAGATCATGGCTGACCTGCTGTGGTCTTAACCCCACTCTCCTGCCTGTCCCCGATAACACTTGACTCCCTTGAAGATCAGAAATCTGTCTGTTAAATCTCCTTCCACCATCCTTTCGGGCAGTACATTTCTGATCATAACAATTCACTGCGAAAGAAAAACCTTCTTCTCTTGCTTCTTTGCCAATTATCTTAAATCTATGTATTCTGGTCACCAACCCTCTATTAACTCCCCCATCAGCCTTCTCTGCTCTAAGGAGAATGATCCCAAAGTTAGATAGCTACATAAGTACAAGTTGTTATTTCTGATGTTGAATCAAAGGGTTCGACATTTCTCCTTATTGCCACCTTCTTGACTTTTCTCCTTGCAGAGAGAAAAGGTTATCTCAAGGTCAGAGCAGCCAGCAGAAAATTAATGGCTGTCTTCATTTTTTCCCCGAAAGGTTGTGTTTTTTGTGGAAAAAAAAAAGAAAGGCAATAGAAAGCACTAAAGTGAACAAAGTTTGACATCTGGAGCATGACAGATGCACCAAGTGTATATTGCTTTTCGACATTATTTTCAGTTGAACCCCAGCACAGCTCGTCCTACGATTAATTTAAAGCGGGTCTGGAAAAGAAGCAGTTTGTGAAGCCCACCGTTACCCGAGAGCCCGCATCGGTGTGTGACAAAGACTTTTAATATCTACGAATAGTCAAGAAAAGTAAATCCGCAGCAGCACTTCAACCTGAAGTAGTTTCTCACTGAACAGTGCTCATAAACAGGGAGTCTCCGGTGACTTCATGTACGCAGCATTTCAGAAGGCAGAAACTGGGAAGTTTCAGTTGAAGCCAATCAAAAGAAAATTGAGGAAATAAATCTGTGCTATTAGTGTTATTTAAGTCTTAGACTTTATACAGAAACACAGTCTTATTGCCTGCTGTAAATCATATGTCTATTGACTGCTATTTTATTTCTAGTTCCACTTACAGTCTACTTTAATCATATTCAGATTTCCACTCATATTCTTCTCATTAAGTTTACATTAAGTCCAAAATTTCTATCCTCGTTTTACTCTCTTTCCACTCCAACGTTGTGTCTCAATTACTGGGGCACTCCTGTAGCATTAGGAATCAGGCTGATGGCTTTATAATGGTGCCTCATTTGCTTAGAAAGGCTTCTCGGCAGCTACAACAAACAAGAACAAATTGCTCCGTCTCCCCACAAGCCCTGGCTTACTGATTCAGCAGAGATCTAACGGCACTGGAGCGCCGGGAGGGCAAGCTTCCTCAGTCTGTAGCGCAACTCACCGACCAATGTCAAAACATCGCCTGCCTTCCAGTGCATCCTCCACATGCAAAGGCCCTGGCAATGCACTAGAAGGTGCTGTGGATAGAGAATGGAGTTGATTGATTCAGACTGGGCCACTGCCTGACCCGAAGAATCTATTTTCTCTTGAGTAAGTTCTTTGGTTCAATGCAATCCAGAATGTCATATACAAATAGACTTTGTGTAGCCCTAGCGAACAAAAAGGAATAGTCACACAGCAGGCCCTTTGGTTTGTGCTGCACCCACATATGAACAAATTGAACCTGTTGACAGACGTGTACCAGGGTGCCTCAAGCCAAGAATGCAATGTTCCTGAAAACAATGCAGACAGACGACTTTTAGCAGTCTTTTGGTGAATTGTAAGGGGGAGATTGAAGCATGCGTGGAGCCCTGCCAACCTTTCCTGTCCGTTGGTAGATGGTGCAGAGTGATTACAGAAAGGTAGGCCTTGATTTTGAGGAGTGTGACGGTAAGGGGTGAAGATCAGGCTGAGTGCTCAGACCTGAGGTTGCACTATTCCTACCCGGTAACACTTTATCTTCACCATATTTGAAGTCGGCCGATCCTTCTGCTGTAGGCCTAATTCAAATGATGTGGCCTCCATGACAACTAGGTTGGCCTGCCCACCAGAGAAACCTGGCAGAAGGCATCAAATAGCCAGAAGAGGCCAAGGTAAGTAAAAAAATAAACTTACTTTGATGTGAAATCCTTGTAGACATGAAGGAGAAGGAGTGCATTGCCTCTGTCCCTCAGCATCCCCCACCCCCTTTCCAGGTCCTACAACAGATCCTTGGGCCACTACAGTTCCTTCCTATGTCTCCCTCCCTGCACAGGCAGCATTCGTGAAGTTCTGCCAATGAACCGCTCCGCTGGGTGCTCGGGGTGCTGAGGGTCCCTACTCAATGCCCTCGCTCCTGACTGCAGGCCTTGACGTCAGTCCAGCTGGTTTCCGGAGCAAGACTGCCCCTTGGATCATTTAAAATATGGCCCAGGAGTTAAAATAGCGTGAGGTTCCCTTCCTGCCCAGCAGCCCCAGCCCGTCTGCCATCCCCAACCCCCAGTTAGAATCGAGGGGATGGGTCTGCGTTCAAAGGGGGTTTTATGTTTTTTAGACTCCTCAGATGTTCGTGGTGAAGGCAACGTGTGAGTTGGTCACTTGGACCAGTCGGATACAGGTTGGCTTCCTAGCCTGTGATGTTAACTGATCTCAGGTGACGTGGCAGTCGAGGCAATACAGCGGAATTTTCCTGGCCTAGGGAGGGAAAGCGTCAACCCTAATCACGCTGAAACGCCTAACCGCCATCCAATCAAGGTCAATGAGAAGAGACATGCTCCACAGATAAATGAACCTGCCTGCATTCACCACCCAGACTCGCACTTAAGGTGAGAAGGCTAAATGGTAATTATCAAACTCTATGCCAGTAGCTGGAGGAGACAAGTAGAAGCTTTGGGTCGGGAAGGGGAATGGAAATGAAATCATGGAACCGTCCAGTACTGAAGGATGCCATTCAGCCCATCGTGCCTGTGCCGTCTCCTTGAAACAAATTAGTTCCACTCACCTGCTTTTTCCCCATAACCCTCCAAATGTTTCCACTTTAAGTCTAGATCTGATTCCGTTTTGAAAGTTACAATCGAATCTACTTCCTCCAGCCTTTCAGGCAGTGCATTCAAAGCTCACTGATTGAAACAAAATCTCCTCATCTCCCCCCGCCGGCTTTGTAGCCAATTATCTTAAATCTGTGTCCTCTGGTTACTGACCCTCCTAAGCAAAGAAAAACCGACTCTCCTGGATTTGGAAATATTTGTAAATCTGACGTGACTAATTAATCTCCTGTGCTGTTGCCCAAGGGCAAAAAAAAAAAGAAAATTGCATCTCACCCTGCAACTGCCTATTACCAATTCTTTAACTCCATTACATTCTCTCTGACGTTCACCCTCACCTTCTGCCTCAGCATAGCTTTCATCTGCACAATGGTGTGAAGAGGGTGTGTGGTGGGGGTGGTGGTAGACATGCACATCTCCCATTTATTTTTACACACAGGTTATGCCCTTTGTTTTCCTCCTCTATCTAAATCCCATTATTAACCAGGGTTGCACTTCCAATCCTACATATGCGGTTGTGTCACTGATGGCTCTTATACATTTCTGTTAACCCCTCGTCTCTCGTTGCATTTTCCACATGCTTTCTGAGAGGGAGCAAGAAACACAGGAAAATGTGTATGTGTGTGTGAGAGAGAGAGAGAGAGAGACAGGGACAGAGGCAAAGGTCTACATTTCCCCTGCCCCTTTGAAGAGAGTGTTGGAGGTGGGATGGTTGGGAGATTAACGGGAGCTGTGTCGGAACATCTCCTTGAAGCAGCCCCACTTCCAGAGGCTTTCCCGGGGCAGGTAGGGAACTGGGTCAGCTGCCCACTCTACGCAGGCGGGCAGCCAATTAGGGCAATTAAAGGCCCACTTGGGGGGTCATTCTATGATGGCGCCAGTATTGTACCGATTTTGGCGTGACTGCCCTGGCTGGCTCAATGGAGGCAGCCAAACGGGGGCCAGGCCTACATAGGTTCCCAGTCCAGCAATAGCTCCATTTTAAAACTCTGATCTTTGCTTTCAGATCCATCCATGGCCTTGTCTATCTTCCTCCATAATCTCCTCCCAGCCTACACCCTCTGAGATCTCTTGGGCTCTTCCAATTCTGGTCATGTCGTCAGCTGCCAAGGCCCTGAGCTCTGGCGTTCCCTCCTGAAACCCCTCTGCCCTTCTGTCTCTCTCTCTCTCTCTCAATCTTTCAAAACCTACCGAGAATGACAGAAGTGGTTACAGCATAGGAGGAGGCCATTTGGCCCATCATGTTGTTCTAGCCCCCTGAAGCAGAAATTCACCCAGTGCCACTCCTCTGCCTTTTCCCCAAAGCCCTGCAAACTTTTCGGATAACAATCTAATTCCTTTTTGAAAGCTTCAGTTGACCCTGCCTCCGCCACACTCTCAGGCAGTGCATTCCAGATCCTAATCACTCGCTGCGTGAAAGATTTTCCTCATGTTGTCTTTGCTTCCTTTGCCAATTGCCTTAACTCTGTGCCTCTGGTTTGCGATCCTGCCATCAAGGGCAACCGTTTCTCTCTACCTATTTGTCCAAGCTTTTGATCACTGACCTTAATATTTCCTTATCAGGTTTTTGCCTAATAATGCTCCTATGAAATGCCTTGGGGTTCTTTACCTTGTGAAAGGTGTTATTTAAATGCAAGTTTTTGTTGTTGATTCCAATAGAGTAAGGATATAAGGAAGAAAAAAATAAAGGGTAAAGGGTGGCTTATTTGGAGGCATAAGGAAGGAATGTTGATGGGGGAACTGATTATAGTGTTGGCAAGGGAGACACACAGAACAGTGACGAGTTGAAGAGAGGTTGGAGGCTCAAGGCAAGACCACTACCTCATAAGACAACAAGTCATGTGATAATTGCTCATTGGCTCTAAGATCGTTGCCATGACGAACAGGTATCTCACCCCTAGTAAAACGTCTTAAAATGAAATTCAACAGCAAGGATAACTAAAAGTTACTGAAGCAGTTGTTCCACATTTTTTACACAGAGAAACTCAAACTGTTTATTCAGCACAGGGAAAGAAAGGACTTGATCATTGTTTCCTTGATGGTGCGAGTTTGCATGTGTGGTGAACAGCGTTATAAATCACGCTGATGACACAAATGTAATGAAACCATGTCCAAAATAAACTTTTCGTTGAACTAATTTCAGTTCAAGGGATGCATTTCAATGCAATAGTACATATTTAACATTCATGTTACTTTTGGTCAAGGGTTTAGGTTCACCCCTAAATCCCAGATCAGGGATGAGGGATTTCAGTTACGTGGATAGATTGGAGATGCTGGAACCGACCTCCTTAGAGAAGAGAAGGCTGGGAGGAGATTTGATAGAGATGTTCAAAATCACGAGGGATCTGGACAGGGCAGATAGAAGGAAACTGTTCTCATTGGGGGAAGGACACTTATTTAAGGCATTTGGCAAAAAAAAAGCCAAATGTGACACGAGGCAAAATTTTTTATGCAGCGAGTGGTTAGGATCTGGAACGCACATCCTGAGAGTGTGGTGGAAGCAGATTCAATTGTGGCTTTCAAAAGGGAATTGGATTAATTTTCTGAAGGGAAAAAAAACGCAGGTCTGAGGGGATAAGGCAGGAGTGGGACTAGCTGAGTTGCTTTTGACGAGAGTTAGCACCATTGCAATGTACTGGATGGCCTCCCTTGGTGCTGTAACAACTCAATGATTCTAGTCTTTTGTCAAGCTCAAAGTGTTATCACATCATGTCCAAACCTGAGCAAAATGTACGATCAAGACTTCATATTCCTTTCTTTTGCAATTGATTAGAATTTGTTAAAGATAGCTAATCAACTCACCTGATGCCTCAGTTGGCAAAAGCCTGGGTAACCAAGCCTTATTGGCTAGAAGGTCCTAGGTTCAATCCCAGTCTATGCTGAGGCAGAGAGTGGGATTAAAGGGTTTATGCTGGCATAGTCAGATCAATAAACCCCTTTGCTGGGATTCTTTTTCTTTATCCTTTCATGGGATGTGGGCAAAGCCCATCTCTAATTGCCCTTGAACTGAATGGCTTACGTGGCCATTTCAGAGGTCAGTTAAGAGTTAACTACACTGCTGTGAGTCTGGAGTCACATGTAGGTCAGATCGGATAAGGATGGCAGATTTCCTTCCCTAAAGGACATTAGTGAACCAGATGTTGTCTTTTAACAACACAGAGTCACAGAAAAGTTACAGCACAGAGAGAGGCCATTCAGCCCATCATGTCTAAGCCGGCCAGGAAAAAAAAACTAGCAGCCCATTCTAATCCCACCTTCCAGCACCCAGTCCATAGCCTTGCAGGCTTCAGCACTTTAGGTGCAGGTCCAGGTAGCTTTTAACTGAGTTGAAGGTTTCTTCTTCCACCAAACCATGCAGCGAATTCCAAACACTCAGATTGTGATGACTTGCACTTACATTGTTTATGCATTCTTCTGCTACTTTCTGACCCAGCTCTCACCTCATCCCTGCCTTTAATCCTTGCGACTTCCTAAGAAGCAAAGAGCATTTACAGCACAGAAGGAGGCCATTCAGCCCCATCGTGTCAGCACCAGCTCTCTGCAAGAGCAACTCAGCGAGTCCCACACCCCTCGCCACCTCTGCAGAATATTTAATGGAGTAATGTTAACAGGCACAGTGATGTAACACTACCATGAGTTTGAATCGAAGGACCAAAATCATTTAAATCAGTGACCCGTGCTCTGGATGAGACATTAAACTGAGGCCCCGTCTGCTGTCTTGGGAAGATAAAATAGGTACCAAAGCGCGATTGTTTTTCAGAAGAGCAGGAGGGTTCTGCCTGGCGTCCTGATCAATGTTTTTCCCCTTAACCAACGCTTAAAAAACAGACTCGTTCATAATTGGTACGTGAGCTGTGTGCAGAATGACTGCTGCATTTTCTACATTACACTTCAAAGTACCTCCTTGGCTGTAAAGCACTTTGGGATGTCCTGAGGAAGTGAGAGATGCTTTAATTATAAATGAAAGTTTTCCTTTGGTCCCTTATCTCCACAGATGCTGCCTGGCCTGCTGAGTGTTTCCAGCATCTTCTATTTCTCCTGGCAGTTCCCAGGGCCTGTGTTATTTTATCCTTTGCTCCATTTTGTTTGAATGACAGGTTGTAACGTGACCAAGAGATGTGGAGAGAGATAAAGAGGTAACCAGATGGTGACTGACAAAGATGTTTTTTAAAAAAAAACATAAAATAAACGAGGAGCCTCATTAAATTTAAGCAATCTATCAAGCAAGAGCCTTCTATAAAGAGACCACTTTTCTAAGTGATACTTTATTAAAAAGAACTTTTAAAAAAGTACACAAGTTTTCATATTGCTGCCTTTGCAAATTTTCTGCCTGCTATTTAAAAAAAATTTTTTTAAAATTCATTTAAGGGATGTGGGCATCGCTGGCTAGGCCAGCATTATTGCCCAGCCCTAATTGCCCTTGTGATGCCACCAGGAATGGATCTGTCAGGGCAGAAGTTCAACACGTGAGCGATGGTCCAACTTGGTGCACGTGGCGGTGCAGACTCGATGGGCCGAAGGGCCTCTTCTGCACTGTGTGATTCTGGATGGCCACGTACCGTCACAATTTGAGCTGTTCTCTCACACTCCACTTGTGGAGCGAGGGGGGGGGGGTGGTGCGGCTACATCTTTCCTGGCCCGTTCCCCAAGCAGTTGAGGTTTGCCCAAGTTTCCCGCGGGAGGTTGAAACCTGGCGCTTTGCTGCTCGGGTCGTTACCAGGTCGCGGCTGGTGGTGTTTGCAGTCAACCAGGAGGGAGGCGATCGAGCCGGTGGGACTGTCGTCAGCTTGAAGGGTGTGGAGTGTGTTTAGTTGGGGCTACAGGATTTCAGATGAGTGCATGGGGTTTTTTGAGGTCCTGTGTCAATGGGAGTGTTTTGTTAGCTGTCAGTCAGGGGTGTCCTTTGTGGAGGATATTTTCCCTGCGAGCATCAGGAGGCTCAATATGTGCTAGTGCAGGAAGTCACTCGAGCTGTTTCATTCTCAGTGTCCCAGGAATAATCCTCATGTACCTCCCTGGAGGTGGACATCTTACCACCTTTGTGTAGCAGCTCCTGAGCCAGGTTAAGCAGCTGTATTCTGCCGCTGGGTAGACCAGGGCGAGTGAAGCAGTGTGGAGGGCGTTGGCTCTGCTGTCCCAAGTGGTACCTGCCAAGTTGCCATATGAGATTCACTCCCGTCTTGAGTTTGGCTCCGGTGTCCGGGAAGTGTTGCCAATAGGTGAATGTACAGTTAAGAATGATGCCATGGTATTTTGACACTGGATTCTGGGTGAGTGGTCGACCACAGGACAGGACATGAAGTTCTTGCCTGGTCTTCGAGTTGTTCAGGTGGAAGGCTGAAATAATAGTCTTGGTGGCATTTGGTTGAAGTCTCCACTTTCCGAAGTAAGCTTCCAAGAACGTAGATCTTCAGTGAGTGTTTTATCAATGTCCTGAAGTTCTCTAGCCTGGAGAACCAGGGCCAAATGCCAGCATAGGCGAGGAGTCACAACTTTGTGGGAGGGAGGTCACTGGTATATACGTTGAAGAGAGCCGGTGCGAGGATTGATCCCTGTGGGAGCCCATTGTTGGTTATGTGTAGGTGGCTGATTTAATCTCCAAGGTGTACACGGAACTGTCGGCTGCTGATCATGGAGCTGATTAGCTGTAGGGTCTTCACACAGCAGCTGATTTTAGAGAGAGTCGCTTGCCCATGCGCCACACTGCGTCATAGCCACAGGATAAGTCAACCATGGCCGTTCCTTGTCTTCAGACCTTTACTGGAAACCGGCCTCGGGGTGTGAGGGCAGTGTCAGGACCTGCTCGGAGCAGTTGTGGTCTGTGTGGAAACCTGACGGTGGCATTTCTGCTTCCATGATGGGATGCAGTCTATTTATCAGGAGGCATACCAGGACCTTATATATTATTGAGAGCAGAGTGATAGGGCAGTAACTGCATGGGGTTTGGTGAGTGGTTTTCCTGGCTTACCAATGGAGTGTTAACATCAACAATAAACTCTAACCGCTTCCCCAGCCATACGAATAAAAAAGCACTTGGTTGACTCTTAACTTCAGAAAGGGAATTGGATATATACCTGAAAAATGATGGCCGTGTTTTTTGAGAAAGGGCAATTGGCTGGGACTAACTGGGTATTTTCTTTCACAGAGCAAACACAGGCACGATAGGCTGAATGGTCTCCTTTTTGTTGTATGATTCTACGATTCTAGCCATGAAAGAGAGAGAAGCGGACTATGAAGCAGGTTTTTAAAAAGGAAAATGAGATCAACTTCCATAGAATTTACAGAACAGAAGCAGGCTATATGGTCCAACTGGTCTATGTTGAAAACAAAAATAAAAATACCTGGAAAAACTCAGCAGATCTGACAGCATCTGCGGAGAGGAACACAGTTAACGTTTCGAGTCCATATGCCTCTTCAACAGAATTAGGGAAAAATAGAAAAGAGTTGAAATATAAGCTGATTTAAGGGGGGGTGGGACAGGTAGAGCTGGATAGAGGGCCAGTGATAGGTGGAGATAGCCAAAAGATGTCATAGACAAAAGGACAAAGAGGTGTTGAAGGTGGTGATATTATCTAAGGAATGTGCTAATAGGTGACAGTAAGGGTAGAAAGCAGGACGAGCAGGGTACAGATAGCCCTAGTGGGGGTGGGGTGGGGGGAAGGGATCGAAATAGTCTAAAAGGTAGAGACAAAACATTGGATGGAAATACATTTAAAAATAATGGAAATAAGTGGGAAAAGAAAAATCTATATAAATTATTGGAGAAAAGGGGGATTGGAAAGGGGGTGGGGATGGAGGAGAGAGTTCATGATCTAAAGTTGTTGAACTCAGTATTCAGTCCGGAAGGCTGTAAAGTGCCTAGTCGGAAGATGAGGTGCTGTTCCTCCAGTTTGCGTTGAGCTTCACTGGAACAATGCAGCAGGCCAAGGACGGACATGTGGGCATGAGAGCAGGATGGAGTGTTGAAATGGCAAGCGACAGGAAGGTCTGGGTAATGCTTGAGGACAGACCGAAGGTGTTCCGCAAAGCGGTCACCCAGTCCGCGTTTGGTCTCTCGAATATAGAGGAAACCGCATTGGGAGCAGCGAATGCAGTAGACTAAACTGAGGGAAGTGCAAGTGAAATGCTGCTTCACTTGAAAGGAGTGTTTGGGCCCTTGGACGGTGAGGAGAGGGGAAGTAAATGGGCAGTTTGCATGGGGAGGTTCCATGGGAGGGGGTTGAGGTGTAGGGGGTGATGGAGGAGTGGACCAGGGTGTCATGGAGGGAACAATCCCTGCGGAATTCCGCCAGGGGGGTGAAGGGAAGATGTGTTTGGTGGTGGCATCATGCTGGAGTTGGCGGAAATGGTGGAGGATGACCCTTTGAATGCAGAGGCTGGTGGGGTGATAAGTGAGGACAAGGGGGACCCTATCATGGTTCTGGGAGGGAGAGGAAGGTGTGAGGGCGAATGCGCAGGAGATGAGCCGGACACGGTTGAGGGCCCTGTCAACCACTGTGGGTGGAAAACCTATGGTCTATGTTGATGTTTATGCTCCACACACATCTTAATGGTGTCTCTCAAATACCTCAAAGCACGCATGTTCAAATTAATCACAACTGAAATGCAAATCTTTTGAAAGACATTACTGGTAAATTTTAATCAAATTGTGTCATTTGCTTGGTCCTCTGTAGAATTAAATGCATCTCATTCCCTCAGAATTCTAGCCTGCTGTTCATCAGACGCCCTGATCTCTCGAGGTCCCACTCACCTGGAGCTTAAATTGGAGAAACGGACTTCCAGGTCAGAACGGCAAATTTGTGGCGCTCCCAATTACCGCCCTGGGGATGCCCTGTCCTCTGTGGCAACTTATCTGACCCATGCTGTGGGCCAGTAAAACTCCACAATCAGGATCAGGGTCTGAGTTTCAGCGCTACTGCATCATCGCATCAACTGGTTTGAGAGCCAACTGTATTTGAGAAGTGCTGGGCTGAGGAGTCATGGCTGTTTCTATGGCAATGCTACCCGATTGATGTCACAAGTCGTACATGTGCCCATTTGGTAGCACTCTCGCCTCTTATGTCACAAGGTTCCGGGTTCAAGCCCCACTCCAGGATTTGAATGCAAGAATCAAGGCTGACACTCATGTACAGTACTGAGGGAGTGCTGCACTGTTGGAGGATCTGCCTCTTGGCTGAGACTTTAAATTGAGGTCCTGTGTGCCCTTTCAAATGGATATAAAAGATCCCATGGCACAATGTTGAAGAAGCTGAGCAGGGGAGTTATCCCCAGTGTCCTGGCACAATATTTATCCCTCAGCCAACATCACAGAAACAAATTATCTGGTGATTATCATATTGCTGCTTATGGGAGCTTGCTGTGCACTAGTTTCCTACAACAGTGACTACACTTAGAAAGTATTTCAATGGCTGTAATGCACTTTGAGGTGTCTGGTGGTTACGTAAAATGTTATAGAAATGCAAGTTTTTCTTTTCTTTCAAATGCTCACCTCATCTTTGTGCATTCATTGGAGGCAACACAAAGCCATTATTTTCTGTGCATGGTGGTATCATGCCAGGCCCCTCTGCTCTATCTGAAGAATTCATTTCACGGTCTTTTTAACAAGTTGCTTGGTGCTCAGCAGCGTTAATAATGGGAGACAAAATGAATGAGACTATGTGTTGGTGGCAGTACCTTCCCATATCCTCTGTGGTGAAGGTGATGCATTAGGAGTGTTCTCTGACTGTGTCATCATTGGGGTCATGCATTGGGAAATTGTATTTGCGATCTTCACTATATGACGAGGTGAGGATGAGGAATGGAAAACTCAGGGGCAGCATATCCACGGTGACCTCATGTACGCCTTTGAGTAGGCAAGGCCCCTGGTCAGGAAAGCTCATTCAGGAAATAGGCTTGACTGTATAGACCTTTTTACCCCCCTCCACTGACCAACAAAACCTGCATGCTTTTCTGGAACCCTTGGCCCACTTGGCCGCATTGCAGTATTTTAAAATTTGCTGCTGTCTAGGGTTGTGTCGGCTGTGGTTCAATTGGTAGTACACTCACTTCTGCGTCAGAAGGTTGTGGGTTCAAGACCCACTCCAGAGATATGAGTGTAAAACATAAGCTGACACTCCTGTGCAGTACAGCAGAGTGCTGCATGTCTGAAGTGCTGCCTTTCAGATTAAGCATTAAATCAAGAACCTACCCCTCAGGTAGATGTATAAGTCCTGTGGCACAATTTGAAGAAATGCATTGGAGTCCTCTCCAATTTCCTATCATGTTTGTCCCTCAATGAGCATCTTTAAAAAATGGACTCAAAACGTTAACTGTGTTCCTCTCTGCAGATGCTGTCAGGCCTGCTGAGTTTTTCCAGGTATTTTTGTTTTTGTTTTGTATTAAAAAAAACCAGATCAGCTGGTCATATCCCATTGCTGTTAGCGTGAGCTTGCTGTGTGCAAAGTGTTTCCTATATTACAGAAGTGACTATACTTCTGCATATTTCGCTGCAAAGCACGTAGGGACATGAAAGGTGCTATATAAATGCAAGTTTTCTTTAATATTTATCAGCTGCAGCTGCTCTACTGAAGAAGGGGGTGGAATTAGAATTCGATTGCTGTTATTATTCATTTGCACAAGCCTTGTCCATCATTGCCTACACTTGAACATCGCACACTCAATGATGGTAGAAGGGCTGGAAGAGTAGAATTTCTGGACGCTGCTTTGTGTCCCACAATATCGACAAAAGAAAAAAAAGTCCCACCTGGTTTACATCAAGTGCCACCCGCCCCACAAAATAAAAACAAATTGATTCATGGTACAAACAATCTCATGACGCTGAACGACTCAATCAAGGGAACTGCTTAATAGAGTCAAATTTCATCTGTGGGGTTCCAGTACTCTGGGGAAACCACATTTGCATACCCATTTTGTTTTCTTTGGCATAGGGGAAGAAGGGTAACCATCAGCGTTCGCTTAGGCTCAAATCATGACACTGCTGGAAAGGCAAAGACTGCGTATGCTGCCAAAACAGATTCATTGGTCAATTATCTCATTACTGTATGTAAAGTCTTTGCTGTGGGCTAAATTACTGCTGCACTTAGCTACAAAATAATAGTCGCTATAATCCATTGTTTCTGAGGACGTTGGGATGTCTCAGGAATGTGAAAGGTGAATTGTAATGCGAGTTCTTTCTTTTCTGCAATCGTCTGAACCTCAATGGCAAACACACACTCAATTTCAGAGTAAATCACCTGGCCTTGCCTCGTATTTGAAAACAAACGCAAAACAGCGTGGAGGCTGGAAACCTGAAACAAAAACAGAAAATGCTGGAGACTGTCAGCAGGTCAGGCTGCACTTGTAGAGAGAGAAACAGGATCTTGGGTCAGAACTGGAAGTTGTTAGGGATGGGCAGCTTCTAAACAAGTGCAGGACCAGGGCTAGGGGGGGCCACAATAGGTACGTGGTTGGCGGGATGGACCCCTGGGTCTACCCATTTTCCCGCACCTCATGTCTTGGACCATGGGATCCCTGTGCCAGATATTCCATGCTTCCCTCCTCCTCTCGCTATTCTGCACACCCATTTGCTTCTGGGCCTCGTCCGATCACACTTTTTGCTTCTTTACTTGTCTCAGTACCACCCCTATTTTGCCTTGCACCAACACCCTTTTGTCATTGAAACTCTCCTGCCTTCCACCCAATCACTTTCCTCTCTTCCCCCTCCCCCTTTTCTCTGCCTCTGTACATCTTAAAATCTTTACAGCTCTTAGCACAAGAAAAAAAAAAGAGGCAGGCCATTTGGCCTATTATGCCCAATCCAGCGCTTTAAACAAGCTATTCAATTAGTCCCAGCCTCCTGCTCTTTCCCCAAACCCTATATTTTCTTTCTTTCAAGTATTCATCCAATTCTCTTTTGAAAGCTAGGGCTGAGTCCAGAGTGCCTTGCCTGAGAGTATCCCAGATCACAGCAACTCACTGTGTAAAAAAAACAATGCTCATGGCTCACCTTTAGTTCATTTGACCATCACAGTTCTGATGAAAGGTCATCGACCCACAAAGCTGTTAATCTTGTTCCCTTCTCTCTACAGATGTTGCCTGAGTGTTCTCCTGCATTTTCAATTTTCAAATTCTGCACAGAATTTGCCAATTTGGACCAATGGATTTTCCAACAACAGAAATAAAAGGTCGCCTGAACAAATCACTCAAGTACAAGGACAGATTTCCCTTGGGTGTGGAGGCTTGAATGTTTACAGCCAAGGCTGCTCCATTTTTCCTCCATTCCAATTAATGGGTAGAATCTTGGGTAGGTTCCTCTTGGGGTGGGTGAGTGTGTGGCAGGGTGGGATGAAGAGAGAGGTAGAGTATAATAGCAGTAATCTGCCCTCCTCTCTCCCTGCCATTATGCTTCATTTTGGATCTTTTGTACCCAAGCATAGCCTGTCCTGTGGTAACTGAGTGGGAGGGAGGGGCTGCGGGAAAGAGGGAGAATGATCTTCTGGTACACATACTACAATCTTATTCCATTTTCAACAACAGACATTGTATTAAGGAGCTGACGATGTATTAGCAAGTTCAAATCCATGACTGTATATGTTATTTAAACGAGATGGCAGATGAAGACAATTTCAACTTTAATGAATTGGCCATTAATATGTTCAGAGGCATTTGTTACATGATTACAGGTCATTAATGTTTGATTAATGGAGCAGTTACAGGACAGAAGAGCAGAGTGTCACCATAGATCACCAGGGATGCAGTGCAGCTGGAAAATAAACTTCCCTCTCAAAAAGTCTGCCTTTCACATGGGATGTATCACCATGTGAGACCCCGGTCCTGTCTGTCCTGAATGTAAGTCACACTGGCTCCCTGGTTCAACCCCATTTAATTCTGAGCTCAAGATGAAAGCAAAATAATGCTTAATAATAAAGAGGATAGAGTCATAGAGTCATAGAGGTCTACAGCACAGAGAAAAGTCCTTCGGCCCATTGAGTCTGCACCGGTCAAACAAGTACCTAACTATTCTAATCCCATTTTCCAGCACTAGGCCCACAGCCTTGTATGCCATGGCATCGCAAGTGTACATCCAAATACTTCTTAAATGTTATGAGGCTTTCTGCCTCTACCACCCTTTCAGGTAGTGAGTTCCAGATTCCCACCACCCTCTGGGTGAAAAAAATTCTTCCTCACATCCCCTCTAAACCTCCTGCCCCTTACTTTTTAATTCTATGCCGCCCGGTTATTGATCCCTCCACCAAGGGGAAAGATTCCTTCCTGTCTACCCTATCCATGCCCCTCGTAATTTTATACACCCCTGCTGGAAACCTGAAATAAAAACAGAAAATGCTGGAAAAACTCAGCAGGACTGGTAGCACCTGTGGAGAGAGAAACAGAGTTAATGTTTTGAAAAAGGGTCATACGGACTCAAAGTGTTAACCCTTTTTCTCTCTCCATAGATGCTGCCAAGCCTGCAGAGTTTTTTCCAACATTTTTCGTTTTTAAAACTGAGCCCTCAACTTCAAATTCCTCCAAGACTCCACTTCAACATGTTCAAATAGTCTGCTCCAGCTATGTGGCAAGAGTCTGTGCACCTTGCCGACTGCTTTTTTTCTGTTCTTTCCACTCCACCATTGAATAGCGTTATCTTAACTTACTAAGCATCGGTCCCCTGTTATTTTTACCCAAATCTGCCAAGTTTTCGCCTGTGGGGAGGTTTCATGATAAATGCGAAGGCTGCCTGGGCTCTTCACCTGCCCCCTGCCAACCTTAAGGACGGGCAACTCCGTTAATTATTCAAATTGATGTTTAAATGGTCTTGATAGACCTTTGACAGTTCGGCAGGCGTGGAGCCGACTCTGGTGCGCACCTGCCGAACTAAGGATCTGAATGACGTGCGTTGATGTCGGGACACATGCCGGACGTCACTGTGTGTCATTTTATGTGTTAGCGAATGGGGCCCAACCCCGCTTGCTGACTAGAAGATTCTGGCCATAGTTTCCAGAAGTATCCCCACTGAAGTCAAACTGACTGGCTTTATCATTGCACCCCTTTTTGAACAAGGGTGTAACATTTGCAATTCTCCAGTCCTCTGGCACCTCCCCTGTGTCTAAGGAAGACTGGAAGGTTATCACTAGTGCCTCTGCAATTTCCACTCTCACTTCCCTCAGGACCCATGGATGCATCTCATCTTGGGGCTGGTACCTTACCTATTTTAAGTACAGATAGCCTTTCTAACACCTCCTCCATCTCAATTGTAAATTCTTCTAGTGTACCCATTACCTCCTCTCTGCCCTTGGCCTTAGTAGCATCTTCTTCCTTTGTAAAGACAGATGCAAAGTATTTGTTCAATAATTCTGCTACTTCTCCAGTCTCCACATGTAAGTCCCCCTTTTTGTCCCTAATCGGCCCTACTCTTTCTTTTACCACCCTTTTATTATTTACATGCCTATAGAAGACCTTGGGGCTCCCTGTTATGTTCGCTGCCAACCTCTTTTCATGCTCTCTCCTTGCTTTTCAAATTAGTTTCTTCACTTCCCCTCTGATCCTTCTATATTCAGCCATTGTATTCTCCCTGGCATCAGTCATATGTGCACTTTTCCCTTTTCATCTTCACCTCTATCTGCCTCGTCATCAAGGGCACTCTGGATTTATTTGTCCTACCTTTCCCCTTCAAGGGAATATACCTTGACATTGCCTGCAATACCTTTTATTTGAAGGTGGCCAATTGTTCAGTCACCATCTTTTCTGCTGACATTTGATTCCAACTCACTTGAGTCAGATGCATTCTCATCCCAGTGAAGTTGGCTTTCCCCCAATTAATTATGCCTGCTCTGGATTGTGCCCAGTTTTTTCCCATGACCAACCTAAACCTCATGGTCCAATGATCACTGTCCCATAGAGGCTCTCCCACTGATATTTGATCCACTTGGGCCAACTCATTCACCGGAACCAGGTCCAAAAAATGCATGTGCTCTCGTTGGACCAGAAACATACTGCTGTAGATGGTATACAGTGCTGCCACTGTGTGTCGGTGGGAGAGGCAGTGAATGCTTCACGATGGGGTGCCAATCAAGCAGGTTGCTTTGTTCTGGATGGTGTCAAGGGCTTCTTGAGTGTTGCACTCATCCAGGCAAGTGGAGAATATTCCATCACGCTCCTGACCTATACCTTATAGACTGTGGACAGGATTTGGTGAGTCAGGGGGTGAGTTACTCACCACAGGAGGGAAGGGTTACTGAGCTAAGCTGCCAAACAATAGAATATGAGATCTCCTGATAGCTTAGACACACAATGCTGTTACCAAGAAAGCCCCATCCATGATACATTTGTTGATAGCAAAAAACTGAGATTCCGATTTCCAGTGGTGTATGGGATTCTTGCAGTATATTTCGGTCCAATGCCTTCAGTTTATCTCAGCTTATTACTGGGTTTCAATTAGAGTAACCAGGGACTTAAACTGGATTTTACTGAAGACCCTCAGAACCTCCTGAAGACTTGAAGGCAGTGGGGAGAATTTTCGGCCCGGTGAGCGGGGCGGGGCCCGCCTGCCAAGGCGTAAAATGACACAGGGGTGACATCGGGGTGTGTGTCCCGATGTTACCGTGTGCCATTTAGATTCAGTTTGGCTGCCCGCCCTCCGAACTGTCAAAGGCCTGAGAAGGCCATTAATTAACTAATTAACCCTATTGAGAAAGCTGCCCGTCTAACTTTAAGATTGAAGAGGTTTCATGAATGATGAGGTTTCATGAATGTTTTTGGAAGCATTTTTAATAAAATTAATACAGCTCATGTGACAGTTTCATTTGAGGGGAGGACATGGTTTAAAGAATTTTTTCTCCTTTATTAAACTTTAGAAACTTTAAACTAACCTGCCTGAGGCGCCTCTGTGCCTCAGGGAGATTTCTGCGCTCTTTTGCGCTCATGTGCGAAAGAACACTCTCCCCGACTCAGGGAGCTCCTCCCCCACCCCCACCCCCCGCCCGCCCGCACAGGGAGCGCACAGCGCTTCCGGGCACGCCTCACGCTGGGCGGGACTTAATTGGCCCGCCCACGTAAAATGGCGGCGCGGGCCCCCGTTCGGGTCCACGCCCGCCCGTGCCTAACCCTCCCAACAACCCTCCCGACGGGGGGGATAATTCTACCCAGTGAATCTTCTTCTTCTTATCGTGTCCACGGACAGTCTATACATGGCCCAGTCAGAACTGGACACATTTTTGCGCCTTGTTGTTGAATTCGGCAAGATCTGCAACAGTGCAGGGTTCCCCTAGCGATAGGCATTGCAGGAGATGTTGCATAGTCTGTGGGTCAGTTCCACATTCACAAGTCGTCAGGCAGGTTGTATATCCCCATTTGCTTAGTGACACCTTTGAACGACCTACACCAGTCCTAAGTCTGTTAAGGCACTTCCAGGTTGCCCAGTTGCAATTAGCTCCTGGGGGAAGGCTTTTTGGGGCCAATGTAGAAGCGTTCATGTCGCAGCTCTGTTTCAACTAATTCTACCACCACCACCACGCACAGCAAGTAGTGTATACAAACCAGTGAGTCAAAGCACACTGGAAGAATTTCCATGCAACCTGCAAAGCAGGAACAAAATAGAGAGAGACAATTCATCATTTGGATTTCTATCCATGAAAACACTCTGCTACACATGTCAATCTGTTAGAGCAAGGCCTCCAAAGATCTGTGCGATAAATCCAAATAATATTGATTGTCAATAAATAATTATTTTCCTTTTGAAAGCGATCGATGTAAATGTGTCATTTCAGTATTGATTCCAACGCTTCACAATCATTTTCAACTGAACTACCAAATATATGGCGAGCCCGAGCTACACGTGGACTTTTAGTGTAATACATGTGTGAATGACTGAGAAGGCAGGTGGGACATATATCGGAAGGAATTGAGAGACAAGAGCGACATTATGAGTGCAAGGAAGGAAAAGCTCTAAAATGGAGAGAGAAAATGAAAACTAAGGAATTAGTAAAGATACTCAGCAGGTGAGGCGGCATCTGTGGAGGGAAAAATAGTTAACGTTACAGGTTAATGGCCTTTTGGTAGAACTGGATAATGTTAGCGATGTAACAGGTTTTAAGCAAGTACAGGAGCTGGGAAAGAATATGGGTGGTGTGGCAGTCTGGGTGAAAGAGCCAAAGGTGAGGTGTGTGATGGGCTGGAAAAATCAAATCACTAAAGGGTTGATGGCGAAAGAGAATAACGGGACACGTAAAGAAACAATGAAATAGTCTGGTGAAGATATAAACGGTAACGGCAAAAAATACTGCCAATACCTGCTGTAATGGGAGAAATTTAAAGAATATTATGTTGCTGGTTTGATTGGTAATGACTACATGCAGTTCTGCTGGAAACAGCAGGAAAGTTACTGATTAGCCAGTTTCAGGTTCAGTGGTGGCAAATGGCCCTCAGATCTCTGGGTTAAGTAGTTGTGGGAGCGGGGGAAGAGTCAGTCAGGGTTCCTACCCTTGATTATCTCTGCTGGACAAAAGTGCAATGCCCTCGATGGCTGAGAGACCTTTTTGACATTCACCAACTTATCTCACACAAAGGAAGAGCACTTGGGCAATACACCAGAAGCCACTTGCTATGTGTAGACTGGCACTCCAATAGGAGCCAGTGGGGCCCGATTTTAACCCATTGGAAATCCACTCACTTATATAAAGTTAAAATTGGCCCAATGCCTTCAGGAAGGGGGAGAAAGTTGGAAGGAAGCAATTATCGGACGTTACTGGTTTCTGTGGAGCATCTCGAAAGAGGAAAGCAAAACAAAGAAACTAGGGGCTTAATTTGATGCCCCCCCCCCCACCCCCCCCCGCAACCGGAGGCAGGTTCAGAGGTGGGGGAGTTTGTGTGATTGAGCGGGAAGGTGTGGGGTGGAGATCCCACCTCATTCCTGCCTCCCTCCGAATAAGTCGAGGACGGCCTTCCTGCCCAGAGGGAAATTGAGGCCCTTAAGTGACTACTTAAAGGCCTCATGCTGCCACCATTGGTACTTAACCAGCGGCCGAGCACGGCCACGCCACATGAAGCCTACCTCCAGAATACCCTGGTGGGTAAGCCTGGGGCCTGATGACGGGGGAATGGGGTGCGATTCCCCCTGCCCTAGCACCCCGTGACCCTCTGATCAAATCGATCCCCCTCCTCCCCTCCCCTCACTGGGGCCTCCTTATCTGGCCATGGCAAACCTGCCCCAGTCACCTTAATTGTGGGGGCTCCATCGCCAATCCTCTGCCAAGGCTGCACTGCAGTACCTGCAGTGGCCGCCTTACCCAGTGGCGCTGCCGACGCTGAGAACTGCTCACCTCCGATTGGCTGGCAATGCCTGGGAGCAGGACATTTGCCCTGCACTAGGATTTCAGTGGGGAAATTCCACTCATAGGATCTGGCAAGCCCAACCATATTAAGCGTCTGATTGGGGCCTAATCCCATTGGACCTCCCAAAATTGGCCACAATGATTTTGCCAATGGTTTTTCAGAGGTAGATAAACACCCGGCCACAACCATTAAATTCCACCCAAGGGGAGAGGCACATGCCGCTGGTGGCACAGATAAAGTTCTGAGTTTTACCTCTGAACTGTCATCAGTTAACTGGTCTCATACAGCCTGGCTGTGAGATGCTAATGGTAACCTTAATCGCACTGGGTACAAAGTGTAATAGTGGCGAAGTGAAGAAGGAAAGATTGGCTCGGTTCTGTACTATGGAGTGCTGCCTAATGTACCCTGCTGGAAACAAACATGCCGACATCAACTGAGGACAAACTATTGGACTGTTCTGTCATTCCCTCTGTAGCTCAATAAACTGCCACCAATGTGTGAAGGTTTGTTCCTGAAGGACTGTGCACAAAAAGGGCTCAGGTTTGCACAATCTTGGAGGCTCCAATAAAGAGTTGACCCTCTAATCAGGCACAATGGAAAGGATCCAAGCTATTGGGCACCCTCACACTACAATTACAAATAGGATTTGTGCAGTTTTGAGGTTCTGCCACGAAATCTCCTAGACACACTCAGGAGAACAAAATGGAGTGGACGTGCTGACTGATTGTCCAGTGTAACTTCAGCCGGAGGTTCATGGAAACCCCGGGAAACCTCGTGGCGCTTGCCCATTCTCCTAGGGATTTTGTGGAATTTCTGCCATAGGTATGGCAGACTATTTGGGAGAACCCCAGACCAATTTAACCCCAAGGTGTCTAAAACAAAGACATCACTTCCCAACGGGTGGCTCAGTGTGGCCTATCGAGCAGAACAGGTTCCCGTTTGGTTCCTGGGTGACCTCTGCTTGAATCAGAGTGTGGATCAGAGGTGAAGTAGCCAACAGAAGAGATTGAGGTTGGCTGGTAGGTGGGGCTGTTGGAGTGGGGTAGTGGGTGGGGTGGGGGAGGTGGTGACTGAGTGTTGGGGATAGGGGATAAGAACAGGGTACGCCCTGGAACTAGCCCCATGCCCAGAGTAAAATTTTCGGGCTGTTTTGAGGTGGTCTGAAGCAGGCCTCTCCAGATCTGAACAAATTAACACTCCCCCATCTGCACATAAAATGGTAATCAGGGCGCTAAATGCATTAACCGCCTCCCTTCTGTTTCATACAGGATTGCCGGATGGTCATTTACATTTCAATTGGATTAAATGGGCCTTGTGCATCTATGGGGTGTCTAGGATATCCAAACAATTTTCCTATGCTGGTGGCCTGTTTCTTCAGGCAGGAGATAGTAGAGTGGGAGTGAAAATTTGCCCCCATGATTTAAAGGTTTGTAAAGGGGGAGAGAATAGAAACCACATGCAAAGTTATTGGAATGTGGGATTCTGTGTCACAGATCACTATTACAGCAAAGTCCTTAGAAGGGAATTGCAAGAAAAAACTGAGATTAGACTGGGCTGCTCACAGAGGACAGCAGCACAGGCCTGATGGGCTGAATGGCCTGTTTTGATGCCGTGATGTTCTGTTAAGGCGAGGGAGCAGTGCCAGGCGAGTTGCTCTGGCAGAGAGCCAGCACTGACACGATGGACCGAATGGCCTCCTTCTGTCCTGCAATCATTCTACGGGCAGGATTTCCCCTTCATCGGGTGGGACTGGCGGGTGAGCCCGGGATCGGCCGCAAAACGGACCGCCACCCGCGATCGGACCCCGCCCTGATTCCATGCGGGCTGGCCAATTAACGGGCAGGGGGTAGGGGTGGGAGGAGTGTTAGCGCTGAAGTCTGTGCATGCGCGGGGGCGTGGAGCGTGCACTGGGCGCTCCCTGAAGGCACAGCGCTGCCTCAGGGAGCCGAAGAATCTTACAGTCCAAAAATAAAGTTTTTAAAAATTAGGGAAACATGTGACTCAGTCGCATGAACAGGGACACGTTAAAAATGGTGTTTAAAAGCTTTCATTTCTTTGACTACTGTTGGAAACCTCAACCCGCCCATGGATGAGGTTTACATAGAAAAGGCGAAGGCCGCCTGGCATAATCGCCCGGCCGCCAACCGTAAGATTGGACGGGCAGCGAAAAATACAAACGAATTACTCGACTCAGGGCCTTAATGGGCCTCTTCATTGTCGGCGGGCGCGCTGCCCACTCTTGGGCGTGCCCGCCGACCGAAATACCGTGCACTATTTTACTCCCGATCGGGAGGGACGTAAAATTCTTCCCTATGATTCCAAGCGGCGATTGGTGCTGTTGATCAGAGCCTTCAGAACACTGCGTTGGATAATTGAAAAAAGGGGGAATCTAGAAGGAAATGGAGAAGCATAAAATGGAGCTGAAATGTAGTGCCGGCGAGAAAGGATGAAAAGGGGCACCCCCCCCTCCCACCCCCTGTGCGAACGTTGTTACATTAATCTTGAAGCTGTACCAGACAAACAAGCGGACCTCAGCTTTGATGTCTGCGAATACTGTTGCCGGGGTGAAGTGCAGTACGGGCAGGAGTGTAAAGTCTTGGGGGCGTGCAAAAAATGACAGGTCTGGTGAGGATTCCACAGGCCGCCCTATATTTTGTCACCATATATAACCAGTCAGCAATCAGGCATCTTCAAAAAAAAAAACGATGGAAGGGGTTTGGGTGGGGGGGGTGGGGTGGGGGGGGGGGACGGAAGAAACCATATGATGATCGTCAGGGATTTAAACAAGGCTGCTGTTCTCAATGGCCATTGGCAATAATCAGCGGATTAAAAAGTCTCATCTTATTCCGAATGTAAAAAAAAACAGGGGAAGGTTGGCTAAATAAGACATGGAAATAATTTGGGTCACCTCATTCACTTGAGTGAAATAATTTGAAGTAATAGTTGACAAATTCTTGATTAATTAATCTGTTCATTTAATCATGTACAACGGTCTTGTAAAATAATTGCAACTACAGTTTAGCTCTGCAGGGCGTCTTTCAGTAATTTACGGAGCTCAGCTCCATGATCAGAATATTTAGCTCTCAACGCAAGATAAGATCCCACATCAGAGGACAGGGATAAATTAAGGCCAAGCCTTTCTTGGCAGTGGAGCTAATCTGACATTTGGATTCGACCATTTGTTCTCGGCCTTTTATTTTTTATTTTTTGCAGTTCATTCACCGTTTTAAAAAAAAAGGAATGAATGCGAGAGAACGCAAGAGTTTGGCACGTTCCAGCGCAAAACTGGGCAAGTTTCGGTGGTCTGCACTCTGTCCAAAATAATCAGCAGTCGCTTGAAAGGTAAACATCGCTGGTTCCCTCCGACACTGATGTATGAGGCACCAGGTCAAGGTCGCGAGGCTAGCCTAGCCCAGGGTTGAACCAGAGTACGCCCAGGGCCTGGGGTCAACCAAGGGATCAGGAGATTGTGCATTGTACAAAAAGGAGAGGTGACCATGTGAGGCCACGAGAAGAAATTCACTAAGTGAGCACAATGTGGGATGCAAGGCTCCGAAGAAACGGTGCACCTCGATCCTCCCGAATGAATCAGTTGTCCCCGAACCTTTATATCAATCCCAGAAAAAAAAATGTAGCCACACAGTTTGGCCCCCCACTTACTTAACTGTAACCTGTTTCCGAGAATCATAGTGTGAGACAACTTGGAGTCTTTGAAATAAGATTGGTATGTGGACATCGCTGGCAACGCTGACAGTTTTTTTTTGCCCTTTCCTAGTTGTCTTTGAGAAAGCTCAGGTGGGAAATTTCTTTCAATCTCTGAACCATCTATCTTTCTCTGACGGACTTCATTCTCTATTGGGACGACAGGTACAAGTGCCTGTTCTTTGGATTTGGCAAGATTTTTGGAGAATTGTGTGCGGGGGGCAGTTCCGGCAAGCTTTTATTTTTTTTAAGATACTCTTAATCACACTTTTCTATCGGAGATTAAGGTCAGGAGACCAGAACTCATGCCAAAAGCTTGATGCTATTTTCCAAGGTTTTCTTAATCAAAGTGCTGCATCTACCAATGAAATATAAAGAGAAAAGTTTGCATTTACATAAGCATGTCATCAGGCTGCAGAAAAAATCTCAAAATGTTCAAATTCAATGAATGACTTTGAATTGCAGTGAAAGAAAGAAGATGTTAATGGCCTTAAGATGTTCCAAAGGGCTTTGCAGCTAATGATGTATTTTCAAAGTGTAGCTACTTGTGATGTAGGGGAGCCAATTTGTGTATAGCAAGGTCCCATGGGCAATAACATGACAGTGTCCTAATAATTTTTTTTAAAGCAATGTTGGTTAAGGGATGTATGTTGACTGGGACACTAGGCTGAACCCCCTGCTCTTCTTTCAATAATACCATGGGATCTTCCATATACACTTGAGGGAATAAACGGGCCTCGGTTTAATGTTTCATCCAAAAGACCGCACCTCCAACAGTGCAGCACTCCCTCACTACTACATTGATGAGCCAGTCTACATTTATACAACTGCAGCGTGGAAGGGAGGCCATTTGGCCCATTGTGTCAGTGCTGGATCTTTGAAAGAGGAGTCGTGCTTAGTCTCACACCACCACTTCTTGTCCGTAACCTGCAAGTTTCTCCTCCTCAACTACTTGTCCAACTCCCTTTAAAATTATTTATGGAATCAGCTTCCACCACCTTTCCAGGTAGAACGTTTAGGTCTCGACAACTCTGGGTGAAAAGACTCTCCTTATCTCCCCTCTAGAAATTTTGCCAATGATTTCTGATTATTGGCCTACTCACTAGAAGAAATAGATTTTCTCTATTTACTCTATCAAAACCTCTCATTTTCTTGAAAACCTTTTAACCTTTTCTGTTCCAAATTAATTGAACGAGTCTCTAAAATGGGACTTGAGCTCACAACTTTCTGACTCCGAGGTGAAACTGCTACTACTGAGCTACACCTGACACTATTATTACGTAGGCAAGTTTTGCAAAGGAATGGGAACATCATCGTCTCTATTCTCTGGTGAGCTTGACATACTGGAAATGGCAGCTTTTGTTTGCTGCAGGAGGGGAGATTTTTAATGTACTTTTACGATGCTTCATGTTAAAGCAAATCATACGAACAGAAAGAAGCAAACTGTGCCCTTTCTTAATACTTGTGTGTTAACTTTACCAATTGACTGACGAATGCAGAGTTTTCCAACACTGCATTGATAGGAATCGTGTGGGCAGGATGGAGACATCCACTATAATTCTAGACAATTTTATAATTTCAGAACAATGAACAGTAAACCTCTTATTTTCGACAGGGACGGAGCTGCTGATGGTAGTGGGTGGGGTTGGGTGGGGGGTGTGTGTGGTGGTAATGATGGTGGTGGGGGACATTACCAAAATGGCATTATCTTGAAGTTTTAATTTTGACAAGGCACTTTCATGCACCAAAACTATCATTTTTAAGGTACTTTGTTTATGAACAACTTATGCAGTACAATTGGTTAAAACACAAGGCAATATCATACTCTTAAGCCATAAAACAGCAGGAATGAAAGAAAGGTATTTTCAATTCATCAAGCTAAATTCTTCCAATAATGACGATTGGGATTGTTTCACTGGATTTAAATCATTGTTCTTGAGTTGCCTGAAAGGGCTATAACAGTTCAGTTGGATTTCTCCAACTTCCACCTATTCTCGGTGGAATAGCCCATCTGTGACAATATCATTAGCAAGACTTGAGTTGGCTCAGCATTTGTTAGCAGTATGCAAATTAGTGGAGGGATAAGGCATAGATGTCCCCTCAGTGCCTTTCCTAAAATGAACTTGTAAAAATACTTTGGCACAGAAAACCATATAATCCAACAGTAGGCAGACATCATTTGAGTGCTTTCTGGAAGGATTTTAGGTTGTACTTATAATGGTGGTCCAAAATGAACCCTCATTGATCTGTGTTGGAAAAGTTTCTTCTTATATTTTAATTCCTTCATTTATTACACGTCCCTAATTGCCCATGAGCAGGTGGTGGTGAACCACCTTCTTGAACTGCTGCACTCTTAGTGCTGTTAGGAAGGGAATTCCAGATTTTTACCCAGCGACAATGAAGGAACAGTGATATAGTGCCATGTTAGGAGGTGAATGGCTGGAGGGGAACCCATGCATCTGCTGCCCTTGTTCCATCTAGATGCTAGAGGTAACATGCTTGAAAGGTGCTGTCAAAGGAGCCTTGGCAAGTTGCTGCAGTGCATATTGTCTTTGGTACACACGGCTGCCACTGTGCTAGGGTGGTGGAGCAGGATGAAGGTTTAAGGAACAGATCAAAAAGGCTGCTTTGCCCTTGGTGGCGTTGTTGAGGTTTTTTTCATTGTTGAGGGAGATGGCATCACTGGCTGGGTGCATGAATCTGAACGGCCACCTAAAGCTCCACCATTTAGTGTCTAATTTGCTTCCCTATTCTCACTGCCTCCATGATTGACAGACCAGCCTGGTTCAAAGAAGTGGTTGAAAAGGGTGAACTCACCCCTGCCATTCTTCTCACAGGGCCCTGGTCAGACAAACATTTATTGCCCATCCCTAATTACCCTTGTTCAGGGGCACATTACTGTGGGTCTGGAGTCACATGTAGGCCAGACCAGGTAAGGACCTTCCCTAAAGGACATTAATGAACCAGATAGGTTTTTACAACAATGGCTATCAAAAGACTTTTAATTCCAGATTTTCCATGGTGGGATTAGAACCCAGGTCCCTGGAGCATTAGCCTGGGTCTCTGGAATACTAATCAGTGATGATGCCACTATGCCACCACCTCCCCCAGACCAGCCTGGTTCAACAAAGTGGTTGGAAAGGATGAACTCGCCCCTGCTGTTCTTCTCACTGGGCTCAGACAAGCCCAGCAATTCAACAACAAAACTCAGGATGTGTGGCCCTGGTCAGACAAACATTTTTGTCTGGCTGGTGAATGGCACAGTTTCCTGATTGTCAAACTCCAGAAAGTACCCCTGAAGACAGTCCGAATCCTTGGGTCTTGCCAAGCTGTGTTTAAAGTGCTCTGGGATCTGCTGTCCCAACAGTGAGAGAATGTGTGCTTGGTAATCATAAACTCTCAGATGGATTCTTCAGCACTTTGCAATGGAAGGTCTAAAGGAAAGTGCCAGCTGTTCACTTACATTGGCACCCAATTGACCAAATAAATCCCATTGACCCCAAAAGCATGTACTCTTCAATGGCAGTAATGACCGTTTGTAGATGGCATAATCCTGTCCCGACTTGACTTGGGTGAATATAATTACAATTTACTTTTGGTAAATCACTGCTCCTCATTTTCTCTGTGATCTCTATTCAAAGAGGAATGTATGACTTTCATTACATCACTTCAATTTCCAGTTAATTAATATATTGCTTTCTCTGTAGAATTGGCTGGCTGGACCTTTTCACAACTCGTTTTTGGGACCGGGTTTGTCAATACTATTCTTTTTATTATGAATACTAAGTAGATTAAGTATCAAATGAATTATGGAAATCTTTTTCAGAGAGCTCAATTAGCACTAAACTGAAAGCTGAGCCCCTTTATAATAATAGCCAAACATGTTAATGCTATATTTTAATATTCTGATGCATACTGGAGCACAAAGGCAGACTGCCATTTAACAATTGAGTGCTTAAACTTAGCAGGTGAATGAAAATGACAAGATGGGTCTGGAAGGATTTTTTTAATGCAAAGGGTAATTGGAGCATTAAATGCTTTGAAGCAAAGTCATCTACAAAAATTAAGAGTTGTGAAATAAGCACTTCAGTAAGAAAGCAGCTTAGAGTGGATAGAACTAGAATGAATGGGTAAAACAGGATTGGAACCTGTTGTGATGAAAACAGCCATGTCAGCAATCAGGTAGATTGTAGTGACTTTGCAAGATGTTACCAGGAGGTGCACTGTATGATGGCACTATAGCCTAGCGGGGGGTCGGTGGCCTTCATGAAGAGGAAGGGGTGGCGATGAGGACGGAGAAGAAAATGGGTGGATATAATGAGAGAGGGGAGGGTGAATTTAAAATGGGGCCCCAAGTTTTCATGTTTTTCCCCTTGGCTACCCTGTATCAGTTATCAGACAATAGGGGTGCAGAACTGAGAGGGCAGCAGAGTCACAATATCCTTAGTCAAATAAGGCGCAAATATTTACCATCAAGCCAGGCATGGCAGTGGGGGATGTTCTGAAACAATAATGGAAAGTGGCCTCTTGCCCATGAAACCACAACCCAGCGACAAAGCACCTTCAGGATAGGAGAGAAAAGAAAACGAAAGAGAAAAGCAAAATACCGCAGAGGTTGGAAATTTGAAATAAAAACAGAAAATGATGGAAAGACTCAACAGGTCAAGAAGGATGTAAGGAGAAAGAAACAGAGTTAATGATTGGCCTTTCATTGGGACTCAGTTAAAACTTACCTCTTTGACCAAGCCACCTATTCCAATGTCACGTTGTGTGGCCTGGTGTCAAAGTTGATTGATAATGCTCCAGTGAACTGCCCTGGAATGTTTTACTGCAGCGGTTCAAGAAGGCGGCTCACCACCGCCTTCTCAAGGGCAATTGGGGATGAGCAATAAATGCTGACCCAGCCAGCGACACCCACATCCCGTAAATGAATAAAAATAAATAAATAAATGCAAGTTGTTGTTAACAGGTACAAATGACTACAAAGAAGGAATTATGTTGAGGTACAACACGTTTTTTTCTCCTTCCCCCTTGTTTCGGTCAGTCATGTGATGTAGGCCAAGACCAAACATGAAACAAAAGGCTGAGTTTTCATTGCTGCTGAGAGACTCGTCCTCT
Organism: Cetorhinus maximus; assembly: GCF_964194155.1. NCBI lineage: Eukaryota > Metazoa > Chordata > Chondrichthyes > Lamniformes > Cetorhinidae > Cetorhinus > Cetorhinus maximus. Next base: position 9,847,689 of record NC_135895.1, read on the forward strand.
GGGACTGTCAATCAGAAAAATGCACTGCCGCCATTTTCCATGTGTGGCTCCATTGGCGAGGCCCATCACTGGCAGCACGCACTCCGAAAACTGCCCGTCAATGCCTGACCCACCGCCACACTCAATCTTAGGGTTGTGAGCGTTGTTGAAACAGGAAACATTTGTAGCACCATTCCTAGTCGAAGGGGAAAATCAGGTCAGATTAAACACAGATCTAGGGACGTTCCTCACTCACGTTCTATGCACTGTGGTGGGGATGTGGGGGAGGGTTGCAACGGCTAAGCACCTTAACTGTAGCATCCACAAACATTCCCTCCACCACTGACGCATAGCTGCAGCAGCGTGTACCATCTGCAAGATGCACGGCAGGAATTCAGCAAGGCTCCTTCGACAGCACCTTCCGAACCCACGACCACTACCATCTAGAAAGACAAGGGCAGTAGGTAGGTGGGAACACCACCACCTGGAAGTTCCCCTCCAAGTCACTCACCTTTCTGGCTTGGAAATATATTGCCTTTGTATTCCTTCAACGTCACTGGGTCAAAATCCTGGAACTCCCTCACTAACAGCACTGTGGGTGTAACTACACCACATGGACTGCAGCGGTCAAGAAGGCAGCTCACTATCACCTTCTCAAGGGTAACAAGGGATAGGCAATAAATGCTGGTCCAGCCAGTGAAGCCCATATCCCGTAAATGAATAAAGAAAATGCAGTGAAAGAATTTGGAAATCATTTGCGCCTGACCTGTACGAGTGAGCTCATCAGTAGCAACTATGACAAGATGGAAAACAACGAATTGTTACTTTCTACCCACCTACACACCAACCGCTCCGACCCCCCGCACCGCGCCCCCCACCCCCACCCCCACCAACCCCTGCAAAATGCATGTGGCGTCCTTAAAAGAGGCATCAAATTATCAAAAGATAATTGTTGCTGTTCTGGATATTCCAGGAGTGCAGGAATGAATGAAAATAGACAAAGGTTTCTGGTATCTGCTCCCCAACTGTGAAGTGTTGGCAGACCACTAGCAATCCTTCAGTGTAGCCCCAGGGTAAAACAAAGCTCAGCGAGACCAATTTGACAGCTCCTGCATTCCACAAGTTACGGCAGCTTTGAAAATTAGGTCTAATGTCCCAAAGGTACAATAACATTTGTCTCCTTTTTCTTTTCAAATGCTCCTTCGCTTCATGGCTCCCAGTGCTTCCTCCAGTCATGAAACTTTGAATGTCAGCTGGGAGGCCTGGTTGATTATGGGTTGCAGATGTCTCTCCAATGATGTCACCATTCTGAACTTTTCCTTTCATTTCCCCATCCCCCTAATTTTCTCCCCATGTATCCTGAAGGCATTTACTCTCGCCAGGATACAGTTTCACAGGGTAATATCTTGTTTGTTCCTCCACTGACACCTTGATGGCGAGTGCTGGCAGGTTTCCTAAATGCGGGATGTTGTGTTACTGCTGTTGTTGTTTGATAACTGATAGAGAGGAGTTATTGGATGTTGGGAGAACAAAATGGAGCTTTGAGCCATCCCTCTTGACTGAATGATGGTGCCGGGGTCTGGAAGCTCACACAAGTGTCTGTTATTTTTGTGTATTGTGCATCTTACCTATGTAATGAGCTAGACAACACGTGTTCCTTATCTACTCAATTCTATCTCTTTAACTCTCCTAATTTACAGTGATGGCAGCAGCATCAGGAGCACTTACCGATAATTTCCACGTAGGAATGGAACATAAGACTTAGGAGCAGGAGTAAGTCATTCGGCCCTTCAAGCCTGCTCCGTCATTTGATAAGGTCATGAATGATCTGATTGTGGCCTTAACTCCGCTTTCCTGTCTGTCCAAATAACCCTTGACTCCCTTGTCTAACAAACATCTGTCTAACTCAGCCTTGAATATATTCAATGACTCAGCCTCCACTGCTCGCTGAGGAAGAGAATTCTACAGAATAATGACTCTTTGGAAGAAAACACTTCTCCTCATCCCGTCTTAAAAGGGAGACGCTTACTCTTAAATTGTGTCCCCTTGTTCAAGTCTCCCCCACAAGAGGAAACCTCCTCCCCGTATCCACCCTATCACGTCCCCTCAAGATGTTAAATGTTTCATTAAGATCACTTCTCATTCTTCTAAACCCCAATGGGTATAGGCCCAACCTGTTCAACCTTTCTTCCTAAGATCAACCTTTCATCCCGGAAATGAGCCAAGTGAACCTGTCTGAACTGCTTCCAATGCAATTATATCCTTTTTCAAATAAGGAGACCAAAACTGAACACAGTATTCCACATGTAGTCTCACCAAGGCCCTGTACAGCTGCAGTAAAAAATTCCCTATTTTTTTGTTCCATTGCCTTGCAATAAATGCCAACATTCCATTTGCCTTCCTAATCACTGGCTGTACCTGCATACTAACTTTTTGTGTTTCATGTACCAGGACACCCAGGTCCCTCTGCACCACCAATTCTGCAATCTCTCACCATTTAAACAATCTACTGTTTTTCTATTCTTCCTGCCAAAGTGGACAAGTTCACATTTTCCCACTGCTCACCACCACCTTCTCATGAGCAGTTAGGGATGGTTAATAAATGCTGGCCTAGCCAGTGACACCCATATCCTGTGAAAGAATAAAAAAAACTATACTCCATCTGACGGTATATTTGCCCATTTATTTAACCTATCTATATCGATATTCTGTACTAAATAAGCTAATGCGAAACAGGCAAAATAAACCTAACAAATGCTAATTACTTTGCATGCAGCATAGAAACAAATCGCATGGCATTCATATAGTTTTACATTCAGCAATTCAGCCTGAAGGCCATTCAGCCCGCTGCTTCTGTACCAACTTTCGGAAAGAGTTATCCATTTGACTCCATTTCCCTGCATCTTTTAATATTTTTCTTCTTTAACCATTCATCAAATTCCCTCTTTTAAGTGTTGTGATTGACTTGGCTTCAATAGCCACTTGCCGTAACACTATTCCATATTTTAAACACTTCACATGAAAACATTTATTCTAACTATTCCCTCGCTGCTTTTGCTAAAGGTTTTTGTTAGCCTTTTGTTAGCAACTTAGCAATGAAAATAATGATTCATTACTTATCCTCCCAAAATTTTTGAAGTCTTCCATTAAATTGTCCCTTAACCTTCACTCTCCAGCTCTTGCTTATAAATCTTTTATTACCACTGTGACTGGGAACTTCGTGAATCACACTCATACTGAAATTTTTTCTAGTTTCTGCACTGACCACAACTTGGATCATAAGACCATAAGATGTAGGGGCAGAAGTAGGCCATTCGGCCCATCGAGTCTGCTCCGCCATTCAATGAGATCATGGCTGATCTGATAACACTCGACTCCACTTTCCTGTCTTTTCCCTATAACTCTTGATTCCCTTACTGATTAAAAATCTGCCTATCTCTGCCTTGATGATACTTAACGACCCATCTTCTGGGTCCCTCTGTGGTAAAGAATTCCATAGATTCACTGCCCTCTGAGAGAAGAAATTCCTCCTCGTCTCTAGCCTAACTTACACCCAAATTTCCTGTGAAAACCATTTGCCTACCAAAGAACGATTTATAAGCACAATTAGAACACTGCTGAACGGGGTAAGAGTGAGAAAATCTCTGCTGGAGCTCTTGGAACCTCTTGTCTCTGGTGTTTCTATTCATTATTATGCAGATATAGGCATGGTTTTTGTGAAGGTCGATCCAGCTCCTCTGTCTTTCCGAATGTGTCGTGGGGAGAGGGGCAGCAGTCGCGGGTTAAAAATCAAGCCTGGTACTGCTCATTTTTGGAAGGCCAATATGCCAAATAGCATTTACTTGTCACGCTGAATCAGCGATTGTGGTAAGTGGGAGAAAAGTAGAAAACTTCTTCTACTTTGTCCCTTAACTGCAGGAGAATCATCTTCTGCCATTCCAACTAGAGCTGGGAGGACTTTAAACCTGCCCCACCCCCAGTGACCCAGGAGCCGTTGTGGGAGCCAAGCTTCCAAGCACCCACCCCAAACTGGCAGAAAGAAAGGCAGTCATCCGGGCAGCTTTGTTTCATCAAAAATGACCATGGTGCGTGAGGGACGAGGTAAGAGGCTGGGCAGAAGATGTCCTCTTCCTTCTGGCGCCTGCTTCAGGTGCTCTGCTCAGTAAGCTGCTAAAATGCCTATGGGGGCCTATAGATGTCTTAGGCCATGTGTACATTGGCCATGTAAATAAGGGCCCTGTTAAAATGCTGGCAGGCGAGAATTGAGTGATAATAGGGCGGCGAGCCTTTGCGTGGCTATTTTAATGACAAGCCTGTCCCATTCTGACTGGCTGGATTAAAAACTTTCCCTCCTCTGGTTATCTTTAAGAGCCTCCAGAAGACATGGCAACCCAAGGAATACCGTCAACTGAAGGCTCATCAGCAGTGCCCAGGACTCGGGGTGGAATCTTGTGCCCTCCACCCTGGTGAGTTTGGTGGTTGGGGGTGGGGGCATTAAGTCAGCTGAGAGGGCGGGGTTTGCAAAGCTCACCACCCTCCTGCCTCCGCCCCAATTAAATCCATGGGGCGGTGGGGAAGGCTCATGGACAACCTTCCTGTCCGGCTGCCAGTTGAAGCCCTTAATTGAGCAATTAATGCCTATTGAAAAGCTTCACCCCACCGCCGTTTATATGTACCCAGCAGCAAGCGGGACACTCACCATGCAGAGAGCACGATGATGCTTGTGGGCTCCCGGGAGGTCCCTCATTCAAAGGCACTCATTGTCTGCTCAAGGGATCCGGCATTGGGAAGGGAGGGGTCCCGCTTCTGAGACACCATCTGCCCTTGCTGCCTCTGTGAATCCTACCATACAAACACCTTCCCGCCATCACTCATCTCTGGCCTAGGTCCCTCCTCGATCTAAAGCATCGGGTGGGTGTCGTACCAGCAGCAGCCACCCCCCTCCCTCGTGGCACTACTCAGTACAGAAAAGCTGCCAGCCTCTGATTGGCCAGCAGCTCTCTGTGGGCGGGTCTTCCTCCCCCGTCGGGGTGCTTGACATTAGGGAAGCCCGCCGCTGGCCTGATAAATGCCTGAATGACACAAGATGTGGTGGACCTTCTTGAAAAGAGGTGATGCCGGGTTCTCGCCGGCTCTTCAGCTGCTAACCGAGACCCCTGTCGCCCCCCGCACGATTTCACTCTACACCCCTTGCACAGGTACACAGGCCCCTCTGGGAGTATTAGAAATGGCAAGAGTCAAATAGCCATTTTGTAGATGGGGTTTTGATCAAACAATTGGTGTCAAACTCCATGGTTACGATTGCATTGGATTAGCCTGGAGTTTACACGTGGGAATCATTCCCTGGGAAGGTTTATTTGTTGCAAAATAACACAAGTCTTTAAAGATGCGGGCGGTGCTTTAGTGTATTTCCAAAATCTTTGCTTGGAACACACAACATTTGAAAGTAGAGAAAAATTTCTGGCAGATTTTATGTGGTGGAAATCGTGTAAATTTGCAATGTAAGGACAGGAGCAGGCCATTCGGCCCATCAAGCTTGCTCTTCCATTCAATGAGATTATACATGACCGATCTGTATTCCATTTACTTGCCTTTGCTCTATATCCCTTGATGCAAATCTACTGATCCCCGGTCTTGAAAATGTCAATAGTCCCAGCAGCCCGCAGACTTCAGGTGTAGAGAGTTCCAGATTTCCACTACTTATTCTGTGAAAGGGGGCTTCCCGCGGAGACCTTTCAGTATCCAACATGATTAGCTAGGAAGTCTGTATTTCCAGCATTCTGGTTTGCTCTCAATTTAATATCTTATATTAAAAACAGATAAAATGCCTGGCGAGATCTTCAGATCACATTGGGGCTTTGATCCAATTGTATATGAGGAGCCTGTCACATGCCTTCCATTACGATGTATTCACTTTTGAAGTCTTTTAAAAGGTTAACTTGTGGTTCAATTATTTTTAGTCCAATAAATTTCAGACTAAGCACTGTTCCAACTCTGCTCAGACAAGGTCAACTTCTACCAATCTTACGAATCTCCTTGATCACAGTCAGTCAGATGACAATACTTCAACCTTGCACTCCTGCTCACTGCAAGTAAGTGGTGGCACTGATTATGTTTCTAAAAGGAAGCTGCTGCTCTGCAGCAATCATCTGCAAGTATTGCCATGCCCAAGTATGAAACCCCTACTATTATGCACTTATGTGTCTACTCGAAGTCAATAACTAGAAACATATATGCAACTATAATTTATTTAAGATTGAAACTTTGAACCATATTTTTGACATTTCATGGTGAGTTCACTGGCACAGTTTATGGCTTTGTGGGTCGGCACTGCCTCAGAGTCAGAAGGATTACTTTTGGGTCTCATTCCAGATACTGCCGATAACTGGTGATCAGGATGCCGACTAACAACACTGGACTGATGGCCAAGCGTGCTTGGGAGTGTGAGCGTCAAACTCAAACACCCCCCCACTCCTGCTGGAAGGGTAAATGGCTCTTTAACCTCACTTGCAGTTTACCTAGGGGAAGGGGGCTCCAAAAAAAAAGCTTTGAAGAAGGTAACTGGAAATCAGCTCAGCTACTCTTCCCTAGTAAGTGGCTGAGTTTGGATCTGCCCCCAGGTCTGAAAGCAATTAATAGACTGACTGCACATTGCTGACAATGGGGTAAAGCTTTTGTAGCATTTTCCTGATAGCCCATCGTAACCTCAGCAGAATATTTACAGTAGCCCTAGAGAAATGGTGTAAATGGTAATTCACGTAATCTCTTTGGGTTTCTGCCAAAGTTACAGAGAGAGTTTGAGTGAACCACTATGGAAATTCTACCACTAGTGACTTAAATCACAGTTTGGGTTTTTAAAAAAAGGACAGCGTGGTCAATCAATGCATGAGGCATTGTGCTAAATATTAGCCGGAGAGGATACTCATCTGATCCTGTCATGGCCCAGCCCTCCTCTTCATCCTGGATCTCGCAATGACACTTACCTCTCTCTCCCCAGGCTCCCACTCTCCTTGTGGCTTGTGGTACAGCCAGCATGCAATAAAATAAAAATGTCCGATTGCTCAGTAACTGAGGATGTGTCTTATGTGCAGGTCAGATTTCCTTCTCTTGCTCAGAATTTATGGATAGAAAGTTGTTTGGTGCAAGTACACACAGTACATACAATTATTTATATTCATTATGCCAAGACATTTGATAATAAAACTCTAACTTCCACATACCTGGAGCAAAATAAATAATAAAACATGCTTACAGTTTTCAATGCGATAGAAACAAATTAGTGGCACGTTCCTCAATTTTGTCACTTACTCGCATTTACTGCATCAGTGGCGTTTGCAAGGCACTGTTTTCCAGAATGTCGTCTCAGCTGTCTTTATTCAGAATGAAGTGTTGTCTTTCAAAAAGCTATGCTTGAAGTAGCCTGCCATAGAAACAGCAGTAATGAATAACTAAGACAATTAGGACAGTCCCTGACCAGATTGCGGTCATGACCCCAGTTTAGCTGGGGGAATTAATGTGCAGTTACTAGCAATTCCAAAACAGCATTAAGAGTCCTTCCAATTTTTGCTTTTCCCCTCTTCCACTTCCATGGCTTAATTATTCCCTTACAGCAAACTGATCTTTTTACCATTTGGCGTGAGGTCTGCAGATTCGAGGCAGCAGTTTGCAATGCAGGCTCCAATTGGATGAAGTTTGCAAACAATGTTAACGTGTTTCACTCAACCATATGCTAAAGGCCAATTTGGGGCTTTGCCTTTGACCTGTTACTCTACTTGCAGGTTCTTCCATCAGTGTAATGAGGGATTCATTCAATCATGTTTAAATGGCTTGCACTGTCTACAGCATCCCAGTGGATCAATTCCCCAGGTTCCACAGGCTACCAAATTTGATAAAGTAAAGACAAGCTGATTAACTTCAGCATCCAAGATTCCAATGGTGCAGCTGTAGCTGATGAAAAGCTTCCTCTTTGAAAATAATGTTCTGTTGAGATTAACTGGCGTAAGGGGCCGGCACCTTTCTCATTGCAACTTGCTGGTTTTAGTGTGTTTGACATGTTTCTGCCGAGCTGATTTAAGCAGATAGTAGCCATGCAGATCCAACTCCATTAGCAACGGCCATAGGCTGGGGAACTGGGATTTACAAAGCAAAAGATTGTGATTGTAGCCAACAAAGGATTGAATGGTGGCTTGTGCTCTTCACCAACTAACCAGCACTAAACAGATAAAAGCAAAACACACACTCAAAACATTAACTCTGTTTCTCTCTCCACAGATGCTGCCAGACCTGCTGAGTTTTTCCAGCATTTTCTGTTTTTATATCACTAAACAGACATGGTTATATAGGACATTGGAGGTGTGGGTTTATGAATGCGCTGTCAAGTTAATGGAGCCATTTTTAGAGTAAATGATGAGGGTGTCCTTAATACATCTCCAAAACTCGTTAAAGAGAGTCATATCCTTTCATTCCAAAATAAAGACTAGAAAATGCTGGAAATACCCAGCAGATTAGGCAGTAGGTGCAGAGAGAACAAAAGAGTTAACATTTCAGGTCGATGGCCTTTAATTCTAACTGAGCATTCCCTCTTGTCTTCACCAGCTAATTCGCTAAATTCTTCATTAGCGCACTCTTCATCTGAGTACTTGCCACTCTTCAAACGCATTCACTAGACTCTTCATTAGAGTGTTCGCTGTATGCTTCACCATGTGTATTCACTCCACTCACCTAAATGCTATTGTATTTATATTGTATTATTTTTGCAAGCAACTAATATGTCTTGGTGGAACATGGATTCTTCCAGCACAGTGCAATATATAATATTTGAAGATTTATATGAGGGGTAAATTATTAGCCTGTCACTCGAGCATGAATCTGGCATTGTGAATCAACTGCCCATTATAAAGCCTACCTGAGTTTCATTTCATTGGAATCAGTGCAGATGTGTTCAATAATGGATCGCCAAATGGCCTACTTTTGAGTCATTAAACTGTAAGCATTCAGATGGAAAATGGGGAATTTATGTATTAAGTGACAAGAAGCATATTCAAAGGCCCAGTATGCCTTCGTTCAGAGATGAAAGCCATATGTCACAAGAGCTTGTACTTGTGCATTGCTGCCAAAGTTCAAAGGCTCAAACTTAATTTGAATCCAGGAAGTCCCCAGTTTCCCTTCTGGGGAAGGGTTAGGTTGTCACATAAGGTGGACATGGTGTGAGTTACCATTGAGTCGTGGCAAAGGTTTGTCCACCAACAGGGTACGAGAATCTAATCCTTTCCTGAGGGGTCCAATATAAGGCAGGATCTCTGAACCTGCATACGGTTCTTTTTGAGACTGTGTCTGTTATGGGCCAGATATGAATCAACAGCAGGAATACAGGCACAAAGGTCAAATTAAAGCAGATATTGAAACTCTTCCATGTACAGTGCAATACATAATGTCTGAAGCTATAGTATGAGAGGTATATATCGTATATGGGGGTAGGTTATCAACCTGTCACCCGAGCGTGAATCTGGCATTGTCAATCAATTGCTCATTATAGAGCCTGCCTGAGTTTCATTCCAGTGGCATCAGTGCAGATGGGTTCAAGAATGGATCGACATTCCACAACACCAATTTTACACACAGATCGCTGGTTGCAAGTTTATCCCATGGGCTCTCCAATGACCCATGAGCAAGTGTACTGATCATATTGAGTCCAAGGTAGCTGCTCTTATCAAGGGCAGCAACGAATGCACTATAATTGGTATCAATGTCCCCAGGGTGAGGGAGTGGAATAAACCAAAAAACAGGAGAACATATGAGACAGGGTTCCTGTACTTGCTTGCAATCCAGGACACTGGCTGGGCAGCATTGAGATTGTGGTCTCCTGCTACATACGGGGAACTTACTGAGGTTTTGAGTTTCATTTGCACTCCTGCTTTAGGTCAAGCAGAAATGCAGAGGAAAGCCCAAGAATTAAGCTGAGACCTGGGTGGCCTTTCCACTGCCTTTCCACATGGAGCTTGTTGATAGAAACCTTCTCTCTGCCCCAAACAGAGTTATCCTGAGCAGGTATGGCTAAGGCGGCAGTGGAGGGGGCATTCCCTGGCCAGCAGTTTCCTTGCCCCGGGACCTATTGGGTAGGCAATATAACCGGTTAAAAGTGGCATTGATGAAAGATTGCAAGTGCCTGAACATAACTGCAAAAAATTTACTCTTAAAAAGAGGATCACTGGATCTTTGAATAGACATTTTCTTAGGGGGAAACCTGGGAACCTCTATGCCACATTATATAGCCCTGTCAAACCATGAAAACCCTAGCAGGGGTGTCCATGCTGGAGGTTCTCAATGAGAACATCCTGATGTTTATCCATTGAATCCATGGAATTTTGGGACATTTATTATCCAGCATCATGGAAGAAGAACTGGCATTGGGCTAAGATCCAAGGGGGCAGTCAGTGCCAATAGAAATGTACCACAACCCATAAGTTACCACCTTCATGAGGAAGGAAAAGGCAGGAAATTCAAAGGAGATGAAGCTTTGACAATTGTTATTGAAGTTCCCAGCTGGAAATTCAGCAAATGGAATTAGGTTAATGGGAGTGAAGGTCACCAAACCTCTAAAGGCTCACAATATTACTGCTGGAGTTGCTTCCAAATTTCAATGCTGCAGGGTCTGGAATGTGAGACAAGTGCAGTTGGCCCAAAACCAGGAATGTATCAACATGAAGGTGCCAGTTTCCCCACTGGCAAGATGCACGTGGAACAAGGGAACAAAGGGCCTGTCAAAGAGATGGTTGGAGCTCGTCCAAATGGTTTGGAAATTATTCTTGGTCAACTGGAATTCCAGCTCATTTCCCCATCGAGAAAGGACAAATTATGCTATCCTGCTCCTGTTGAATTTCAATGTAAAGAGTGAGAGAAAGAAAGGCTTGCAGTTAAAAAATGCCTCTCATAATCTTAGTTTGTCCCAAAGCACCTTACCCATAATGAAATGCTTTTGAGGTGTAGCCCATGTTGTAATTTAGGGCACAGCAGCCAATTTGCGCACAACAGCAATGTGATAATGACAAGATAATCTGTTTTTAGTGATGTTGGTTGAGGGATGAATGTTTGCCCCAGGATACCAGGGATAATTCCTCTGCTCCTCTTCGCATTGCTGCCTTGGAATCTTTTACATTCGCCTGAGAAGCTAGATAGTACCTTGGTTTATCATCTCATCTGAAAGATGGCACCCCCAACAGTGCTGAACTCCTTCAGTTCTCCATAGAGCGTTGGTCTAGATTTTGTGCTCGGGTCTCTGGAGTGCAACTCTAACCCTTAACCTTCTTGCTCTTAGACGCCTCTTCGGGATCACACCTTGACTTGGTGGAGAGGCTGTGCATTGGATGATCCCTTGAGCGATGCCATCAGGAGCTCCTTGTCCATTGTTGGGCCACCCATGGTGGCGCGGTCAGGGGGAGCTGCCAGATAAAGTGCAGTCCGAAAAGTGCTGAATGACAGAACAGACGAAGGCAAACTGTGTATCTCATTGGCTGCAAAGGCAGAAGAAGGCTCCAGTGGTAAGGTGGTCAGCGGAATCTGACCACCAATCTGTCAAGATCGTGTGGATAACAGCGGTGCCCTAAGGTCCCCATGTTAAGCAAAGTCACGCATAGATTTTTGCCAGGTCCATTTGCCAAGCCCTGTGGCAATGGTGAATTGGTGACAGGGACACTGCTATGAACCTTGGGGTCAATAATCTGCACACCGACGACATTGCATGAAGATTGTTTGACATCTGCATTGGGACCGAGTTGTCTTTGGGCAGCAGCATTTGTGACTGAGCAGCCCTCTTCAGGATATCCTCTGCTCACCTCAATTGAGGAGGGGGCTAGAAAAGGCGCCCTAAAAATAGGCTGTCCCGTGTTCTCCTGTCTAGGGAACCATAGGCTGGAGGATTATAATCTTTGTGGTCAAAGAGAAAAACTCTAAATTTTGCAACTTGGAATGTTAGAGCACGCATGGATAATCTTAAGTTTGACCATTCGGAAAGAAGAACTGCAATTGTGTCACGTGAGCTACCCAGACTCCAAATTGACAGCACCGCCCTCAGTGGGACCCACCTTCTTGTGGGAAGGGCAGCTGAAGGAACAAACAGGGGGATACACCTTCTGCTGGAAAAGAAAGACTGACAGCCATCCTCATGTCCACAGAGTTGGTTTTGCCATCCAGAATAGAATTGGATGCATTGCCAGAGCTCCCCAATTGTACAAATGAAAGACTCATGACACTTCACCCAGAGTTCAGCCATAAACATTGTCATCAGTGCGTATGCCCTGAATCCTAATTCCAGTGAAGATGTTAAGGAAAAGTTCTACTCTGGCCTTGATGAAGTCCTCACTGCCATCCCAAAAAAAGGAAAGATTATCCTTCTGGGGGCCTTCAATGCCAGGGTTGGCCTTGACTCTGATGTCTGGAGAGGAATCGTTGGGGAAAATGGTGTGGGAAAAGCCCATGCAAATGGTGTCCTCCTGCTGACAAAGTGTGCCCAGCATGTCTCATAACAATCACCTCTTCTGCCAGAAGGACAAATTCAAAACCACATGGAGGCATCCTAGATCCAAGTGTTGGCTTCTCCTGGATTATATCATTGGGTCAAAAATCTAAGTAATGTCTTTATTAGTTGATCCATGGTGGGAACTGATGTCTGCTGGGCAAACCATTGACTTGTTTGATTGCTGATGAACATCCACCTAGCAGCAAGACATCGCAAGGTCCAAGAGGAAAAAGATCAGTGTCTCAGCCGTAAAACAGCCTGATCAAAGAGAGGAATTCCAAGTGCAGCTCATGGTCAGCCTGAAAAATCTTCACACATCCAACTCAACTCCAGAACAGTGGGATCAAATCTAGTCAGCTGCACTAGACTCCGATGTCCAGACCATTGTGTTTGAGCATCATCGTCTCCAGGACTTGTTTGGGGGGGAAGGAGAGTTCCTCCTCTGACATGGTCTCTGTTGCCAGACAAATTCAAGAAAAATATTGAGAGCAACACCAGGAACTCTTCATTGAATTCATTGACCTGACCAAAGCATTTGGCTTTGTACTCCACAGAGACTTGGATGTCTAAGAAACTTCATCACAATCCTGCAGTTGCCTCATGATGATATGACTGCAACTGTCTTGATTCGGAGATCTGAAGCAGACACCTTCAAAACCCAGACCAGGGTCAAGCAAGGATGTGTGATAGACCCAATAAAAGTTACAATCTACCTGGCAGTGGCTATTCGCCTCATCAAAGATCAGCTGCCCTCTGGTGTCAGTATTAGATACTGTCTAGATAGTAAACTCTTTAACCTCAGTCACTTCTGCGCTAAAACTAAACCGACCACAATAGACATACATGATCTACAGCTTGCGGATGACTGCAGTGTCATTGCCCACTCTGCACCATATTTGCAGGCCACTCTCAATGTCATCAATTCTGCAAACAAGAGATAAAAGCAAAAAACTGCGGATGCTGGAAGTCCAAACAAGAGACTTGGCCTGTCCTTGAATGTTGCCAAAACAAAACTCATATCAACCCAGACCTGGGCAGCCAAAAATTCCTCCTCCCATGTATGTTGAAGGAGAAACTCTGGTAAATGTTGAGCACTTCCGATACCTGGCCAGCCGCCTCTCTCATAAGATCGCCACTGTTGAGGAGATCCAACATTGGATCAGTTGTGCCAGCTCAGCCTTCTACAAACTATGGCCGTGAGTGTCTGACAATAAAGGCCTCTGCAAGTCAATGAAAGTCCTAGTGTACAGAACAGTTGTTACCACACTCCTGCACTGCAGTGAGACCTGAACTGTGTATCAGTGACACAAAGGAGCACAAGAGAAATTCCATCAGCAAAGCCTCCGCCACACCTTCTTTAATGGGAAGACCATCGAGCAAATGCCAGTGTCCTTAAAGCCAGCTCCGCAAGTATTCAGGCAAAATTCCTTCAAAATCAACTTCGGTGGATTGGGCACAGCATCTGGGTGGCTGCAAAGCATCTGCCCTGTCAGGTCCTGTTTTCCAAACTCTCAAATGGTCAATGTTACAGAGGAGGACAAAGAAAATACTTCAAAAACACTCTGAAGCTCTCCTTGAAGTCTGGTAACATTGACATGAATGACTGGGAGGAGTTTGCTACCGATACTTCAAGATGGTGACAACTTGTCCATCAAGGGGAGGCAGTGGCATAGTGGTATTGTCACTGGACTGGTAATCCAGGGACCCAGGGTAACACTCCGGGGACCCGGGTTTGAATCCCACCATAGCAGATGGTGAAATTTGAGTTCAATAAACATCTGGAGTTTTTTGAAAAAGTCTAATGATGACCATGAAACCATTGCTGATTGTCGTAAAAACCCACCTAATGTCCTTTAGGGAAGGAAATCTGCTGTCCTGGGCTGGCCTACGTGTGACTCCAGACCCACAGCAATGTGGTTGACTCTTAAAATGCCCTCTCAACAAGGGCAATTAGGGATGGGCAATAAATGCTGGCCTAGCCAGTGACACCCACATCCCATGAATAAAAAAAAAAATCAAGCTGCATCAAGTTTTGTGTCACAATGGCCCAAATCAGGGTCAAGACCTGGATCAGACAAAAAAAACTACCCACTCTGATTTTCTGACTGAGCATCCAATGGAGGGTCCTGCAAAACTCCCTCAGCGCAGGAAACCTCAGAGGCATCAGCAAAGGAAACCTGTGCAAAAGCCACAACCCATCTTTTACTGCACTAGCTGCTTTATTCTGCTCAGTAAGTGTGTAAATGTCACAAAGCTTCCTGGAAAAGCTATGGGGAGAAGGTAAGCAAATATGTTCATCTTTGCAACCCATTTTAACGCTTTGCCTCCCACTAAACAGTCATCATTTTGTTTGGTATGGAATAAATCTACACACCAGCTCTTGGCTTTAATTCCTACTCATGGCACCAGTCCATGATTTGGACTGCCATGAAACGAGAGCTTCAGATGAGACGCGGATGTTCAAGGGGCTGTCTGCTCTGTTGAGGAGGATGTTAAAAATTTCAAGATATGATTTGAAGGGGGGGGAAGTTTTTATCTCCCACTTTCCCTTTTTTTTTGATCTCAACGATGTTATCTGGTCAGCTGTCTGTTTGCTGTTTGTGGGATCTTATAGTGCGCAAAGTGTTTCCTTATGTTAATAGTTGCCGAACTTCAAAGTAATGGGCTGAATCTGAAGCACTTGATGTTTCTGAGAAATTACACAAGGTGTTATATGAATGAAAGTCCTCCTCTTGCACACACGGACACTGATGTTGCTGAACATGATGACTGCCTCGACAGCATTCAGGTAGAAGTCAATTTGATTTAATGATCCAGACTCGTTTCGCCACCAAGCGCAAAACTTGCAAGCTTAAACACTTTGTGACTGCAAACAAATAAAGAGTGTGCCTCTAATATATAGTGCATAAGGGTGCTCAGCAGACTCCTTGCAACAATCAGGTTTCAGACTCTTAAAAGCACGGGCTGGTCCTGTCATTAAAGCTCATCATTGGTCAGACAGTAATCACACCAAAGTACTCGGGTTCCAGGAGGATGCAAAACCCAATTCCGGAGGTGGTCTTTTATTTGCCCCCCACCCCCCCCGACTCCAACCACACGTGCACGGTGTGTTTTTGCCATCTATGTGCTCCTTTCGTAGCAGCCTTTTCCTGCAGTGAGACATTTGATTTGTGGTAATTAATGCAGCTCATCATCCACATCATGCTTGTCCCTACAGGCGAGGTTGAAGCCAGCGATCTAAGTCAGGTTCCAGGAAGACTGCCAAACCTTTCTTTTTTTTATAAAAAAAAATGTCCTTTCATCTTCGATTCCAAAGGATTGCTGTTATTTACAATCTTGCGAATTGCTTCCGATAACTTGCCAATGTGATACCGGTTTGCTGTCATGTCCTTGGCCGCCTGAGACCAACACACATTCGAGCAAGCAGCTCGAAAACTTTGCGGGGTGATCCGATAGAGACCTTTCAGATTAAAGAAAGTGTTTGATAGGGTTGATGTAGAGAAGTCGTTGCCACTTGTTGGGGTGGCTGGGAAAGACCAGAATTAGGGGCCGTAAGTATAAGATAGTCACTAATAAATCAAGAGGGAATCCAAGAGATGCATCTTAATGCAGAGAGTGGTTAGAATGTGGAATTTGCTATCTTATGGTTGTTTTTCAAATTTATTCATTCACAGGATGCAGGAGTTGCTGGCTAGGCCAGAATTTATTTCTCATCCTTAATTGCCCTTGAGAAGGTGGTGGTGAGTTGCCTCCTTGAACCGTTGTAGTCCCTGTGGTGTAGGTACACCCACAGTGTTGTTAGGGAGGGAGTTCCAGGATTTTGACCCAGCGACAGTGAAGGAACGGGGATATATTTCCAGGTCAGGATGGTGCGTGACTTGGAGGGGAACTTCCAGGTGGTGGTGTTCCCATGCATCTGCTGCCCTTGTCCTTCTAGGTGGTAGAGGTCACGGGCTTGGAAGATGCTGTCAAAGGAGGTTTGGTGAGTTGCTGCAGTGCATCTTGTAGGTGGCACACACTGCTGCCACTGTGCGGTGGTGGAGGGAGTGAATGTTTAAGCTGATGGATAGAGTGCCAATCAAGCGGGTTGCTTTGACCTGGATGGTGTCAAGCTTTTTGAGTGTTGCTGGAACTGCACTCATCCAGGCAAGTGGAGAGTATTCCATCACACTCCTGAATTATGCCTTGTGGATAGGCTTTGGGGAATCAAGAGATGAGTTACACTTTGTAGAATTCCCAGCTTCTGGCCTGCTCTTTTAGCTACAGTATTTATATGGCTAGTCCAGTTAATTTTCTGGTCAATGGTAACCCCCAGCATGTTGATAGTATGGGATTCAAAAATGGTAATACGATATTGAATGTCAAAGGGAGATAATTAGATTCTCTCTTGTTGGAGATGGTCATTGCCTGGCACTTGTGAGGCATGAATGTTATTTGCCACTTATCAGCTCAAGCCTGAATATTGCACAGGTCTTGCTGCATATGGATACAGACTGCTTCAGTATTTGAGGAGTCGCGAATGGTGCTGAACATTATGCAATCAAATCTCCACTTCTGACCTTATGATGGAGGAAAGGTCGTTGACGAAGCAGCTGAAAATGGTTGGGCCTAGGAACTCCTGCAGTAATGTCCTAGGACTGAGATGATTGACCTCCAACAAGCACAACCATCTTCCTTTCTGCTAGGTATGACTCCAACCTGTGGAGTACTTCCCACCACGCACCCCCACAGCAGCCCCCCTAGCCGATTTCCATTTTGCTAGGGCTCCTTGATGCCACACTCGGTCAAATGCTGCCTTGGTGTCAAAAGCAGTCACTCTCATCTTACCTCTTAAGTTCAGCTCTTTTGTCCATGTTTGGGTCAAGGCTTTAATGAGGTCAGGAACTGAATGACCCTGGCACAATCCACACTGAGTGGCAGTGAGAAGATTATTGCTGAGTAAGTGTTGATTGACACCTTGCGTCACTTTGCTGACAATTGAGAGCAAACTGACTGGGTGGTAACTGGCGGGGTTTGAGTTGTCCTGCTTTTTGTGGACAGGACATACCTGGGCAATTTTCCATATTGCTGGGTAGATGTCAGTGGCTATACTGGAACAGCTTGATTCTGGGAGCGGCTAGTTCTTGAGCACAAGCTTTCAGCACCATTGTTGGGGTGTTGTCAGGTGTGCTACCATCTGAGACACTACTTTGGCCTGTTTTATACTGCAGCAGAATGAAAGAAACGGGGATATACCTTCTACCGGAAAGCAAAGACTAATAGCATCCATCATGTCCACGGTGTTAGTTTTGCCATTCGGAATTGGATCTTGGATGCACTGCCAGAATTCCCCAACTGTATAAATGAAAGACCCATGACTCTTCAGCTACAGCTCAGTGGTAAACAATATACCACCGTCATTAGGTGTCATGCCCTGAATGCCCATTTCAACGAAGATGTTAAAGAAAAATTATCTTCTTACTTCCATAAAGTCCTCACTGCCATCCCGAAAGAAGGAAAGACCATCCCCTTCTGGGGCACTTTAATGTCAGGTTCGGCTGTGACTCTGCTGTCTGGAGAGGAACCATCGGGAAAAACAGGACAAGAAAGCCAATGCAAGTGGCATCATCCTGCTGACAAAGTATGTTCAGCATGTCTCACTATAACAAGCACCCTCTTCTGCCGGAAGGACAAATGCAAAACCACCTAGAGACATCCTAGATCAAAGTATTGAGACCTCCTGGGTTATGTCATTGTTCGGGCCAAAGATCTAAATAATGTCTTTATTAGTTGATCCATTTGGGAGATTGTTGGACAAGTCATGGATTTTTTCAATCGTTGATGAACATCCACCTAGCAGCAAGACATTGCAAGGTCCAAAGGTCCGAAAGGAAGAAGATCAACGTCTCAGCCCCAAAGCAGCCTTACCGAAGGGAGGAGTTCCAAGGAATTGGTCCATGACCCATCTGGAAAATCTTCACACATCCAACTCAATTCCAGAACAGTGGGATCAAATCAAGCCAGCTGAAATGGACTCCGATGTCCAGGCCATCGGGTTGAAGATTGTTGTCACCAGGACTGGTTTAATGAAAATAATGCTGAACAATGTGACCCCCTGAAACAAAAACAAGCGGCCTTCATTGCCTGGCAGAACAACCCAAGGTCACGAGTCAAGAAGGTAGCATTCCTACAGCTCAAGGCTGGTGCCCGAAAACAAATCCAAAAGATAAAGGGCATGTGGTGAGAGGAGAAAGCCTGGGTGATCCATCAATATGCTGACAATTATGACGTGCAAAGCCTATGGTCAAATGGACAAAATTGACTCTGTTCACAGGACAATGTTGCTCTTTTTAAGGATGACAATGCCATCCATCAATGCTGGGAAGAACATTTTAAACAAACTCCTCAACTGGGAATCCACAATGGCAGCAAATACCTCCAGGCTATCTCCCAGTATTCTGTGGTAGAATCCATGAGTAAACAACCATCAATGGGAGGGCTGCAACAAGCAAACAAACAGATGAAAAATAACAAATCTGCGTTTCCCAATGGATTCCAACTGAGGTCTTCAAAGTTGGGCGACATTTGCTCACTCCAAGGCACCATTCTACTCATCCTATGGATGTGGGAGGAAAAAGAACTCCCACGGGCTTCAGCATTGTTACTATCTTCAAGAAGGGAGATAAATCACACAGTGGAAACTATTGAGGTATTTCTCTGCTGTCCAAAGCAGGGAAAGCCCTGACATGCATTCTCCTGAAACACCTACTTCCTGTGGCTGAGATGCAGTGTGGCTTTAGACCTCAGAGGAATCTCCAACATGGTCTTTGGTGCCAGAGAAGGAAAAATTCCAAGGGGAGGACCCACAATCTGTGGTTAACTAAAAATGTTAAAGACAGTATCAAACTTAAAGAAAAAGCATAAAATTGTGCGAAGAAGGGTGGCAGGTCAGTAGATTGGACAAAATATAAAAAACAGCAAAGAATGACTAAAAGATTGATACAGAAGGAAAAATTAGAGTACGAGAAAAAGCTAGCTAGAAATATAAAGACAGATAGTAAGAGTTTCTATAGATGTTTTAAAAAGAAGAGAGTTAACAAAATGAGCATTGGTCCTATAGAGTGTGTCTGGGGGATTATTAATGAAAAATAAGGAGATGACAGATGAATTGAACTGGTATTTTGCACCGACCTTCAATTTAGACAATTCAAGTAACATCCCAAAAATAGCTGCAAATCAGGAAATGGGAGGGGAGGAGGAACTCAAGAAAATTACAATCACCAGGGAAGTGGTACTGAGCAAATTGTTGGAGCTGTGGGCTGACAAGTCTTGGGTCCTGATGGACTTCATCCTAGGGTCTTAAGAGAAGTGGCTAGTGATAATTTTCCAAAATTCCCTAGATTCGGGGAAAGTTCCATTAGGTTGGAAAATAACAAATGTAACTCTTTTATTCAAGGGAAGCAGAAAGCAGGAAACTACAGGGCAGTTAGCTTAACATCTGTCATAGGGAAAATGGTAGAAGCTATTATTAAAGAGGCTATAGCAGGGCACTTAAAAAATTTAAGGTAATCAGGCAGAGTCAACATGGGGCTGCACCTTCCGGCCAGTGAGCGGGGGGGCGGGGCCCACTCGCCGACGCGGGATCATGTCGGGTGTGCGTCCTGACGTCACCCCACCTCATTTAGATTTTCAGGTTGCTGGGTGCGCAGCCAAGTCAGCTGCGCACCCGCCGACCTGTCAACGGCCACTTAAGGCCATTAATAAAATAACTGAACTAATCAATGGATCTGTTCGTCCAACCTTAAGGTTGGCAGGCAGGCCTGAAGCCCAGGCAGGCTTCTGAGAAAACATGGAACCTCATCCATGGGCGGGATGAGGTTTCATGAGGGATTTAAACATTTCAGAATGTTTTAAAGTAAAAGTTATGGAGATGTCCCAACTCATGTGACAGTGTCACAGGAGGGGACATGTCAGTAAAATATTTTCTATCCTTTAAACCGGTTTTCACATTTGAGCCGATCTCCGTGAGGCAGCACTTTGCCTCAGGGAGACCTGTGCGCTCTTTCGCCTGCATGCATGAAAGAGCGCACTCCTGGCTCAAAGAATCCCCTCCCCCTCCCCCACCTGCACAGGCAGTGCACAGTGCTTCCTGGTGGACGTCATGCTGGGCGCGCCTTAACTGTCCCGCCCACGTAAAATGGCGGCGCGCCCCCAACCAGGTGCGCCAATTGGGAACCCGCCCGCTCGCGTACGCTCCTGCACAACCCCCCTCCCCCAACAGGGGTAAGATCCTGCCCATGGTTTTGTGACAGGGAAGTCATGTTTAACCAGTTTATTGGAGTTCTTTGATGGAGTCACATATGCTGTGGATAAAGGGGAATCAGTGGATGTACTGTACTTAGATTTTCAGGAGGCATTTGATAAGGTGCCACACCAAAGCTTATTGCAGAAAATAAAAGCTCATGGTGTAGGAGTAGCATATTGGCATGGATAGAAGATTGGCTAGCTAACAGGAAATGGAGAGTCGGCATAAATGGGTCATTTTCTGGTTGGCAAGATGTAATGAGTGGTGTGCCATAGGGATCAGTGTTGGGACTTCAGCTTTTTACCATTTATATAAATGACCTGGATGAACGGTCTGCTGGTGTGGTTGCTCTAAATTTGTTGATGATACACAGATAGGTAAGAAAGTAAAATGTAAAGAGGGCACAGGGATATAGATAGGTTAAGTGAGTGGCAAAGATCTGGCAAATGGAGTATAATGTGGGAAAATGTGAAATTATCCATTTTGGCAGGAAAAATAAAAATTAAGCAAATTAAATGGTGAGAGATTGCAGAGCTCTAGATGCAGAAGGATCTGGTTGTCCTAGTGCATCAATTGCAAAATGTTAGTGTGCACGTGCAACAAGTAATTAGGAAAGCTAATAGAATGCTATTGTTTATTGCAAGTGGAATTGAATACAAAAGTAGGGAAGCTATGTTTTAGTTAGGACATTGGTGAGACCACATCTGGAGTACTGTGTACAGTATTAGTCTCCTTATTTAAGGAAGGATGTGAATGCATTGGAAACAATTCAGAGCAAGTTTACTAGACTAATACCTGGTATAGGCAGGTTATCTTATGAGGAAAGGCTGGGCAGGCTTGACTTGTATCTGCAGGAGTTTAGATGAGTAGGAGGTGACTTGATTGAAACATATAAGATCCTGAGGGGTCTTGAGAAGGTGGATGTGAAGAGGATGTTTCCTCTTGTGGGAGAACCTAGAACTAGGGGTCACTGTTTAGAAATAAGGAGTCGCCCATTTAAGACAGAGATGAGGAGAAATTTATCCTCTCAGAGGGTCGTGAGTTTTTGGAACTATCTTCCTGAAATGGTGGTGGCAGCAGAGTCTTTGAATATTTTTAAGGCAGAGATAAATAGATTCTTGATAAGCAAGTGGTGGGAATGTGGAGTGGAGGTTACAATCAGATTAGCCATGATTTTATTAAATGGCAAAGCAGGCTCGAGGGGCTGAGTGGCCTATGCCTGCTCCTAATTCATACGTATGACAAATTCAAGAAGAATGTTGAGAACGTCACCAGGAACTCTTTATTGAATTCATTGACCTGGCCAAAGCATTTGACTCAGTAAATCGTGAGGCTTTGTGGATTGTACTCCAAAGATTTGGATGTCCAAGGACCTTCATCTCAATCCTGCTATTGCCTCATAAGGATATGATTGCAACTGACTTGCGTGGGATATCTGAAACAGCCACCTGCAAAATTCAAACTGGGGTCAAACAAGGCTGTATGATAGCCCCAATACTATTTACAACCTACCTGACAGTTACTATTCACCTCATCAAAGATCATCTGCCCTCTGGTGTCAGTATTAAATACTGTCTAGATGGCAAACTCTTTAGCCTCAGTCACCTCTATGCCAAAACTAAACTAACGACAATAAACATGCATGATCTATAGTTTGTGGATAACTGCAGTCTCATCTCCCACTCTGCGCCATATTTTTACGCCACTCTTGATCTCATCAATTCTGCGTATAAAAGACTTGGCCTGCCCTTGAATGCTACCTAAACAAAGCTCATATCGACCCAGACCTTGTCAGCCCAAACATTCAATCTCCCATATATGTTGAAGGAGAGACTCTGGAATACGCTGAGCACTTCCCACACCTTGGCATCTTCCTCTCTCAAAAGATCACCATTGTCAAGGAGATCTAATATTGCATCAGCTGTGCGAGCTCAGCCTTCTGCAAACAATGGCAGTGAGCGTTTGACAATAAAGAACTTCACAAGCCAATGACAGTCCTAGTGTTACAACAGGAGAGACACAGGCAAACTGTAATTCTTTCCTCTCACTAATTGTCTGTCAGCAGAAGGTGTTTGAATTATTTTTAAAGAATGCGGTGGTGTGTTTTCCCGAACCCCCACTGTGTGTGATCCAATTTACTAACAACCTGCAGCAAATTCAGGTTATGATTAACTCCAAAGGTTATTTTCTTCATATTCAAACCTGGTGGAAGGGTGTGCGCAACCTCCCACTCTACTACACACAGACCGTAAAGAGGGGGGATAGCAAAAAAGAGTTTTATAACTATGGATAGTAACAGTAAAAGAACCACAGTTATGAATATTAGTTCATGTGATTTCCAGAGCCGGAGACATTAAAGTCCAGAGGGTGTTTCCTTCAAGGCAGAGTTCAGTCCCAACACGTTTCTGGTTGGAGCCAACAATGCGAGAATCCTTGAGGCAAATGTCATTGCAACACGATGGGCTTCCTGTGCTTAGGCCACTTGGGACGTGTTGATCAGAGACTATTAAATTCACACAGGCTCTGTGGAGTTGAGATAGTAACCGAATGTTCGCTCATCCAGGCTGCTGGAGATTTTTCTTATTAATTCATGGGATCACTGCCTGGGCCAGCATTTATTGCCCATCCCTAGTTGCCCTTGAGAAGGTGCTAGTGAGCTGCCTTCTCGAACTGCTGCAGCCCATGTGGTGTAGGTACACCCACAATGCTTTTAGGAAGGGAGTTCCAGGATTTTGGTCCAGCGACAGTGAAGGAACAGCGATATATTTCCAAGTCAGGATGGTGTGTGACTTGGAGGGGAACTTCCAGGTGGTGGTGCTCCCATCTACCTGCTGCCCTTGTCCTTCTAGATCGTAGTGGGTCATGGGTTTGGAAGGTGCTGTCAATGGAGGCTTGGCGAGCTCCTGTAGCGCACCTTGTAGATGGTACAGACTGCTGCCACTGTGCATCAGTGGAGCAGGGACTGAATGTTGAAGGTGGTGGATGGTATGCCAATAAAGCGGGCTGCTTTATCCTGATGGTGTCAAGCTTCTTGAGTGTTGTTGCAGCTGTACTAATCCAGGCAAGTGGGGAGTATTCCATCACACCTCTGACTTGTGCCTTGTAGATGTTGGACAGGATTTGGGGAGTCAGGAGGCAAGTTACTTGCCACAGGATTCCTAGCCTCTGACCTGCTCTTGTAGCCACAGTATTTATATGGCTAGTCCAGTTTAGTTTCTTGTCAATGGTAACCCCAACAATGTTGATAGTGATGATTAGATTCTTTCTTATTGGAGATCGCCATTGCCTGGTACTTATGTGGCATGAATGTTACTTGCCACTTGTCAGCCCAAGCCTGGTTATTGTCCAGGTCTTGCTGCATTTGGACATTGTCTAGGCAGACCTTCTGACTCTACTAGAGGGGTAAGCTTATCACGATACAAATGATGTCACTTTGTCCCCCAGTGGTCCCCTTTTGGAATGGACCTGGGCAGTCCCAGGTGTGAGATGGGTCTGGTTACAACTCTGCAGGCAGAACAAATTTCAACCTGCGAGCCCCTTGTTTTGTGATCGCAGGGGGGTCTGTACAATGAGGGTTGAGAATCCAGAGGCTGAGAGAAGAATTGTTTTCTTCTTGTAACTGCTGTTGGTAGCTTCCAGAACAATGGACCAATCTTGTAGTCATCTGACTTGCAGCAGCCATCTTTTTTGGTTCAGCAGAAAGTGCATTTTAAAAATAGCAACAAGAATAAAGTTTTGATACATACGTTGTTGGATTTCTTTTCAAGTCTTAGGGACTCAACACTTAGTGTACAGAGAGTTGTCACAACACTCCTGTGCTGCAGTGAGAATTGGACTAAGTGTCAGCTACACATAAAAGCACCAGAGAATTTTCATCGGCAATGCCTCTGCTGCAGGACATTCGATCAAATGCTAGTGTCCTTTTTAAAGCCAGCTCTGCAAGCATTCAGTCAAAATTCCTTCAAAATCAACTTCAATAGTTTGGACACTGTGTCTGGAAGACCGAAAAGCATCTCTCCTGTCAGGTCCTGTTTTCCAAACTCTCA
Organism: Cetorhinus maximus; assembly: GCF_964194155.1. NCBI lineage: Eukaryota > Metazoa > Chordata > Chondrichthyes > Lamniformes > Cetorhinidae > Cetorhinus > Cetorhinus maximus. The sequence continues at coordinate 9,872,512 of NC_135895.1, forward strand.
AATAGCGCTGACTCCTGTTAACAGCCCCAGCCCCCCACCCAGCAATACCCCTAGTCCGCCCGCACCACAACCCACATCCCGCGCCCCCCCACAACCAAAACCACTCCCGGAATGGAAATCTGAATGCCCGAGGTAGTTTTGTAGGAGTCGGGTTTACGGATTTGGGAATTTTCCGAGAGGAGAGTGAAAATTCAGGCCTGTGTTTCCTACATTGCAACAGTGGCTGCACGTCAAAATGACTTTATTGGATATAAAGCACTGAATTTATGAAAGCTGCTCTATAAATAAATGTATTGAAAAATTCTCTCTCTCTTTCATTCTCTCTCTCTCTCTCTATCTTTCGTTTCCTGAGCTATGAATCTCTGTGGCACAATGTAGCTCTCGCTGCCTTGCCACCCCTCTATCTGATTTGAAGTCAGAAAGCATTAAAGAGACATGCAATGGGATCTGGGAGTGATTTTATTTCAGGGTTACAAAATTGACTATGATTCTGGGGAGTTTCTAAATGTAATTTATTGTTTAAATTTTAGCAGACACATGGGCAAAGTAGCTTAAAATATTGTGGCTGAAGTTCCCTTTATATTCAATCGCATTAGAGGTGATCAGTCTGAAGCAGAATATAGACAGTTCACTGATCAAGCTGCTACTTCCATCTTCTCCTTGTTTCCCCGGTTGACCATCTGATTGTTCTTGTGCTCCAGGTTTTATACCTTCAGTGGGGACTGCTAGAATGTTCCTTTCAAGCGAGCTGGGTGCTTGTTAGTCAAATACACATGGTCCCTCTGCTTTGAAACATCATTCGCTTCCTCCTCCAGTGGAAACCTTAGTGGTTTCCATTCTTCACAGTTCCCAATCCTTTTGTGCACCTTCTTATTGGAAAATATAGGGAGTGACAAGGTATTGGAGGCGTTGGCAGGCTTAAAAGCAGACACATCTCCAGGTCCAGATGATTTGTGTCCCAGACTGCTGAGGGGGGCAAGGGAGGAGATCGCAGGGTCTCTGACCCAAACTTTTAATTCCTCTCTGGCCACCTTGGTGCGGCCACAGCTGGAGTATTGTGTGCAGTTCTGGTCGCCACATTATAGGAAGGATATGATTGCACTGTAGGGTGTGCAGAGGAGATTCACCTGGGATGAAACGTTTAAGTTATGAAGAGAGGTTGGATAGACTTGGGTTGTTTTTGTTGGAGCAGAGAAGACTGAGGGGTGACCTGATCGAGGTGTACAAGATTATGAGGGGCATGGACAGGGTGGATAGGGAGCAGCTGTTCCCCTTAGTTGAAGGGTCAGTTGCAAGGGGACATAAGTTCAAAGTGAGGGGCAGGAGGTTTCAGGGGGATGTGAGGAAAAACCTTTTTACCCAGAGGGTGGTGACAGTCTGGAATGCACTGCCTGGGAGAGTGGTGGAGTTGGGTTGCCTCACATCCTTTAAAAAGTACCTGGATGAGCACTTGGCACGTCATAACATTCAAAGCTATGGGCCAAGTGCTGGTAGATGGGATTAGGTAGGTGGGTCAGGTGTTTCTCACGTGTCGGTGCAGACTTGATGGGCTGAAGGGCCTCTTCTGCTCTGTGGTTCTGTGATTCTGAGAAAAGGTGCCTGCATGTCTCAACCATGTATTACAAGCCAGGCATAAATGTAAAATGCTGCGGATGCTGGGAATCTGAAACAAAAACAAAAAGTGCTGGAAAAACTCAGAAGGTCTGGCAGCATCTGTGAAGGAAGAAACAGAGTTAACATTTCAAGTTCTTCGGGACCTCAGACCTTCTGAAGAAGGGTCATGTGGACTCGAAACGTTCACCCTGTTTCTCTCTCCAGAGAGATGCCAGACCTGCTGAGCTTTTCCAGCACTGTTTGTTTTTGGAAGAAATTTGCTAATCACCAGTTTTTGCAATCATCGGGTTGACTGATTTCTTGTCTCCGTAGAATACACACTGTGACGATCACCACAGAATGCCTTCACCTCTGATGTCAGACCTCGTTACGAGGCCTGGGGATCCTTTTTGTCAAATCCTGCCCAGTTTCGATTGGTCAGGTAACGCTCACAAACCTTGGCCTGCCGCATTTAATTGTAGCTGCATCTTTACAATACTTACAGCTGGAACCAAGGGGCAGCGATGATGCAAAAGATCTTGTTACGAACATACCAACATATGAATTCGGAGCAGGAATAGGCCATTTGGCCCCTCTAGCCTGCTCCACCATTCAAGAAGATCATGGCTGATCTGAATGTAACCTCAACCCCACATTTCTGCCTATCCCCGATAATCTTTCACCCCCTTGTTCATCAAGAACCTATCTAGCTCTGCCCTAAAAATATTCAAAGACTCTGCTTCCACCACCTTTTGAGGAAGAGAGTTGCAAAGACTCACAACCTTCTGAGAGAAAACAATTCTCCTAATCCTGTCTTAAATGGGCGACCCCTTATTTTTCAACAGTGACCCCTAATTCTAGATTCTCCCACAAAGGGAAACATCCTCTCCACATCCACCCTGTAGAGACCCCTCAGGATCTTAAAGATTTCAATTAAGTCACCTCTTACTCTTTTAAATTCTAGTGGATACAAGCCTAACCTGTCCAGCCTTTCCTCATAAGACAACCCGCCCATTCCTGTTGCAGGTGGTCTAAGTGCGATAGAAAGTCAATCCCAATTTCCATCAAGTTTCAGTCCTTTTAGCACACTATATATCCATATCTGCAGAGTTTGCATGTGCCGCAGGCTAGATATGGCTGGGCTTGTGCATAATGATCATTTTAAAGAAGAAAAGCTAACCACAACAGATTAGGGGCCCTTTCACGTTACAGTGTTGTTATGTTGCACCTTTTTATAGTACATTGTTTTACAAGGGAGAAGGAGATATCTAGATGTATACTATATTTATACATTTCGGTGTGTTTTGATAAAAATCAGGGAACTAAGGAGGGGCAAGTTTGGAGGGTATGAGGATCTTTAAGCCAATTTTCCGGATCACGGAGATGGTGGAGTTTGCAAAGGCTGCAGGGAGTGAGAGAGGTGGGACATGGGGAGAGGATTGCTGTGTGGGGTACGCATTCAGATTGGGGTGCAGGCTGTCATATTTTGTCTGATTAGAAACAAATCTTTTCCTTCAGTGCTGCTACTGTGAAGCATCAGGTAATTTTGCTGTGATTTAAAGTTACATCTTGTGTCCTCATTCATCCGTGGCTTCAAGTATCTGATCATTATAGTCCTGTTTACAGCACTTCTATTTAACAACAAGAAAAGAGAAGTTTGATGCAGCGTTTAACTGACTGCCACCCGCAGGCTCGATATCCCTAGCCATTTTCTCTCTCTGCTTTTTCACGACACTTCTCTTACTTTCAAAGATCATTCTCGTATTGCTTCAGAACCGTCAACGGAGTAAACTGTGACATGACAAAGACATAATTGCGTCAACAGAAGCTTATTCTTTGAAAAGGGGACAATAGCGCGCTTCAGTATAACCTGAACTATCTGGTAAAAATGACATTCTAATGGAACTAAGGCTACAACTGAGATAGTGCCAATCACTGTAAGCTCTTGTTGATGATGACTGTAATTGGAGAGTCATGGTAAAAAGCTGTAAGCCACATGCTTTTCACAAAGCAATTGAATGTCAGTAACCTTCCGGCAAAACACTACAATGAACCACACCTGGGTCTCAATCTGTTGTATAAATAAATCTGACTTTTAATTCCAGATCCCTGAGTATCTTAAATGCATTGTTGAAATGTCTGCAGTTCTTCAATCACAGAAGCACGTTCTACATTACGCTTAAAAACGTTGGGGGGTGGGGGGTTTGTATTAATTCCCTATCCTCCTCTCCTGAGGCTCTGCTGCATTATGGAAAAGAAAAAAAAAATACTCACCAGGCACTTTTCACCAGCTCAGGGTATTAAAAGGTACTTTACAGCCAATGAAGAACTTTTGAAGTGTAGTCAATGTTGGCACACAGCAAGATCCCACAAGCAGCTATATGATAATAACCAGATAATCTATTTTAGTTGGTCAGCAGCGGAGAACTCCCCTTCTCTTCTTTGAGTAATTACAGCGGAATCGTTGACATCTACCTAAAAGATCAGACAGATGTCTCATCTACAAGACGGCACCTCTGACAATGTAGCACTCCCTTCATACTGCACCTAGATTACAAGCTCAAGCTGCAGTGGGACTTGAAGCCAAAAGCCTCTGACTCAGCTGCAACAGCCAATTGAGCCTTAAGGCTGACATCTTAATTATTGTTCCGTGGATGCTAAGCTGCCAAGCTCCCTCATGAGTTAACCTAGATACTGAACGGGAGACTTCTCCCTGGTGTTCTGGCCTTTATCCCTCAACCTAAAAAGAAAAGCAGAATATTTGGTCATTATCTCATTATTGTTTGTGGGAGCTCTCTGTGTGGACAACAGTTAAAACAGTGACTACATTTCAAACTTGACTTTGTTGGCTGTAACACACGCTCCAGAGCATCATGACATGGTGAAAGACACTGTATAAATGTTACCCTTTTGTTAAAGACTCTCGATAAAAGGAATCTACAAGTTAATTCCATTTCTATCACATAATTACATTGCTTTGCATAGTCTTTACAGCACAGAAACAGGCCCAATAGGTGCACAAAACCCTTTCTCATTCTTCTTCATTTAACAGACTGTATCCTTAAACCCTTTCTCCTTCCTGTGTTTATGTAGCTTCCCCTCAAATACATATATGTTATTCTCCTTAATGGGGGGGGAGGTGGTGCTGGCAGCATAGTGATAATTTCACTAAATTAGGTGAATTCAGTAATTTGGATTTCCAAATGCCTTCGAAGATATTCATAACTAAGTGACTCATAACTAAGCTTGGGATGTGTGCAGTCAGGGAACAAGTAGCGGAATGGACAACAACCAAACAAACAAACAACATGACAACAGGCTACAAAGCAGAAAAAGAACCGTAGGAATTAAAGTCGAAGATTGTGGTATCGTGGTAATGTCGCTGGACTTGTAGTCCAGAAGCCCAGGCTAATGCACTGGGGACAATGGTTCAAATCTACCATGGCAGCTGGTGGAATTTAAATTCAATTAATAAGTTTGAAATTAAACGTAATCAAATGGTGACCATGAACCCGTTGTCAGTTGTTGTGAAACTCACCTGGTTCACTAAAGCCTCTTTAGTGGATGAAATCTGCTGCCAATACCTGGTCTGGCCTACATGTGACTCCAGACCCACAACAATGTGGTTGACTCTTAATTGCTGTCTGAAATGGCCTAGGAAGCCATATAGTTGTATCAAACAGCTACAAAGTCTAAAAGGAATGAAACCAGGTGGTCCACCCAGCACTGCAGGAGCAAACTCACCAGGCTCCTTAGAAAGCACTTCCAAAACCATGACCACTGCCATCTAGAAGGACAAGAGCAGCGGACACATGGGAACACTACCACCTAAATGTTCCCCTGCAAGCCACTCGCCATCTTGGTTTGGAACTATATTACTGTTCCTTCACAGTCACTGGGTCAAAATCGTGGAACTTCCCCCACTAACAGCACTGTGGGTGTACCACACAACATGGACTTCAGCAGTTCAAGGAGGGCAGCTCACCCACCACCTTCTCAAGGACAATTAGGGGTGGGCAATAAATGCTGGCCTAGCCAGCAATGCCCACATCCCACGAATGAATAAAAAAAACAATTGACCTAGGCACCGGAAACGACGACGGCACACCCAGCCCTGTCGACCCAGCAAAGCCCTCCTTACTAACATCTGGGGGCTTGTGCCAAAATTGGGAGAGCTGTCTCACAGACTAGTCAAGCATCAGCCTGACATAGTCATCCTCACGGAATCATACCTTACTGACAATGTCCCGGACGCCACCATCACCATCCCTGGGTATGGCCTGTCCCACCGGCAGGACAGATCCTGCAGAGGTGGCGGCACAGTGGTATACAGTTGGGAGGGAGTTGCCCTGGGAGTCCCCAACATCAACACCAGACTCCTTGAAGCCTCATGGCATCAGGTCAAACATGGGCAAGGAAACCTCCTTCCGATTGCCATTTACTGCAACTCCCCACTGCATCAGCTGATGAATCAGTGCTTCTCCATGTTGAATACCAATTGGATGAAACACTGAGAGTGGCAAGGGCACAGGATGTGCTCTGGGTGGGGGACCTCAATGTCTAAAAGCAAGGGTGGCTCAGTAGCACCACTACTGACTGAGCTGGCTGACTCCTACTATGTCTGCAGCAGGTGGTGAGGGGACAAAAAAGAGGGAAAAACCTATTTGACCTTGTACTCGCCAATCCACCTGTTACAGATGTATCTGTTCATGGCAGTATTGGTCAGGGTGAGCACCGCACAGTGCCTGTGGAGACACCTTCACATTGTGGATATCCGCCATCATGCTGTGTGGCACTACAACTGTGCTAAATGGAACATATTTTAAACAGATCTAGCACCTCAAACCTGCACACTGTGAGACCGTAAGCATATATTCGAACATAATCTCTAACCTCATGACCCGGCATATGCCCCACTCTACCATCACCACCAAGCCAGGGGATCAGCCCTGGTTCAATGAAGAGTGCAGGAGGGCATGCCAGGAGCAGCACCAGGCATACCTAAAAATGTGGTGTCAACCCGGTGAAGCTACATAACAGGACTCCTTGACTCCAACCAGCAGAAACAGCAAGTGATAGACAGAGCTAAGCGATCCTGCAACCAACGGATCAGATCTAAGCTCTGCAGTCCTGACACGTCTAGTCATAAATGGCAGTGGACAATTAAACAACTCACTGGAGGGGGAGGCTCCACGAATATCCCCATTCTCAATGATGGGGGAGTCCAGAACATGAGTGCAAAAGATAAGGCTGAAACATTTGCTACAATCTTCAGCCAGAAGTGCCGAGTGGATGATCCATCTCGGCCTCCCCAGATGCCAGTCTTCAGCCAATTCGATTCACTCCACGTGATATTAAGAAGCGGCTGAAGGCGCTGGGTAGTGCAAAGGTGATGGGTCCTGACAACATTTTGTCATCAGTACTGAAGACCTTTACATGTATAGCTGCCTCTATGAACCACAGATGTGCAAACTTCAACTTGCTCCTGTTCCCAACCACCCCCCCACTCCAACCCCCTGGCGAAAATGGTGGGTGCTGGGACTGGGGCGGAATTTCTGGAATCTGGGCTCCGGTGGTATTCGGCTAAGCCAGAGACCCTCCCCGTCCCCGCAAACATTCAGGCCACAGCAGCCAATTTGTGCACAGCAAGCTCCCACACATCGCAATGTGATAATTACCAGGTTATCCGTTTTAATGGTGCTGGTTGACTGATAGATCTCAGCCAGGACCGCAGAGGAGAAGTCCTCAGCTCAACTTCAAATAAAGTGCAGTGAGATCTTTGACATCCGCTATGACTGAATGTACTGAAGATACGTGCAGCATGATGCAGGCGAGATGGAGAGAGGGTAAGAGATTGATAGGGAAATAGAGATCAAGACAGAAAGGAAGAAGACTAGAAAGAGTAAAAAATATACAGAGAGGAAGAGTGAAAAAGATAAGGCGAGAAAGGTTGCAAAGGAAATAGAACGAGAGAGATAGAAAGTAAGGAAGTAAGAAAGAAAGAATCCAACAAGTTCTAGGCTCAGTTTATTAACTTTATTACCCAGGCCAAGTCTGCAGCTCATACATATAGCACAGTAAGAACACAGTAACAATGTTAATGGATAGTGGGTAATTTTAAGAGATAGCTGTTAATCTAGTTACTGGGTAATGTTCTGTTTCTCATCTTTTCTTAAAAAAATACTCCCTATGCTGCTAAATAATTCTTTAGCAATCCCTAAACATCTCCCTTCACAGCAATCTCCTAATTTGTTCTCTGGAGACCAGCTGGTATCTAAATAATATAAAAAAAACATTGGGATTCTCTGAGATTCAATATTATAACACATTGCTAAACTCTAGTTGCTTGCTTATGACTGGAGTTTGGAGTCCTCTGTGTATCATTAGACACTGCAACAAAACACAGGAGGGATTCATTTGGCAAAACAATGAGGCTCCTGTACAGTTACAATCCTTCAGATTAATTGAATCCGATAGCCAGAGTCCACTTTCATTTTGGATTATCATCTCATATTGCACTTCATTATAATATCTGAGGTGCTGGTTTGGGATAATGAGCCAAATTAGTTTCTTGCCACAGAAGAACTGAAATGAAATATCTGCACTTTTCCAACAGGAAAGCTTACTGGGAGATAAACAAGCATGCAATTAGGAACTGCGAGCCTAATGAGCTGCATTAAAAAAAAGACAGGCCATGAAACATTGCTTTTCCACCAATCAAATCCTGCACCAATTAAACTGCAATTTAATTGGCGAACAAAATGGATATATCTTTGGTGTGCAGTACCACTTAATCCTAATGCAATTTTCCCCTCATAATATAGCAGAAAATTGTATTCATTTGGGCACATGCTTAGAAGACAAAGGATTCCATTGCTCGGTGAATGGAGAGGGTAATTTAGGGTCGCACTATAAACAAAATGGAAGTGACTTGGAGGGATGGTTTCCTGCCATGGGTTACGGAAATATGGAATACAGGAGCAAACGTATCTATTATAGCCAAGGTAATTGCATCTTTTAAAGGGGAATCAGGTGAATGTTAACAGCACTGTGGGACTGCCTTCACCATGTTAACCACAGCAATTCAATTACAAGGCCCACCATCACCTACTCAAGGAAAACTAGATATGTACAATTAATTCTGGCCTTGCCAATGATGCCCACGTCCAGAGAAGGAATTAGCCAAAAGGAGTCAGGAAGAAAGTTATTGTGTATAAGCAAAGAGCGGAGATGGAGCATCATGTCCTCAGCCTGCGCTGGAATTTTTGGTCCTTCTCTACTCAGCATTGTATCTCCCATTATTTTGTCCCAAGGGTCATCAAGAGAGAGCTTTCTTTGGCAGCTTTCTTCTCCCAGGGTAGCTCTAACTTTGCATGCAAGTTGAAAAGACGATGCTATCCCTATGTAGAGGTTGATTTGTAATGGTCATAAAATCTTTCCTTTGTGGTTTTCTCCTCGGGTGGGCCTTTGTAGAGAGGCATCGCCAAGTGCAATGGGAAGCCATGTCAGACTGAAGATCCTAAGTTTTGCTTCCTATTCTGTCCCGATCCCTTAACAATGTTGGCAATAGCAATGCTGCGACTGTGGTCAGCAAGCTTAGGTAGAGTGGAAAAAGAAGATGGGACTCCTGCTTTATTATTCAGCAAACCTGGCTTTTCCAACTGTGCATGGTTATAGACCTCTCGATGAGGCCCAGCAACTCCTTCAATTTAAATTCTCACCATTGTGTTCAGGTTCAGTTGTGTTCAGTGGCCATTCCCTTCCTGGCTCTGTAACTTCTTCCAGACCGACAGCCCTCTGCGTATACTCTGCTCCTCCTCTCGCCTCTTGCACATCCCCACCTTTCCATTGGTGGCCATGCCTTCAACTGCTCAAGCCTTAAGTTCTAGAATTCCCTCTCTAATCCACTTTATTTCTCTGTCTCTCTCTCTCTCTCAACTCCTCCTTTAAGGTGCTCTTTCGAACTTAATTCTTTGACCAAGATCCGCCCTAATATTTCCTTATACGGCTTTGTGTAAAATTTTGTTTGTAATGTTCCTGTGAAGCACCTTGAGTTATTTTACTTTGACAATATAAATGCAAGCTGTTGAGCACAGGATCAAGCTTGAATTCAGCAAGGCTCTTTGGACAGCACCTTCCAAACCCAGGACCATTACCCTCTAGATGGACAAGGGCAGCAGATAAATGGGAACACCACCACATGGAAGTTCCCCTCCAAGTCACTCACCATCCTGACTTGGAAATATGTCACCATTCCTTCACTGTCGCTGGGTCAAAATCCTAGAACTCCCTTCCTAACAGCACTGTGGATGCACCTACACCACATGGACTGTAGCGGTTCAAGAAGGCAGCTCACCACCACCTTCTCAAGGGCAATTCGGGATGGGCAATAAATGCTGGCGCAGCCAGTGAAGCCCACATCCCATGAATGAATAAAAAAAAAAGAATAGCCTGTTTGTATTTATTGTCATGGTTCCTGCGAAATGAATGGCACTTGGGGGAAGGGAAATGGAGCCTGGCGGCAGTAAGGGTTAGATAATCTGACTTACTTCGTACTGGTGTCAGCAGATATCCAGTTTTTCCTGGATCCTACAAGATGCTGCTGAATTTGTCAGCTCTGCATCTCCCTGGCACCTGCTGGTGAAATATAAAAGGGCTTGAGTGAATAAGGGTGTGTGCCACATGATGGCACTCACTAAAGCTGACATGGCAACGTACAAACAAAAATGCCTCCAACACAGCAGGTGACTGACATCCACACAACCATATTTGGTCAGGGATGAGCCAAACAAAACCCAAGATTGGAGGCCACGCAAAACACTGCTGTGCAATCTCCTCATCAAACTCTAATCTCTTCAACAGTGAGACAGAAATTCAAAACAGAGTCCAAGTTCTGTGTATGTGCAATTGAGCTGGCTGAACACTTAATTAAATTTAACGGGGTGGTTCTGGCACAGATTTGGTGGAAGCTTTCTCATTCATGTCCAATAGCTAAGATAATAATTTCCTCCTTTCTATTTTTTCTGTGCTGCAGTTGATCATTCTGATGTCTTATTGAACCATAAGGGATGGTCCTCTGGTTTTCTATTAATAAAATCCTTCCAGAGAATTAAGTTGCTTCTGAAAGAAGATCCCTACCAATCAGTCTAATAACTCTTCAACAATGCAAGGCAATGTTCAAAATACCTTTGAATGGTTAAAGATCATAAAGTCGATGGGACATTTATGGTAGCGTGCAAATTGTGACAACTCATTACTCGGTTGCTGTGAATCCTCATTATTGCTAAGGGCACTTGGAAGATGTCATCTGCTGTGTGCATGTTTCTCAATTTGTGAGCCTGAAGTTGGAGACTGCATCCACAGGCATTAGCACGCATGTTATATTGCCCTAATGAAGCACCACAACTCAAAGCTCCTCAAAGGACATTTTGTACTGTAATAGCTGCCTCAGCACTTTGTTATACACCTTGTCAAAGACAGTGTGCACAGGCTAAATGTGAGGTGGTTTCTGTGCTGTAGCCTCATGCACAATTAAACTCGGCTTTACATTCGGCCAAATCTTTGCAGCTATCAGATGGAGAGAGTTTTCCTCTCCTTCTCAACCAAAGCCTCTGAACGCACCTCTCCCACCTCGACTTTACAATTTCTTCACCTCCGCCTGCCCCACGGTCACTACTTAATCTAAGGTTCACATCATCAGGTGACTGAAGAGAGAAATGAACATCATCAAATTTCCCGTGGTGTTAAGCATATTAAAATCAGAGGATGTGCTTTTTCCTAATGACAGCCAGGTTCCATCATCGAGAATGCAAAGGCACAAGAAATAAGAGCAGGAGTGGACCATGCAGCCCATTGGCCCTGCCCTGCCATTCAGTATGATCATGGCTGATCTTGGGCTTCAACCCAAGTTCCTGCCCGTTCCCCATTTCCCTTCATTCCCCAAGAGGCCAAAAATCTGTTGATCCCAGCCTTAAAATGTATTCAACAATGACGCATCCCCAACACTCTGGGGTTGAAAATTCCAAAGATTCACAACCCTCTGAGTGAAACCATGGCTCAGTGGAATGCACTCCCTTCTCTGAGTCACAGAGTTGAGCAAAAAATCTCGACCAACCCTCTAGGTGGTGCACTGTCCCAGTGCTGCACTGCCGGAGGTGCCGCGTTTTGGATGAGATGTTAAACCGAGCTCGTGTCTGCCCTCTCAGGTGAATGTAGAAGATCTTGTTTATTCATGGGATGTGAGCGTTGCTGGCTGGGCCATCATTTATTACCCATCCCTAGTTTCCATTGAGAAAGTGGTGGTAAGCTGCCTTCTTGAACCGTGGCAGTCTATGTGGTGTAGGCACACCCACAGTGCTGTTGCAGAGTGAGTTCTTGATTTTGATCCAGCGACAGTGAAGGAATGGCAATATACTTCCAAGTCAGGATGATGAGTGGCTTGGGGGGAATCTTCTAGGTGGTGGTGTTTCCATCTATCTGCTGCCCTTGTCCTTCTAGATGGTGGTGGTCATGGGTTTGGAAGGTGCTGTTGAAGGAGACTTGGTGAGCTCCTGCAGTGCATCTTGTTGATGGTACACACTGCTGCCACTGTGTGTTGGTGGTGGAGGGAGTGAATGTTTGTCAATGGAGTGCCAATCAAGCAGGCTGCTTTGTCCTGGATGGTGTCAAGCTTCTTGAGTATTGTTGGAGCTGCGCTCATCCAGGCAAGTGAAGAGTATTCCATCACACTCCTGACTTGTGCCTTGTAGATGGTGGACAGGCTTTGGGGAGCTGAGTTACTCGCTGCAGGATTCCTAGCCTCTGAACTGCTCTTGTAGCCACAGCATTTATATGGCTAGTCCCGTTCAGTTTCTGGTCAATGATTACCCCCAGGATGTTGATAAGGGAGCATTATTTCCCATGGCATTATTTCGAAGAAGAACAAGAGAGTTATCCATGGTGGCCTGTTTGTGGGAGCTTCCTGTGCACAGATTGGCTGCTGCATTTTGATACATTACAACAGTGAATGCACTTCACAAGTACTTCATTAGCTGCAAAGTACCTTGGGACATCCTGAGGTACGGAAAGGTGCTATATAAATGCAATCTTCCCTTTTTTTTTGTTTATAAGGCACAATGTGTTAAATAGTAGTATTGAGGCTTTGATGACCCATTTCCAACAGACAAAAAGAAATTGCCTTGTGCAAAGCTGACCACTGCTCAAGTGGAGTAGCACTCATTGTGGACTATCCCTTTTAGGTCACAACTTGCACTTTCCACTGGTGGAACTCTACAAATGGGCGCATCCTCGGGTCAACAAGGGGCAAATTAATGTTGCCGGGGGAAACTAAAGGTTGTTCAGTCATCAACTGGTGCCAAAGATATATATGATTCAATCAGGTAAAAAAAAACTCACCTCTGCCAGTCAGGAAAATATTGGCAACAATACTTGTAACTATTTTAACATGTCTAGGTCCAGTCCATTATTCATCTCTCCCCACCTCCACACCATTGTGTTGATCAAATGCACGTTGAAAAAAAAAAGTGAAGGACCAGAAGGAAAGTGTGAATCTGTCAGGGAGCACAATTGTTCCTCAGCTGTCACTCCATAAATGTTTTCAGTCACCATGTGTCACCGTGTGATGTGCGTTGTAGTCCAATTTGTGGTGCAGTCTCTTCATCTTTTAAACAAAGCGAAGCTACTGGGCAGCAAGTAGTGCTTTAATCTCACCACCAGGTCAGAGGGCAGAGGCAATTTATGCAATTGACCCTCCCCTGACAGGTGCTGGTTAGAACAAGCACACTCACACTCTGATCTTTCGTCATTCTGTCTTTTAAATCATTCTTTAAATTAATGAGTGATACTAAGAGATTTTTTTTTTTTCTTAATTTAACTCTTGCCAATTACACTGAAGCACTCTTTTCTTGTAAAGGGATTAATCTTTTAGGAAAGAGACAAATTACTAGCCATTTGAACCAATTTATGCTAGGATCCTGGGAACGGTGTCAGAGACAAATAATTATTGTGAGTTCAGTGAAGACAGCCTGTGCCCCCTGCTCTGCAGGATACCATTATAATTTGCTTGGTAGTCTTAATGGGAAACACCTGAGGTTACAAGCTGCTTAACAGAGATCGGCATGGCTAAATCTGAAATGCGAGAATTCCCGCTGCGAAATTAAAGAAAGCCCCCCCCCTGCTTAGATGAAATGGAACATAAACGCAAAGATGCACAGAGAGGACAGGCACGCTCCGTTCGACTGACACAATTATTTGCCTAAACGCTGTAAATTGTCCACTAGAAAAGCGCGATGAAATGCAGATAATTGGGGGGAAAATAAACAGGTGATGGCTGATACCGCAGCCTGCTGTTCACGGACACATTGCTCATTAGTCTGCACATCCTGCGCATGAATTACTAATGCATGGCATTATGCCAACCAGCCACTTCCCCGGTCATCCTTTAGCGATCAGCCTGCAGCCGCAACACCGTGGCACTTTTTGTGCGATTGGCATTGCAGATTAAGCCGAATGGCATGGAAGACGTTGGTGGGGGGTGGGGCACGAGACATCTGCACCGGTGCCCGCAAAAGGTCCAAAAGCAGATGACAAAACTTTGTTTAAGCTGTCCCTTGCAGGAAATGAATTGAAGAGAGACGTTTGCGTTCACTTTAGGAGCAACCAATTTACTGGAGCGATTTCTCAAGCCTGTAATCATTTTTTTTTTTGGGTTCAGATGGTGCTCCGATACACTTGAGCACTGCCTTATACTCAATGGTACGTATCCCTGATTAGATTTCAGCCTTATAATTAGTCCAGATGTCCAACAGTCTCCGTTCTTATTAAAATAAATAAAATGAGTTTATTCCAATAAAGATCGACTTGTTAAAAATTGGCTCTCGGGCTGTGGGTCACCATACATTGTCCATTCCTAGATGTCCTGAAAAGATGGGTCCAACTGACTGAATTGTTGGGAACCGTTTGATGCAACTGAGTGGCTTGCTAGGCCACTTCAGAGGGCAGTTAAGAATCAAACAGGATGGTAATGGAGTGAAGCACAGACCTGATAAGGACGGCAAGTTTCTTCCCTTGAAAGACGTTATTGGGACAATTGGGTTTTCACAACAAACCAGCAGCTTCATTTACTGAGACCAGTTTTTATTTTATTTCCAATTATTCTCTTATTTCATTCTAGGAAACAGAATTCAAAGCTATCATGGTGGGACTTGTACTCACTTTCTCTGGATTATTAATCCAGTAATTTAATCACAACACTGTCATATCCCATTTTACAGTGCATTTTATCTAGTGTTGACTGCCACCTTGACTGTATTGTCAATAAGCTACGATTACGCACACTTTAAAGTTCCTGAACGGAATGGGCCTATACTTTTCTCTGCTCCAACCCATCCTACCCACAAACACCTCCATCGCCCCCAAAACCAATCCTAATTTATCCCCCCAATCCTCCTTTTCCCTGGGTCACTGAAGTCAACCAAATAACAATGAGGCACCACCCCGCACCACCACCCACCACCCCCAACAACAACCCCTCCCCCACTAATCCTTGTTCTGACAGGCCTGGTGAGAATGTGTTTATTTGAAGAGATGGGGCAGTTGACATTTCAGAATGGTTATGTAATGTGACAGCAGCAATGCTAATTTTAAACATCATTATTATCTCTGACCGCAGTTATGCTGTCACTGTCTTAGATCGGTAGCTGCAAACGCTTTATATTGCCTGGCTGGGAATCAGACTCCTGAGTCAAAAAGGACAGCTCTGCAGTTAAGCAGACATTTGTTCAGTTTTTAAGGGTTCAGAAGGTCCGACGGATGTCCCCTTGTCCAGGTATTTCGTTATACTTCATTGGCTGTAAAGTGCTTTGGGACATCAAAGTTGTGAAAATGCTGCATAAATGCAAGATCTTAACCTACGGGGAAACTATAGCTAACATTTCTTGGTGCAGGCCTTTCATCATCAAGGTGTAGGCAACAAGCGCTGGCCTCGCTCGCGATGCCCACATCCTGTGAAAGCTACCCAGCTGCCACCCTGCTCACCTGCTTCCATTCCCTTTTCCCTGACAGCCTTCTGCTCGCAACCCCTCCCCCCCACCGCCCACCCTCCCCCACCAACCTGCTATGGTAACATGGCGTCTCTGTACCTGTGTTGCAGCAGCTTCAATAACCAGCATAAAATTGACTTGAGTGTTGAATTAGACTGAGATCTGCTGCTAGAAGTGAATCTCAGCAAGTAAATCACAAGTGTACACAAGTGCTCAACCAGAGCAGGGATACTTAAATTATGCTTTATTACACACTTAGTGATGGTGATTCAAGTCCAGGTACTATTAAAAGCTATTTTTTGAGGTTCCAACATCGGCATATATCCTTGCGAGATGAAGATGGACCTATAATATTAAACTCCTATTTCTTTGATCCATTCTCGACACTTGTTGGCAGTAGAGTGTTGTTAAATTATCCTTTAAATTTTATTTATACTTTTACAGTCTGTGCTCCAATGATCTTTTCTCTCTTGCTCTATCTAATATGCAGTCCTACGTGTTCTTTCTCCTCTCTACATCCCCACTCTGTTGAAATCAAGCATTAAGGAATGCTATCTGACTCAAACTCATTCTTCCCCCCAAGCAATAATAATCTCTACACCTTTAAGGCAGAAAGCCCCAAAGTGCTTCATGAGGAATAATCGGAAGAAAGAAAGACTTGCAATTACTCCTCTCCTTTCACAACCTCAGGCACTTCATGGCAAAGTGTTGTCACTTTGCAGGTAATGCAGGAACTGTGACAGAAAATTTGCACATCAGAAGGTCCCATGAAGTAATCCATTTCACTGATGTTGGTCGAGGAATAAATATTGGCCAGGGAGATCAGATCTTCCCTGCTCTTCTTTGAATAGTGACACAGGAGCTCTTGATGTTCACCCAAAGGGGCAAAGAGGCCTTGATTTCACGTTTCATCTGAAACCTCTGACAGTGTAGCACTACCCCCTCACCCCCCCATACTGGAATATTAGCTTTGCTCTTTGTGCTTGAGTTCCAGGAGTGGAACTTAAACCCAGGGCCTTCTTACTCAGAGGTGAGAGTGCCACCCACTGAGCCATGGCGAACACGTCAAGAAAATAGATGCCAAGCTAAAGACAGGGGTTCTGGGAGGGACATAACCAAAAGCTTGATCTAAAAGTTTGGATTTTAAGGAAGCTCTTACAGGAGGAGAGGGAGGTGGAGAGCTGGCAGAGTTTAGGGTGGGAATTCGAGATGGCAGCTGAAAGCACCATTGCTACAGTGGGCCTCGGGCAAGACAACAGTCAGAGGAATGGAGATGAAAATAGAAAATGCTTGAAATACTCAGCAGGTCTGTGGAGGGAGAAACAGAGTCAACGTTTCAGATCAATGACCCCTCGTTAGTGATATCAGCATTTTCTGTTTTTATTTCAAATTTCCACCATTCACATCACTTGCTTTGCTTCCAGAGGAGTGTCGGGGGTTACAGAGATAATAAGGGGTGAGGTCACAAAGGCATTCTTTTAAGAATAAGTAACTCCTCCCATTCCTCCGTCCTTCCTACATCCGGTGACTTTTCAAAACCAGGTGCAGCATCATGAAAGTCCAAGTCTTGTCCGATCATATCTGGTTCTTTCTCAGTACGCGCTGTTTCCTTCGCCAAGTGCCCCATGTTTTAACCGTCGGCCGCGATGGTGGGCTTTCATGCCGCATTGACCCAAACCCGCCGCATTATTTATCCATTCCCGGAGAACACGCCATTTCCATGGCGGGTGGGCTCTCATTCACCCGCCACGCCATCACCTCGCCGCTTCATCATGCCGGACACAATATTTAAAGTCCAGCCACACACACACACATCTCAGTCCTTCCAGCCCACGGCTACTGCAGGTGAGATGTCCACAAAAGGCATAAAGACTTCAGTTCCCAGGTTCAATGACACGTCACTGGAATGCCATTTGGACACTGTGAAGGCTCACTGTGATACCCTCTACCCCAGCTCTGGCCGGAGAATGAGCAGCAGCATCACCAATCCAGCATGGCAGGCGGTGGCAGTGGTGGTCAGTGCCAATGCTGCACAGAAGAAGTTGGCCATCCAATGCAGATAGAGGATGGATGATCTCATCCGTGCAACCAGGGTATGGTAACAATCTCATCACACTAAACTCTCACACTCAAGCCCGTCACACATTCACTGGCATCTCACTCACTGCCAGCTCAAGGGGCATCACCACCCATTCTCTCACACATACTTCCTCACATGTCCACCTGGCTTCATCCCCTCTGGAGACTGCCTCCTCAGCCCTCACCATCTCGAGGCCACTTGCACAGATCAACATGTGCCCTGCACACACACCCTGGGATACCCTCCTTCCCCAGTACAGCTCTCGCCCTGCAGCCTCTTCCCTTGACTGAGGCCACTTCCCCCCCTTTCCCAAGCAAGACCTTGCCCTGCAGCCATTGAAAAGCCAAACACATATGGTTGATCTGGTAGGTAAAGACCTACCATGAGCCCCCCACTAAAAGTGATGTGGTGCTGTCTGTGAAGCCTGGCGCTGATGACTGTGAGTGCTGCCCGAAGCAAGGTAGGCAAACAAACCTCGAAGTCCTGAGCAAAGTGCAGCCTGCCAAGTGTACGTCACTTTATGTGCTGCTGTGAAACACGTCGGCGCGTTTTCCCACTGATGTGGGCGGATGATCCAGTGCAGGGGTGGGCGGGGGTGACGATTCCGGTGGGCAGGCTTAATAATGATGTATTACAATGAGGTTCCCGACATCCGATGGCTGGAAGGGCAGCCCGCCATTGGCGGGCTGAGCAGTCAATCGCAAACTGGTTTCACGCCGTTGTGAAACCAATTGCGCCTTATTGTCCGCTCACATCATTCTGTTGCCGGGCACAGAAAATCCTGCCCAGTTTCATTAATAAATCAAATAGATGCCAAGCTAAACCCACTGTTCCTGGATAGACAAGGGCAGCAGGTGCATGAGAGAGCAACTCCTGAAATTTCCCCTCCAAAGCCACACACCACCCTGATTTGGAACTAGAACAGTACTGCGGGTGCATGTTTAAAAATTATTTTGCGGGAGGTGGGCGTCACTGACTAGGCCAGCATTTATTGTCCATCCTTGATTGCTCTTCAGAAGGTGGTGGTGGTGAGCTGCCTATACCGCAGGGACTGCAGTGGTTCAAGGAGGCAGCTCACCACCACCTTCTCAAGGGCAACTAGGGATGGGCAATAAATCCTGGCCTAGCCACCAACGCCCACATACCAAGAATGAAAGAAATCTCGCCCCATTGACCTAGGCGAGAGAGGAATAACTCTATGCTATAAATACAAGAAGATATGCCTCGTTTAATCCAAGATTGTGGCTTAGTCAGCTGATTTCTAACTGGAGAAGCAGTTGGGGCACTCTGTGTCTCTATAAGGAGGGTGAGGGAAAAAACAAATAAACTTAAAGCAGGGGCCAGGATTCTTGTTTTCTGTCACTATCCAGTTACCTCTCCCCATCCTCCCATTGGGGTCAGGCGAGTCCACTGCCAGATCAGCTGAGATGCCCTACTTGAACGAACAGCCCTGGCAGTGTTTTCTGGGCAGGCTCATCCACAAAGAGGAAGGCCGTTGGCTGAGATGCTGAGGCTGTGGAGACTGGCAGGAACCTGCAAACAACCGGCACACTCTGGAGATTAGAAATGCAATCTGACTGCCTGTTTCTATCACTAATCTACATTATGTTTCTGTCATAAACAATAAGAGCTGAGATAGATAGATAGAGAGAGAGAGAGAGAGGAAATAATTGTTTTCTAAATATGGTATCATGCCGTCAAAATGAAAAGTTTACAGCAACTGTGAGCGCAAGATTTTGATGCATCAATAGCCCCAGTGAAATGATACACTCATAATAAGAGGAACAAATGACTTATTATAGTGATGGTACTTCTCACCAACAGTGAACAAGCTTAACAGTAAGTTGAAATGCCCTAAGTGATTGTACATACAGTTGCTAACAGCAGGATGATATTAATCAATGATTGTAAGGTGCAATGTAGTTTAGCTTACGTGTGCCATTCCCACTGAGATCCATCATTTTTACAGCCTCTCATAAACATGACAATAGCATCAAAGGAAGCAAGGTCCTTATTTCCCTTCACCAGCCTATACAGCAGGAGTGACAAACTCAGCCTACTTGTGAAGAGAGAGCTGGCACTGCTCTTTCACGTGCAGTACAGCTACCTCCACGGCACTAGGTGAGTGAAATCATTGCAGTCCTG
Source organism: Cetorhinus maximus (assembly GCF_964194155.1). Lineage (NCBI taxonomy): Eukaryota > Metazoa > Chordata > Chondrichthyes > Lamniformes > Cetorhinidae > Cetorhinus > Cetorhinus maximus. Next base: position 9,892,369 of record NC_135895.1, read on the forward strand.
AGGGAGCGGGCTTCAAGGCGAGACCAAGAAGGATTTTAGACTCAATGCTTTCCCACCTATGGGGAATCCTCCCGAAGGTGGGTCAGCACCAGCAGAGGTTAGGCCGTAAGACCATAAGACATAGGAGCAGAAATTAGGCCATTCGGCCCATCGAGTCTGCTCCGCCATTCAATCATGGCTGATAAGTTTCTCAACCCCATTCTCCCGCCTTCTCCCCGTAACCTTTGATCTCCTTACCAATCAAGAACCTATCTATCTCGGTCTTAAATACACTCAATGACCTGGCCTCCACAGCCTTCTGTGGCAATGAATTCCATAGATTCACCACTCTCTGGCTAAAGAAGTTTCTCCTCATCTCTGTTCTAAAAGGTCTTCCCCTTACTCTGAGGCTGTGCCCTCGGGTCCTAGTCTCTCCTACTAATGGAAACATCTTCCCCACGTCCACTCTATCCAGGCCTTTCAGTATTCTGTAAGTTTCAATCAGATCCCCCCTCATCCTTCTAAACTCCATCGAGTATAGACCCAGAGTCCTCAAACGTTCCTCATATGTTAAGCCTTTCATTCCTGGGATCGTTCTCGTGAACCTCCTCTGGACCCTCTCCAGGGCCAGCACATCCTTCCTGCCGGGTTGCATGCCTGGCAGCAGCGGGTAGCCAATCTGCTTCATTAAGTGGCCATTTGTGGGCTGATTGGGCACAATGCCAGGATCTTCCTGGTAGCAAAGGGGCCCTTTGCCCACCCCACCCTCCAACCCCCCATCCCTGCCAATGAAGGCCACGCCTGCAGTTACTTGGTTTTCTGGCAGCTGCCCTGGGGAACCTGCATGGCCTCCTGTTGCTACTCCCCCACAACCCCCCTACAACCCACACCTCACCCCCAACCGGAGCAGCATTGATCAGAGGGCCACAGCTGTAGCCGCTGGTCATTCTGTGGAGGAGATGTTCCCCTCTGCAAGGGTGGACTGGCAGCTGTGGCCAAAGTTTGTTTTATTAAAGTTCTAACCTCTTCAGACAGCACCTCCAGATGGAGGTGCCCTTGTGCACCTCCCCTGACAGGGGTAACACACATCACTGGCAGTGGGGCTGCTTTTCTTCCAAGGCTATTAATTGGTGGCCTCTGCGAAGATCTCACCCTGACAGTTGTGATTAGACTCATATACTTACCTTTAGAGGTTGGGAACTCAGCTCCTGACGGGTATTGGGCCTTTTGTGCAGGCACCGACCGGGAAATGGCCTCACATGCACAGTTAGCGTTTTTAACCTTCTTCAGGCCTGGAGCCAGCCCTGCAGGCCCTGCGCAGAAGGAAAGGAAGGAAAGTGAAACGGCATGAAAAAAGCAGGTCAGGTGACCTAAACGGGAGTGCCATTCCCAGTGAGATGTCCCAGTGAGCAGGACACAGGGAAGGGGATAGGAAAAGGCCTCAGAAAAATGTCCCAAGCAGGGACAAAGACGGGGATGAGAAAGAGGTCCCAGAAGCCAAGGTGAAAGAAAGGAACAGAGCAATAGGCTCCGAGATAAAGAAAGGGCTGTGGGGAGCAGACTTGAAGCAAAGTGGACTTGAGAGAGTGGTTCTCTGCTTGGCACAGCCAGGGATCTGAAATTGTGCTTGGAAGGTGATGTTTGAGTATACGCAGAGATCCAGGATAAAACATTTGACAAGGTCCCACATGGCAGACTGGTCAGAAAAGTGAGATCCCATGGGATACAGGGGAAGGTGGCAAGTTGGATCCAAAATTGACTCAACGACAGGAAACAAAAGGTAACGGTCGATTGATATTTTTTCGAATGCAAAGCGATTTCCAGTGGTTTTCCACAGGGCACAGTGTTGGGGTCCTTGCTGATGTATATATTAATGATCTGGACTTAAATGTGGGAGGCATGATTGAGAAATTTGCAGATGACACAAAAATTGGCCGTGTTGTTGATAGTGAAGAGGATAGCTGTTGTCTCCAGAAAGATATCAATGGTTTGGTTTAGTGGGAAGACAAGTGGCAAACGGAAGTCAATCTTGAAAAGTGTGAGGTAATGCATTTGAGGAGGGCAAACAAAGCAAGGTAATACTCAATAATAAATATTGAGAGAGGTTGTGGAAGTGAAAGACCTTGTCATCAAGTCCCTGAAGGTAGCAGGAAAGGTGGATAATGTGGTAAAGAAAACATATGGAATGCTTTCCTTTATTGGATGAGGTATTGAATACAAAAGCAGGGATGTAATGATGCAACTGTATAAAACATTAGTTAGGCTACAGCTGGAACTTTGTACACAGTTCTGGTCGCCACATTAAGGGAAGGACATAATTGGTCTGGAGAGAGTACCGAGGAGATTTACAAGAACGTTGCCAGGCTTGAAAATTGCAGCTATGACGAGAGATTTGATAGGCTAAGGTTATTTTCCTTAGAACAGAGGAGGTTAAGGGGTGACCTAATTGAGATGTAAAAAATTATGATGGGCCTAGATAGGGGAAACAGGACCCCTAGCTGAGGGGTCAGTTACCAGGGGGCATAGATTTAAGGTGATTGGTAGAAGGATTAGATGGGACAGGAGGAAAAACCTTTTCACCCAGAAGGTGGTGGACATTTGGAATTCACTGCCTAAGTTGGTGGTTGAGGCTGAAATGCTCAACTCATTTAAAAGGTACCTGGATCTGTACCTGAAGTGTTGTAACCTGCAAGGTTACGGACCAGGGGCTGGAAAGTGGGATTAAAATGAGCGGCTAGTTTCCTTTTACTGTTTTTTTGGCCAGCGCAGGCACAAAGGGCTGAATGGCCTTTTTCTGCACCATAGCTTTTCTATGGTTCTATGGGATCTTAGATGGAGAGATTGAAACCCTGGAGGTGGATCCTTGTTGAAGCCATCCAAGCGGGAGTGATGTTTGGACAGAATTGTTGAGAAATCGATGAAATCTGCTTTAGTCGCATCTGTCATTCACTTTGGAGTGTGGTGTGTCTGACTACAGTTCACCTGTTAATTCACATGTGCCTCGCACATACCCTGAACACTAGGGTATAAGGTATATATTGTAAATTGTTTTATATTTCTGAATTTGTATGTACCTGTAAAGATATTTCTGGGGTAAGAGGAATAGTGTGAGTTTGAATCATTTACTCGTGTTTGTATTGAGATCTTTCCAAACTTTTAGTCTGGTGTAATTATAGTTCATTTTCTTGTTTGATAAATGTTTTGTTCTTTGTGTTAAAAGTTCATCAGCGGACTCCTATGAATTTGTTCAGTAACTTACCTCCACAGTTTCTAAATAAAGCAAAGTTAGGATCTGTCAAGCCAAGCTTAAATCTGGGGGTTGACTTGTCCAGTACTAACATCAGCTGGGATCGTACCACAGTCAGAGACGGGTCAGCACTTGGACATGACCCCAAGTCACATTCATGATTCACAGAAGGGTTCTGCTTGGCATCAGAGGTTGACAAAGAGGTCAATCAAAGGTGTGATTAATGTTGTTCACTCTGCGTCTGTGTAAACCACATGACAAACGTTTGCCCTGACTTTTATATGGTTACCTAGAACTGATTTGTTCCTCTTTTAAAAAAAATAATAAAATGACTGTTGCCCCTCTCCTAAAAAAAACTCATGAATAATATTATAAGATTTTTTTAAATTATGAAGGGGTTTGGTAGGGTAGACATAATGGAAGATGCTTCCGCTTGTTGGGAAGTCCAAGGCCAGTGGACAGAATACAAAATTGACACCAATGATTTGAGTAGAGAATTTAGTAGAAACTTCTTCATTCAGAGACTGGTTAGTTAAGGTGGATAGCAGAGATGCATTTAAGGAGAAATTGGATAAGTGCATGAAGGAGAAAGAAACATGCTGATGGCGCTAGATGAAGTACGATGTGAGGAGGCATGTATGGTGCATAAACATCGGCTCAGACTAATTTGGCCAAATGGCCTGTTCGTCTGCTGTACACTTTGTGTAATTGTATTCATTGTTAACAAAACACATTTTTCCCTCCCTCCCATGCTAGAAGCTGGAGTGATTTCAGAAGCGAGCAGAAAATCTCAGGAGCGCCGAAAGTGGGCAACAGCATGGCAGATGCGGTTTAATACCATGAGGCACAAGATAAGAGACAAAATTCTAACATTTCTAAAGCACCTTTTACAGCCTCAGGATGTCCTACAGCACATTACAGTCAGTGAAGTGTAGTGTGTAATGAGGCAGGTTAATTAGTAATCTCATACTAAAAGATCCACTGGGAACTATTGATCATAATACAATTGATTTCCTTGTTAATTTTGGAAGTGACATACTCCGATCGCAATCACGAATCTTAAACTTAAACAAAGCTAATTAGATTGGTGTGGGGGAGAACTGGTTCAGGTTGATTGGGCAAAGAGCCTAAAATATATGGTGGTAAATAAATATGGGAAACATTTAAAGAAAACATTCAAAATGTTCAACAAAAATACATCTCATTGAAAAACAATAGCTGAGCAAGAACTATTCAACCGTGGCTTACTGAAGTTAAGGATAGTATTAACTTAAAAGAAGAGGCTTATAATGTTTCAAGTCTGTGGCTTGGGAGAAATCAGTAAAGAGCCACCAAAAAGTTAATAAAAGTGGGAAAAAAAATGAATACAAGAGTAAACTAGCCAGTAATATAAAAATAGATTGCAAGGACTTTACAAGCATATAAAAAAGGGAGTGGCTAAAGTTAAAAAAATGTTTCTTAGAAGCGGAGAAAGGAGAAATTATTATGGAGATTGAAGAACTGGCAGAGACATTGAGCAAATATTTAGTGTTTGCTTTCACAGTAGATGGCACAAGTCGCATATCAGAAATAGATGGTAACCTAGGTGCCAAAAGGAGTGAGGAATTTAAGGTAATTTATATTGGCAGAGAAATAATACTGGCAAAACTTAAGGTATTAAAATCCAGCAAATCCCCAGGACCTGATGGCCTACATCCTAGGGAATTAAAAGAGATAGCTGCAGAGATAGTGGGTGCTCTATTGATGATTTTCCAAAGTTTACTAAATTCTTGACCGGACTCAGCAGGTTGGAAGTTAGCAAATGTAACACTGCTATTCAAGAAAGGGAGGAGAGAGTGAAGGCAGGGAACTACAGGCCAGTTGGCCTGACATCAGTTGTCAGGAAATTGCTGGAATCTATTATTAAGGAAATCTTAACAATGTACTAGGAAATTATGGTATGATCAGATAAAGTCAACATGGTTTCATGAAAGGGAAATTGTGTATGACAAATTTATTGAAGGTTTTTAAGGATGTAGGATAGAAGGGTAGTTAAAGAGGAACCAGTAGATGTAGTATACTTGGATTTCTGAAAGGCAATCGATAAGGTACCGCACAAATAATAAATAGGCAAGATAAGGTCTCATGGAACAAAAATAAAAATAGCTGGAAAAACTCAGCAGGTCTGACAGCATCTGCGGAGAGGAATATAGTTAACGTTTCGAGTCCATATGACTCTTCATCAGAACTGAGGGAATATAGAAATGAGGTGAAATATAAGCTGGTTGAGGGGGGGTGGGACAGGTAGAACTGGGTGGAGGGCCAGTGATAGGTGGAGGCAAAGGAGAGATTGCCAAAGATGTCATAGACAAAAGGACAAAGGGGTGTTAACGGTGATGATATTAGCTAAGAAATGTGCTAATGGTGACATTAAGGGTAGAAAGCAGGATGAGCAAGTAACAGATGGCCCTAGTTGGGGTGAGGTGGGGGGAAGGGATCGAAATAGGCTAAAAGGTGGAGATGAAACAATGGATGGAAATACATTTAAAAATAATGGAAATAGATGGGAAAAGAAAAATATATTTAAAAAATATAAATAATTGGAAAAAGGGAGATCAGAAAGGGCGTGAGGATGGAGGGGAGAGTTCATGATCTGACGTTCTTGAACTCAATGTTAAGTCCGGCAGTCAGAAGATGAGATGCTGTTCCTCCAGTTTGCGTTGAGCTTCACTGGAACATTGCAGCAGGCCAAGGACAGACATGTGGGTATGAGAGCAGGGTGGAGTGTTGAAATGGCAAGTGACAGGGAGGTCTGGGTCATGCTTGCGGACAGACCGAAGGTGTTCCGCAAAGCAGTCACCCAGTCTGCGTTTGGTCTCTCCAATGTAGAGGAGACTGCATTGGGAGCAGCGAATGCAGTAGACTAAATTGAGGGAAGTGCAAGTGAAATGCTGCTTCACTTAAAAGGTGTGTTTGGGCCCTTGGACGGTGAGGAGGGGGGAAGTAAAAGGGCAGGTGTTGCACCTTCTGTGGTTGCATGGGAAGGTGCCGTGGGAGGGGGTTGAGGTGGAGGGGGTGATGGAGGAGTGGACCAGGGTGTCCCGGAGGGAACGATCCCTGCGGAATGCCACCAGAGGGGGTGAAGGGAAAATGTGTTTGGTGGTGGCATCATGCTGGAGTTGGCGGAAATGGCGGAGGATGATCCTTTGAATGCGGAGGCTGGTGGGGTAATAAGTGAGGACAAGGGGGACCCTATCATGGTTCTAGGAGGGAGAGGAAGGTGTGAGGGCAGGTGCGCGGGAGATGGGCCGGACACGGTTGAGGGCCCTGTCAACCACCGTGGGTGGAAAACCTCGGTTATGGAAGAAGGAAGACATGTCAGAGGAACTGTTTTTGAAAGTGGCATCATCAGAACAGATGCGACGGAGGCGAAGGAACTAAGAGAATGGGATGGAGTCCTTACAGGAAGCGGGGTGTGAGGAGTTGTAGACGAGATAGCTGTGGGAGTCGGAGGGCTTGTAATGAATATTGGTGGACAGTCTATCACCAGAAATTGAGACAGAGAGGTCAAGGAAGGGAAGGGAAATGTCAATGATGAACCACGTGAAAATGATGGAGGGGTGGAAATTGGAAGCAAATAATTAAAACTTGCTGAGGACCTGCTGAGTTTTTCCCAGCTATTTTTATTTTTGTTTCAGATTTCCAGCATCCGCAGTATTTTGCTTTTATCTTAAGGTCTCATGGAGTTGGGGGCAATATATTAGCATGGATAGAGGATTACTTCATGGACAGGAAACAAAAGGGAGGCATAAGTGGGGCATTTTCAAGTTGGCTAGCTGTGACTAGTCGAGTCCTTAAGGATCAGTGCTGGAGCCTCAGCTATTTACAATCTATATTCACGACTTAGGTGAAAAGACAGAGAATATATCTAAGTTTGCTAATGATACCAAACTAGGTAGGAAGGTAAGCTGTGGGGAGGACAGGGAGAGGCTGTAAAGAGATATAGACTGATTAAGTGAGTGGGCAGATAGAGGGTAGATCGAGTATAATGTGGGAAAGTGTGATGTTATTTACTTTGATTGTAAGAATAGAAAAGCTGAATATTTTTTTAAAAGACGTGAAACTTATATATGTTGTTACTCAGAGAAACTTGGGTGTGCTCGCGCAAGGAACACACAAAGTTAGCGAGCAGGTACTGCAAGTAATCAGGAAGACAAATGGCATGTTGGCCCTTATTACAAGGTGATTGGACCACAAGAATGACAGAGTCTTGCTACAGGACTTTGGTGAGACCACATCTGGAATGAATGTGAAAAACTCAGCAGGCCTGGCAACATCTGTGGAGAGAGAAACAGAGTTGACGTTTCGAGTCCGTATGACTCTTCTTCAGAGCTCTGAAGCAGTTATACGGACGCAAAACGTTAACTCTGCTTCTCTCTCCACAGATGCTGCCAGACCTACTGAGTTTTCTAGCATTTTCTGATTTTGTTTCAGCAACCACGGTATTTTGCTTTTATCTGGAATACTGTGTGCAGTTTTGATCTCCATATTTAAGGAAGGATATGCTTGTATTGGAGACAATGAAGCGAAGGTTCACTAGATTGGCCCCTTGAATGAGAGGGCTGTCCTATGACACGATGAGTAAATTGGGTTTATATTCTCTGGTGTTTAGAAGAATGAGAGGCGATCTTATTGAAACACACAATGTCAAGAAAGGAGCTCGACAGGGCAGACACTGAGAGATTGTTTCCACTGGCTGGGGAATCAAGAACATGGAGACGCATTCTCAGGATAAAGGGCCAATCATTTAGCACTGAGATGAGGAAAGATATCTTCACTCAAAGGGCCGTGAATCTTTGGGATTCTCTACCCCAGATTGTTGTGGATGCTCCACCGTTGAATAAATTTAAGGCTGGTATAGACTGATATTTGGTCTCTCGGGAAATTGAGGGATATGGGGAGCAGGCGGGAAAATGGAGTTGAAGCCCAAGATCAGCCATGATCATATGGAATGGCGGATCAGGCTCGATGAGCTGTACAGTCTTCTGCTTTTATCTCTTGTATTACTGTTGTAATGTATGATAAAATGACTTATAATGCGAGAACAGCAGATGAGTGTACAATCTAAATGTGGAAACAAGGAACATGGAGCAAGGTCAGGAAATTGGGGTTACAAAGATGGAGGAGTTGTCATAGTTAATAAAATGATGAGGTTTGGTAAGGCTCAAAGATCTCTCAGTTCTTAATCAGAGTGGGAAGTTGATTTGTGGAGTAGGTTAGTCTTTTCACCTCTGGGAGTAGACTCAAGTCCATTCTAGGTTAACAGAACTTGAGCAGGTAAGTCAAGGCTGCTACTCCAGTGCAGTACCTGGGGAGCGCTGCACTGTCGGTAGTGCAGTCTTTCAGATGAGGCGTTAAACCAGGGCCCTGTCTGCCCACTCAGGTGGATATGAAAGGCTCATGGCACTATATTGAAGGAGAGAAGATGAGTCATCCCTGATGTCCTGACCATTATTTATCCGTCAAAGAACATCATAAGAACAGATGATCTGGTATATTGCAGTTTATGGGGGTTTCTGTGCACAAATTGGCTGCCGCATTGCCTACGTTACAACAGTGGACACACTTCAAAAAAGCGTTTTTATTGGCTGTAAAGCACTTTGGGGTGTCCTGTGTTTGAGACAAATGTTGTATAAATGCAAGTCTTTATTTTTAAATGACTGTCTCCTCGGTTTACTGGCAATAATGGTTCAACGTGGAATGGGTTGAAAACAGCCAGAATTCCCGTGTGATAAATGTGACGCAGCCTTGAATCTCCTATTTTGGAGAGGTAGCCTGATGGTCAATCTGGGAAGCAATGGAGGAGGTACTCAGGCATGGTCTCGAGGACCGCTAGGCTGTGTCTGCGTACTGGGACACCTGAACGAGAGGGTTGTGCCTGGTGATGACATTGGGCATCTGAATCAGTGCCCTGCCCTGGCACTAACTTTAGTCACCATGACAAGCACACAAAAAAAAATAAACACACACACACACACACACACATACTCAAGAGCACGTGGAATATGTCTAATTTTAGTAAATGCTGAATAGAGTGGAATATTCTAATTGTACATTAGTGTGATGCAAATATGTTCCGGCAATTCTCAGAGGTTTTCAGGAGATCCTTGGTGGGTTGTCATCCATAATGCATTTACTATCTCCCGTCATTGTGCAATATGGCGGACATTTGTTTTGATATAAACAAGATAACCAGCTGATGCGGCTTTGATGTACAGCACACTATTTATGAATATCTTGCAGTTTAAGTACCGGATGTGTTCGACGCGGTAATAAAGATGCAAAGACATCAGGACAATAAATTCGAACCCTTTGTTTCAAACCCCCTGAAGAAAACTTCCACCAAATCAGAGTTGTCACAGGGATGGATGATGAAAGTTTTTTTTGTCAGGGTGTGGAATACAAATCACTTCCCCATTGCTAACACTGCTCTTTCTCCAAGATGCTGGCACATCATCAACCTTAATGATAAACGCCTTCCACAAAAGTAATTCTTAAGCCTCAGGAACAAACACCTCGGTGGTATCCTGAGAGTACGTTCCACAAACATCATCAATCTCCTTCTGTGGGTGATTCACAACCTTTCCTTGCAAACAACTCAAATAGTTCCTGATCAGGCCTTTCAGCCTCAAATCGGGACATTCCCCCCCCACCTCCACCCCCACCTTCTCAGAGTATTTCCGTAGGCATCTTTGTACACACAAGAGGAACATGTGTGTGCATAGCCAAGCACACGCATATACATAGACAAACAAATACTCAGTGTGCCAGACATACACACACCCAAATACAGAGGTCCACACAAGGCATGCAACAACAACAATAACGTGTATTTAGAGAGCACAAAACCTTCCAAGGCTTCACAGGAACAGAACAAATAACATTTGATACTCAAGGAGATATAGGACAGATGCATGATGCAGGTTTTAAGAAGCATCTTCAGAAAGGAGATGTTCAGGGAGGGAATTCCAAAGCTTCATGTTCAGGCGGTTGAAGACACAACGGCCAATTATGGCGTGAAAAAAATAAAGATCAGGGATGCACGTAAGGGCCGAATTGGAGGCGTGCAGAGATCTCAGAGGAACATTGACCTGGAGGAGGTTATGGAGACAAGGAGGGTAACGCTATGGAGGGAGTTGAAACAAGAAGAATTTTTACGAATACATATAGGGACATAAACCCACATATGCTCACAGGCATTTAGGGAGCAGGAGTATGTTGTTCAGCTCCTTAAGCCATTCAATTAGATCATGGCCGATTTCTACCTTAACTCCATTTTCCCAGCTTTATGCTATATGCATCGATACCCTTACCGAACAAAAATCTATGGCCGGAGTTTTACAGCCCCATCGCTGTGGGGATGGGACCATTAAATGCGGCCATTCTAAACTCCATTGACTTCAGAGGGAACGTAAAATCCCGCTGCGGTAAAATTCTTCCCTCTCCACCTGTCTTGAAAACTCCCAATCGTTCCAACATCCACAATTCCTTGGAGGAAGTGAGTTCTGAATTTTTACCATCCTTTCAGTGAAACACACACAAACAAACAAATGGACATACGCATGTGTACATACCAAAGCAAAAAGTGAGCACTACGCCAAAGAAGGAACATAACAAACATATGAATTAGGGGCAGGAGGAGGCCACTCGGCCCCTCGAGCCTGCACTGCCATTCAGTAAGGTCATGGCTGATCTGAATGTAACCTCAGCCCCACATTCCTGCCTGCCCCCGCTAACCTTTCACCCCTTTGTTAATCAAGAGACTATCTAGCTCTGCCTTAAAACTATTCAAAGACTCTGCTTCCACCACCCTTAGAGGAAGAGAGTTCCAAAGACTCACAACCCTCTGAGGGAAAAAAAATTCTCCTCATTTTAGTCTTGAATGAGCGACCCCTTATTTTTAAACAGTGACCCCTAGTTCTAGATTCTTTCACAAAGGGGATATTTCGGTCGGCGGGTGCGCGCGAGAGTCAGCAGTGCGCCTGTCGACAATTAAAAGGCCTATTAAGGCCCTTAAGTGGCTAAGTTGAATTTTTCACTGCCTGATCCAACCTTACGGATGGCGGGCGGGCGGCTAGGCCGGGCGACCTTTGCACTTTTTAACGAAACCTCATCCATGGATGGCCTGAGTTTTCCGACCATGAATAAAAATCACGATAACATTTTTTTAAAACTCATTTTTCACGTGTCCTTCTTCATGTGACCGAGTCACATGCGCGGGTCGATTCTTCATTTAAAAAAAGTTTTCAGCTCCCTGAGGCAACTCCATGGCCTTGAGAGGGGGCTTTCGGTGAGGGCACTGCACCCCCCACGCATGCGCGATCTTCAGCGCTTGTGCTCCTCCCGCCCCCACCCCCGGCCCTGGCAGCCCTGAGGCTCTCAGCGCGCGTTTCACGTTGGCTTGGCCGTTAATGGGCCCAGCCAGTGTGAAATCGCGATCTAGGCTCGATCGCGGGCGGCGGACTGTTTCGTGCCGCCACCCCCCTCCGAAGAGGGGAGAATCCTGCCCCGGGAATCAATGCTGTGACTACAAGCAGGTCCCAATACTGAGGAGCATGAGCTGGCGGCTAAGTCCGGGTTTGGGAGTGGCTGCATTCCAAGGGTGGTGATGAGTTGGGGGGGTGTGTTTGCCGTTTCAGGGGGAAGGGCTAAAAAGAAGGAGGGTGATTTTGGTTGCTTCCAACGGACTGAAGGGGCACCCAAAGAAAGCACTCCCCCTCCCTGCCCGCCCCCTTGCACAAAACCAGCCAGGCTTCCCATATGGCGTGGGACGCCCCTCACCAGGGGTAAAAATACTGGCGGCAGCGGGATGAGGTTGCCATTAATTGGCCACTTAAGGGCCTCAATAGGCCCAAGGGAAGTCGGGCTGTAAAATTTCAGAAAAGTGAGGGGTGGGCAGATAGGCAGCGGGAAGGCTACCCACTGGTCACCCACTGTGACACCCGCCTTTAAACCCACCGCCAGAGGAGCGCAAACTCCAGCCCACACACAAACAAATGCAGGTGCACGCGGTTGATACACAAAGAGGTAACCCCAATATACGGAATCTAAATGCACTTACGTATGTGAAGTGACATGTCTATACAGCCTTGCACAACGGGACACGCCTAGGTACATGCATGCAGGAAAAGATGCAGGCACGTACACAAACGCACAGTCGTGCACACACTGCACACTTGGAGATGCACTTGGAAGGCTGTTATCTACGGACAAGGAGCTGGAAGGTGGGATTATGCCAGATAGCTGTTTATCGGCCAGCAGAGACATGATGAGCCGAATGGCCTCCTCCGCTCTGTAAATTTACATGATTTCTATGGTTCTATGACAGACAAAGGAACATAGCAACATGGGTCTTGCATTGTCACGTACTCTCACCCATCAGAAAGGGCAGCAAAAAAAAAGGAGAATTGCAATCCAATCACCATTTTTACAGTTACCATTTTGTTTCTTTTTGCTGTACAAGGAACAGCTGGGTTTACTTAGTTAGTTTCCTGTTTAGGCTAAAATTCAAACAAGCAGATGTGCGCTCATTATTAATTATCCCTAATTTGCAATCGGAATCTAACGGAGAAAGTGAACCATGAGTGTGACCGCAGCAAGTCAGTCCGAAATTGATCACGCTCCATGCTGCAAGATCCAGGTGAAGCCACGATTGGCCGGTTCTGTAGCTGGCGGCCCATTCAGAGGCCGAGGGGTACACACCAGGAGGGGCTCTGTATAGGGTAATATACCTGGGGTACAGGTCTCCACCTAAACACCAGGAAAACAATGCACTATAAAACTTTTGTAGCATTTATTGACTCAATTGTAAAATTCAAAAAAAAAACCTACTATGAAGAACTCTGCTTTTAATTATACAAGATCACACCTCCGTGAGATATCTTCACACACCATACTAGGTGCTAGATAAAAGCAAGCTTTTGTTAACGATTTTTAAAAAAATAATTACTTGATAAGCAAAATATTTTTGTTCAACTTGCATTCAATTGAAATGTCCGCTGATTTTTGATACTGCCCAATTCAGAATCTCTTCAAGTCGACTGTTACAAACCCCTTTTCCCAGACTTTCTGATCTAATTGTCAATCAACACGCTTTTATAGTAAGCGCCACTTCCTCTAATCCTCACAGTTTGTACACTGTGGGGGAAGAAGTACACAAAAGACATACTCAATCATTTTGTCAGGAAGGCTTCTTAACAGATTACACTCCCACCCCAACAACACCTCACTCAAATGAAAAGACCATAACAGTTTACTTGCTTTAACATACGCCCCCTCCTCCAGGCACCAGGCCCCAGGAGGGCATTGGCAAGCATGGACTTCCATTGGATTGGCTCATGATTATACTGGGCGAAGTACTGCAGTGGTTCTCCATTACCTTCTGCAGTATCACTGACCAGGAAGCTCTTCCACTCTTACTGCCTGCCATCAGGCATATTGGAAAGATTTACAGGCTGATAATCAACCTGCCTGGTCTGATTATGAATGCATCTTCCATGGCCATCAAGCCCTGAAGTGGGATTTGAACACAGAGCTACTGGCCTAAAGGCTAGGACACTACCCACTGTGACACAGGACCTCCTTCCTTAGATACTACAATCCATATTCTCCTATGTGCTGACAAAAACTATGCAAACAGATAACCTTTAGACAGTTATATTGATGACAAGACATAGGGGCGATTCCATAATCTCAGTGCAGAGCTTCTATTGGAGCATATGTCAGAGAGGGGGCTGTGTTGTTGTATCCCTGATTGCACAACTCCCATGGAGTGCTGCTAACCAACATCCCCTCCCCCTTCCCACCAAACACCCAAGCCCCTTGCCCCTCCCCCCAAAGCCTCAGCACACCCAGAAATGAAGATGGAGAAATTGGTTCTTATTTGGTGTATGCCGGGGACGTCAGTGAATGCCCATTATGAGTGCGCTAGAAATTTTTTGGGTGCTCACCGCACCTATTACTAGTCCAGCATTTTGCCTATCGTTGTGTATGGATCCAGATGGTGAGTGCCACTGGATAGTGATCTGGAGCAGGACCCGCATTTAAGTGGCCTCGGGGAAACCAACCTGCGTACTTCCGCGTCTTCTGAAATGCACACCCGACCAATGTCTGACTTTGGCTGGGACTTCCCTCTTTTCACACAGGGCATGATGTGGGGGGTGGGAAGGCAGGAGGAAAACTGTTTCCCCCGCCAGCGGAAAAAAAAAAAGGACTAAGTTCAGTGCTTCATGACCCGATTCGCACCTCCACGGGGAGACAAACATCTGGCTCCAGAAATCCAAGCCAATTTAGCCACAGGCAGGATGGGCTGAATGGCCTCCTTCTGAGCTCTGAGCTGTATGAATTGCCTGCACCACATGGACTGCAGCGGTTCAGGGAGGCAGCTCGCCACCACCTTCTCAAGGGCAACTCGGGAAGGGCAATAAATGCTGGCCCAGCCAGCGGAGCCCACAAGCCGTGAATGAATAAAAAATAAAATCTAGCCCATTCAAACCTGATATGACCCAAAGCATTTTTTAAGGGTGGCCGCTGTTATAACATAGGGAAACGCAGCAGTCAGATTGCGCAGAGCAAGATCCCACAAACAGCAGTGAGGCGAGTGCCCCGATTACTGTTTCTTTAAGCGCCAGATCAATTTTGCAAGTAAACAACTGGTTGGTGCTAGGCTGAAGTAGGCCTGCCCAATGGAGTTTTTAAGATGGTACTTTCCATCAAGCTGTGTGTGACCATTAGAAATGTGATTCTCTCCATCACTCAATGCTGGATTCTTCAGAATCCCAACAGTAATGCAGGATAAAAAAAATCCCGTGGAAATCTTTAGAAGCACATAGTCACTTAGGTTTGAATGAAAACCAACCATTCCATGTTTGATTTTTCTAATCCCAATAATCTGACCTCTTCCCAAGAGGATGGACCAGCAGCTGTCAGTCTATAGAGACCTCCCTCAGCAACCCATCTCAAACTGATCTCAGCATGGATCGTTTTATTGCCGTCCTGCCCACTGGAAGTGCCTCCTCCATGGTTTTGGAGACACAAGACACATTAAACAAGACTCCATCTTCATAGGTAATACTATGACTGCTGCATTCTTCTGCTAACACAAATGAACCAACCATACAACAAGGATTGCTAGAACAATAATGTGAGTTCTTTATTTGAAGATGAGGCTATGTAGAACACACCTGACCTGTAGCACTGCTGCTCTGTTCTGTCTACAGAGTACATGGGATTATACATCACATCCTGCCTCATGGTGGGTAGTGATAGACAGCAGTTTAAGATAGGCCCCTTAAAGGTACACCACAACAATGACTAGCTTTCAGTCACCCCTTGCCTCATGAGCAACATCATGGAAGTCAGCGGGCGACTGCTACTTGAGCTTAAGGTTCAGCCATGGATTAGCAGTCAGCATAATACAAACGCGCTGTTTATTAAGTGGACAAGAGCATCAATAAAAATGACAGGAGAAAGGCCTAAAATTTAACACTTAAACCCATTTTTTACAGTGAGTACTTCCAGCATCTCAAAAGTTACTCAAATCTATCTGACCAAAGTGAAACTAAATCCGTACAAACTTCACTAAAATGAATGGGAATAATGCATTTAAACAGAGATATAAAAGAAAAACGCATACCTTTGAGGGCTTTGTTGTGTTTTTTGTGGCAGCCATTTTCTGAGATTTCCAAAGTGTCCGAAGTGGATTGATTAAGGAATAATGAAGTGCAGGTGTGCATTATTAGTAATTAATGTAGGCAGTGATTAGTTCAGCCCATCACTACCGTACATCTTACTTTGAATATCTATTTATAATGGCCTTGTTCTTTGCTCATTAGTGTAGATTTTGACAGTGCGGGAAGATGAAATATTTTTTGCATACTAAGCACCCGTACATCAAGCTTCTGCAGGTCAACACAAACAATTTGGGCCTTTGGCTCTATGCTAATCAATGAAGCCCCCTTGTAAAATGTTGGACCGATGGGGTAAAATCGCCACATGTTTGATAATGGCATGAAAAAAATTGGTTTCGATATTTTTCTTCAATCTTGTAGCTGCTGGTGGTCAAAAGGGAACAAAAAAGTAAAAAGGTGTTACTGAGTTGGCAGGGTTAAAATTGAGCCCTCTGCTCTTCCAACAATGCGACACTCCCTCAGTGGTGCACCTGACAGCCTCAACTGTACGCTCAAATCTCTTGGATGCGTCTTCCCACAGAGAAGCAAGATTGCTTCACACTGAGCCAAGGTTAAGATGTAACATTATAAATGGTGCAGAAGGACAGGTAAATCTGCGACTCTGTGCTTCAAAATATACTGGGCCTACATTCCTACTGAAAGGCAAACTTAGGAGGAAATTTGTCACAGAGGACAGAGGACAGCGATTTCCACCCCCCACCCCCACCCACCACCGTTGGGGGGGTTGTGCTGGAGTGGGCTCGAGCGGGCGGGTTCTCGATCGGTGCCCCTAGTCGGGGGCAGGGCGCCATTTTACGTGGGCGGGCCAATTAAGGCCTGCCCAGAGTGATGTCCGCTCAGAAGGGCTGTGCACTTCCTGTGCGGGCGGTGGGGGGTGATTCCCTGAGCCGGGAGCGCGCGCACTCTCACGCATGCGCACGAAAGAGCGCACGGATCTCCCTGAGGCAAAGCGCCCGCCTCAGGGAGATCGGCTCAAGATTCAAAATTTCATCTAAGGCAGAAAAAAATTTCCCTGACATGTCCCCTCCTGTCACATGAACTGGGACACGTCAGTTTCTTTTATTTAGGCATTTCAAACTAATTTTAATACCCTCACGAAACCCCATCCCGCCCGTGGATGAGGTTTCATGTTTTTTTCGGAAGGCCGCCTGGGCTCTTCGCCTGCCCGCCGACCTTCAGGTTGGACGGGCTGGACCATTAATCGGTTTAATTACTTTTTTAATGGCCTTGATAGGCCTTTGACAGTTCGGCAGCCGATTTGGGTGCGCGCACGCCGAACTGAAAATCTAAACACACGCCCAACGTCAGCCCGCGTCATTTTACCCCGCTCCCACCCACCGCTCGCCAACCGGAAGATGCAGCCCAGATTGTTTAGGTTTGGGGACGCATTTCAACCTGCACCGCTGGAGGAATCATCATTGGGCGGTTTTATGGTGGCAATCTCTGGGTGGATGAAAGCAAAATAAGCTGAAAGACCTGCTGTACTCAAAGGTACGGTAAGTGAATGGTTATGTTAATGGGCTATCCAAAGGCCCAGGCTAAGAATCCAAAGAATACGAATCGAATCTGAAATAAAGACCGAGGTTTTCCGCCCTGCCTGCTACCTGAATCTTCCATTCCCGTCTGGCTGGACTGCCAAGGCAGGGCCGTAAAATCCTAGCCAAACAGCTGATGTCAGGGAAAGTGACCAGGAACCCGTCAGATTAATGTAAAATCCCAATTGGGTCACCAATGTCTTTTAGCGAAGGACAATCTGCACTCCTTGCCCAATCTGGCCTATACGTGGCTCCATTCCCGCACCGACGTGGTCGACTTAACCACTCTCTGTTCTTTCAAACCACTGCCTGTGGTCCAAAGTACTGGCCCACCACCACCTTCTGAGAGATGGACAATAAGTGCTGCTCTTGCCAGTGAGGTCCACACCTCGAGAATACGCTCTTTTTTTAAAAAAAAATACTTACATCAATCTTTGAGAGATCAAGATTTGTTTTACACAGTCACTGTCTAGATTTCGGTTGTGTTCACTGTGTTGAGCTAAGGCGTGGAGAGCATTTCAAAATACAGGAGCAATGTACTCTGTTAATGTAAAGCTGCAAGTAAAACAACAGGGACAGTCCCAATTAACGCAAAAGGCTCGATCTAACTATTGTCGTGGGTGAACCTTGCTGAAATAAATGATGCTGTGGGACAATATTCACTTGGGATGAAGCTGAAAGCAACAACATCTCATTTCATTTGGTGACCCTTGACTGCTATCAGTGCAAGATTACTCTTGCCCTATTGCCTGAGCTTGAATCAAATTCTAGCCCCAAGAGGCTAAAGCAATACCACATACTCTGATCACTCCTAAGCCTTATGGGACAATAGCAAGCCATAAAAAAAAGGGCTGGCAGTCTATGCTCGAAACTAACCTTATTGAAGTTTATAGTGATTTTTGATATCATTTAGATCTATACCAGTGGCTTGCGACCAAATAAGCTGACCACTAATTGCTCAAGAGACCACAAACAAGAGGAGGCTGCTGGGAAATGGTTTGGCCTGAGCGGACTTGAATCTACGAAAGTCAGTAACATCACCAGAGTAGAGGCCTCCGCCCGGAGCTGAGGGCTACTGCAGCCTTTAATATTCCAACACCTAAACCTGCAGCAACACTGCCATCTGATATCCTCCGTCTCCAACCATTAACACTAACTGTTCCCCTTCAACCTTGTGTCACATGGTGCTTGCTGGTTCCGTTGCTAATCTGAGCTGCAGAGAAGAACTCCTCACCTGGCTCACGATCCCAAGGATCTTTGTGACCGGTGGTTCAGGTCACTCTGACAGAGGCTTCTAATCTCCTCTCAGTGACTGTTCCAGAATCTGCAGGACTCATACTCTCAGACTTAGCTCAGAGGCAGGATCTAACACCTTAATTGCGCCCCCTACTACTGTTACTGAGGCTGCTGCTCCCTTCTGGAGAAAGGTTCTGAATATCTTTCCTCAGGAAAACAGACTTCAGTGATCAGAATTGGATGTGGTTGGAGCCGGGGTAGATTGATAACCTGCACAGGTCGATCAGCTGCTTGTGGTCAAACAACAACTGGCATTTGTTATGCAGCTTTATTCTCTGGAGTTTATAAGAATGAGAGGCAATCACTTTGAAACATGCAACGTTCCGAAGGGTCTTCGTCAGGTAGACGATGAGAGATTATTTCTGCTGGTTGGGGAATCTAATATGCACAGTTTTGGGATAAGGGGCCAATCCTTTTGGACTGAGGTAAGGAGGGAGAAACTACTTCATTTAAAGGGTTGTGATTCTTTGGGATTCTCTATCCCAGAGGGTTGTGGATGCTCCACTGTTGACTACATTGAAGGCTGGGATAGACAGATTTTTGGTCTCTCAGGGAATCAAGGGATATGGGGAGCTAGTGGGAAAGGAGAGTTGAAGCCCAAGATCAGCCATGATCGTATAGAATGGTGTAGCAGGCTTGATGGGCCAAATGGACTACTCCTGCTCCTATTTCACAGAATCACAAAATCTTAATGTTACAGAAGGAGACCATTTGGCTTATCATGTCTGCTCTGGCTCTCCAAATGAGTATTATGACTCAGTGCCATCGCCCTGCCTTTTCCCCGTACCCTTGCACATTGTTTCTATTCAAATAATCATCTAATGCCCTCTTGAATGCCTCGATTGAACCTGCCTCCACCACACTTCCAGGCAGTGCATTCCAGACCCAAGCCACTTGTTGTGTGAAAAAGTTTTTTCTCATGTCATATTTTTTTGCAAGTCACTTTAAATCTGTCCCCTCTTGTTCTTGATCCTTTTATGAGTGGTAACAGCTTCTCCCTATCTGTCCAGCCCCCTCATGATCTTGAACATCTCTATCAAAGCTCCTCTCCAAGGAGAACGGTCCCAACCTCTCCAATCTATCCTGATAGCTGGAGTTTCTCATCCCTGGGACCATTCTTGTAAACCTCTTCTGCGCTCTCTCTCCAATGTGTTCACATCCTTCCTATAATATGGTGCCCAGAACTGTACACAATATTCCAGCTGAAGTCAAACGAGAGTCTTATATAAATTCAGTATAACCTCCTTGTTCTTGTACTCTATGCCCCTATTAATAAAACCCAGGGTTCTATATGCTTTATTAACTGCTCCCTCCACCTGTCCTGCTACCTTCAATGATCTATGCACATATACACCCAGGTCTCTCTGCTCCTGCACCCCCTTCAAAATTTCACCCTTTACTTTATATTGTCTGTCCATGTTTTTCCTACAAAAATGCATCACCTCACATTTCTCCACATTGAACTTCATCTGCCACCTATCTGCCCGCTCCACCAACTTCTCTATGCCCTCTTAAAGTTCCACACCATCCTCCTTGCAGTTCAACACTCTCAAGCTCATATCATCCGCAAACTTTGAAACTGTCCCGTGCGCACCAAGATCTAGATCATTAATATATATCAGGAAAAGCAAGGGGCCCAATACCGACCCCTGGGGAACTCCACCACAAACCTTCCTCCAGCCCGAAAAATATCCACTGACCATTACTCTCGGCTTCCTATTTTTCAGCTTATTTTGTATCCACGTTGCTCCTGCCCCTTTTATTCCATGAGTAATAACTTTTCTCATGAGTTTGTTGTGTGGTACTGTGTCAAATGCCTTTTGAATGTCCATGTACACCACATCAACAGCATTACCCTTATCAACCTTTTCTGTTACCTCTTCAAAAAACACCAGCAAGTTAGTTAAACACTATTTCCCCTTTAGAAATCCATGCTGGCTTTTCCTTTTCAACCCATATTTTTCCATGTGACTACTAATTCTATCCTGAATGATTGATTCTAGAATCCTGCCCACCACTGAAGTTAAACTGACTGGTCTGTAATTGCTGGGCTTATCCTCATGATCTTTTTTGAACAAAGGTGTAATATTTGCAATTCTCCAGCCCTCTGGCACCACCCTGAGTCTAGTAAAGACTTAAAGATTATGGCCAGTGCCTCTGCAATTTCTACTCTCACTTCCTTCAATATCCTTGGGTGCGTCTCATCCGGTCCCAGTGCCTTGTCAACTTTAAATACCGACAGTCTATTCAGCACTTCCTCCTTATCAATTTTGAACCCTTCTAGTGACAGAGTTTCCTCGTCTGTCACCATGGCCTGGGTAGCATCTACCTCCCTGGTAAAGACGGATGCAAAGTATTCATTTAATACCTCAGCCATGGCCCCTGCGTCCATGTGTAAGTTCCCTTTTAGGTCCCTAATTAGCCCTACTCCTCCTTTTACCAGCCTTTTACTATTTATATGCCTGTAGAAGACTTTGGGATTCCCCTTTCTTGTGCTTTTGGCTTTAGCATAGTAAAACATTGCAACATGCCTCACAGGAACATAAAGAGGGGTTGAGACATTAGGGCAAGTAACCAAAAGTTTAGTTCAAGAAGGATCTTTGGTTGAAGGGACATCTTAAAGGAGGAGAGAGTGTGGTGGAGTAGAAAAGTGGTTTGGCATGGAGGAAATTAAAGAGTCTACAGCCTAGGTGGCTGAAGACATGGTTGCCGATGGTGATGTAAAGGAAGTGAGGAATGTACAGGAAGAAGGGCAGAGTTGGGTGAGCACAGAATTTGTGACGGGTTGCATGGCTGCATGAGGTTACAGAGGTAAGGGGAGGGAACGAGGCCATGGAGCTATTGGAACATGAGGATGGGAATTTATAAATCGAGGTGTTGCTGGATTTGGAGCCTATGCAGGCCAACGAGCAGAGAGGTGATCGGTGAAGGAGACTTGGTGCGAGTTAGGATATGGGCCGCAGGATTTTGGATGAGATCAAGTTCCTGCAAGATGGAGTATAGGAGATCATTCCCCTCTGCCCAACCACTCTCCTAGGCTCAACCATCTTCAACTGCTTCATCAATGAACTTCCTTCCACCATAAGGTCAGAAGTGGGGATGTTCGCTGATGATTGCGCAATGTTCAGCACCATCTCCTCAGATACTGAAACAGTCCATGTCAAAATGCAGCAAACCTGGACAATATCCAGGCTTTGGCTGACAAGTGGCAAGTAACATTCATGCCACACAAGCGCTAGGCAATGACCATCTCCAAAAAGAGAGAATCTAATCATCACCCCTTGACATTCAATAGCATTACCATCACTGAATCCCCCACTATCAACATCCTGGGGGTTACAGTTGACCAGGAACTAAAGTGGACCAGCCACATAAATGCTGTGGCTACAAGAGCAGGTCAGAGGCTAGGAACCATGCAGCGAATAACTAGCCACCTGACTACCGAAACCCCATAGAAACCCCACAAGGCACAGGTCAGGAGTGTGATAGAATACTCCCCACTTGCCTGGACGAGTGCAGCTCCAACAATGCTCAGGAAGATTGACAACATCCAGGACCAAGCAGCATGCTTGACTGGCACCACATCCACAAACATTCATTCCCTCCCTCACTGACACACAGTAGCAGCAGTGTGTACCATCTACAAGATGCACTGCAGGAATTTACCAAAGCTCCTCAGACAGCACCTCCCAAACCCAGGACTGCTACCATCTAGAAGGACAAGGGCAGCAGCTACATGGGAACACCACCACCTGGATGTTCCCCTCCAAGCCACTCACCATCCTGACTTGGAAATATATCGCCGTTCCTTCTCTGTCGCTGGGTCAAAATCCTGGAACTCCCTCTCTAACAGCACTGTGGGTGTACCTACATCACATGGACTGCAGCAGTTCAAGAAAGCAGCTCACCAAACGCCTTCCCAAGACAATTAGGAATGGGCAATAAATGCTGGCCTAGCCAGCGATGCCCACATCCATGAATGAATAAAAAAAAGACTGTTCCCCACCACCCACGAAAGGGATGGAATGTCTCTGGAATCATAGTGAGATCTGGCTCTGGAATTATTTACTGTTATGGACAGGAGGCGGTTTAATTATAACAGCCCTGATTCTCCCCTCACCACCTGCCCATAAACATAAAGGTGTTTTGATTTTGATGTCCCCCTTTATAAGCGGTGGCGTATTTCCCTCCCCCTCAGTTTTAGCGTGATCTAATTTTTATTAACAACCCCACAGCAAACTTGAGATAATGTCAGAGTGTTAGTTTATTCACGTACACTCAAAATATGGGGGGGGGGGGGGGGGGGTGCAGCGGCAGGGGAGGTGGTTGTCTCTACATAGCCCCCTGTGCATTTATACAATAAAAGGGGGATAGAGGGAGAGAGATTTATAGAGCAAAGCCCACAGAGGAAAGAATTATTTTTTCACATGAGTCCAGAGTCCAGAACCTAAGGCCAACAGTATATTCCTTCACAGAGGTTGGCAGGTTGAAAACTGATGCTGAATACTTTACTTTTCCAGTTGAGATGACTTCCACGATGAGATAGGCACACAGGGATGTGTTAGTCTTATGGGCGATGGTGTAGAAGTTCTGAAGTCCCAGTAGAAACAATGTATATAGGGGCCAGGCATTCAAACCTGAACAGAACCCATTTTCTGAGCTGCTGCTAGATGGAAGATGGTAGGCTGAGTTTTGCAGCTCCAGAATGCAATATTACAGGTTCTTCCAGCTGGGTGGATTGGGGATGGGGGGGAGGTTGTGGGGGAGGGGTGGGGGGATGTTGCAGGTAGGGATCATTTCACATGACTACCATCTCTCCACTTTGACAAAGGGTGTAAAAGGGTGTATATATTTTTAAAATTCATTCACAGGATGTGGGCTTCACTGGCTGGGCCAGCATTTATTGTCCATCCCTAGTTGCTCTTGGGAAGGTGGTGGTGAGCTGCCTTCTTGAACCGCTGCAGTCCATGTGGTGTAGGTACATCCACAGCGCTGTTAGGGAGTTTGGTGCGTCGGTGGTGGAGGGAGTGAATGTTTGTGGATGTGGTGCCAATCAAGTGGGATGCTTTGTCCTGGATGATGTCAAGCTTCTAGTGTGTTGTGGGAGCTGTACTCATCCAGGTAAGTGAGGAGTATTCCATCACACTCCTGACTTGCGCTTTGTAGATGGTGGACAGGCTTTGGGGTGTTAGGAGGTGAGTTACTCGGCGCACTATTTCTAGCCTCTGACCTGCTCTTGTAGCCACAGTATTTATATGGTTAGTCCAGTTCCTTTTCTGGTCAATGGTAACCCCCGGGATGTTGACTCCTTTGGATTCCTTAGATTGTTAATGTTCCAACCATTAATAATTTCAAAGGAAGGTTGCAGGGCTCTTTGTTCTTGCAGACTAATAGACTCCAGTGGCCAGGCCTGGCTTATGAGATGCAGATGGACTTTTTTATAATTCCCTTTAAATTTGATCTCTACCATCCACAGGGTCTTTAAAGCCTCTTCAGAGAGAGTGAGGTGCAAATTTCTTTGATAGTGCTATATTAGCTCTTATTGTTCAAAGGTCAAAGCCAGACATGGTTTCAGTCATTTTTAAAAGGTTATTGTCCAGTTTTAAAATTTTAGGAAGTAGCCATCATGATATATATAATATATATATGTATATATGTTTCAAAAAATTATAGTGAGTAAGTCTTAGCTCCATTACACTATTACCATCAAATGTTTCAAGACCTGCCTTGCAGTGCCACACAGCTCAAGCTAGGCACTGTCACTTGCTCTTTGGATCTCCTGTGAACTTTACAACTCACCGCATAGAGAGGTTTCAATTCTTAAAAGGAAAATATTTTAAGGGAGCAGTTGCTTTGGCTCACTCTCTCAAAGCATTAACAGTTTTGGAATACTGTGACGCTTCAAGAGAAACCTCTGAATCCCACACTCAACATCCTTAAAGACAATCGTTGAAGGACAATTTGAAGAGCACAGTTGAGACAGCGATTCCAAGTCGCAACACAACCTGGACATGGGAAGCTGATGTGAGCTTTAATATGGCTGCGGGGGTGTTGATAATTCATACTGGAAGAAAAAGCTATTAAATATCCATCAGCTGTGACTATCAGCATTCTCGTGTCGAATGCTTTCTGCAGTAGTCCTTCATAGCTTGCTTCATCTGCCCTGTGGCATCAACTGATGAGCATGTGTTTTTTTAAAAAAAAAATAATTCTCACTATTTCACTTCTCTAATTAAGGCTCCCATTTCTTGCACTTGCCTTTCCATGGTTTCATCCTTTTTCTCTGTATTTTAACACATGGCTTATTAAAATGCTCACTGCATTCTGCATTCACCTCCAACCATCTGGTCCGAGGTGGCAAGTTCATTGTGTTGAAGCTGTTCCTTAAAATTACAAGAATATGCACCAGAAAGGACAGAGGAAAGCCTTTGCATTTCTAAAGTGTCCTTCACACCCTCAGCATTTGACAAATGTGCTTTAAAGCCTAGGAAATACTTCCTGAAGTGTAATGGAAAAATGTTAGCGCCTAAGTCCATGAGCAGCACTTCAATAGATGGCCAGGGATGGAAGGATGATTATTGCCCATGACACTGGGCAAAAGCCTCCTGCTCTCCTCTGACATAATGCTATGGGGTTCTCGAGTTCCATGCAAAAGGGCACATGAAGCCTGAGTTTAACATCTCGTTCAAAAGACAGTACGTCTGATAGCACAGCACTCCCCCTGCACTGGGGTGTTGGCTGACATTATCGGCTCAATTCACTGGAGCGCTCCATCTCTGAGTCAGAGATGAGTGTTTTTTATTCCTTCGTGGGATTTGGGTATCAGTGGGTAGATCAGCATTTATTGCCCATTCCTAATTGCCCTCGAGAATGTGGAGAGCCACTTTCTTGAACCGCTGCAGTCCGTCTGCTGCAGGAACACCCACAGGGCAGGATCGTCCCAGGTTGGCACGAAGCACGGTAGTGGCATGAGAAAAGTCATTTTATCCGCTGGCCGCAATGGCGGGTTTTCGTGCTGTAACGTCTCCTTCCCGGCACCTCCTGCTTCATTATTATTGTATTCACGGGAAACACGCCAGGTTACTGGAGGATGGGCTCGGATTTGCCCTCCAAGCCCTGACCTCAGTGCTTCCTCGCTCCAGGCGCCATATTTAAAGCGCAGCCTACTTCATGTCCTCAGGCCAGGACTGCTCCAGGCGACAGGCGGCCCCGAAAGCAAAGAAGGCGTCAGCCCCCAAATTTAGTGACACCTCTCTGGGGCATCTGCCGGACGCAGTGGAAGCCGCCGCGATGTCCTCTACCCCCACTGTGGCCACAGGGGGTCCACCAGAGTCACCAAACCAGCCTGGGAAGTGGTTGCAGCGGTGGTCAGTATCACTGGAACACAGAGGAGGTCAGCCATCCAGTGCAGGGAGAGGGTGAATGATCTCATCCGTTCTGTCAGGGTAAGTCAACCACCTCATCGCTTCGAACTCAAATACCCCTAATCTCATCACACTTCCACAAGGATCTCACACCACAAGAGACAACGCCGCTAACTCTCAACGCACACCCTCACATCTCCATCCGGCTCATATCCTCTGGAGCCCGCGTCCTTATCCTGTCTCAGCCCAGAAGTCGTTCAGAGAAGGTTTACTAGACTAATACCTGGAATGGGTGGGTTTCCTTATGAGGAAAGGTTGGACAGGTTAGGCTTGTATCCAGTGGAATTCAGAAGAGTAAGAAACCTTTAAGATCCTGAGGGGTCTTGACAGGGTGAATGTGAAGAGGATGTTTCCTTTTGTTGAAGAATCTATAACTAGGGGTCACTGTTTAAAAATAAGGGTCGATCATTTAAGACAGAGATGAGGAGAAATTTTTCCTCTCAGAGAGTAGTGAGTCTTTGGAACTCTCTTCCTCAAAAGGCGGTGGAAGCAGAGTCTTTGAATATTTTTAAGGCAGAGCTGGATAGATTCTTGATTAACAAGGGGGGGTGAAAGGTTATTGGGGTAGGCAGGGATATGGGGTTGAGGTGACAATCAGATCGTCCATGATCTTATTGAATGGCGGAGCAGGCTTGAAGGGCTGAGTGGCCTCCTCCTGCTCCTAATTCTCATGTTTGTATGTTCGTATGTATGTCCATGGCTCTGCTCGCCACACAAACATTCCACTCAGTACCATGCATCCTGATCACACTCTATTCATGCAGGAGAAGCTGGCTCACATCAGCAGGGAGAGGGCCCAGACCAGGGGTGGAGTGGCCCACATTAGGCCCCTCACTCACTTTGAGGACCGTGCCATGGCGCTGACTGGTGAGGACGTGGGCTGTGCCTGTGGCAACGGTGAAGTTGGCAGCAAACACCCACATGAGGATCCTGCACCACATCATCCCTCTCTCAAACGCAACCGTGAGTGCTGTTAGCCGTGCTGTTGGCTCTGCTTTCACGCACTAATGATCTCTACTTTGGTTCACAGGGAGCTCTTGTTATGGCACAGCCAATGGTAAATGCCAAGTTGTTTAAATCCCAAAGGGAAACTTGAAACAACTGCTACAACCTGTTTTGCAATTTGGATAAATTTCGAGATGCGTGCCTTGAATTCATTCGTAATAAGACCACCGAGACTTAAAAAGCTAGATGAAACATTTATTAATAAGAGAAATGATTTTAAGCACGTACATAGATCTACAAATTATTACTATGATAACTTCTAAATCCCTTACTTAATCTGACTCTCAGTTACACTTCTGTTAAAGCAACAGTAAGACACATAGATTTTAAAAGACCCAGGCAAAGAAACATGACACCCTGAACAAGTCGAATTCAAAATGAGTTCTCTTAACTTCAGTTCTTTGAAGACAGCAGCTTGGGGCATAGATGCTGAAGGCTTTTCGCACTTGTAAGATCTTAAAACGACTTCCCTTACACACAGCCTTCACTCCTTTATACATATTTTCCCCTTTGAATGCAAATTGCCATTGTTTCACTATTGGCTGAATTTTCACCTCGGCATGCGGGCACGCGCCCGACACGCATGAAGGTGAAATAGCACACGATGACGTCGGACGAGCATCCTGACGCCGTCACGCACTCACGCGATATTTTGGTTGGCAGGTGCATGCGGGAGTTGGCAGCGCGATCACTGACCATTAAGAGGGCTGTTAAGCCATTAATGATTAATTTAATAGAATTTTTTCTTGCCCATCCAACCTTACAGTTGGCGGGCGGGCAGCCATTCAATTTTTGAGGAACCCTCACGGCTGGGATGTAGCTTCCAATGTTAATTAAAAATAAAATAAAAGTTTTCAGAACTCATTTGCAACATGTCTCTGCTCATGTGACAGAGTCACATGAGGGGACGTATTTTCATTATTTAAAAAATATATATATTTTTAATGTGCAAATCCTTCAGCTGCCTGAAGCAGCTCAGTTTTATCAGGGAGCTTTCTGTGGGCACACTCACGCGCGTTGTCTGACTTCAGCACTCGCGCTCCTCCTGCCCTCCACCGCAGCAGCACTGAGCGTTTCAGCGCACGATTCATGCCGGTTGGCCTTTAATTGGCCAGCCAGCGTGAAATCCTGGCCGGGGCCCGATCGCGGGCGACCGTCCATTGCGCGTCTGCTCCCAGGCCTGGTTGCCACACCTACCGACAAGGGGAAAATCCTTCCCTACGTCTTTGGACTTTATCTTCCTGATAATGAAAACCTCTCATAGCACTAAGTTTTACCAGTAATCTTTGGGAAGAATAAACACACTGTTTCTAAACTTCCCCTGGCTAGGTGACACATTTCACTCCCTCCTTTGAAAACAATTTAGTCTGGTTTATTTAAAAATGCAAATGTCCTTTTACACCTTACATTCTAAATTTCCCCCATGTTTACCGTGTTTACATCAAAGCTTCAGACCAGCTGCCTTTAATCCAATTAAGTCGCACACACACACACACATACCCCACTATTACTCTATTTTACAATAAATTCCAATAGCATTATGAGAATTATTATATCTTCCTGACAGCTCTGCCAAGCGACCAATGCCCTCAGCCAGCCAGTCCCTCAGCTCCATTCAAATCCTCACCTGCAGCCAAGAGGGCACCTCCTCCATTGAAGAGCTGGAAATAAGCAGCCTGGAAGACCCATCACAGCGCTTACCCACACCCTGCACCAGCACAGGGACACACACCTCGGTGGAACCTAGATCTAGAGCAGGCTCAGGTTCAAAACCTGGTGGTCACTGCACGGACACATGTCTGAAGCAGGAGGAGGCAGGTTCAACTGAGCTCCCCGGCACCCGTTGGACAATGGGGGAAGAGGCAGCTGTGAGGTCTGACTCGGGGGAGAACCTCTGGATTTGGCTTTCCAACTGATCATGGATAGTTAGCAGAAGGCGAGGGAATATCACCCAGAGCCCTCAACAGAGTCAGAGGAGTGCATCTGCCTGCTCTCCGATGAAGTTGTGCATACATGTGTGCGTATGGAGGTCTCCATGGGAAGGATGGCAGGCACCATGGAGACCCTGGTCCAGTAGAACGCGGAGATGCACGCAGACCTTGTGGTTGCCATGGGTGAGTTCCTGCAGTGGCAACATGAGAGGGAAAGGGGCACCTCGATGCCCCTCCAGGTGCTACTTACCCTGAAGGAGTCAGGCCGGGGCCCCCGGGCACCCGAAGTGAGGTGGAGCGGCAGCTGGACTCCCCTAGGTCATCCACTCAGGAATCTCAGAGGCTGTTCACTCCCCCCGAGTCCCCTTTGCCTGTGGCCTCCTCAACCTCATCCTCTGTCACTGCTAAGGAAGCAGCTGGCCCATAGGAGGACAGCTAAAGCAAGCTGGAGCCCTCAAGGCTTTGGGTCTCCAGAGGCAACATGGCCAAGCATTGCACAGGTTGTCTCCACCCCTGCTGCGGATGTCAGGGCAGCACCTAGGAGAAGCGGTAGGCCTAGAAATCATGAGAAATTCTGATCGCAAGTGGTTGCAATGGTGAACACATTTTGTCACTTTATACTCTGAAAACATATTCACCTTCACTGAATAACATGTAATGTTGTCTTTCAGCTTCATCGACAGGCTTCGTGAGTCCTCTCACTGCAAATCCCCCCCTCCCTCACCTCCCCACTAGCAGTTCAGCTGCACATATCCAGACTACGAGTGATTCTGGACGGAGAAATGTGTGTGTGGCAGGACCTTTCGGAGACTGGTGCAAGCACTCTGCCATGCACGCGGACCCTTCATCCATCACATTCAATGTTCCGAGCATTTCCAATGATGCCTGCTGGTTATCCATCTGAGCTGACCTGCATCTCCGCCCACCCACTGATCACACTCCCATGTTCCTGCCCAACATGAGACTCCGCTCACTTTTGATTTTGACAGCCATGGTCGTGGTCCAGTATATCATCAGCTCCCCCCGCCCCCCAGTCCCCCATGTTATTTCCCCCATCACTGCTGAACCCCTGGCATCACTTTCCACCTCCCCACTGTCGCTTACCAACCCGAACCCTTGTCTTTCCAGGGTGTCCAGGTGCTGGTTCCTACCTTCCTGAGAATCCTACCCCCATCCACATTGACATCCCCGACTTCTCCTTTCCCACCCCTAGAGTCTGTATCTGTCTCCGAGTCCTCACCAATCACCCTCGACGTCACTTCTTCTGCTACCGATGCACCCTCACCCTCCTAATCTAGCGGGTTCCTCTGCCCCCTCTCACACTCACTGTTGCCTCCTGCCACACCCACCCTCAGTTTGCCCCCCCCGAGGCAGTCATTGACCCCACAGATCCCTCCTTTGTATGTTCACCTAGACATTCCCCCCTTACTCTCATCTCCACCCTTACTCCCTCCTCCACCTTTACTCCGTCCTCCACCCTTACTCCCTCTTCCACCTTTACTCCCTCCTCCACCCTTACTCCCTCCTCCGCTCCAACTGCCCTTCCCCCTGAGCACCTTCCCACTTCAAAGTCCTTCCTCCACCCCCCACCCCCGGACATCTTCCCCACTCAGAACTCCCGCTCTTACACATTCCTTACATCTGCCTCCACACTTGCTGCATTCTGACCCGACACACCAACCTCCGTCCTTACTCCCTCCTCTCCCCCCCTACAACCTCACCCACACCTGAAACCTTTGTCCTCCCATTCCCAACCTCACCGCCCCCCAACACCATCACCCTCTTCCCAACCTCACTCCCCCTGTACACCTTCAATGGCTGCAGGGCAAGGTCTTGCTTGGGGAAGGAGGAGAAGTGGCCTCAGGCAAGGGAAGAGACTGCAGGGTGAGAGTTGTGCTGGGGAAGGGGGGTATCCCAGGGTGTGTGTGGGGGCAAATGTTGATCGGTACAAGCAGCCTCAAGATGGTGAGGGCTGAGGAGGCAGTCTCCAGAGAGGATGAGACCAGATGGACATGTGAGGGTATATGTGTGAGAATGGATGGTGATGCCCCTTGAGCTGGCAGTGAGTGAGATGCCAGTGAATGTGTGCTGGGCTTGAGTGTGTGAGTTCAGAGTGATGAGGTGGTGGCCATATCCTGGCTGCACGGATGAGATAATGCGTCCCCCATCTGCATTGGATGGTCAAACTCTTCTAAGCAGCACTGGCACTGACCACCGCTACCACAGCCTGCCATGCTGGATTGGTGATGCCACTGCCCATCCTGCGGCCAGAGCCAGGGTAAAGGGTATCACAACGAGCCTCCATGGTGTCCAAATGGTATCCCAGTGGCGCGTCATTAAACCTGGGGGGCTGCAGTCTTTTTGCCTTTCATGGACATCTTCCCTGCAGCAGTCATGGGCTGGGAGCACTGAGCTGTGTGCTCATGGCTGGATTTTAAATATGGCGCCCGGCGTGATGAAGCGGTGAGGTGATGGCGGGCGGGCGAATGAGAGCCCGCCCACCATGGAAACGGCGTGTTTTCCGGGAATACATAAGTAATGCGATGGGTTCGGGACGATATGGCGTGAAAACCTTAGCGCAAATCTGGGACGATTCTGTCTGAGGAGCAGGCTGGAAAAGTCGCTGCATTGCAATCATTTTGAAATAGTCTTTAAAAGCACATTACTGACTTTGAGATCCTAAACAGGCACACGATCTTTCTTTGGTGAGGTGGCTGAAATTGGGGGCAGAACAGGGATGTTTTAAGGCAGGCTTTTGAAAGTTGGGAGGTTGAGATGGATGGTTGGAGGGGAGAAGACTAGGAATGAGCTGGCTACAGGTGTAGCGGAACAGAGCAGTGCTGCGCAGAGCGTGTGAATAATGGATGGATGCACCAAAAAGGGAGTGCGGAGAGAGATCTTGTCTGATTCGTGAATGAAGACCAAGAACTTGAAGTCAATTCAACATGGGGATCATCAGCCAATGGCAGTGAGTGAGAAGCTGTGGGGATAGGTGAGCGAGACCTGGTGTGGGATTAGTGATGTGAGGCGGAGCATCTAGAAGCTATGTCGATTTTTGCATGCTTGATATTAGCATTGCTTTATCATAAACAATAACAAGATCTTTACCTATTTTAAATGATTACATTTTCATAGAAGGGTCAATAAGAGAGGTACAATTTTCTCCCCTCTTTTTTCCAATTCCCTCCCTCTTCCGTTTGCAGGCATTAACTCCCAACAGGGGTGTCTACAAAGACTCCCTTGACATCTCAACTACTCATCTATATGTGATGTCAATGAGTGCAGTGAGGGCTTTTCAACCATGGAAGGCATCGTAGTCAAGCCTGATTGAATAGGTGATCTGGCACGCAAGCTAAGTTACAAGAAGGACATGGACTGGAAATACAGAGGCCACATTGTGAAACAAAGGCTCTGGCGATCTCTCCTTTCAAGAGCACCTCCTGCTGCCTGTGCTGAAGCACTGTATCTTCCCTACGTGTTGTCACCTTTGGGTCAATTGGGTAACACTATTGCCTCTGCGTCAGCCCTACTCCAGGACTTGAGCACAAAAATCAAGTGCAGTACTAAGGGAGTGCCGCACTGTCAGATGCACCGTCTTTCAGACGAGCCTTTATCCAAAACCAGATCATCTGCTTTTGCGATGTTGAGTGAGGAATAAGTACTGGCTGGGACTAAAGGGATATTCCCCCCTGCTTTTCCTCTAAGGAGTGTCATGGGATTATTTAGGTCCACCTGAGAGGGCAAACAGCCTCAGTTTAACATCACATTCAAAGGGCAGCACCCATCGGCAGTGCAGCGCTGCCTGAGTACCGTGCTGGGAGTGTCAGCTTTGATCTTTCCCTCAAGCCTCTGGACTGAGGCTGGAACACGTGGCCTGCTGGAGCAGAGGCCATAGTGCTGCCAACTGAGCCACAGTCAACATGAGTAAGAGTCAACACAGGAAAACAGAATGTTCCTATCAATAAATCAAAAGGAAAAAGTGGAAGAACTCTCCATATTCCCTCCGTAACAGTTCATGAAACAAGGACTTGTGTAGTACAAATTTAATTGTCTACCCGCTTGATGCACTTTTAAGTTAAACTGCTCAATGTACTGTGATTGTGATTTGATTCTTGTCTGAGGATCCTAATAAAATAGCAAGAGTGTCCTCTTCAGTTCTGGCAACTGCTGTTCCTTGTTCAAGCAGCACTGGGTATGAGTGACACTGTGTGAAGCAGCACCGTGGTCCACTTGGACTGTGCAATCAGAGATCATTGTTAGAAGCATGATCCGCAAGCCCCTGGTGAAAATTAGATGCCATCCGACCGCTGGCACCATGAAGTCCAATGCCTCCCACCCCCGCAATGTCTGCCCTCCACCGAAGTCTGAATCCGCCCCCCCACACCAAACCCCCAACTCTCCCACCCCACATCACCCCCACCCCCACTCCACACCACCACCCCTTGCAATATCTGTTCCACCACCCAGCAATATTTCACACCCCACACTTCTACCAGCAATGTCAGGCTTGCCTGACGTCTACTCCCCGGTTGCTTTCCCACCCAGCAGGTAGCGAGTAGGAGCTAGCTGTGAGGCGGGAAGCCTGTGGAAAATATTTAATGGACATCCCGCCCCTGCAGGATTTGTGAGAGGTCCATACCTCTGGGCTTTCTGTATGGACATCCTGCCCCAGAAATCGACCAGGCTCTGAGCAAATGTTGGGGGCGAGCATGTCCGTGGAGTGCCTGCTTGTATGAGTGTGTGTACATATACCACAAACACCTCAACCGCCAAACAGCTGCTCTCTCTCTCACTCTCTATCATATACATATGAATATGAATGTAAATATATATACATTTGCTGAGGTAATCAGCAGACTGTGAGTGGGAAGCAGTAGCAAATAAGGAGCAGGCAATAGATTTCAGAATTCTGCTGGTAAACTGTTCCTGCTCTCTCTTAAGTTAACCCGTTTAGAGTAAAGCTATTGATGTGCTCATTGCTGATATAGTACTGCTTGATTTTAACTTACCTGATTTGTTTTCCTCAGCTCAAGCCAGTGTAATGTTATTTAATTGTTTGCGACAGAGCCTTTGCCAGTTTTGGTGAGCCTCCCTGTCATATAGATTTCTTTGTGAGGGAGCTGTTACATATATATCTGTTCATAGGAGGTTTGGAGAGATGTGCGAGGGAAGCCAACATCATACTAAAATAAGAAGGTAATAAAGCCATGGGATGAGGGCATGGGTTCAATGGGCCGATGAATCTTCTTCCCTGTCACAAGAGTCTATCATTCTTAAAATGCTTGGGTCATCAAGCCTGTTATTTCCACTGACAACTTGATAAAGTTGGAGATGTTGAACAACCCTGCATTTATGTAGTGCCTTTCATGACCTCGTGACATATCAAAGTGCTTCACCGCCAATGAAGTGTTTTTGCAATATAGCCACTGTTGTAATGTCGGAAACGTGGAAGCCAATTTGCAGACAGCCACAAACAAAATGACCAGAGCATCAGTGAATCAAAGAAATTTACAGCACTGAAGGAGGCCATTTGGTCCATCATGTCCATACTAACCAACAAGGAGCTACCCTTGAACACAGCCTAATTCCACTTTCCAGCTTTTGGTCTATATCCTTATAGGTTACAGCACGTGTTTTTTAAATGTAATGAGGGTCTCTGCCTCTACACTTCAGGCAGTGAGTTTCAGATCCTCATCACTCTCTGGTTGAAAATATTCTTGAAACCCCTCTAACCCTCCGACCTCTTACACCAAATCTGTGTCCGCTGGGTTATGGGCCTCTCACACAAGGGGAATAGGTCCTTCCTATTCACTCTATCCCGACCTCTCATATTTTTATACACTCCAGTTAGGTACTCCTTAGCCTCCTCTGTTCCAAAGAAAGCAACCTTAGCTTATCCAATCTTTCCTTGTAACTAAAATTCTCCAGTGAAGACAACATAATCCTAAACCTCCTCTGTAGCCCCTCTAGCGCAACCACATCTTTCCTTTAGTACGGGGGCAAGAACTGTATGCAGGACTCCAGCTGTGGCCTCACTAATGTTTTATACAGTTCCAGCATTGCCCCCCAGCTATAAAATTCTAAAGTCTCAGCTAATAAAGGCAAATATCCTGTATGCTTTTTTGACCAGCTTATCTCACCTGTCCAGTCAGCTTCAGGGATCTGTGGACATGCCTTCCAAGATCCCTCTGTTCCCCGGCACTTAGTATCCGACTTTTTATTTGAGTTAATCGAGAGAAAAGTGTAAAAATGTTGGACGGGTTACCAGGGATAACTCCCCTGCCCTTCTGAAAAAATAGTGCCATAGAATGTTTACGACCTGACAGGACAGACAGGACCTTGGTTTCACACCTCACCTCAATCCTGTAGTATGAGTTTCAGCCTAAATTATGTGATCAAGCTCGCCCCAGAGCCTTGAACACATTGGAATAAGAAGAATCTGTTTGAAAATTCCTAGTGCTATTCAAGCGAGTATTTTTAAAGCTGGAAGTATTTTCATTTTCCCATTGATATTTATGCCAATTTGCCATATGCAGGCACTGGGTGGCTGATGTGAGTTGAGCAGCGCATATGTGCGAGTTGCGTAAGTGTCAACGAGCTGTTGTTTTGTGCTCATAAGTTGCTTCAGAGAGAAGGAAAGAGTTTCCTTCATTGTTGTGTGCATGAAGCAAAATCTGTCTAGCATGGTGTCTGTGTGAGAAAGGGGAAACTTGGCGTCAGCACTAAAATTACTAGGAAAAGAAAAAGAGAAATGGGGATGAAGTTATACATAAAGAGAGAGAGAGAGGAATTGAGAAAGAAGAGAGGACTGGATTCAGACAGATATAGAAAAAAGTTAGAGAGAGAGAAAGAGAAAGAGAGATAAAGAAGAGAGAGAGGCAGTAACAGAGAGACAAAATGAAATGAGATAGAACAAGAGAGAAACAGAAAGCCTGAGAAAGACCGATATGGAGACAAATAGTGAGAGCAACATAGGGAAGGAGAGAGAGAATGTAAGGCAGAGAGACAAACAGGCAAACAGAAAGAGAGAAAGGTGGCGAAGGATTAAAGAGAGACAAACAATGAGAGATTTACAGAGGCAGACTGAAGATACCTTTCTGAGTCTGCATCATATAAATGATTGAGAGTGACTCAAATCCCAGCAATTTGTTAGATTATTTAATTGATGCAAAACAGGGACAACTTAATGAAAGACCAAGCTGTGCGAGTGAAAGATTGCAATCATGTTCTTTATTTATTATTCATCTCCTTTTATTTCATGTTCACAACTGTACACAAGCCCCAACCAGTCCCGTTACCTTTGCAGTCCATTGTGTGTGCAGAAGGGTAATTCAAAGCAAATATGTTGGAATTGCATGCCTGGACTGGACTGGAGAGCAACCTGGAGATTGGGGCTTAACAGCACCTGCTACCAAGGATCAGGGACTTCTGTCATGTGGAGAGACTGGAGAAGCTGAAATTGTTCTTTTTGGAACAGGGAATGATAAGAGGAGTTTTGATAGAAGGGTCAAAAATTGTGAGGGAGGTTTCAGAATGCAAGCAAAGAGAAACTTTCCAGTGTCAGGAGGCTCGGTAACCAGGCTTAAGATAATTTGTATAAGAGGGAAGATGAGAATTTATTTTACACAGCGAGTTGTTTTGATCCGGAATGTGTTGCCTGAAAGGGTGGTGGAGGCGGATTCAATAGTAACGTTCTAAAGGGAACTGAATAAATACTTGAAGGGAAAAACATTGCAGAGGATGGGACTAATTAGAAAGTACTTTCAAAGAGCCAAAACAGGCACAATGGGCCAAGTGGCCTCCATCAGTGCTAGAGGGTTCTATAATGTCAGGATACAATGTTAGAACCCTCTCTACAAGTCACCCAAACGCAATGATTTATTGGTCAATTATGTACTTAGAGCACTCATAATGGGACATTGATGGAGGTCCTGTGGCACAGTGGGTAGCATCCCTACCTCTGGGTCAGAAGCTCCAGGTTCAAGTCCAGCTTCAGGACTTGATGACCTCGGAAGATGTGTTCATAATGTGGCCAAAGGGGGTGATTATCAGCCTGTAACTCCTTCCAATACACCTGATGCCAGGTGGCAAGAGCAGGAGAGTTTCCTGGTCAGCCATACTGCAGAAGGCAATGGCAAACCACTGCAGTACTTTGCCAAGCATAATCATGGACCAATCCAATGAAAGTCCATGGTCACCAATGCCCTCCTAGGGCATGGTACCTGAAGGAGGAGGAGTATCTTTGACGGAAACAGGAATGCACAGGCTCAGATGGGACCGAAGGACCTGGCTGGTCCAAAAAGTACCATAATGGCACACTGGGTTGCTGATAGGAAGCAGACATATGTAATATTGCATTCTGTGAATAAACCTATTAACAAGGAAAGTATTAGCGTCTCGTTTCATACTTTGCCAATCACCACATACGAGAAAGAAAACATGTATTCTCCTTTCCTTTCCTGAAGACATTGATTCTGCTAGGCTATAGGACCTCCTCCAGGGATTTCAGCACAAAATTAAGGCTGATACTCCAAAACAGCACTGAGGGAATGCTGCACGATCACTGTGTGATCTTTTGTATAGATGGTAAACAGAAACCCTGAGCTGGCATAGGTATGCCAATCGGCACACAAAAGCGGTGGGCGGGGGTGGGGTGGGGGGGAGTGGAGTGGGGGGGACCCCACTCGGCACTCCACGGGACCCAGGACCCAAGGCCGCATCTTGTCAGTCCACATCTCAGCGCTGGCAGAAACAACGGCCGTTGCTGGGATTGCACTAAGAAGAAGATCATGAAATGCCCTCACAGGCAGGTGAATGGAGTCTGGGGGCGCGGGGCCAGCCTGGCAGGCTCCGGAGATGGGTGGGGACGTTTGGTGAGGGCAGGTGATGCTGTTACAATGAGTTGTTATACCAATGAACAGGCCGCCCCCTGCCTACCCTCATCATTTTACAGGCCTCCCTGCCTCCAAACTCATCTCCAGAGAGCTGGTAAAATTCAGTCTCTCCATCCGGAATTTCTTTTGCTTTTGGATGGGATGTTGAACCCAAGGCCCCGTCGGCCATTGCAGTTGTATATAAAAGGTCCCATCGCACCATTCTGAAGAAGAGGAGTTCTCCCCAGTGTTCTCGCTAATATTTATCCCTCAAACAACATCACTAAGAAACAGGAGATCTGGTTATTATCTGAATGCTGCTTGTGAGAGCTTGCTGTGCACAAATTGGCTGCTGCATTTCCTACACTTCAAACAAGCAAACCCCAAGATTGTGAACGGCACCGGATAAATGTCCTACCTTTGTTCTTTTCAGGTGGACATTTTACACGTGTAAGTCTCGAAAACCTAATTGTTCCTATCCTACCATTTTACTGCCACAGAATCCAGCTCACAATGAACGGTATGGGACTATTGGACAAATCCAACCTGCTCCTCATCCAGCATTCCTGATTTCCATCAAGTCTCTGGATAGTGACCCCAGAAGCAGGTTTCCTGACAAGAGGACATCTTTTTTTTTCCCCCATTTTCACTAGACTGGGAGTGCTGAAGTCAATTACTGCATCCCAAAATGTTGTTCTGACTGTGGGCCAGATATTCCATTCAATCCAGTGATTGAACCTGTGATCTTTCCTGTCTGGATATAGCTTAGTCAGACCTTTTCTCACTAGGCCACCGAGAGGGAAGCCATGCTGGATTTGGTTGCTATGGCAAAATCGGGTAATGTTCATTATTTGTCTTTAGTGTGTTTATCATTTTTAGTTTCACAGCCTGTAGTGAAATGAGCTGTCAGCGGAATTTATTTATTTTTGAACACATAGTGCAACCCACAGATAATGAGCTAGTAATTATGGACTGTTTTTTTTTAACATAACACAATAATGAAATAAAACACAGCTAATGGAAAAATAGCAATTTACTGTGACAGCTGACATGGCTTAATGAATTCAAGATTATCGTCGCGCTCAACGCCTTAATTGTTTTCGAGAAAATACTTTAGATTTGTTTTTCAAAAGATGAAAATGGTTATCACTGAAGAAAATGAAGCTGATTTAATGCAAGTCCTGGCCTTTGGGTGAAAAGAGAAAAGCAGCGAGGAGAATTTTTTAGCTGCAGTATTTCAGCACAAGGGCAAACTTCAATCCATTCATTTCGAACTATCGAGCGACGGTTTTGGGTCGTGGACAGTTCACCTTAACCCAGGATGGTTGCGGCTCAGTGCGTAACACTCTCAACCTCTGAATCAGGAGGCTAGGTGGGGTTCAAGGTGCTGCTCTGGGGACTTGAGCACAGAAGCTCGGCCACCGTTTCAGCGTCGCTGGAGATGCCATCTTTCAGATGCGATGTTAAGCCGAGATCCTGCCTGATCTATGAAGACCCATCCCTTCAGCGAGGTTGCAGTCACCCATCCAAATCTCCCCTCTGCCTGGCTGAGGGCTCATCTCCTTGCAAAGCACCCGTGGGACATTGAAGGCACAGCACAGAGTTGTCCCAGATTTATGCTAAGTGCAGTAGCGGGTGGGAAAAAGGACGTTTTTTTTGCCCGCTGGCCGCAATGGTGGGTTTTCACACCTGCCTCATGAATCATGCATTCCCGGGAAACAGGCTGCTTTGCTGGTGGGCAGCCTCTGATTCACCTGCCAAGCCGTCGCCTTGTTGCATTCTGACGTCAGGCGCCACGTTTAAAGTGCAGTCGCGTGTACACCTCTCAGTGCTTCCAGCCCAGAGCTGCTGCAAAGAAGACAAGGCCTCGAAAGGCAAGAAGACTGCAGCCCTCCCGATTCAGGGATGCATCCCCGGGACGCCTTCTGGACACAGTCAGAGCCCACCACGATGTCCTCTACCCCTGTTCTGGCTGCAGGAGGTCCATCAGTGTCACCACTCCAGCTTGGGAGACGGTGGCAATGGTGATCAGTGCCAAGGCTGCACACAAGAGGTCGGCCATCCAGTGCAGAAAGAGGATGAATGATCTCATCCGTGCCGCCAGAGTAAAGCAACCATCTCATCACTCTAAACTCACACACTCACAAGGATATCACACATTCACTGGCATCTCACTCACTGTCAGCTCAAGGGACATCACCATTCACTCTCTCACACACACGCTCACATCTCCATCTGGCCTCATCTCCTCTGCAGACTGCCTCCTCAGCCCTCATCCTCTTTGAGGCCACTCACACAGATCAACATTTGCCCCCAAACATGCCCTAGAATACCTTCCTTCCCCAGTAATGCAGCCTCTTCCCTTGCCTGAGGCCACTTCTCCCCCTTCCCCAAGCAAACCATAGCGCTGCAGCTGTTGAAAAGCCCGCCCCGCTTTACCACTGCTGTTGTAAGTAGAGACCTGCCCGTGAGCTCCCCTGAAAGTGATGTGGTGCTGTCTGTGAAGCCTGCCGCTGAAGACTGTGAGTGCTGCCCGAAGCAAGGTGGGCAAACAAGCCTCAGAGTCCAGAGTGAAGTGCAGCTCGCCAGTGCACGTCGTTTATGTTCAGTCGTGAAACGCGTTGGCGTGCGATCACGCTAATGTGCCCGGATGATCCAGCGTGGGGGGAATAATTCCGATGAGCAGGGCTTGTAATGATGTATCGATGTATTAAAATGATGTTCCCGATGTCCAGCGGTGGGAAACACGTCCCACCATTGATGGGCGGAGTGGACGATCGGAAACTGGTTTCATGGCGCCATGAAACCGATTTTTGGCCTTTCCGCTCACACCCGCCATGATGCTTGACACCAACAGGCACAGGAAATTCTGCCCGTTGTATAACTTGTTGTACCCACTATCCAAATTGACTCATCAGTAAAATAAAGCCCGGAAGCAGAAAGGTCGGTGAGACATGGTTGAACCTGCACAACCTGTAAGCCTCTGAGATCCCTGCACTCTTTCTGTTCTGGAGTCTAATGCGTCACCGATTTCCTTTGCCCCACCGTTGGTGTCTATTACCAGGCTCTGAGCTCAGGAGTTATCTCTTCCTTAAGATGTTGATTAAAAATGACCTCTTTGACCAAGCTTTCACAGCGTTTCACAGAGCGATTGTCAAATGTCATTTGAGAACAAGCTACACCAGGGGTAGGTTTTAAGAAGCGTCTGGGAAGCGCGGTTCTGGGAGAGAATTCCATTTTCTTCTCCCTGGACAATGCACCCCAGCAGAAGCGCAATCCTCTCTATTCTTGCGTTTACCACATGAGCCATCGCTGTCATATTGCACTGATTTGAATGGAGCCTCTTGGCGCGGGCTGAAATGGTGCTTTTGCTTCAACTGCAGCGTTCTAAATTGACTGCTTTCACTTTCTGACCATTGATGATTGCCTTGCTAGATGATTTCACTGACAAGCCGTTGTATGATATATCTCGGATTAATAATAGGGGACCTTCCCAGAGCACAAAACATTTCTTACATCATGGGCCCAGCACCTTGAAAGTGGTTTTCAAGTTCTGAAGTATATAACTCATCATGGCTATAGCACTGACAATCTATCACTGACTCATTGATTTTCATTTTTTTTTTTTTGCACTTTCAAAATGCACTTAGAGAAATAAAACAAGTGCTCAGGCAATTCAAACTGTCCTCTTTCCTCCAACATCTGTTTTGACTGTGTCTTCTCGATAATAATTTGTCAAAACCCTTGTGTTTTTAAAACAAATTGAGCTCGATGGCTGTTTGCGGTCGCTGAGATTTCGACAATGTTAAATTTCACCTGCATTTCTAACGTTTGTTATTAAGCCACTCATTTTCACCACAAATGATAACCTTTTAAAACAAAAGCTAAATAAAAACCCACTCCGGGGCGTATAAAATTGAGCACGTCACCCTAGGCCGACCTTCCGGAGCAGCACCGAGGTAAAGCTGCAGTGTTGAAAGCGCCACGC
The DNA here is from genome assembly GCF_964194155.1 of Cetorhinus maximus. Lineage (NCBI taxonomy): Eukaryota > Metazoa > Chordata > Chondrichthyes > Lamniformes > Cetorhinidae > Cetorhinus > Cetorhinus maximus. Next base: position 9,934,375 of record NC_135895.1, read on the forward strand.
TTTGAATGAAATGCCAAATGAATGCCCGTCTCTCCCTGTTTTAAATGGTGATTGACTCAGTGAATAGAATGGTTACAGGACAGAAGGAGGCCATTTGGCCCGTCGTGCCCATCCCCGCTCTCTGCTAGTCCCCCTCTCCCACCTTTTCCCTGTAAATCCTGTCTTTTTTTTTTCTTTTCAGATGATTATCCGGTTCCTCTTGAAAACCATGATTGAATCTGCATCTGCCACACTCTCAGGGAGTGCATTTCAGATCCTAATTACTCACTCCGCAAAGATATTTTTTTCTCATGTCGCCTCTTGGCTCTTTTGCCATTCACCTTGAATCAGCGTCCTCTGGACATTGACCCTTCTGCCAATGGGAACAATTTCTCCCTATCTACTCAGCCCAGACCCCTCATGTTTTTGAACACCTTTATCAAGTCTCCTCTCAACCTTCTCCTCTCCAGGGAGAACAGCCCGGGCTTCTCCAATCAACCCTCGTAACTGAAGAGCCTCTCCCCTGGAATCATTCTCGTAAATCTTTTCTGCACTGTCTCTAATGCCTTCACATCCTTCCTACAGTGTAGTGCCCATAACTGGGCACAATACTCCAGCTGAGGCCATTGGCATTAGTTGAAGGCCAACAGGCAGGTCTCCTGGCATTCTGACCAACATACATGCAAACAAACATGCAAAATAGGAGCTGGAGTTGGCCATTGATGCACCTTTCCCAAATAGGGAAACAGCATAAAGAAAGTTTGGCTGATCATACATTTTGTTGAATGACTGAAATTCATTCATTTCTGATGCAATCGACCTGAAATGCTATCTCTCTCCAAGATACCGCCTGACCTGTCGAGTGTTTCCAACTTTGCTGTTTTTATTTTAGTCGTTTATTTTGCTGTTGGATCCTTGCTTTGTAAATATTGCAACTGGCACACATGCCGATTGGAGTCACCACACTTCAAAAAGCAATCCATTATGTGCAAGAGGATCTGCCATGTTTTCAAGAGTGGGGGGGGGGCGCTTTAGAGATGCAAACCTTTCCTAAATGCAGAGTGTGCCTGACGCCCTAAAAGTGGCACTGCCTTGCATCGCATGGAATATTCTGTGACAGCATCTCCAAAATCCTGACCGCCGCCAACTGGAAGGGCAAGGATAGCAGTTGCATGGGAGCACCATCCCCTACAGGGGATGCTGCCTGTGGTGTGAACCCAGGAGTTCGATTCTTGAGCAGTGACAGGTTATTCAGCCAGAGGCTTCATGACCTGGGCTACTCTGCCCCCCTAATCCAAGGGACATCCACTGTCCAGCAGAGAGCCTAGAATAGCGACTGGCAGCTGAATTCCCTTGGGCAAAACTAAGCAGAACAGATCTCATCAACTAACTCAGTAGAAATCAGGGATTGAAGATAGAATCCTTCCGGTCTGCATGGACCAGTCCATCAGCGGGGCCCCAAATAGAGTGGTTGTGAGGAGAGGGCGGGGGTGGAAGAGGGGTGTGGGTTGTTGGGGGGAGCGAGGCGGTAGGGGGGGGTCTATGGGGCACCTGATTTACGTTGACACTGAGAAAGGTGCCGACCGAAAAATGGCCAAAGCACATTTTTAACAAGAACAGAGCCGCGGGAGCTGTATTAAAGAACCTTATTATCTCATTGAAGAGAAAGGGAGAGAGGTTTTAATGAAAGATTTCATCCCCCCACCCTGAACGTCCTTTCAGTATTGCCCAACTCCCTTCAAAAAAATAAAACAGATAAAGATTGGCTCCCGCTGCTGCAAGATTTGCGAAAACAAGAAGAGACGTAAAATTAGTCAGCAACTGATATCATTTATCTTGTCAGCATGCTATACCATGAAGTAAATGTTTGCTGAAAACGAGCCTTTCAAATCCTTTAGATTCCAGGATTAAGATGATGGGAAGATGTCTCCCGGGAGACCAGTCTGGATATACCAAAGATCTGAAACAGTGCCTGCTGATACTCAAGAAGGCAAACAAATGGTGGGGGCAGCACCCTATTCACACCCAGCAACTTAACAGCGCAGTTTAATCACTGTGCAGTTAATTAATTAATGTTGAGCACCCAGGCAGCCAGCACAGCAAAGGCGGGGGGGTGGGGTGGGTTTACCTCTTTCGAGGGGTTAGGGTTCAAGGGTCGTGGCTAAATTACATTCAGACGATACTTTGACCTTTCAGAAGAAAAGGACTGGAACAAAAAGTGACACAGAATAGGAACGTCTCTACCAAGTATCAACCAGCTCTCCTAATTGCCTCTCACATCAGATATTCACAAGCAAAACTGAACACTCATTACTGGAGTATTTAAAGCTGTTCAGCTGCACACTGGTCATTTTTCAAAGCGATGCATTTCTGCGGCTTGCCCATTAGTGAAAATTGCTGGGAAAATTGTTACTATTCAGCTGATATCTAAACGACTGTGAGCGCTGAATAGTGTTTACCCAAACCTACATTTTTTTTCCCATTCTTTCGTGGCGGGCAGAGGGGTGGGGGGAACCGGTCAGAATACGATTGGCTGAGATACACTCGAGGCACTCTCACAGAGCACTGCTTACTCTTCCCGTGCTGACTGCGCTCTTAAATATAAATAGCCCGAACTTCAGAGAGCGGATGAAATTGTAGACCGACAGGGGGAGGCGGTGGCAAAGCGGCGTGATGACCGTGGGACCGTTGTCGATTGTCGTAAAAACCCATCTGCTCGCTAGCGTCCTTTCTGGAAGGAAATCTGCCGTCCTTACCTGGTCTGGCCTACACGTGACTCCAGGCCCACAGCGATGTGGTTGACTCTTAAATGCCCTCTGAAATGGCCGAGCAAGCCACTCAGTTTCACCACCACCACCTTCTTAAGGGCAATTAGGGATGGGCAAAAAATGTTGGTCTAGCTAACGAAGCCCACATCCAATTAATAATAAAAAAAATATAAAAGTAAGAGCCTACAGTCCTGCTATGGGACTTCATCACCCACTTTTCCCATAGTCTGATCATAGGGAGCTGGGCCCTTGACATGGACCTGCAGCTTAAAAGGATAGTGGGTGTATGGTAGTATCATAACCTCAAAATCACACACCTTCCCAACTTGAGCATATATCGCCCATTCTCTCATCCTTACTGGGTTCAGATTCTGGGACTGCCTGTCATGATGGGATTTGAACTGCTGTTGCCAGAGCATCAGCTCGAGACTCTGAATGATTAGTTCAGTGACAATGCCAATGTTCCACCATCTCCCTAAACTATCTACGACCATAGACCATGAGTGTTTCAGTGATACTCAATTGCAGCGGGCGCCATAGGTGAGCCTGATCCAATCTTAACCTCACTTGGCTTCCAAACCAGTGCCCCACTCCTAGAAGAGAAAGTAAAGAAAGACTTGCATTTATATAGCACTTTTCATGATCACTGGATGCCTCAAAGTGCTTTACAGCCAATGAAATACTTTTTGAAGTGTAGTCACTGTTGTAATGTAGGGAACGCAGTACCTAATTTGCACACAGCAAGCTCCCACAGACAACAATGTGATAATGATCAGATAATCTGTTTTTTTTTTGTGATGTTGATTGAGAGACAAATGCAGCCCTGAACTCCGGGGAAAACTCCCCTGCCCTTCTTGGGGCATTTTATTCCATTGAAGATATTATATAAATGCAGAGGCTAGGTCAGAGGCTCGGAATCACGCAGCGAGTAACTCACCTCCTGACTCCCCAAAGCCTCTCCACCATCTACAGGGCACAAGTCAGGAGTGTGATAGAATCCTCTCCGCTTGCCTGGATGAGTGAAGCTCCAACAATATTCAAGAAGCTCGACGCAAGACAGGACAAAGCAGCCCATTCGATTGGCACCCCATCCACAAACATTCACTCCCTCCACCACCGACTAACAGTGGCAGCAGTGTGTACCATCTACAAGATGCACTGCAGGAACTCACCAAGGCTCCTTAGGCAGCACCTTCCAAACCCACGACCACTACCACCTAGAAGGACAAGGGCAGCAGATACATGGGAACATCACCACCTGGAAGTTCCCCTCCAAGCCACTCACCATCCTGACTTCAAACTATATTGCCATTCCTTCACTGTCACTGTGTCAAAATCCTGGAACACTCTCCATAACAGTACTGTGCGTGTACCTACACCACATGGATTGCAATAGTTCAAGAAGGCAGCTCACCACCACTTTCTCAAGGGCAATTAGGGATGGGCAATAATTACTAGCCCAGCCAGTGATGCCCACATCCCATAAATGAATAAAATAAGTTCCTGTTAGCCTGCACAGATGAGTGCTGCTCCAAATTTTTCCATCACTCAACAAGGTGTTGGGGGAAGTGTCTCTGTTGACGCTTATTAATATTGTAATTTCTGTTGTCCTTTTGTTCAAGGTGAGTGACTTCAAGGGAAAATGTTAGAGTCTATTATAAAGAATGTAATAGCAGCGCATTTAGAAATGCATAATATAATCAAGCAGAGTCAGCATGGCTTCATGAAGGGAGAATTGTGCCTGATAAATTTATTAAAATTCTTTGAGAAGGCAACAAGCAGGATAGATACAGGGGAACCAGTGGATGTAATATATTTGGATTTCCAAAAGGCGTTCGATAAGCTACCACACATAAGGATACTTAATATAAGGGCCCATGGTGTTAGAGGTAGTATATCAGCATGGATAGAGGGTTGGCTAACGAATAGAAGACAGAGAGTTGGGATAATGGGGGGCAGTTTCAGGATGGCAACCTGTAATTAGTGGAGTGTCACAGGGATCAGTGCTGAGGCCACAATTACTTACAATATATATTAATGACTTGGATGTGGGAAGTGAATGTACTATCACCAAGTTTGCAGATGACACAAAAATAGGTGGGAAGGCAAGTGGTGAAGATGACACAAAGAGTTTACAGAGGGATATGGACAGGTTAAATAAGGGGGCAAAAACTGGGCAGATAGAATATAATATAGGAAAATGTGAGATTATGCACTTTGGCAGGGAGAATAGAGGAGCTGAATATATTTAAATGGAGAAAGACTGCAGGAAGCTGCAGCATAGAGGGATTTGGGGGTCCTTGTGCATGAATCCCAAAAGGCTAGCATCCAAGTTCAGCAGGTAATAGGGAAGGCAAATGAAATATTGGCCTTTATTCCAAAGGGAATGGAGTATAAAAATAGGGAAGTCTTGCTAAAACTATACAAGGCACTAGTTAGACTGCACCTAGGATACTGTGAACAGTTTTGGTCCCCTTATCTAAGAAAAGATATACTGGCATTGGAGGCAGTCCAGAGAAGGTTCACTAGGTTGATCCTGGGTATGGAGCGATTTCTTATGAGAACAGGTTGGGTAGGTTGGGCCTGTACGCATTGGTGTTTAGAAGAATGAGAAGACGATCTTAATGAAACATATAAGATTCTTAGGGAGCTTGACAGGGTAGATGCTGAGAGGTTGTTTCCCTTGTGGGAGAGTCTAGGACCAGAGAGCATTATCTCAGAGTAAGGGGTCGCCCATTTAAGACAGAGATGAGGAGGAATTTCTTCTCTCAGAGGGTAGTGAATCTGTGGAATTCTTTACCGCAGAGGGCTGTAGAGGTTGGGTCATTATGTATATTCAAGGTTGAGGTAGGCAGATTTTTAATCGGTAAGGGAATCAAAGAATATGGGGAAAAGGCGGGAAAGTGGAGTTGAGGATTATCAGATCAGCCATGATCTCATTGAATGGCGGAGCAGACTCGATGGGCAGGGCGGCCTACTTCTGTTCCTACATCTCATGGTCTTATGGAGTGGGCTGGAAGCTATGCTAGATGTCATAACAGAAGACTCTGCCATCTAGGATACACATAAGGTGCACAGATAAAGTGTAAACCAATGCAAATAAATCGCCGATATGTTAGAGCATCTGGTTAGATTTAAAAAGGATGGCAGACAAGAGGCAGTTAGTTATCTGTCATTTAAAGGACCCTTATATCTACAGACTGTCAAATTGTATACACTGTACTTAGCTTAAAATATCAACATTATTTAAACACTCATCTCTTCAAATTCCTTCAAAATCTAATAGGGTGCATTTTTGACTTTAATAACCTGTTAACTCAAATGAGGCATATACATTTAGCAGGTGTTGGCTTATGGTCGAATAGGATTTCACATATGCTGCCAAGTACTATTAATACATAGCTCTGTGTGATGTTCTTTTAATCTGGACAACACTTGCCTCCATACCAGAGAAAAGCTGTTGTAAGTATCACCTCCTTGAGATTTATTCTGTTGGTGCAGCGCCAAGACAGGACCATAGTCAGAAAACAAAAATACAAAACAGAAAACCTTGCCCCATTCTCGCCTGAGGATATCCCAAAGCGCGTTACAGTAAGTGAAGTACTCTGTGAAATGTAGCCACTGTTGTAATGTAGGAAATGCAGCAGACAATAAGCTCTACAAACAGCAACGCGATAATGTTCAGATAATCTATGTTTTATTTTTCAAGTGATTGGCCAGGACTTGGAGAGAACTCGCCTGCTCTTTTTCAAAACAGCATCGTTGGCACCTTTCACATCCACTGGAGAGGGCGGATGGGACCTTTGTTTAATGTCTCATCTGAACGACAGGCCCTCCAATGGTGCGGCTGTCCCTCAGCACTGCACTGAATTTTGAACATGAGCGTTTGGAGTCCTTCACACTCAGAGATCAGGGGGCTAGCAGAAATGTGAATCTTCATTCACAGTTGTTTTCTCACTAGGGTTGGGAGTAATGCATAAAAATCTTTCTGTCAGAATTGCCAGCGATGCAGCTGATCTTTAAAATGCTTCTGCCTCTCCTTCTCTTCCCTCCTCCTTCTCTTCCCTCCTCTTTTGGGATGTATCAATCTTGAAATTCAGCTGCATCTAAAAATGGGGGACGGGTCCCCTCAAGACGTTAAATGAGCTAGCCAGTGTACTGTCCCACCATATGAGCACTTATCCTACATGGCAGGCATTGCATTTTTCAGCTGGAAATGCTCGCAACCCTCCCTGCCCATCTTGTTGGAGGCCAAGGAGGCCTTTGAGTGCCCTCAAAAATGGTGAATATTCAGGCTTCTTAAATGAGGCAGGCATGGTATCAGAGTCACCATGTAGTAGGAAACACATTGGTCATGGTTTAAGGCAGCTGGTCCCCAGGAATACATTCAACCAGAGCTGGCAACCCATTTGTACAAGCAAGATGGCAAGTTGGTGACGTAGTGGTAATGTTACCGGCTAATGCTCTGGACCATGGCAGCTGGTGGAATTTAGGTTCAATTAATAAATCGGGAATATAAACCTAATCTCCATAATGGTGACCATGACAACTGTCATTGACTGTTGCAAAAACCTGTCTAGTGAAAGAAATCTGATATCCTTACCTGGCCTACATGTGATTCCAGACCCAAAGCAATGCTTCGACTCTTAACTGCCCTCTGACATGGCTGAACAAGCCTCTCAGTTCAAGGGGTAATGGACAACAAATGCTGGCCATGCCAACAGCGCCCACAGCCAGTGAAAAAATTATAAAAAATATCATCAGCAGCTTGTTTGCAGTACCCAGTTTTAAACAAAACATTACAATATTTGCACTTCTGCTCCTGTTAACCTCTAACTGCTGAATAATAATGCCACACTCCTGGCTAGACTCTTCCGGGAGGTAACAATGCAAAAAAGGATCCAACTTATTTTCCTTAAAGTCATTAGAACTCAGAAACAAACTGCTGACTTTGATTTGCGAGACAGCAAATGTTGTCATTCTATTGAACTGCACTTTAGGGGCAAGTTAAACAACTTTCCATCGTTCAGCATTATTATTCCACTTGTGCATATCCTGACTTGATATTGCATTGACTTATACTTCCTCGATAAAAAAAAAATCAAACAAAGCCTTAGCGGTTTGCTGGGTGATGAAGAGTTTCATTGTATTGTGAATTCAAAGTCACATTGCAGGAAATGGACAAAAATCAAACTGTGCTTTGGGGCATATTTGTTGAAATACAGACGCACATATTTTATCTAAAGCATCTTGACCCCAATAGGACAAATGGTTTGGAATCAAACAGCATAAGAAAATGTGACCTCAAGGAATGCCTGAAGAGTTCTCATTATTCTAAAGACAGGCAGGTTTTGAATTTTAAATCACTTGACACCTATAGAAACCAAGGCTCATATTTCACATCTTGTTTGCCTGTTTCAGTTGACTAAAGCTAGGGTAAATATAGGCGGAAGCTAAAATTCTTGGGGGCAACTTTTAATGGGAGGTCAATTATCAGAGGAGCTGGGGCAGGAAAATAAAGGGATTTGGGGTCAGGGAGAGCACATGGGATTGGTAAAATTGTGTTTGTGGAGGATGGACACCAAGCACGGGCTGGATGAGCAAAATCATTTGTTTCCATATTGTAATTTCTTTGTACGTCCAACTCCCATCCTGATCTTTTGTGCACATGATGGCTTAGTTATTTATGCTTTTAATATAGTGATTGATGATGGGGCTTTGATTTGAAAAGGTGGGTGAAATTCAAATTGAACAGCATTGTGAAGTGGAGAAGTCTTCAGATGCATTAAAATACATTATCCACTTAATAAAGTGCTATTTTGCATTGCATAATAGTGAAGTTCAATTTTTTTATTCATTCATGGGATATGGGGATTGCTCGCTAGGCTAGCATTTATTGCCCATTGCTAATTGCCCTTGAGAAGGTGGTGGTGAGCCATCTTCTTGAACCGATGCAGTCCAAGTGGTGTAGGTACACCGACTGTGCTGTTATAAAGGGAGTTCCAGGATTTTTTCCCAGTGACAGTGAAGTAATAGCAATACAGTTCCAAGTCAGGATGGGGTGTGGCTTGGAGGGGGACTTCCAGGTGATTGTGTGAGATGTCTTCCTTGCTATCATGTTTTCTTGCAGTTCAACTCAACCATCTCTTTGGCTGTTTCAAAGCTTTGACAGATGGCTAAGCTTATGGCTGTCTTCAAAGGCTTAAATGCATTCAGCTCTTGAGGTTTTGTTGACACAGTTATCCAGTAGAATCTTATTGTTAATGCTTGGCTGAGTTCCAAAGCAATTAATGGATTCAGCTCAGAAGGGGTTGTTAATACAATCATTCAGTGGAACCTCATTATGAATGCTTGGCTGATTTTCAAACCAATTAAGGCATTCTGCACAGCAGGAGTTTTTTTACACAGCTGCCAAGGTAATTTTTAAGTGGCTTTTCAGGAATTGTTTGTTTAATTTTACAGATTTATGATCTCCTCAAAGCTTCCCAATGTTATTATAGGGCTCCTGAAATTCTGTTTATAATGGATCTGGGTGAGTGGGTCTTGAGGAGAATGGGAGGCGAGGGGGTTTGGGGGGATGAGGGGGCTATGGTGGAGGATCGGTGATAAAGGAGTGAGGGGGTGTATGGGGGAGGTGAGGGGTGTGAGGTAGGTGAGGGGACAAGTAGGGGGTGATGGGATGAGTAGGTTCTGGGGGTGAAGGGGTAAGAGGATGAGGGTTAGGGTGCGTCAAACTCAGCTCCAGAACTGGGCCAATGTCCCAGCGAATGGAGGTGGGTCTTTCAAACTGGCCAGCTCGGCAATGCCCTGCCTCTATTTTCACCTGAGGTCTGCCTTGGGGGGCTGCAAGCCTGGTCCCCACCTCCAGCAGAGGAAAGCAGCATGGGGAGGGCACAGCCTGACAGGAGGCAGGATCATGCCATCGAGAAATCCCCAGGCTCCCAATTCCTGCCTCCAAGATGAAAATCCTGCCCAATTTGTCATTTAACATCCCCTGAAACACTGGCTCAAGAAGAAGGCCCAATATCATCATCTTGGAGAAATTGGGAATGGGCCATAAACGAGGCCTTGCTGGAGTCTCCTACATCTCAAGAACAAATCATCATCGCCATCTAAGTGCCAAGCTGAGTGGTGTTGGTAGCCATTGTTTTCCAAACATTCTGATCATAGCAACAGTGGATGACCCTGTTGTTGGAGATCTGGTTAAGCCAGCCTTTAATGTCATCTGGCTGCCTCCTTCACTGTTGGTCTCTTGGTGATCAGGTATTCCAGCCTTTCTGCTTGTTCTCCTGTCCTCATTCAGTACTTCTTCACTATTTCTTTTCTCTACCCAGCGCACTCTTAGGGTCCATCTTCTGGAAGAGACAAAGCAGCTTCAAGGGGATTTGGACAGACTTCGTGAGTGGGCAAGAACATGGCAGATGGAACATAAAGTGGAAAAATGTGAGGTTATCCACTTTGGTAGGAGGATCAGATGTGCAGAGTATTTCTTAAATGGTGAGAGATTAGAAAGTATAGATGTACAGAGAGACCTGGGAGTCCTTGTCAATCAGTCACTGAAAGCTAGCATATAGGTGCAGCAAGCAATTAGGAAGACTAATGGTCTATTAGCCTTCATCGCAAGAGGATTTGAGTACAGGAATAGTGAAGTCTTGCTTCAATTGTATAGAACCTTGGTTAGACTGCACCTGGAGTACTGTGTGCAGTTTGGGAAGGATGTTATTGTCATAGAGGGAGTGCAGCAAAGGTCCACCAGGCTTGTTCCCGGGATGGCAGGACTGTCCAATGAAGAGAGATTGGGGAAACTGGGCTGGTATTCTCTAGAGTTTCAAAGAATGAGAGGTGATCTCATTGAAACCTACAAAATATGTAAAGGAATAGACAGGGTAGATGTAGGTAAGGTGTTTTGCCTGTTTGGGGAGCCTAGAAGCAGGGGACACAATTTCAAAATAAGGGGGAAGCCACTTAGGACCGAGATGAGGAAAATTTGCTTTACTCAAAGGGTTGCGAACCTTTGGAATTCTCTACCCCAGAGGGCTGGGGAAGCTCAGTCATCGAGTATGTTCAAAGCAGAGATTGACAGATTTCTAAATACTAATGACATAAAGGGATAGTTTGGGAAATGGCATTGAAGTGGATTGTCAGCCATGATCATATTGAAATGTGGAGCAGGCTCGATGGGCTGAATGGTCTACTCTTGTTCCTATGTTCTTAAGCAGCGCATTTTGAAATTGCCGATTTTCTTTTCTTCTTCTTTCCTGATGTTCCAAGCTTCACATCCATAACTCATTACTGACCAGACGTAACATTTTAGTATACCGATTCTCACTTCAGGACTCAAGCTGCATTTCAATTGAGACAATAAAAAGCTCACCACCCTAAGGAAAATTTCATGCAATGATTCATCAAATCTCAATCAGAAACAGGAAAACTGCTACCCTCTTTCCCTCAGCCACTAGCTTGTAGGTGCCAAGACTGAACCGACAAGCTGGGTACCTGGTGATGACTGGTCTCACACAAGCCTGGACACAAATTAATATCTCCAGGAATACACAACAGCGACAGCAACAGCAACAGCTTGCTTTATGTAGCACTCTGAAAGTCACATTGAGCCAATAAGGAATTCAAGAGATAATAACCCTGGAGCAAAAAGTGTGACGCCCACTACCAGATAGGGTGGTTGAGGTGAATAGCACAGGTGCATTTAAGAGGAACTCGGTAAGCTAAGGAGAAGCAAATGGAAGGGTATACTGATAGGGTTAGATGAGGGGGGTTTATGTGCAGGATAAACAGTAGGATGGGCCACTTAGGGTAAATGGCCTGTTTCTGTGGTATAGATTTGATTTAAGAAATCTGAGAGGTGGCAGATGCCTTCCTATATAACGTCACATCACAACAGGCAGCACATTCGTCCACTACACCTTTAGGGGAGCCAACATTGGGTATGAAGAATGGATTAAAATATACCATAGATTGCAGTGTATAAGTCGACCTTTGAAGCATTGAAGAACCTTTCTGAAACAGGGGTCGACGCATACACCGAGCATAAAATATGAACCCCTGGTGTTGGTGTAAGTGATCGCCATTTTGAAATGTGAAAAAATTCTGTTTGTTGGTCACCATGCGCAGTCTGCTATGCGTGGATGTGTCTTAAACTCCTGCACACCTTCTTGGCAACACGGTCCGTATCACTTACTCGACCCCCATGTGCCAAATTATATGTCGAGTATAACCCTGAGCATGTATTTCTGAGTGGAAAAAGTGAGGCTGACTCCAAATGCGAGTATAGCCCTAAACATATATTTATTAGATGGAAACTGGTGTGTTGAGTTATTGTGGTAAAGTGTGGTACCCTGTCCCTTTAAGAGAATGCATATACTGATCATGTGACAGCACTGATGAACCACTGCACAGTGTGGGCAACTGGGAACTGTACATTTAGTTCTGGAGGTTTCTGACTGATCACGTATGATCTGGTGCTCTGCCCTATGTCTCAATATACCGTCAATGTTTATTCTTACATCAGTCTCTCCCCATTATTGACTGCAAGCAGCAATTGAATTAGAGCTCAGTTGGCCAATGAATTCATTTACCCAAAACATAAAACTTATGCATCAAGTATAGGCACAAATATGCATTTTGCCAACCAAAAACAGGGGGGCGCCTAATCTGCTGGGTCAACTTATACAACACAATCTATGGTAGCTGAGGTAAATTTAAGGTCAAATCAGACCAGTTGGGCAGAATGGCCTGATCCTCAGATGCTAATTCTCTGAATGTTTATGTGTCCAGACTTGTGTGGGAGGTTAAGCTTACAAGTGCATTAAGACCAGGGGTCAATCAGGTAGCCGCATGCATGACAATTCCCGATACTCTAGTTGCCATCAGCTAGTTCAGCCCAGGCCAGGAACCTCGCTAAAGCAGTTTATTCTAGTCATGGATGATATAAAATCTTGCTGGTAATGTTTATTTAAGGTGACAAAGGGTTTCAATCCCCTCATGTTTGGGTTAGATTAACACAGATTCAATGCCAAAACATCTGAGGGCAACGCCAGTGCTGAATGATATAAATGGATTGTATTCCTGTTTTAAGGTAGAAAGCATACTACTCTTATCTGATTTTCTGCCAGCTATAAATCGGCATGATCCTCCCGGTTAGAGGACTGCTGAAGTGAAAAATGAAGATTCTTGGCCAGGCCGTGCTGTGTAAGTTGCTGTGCAACAGGTGTTCATAGCACCCCTTGGCTGAGGGTGCCGAATGCAGAAGTGTGTGGACATCAACCAAAGACGGAATGGGTTGGAATGCTTCACATGGTCGAATATCCCACTGGTGCTCTGGGCTCACATAAAAGGAATGGCTGCATGGACAAGATGGCACCAATGCTTATGCCACCATACCATACCCCTCAACAAAGAGTCTGTATCTTCATGAAAGAAAGGTGGGGGGGGGGAAGTTATAAAGAAAAGAAAATGAAAAATAAGGGCCTGTGCACAACAGTGGAGAGGGAATGGTTATTCTTCCAAATAACATTGTAGGTTAAAGTTAGTTTATCGTTAGTGTGTTTGTGGGTATGTGTTGACTGGGTGGAACGAGAGTGATGTCAGATCACTAAGCCATGCTATCGATGAGAAATCATAAACTAATCACTTGAGGAGTGCTACGAGGTGCTAACGTTCAGGTGACATGTTAAATCAAATCCCTGCCTGCCTCTCAGCTGGGCATGGGCACTATTTCAAAGAAAAGCTGGGCAGTTCTATCCAGTGTCTTGACCAATATTTATCCCTCAACCAACATGATGAAGATCAGATCATCTAGTCATTATTTCGTTGCTGTTTGTGAGACCTTCCTTTGCACAGATTGGCTGCTGCATTTCCTACATTGCAACAAAGTCTGCAACTTAAAGGACCACATTGGCTGTAAGGTGCTTTGAAACATCCTGAGGCCATAAAAGGTGCTATACAAATGCAGGTTCTTTCTCCTTCTTTAGCCGACTGTTTGGAGGCTCCATTGGGCAATACAATCATGCTTACAAAGGAAGGCAAGGACTGGAAAAGATTCTCCAGAGTATTTACCTGGCCCCAATCTGGGCATCCAAATGTGCAGGATGTCAACTCCTAATTATGCCAATGTGAAACAGCATCGCCAAGTAATTGGTAAACGTGTGGACGTTTATTCAAAGGATGTTGTAAATGTTAGGGTTGAGGGTTCTTCAGCCGCTTACAGAATCTTTGTCTTTTTTGGGCGGTATTACTTTCTTTCTGCTAGCACTGAAGCCCTCAGGCTCCTTGTGCCAACCGCATATTATTTTGCTGCCAGGGTCACCAACTGGAGCCAATGGCATTTACCAAATGGGAATCACCATCTGATCCTGATGGTGGAGACACCAGATGGACAAAGGGAGAGATGCCAGGCAGCTTATCAGGCTTACTGTCTTCCCAGGAACAGGCTTTGAGAGAGGGTCCAGCTGCTTTTTGTGGTTTCTTGCTGTGTGAAAATTGGTTGCTGTGTTTCCTAGGTTGCAACAACTACAGTTTTTAAAAAGTAGTTGTTTGGTAGTACCAAACTTGAGTATTGCTGACAAACGAGATACGCTGTCGAAACTTTTTGTCTTGCACTCATCAAGACAGATACACAAGGACACCAATTGTAAAGGGAACAACAATTTATACCACATGCAAAGAGAGTGCTGATTGGTTGGCAAGTGGACTCTGACCGATAGAAGTTTTGCCTTGGATAATGCACCAGGGAATAGTTAATTGCCAAGTTTTTGTTCAAATTTAAACCAGGCAGGTTGAATCTGATCGGGCAAGGCATTGCCACTTCAACTAATCAAAAGCTTGGAGACAGCCATTCCCTGGTTCATTACCCATGGCAATGCCTTGGCCAATCAGAGTTGATCTGCCTGTTTGCATTTAAACAAAATATGGGTGGTTAACTGTTCCCTGGTGCATTCTCCATGGCAATGCCTCTCCAATCAGCATCCACTTGCCAAGCAATCAGCACGCTCTTCTCATGCAGTATAAATTGCTGTTCCCTTTACAATTGGTATTCTTGCGAATCTGTCCTGATAAATGCAAGACAAAAATCTTAGACAGAATGTCTCCTTTTCAGCAATGTTAAAAAGTACTTCATTGGCTGTGAAGCACCTTGGGATGTCCTGAGGTTGTGAAAGGCACTATATGAATGCAATTCATTTCATTTTTAACTTTTTAACCATTTAACGTACAATTTTCAAATATAGGCTTTGCAATAGGTTAGCACTATATCTGACCAGCAATTTGAATGATTGCTAATTCAAAGTTCCAGGGAGCACCAGTAATATTTTACTAGGATATGAAAGAAAAGAATAAACCAGGTCAAATCAAATGTGAGTTGGAAAATCTCACATAAGGGAAACTTTTTTAAATTTCAGAAGGTGATGCCCTGAACGATTGGTGAATGTATTCATATTTCAAAGTACTTTATGAAGGATCAATTTGGTTCTTCAAGTTGAGATATTTTTCTTCTGCTCAAATAATTACATAAAAGACTTCCAACTGTTAAGAATATAACTGTCATATCACTGTTCGATCACTAGCTTGCTCACTGTTAGTTTAGTAAATTGACATCTTAAATTAAATTTGGTGTGCTAGAAACATGGAAAATTTACAGCACATAAGGAGGCCATTCAGCCCATCATGATTGTGGTGTCCAACTTTCCTGTTCATGTGTCCATAGCCCTGTTGGTTACAGCACTTCATGCACATAATTAAGTATTTTATAAATGTGAAGACAGTTTTTGCCTCCACAGGGCAGCGGGTTCCAGATGCCCATGAATCTAGAGCTGAAAAAGTTCTCTTCAACTTCCCTCTAATCCTCCTCCTGATTTCTTTAAATCTATGCCTCTGGTTATTGACCTTGAAATAGGTCCTTCCTATTCACTCTGGCTAGGCCCCTCATAATTTTATACACCTCTGTTAAATGTCCCCTCAGTCTCCTCTGTTTTGCCTCTCTTGAAGATTGAAGTGTGACCTCAATGCAATTGGTCCAAAACTAACTATTTAGGGTTTTATTCTTTGTTCTTCTAGGCACATTACTAAAATGTTAAATACAAACAGAAAGTGCTGGAAATACTCAGCAGGTCAGCCGGCAACTGAGAAGAGAAAAAAAAACAGAGTTAATGTTTCAGGTGGCTGACCTTTCATCAGGACTGAAGAAAGCTGGAAACATAATAGGTTTTGAACAAGTGAAAGGAGGGAGGAGTAGGGATAACATAAGGGACGATCTGTGAGAGGACAGGAAAGATTAAATGGCAAAATGGGAGCGATAATGTGTACTTTTGTTGTCTCCACCATATCAAAGACCATCCCTTATGTACTTTCTCCCTGCTCCTGCCTTTGACTTTGGGCCCTAAGCTCTGGGCTTGAATTTTTCGGATGGAGGGGATCGCTTCCTGCCATCCGAAGTCAGCGGGGAACGCATCCCCGTGGACTCAGAGTGCCCCACAGCCATTTCACGCTCAAATCAGCGTTGAGTGATGGCAGGTGAGACATCCGCCCCTCACTTGGGAGAAAACCCCATCTTAGAGAGCAGTCGGCCAAGCTGATTGGCTGGCAGCTCTCCAGCTATTGCGGCAACAGCGCTGCAGTGGACCGAAGAAGAAATGGAGGAGGACATTGGAGCGTAAGTCCAAGCACCGGAGGTTCGGGTAAGTTCTAGGGGTCCCAAGATGTGAGGGTAGGGAAGATGTAGCTAGGGGAGCACCAAGGGGACAATTGGGGTATTGGGGTAGAGTCCTGGTTGGGGGGGAAAAGGATGGAGGTCCGGAGACCAACAGAACTTAAGAGGGAGGGGCACCCCCAATCAGTAGGGGCTTCTGATGGAAGTGCCCTCTCCCCGCAACTTCCCGCCTGGGATCGCATTCTGTTCTTTTTCATGCTTCCCCCACAGGCATTCAATCCTCCTGCCAGCTGAAAAATTGAGGCTGGGTGGGGAACAGCCCTTAAGGCCTCAGCTGGGTTAAGGGCAGGCTTCCCATCCAAGGCCTTGCCTCTCAGTGTAAAATCTCTGTGTCATCAGGGCTGGTGGGAACCCGGAGGGAATCCCATCCCTTCAACCTCACGCTCCCCCCGCTGCCTAAAAACCCGTTGGTAGGGGAGTGTAAAATTCTGGCACTGAGGGATCATAGCAGAAGGCAACTGCTTCAGGAGAGGAGCGCAGAAGATGTAAAACAAAACACTAAAGTGTCGAAAGATAAGACCGTATGAATTAGAAACAAAGGTACCTTACAGGCAGCATCCCAGACACCACCATCACCATCCCTGGGTATGTCCTGTCCAACAGGCAGGACAGACCCAGCAGAGGTGGCGGCACAGTGGTATACAGTCAAGAGGGAGTTGCCCTGGGAGCCCTCAACACCGACTCTGAACCCTATGAATTCTCATGGCATCAGTTCAAACATGGGCAAGGAAACCTCCTGCTGATTACCACATACCGCCCTCCCTCAGCTGATGAATCAGTACTTCTCCATGTTGAACACCACTTGGAGGAAGCACTGAGGGTGGCAAGGACACAGAATGTACTCTGGGTGGGGGACTTCAATGTCCATTATCAAAAGTGGCTCTGTAGCTCCACCACAGACCTAGCTGCCCGAGTCCTAAAGGGCATAGCTGCTAGACTGGGTCTGCAGCAGGTGCTGAGGGTATCAACAAGAACACATGGGAAGGTCTCGGAGAGGACAGGAGAGATTAAATGATAAAATAGTTCATGACGCAAAAGCCAAATGGAGTGGTAATGCATACTTTTATTGTCTCCACCCTATCAAAGACTTATGGAGAGGTGGTGGCGTAGTGCTATTGTCACTGGACTAGTACTCCAGGGACCCTGGGTAATTCTCTGCGGAACCTGGGTTCGAATCCCACCATGGCAGATGGTAAAATTGGAAATCAATTAGAAGTCTAATGATGGCTATTAAACCGTTGCCGAATGTCATAAAATCCCATTTGGTTCACTAATGCCCCTTAGGGAAGGAAATCTGCTGTCCTTACCTCACTTGCCCTACATGTGACTTCAAGCCCACAGCAATATGGTTGACTCTTATCTGCCCTCTAAAATGGCCTAGCAAGCCGTTCAGTTCTCAAGGACAATTAGGGTTAGGCAATAAATGCTGGCCCAGCCAGTGACACCCACATCCCATGAACAAATGCCCACTCAACCTCATCCTCACCAACCTGCCTGCTGCAGATACATCTGTCCATGATATCATTGGTAGGAATGATCACCGCACAATCCTTTTGGAGACAAAGGCCCGTCTTAACATTGAGAATTCCCTCCATCGTGTTGTGTGGCACTACAATCATGCTAAATGGGATAGATTTCGAATAGATCTAGCAACTCAAAACTGGGCATCCACAAGGTGCTTTGGGCCATCAGCAGCAGCCAAATTGTACTCAACCACAACCTGTAACCTCACGGCCCAGCATATCACCCACTACCACTGACAACAAGTCAGGGGATCAACTCTGTTTCAATAAAGAGTGCAGGAGGGCATGCCAGGAGCAGCACCAGGCATACCTAAAAATGAGGTGTCAACCTGGTGGAGCTGCAACACAGGACTACTTGCATGCCAAACAGCAGCAACAGCATACAATAGACCATAGATAAGCGATCCCATAACCAATGGATCAGCTCTAAGCTCTGCAGTCCTGCCACATCCAGTCCTGAATGGTAGTGTACAAATAAACAACTAACTGAAGGAGGAGGCTCCATAACTATCCTGATCCTTAATGATGGGAGAGCCTAGCACGTCAGTGCAAAAGACAAGGCTGAGAGAATTGTAACAATCTGTAGCCATAAGTGCCAAGTGAATGATCCATCTCAGCCTCCACCCGAGGTTCCCAGCATCACAGATGCCAGTTTTCAGCCAATTGGATTCACTCCACGTGATATCAAGAAACAGCTGAAGGCACTGGATACTACAAAGCCCCTGGCAACAGTCTGGCAATAGTACTGAAGGCTTGTGATCCAGAACTAGCCACACCTCTAGCCAAGCTGTTCAAGTACAGCTACAACACTGGCATCTACCGGGCAATGAGGAAAACAGGTATGTCCTGTTCACAAAAAGCAGGAAAAATGCAACCCAGCCAAATACTGCCCCATCAGTCTGTTCTCGAACACCAGCAAAATGATGGATGGTGTCATCAACAGTGCTGTCAAGCAGCACTTACTCAGCCATAACTTGCTCACCAATGCTCAGGTCGTGTTCTACCAGGGCCACTCAGCTCCTGACCTCATTGCAGCCTTAGTCCAAACATGGACAAAAGAGCAGATCTCAAGAGGTGAGGTTAAATTGACTGCACTTGACCGAGTGTGGCATCAAGGAGCCCTAACAAAATTGAAGTCAATGGGAATTGGGGGGGACATCTCTTCACTGGTTGGAGTCATACCTAACATAAAGGAAGATGGTTGTGATTGTTGGAAGTTAATCATCTCAGTACAAGGACATCGCTGCAGGAGCTCCTCAGGGTAGCGTCCTAGGCCCAGCCATCTTTAGCTGCTTCATCAATGACCTTCCCTTCATCATAAGGTCAGAAGTGGGGATGTTCACTGATGATCGCACAATCTTCAGCACCATTCATGACTCCTCAGACTGAAGCAGTCTGTGCCCACATGCAGCAAGACTTGGACAACATTCAGGCTTTGGTTGATAATTGGTAAGTAACATTCGTGCCACACAAGTGCCAGGTGATAACCATCTCCAACAAGAGGGAATCGAATCAGCTCCTCTTGACATTCAATGGCATTACCATCACTGAATCCCCCACTATCAACATCCTGGGGTTACCATTGAGCAGAAACTGAAATGGACCTGCCACATAAATACTGTGGCTACAAGAGCACATCAGAGGCTGGGAATTCTGCAGAGAGTAACTTACCACCTGACACCCAAACGCCTGTCCACTATTTACAAGGCACAAGTCAGGAGTGTGATGGAATACTCTCCACTTGCTTGGATGAGTGCAGCTCCAACAACACTCAAGAAGCTCGGCACCATCCAGGATAAATTGATTGGCACCCCATCCACTGCCTTCAACATTCACTTCCTCCACCACCGACGCACATTAACAGCAGTGTCTACAAGGTGCACTGCAGCAACTCACCAAGGCTCCTTAGACAGCACCTGCCAAACTTGCAGCCTTTACCATCTAGAAGGACAATGGCAGCAGATGCATGGGAAGACCACCAACTGCACGTTCCCCACTAAGTCACTCACCATCCTGACTTGGAAATATATCACCGTTCCTTCATTGTCACTGGGTCAAATTCCTGGAACTCCCTCCCTAACAGCACTGTGGGTGTACCTACACCACATGGACTGCAGAAGGTTGAAGAAGGTGGCTCACCACCATCTTCTCAGGGCAAATGGGGATGGGCAATAAATGCTGGCCTAGTCCAGGGTACCAACATCCCACGAATAAATAAAATAAATTTGGTCATACAATCCCTGGTCTCTGCTACACTATTGTATAAGAATTTGGCTGATCTCCTGCCTTAACTCCACCTTCTTGCCTTATCCCCATTATCCTTGCGTAATTTTGTTGCGTTGTTATATTATTTGTAAAGTGCTCGGAACTAATTGTTTTGTGAATATATATCTCGGGCGCCACTTTCACAGCTGCACGTCAGTCATGTGCTGTGGAACAATGAATCGGTCTGTCAGTCCACCAGCCACAGGGAGAGCAGAAGGCAACATGCTCAATGAAGCTTCAGCATTTAGAGTCTAAAAGTGCGATTATTGGGAACCAGAAGACATAACATTCAGTTCCAGAAAACTATCAATCTCAGTCTTGTAGCTTCATCAAGCACCATACAAGTGAGATACTTGTGGGGAGTTGGATCATTAAATGGTGGGAAGTACTAACTCAAATTTCTGAGATTGGCTGTTGAGGGTAAAGGGTTCCAGCCATTCATTGAAAAGTATCTCCTGTATGTTTTCTTCCAATGTTTCCCCCTCTCCACCCTCTCTTGATGGTGCTGGCTACTTTGGAGGATGAATGGAATTAAGCTACAGATAAGCCATGATCTAATTGTATGGCATAGCTAGCTCGAGGAGATGAATGGCTTCCCCTTGGTCCTATGTTCCATTCTTGAGATACAGTTCCATGAGCTCATTTTGCCCTATGGTAGCTCATCCAAGTAGCCACTATCTCCACATGAACCTTAAAAATGAGCTAACCACGGACCAGGACGGGTAACAGAAGTCACTTGCTGATGATTGGCTGCAGCAATCCAGACTGGTTCCACCCTCATCCCTATAAATGCAGAGAAAACATGATGAACTACTGCTAATACTGCTGCCCTTCATAAATTCAGCTAAACCCATCGGAGACCAGGAATTAAGCCTGGGACTTTCCTGGCTGTTTTGACTCATTTACTTGGCAGATAAACCTTCTGGGAGTTTATGCGCATCCTGTGGATTTTTTTTTTTTGAAATAATATATAGGCAGCAAGCCCTTACACGTCTCTGTCAGATGCAGCTACTGATTGTTACCATACCTCCGCCCTTTAAATACTTCAGTTCTTAATTCACACACTTCAAGATTGACTGACACTTTCATCCTGCCTTCCCACTAAGTGACGGATACACCAACTGATTGAACAGGTTTCAAAATGTGGTCAGTGTGAAGCATGTTAAAGCTCATATCATGAGCGCATTCAAGGTCATTCCTGAAAGGAAGTCCCTGTTAAGAAACAGGTAGTTTTGCAAATTAGAATTGCAAGGTCTCCACCTATTGAACAGGAGGCCTTGTGGTGCAGCGAGTAGCATCCCTATCTCTGAGCCAGAAGCTCTAAGTTCAAGTCCCACTCCAGGATGGCCAAGGATGGTGTGTTCATAACATGATCAAACTGGTTGAGTATCAACCTGTAAATCCTTCTGTGTCAATGGCAGGTGGTAAGAGTGGGAGAGATTCCTGGTCAGCTATATGCTAGGAAGAAGGTTGGAGCTGCTACATGTAAAAGTGCATGTTGCCACAGCAATCTGGTTTCCCTGAAACACATGAGTTACTTAACAGTCCCTTTTTGTGCTTAACTGAGTCAAAAATTAAATGGCAGAGCTGCTTGGGAACATTTCATTTTGGCCAAAACCATTAAGAGAACAGTTGCTGTTGTTAGTGTAACATGTAAATAATTTTGATAGGATGTGGAACTCAATAGAGCCATTAAACCAAAGCAGTTTACAGCACAGAAGGGTTCATATTTGTGCAGGCTTTTTCCTGCAGCAATCCAAAGTGAATCCTGCTGTCCCATATATTCTTCCCGTATTCCTGTATCTGCTTTGCTTCAAATATTTATCCAAGTTTCCCTGAAAAGATTCAACAGTCTCTGTCTAAACTATACCTGTGGCAAAGCATTCCATGCTACAATAATCTACTGCTCAGTCATCATCATATCACATATGTGCTCTACCTGAAGGTAGGTCCTTGGCTCATTGTCTGCTGATGCTTCACCCTGAGCTGTTTTTTTTTGGCAGCTTTTATCAGTGATGGTTTGCTATTGCCTTCCGCTCTCAGGGGCAGGGCAAGGAGGCAGGTCCCAAGTCTACCACAACTGGAACAGGAATTGAACCCAGGCTGTTTATGTTGTTCAGAACCACACACTAGTCATCTAGCCAACTGAACTAATTGGCACCCTACTGCTCAGACAGCCAACAGGTAAACGTGTAGAAATAGGCCCTATGCTCCACACAAACCCCCTCAAACTCTGTTTACACCATCTCAGCCTATCAACACTTCCTTCTCTTCCTTTCTCCCTCTTATACCTGCCTAACTTCCCCTTAAATGCATCACTATTTGCCTCACTACTCCTTGTGGCAGTGAGTTCCACATTCTCACCACTCACTGAGTGAAGGAGTTTCTGCTGAATTCTTTGCTGGATTGATTAGTGACTATCCTATATTAATTACCCCTAAGAGCACACGGAAAGAGAAGCCATTGGAGGAATGGGATGGATGGGAAGAGAAAGGAGGTGAAGACTTCATTGCACGAGGCAAAAATGAGAGACCCGGATGGTGTGGTCAACTGTCACAAAAAGGTGGAGGAGAAGAGGAGGGATAATGCACTGTGGTCACAGTCACGTAGAATGTCACTCTGCACCTGCCCTCCCACCCAACATCACTTAAAAACCTTATTCAATTTAGCTTTAGATATTTAGCTCCATTGTCTCAACAGGTTGAGTAGTCTGCCCCATCGCCAGCACTTGATCAGAAAGGTTGCTGCTGGTACCCAGCTAGGCAAATGTTGGGTGCCTTTCTCACAAATGGAAATTATTATTAGAACAATAAATATTGCAATGCAAAAGTTATGCACCTAGACTCACACATGAAGAACCAGCACTTGGGCCAATGTCGGGCCCTGGGGAAACTTGGCTCCAGTGCCTTAAGGAACATGGGTGGGTGAGCAGACTGGCACACAGATTTCAGAGAAGTCTTGAAGAAATTCCCAGAGCATTATCTGGTATTTTATCACCAATAAACGTCCATTGATAATAGTGGACAACAGTGATCAGCGACACAGAAACATCAGGGAAAGCGCAGTATAAAAGCTTCACTCCAAATTAAAGTGAGTGTTAATAGGACGTGACAATGCCTATTATGACAACAGCCATAATATCGTGAAGCGTAGCAAATTCTGTTTCACACCAATCAGTCCCCACGGGACAAGCAGCTCAGGACCAAAGTCCAACCTCTGACCTCCCCACACTCATTCTTCTATACACCAATGACTGGTAAGGCCACTGAGTGTGAATCGCAAATTAATGCCAAGCTGCTACACTTCATTCATACAAATCCTTCTTTCACCATAAAATGCAGAGCAGCCTATTGATTTGCACATCTATGGAGGTTACTTGGCTAATCTCATCAGCTGCTGCATGAGTCTATTTTAAATTCCCGTCTGCTGACAGACAGTGAGCTGAGATGTCAGCCCTACCATCTTGGCTGACATCTTTCCCAACCTACTTCATCGCCCATTAGACCCTGGAAAGCCCTTTGTTCCGATACTTTCTCGGAGGGTCTTTGATCATTTCCCTCAGAGGATAAATTTATTTCCTGCAGATGAAAGGAAACTAAAACCTGGTTTCACTTCCATTGAAACCCACAGGCTTTAATAATAAAAACTCCAGGTCTCTTCCAGTTTTGGCAGCAGCCTACACTTTCCACTTTATTAAGATTACACCGTTCAAAAAGCAATGGTAACTCACTGCAGAGACTTGTCACTCGGGTCTCCCCAGCTAAACAGTGATACAAAGCAAAAAAAGGTGGATGAATGGCCTGAGGGGTGGAGAGGTGGGGGGTCGGCTGTGTTCTGTACTCTATTTTAGCCGTGAGTGATTGCTTCAGACGCCCATGGTGCAGCCACACTCTGCCTTCCATTAGCCAATGTCAGCTGTGAAAATCCATTCACAAACAATTATCCCTCCTTCTCACGCTGTTTTGGGAGCTGAGTGCTTCTATCGACTGTTTAATCGAGCGCCAAGTTCTTGCAGGAGAATTGGGTTGTGGGGAGTGGTGGGGTGGGGGGGTGGTGGGGGAAATGGGGGATTGTAGGAGAAGTGGCCTGGATTGGGGGGAACTGAGCAGAGACCAAAGAGGCAAATGAATCAAAACCAAACCGCCGGCTTAGTTGAAGAGAAATTCAAAGTGGAGCAACAATGCCAAGTAATCAGGACCTCGTTAAGCATTTCATTTAGAACATAACATTAATCTGAGGCATGATAAATCTCATTCCAATCAATTTTACTTGTTATCAAATTTCAAATGCAAATTGAAGCTGAACAAGTGCCAACAGACAACTCCAACACCTTATTGATCTTTACACTGTCTATCATTAACTCCTTGCCAAATACTTCCAAACCTGAATCCAGCACAAGAGCAAACGCCTTGGGCTTGACTATTCCAATGCAATCCTGGCTGGCCTCCTACACTCTGTAAACTAGAGGTCATCTAAAACTTTGCTGGCTGCGTCCGAACGCTTACCAAGTCCCATTCACCTATCGCTCCTGTATTTGCTGACCTATATTGGCTACCGGTCAACCGATGCCTCGATTTAAAAATTTGAGTCCTTGTTTTCAAATTCCTCCATGGCCTCGTCTTTCCCTCTCAGTGTCATCTCCTCCAACCCTCCAAGATACTTGAGGTCATCTAATTCCACCCTCTTGCACATCCCCGATTTTAATCACTCCACCATCGATGCCTGGGCCCTAAGCTCGGGAAATTTCCTCTCTAAACCTCTCTGCCCCTCTATGTTTCTTTCCTCCATTAAGACACTTTTAAGACAGTTCTTCATAAGACCATAAGACATAGGAGCAGAAATTAGGCCATTCAGCCCATCGAGTCTGCTCCATACGGACTCGAAACATTAACTCTATTTCTCTCTCCACAGGTGCTGCTAGACCTGTTGAGTTTTTCCAGCATTTTCTAT
Source organism: Cetorhinus maximus (assembly GCF_964194155.1). Lineage (NCBI taxonomy): Eukaryota > Metazoa > Chordata > Chondrichthyes > Lamniformes > Cetorhinidae > Cetorhinus > Cetorhinus maximus. The sequence continues at coordinate 9,959,580 of NC_135895.1, forward strand.
TTTTATTTCAGATTTCCAGCATCAGTGATAGTTTGCTTTTAATCTTACTGAGAACAGTGTGCGTGCCTACAGTTTAGGTATGGCACCTGGAGTGAGGAAACAGTGAGGCAACGGTGTGGCGGGTGATACAGAGGCTGCCTGCCAGTGGTATGGCGTGTTTCCTGTGCCTGCATAATTAATGAGGCGAGAAGTGGATGATAAGGTGCAAAAATCCACCCTTGTGGCCACCTGCCACCGCACTTAGTGCAATTCAGGGAAAATTCCACCTATAGTCTGCATGAGGGAGCCTTCTGAAAGGTAAATCAAAAGGTAATCCTCATGCCCCCTCATGGTTTTCCCCCCACTTACCCTCTGTGTCCACTCATATCCATGCCAAGGGATGCCCCCTACCCACACACTATGGCACCTCATGACCCCCATTCCAAGCTATGGCAATTCCATGCCCATTCACTCACAATACACTGTATGGAACCAATGAAACCAATAGTGACAATACAATGAGTAAAAAAAAAGGTTTAAAAAAACAGTCATTCATTGATAGCTTCCCATTTTCTTAAAAAAAAAACTCCTTTTTACTGCAGTCAAATAAATGACAAGGTGGGGGAGTGACAAAAATGGATCGGAAGCTCATCCGTGCCTTTGATAGCTCTGGGCGTGACTATTCCAACACACTCCTGGCTGACCTGGCACACTCTATGCTCTGTAAACTTGAGGTCACCTAAAGCTCCTCTGGCTGTGTCCTAATGCTTACCAAATCCCAGCCAAGTGTGCATAATGAGGCTTGGCAGAGACCCCAGGCATCCATTAGACTGTTGAAATGGCTGAGCCCCAGGGAAAACATTTCTTGATTGACAGCTCTGGCGCGCTGATCTCTTCTGTCAATTGTACAATGTTATTTGCATAACACTGCATAAGATAACGAAGTTATTTGCATAAGATAAAGAAGTTTCAAGCTCTTACAGTTTCTGCTATTGATAATTTAAAGGGTCTGGATGATTGACATTTTTATTGGGCTGTAGCAAAAATGAGCTTTTTTTTTAAGAAAGTGGGAAGTTATCATTGAACGATTATTGTTTTAAGCTTCTTTTACACATCCTATTGTCATCATAGGGTTCATTTGTTCTAGTGGGTGATTAGGTACGGAAGTGCCTTAGCTTTGCAGGTGGGCAGCATGAGGGGTCATGAGGGGTTGGTGTGAGATGGCATGGGGTGGGGCATGGAGATTGTTTGAGGAGTGAGGGCTAGAGGGCCTTTCTTTCCTTATTAGAATTGGGATGAAGTCCCACAGCACCAAGACAGGCCTTTTAAACAGCCTGCCCCGACTCTGAGCTGCCCCTGAACCCTCTCCCTGGTCAGCTGGCCCGACTGCAGCTCGCACGGCACCTCCACAGTTAAAATCCCATCTTCCCTGGCACTTTCTCCAGAGGCGGATGGGCCGAGCCTGGAATTTTCCCAACTCCACTATCAGCCCGGGGGATGAAAATCCAGGCCAACGTCTCCTTATGTGCCCAGGTGTCTAATTTTGCTTGATAATACATCTCTGAAGCACCTTGGGCTATTTTATCTTAACGGCGCCATATAAATATAAACCGCTGTTGTTGTTGTCAGGCCCTTGGTGGCAATAATTCCTAAGGTGGGTTGAAGAGAATGGGCCATCAGGTCAGGCCTTTTAGGGGCAAGGGTAGGGGGGTGCATGACAGGGCTGGTACTGAAGCTGCGAGAGGTTCAGTGAATACAAGAACAGGCTGAGAATGGGGCACCTGACAATGTCCTTCAAAAAAATTCCCGTGCCATTTTTTTGCAGTGGCGTTTAAGGGATGTTGGTAAGGTCACTCAACACATGGCATACTTTTATGTGAAAATGGCATTTGGGGTCTTACAACGGCCATAGGACCCTGCTCTCTATATATGAAGTGCCCTCTGTCTGCGTCTGTGTTGGACAGGAGCATTGGGTCCATTTAAACACCTGCCCGAAATGGAATAACTTTAGTTGATGCACATGATCAGATGCATGATCTGAGGATGGCATCTATTCTCCGTCCAAAAGCGGGCATGATTGAGCTCCCAACCTGGTGGGCCGAGGTATCTCCACGGGGCTTCAACATGTGACCTCGATGGACCCCTCCAGTGAAGAGTATAGGCTAGTAGCGTATTGCACAGTTCCGGTCTCCAAACTACAGAAAATACATAGAACATAGGAGGAAGTGCAAAAAGAGATTTACAAGGATGGCATCAGAACTGACAGATTACAGCTATCGAGAAAGATTGAACAAGTTGGGACTTGTTTCTTTAGAAGGGTGAAGACTTAGAGGAGACCTCACAGTGGGTTTTAAAATTATGCATAGATTGAACTGGTTGGAGTTGGAGAAAATATTTTCACTTGCTACTCAGAGTGTGATTTGAATGTGGAACTCGCTACCACAGGAACTGGTTGAGGCAAATTGCATAGACGCCTTCAAAGGGAAGCCAGGCATATACATAAAAGAAAAGGGAACACACTGAAAAGCTAATATGAGGAAGATGGAATGGGAAGAAATTTGCCTGGGGCGCAAGTACCAGCACAAACTAGTTGGGCCGAATGACCTGTTTCTGTGCTCAATGTTCTATATAATTGTATTTTGAAGGCACCATTCTTCAGCTGAGATATTACTCAAAGACCTTGTCCAGGTGAATGTTAAAAACCCCTCAGCACCACTCAAAAGGCAGTGAGCTCTTCCAGAGTCCTGACCCACATTCCCCACCCACCTTTACCTAACTGGCACCACCAAAACAGATTAGCAGGTCATACCTCCATTGCCGTTTGCGGGATCGTGCCGTGTGCAAAATGGCTGCCACACTTACCAGTGTACCAACAATCTTTCAAAGTAGTTCATTGAATACAGTCAAATGTGCCTCTTTGGTGAAAAGATAGTTTATAAACTTAAATTCATCTTCTCGCTGTCTGCGTCAAGCTAATCTTGCTGTCAGAAAGTAAACGGGGTGAAGATCTTGTATTTCAAATGATCTGTACACCTAATTAAAACTACTTAATGGCAAGTCCCAATACTCCTTTATGTCATCGATACACCGCACATTGTCTAACAGATGGTGGCTTGGGGCAGTGTACGCATAAAGCCACTCATGTTTCTACAAGCCCCAAACCAGCATGGACACCAAGCACATTTGAAATTCAACTCTCACCATCTGTTATTTTACAAAGTGTGTACATCACGCAGCCTCCTGCCCCCGCCACACCCCCACCCCTCATTCCACGCATTGGTTATTACCAGCTGCCACGGATGAGGGGGTTACTTTGAAGGAGAATTGATAGATTTCCGAATGGTCTGGTGGGTGAAGGCACTGCATAGAATCAGCCATGAAGACTAGAAGGACTCAGGTTCGAACCGACTGAACTCAGCTGCGGCAGCAATTGAATGACTCCAGTCCCTCTACATTAGGAAGGAGGGTAAAGAAAATAGCCAGAGTTCTTGCTCCTGACTGATACCTGGAAAAAGTCCTTATGGAACCTGGGTTGAAAGCAGGATCTGGATCAGTTGGAATTCACACCACAGTTGCATAGCCCGACATTGATTCCCTCAGCACTCAGTGATTCAACTGGGTGCTTTACCAAAGGGTGCTGGGTCTGTATTGGAACTGTAGCCAGCAATGAAGGAGGATATGCTATGGTAACAAAATGTCTGTTACAGCTCCATGACTTCCATCACCTGGAAGGACAAGGGCAGCTGGTACATGGGTGCACCATCACCCCAAATTAACACACTATCCTGACTTGGGACCATAACGCAGTTCCTGCATTGTTGCTGGGTCAAAATCCTGAAATTCCCTTCCTAACAGCACTGTGAGAGTGCCTTCACCACAAGGACTGCAATGGTTCAAGCAGAAGGTGGCTCACCACCACCACCACCACCTTTTCCAGGGCAAATACCGATGGGCAATAAAAACAAAAAGCTAAAAGCTACTGCGGATGCTGGAAATCCAAAACAAAAACAGAATTACCTGGAAAAACTCAGCAGGTCCGGCAGCATCGGCGGAGAAGAAATCAGTTAACGTTTCGAGTCTTCATGACCCTTCGGCAGAACAGAAGCATAGTTAGGAGAAAGGTGAAATATAAGCTGGTTTAAGGTGGGGGGAGCGGGGGGAGAGAGAAGTTGAGGGTGGGATGATTGTGGAGATAAGCAAGCAGTGATAGGAGCAGATAATCAAAAGATGTCACAGACAAAAGGATCAAAGAGGTGTTGAAGGTGGTGATATTGTCTAAGAAAAGTGCTAATTAAGAATGGAAGACAGGACACTCAAGGTACAGCTCTAGTGGGGGTGGGGTGGAAAGACTAACAAAGTTTTAGTTTTAGATTTAAAAATAATGGAAATAGGTGGGAAAAGAAGAATCTATATAAATTATTGAAAAAAAAAGGGAGGGGGAGAAAGGGAGAGTCCACCACTACTCTCCTCCGTCTGGCTGAACTTGTTCTCACACTGAACAATTTCTCCTTTAACTCCTCTCACTTCCTCCAAATAAAAGGTGTGGCTATGGGTACCCGCATGGGCTCCAGCTATGCCTGTCTCTTTATGGGGTATGTGGAACATTCCTTGTTCCAGTCCTACTCCGGCCCCCTCCCACAACTCTTTCTCCGGTACATCGATGATTACTTTGGTGCTGCTTCATGCTCTCGTCGGGACCTGGAAAAATTTATTAATTTTGCTTCCAATCTCCACCCCTCCATCATTTTCACATGGTCCATCTCTGACACTTCTCTTCCCGTCCTTGACCTCTCTGTCTCAATTTCTGATGATAGACTGTCCACCAATATCCATTACAAGCCTACCGACTCCCACAGCTACCTCGACTACAGCTCCTCACACCCCGCTTCCTGTAAGGACTCCATCCCATTCTCTCAGTTCCTTCGCCTCTGTCGCATCTGTTCTGATGACACTACCTTCAAAAACAGCTCCTCTGACATGTCCTCCTTCTTCCTTAACCGAGGTTTTCCACCCACGGTCGTTGACAGGGCCCTCAACCGTGTTCGGCCCATATCCTGCGCATCCTCCCTCATGCCTTCTCCTCCTTCCCAGAAACATGATAGGGTCCCCCTTGTCCTCACTTATCACTCCACCAGCCTCCGCATTCAAAGGATCATCCTCCGCCATTTCCGCCAACTCCAGCATGATGCCACCACCAAACACATCTTCCCTTCACCCCCACTGACGGCATTCCGTAGGGATCGTTCCCTCTGGGACACCCTGGTCCACTCCTCCATCACCCCCTACTCCTCAACCCCCACCTATGGCACCTCCCCATGCCCACGCAGAAGATGCAACACCTGCCCCTTCACTTCCTCTCTCCTCACCGTCCAAGGGCCCAAACACTCCTTTCAAGTGAAGCAGCATTTCACTTGCATTTCCCCTAACTTAGTCTACTGCATTCGTTGCTCCCAATGCGGTCTCCTCTAGATTGGAGAGACCAAACACAAACTGGGCGACCGCTTTGCAGAACACCTGCGGTCTGTCCGCAAGAAAGACCCAAACCTCCCTGTCGCTTGCCATTTTAACACTCCACCCTGTTCTCTTGCCCACATGTCTGTCCTTGGCTTGCTGCATTGTTCCAGTGAAGCCCAACACAAACTGGAGGAACAGCACCTCATCTTCCGACTAGGCACTTTACAGCCTTCCGGGCTGAATATTGAACTCAACAACTTTAGATCTTAAACTCCCCCTCCCCCCATCCCCACCCTGTTTCTCCCCCCTCCCTTTTTTTCAATAATTTATATAGATTCTTCTTTTCCCACCTATTTCCATTATTTTTAAATCTAAAACTAAAACTTTGTTAGTCTTTCCACCCCACCCCCACTAGAGCTGTACCTTGAGTGTCCTGTCTTCCATTCTTAATTAGCACTTTTCTTAGACAATATCACCACCTTCAACACCTCTTTGATCCTTTTGTCTGTGACATCTTTTGATTATCTGCTCCTATCACTGCTTGCTTATCTCCACAATCACCACACCCTCAACTTCTCTCTCCCCCCGCCCCCCCACCTTAAACCAGCTTATGTTTCACCTTTCTCCTAACTATGCTTCTGTTCTGCCGAAGGGTCATGAAGACTCGAAACGTTAACTGATTTCTTCTCCACCGATGCTGCCGGACCTGCTGAGTTTTTCCAGGTAATTCTGTTTTTGTTACCGATGGGCAATGATTGCTGGCCTTGCCAATAAGCCCACGTCCCAGGAATGAACGAGAAAAGAACATCACAGTGAACCTTTGATGTCATGCAAAATAAAATTGGCAGAAAATAATTTTGCATCAGAGTGTGCAATTTACAAGGAGATGATTTTCATGGAATGGAGGGAATATACCAGTGTGAATACATTACAACAGTCCAAGTGTAATCGCAAATTATAGCACTAATTAAATTGCCCTCGATACAGGAAATAAAATGGAAATGGAAGTTCACAATTTGCAGTCGGTCATTATATTTTACAGCTTTGTGAGGCAGAGAGGAACTGAAGTGGAACAAAAGGTTAAACAGTTTTGAAAACTGCTTAACGCGGCTGTAGAAAGTGTCAAATGAAGAGTTTTTTTTAAAGGCTATTCTTCATTGTTCTCGTTGCCGTGACCTTCTAGACTTGACAAAACCAAGGAATATAAATCCTCCTGCTCATGGACAGGACTGAAAAGGACTAAAATGCCATAGTTCTTCTGCTCAATATTTTTTTCAAATCCCATAAAGCATTGTAATTCAAATTTTATTTCTAATCCTCTCCCCTTTTCTCTGCCAGCCCAAATTACTGGCGGGAGAATTTACACACACAAAGTACATTTCACGTCTTCAGAATTCCCCAAAGCATTTTACAGCCAATTAAATACTATTGAAGTGTAGTCACTGGCACAGTGTAGGAAACACAGCAGCCAATTTTGTGCGCAGCAAGGTTCCATGAATAGCAATGTGATATATAATCTGATATGGCAATGTTGGTTGAAGGATAAATATTGGCCGCAATACCCAAAATAACTCACCTGCTCTGTCACAGAAATAGTGCCATGGGGTCTTTTACATCCACCGAGTTCAGCATCTTGCCTCTGACAGTGCAGCACTCCCTCAGCACTGCTTTGAGGTATCGGCCTAGGTCGAAGTCTGAACCCACAGCTTTCTGACTCAGGACTGAGAGGGCTACCAGGTGAGTCATTGCTGACACTGTACATTTGTCGCATGTTGTGATGAAACCCATGTACATTTTGTGGCATGCAAGACAAAAGCCAATCAAAGGTGTCGATCTATCCAACAACTTGAAAGGTGTGACCATCAAATTTGTCTTTATTTTCCCAGGTTGTTTCAGCCCGGCAAGGGGGTTGGAAAATGCAGATAGAGAGCGTTCAGATGTTTAACTAGCACACTGAGAGGTTTGATAATCCACAGAGAATAATCCGATAATTTAAATTTTTGAGCATCGCAGGGCGGGATTAGCCTGGGTGAGCAACAAACTTGCATATTCAGGCCCGGAGAGACTTTAACTCCCTGGACTCGTTTGGGTACTTAGGCTGGCCATAACTCCTGCCTGAACCTGACAGAAATCACTGTCCAGTCATCGAGCTCGAGGAGTATGAGCCACTGGAGGTCATTGCAGCCAGGCAAATAGTGAAGGGGCGTTTGGGGGATATTCGGGGTGGTGGGGGGGGTGGGGTGTGACAGTGCATGGGGTGTGATCCAATCTGATGGGGAAGGAAGCAAGTGAAAACTTACCTCCACTGGGCCTCTTCTGGCCCTTGCTGGGTTTGGTGAGGTGGTGAAGCCTGCTCGCATGGCTCCCCACGTGCACTGTGGGAACTGGATTAAGAGAACCAAAATTCAATTCACTAAGGCACAGCCCCCAAACAGAGGGGACAATTATTCATCCGTCAGGTCTAGTTTTGAGCCCAGTCCTGAAGCGAAAGGCCATTGTCTAACCCAGCGCTCTGAGTTGAGTATATTTTAATTGTAACCCAAACAGACTACAATTTTAGTTTTAGACAGACTAGGGTCTGGAATGTGCTGCCTGACAGTGTGTGGAGGCACATTCGATAAAGGCGTGTAAGAGAGGATGGGATAGCTAGATAAAAAGGAGGAATGTGTAGGGCTGTGGGCAGAAGGTGGGGCGCGAGGTAAATTGCTCCCACAGAGAGCTGGCGCAGAGACAATGGGCTGAAAGGCCTCCTTCTGTGCTGTAACCATTCTGTGATTCCTGCACAGACCTTGAGTTAGAATAGCACGTTGTGTCCCATTTATATGTCATTGAAGCCTGGGCTGTGTTGTTAAAGGGGATCCGGCAGGCTGGGGATGATTTATTGATCTATATAAAATTTAAAATTGGCCGAGGCAGATGGGGCACTGCCCCCTGCCCCCCGGGTCTGGTTTCTGCCCAAGTTGGACAGAAGGTAAAAACCAGGAGAGTTAAAATTAGGGCCTTCAGTTCTAACAAAAGTTACTATTCATGGCCAGCGCTTTACATTCACATGTACTTTCAAATGATTGTCAGATTTGTTTCATTAGCCCTTTCGCACTGCACACGGGAAATTTAACTGGGGCAAATACAGAGTTTCCTGCGTGACTGATACATTTTCAGACCGTACATCATGGGGTTTATGAGCCTTGGCAACACTGTACAGGCTGTTTCCTACTAATACCCTTCTAAAAATTCCAAACCCTCGTCATGGTCCCGCAATGCACCAGGTATATGAGACCCACCTGCAGAAAGATTCAAACACAAACTCTCTCGATAAAGATTCACTAGTTGCCTCTGTATCATTTTCTCATTACTCCCTGGTTTGGTCTAGCTGGCTCCTCCGCCCATCTGCTCCCCCCCCCACCTTCCGTCACCTTGCCTTCTCTGGCCCACCACCACCTGCCGGCCTGACCATCACTCACCCATTGCTGCTCCATGGGCACTTGGCCACACCCACCCCTTCCCTCCCTGCCACGTGTCGCTTGCATGCCTCATTGTTTCAATACTTCAAAGCTTCAGCATTCAGGTCTTTTAGCCTCTCAGGGCCTGAGACACCCTTTCCTACAAACCCTTTCTTCCCAATTATTTATCCTCCATTAAACAGCTCAATGGATTCCCATCGCTGTAATGTCCTCCAGCAATACAATCTTTCAAGAATATCCTCCAATTGGCCTCTTGCACATTCCAGGTTTTCTTTGATCCACCATTTAGCTGCCTGGGCCCTCAGCTCTGTAACTCTGAGCCTAAAATTCTCCATTTCTCTTTCTTCCTTTAACTGTCCTTAAAATCCATCTCTTTGACCAAGTTTTTTGCCACCTGCCCTCTTACCTCCTTAAGTGGTTCAGTGTTAAATCTTTTGTCTGATTACACTTCCGTGAAGCAACTGTATGTGAGTACAGGGGAGATGTTGTCATAGTGGTAACATTACTATACTAGTAGGCCGGGATAATGTTCTTGGCCCATGGGTTACCAATTCCCACAATAGCAGCTGGTGGGATTTGAATTCAACTAATAAGTCTGGAATATAAAGCTAGTCTCATTAATGATGACCGTGAAACTCTCATCGATTCTCACAAAAACCCATCTGGTTCACTGTAATGCCCTTTTGGGAAGGAAATTTGCCATCCTTACCTGGACTGACCTACATGTGACTCTAGATCTGCAGCAATGTGGTTGACTCTTAAATGCCCTTTGAAATAGCCCAGCAAGCCACTCAGTTCAAGGGCAATTAGGGATGGGCAGAAAATGCTGGCCTTGCCAGCGATGCCCAAGTCCCATCAAGGGATAAAGGAAAGAGCTCTATAAATGCAAGTTGTTGTTGATATCCGATGGCAGGAACTAATGCATGTGGTCTAGATTGTTATAAAGGTTTTAAATTCTGTAACACAAAATGCCTATTGGCCCATTTCAAGTTGTAGGCCAGCTTCTTGATGTGAGGTGTTGCATCGGAGTACAACTTAATTACTCCTCTGTTCCCTTCTATCCCGATCACTCGTATCAATAAGCAATGTCGCCAGATCAATAAGTTGACAATTGTTTTGCCATTGTTTGTATGGAGAATTCGTTGAGAAAGAAAGTAAATCTCTTTTTTCGCATTAAACCAGCGCTGTAAAATCAATAAGGGGTTGATGGTTGCAGGAATGCTGGAACGCTGAGGTAGAGCTGTTTTCACTAATGACTGTCAAAGAAAGAGCTGCTGGAACTCTCTGTGACACAGCAAGGGAAGCTTAAGTGTTTTAAGCAGCTTCCATCAGTTCCAGTTTGTCTCTGACTGATCTCCATTAAAAGTTCAATCCTTGAAAATCACTGGAAACCTGATCTCCATATTGAGAAACTAAGGTTGAGGTTCAGGGCCCATAGAACAGGATGCCATTGGAACCAGGGAGTCTTTTAGTACAGAAGAAGGCCATTCAGCCCATTGCACCTGCGACACCTCTTTGAAAGGCCTATTCAATCAGTTCCACTCTCCTGTTTTTGTGTCATAGCTCTGCAAATTTCTTCTTTTCAAATATATATAAAATTGCCTTTTGAAAGCTAATATTGAATCTGCTTCCATTACGCTTTCAGGCAACAACAGCACACTGTGTAAATAAACATTCCTCATTGACCTCCTGGATTTTTCATCCATCATCTTGAATTGTTATCTTCTAGTTACTGACTATCCTGCCAGTGGAAACTATTCCTCCTTATTTAACTCATAAACATCCCTCATGGTTTTCAACAGCACTATTAAATCTTCTCTTAACCTCCTACGTTGTAAGGAGTACAATCCCAGCTTGTCTGGTCTCTACATGTAACTGAAGGCTCTCCTGCCTGATAAATCTCCCCTGCATCCTCTCCGGGGCTAGTTTTCGTAGATGAGACCGAGCTAACAAAGTGTTTGGAAGATCAGTGTTGGAGGGTGAAGGCACATGTTCGCAGCGGCTGCCATTTTAACGGCTGGGTTTTGGAACAACATTCGTGCTACCAATCGCAGAAGGCAGGAGCCTCAGTCACATTGAGAATCCAGGGTTTGATATTGCCATTGAGACCCTGACACAATTTTAACTGTCGATCGCAGCAGCGACTCTCAGTGCCAGGCCTGTCTGTAATTGCTAGCTCAGGCAGGGCCACGGCCAGAAGCAGACTAGGTGGGTTTAAACTTGCCTCATTTCATTACCTTAGGCGCCAGCTAGCTCCCTTTACTCTCCCTTAACCCAGCAGCTTTGGGTTTCCATACGGGCTATTCCAAAACTGTAGGGCCAGAAATAACGGAGAGTCATTAATAGGGAATAGAGGAGAAACTTTTTTACCCAGAGTGGTGAGAATGTGGGACTTGCTACCAGAAGGACTGGTTGAGGCAAAAAGCATAGAGAGGGAAAGCTAGGTAAATGCACCAGGGAGCAACGAATAGAAGGATAGGTAGATTGGGTGAGATGAAGTGGAGTGGGAGGAGGCTCATGTGGAGCATAAACACTGGCAGAGAGCAGCTGGGTAAATGCATGTGGACATGACAGAGTAGTTAGGGAGAGGCTGTTCCCATTCGTGAAACAATCGAGGACGAGAGGGCACAGATTTAAAGCAATTGGCAAAAGAGGCAAAAGCAACATGTGGAAAAACTTTTTAACGCATCGAGTGGCTGGGGTCTGGAGCCACCTGAGAGTGTGGCGGAGCCCGGTTCAATCGAAGCTCGACAAAGGGAATTAGGGGTTATCTGAAAAGGAACAACGTGCAGTATTGTGGGGGGAAAGACGGGGAATGGAATTAGGCGAGTTGCTCATTCAGAGAGCTGGCACGAGGGGCTGAATGGCCTCCTTCAGCGCTGGAACCATTCTGTCACGGATCTGAGCTGCAAATTCGATGATATTGAATGCAGTAAATGACCCATATGCCCTTGGGGTTTTTTTGTCGTGGGCGGGTGTAAGGCGAGGAGTTAGCTCACAGGATGTCAGTCTCTCAGCATTGGAAGTGAATGAGCACCACTGTAAAAGTGACTCAAATGATGTGTCACTGTTTGGAGGTTTCTCCCAGTAATATTGGATGAATACAGTGTTGGCTTCTCTTCTTAATTATAAACACTAGAGAGCTTGGGAAGAAAAGGATTTGTAATTAACCTCCAATTGTAATTACCAGCAGTATAAATTTCAACTGTGACACATTGAGGTAATTTTGGCAGCAGCTGGTTCACCCAGCCTTAAGTTTGTAAAGCGCCTTATCCCAACACATCCTGCTTACATATTCCAGTGTTGTGACTATTTAACACATTGCATTCAAATCTGCTTTGCCTTTCTTCTGCCAGATTTAAGTGTCTTTATTTCGCACTCAGTTTTTTCAGCCAGGTTTAAATAGCAGGAATATAATCGAACAAACTCTCTGCTCCTTGTGTTCTAACTTGCACTGCTCAACCATCACTCCATGCCCTCGGTGATCCACATTTCTCCTGGTCAAGCGATGCCTTGATTTTAAAATTCTCATCCGTGTGTTCAAATTCCTCCGTGGTCTCGCCCCTCTCTAGCTCTGTAGCCTCCGCCAACCCTACAACCCACCGAGAGAGACGCTCCTCCAATTCTGGCCTCTCACGCATCCCCCGATTTTAATTGCTCCACCATTGGTGGACGTGCCTTCAAATGCCAAGGCCCTAAGCTCTGGGAAATTCCCTCTCTAAACCCCTCTGCCTCTCCACCTCCCTTTCCTCCTTGAAGATGCTCCTTAAAATCTACCTCTTTGACCAAGCTCTTGGTCACCTGATCCTATATCTCCTTCAGGGTCTGAAAAGACTATGCAATTTTAATTCAGAATCTGGAAGATCACGGCCTTGATTTTAATCAATTCCAGTGCAGTTTCAGTCATTCCAGTTTGGAAATATACCTCTGTTCCTTCACTGTCACTGGAACTCCTTTAAATAGCACTGTGGGTATACCTACACCAGGTGGGTTACAGCAGTTCACCACCACCTTCTCCAGGGCGGTTCTGGATGGGAAATAAATACACGGTCTTGCCAGTGTCACAAGTAAAATAATGAGTAAAAGAGTCATGGACAAGGTTGCAGCAATAGGTAGGTGGTGCCTAATTACCATACCAAAGTCAGCATTGGATAGTAAAGAGTTAACTCTAAAATGAATAATAGCTACTGGATATGTGCGTAAGGAGCCATGTCATAATGATGTCACTCAGAGAGAGATAAGTGTGAAGAACCTAAGAGATGAGCTGTAGCTCTGTCCTGATGCTTTGTAATCTTGTGTATAGTTAGTTGTGTTAATAAAAGTGCTTTTGAGGAAAGATCTTTGCCTTCAACCAGATCTCTTACTACAGTAAGACACCCAATGTCTTCTGAGACAACCTAACAATAACAGAAGCAGTGCAATTTCAATTTAACAGAAAGTGAGGGTGGTCGGGGGTGGGGGGGGGGGTTGGTGGAGGATGCGGTGGGTGTGTGGGGTGGAGTGCAATCTACGGGATTCCCAAAAGTGGATCTGTGGCTCCCAACTTTCTGATGTAATCTTTGTGGGCCAGGAAGCACACGGGGTGTTCACCCTACGTGGAAAGCCCCACCTACCGGGCTCTCTAAGAGATCCTTTGGACTCTCCCAGCCCTGATCTCCAACCTCCGCCCCTCAGCCTCCATATCCTCTCAATTGCCAACTCAATGCCAGGGACCGTCACCAAGGGTCTCCTGCCAATGATACTCCCATCAAGCTGCTTTACTCAACTGCAGATGGAGTCTTGCTCGCCATCTGTGAACATTGAGATATTGGATTTCTTCTCACCATGATTCCCTAACTCATATAACTGAGTAGTTAAGTCTAGTCAGCTTTCAGAATATTGACTGTAGTCTCTCCAAGAAAGGTTCTGTACACAATGTGCTTTGCGCTCAGCCGTATTCCACCACTCCCACATAGAAAAGTACTTAGGTAAGAAGTAATGTCAAAAATAGAAAAATAAGACTAGCATGGTACTAGTGGCAACAGGAATCAAGAGCTACAGCAATAGCATTCAGCAAAGGGAGAAATGAATAGAACTGGGAATAGATAAAAATAAAAGAAATTAAGGTCTCATCCAAAGAATAGCACCTTCATAACTGAGGAACAAATAAAGTGCCTTGAAAGAAATACAATAACTTTAGAATTCAGTGCTGTTATAAAGGAGTTGTGGAGTAGATAGAGACAGTAACAGCTGCATATTAAAAAAACAAATTCTGAAAGTATAGATCAAGGGTCTAGTCAGCCTGCTTGTGGGGTACAGTGTTAAATTCTGATCATTAAAGAAAAGATTTGCCTTTAAACAGCACTTATCACGTCCTCAGAATGTCCCAAAGAGCTTTAAATGAGAGATAGCATTTGAGGTGTCAGCTGTGGCTCAGTGGTTGGTACATTTGCCTCTGAGTCAGAAAGTAGTGGCTTCAAACCCCACTCAAGAGACTTGAGCATGGCCTAGACAGATGCTGTAGTGCAGTAATTGGGGAGTGGTCCACTGTTGGAGGTGTTGTCTTTTGGATGAAACATCAAAATCTCAGGACGATGTAAAAGACCCCACAACACTATTCCAAGACTAGTGAGGGAGTTCTTCCATGTGCTGCCATAAGACAGAGGGACAGAAGTAGGCCATTCGGCCCATCGAGTGTGCTCCGCCGTTCAATGAGATCATGGCTGATCTGATAATCCTCAACTCCACCTTCCTGCCTTTTCCCCATAACCCTTGATTTCCTTACTGATTAAAAAATCTGTCTTTCTCAGCCTTGAACATACTTGTTTTGGCCAATGATAATCCCTCAACCAACACCAAGATTAAATTATTTGGTCATTTAACTCATTGCTGTCCGTGGGACTTTGCTGTCTGCAAGTTGATTCCCTACATTACTATGACCAATGACTATAAAAAAAGTTAATTGGCAGTAAAGCACTTTGGGGTGTCTTGAGGTTGTGAAAGGTGCTATATAAATGCAAGTGCTGTCTTTGTTTATCTTTTTTGTGCTGCAGCTATTGTTGGTTGTGTTGGAAAGCACAGCAACAAAATCTACAGATAGCAAAGGAGCAAATGAATAGATGACCAGACAAATCACTTTCTACGTGGTAATCTGGTGTACCAGATCAGCTGTCATTGAGGAAGCCATCCTGAAATCTGGGAGTGACGTATGTATCAGAATGGAGACTGAGGCAGATTGAAATGTGAATAGAGCAGAGATAATGGGATTGGAGCAGGTTGCTCAGGTGCAGAGCTAGCACAGGCACAGTTATGATGACCTCCTTCCATGTTGCAACCTCTCTGATTCTGCGTTTTCATGGAACTCCAATCTATGGGGATGGTTACATTTCCCCAAAGCACTGATTTCCTCTTGGGCCGGGACCTCCACCTGCCACTCCAATGTAGGTTTGCCGACCCTATACGATCGCCCTCAAATCTTAATGCCAAAGATTAATCTCCAGCTGTTGAAGATCCAGCAGTTAAAATGGCAGCCACCCAAATATGTATGTCTGTCCTCTATTATCAATCTTTTAATCGCGCTTTGGAAAACTCGATCTTGGTGACTTCCTGGTTTAAGTCATTAGCTCAAGCTAGGCCTTGGAGTGTGTGGGGAGGGGATTTACCAGAATGGTGTCAAGGATGAGCAATGCTGCTGTGAGTAACCTTGGGAGAAACCCTGTAGCGGCATTGACAAACTCTATCACCTGAAAAAAATCTGCCTTCGAACTCTTTGCTTATTAGTAATATTAGTCTCTGAAATTGGGAAATAAAGGCAGAATGACTGACAGTCAAAAAAAGTCCAATTGGTTAATAAAAAGTGCCTGTTTGCTTCTAATTAGCTGCAGGAAGATGGTGGAATACCAGTATGGACATATTGAGGAACCAGTGACAGGAATGTGGGGGCAGGGGAGCAGGTGACACCTCCAGGAATATGTCCAACCAGAGCTGGAAACCTTTCTGCGCAACCCTGGCTCATTTTCCTTTGATCAGGGCTCATTAAAGGCACGGTTTGGACATCGCTAGTATCTCCATCACACGGGTGTCACTGCGCACCGTGCCATTTCACCACAATCAGAGAGCCTAAATCATACAGTGACCGTGAGATTGGAAATAGCACTAAATGGCAGAAGTGCGCTGATTTTTTTGTTTAAAAACCAAAGGGTTTCCAAGAGCCTTGGTGTAGGATCAGAAGGAGAGGGAGAGGAGGCTACAAATGAGTCCTCTCACTCCAGAAGGGACTTCCCACCACTGTCTCAGAATGAACCATTTTTGACAACTTTGTGCATTTCCCCACCCACTGTATGACATCATTGGTAGCCTTCAGCTGCCTAGGCCCTAAACTGTGGAATTTCCTCCCTAAACCTATCGACCTTCTCCACCCCTCTCTCATTCTTTAAGATGCTCCTTCAAACCTACCTCTTTGACCAAGCAGTTGGTCACCTGTCCTAATATCTCCATTTGTCTCATATCAATCTGTTAACTCATTCTGAGAAGCACTTTGGCATGGTGTACTCCATTGAAGGTGCTATATAAATGCAAGTTGGCTTTGCTGCTGTCCCACCCTCCCTCTTTTGCCAGTAACTAAGGTTGTTGTTCATGGAATCAGTCAGATTCCCTCACCCTGTGTCCACTGCCATTTAATTGCAAAAGGAAGAAAATAATGAATTTGGAATATGTACAGCACCCTTCATAACCTCAGGACGTCCAAAAGCACTTGATAGCCAATGGAGTAGTTTATTTGAAATGCAGTCACTGTTGCAACGTAGTAAAGAGTTAGCCGGCCTGATTCCCTGTTGGATTGGGACAGGGACTGGTGGTCGGTGAGGAAATTTCTCGGCGACCATTCTCGGGGATGCTGATAGGGGAGCCTCTCACCCTCCCCATCAATCCTCCCTCTTCCTCTCCTGATCCTGGGAAGAAAACAAAGCCCAGACTCACAACTCGATGAATTTGTGAACTGTCAGACAACGCTCAAATGCAAAGTGACTAAAACATTATCGTTTATCTGGAAATTTTCTATTTAGTACACGGGAATACTTAGAAATGATTTCCTTCTCTCCCTGCCCCAGGCAATTTTTCGTTTAAGACTAAAACATGGGGGAAAATTTCCATTCGTACAAGCTAATAAATTTGTGCCATTGCCTTAACTCCCCAAACACTTAGTGACAAAGCAAATCTAAAAAAATAGGGCCTAACTGCTTGGGCAACCTGAACATGAGTTACCAAAAGAAAATAGCTTTAGAGAATTCAATGCATTTTAATGGATCATTGTCATTTGTGTGACTCTCTATAGTCTGAGTTTACTAACCTCATCCAGGGCAGTTGTTGCAGTACAATTGGCCTCAGGTCTCACGGTCTTGGGGGGGAGGGGGACAGCAAGTATATGTGTTCACGCCTGTATGTGTGGTCAAAGACCCACATGTCCTCTCTAGGTTTACATATGTGCACACGGGCAGTGTACTGAGAGGTGGTTCCAGAACAAAGCTTTTGTCTTATCTGATCACACACCCAGGCCGTACAACAGTTGAATAATGAGGAGATTGATAAATTGATTTGGAGCATAGGTTTTTGGGAAGCTGGGTAAAGCTGAAGGAGGAAGTACAAAGGGAGTCAGGCTCAGAGGGTATGCCTGAGAAGAGAGCACATAGAAGACCAGGGTTAGAGCGTTATAGTTGTTTGACTAGAGTTTGAAGCTGGAGGAAATTTCAGAGGCAGGAAGGGGTGAGGATGAAGGATTTTGACACTCGTGTGCTGGGAGACGATGTAAAAAAAACTGCTGTTGATTAACATTGTATAAAGTCTAAACTTTTAACAAACATTATCCCTTACATTGAGATAAAAACAAAAAGCTACTGCGGATGCTGGAAATCCAAAACAAAAACAGAATTACCTGGAAAAACTCAGCAGGTCTGGCAGCATCGGTGGACTCGAAACGTCAACTCTTTTCTTCTCCACCGATGCTGCCAGACCTGCTGAGTTTTTCCAGGTAATTCTGTTTTTATTTATTATCCCTTACATTCCTTTTTTAGCCAGAGTGACCCCAGTCATCAAGATCAAAAATGTAAATTTTCACGCGCATCAGATCAGTTTATACATCCATTGTTTTTCATTTCATATTTTCAAGTTCAAAATGATTTTGAAAATTATTGTTTTCTTAAACATCTTGGTAACAATCTGAAAAGGTGATTGTTTTCACAGATTGTTTCCTGTTGGATACAAATGACAGGTGACTAATAATGCCTGGCACGAGTCATTTATTAATTGATACCTGCACAGTTTAATTTTGCTATGAAGCAGATACTATCAGGTCACAAGGTGAATTTGAATAATGATACAGGACCAAATAACAGTTTTGCGCACTGTTATGTTATGATAAGATCAGTAATAACAAGGAGCCCTCACTCTATCAATGCTTTGCGATCACTTTTTTTGGTCTATTTTCTTCTTGTCCCACCCACTCTTTTTGGAGTTTGATTTCATGGACAGCAAAACTCTCCATTTCCTTGCTCAGGTTGCTGCTCTTTATACACTAGGCTGCAGTACGTGTGTTGACATATTCTGGAAAGCCAGTTGTTGAAGGATAGTATTGGAACCAAATTTTTCCCAGTCTTCATTTATTTAGAATTCACCAAATACACACCGCCCAACTCAACCATGTCAAAGTTTCAGTTAGTTTCCCTTTATATGTGCTCTAGTGAAACCCAGTTAATGCCCATCACCTCATACAATTAACACCTTTGACCACAGACAGCACCAATAGCCCGAGACCAATTCTCTCACTTGATGTACACACCCATTCAGTTTCTAGCAGGAGTCACTGTATAGCAATGAGATTTTTATTTAACAGGTGACAGTGGTAGCACTTCCATTTCTGTATCAGAGGATTGTGGGTTCAAGTTTCACTTCAGGGACTTGAGCTTAATCAAGGCTGATGCTTCAAGGTAGCACCGAGGGAGTCCTGCACTGTCAGAGGTGCTATTTTTCAGATAAGATGTTAAGCCATGTTCTCCCTCTCAGGTGGATGTAAAGGATCCCATGCAACTATTCAAAGTCAAGCACGGGAGCTCTCCCTGGTGTCCTGGCCAAAAAAATCCTTCAACTAATATCGCCAAAACGGATAATTTGGTCATTATCTTACTGTCATTTGTAGGACCCCTGCTGTGCACAAATTAGCTACCACATTTCTTACATTATAACAGTGATTACACTTCAAAAGTATATAATTGTCCGTAAAAATGACCTGTGGTCATGAAAGACGCTATCTAAATGCAAGTTTTTTTATTCTCCAGGGCAGGTGCTGAGACCTATACATGCCCTGCCCATCTCCTCCCAAACACACTAGTTCCTTGACCGAGGTCAACAAATTCGTAACTGACCAAAGAACAAACTGAGGGCATTCTTGTCCATAGGGCTGAGCGCTTCACTGGTTTGTGATCTCACCCAGCTGGGAGGTTGAGCAATTCTTAGGCACAAATGCTGAGGTTTTGATAACAACCGCCATGCAGGCACATATCGTGCAGCGTGGGGTGCAAAGGTGTGAATGTTATTCATGTATAGTCTGCAAAGAGATGAAATCATAGGACACAAAGGGCATGTTACTGATACAGTAAGTGTATGGCTAATATTTGGATTGATCAGATGGCTGTGGTAGCACTGAAATAACATATTTTGTAATCTACTTATTCAGTGAACAACGATGCACAGGATCAGAAATATGTTGTGCCAGCAAAGCTAACTGTTCAAAGGAGAAAAGACCCACATTCAAACTGTACCTCCGAAAGCCTCAGTCACTTCTTTTAAAAAAAGCAAAAGCTATTTAGCTGCCTCTTGAATTTGACTGTACTACGTCCACTGTCTCCATAGAAACCTACTGAATCATTCCAGCAGTAGTTACATGTTATCACAGGGGACATAGGAATAAGAGTGGACCATTTACCTCCTCAAGGCTCTTCCGCCATTCAGTTAGATCATGGCTGATCTCCACATCAGCATCATTTACCTGCCTTTGTTCCATATTTCTTAATACCCTTAACCATAAATCTGTAAAGCATTTCTGTTAGTTAAAGGGTAGGGGGGATGCAGGGGGCAATTTCCAATTTTCAACTTCTCTTGTTGAGAAAAAGTTATTCCTCGTTTTACTCTTTAATGGCTCAGTTTTAATATTAAAATTATATCCTCTCGCTCTGGGTTCCCATGCCAGAAGAGATTGTTGCGCTGTTACTACCAAACCCCTCAATCAATTATAACGTCTCGATTAGATCATCCCACCATCTCTTAGATTGAAGAGGGACGTAAGCCAACTTTATGCAACCTGTCATCATAATTTAACCCTTCGGCCAGGGTTTTACATTCGGCGTGTGGGCGCACGCCCAACACGTCCAAGTGCAATATTATGGTTGGCGGGCACGCAAAAAAGGCCAAGGCCTTTACATTTTTTAAGGAAACATTATCCACGGGTGGGACGAGGTTTCCTAGAGCAAATAAACACTAATTGAAAACTTAATTTTTGAATTAAAAACATGTCCCAGCTCATGTGACAGGGTCACATGAGTGGATATGTTTTTTAAAAAATCTTTACTGTCTTCATTGATTTTTTTTAAAAAGCGCTTCAATCTCCCTGAGGCAACTCCGTGACCACCTTCTTGATCACACCCGCCCGCTCGTGCCGAGCCCGTCCGATGTGGGAATAATTCTGGCCTTTAAGTCTTGTTACCTTCAGGTGAACCTGTACTTTACCCCTTCCAAGGCCAATCTATCTTTCCTGAAGGTCGAAACCCAGATGAATTCTGAACAAGACTCTACACAAAGGAAGCATCAAATCCTCACTTTTGTATTCCAGTCCCCTTGAAATTGACGCTAAAATTCCAATAACCTTTTTTAAAAAAATAACTTTTTTTTACTTGCGCACTAGCTTTTATTAAATTATTTGCAAGGACGTCTAAATCCCACTGATTCGATACAGCTCTGAGTCTCTCACCATTAAGAAAGTATTCTGATTGTCTTTCTTGGGTCCAGTGTGGATGGCTTCACTCTTCTCCACATTGCACCTCACCTCTCATAGTTTTGTCCACTCATTTACTCTGTCAATCTCCCTCTGGGAACTGTAATTTTCTCTGGAGGGTGGAGGGGATAGATGGGATGAAGGGCCTCCCTCATCTTTCACAAGGTCACAGAGAGCTACAGATAAGATAGACCATTTGAGCCATCTTAACTCATGTATCCAGGTCAAAACAAAACTTTCAGTCAAACCATCGTATCATCTGTGATAGGTTATTGCCTCCACTGTTTTATTTAGAAGACCATCCTAGTCCTAATTCTTCATTCATTGGTTGTTTGGCATTTTGGGTCATCCTGAGACTCTGAAAGGCACCAAACCTTGGCAAGTTTTTTCATTTCTCTCTCAAGAAAATATAAGCAGTCTTACCTAAATACACATCAGGGATACTGACTGAACACATGCGTTGGGGAGTTAAGATATTTTCAAATATTATCTCAGATAGACGTTGACAAAGTTGTCTTTTGAACTTTTGAAATGGTGGGGGGAGCGGTGGTGTTGGTTAGTTGGCTAGATGGCTAGAGAGTGACGCAGAATGATGCCGTTCCGACTGTGGTAGTTCATGGAGGCCTACCTCCACGCCTTGCCCCATGCTTATGGAGTGGTGCCCCTCAAGCTATATATAATTGTCTCTGTTTCTAACAGAGAGAGATGGTCCTTTGGTCCTTTGTGGACTATTGCTAATTACCTTAACCTTACCTTTTGAACTCATCAACACTGTTAGATAAAGTTAATCTGAAATGTCAGTCAGGATTATGCTTTCAACTGCTGACTTTTCATCGACTCTTATTGAGCCAGTGTTGACTTGAATGACCTTACATCAATCACTTCCAGATATATATATTTTTTCATTGGAAGCTTGGTACACTTCTACAAATACGCACACACACACATTCATAGATTTCATCTTAGTATGTTTTGATATGCATATATATGTGTGATAGAGTTATATGCATATATTTATTATCATGCTTTATAATACAAATCAATTGGTATATTGGTTTCCAATTGCTTTAACCATCTGGGAAGGTGTAATCCATTGCTAAGTGATGACAAAATGAATGAGAAACCATTCAACAGAGGTTATCAGCATTGACTATTCACTAAATCTAATGTGTTTCCTATAGTGGAACAAGTGTGTAAACCTTTCATAGCATCCAGTGTTTCTACCTCTTTATCTTTCCAATCAATGTGCTGTAATGAATTTTCCAAAAGGATTAATAGTTACTGATGGTATTCAGAAAGCAAGCCATTTGGTTAGCATCTTGTAGTTCTGAACATCCAGATACTAGAATCCCAGAAATGTACAATTTACAGCACAGAAGGAGGCCACTCAGCCCATTGCACCTGTGCCAGCTCTCTGACAGAATCCACTTACTCTGTTGTGTTATAATGATATAATATCTAATTTTTCATTACAGATTGGGTAAACATGTTGCGGGTTCATTTAAGACTAGGCACATGAGAGCAGTAAGAATGACATCAGAACTGAGTGCGTGTGTGTGCGTGTGTGTGTGTGTGCTTTGCTAAAGCAAAAAAAGCGAAACTAAGACTGGATCACGGGCCACACTTCCCTTCTAATGATGTCATGCTGCTATCCCTTAAAGGCATATTACAACATGGTCCTATATGTATCCCCTTTTCAAACATTCATTCACTCCTTTTTTAAAAGCCATTATGGATTCTGCTTCCACTATTCTTTCTGATAGAGCATTTCATGACCCGAAATCCTTTCACATAAAAAAAAAACACTTCTCCTAATCTTTCATTTTATTCTTTTGGAAATTACTTTAAATTTATGACCTTTGGTTACCAATTCACCGGCCAGTGTAAATAGTTTACTCAATTTAACAGTACACACAACTTTGAAAATTTCTAAAAGCTAAAAGCTACTGCGGATGCTAGAAATCCAAAACAAAAACAGAATTACCTGGAAAAACTCAGCAGGTCTGGCAGCATCGGTGGAGAAGAAATTTCTTCTCCACCGATGCTGCTTTGAAAATTTCTATTAGAACTGCCTTTAATCTGCCTTTGTTCTAAATGTAAATTTTCCAGTTTTTCTCATATTTTCTCATAACTAGAGCCTTCCACTCTTTACATCATCTTTGTGAATTTCTTGTATACTGTCTCCCTTGCCTTTACATTGTTCCTAAACTGTGGTGCCTAAAATTGGGCACACTACTGTAGCTATGGCCTATGGTTTAGCATGATTTCTTTGCTTTCGAGCTGTCTAACCCTGTTTATAAAACCTGGGATTCCATAGCTTTCTTTTGCAACTTTATCAACTTGTCCTCCCACAAAGATGAGTGTGTTTGAACCCCAGTTTCACTGCTTCTCTCCTTCATCTTAAATAGCATCTCCTCAGAATTCATCTGTCTAGTCAACCGAACACACGGTCGACATCCTTCTGAGGTTGCTTACAGTTTTCTTCAGAGTTGTCCATGTTTGCCATTTTCCTATCATTTGCGATTTTGACATTGTACCTCCACACTTGAATCCTGTTTTGCATTTTATAAATGATAAAGGCAATAGTCCCAACACTGACCCCTGGAGGTCATCACTGTTTACAACCTTCCAATTTGAAAAAGTTCCATAGATCACCACTGTTTTCTGTTATTTAAGTAATTGAGTATTCATGCTGCCACACTGATGAGTACCATGTACTGTAATTTTATCAACAAACCCCCTATATAGTAGTATATCAAATATCTTTTGAAAATTTATATATGCAAGTCATTTCCTTTATCAATCCACTCTTCAGTTGTCCCCTCTATTGAATTTGTCAGCTGTAACTGGTTTTTGACAATCCATTTTGACTGTCCTTAATGAACCCATGCCTTCCTGTGTGAATATTAATGTTATCTCACATTATAACCTCCATAAGCTTGGTTACTGCTGATGTTAGATTGACTAGTCTAAACTTATTTGCTTTTGTATTACAGTTCAGATCCCTTCCTCGTCAAGGTGAATGTTGACAAGTCTTCCTGGCAAAGGAACCACATGGTATTCTCTCAACCCTCCAGATCAGCACTTACATAACTAACATAAGCCAGTATAATGAAAA
Source organism: Cetorhinus maximus (assembly GCF_964194155.1). Taxonomy (NCBI): domain Eukaryota; kingdom Metazoa; phylum Chordata; class Chondrichthyes; order Lamniformes; family Cetorhinidae; genus Cetorhinus; species Cetorhinus maximus. The sequence goes on from NC_135895.1 coordinate 9,983,611, forward strand.
GTCCATCTGAACTAAGGAAGATGCACTGATTAATGTTCGTCTTGGAGAGAAGAGGGCAAAGAAACTTCGCTCCTTTATCTAACTAGCTATGATACAAGAAGTAATTTCATCTTCCAAATTAATTAATTCAAAATCAGGAAAGAGGTAATCAAATGAAGTTGAGGCTGGTGAGCTCCAACGTTGACATTTTGAAGAACCAATCAAGGGTTTGGATAATCTCAACCGTTCCTCTTGGCCGTTAGGAACTGGTCATGAACTCCAGATGTATTGGGCATGTTGGGCAAACCTGAAAACACCATTACACATCATCCAGAAAGCACATTAAAACAACTGTGACTACACTTCAAAAGCAATTCATTGGCTATGGCAGGTTTTGGGATATTCTGAAGAGGTCAAATTCTTACAATCTCCATCAGCTACCCCAAAAGGGTTATTCTAGAGTACCACATATAAATATGGCACACTTACACAGTCTGTTTCTGTGTTGAAATGCTTACACTTGCCTTGCAGATTTTTTCACCGTGACACTTACCTGAAATGGATTACAACAAAATGACTAAAATAGTAATTGATATAACAAGATTATCCTGACTAATTCAGACTTTCTGTCTGTTTTTTGTGTGGTAAAAGTGATCAATAAAGTAACGTTTTTAGGGTTTAACATTCATGAGTGCTTTTTTGGAGATTCCACGGGTAATTCACTAATAAGGCTACACTGTGGCTTATACTCATTTAGGGAATTATTAATATTTGGTGTTAGCAATGCATCACCTTGTTTAATGCAACCAACCTCGATTAGTATATTTTATTATATAGCGGGATTAAAAATAAATGAAAAAATATGAAAACTGCAAATTATAGGTGCCATTTTCCTTCTTTGTGCTACCTATTGTGAACATATACTTAGAAATTCAGCATCTTATTGGTGACTATCTAACATTTATGGCCCCTAATACCGGTCACTCTCGCAGGTAAAACATTTCCTCTATGTCTCCCATATCAAACATTTCCTGAAGTTTAAAGACCTCTATCAGGTCACCACCTCTCAGTCTTCTCTTCTCTGGAGAAAAGGTCTTCAGCCTAATCAATGTGTCCTGGTCGGAGTAATCTCTCAGATCTGGGAGCATCCTTGTAAATTGTGGGGAGGCAGTGGCATCGCAGTAATGCCATTGAGCCAGTAATCCAGGGGCCCAGGGTAACGCTCTTGGAGACAGGGGTTTAAATCCGACTACGTGAATAGGTGGAATTTAAATTCAATGATAAAAATCTTCAACACAAAAGCTAATCTCAGTAACGGTGACCATGAAACCATCATTGATTGTCATAAAAACCGATGTGGTTCACTAATACCCTTTAGAGAAGGAAATCTGCCATTCTTACCTGGTCTGGCCTACATGTGACTCCAGACCCACAGCAATGTGTTTGACTCTTAACTGCCCCTCTGAAATGGCCTGGCAAGCCACTCAGTTCAAGGGCAAAATGTTGGCCTTGCCAGTGATGCCACATCCCATTGAAGAAAAAAGACATGTTTGTACGTTTTCCATTGCCTCCATATTTTTTTTATTATATGGAGATCAGAACTGTTTTCAATAATCCAAATAATCGTTTTGCTGAAAAAAGAGACTTTTTTGCTGAAGCTTTTCATCTTGAACTCATCAAGACAATTTGCAAGAATACCAATGTAATGCACCAGTTGATGGTGACTGACAGTTAACTGCCAAGCATTGTTTGAAATTTAAACCAGGAAGCTTGGCTCTGATTAGTCAAGGCATTGCCCTGAGGCATGAACCAGTAAATGGCTGTCAATTATTATGTTTAACTGAAACAAGCACAATAGGTGTACATGTTCATTCTGTCTGCAAAGAACAGGGACCTGAGTATGAATATATGTAGCTTCCAGTGCACATAAATGTGCCACACTACAAGCCCAATTGACAATCTTAAATTGGTTGTTAGCATAATTCTTAGCATTTTAATGATTATTTAGCAAATGTTGTGCAATCGCAGAATCACATCTAATCTTGGACACTGTGTTTTGAGTTTTACAAGCACAGGCTAGTTGGGTACAGTGTGTACCTTGTCCTTTGCAAACAGTTGAACGTACATGCTGTTTGATATGATCCACTGCTCTTTGAGATGTACAGCCTATATACCTAGCATCACGCTGGCACTGAAATTCATATTGCTCATTTGTGTGACAGGCAGAACGTCTTTTTATCTTGACAGTAGCATGCTGTTAGTGTCGAATATCCCTAGTAGCAATACGACCTCATTAACCTGCATTGTTATTTTTTGCGATCTGTATGTCCCATTCCCTTTGTTCTGCTACTCTGTTTAAATACTTATTTCCCAAAGGGCATGTGACCTCCTTATTCTTCCCACCAACCTCACACTTACTGATAGTGAAATTCATTTGCCAAATATGCTCCCATTCTGCGAGTTTATTAATGTGTTCTTGTATTTAGTCACAGTCTTCCTCTGTTCTACACTCCATCTCATGCACAAATGTTGAAATTGTATTTCCAATTGATTCATATGAACACTGCTTTAACCCTTGTTAAACACCACTTCCCATCTTTTGCTGATCTGGGTAACTACCTTTTTTTCATTCTTTCATGGGATGTGGGCATCGCTGGCAAGCGATGTTAGCATAATTCTTAGCATTTTAATGATTATTTAGCAAATGTCGCTGGCATCTGTTGCCCATCCCTAATTGCCCTTGAACTGAGTGGCTTGCTAGGCCATTTCAGAGGGCAGTCAAGAGTCAACCACATTGCTGTGGGTCTGATGTCACACGTAGACCAGACCAGGGAAGGACAGTAGATTTCCTTCCCTGAAGGACATTAGTGAACCAGATGAGATTTTATGTAGCACCATTACACATATGTTCTCTCAGGTAGTCGTGAGTCTGTGGAACTGACGGTGGTGGAGGCAGGGTCATTGAATTTCTTTTAAGGCTGAGTTAGAAAGATTCATGATTGACAAGGGAGTCAACGGGTATGGGAAGAAAAGTGCAGTTGAGGCCACAATCAGATCCGTCGTGATCTTATTAAAGGGTGGAGCAGGTTTAAGGGGCTGAATAGCCTACTCCTGATTTGTATGTTCAGTTGTCTAGCTTCCAATTCCAGATGTATTAGTTGAATTTAAAATAGCTGCCAGGGTGGGATTTAAAACCAGGTCCCCAGAGCATTAGCCTGGACCCCTGGACGACTAGCCCAGTGAAATTACCACAGCACCACCATGTCCAATTTTAACTCCTACTGTTCTTTTTCAGTTTGGAGCCCACTGTCATTTTGTTTGTTTGTTGTCCATTCTGCTACTTGTCCCCTGACTCCACACATTCCAAGCTTATGAGTCAGTATGTGGTACCTTTGAAGGCATTTTGGAAATCCAAATATAGCACTGCATTCACCTTATCCACCCTTTCTGTTTCTTCTTTAAAGAATTCAATAAGGTTGGTCAAGCATGACCTTCCCTTTTATGATGAATACCGACTACTTTCTGAAGTTTCTCAATGATGTATTTGAGCAAGAGTTCCATTACCTTCCCTAAAACCAACATTAAGCTAATTGCTTTATAGATCCCTGGACTTGTTCTTTCTCCCTTTTTCATAAAGGAATCACATTGGCTGTTCGTCAGTCCACTGATGCCATCCCCCTTTCTAAGGAATTTATATTTATATGTGTGATAGTTTCCTTGCTATCTCTTCCTTAACTTGCTTTAATATGTATAGATGACATCCATCTGGACCAGCGATAAAGAGAGAAAAATGTTACAGAAGTTTAGATTATACAGATACATCAATCAGGATTAGGCATACATTAGTGTCACTTAGAGATATATGTTTCCCTGGGATTAAAAGATTTAAGACAGCCAGTCCAGATAGTGCAACGGAGACAGAAGGGGAATTTACCCAGAAGAAGCTCCAACAGGAATGGATAGCACCTGTACAGATGAAGAATGCTCATGCCTGACTTCTCAGAAGTCTAATACCATCCTCCCAGAGGAAGGGACGGCAACCAGTACATCCACCAAAGCCCATGAGGACAAGGTTGTACCAGTTCTGGGAATTGTTGAAAAAAGAGACATGTCAAAGCTCTTAACCTTACACTCATCAGGACACTTTGCAAGAATACCAATATAAGGGGAAAACAACAATTGGTATTCTTGTGAAGTGTCCTGAAAAGCTTCGACTTGCCTCTTTTTTCAACAATACTCAAGTTCTGTACAATCAAGCTCTGGAAAGATTGTAAACAACAAGCTTGTAGAGTTCAATCTATTCAATAGACTGTCTACCTAGTGCTGTTCACTTGTCAACTCTCAGTGAAGTCTAACCTAAATTATTCTGTCCAATTTATATTAATCTCAGACATTGATCACAACTTTAAATTTATAACCAGAAAGCAGTTATTGCTCAATTCTTGTGTCATAATTGAACTGCCTTTGTGACCCCCTGTTTGTTTCATCAAGTAAATCTAGCAAATAATTAATTGTACACTCAATTTTTAAGTTTAAGTGCCATTAACTACAATTCTGAGGTTGATAAATAATTGTTAGCTCGTGACTTTGTTGTCAGGCATCTTCTTATCTAACTGGCCAGAAAGGGCTAATTCATTCATGCAGTAGTTTATGCAGATCTAATGGGAGGTTCGTCGTGTAAATGCTGAAATGTCTGAACTGGTTGACAAGCAAGACAGCTTGTCAGACCACATTTGAACACCATATAACAGCTGAGTTAGCCTTGGCTTAGCTAGTAGTATGTTTGCTTCTGAGCCAGAAGGTTGCGAGTTCAAGTCTTGCTCCAGAAATTTGATCACATAATCCAAGCTAACGCTTTGGATGAAATATTAAACTGAGGCTCTGTCTGCATTTTCTGTTGGATGTAAAAGATCCCGTGGCACTATTCTGAGGAACAACAAAAGAGGATTTACACATGGAGACAGGGGGCATGGATAAAGGGTTGAATGAGTACTTTTCATCTGTCTTTACCAAGGAAGCAGATGCTACTCATGCCATGATGACAGAGGAGGAAACTCTGTCACTAGAAGGGTTCAAGAGTGATAAGGAGGAGGTATTGGATAAACTGTCGATACTTAAAATTGACAAGGCACTGGGACCGGATGAGTTGCATCCAAGGATTTTGAAGGAAATTGTAGGGGCACTGGTCATAATCTTTCAGTCTTCCCTAGACTCAGGGGAGGTGCCAGAGGACTGGAGAATTGCAAACATTACGCACTTGTTCAAAAAAGATAATAAGGATAAGGCCAGTCAGTTTAACTTCTGTAAAACAATTATTCAGGATAGAATTAGTAGACACATGGAAAAATATGGGTTGAAAAGGAAGAGCCAGCATGGATTTCTAAGGGGAAATTGTGTTTAACTAACTTGCTGGAGTTTTTTGAAGAGATAACAGGGAGGGCAGATGAGGGTAATGATGTTAATGTGGTGTACATGGCTTTCAAAAGGCATTCAACACAATGCGGCATAACAGATTTGTGAGAAAATTTGTAGCTCATAGGAATAAAAGAGAGAGTAGCAACGTGGATACAATATTGACTGAGTAATAGGAAACAGGGAGTAATGGTTAATGGATATTCTTTGGGCTGGAGGAAGGTTTGCAGTGGAGTTCCCAGGGGTCAGTATTGAGACCCTTGCTTTTTCTGATATATATTAACGATCTGGATCTTGGTGCACAGGGGACAATTTCAAGCTTTGTGGATGACATAAAACTTGGAAAAATTGTAAACTGTGAGGAGGACAGTGTAGCATTTTAAAAGGACATAGACAAGTTGGTGGAGTGGGCAGATAGGTGGCAGATGAAGTTCAATACAGAGAAGTGTGAGGTGATGCATTTTGATAGGAAGAACATGGAGAGACAATATAAATAAAAGGTTACAACTCTAAAGGGTGATCAAGAGCAATGGGACCTGGGTGTATAAGTGTATAAGTCATTAAAGGTGTCAGGATAGGTGACGAGATCAGTTCATCGAGTGTACAGTGTTCTAGGCTTTAATAATAGGGTCATAGAGTACAAGAGCAAGGAGGTTATGCTGAACTTGTATCAGACACTAGTTAGATCTTAGCTGGAGTATTGTGTGCAGTTCTGGGTACCACATTTTAGCAAGGATGTGAACACATTAGAGAGAGTGTGGAAGAGGTTTACAAAAATGGTTCCAGGGATGAAGATAGATTGGAGAAGTTGGGACTGTTCTCCTTGGAGGGGAAAAAGCTAAGAGGAGATTTGATAGAGGTGTTCAACATCATGAGGGGGCTGGGCAGAGTAGATAGGGAGAAACTATTCCCATTTATAAAGGGATCGAGAATGAAAAGGCACAGATTTAAAGTAATTTGCAAAAGTTGTGAGGAAAATCATTTTCACAGTGAGTGGCTCAGGTCTGGAATGTCTGGAAGTGTGGTGGAGGCAATTTTAATTGAGGCATTCAAGAGGACATTAGATGATTATTTAAATATAAACAATGTGCAAGGGTACGGGGATAAGGCAGGAGAATGGCACTGAGTCACAATGCTCATTTGGAGAGCCAGTGCTGACACGATGGGCCAAATGGCCTCTTTCTCCATGGAACAATTCTGCGATTCTGTGAGGATGTGGGATTCACTGGCAAATCCTGCATTTATTTCCCTTAATTGAATAGCTTTATAGGCCATTTCAGGGGGCAGTTAAGAGTCAACTACACTGCTGTGGGTCTGGAGTCACATATGGGTCTGACTGGATAAGGACAGCAGGTTTCCTTCCCAATAGCACACTAGTGATCAGATGGGGTTTTACAACAACCTGGAAGTGAAATGGTCACCAATATTGATACTAGCTTTTTAATCCCAGTTTTATTCATGAACTGATTTTAAATTCCACAGCTACCGTGGTGAGATTTGAATGCATATTGCCCAATCATTAGTCCAGTAACATAACCACTATCCTGCCATTCCCTTGTGTGCAAAAATGGTAAAATTCTGATCCTCATTTTACTAAAGTGTGTTAACATTCTCCACTGGAGCAGAGGTTAAAGGCATTTCAATATAGTACAATGCCAGACAACCATAAGGACCCAGGTGTAATTCCTGGCCTGTTCTGAGTTAGCCAATCTGGCCTCAGTATCTATAGACCAGGGAGTGGCAGGGGCAGGTTGCTGGGTGAGGAACGTGCCACTGCTGTTTTATTAATTCAGGAGATGTGGGCTTCGCTGGCTGGGCCAGCATTTATTGCCCATCCCTAAATGTCCTTGAGAAGGTGGTGGTGAGCTGCCTTCTTGAACCACTGCAGTCCATGCTCCTCCTCAATATGGTCAGTCAGCTGACCAGAGCCAGAGCAGCAGCAAAGAGAAACAAAACACACGGCTCCCACAAAATGCACACACATAAGCATTATTGCAGTATTGCAGTTTAAATATTTCTTAACCCAGCCCTTCCCTCTCAGATATGAAATCACCTGCCAAGATCTCCAGTCTCCATCGCCCTCACTTCTTGCAAAACCCCAACTGCTAAGTACAGATAAATTGAAAGCAGCCAGTCCTCTACACAAATGTCATGCACAGAACCCTTGCTTCACCTCAGATAGCTTTTTGTTCAACGGGTCCCTTGGGTTGTTTTCTGACATTTCACAGTACATTGTGCAGCTGACTACTACACTTTACTCTCCTGATATCTCACTGTAAAGATTATGTGCTCTGCATTATCATAATTGTTTTGACTGCCCCTTCTGTTCACGCAGGTCTAACAATTCTCTGCTGGGGTTTGAAGGGAAATTCAATGTGATGGTTCTCAAAGGATTTCAGCAAACAGGGTACTTGTTATCATTAAAAGGCTGTGCTTTTCAGTTTTGCGGTAAAATATAGAGCTTGTAAAGCGGAAGATGAAATGCAAGAAAAAATGAATTCATCCTTCTTTCAAACACATGCAAGCTGGTGATTATTTTCACTGGAGGCTTTCTGCCTGTTCACATGAATGTTAAAAGATCCCCAGGTGCTATTTGAAGTACAGCAAGTGGTTCTCCCGATGCTCCTTCATCAACCCGCAGCATCAGAAAAATACAGATTGATTGGTTGGTCGCCTACACAAGTGTAAGGTCGATGGGCCAAGTGGTCCATTGCTGCGCTGTAATGTTTTATGACCCCTATCTCATTGCTGCTTACGGGATCTCGGTGGCTAAACAATCGCTGCTGCAATTTGCCTACACTGCAACAATCGGTGAATTTGAAAGCAATTTATTGCATATTGAATCATTCAGCACATTAAGAGGCCATTTGCCTCAAAGCACCTCTGCCAGCCCTTAGAACGAGCTCACCCTGCACTTTTTCCCAGTTCCTTTTACAAGTAAATATCCAATTCCATTTTGGAAGTCCCTATTGAATCTGCTTCCACCACTCTTCGAGGCAGCTCATTCCAGGGTCATTACAACTCGCCGCATTAAAGAAAATACCCCTCTTATTATCCAACAGCTTCTTTTGCCAATCATCTGAAATCTGTGCCTTCTGGTTACTGACCATTCTGTCGGTGGAAACAGTTTCTCCTTTTTTACTCCATCAAAACCCCCTCTTAATTTTGAATGTCTATATTAATTCTCCCCTTAACCATCTCTGCTCTAAAATTCTCTTCCCGTCTTTCCGTTTTGTGGTGCAGGTTGCAAGTTACCTAGGTTGCAACAAAATTGCTTATCAGCACCGGTCACCAGACAGCAATCAGAAGTTGGTGCAAGATCCGGTTTTTCCTCCCTAAGTTAAGGCCAAGTGAGGCCAAATATCATTCTCCAGTCCATGCCCTGAGTGAGACTAAAAGTAAAAAAGAAAGAACATGCATGCATTTATTTAGCACCTTTCACAACCTCATCCAAAAGTTCTTCACAGCCAATGAAATATTATTGAAGTGTAGTCACTGCTGTGATACAGGGACACACAGAAGCCAATGTGTGCTCAGCAAACTCCCACAAACAGCAATGTGCTAAGGACCAGATCATCTATTTTAGTGATTCTTGGCTGAGGGATAAATATTGGTTAGGCACAGGGTTCTTCTTTGAATTAGAGTCGAGATGTTTATTGTCTCCTGCAAAAGATGGCACCTCCAACGTAGCACTCTCTTAGTACGCCACTGGGAGTGGTAATCTTGAGTTTAAGGACCTGCAGACTCAAAGGAAGTGTTGTTGTCAACTGGCTCAGTACATTCCCTTTTCCAGCTCAGTTACTTGCTGCTGTATTAATTTTTTTAATTAACTGGCCAGGCTAGCATTTATTGCCCATTCCATCCCAGGCATTTAAGAGTCAACCACATTGCTGTAGGACTAGAGTCACATGTAGGCCAGACCAGCAGATCCCTTCCCTAAAGGGCATTAGTGAACCAGATGGGTTTTTAACAACAATGGTTTTATGGTCATCATTAGACTTTTAATTGAATACAAATTCCATCATCTGCCATGGTGGGATTCGAACCCAGGTCCCTAGAGCATGACCCTGGGGTCTCTGGTTTATTAGCCCAATGACAACACCACTACACCATCACCTCTCCTTAAACCATCAGGAGAGCTTTTTTTGTGGAGTTTTAAATTACCACACCATGTTGCTAGATTTTTAAAGACTCTTTGTGATTGTATAACCTTTTATGATGTATCACACTGAGTCTTAATGAATCCCTATAGTTATATTGCTTACAGCTGATTCAAATTTAACTGAAATTTTGCATGAAATATTTATGAAAAAGTTTTAATGCAACATCATGGGAAGTTTAAACCCTACTTCAAATGTGACCCACAATATTTATATTTAGCACACAGAATAACTATGAGAAATAACAGTTTGGCTTTAATCTAATGAGACCTGCTCCCAATAATTGACTTAATTGGTAATTAGTCAGTATGAGCTAATCTGTTATCACTCGATGGGTTGAAAGACAATTCTGTCTGCTGGCTATTCAGGCCATAGATTAAATGAGATAGGGCAGCCTCAGTCAGTTTTTAGTGAGCATCGGCCCACAGTGCACTTATGTCAAAGCTAACTAGCACTAAATTTCCAATCTCACAAAGCTGGGGAATTGGTATAAGAAATAGCAAGTGTCACAGAGCTGTATGAGGGGATACCTTTCTAAGATTGGGGCTGAGGTTAATTGTCATATCACTGATCTGAGCTGGATGCTGACATCAGGTGCCTGAAATATTCCATTCAGAAGATCTTAATGCCCTTCTTCTGGAGGAGATTAAAAGTATTGGATGTTAATTATGCAGGCAAGGATAAATGGCTTAATGAGTGCCAAAGCTACTACACACACAGTAAATACACAGTGATAAAACTGCACAGGGATCAGTTCTGGCTTGTGTTAAACAATATAATCCAGACTAACACTTTGTGTAATATTGAGAGACAGCTGCATTGTTGTCTTTTAGGTGGCATTAAATCAGGTGCTCTGCCCACTCGCTCAAGTGAGTGTTAAAGATCCCATGACCTAATCAAAGAAATTCAGGAAGTTCTCATAGTGTTCGAGTGAACATCCCCTCCAACAAAAACGCACCAACTCATCATTCATGTTCTTACCATTTAAGAGAGCTGCATGTGCACAAAATGGTGTGATTACATAGCATCAGTCACTGCACATCACAGTAATGTGAAGTTCTTTGGAATATTTCTGAGAGAGATAACCGAATTGTAAGTTCTTCAATTTATCAATTGAGCATTCTGATGTAGGATTAATCCCAATTGTGCTACTCATTGCACCACTTAAAAGAGCAATTCCAAAACTGGAGTTAAGTTTGATGGAACTTGAGAGAACATGTATTCCTGGCGTGGCTGATGCATCCACTTTCTCCAACTGGCCATGTGATCCCTTCTCTTTACAAAAGGGCAGCATTAATGAACATTGGTTACTAACTCTCCCCTATCCCCAGTTACTCAATTTTGACAGGTGAGACATATATTGGTGCATGCTTAACTGCAGACTTTTAAGACTCACCCCAACAAGGCTCTTTGGAAAAATATTCCGCTTGAGTGGAAGATGAATGGGGTCTGTTTGAGATTAGGTTTTCGAAGATTACAGGCCTAGTTTTGAGAGATTGGAACCAACTCAATCTTTTGTGGAAGACTTGGTAAATTGATCTTACTTGCAGTGTAGTACTCCATAATGCTATTGACAACTGAGCAACCTGTCTGGCTCATTGATGTGATCTACAGGGATAGACAACTGGCCACTGAGAGTTGGAATTCTTCTTATTTAAATCTAGGTAACCGTGCCAGGTGATTTTTTAAAAATTGTGTTTTTTCATGTGGGCATCGCTGGCAAGGCCCATATTTGATGCCCATCCCTCAGCCCCTGAACTGAATGGCTTGCTAGGTCATTTCAGAGGGACGTTCAGAGTCAACCACGTTGCTGTAGCTCTGGAGTCACATGTAGGCCAGACCAAGGTAAGGATGGAAGATTTCCTTCCCTAAAATATTTCTTAGATAGTGAGAGGTTGGGAAGTGCGGATGTCCAAAGGGACCTGGGTGCTTTTGTTCATAAATAGCTAAAAGGTGCAAGTGCAACAATCAATAAGGAAGGCAAATGGTATATTGGTCTTCATCACAAGGGGATTTGAGTACAGAAGTAAAGATGTCATGCTGCAATTGTGTCGAACTGTGGTGAGACCCCACCTGGAGTATTGTGTACAGTTTTGGTCTCCTTATCTAAAGAAGGATGTACTTGCCATAGAGGGAGTGCAACAGAGATTCACCAGACTAATCTCTGGGATGTCAAGATTGTCTAGTGAGGATAGATTGAGGAAACTGCGACTGTTTTCTCTAGAGTTTCAAAGGATAAGAGGTGATTTCATTGAAACTTACAAAACTCTCACAGGGCATGACAGGTTAGATGTAGATGGGCTGTTTCTCCTGGCTGATGAGTCTAGAACCAAGGGACACAGTCTCGGAATAAGGGGAAGGCCATTTAAGACTGAGATGAGGAGGAATTTCTTCACTTAAAGGTTGGTGAGTCTTTGGAATTCTCTGCCCCAGAGAGCTGTGGAAGCTCAATCATTGAACATGTCCAAGACAGAAATCAACAGATTTCTGGAGACAAATGACATCAAGAGATATGGAAGTAGCACGGGAAAGTGGCATTGAGGCAAACCATAACCTAATTGAATGGCGAGCAGGCTCAACAGGCTGAATGGCCAACTCCTGGCCCTTTCCTAAAGTGCTTTAGTGACCCAGGTGAGTTTTCACAACAATTTATGATAGTTTCATGGTCATTATTACTGAGGCTAGCTTTATATTCAAGATTTATTCAGGGGAGGCAATGGCATAGTGGTACTGTCGCTGGACTAGTAAACCAGCGACCCAGGGTAATGGTCTGGGGACCTGGGTTTGAATCCTGCCACGGCAGATGGTGGAACTTGTATCCAATAAAAATCTGGAATTAAAAGTCTAAGGGTGACCATGAAACCATTGTTGATTGTTGTAAAAACCCATCTGGTTCACTAATGTCCTTTAGGGAAGGAAATTTGCTGTCCTTACCTGGTCTGTCTTACATGTGACTCCTGACCCAACGGGGCTGACTCTAATGCCCTCTGAACTAGGGGGAAACTGAGGATGGGTAATAAATGCTGGCCTGGCTGGCAATGCCCACATCCAATGAATAATAAAAAGAATTATTAATTGAATTTTAATTCCACCAGCTGTCATGGTGAGATTTGAACCCTTGTCCCCACAGAACATTAGCCTGAGCCTCTGGATTAGTATTCCAGTTACATTACCACTATGCCATGATCTGCTCTCCAGCTCTAACTAAGGGATAGAGCATACAGGTAAACTGCAAGTAAACAATCTAGCCTACATGTATCTTTGGGACCTCTAAGCCTTGAATGTTGCCAACCCCTGTGTCCAAATTTATCTAGATTTAAGGTAGTTAAGGTCTGCATTTATTCGGAGATGGTATTGTGTCTACTCAATGCAAACTCTATTTATGTGGATTTGTCTGGAGTTGGGTTAGGGATTCTTAAGCAAAGTGATGTTTACCACTCATGTCAGACACAATTCATCATTACACCTCCAAGGGTCAGATTTCATACCCTTCCAGAGTCAACTAAATTAGGAGGTGTTCAATAGCCAAAATGTACTTGGAGGCAAACAAATCCAGACCTCCCTGGATGACAAAAGAGATAGAAATTAAGATAAAGAAGAAAAAGTGTGCTAATGACAGATGTCATGTAGAAAATACAAATAAGAAGCAGGCTCAATGTCGGAGGTTCAGAGGAGAGGGGAAAAAGCAAATAAGGGAAGCAAAGAGGAAGTATGAAAAGAGACAGGCAGCCAACATAAGAGGGAATTCCAAAGTCTTCCATAGGCATATAAGGAGGAGTAGGACCGTTCATGGGCCAAGAAGGGGATTTATACATGGAGGCAGGGGGCGTAGCTGAAGTATTAAATGAATACCTTGTATCTGTCCTCGCCATGGAAGAAGATGCTACCCAAGCTGTAGTGAAAGAGGAGGGAATTCAGATATTTGAGGGTTTAAAATTGCTAAGGAGGAGGCATTAGATAGGCTGCCTGTACTTAAAAGTTGATAAAACACCAGGATCGGATGAGATGCATCCAAGCATATTGAGGTAAGTGAGGTGAAAATTGCAGTGGCACTGGTCATAATTTTTCAATCTTCCTTAGACTGAGGGGTGATACCAGAGGATTGGAGAATTGCAAATGTTACACCCTTGTTCAAAAAAGGGTGTAAAGATAAACCCAGCAACTACAGACTAGTCAGTTTAACATTGGTGACGGGGAAACTTCAAGAAATAATAATTTGGGACAAATTAATAATTAACGTGGGAAATTGTGGGTCAATTAAGGAAAGCCAGCACAGGTTTCTTAAGGGAAAATCAAGTTTACCCAACTTCCTGGAGTTTTTTAAGGAGGTAACTGTAGTATAAGGGTGTTCCACGTAGCAAGGGTTAACGTGGGACTGGAGAACAGTACCACCCACAGTATGATGTAGACACTCAAGTGACAGTAGATAGGAGGCAGAGTTGTATGGGAACGCTCGAGTGGAAGTCAGCATGAAGTTAGCTAATCTAGGCTATACTTTATATAAAGTTGTGTATTACCAATAAACAGCACAGTTCAGCACAACATTACTGAACCTCTTCATGAGAGCTACTGAACAAACCCTTACAACAGTAACAGGGGGGATTGATGAGGCAATGCTGTTGATGTGGTGTACTTGGACTTCAAAAAGGCATTTGATATAGTGCCACACAACAGACCTGTGAGCAAAGTTATAGGTCATCGAATAAAAGGGACAGTAGCAACATGGATATAAAATCGGCTGAGTGACAGGAAACACAGAGTGGTGGTTAATGGATGTTTTTTGGGCTGGAGGAAGGTTTGTAGTCAGGTTCTCCATGGGTCAGTGTTGGGACCCCTGCTTCTCGTGATATCTATTAATGACCTAGACCTTGATGTACAGGGCACAATTTTAAAATTTGCCGATGATACAAAACTTGGAAGCATTTGGAACTGTGAGGAGGATAGTATGGAACTTCAAAAGGACATAGACGTGTTGGTGGGATAGGCAGACAAGTGGCAGATGAAGTTCAAAGCAGAGAAATGTAAGGTGATTCATTTTGGTAGGAAAAAAATCCTGGAAAGACAATACAAGATAAAGATACAACTCTAAATGGTGTGCAGGAGCAGAGGAGCCTGGATGTACATGTGCATAAGTTATTGAGGGTGTCAGGAAAGGTTGAGAGTACGGTTAATAAAGCATAAAGTATCCTAGGCTTTTTTAATAAAGACTTAGAATACAACTGCAAGGAGGTTATGTTGATAAAAGCAAAATACTGCGGATGCTGGAAATCTAGAACAAAAACAAAAATACCTGGAAAAACTCAGCAGGCCTGACAGCATCTGCAGAGAGGGATACAGTTGATGTTTTGAGTCCGTATGACTCTTCATCAGAACTAAGAAATATAGAAATGAGATGAAATATAAGCTGGTAGAGCGGGGTGGGACTGGTAAAGCTCGATAGGGGGCCAGTGATAGGTGGAGGCCAAGAAGAGACTGCCAAAGATGTCATAGACAAAAGGACAAAGGGGTGTTGATGGTGGTGATATTATCTAAAGGATGTGTTAATGGGGACATTAAGGGTAGCAAGCAGGACAAGCTAGTGGCAGATGGCCCTAGTGGGGGGTGGGGTGGGGGGAAGGGATCGAAATGGGCTAAAAGGTGGAGCTGAAACAATAGATCAAAATAAATTTAAAAATAGGTGGGAAAAGAAAAATATATATTTTTTAAAATTATAAATTATGTTGAAATTGTGTAGGACACTAGTTTGGCCTCAGCTGGAGTATTGCGTCCAGTTCTGGGTGTTACACTTCAGGGAGGATGTGAAGGCATTGGGGAAAGTGCAGAAAAGATTCACAAGAATAGTTCCAGGATTGAGGAACTTCAGTTTCAAAGATAGATTGGAGAAGTTAGGGCTCTTTTCTCTGGAGAAAAGAAGGCTGAGAGGAGACTTACTTGATCGAGGTATTGAGAACCATAAAGGGTCTAGACAGAGTAGACAGGGAGAAACTGTGAAATAAAAACAGAAAATGCTGGAAAAACTCAACTGGTCCGACAGCATTTGTGGAGAGGGAAACAGAGTTAACGTTTCGAGTGTGTATGACTCTTCTCCAGAACGTTTCTCTCTCCACAGATGCTGTCAGACCAGCATCTGCAGTATTTTGCTTTTATCTTAGGGAGAAACTGTTCCCACTCATGAAAGGATCAAGAATGAGAGGACGCAGATTTAAAGTAATTGGCAAAAGAAGCAAAATGATATGAGAAAAAACTTTTTCACACAGCGAGTGGTTAGGATCTGGGATGCACTGCCTGAGAGTGAGGCGGAGACAGGTTCAATCAAAACATTCAAAAGGGAATTAGACCTTCATCTGAAAAGGGACAATGTGCAGGATTACAGAGAGAAGGCAGGGGGCTAGCAGTAGTTGGAGATGGATGGCGGAATTTGAATTCAATAAAAATCTGGAATAAAAAGTCTAACGATGACCATAAAACCATTGTCGATTGTTGTAAAATGCTCTTTAGGGAAGGAAATCTGCTGTCCTGGACTGGCCTACATGTGTCTGCAAACCCACATTTCCCACATAAATGTGGTTAAAATACCCTCTGAACATGGGCAGTCAGGGATGGGCAATAAATGCTGGCCTAGCCAGAGATGCCCACATGAATGAATAAAAAAAAATCTGGAGAGCTGATGCAGCCACAATGGGCCGAGCGGCCTCCTTCTGTGCTGTAATAATTCTGTGATTCTGGTCTCCAAATTCTAAAAAGGTGATAAGGGCCCTGATAATATTTAGGAGCATGATAACAGAATTGAGAGGTTATAATATCAGGAATCATTGAATTTGCTGTGGATCTTTCATCTACAACAGAGAAGACTGAAAGGTGAGCTGACAGAGGTAGAAAACATGCTTCCATAGTGGGAACAAGGAACTATGCTGGTCTTTATGCTCCATACAGATCTCCTCCCAACCTACTTCCTCCAACCATACCAACATATCCTTCTATTCCTTTCTCTCGCATGTGTATATCTAGTTTCCTCTTAAATGCATCTATGATGTTCACCTCAACTACTTCTAGTGGTCACAAGTTGCACATTCTACCACTGTCTGAGTAAAGAAGTTACTCCTGAATTCTCTGTAGTTATATTACATTTTGGCCCTTAGTTCTTGTCTCCCCTGCAAGTGGAAACATCTTCTCCATATCTCTACTCTACTGAACGCTTTCATAATCTTAAAGATCTCAACAGGCCACCACCCTTCAGTCTTCTGTTTTCTAGAGAAAAGAGCCCCAACCTGTTCAATCTTTCCTGATGGGCACAACCTTTTGGTTTTATGCTGGGTGGAACATTTGGAGGCCCCATAGCACTAAAGGGAACCCTAGCACACACAGATGATGTATCAGGAAATCACCGGTACTGTGTCTGTGATTTCCCATTCGTTTAGATTAACGACAGGGCAACTTTGTGCAATAATGCGCTCACATTTTCAGAAAAACTGCCCAATCGAGCAGCTGAAGACCCTATTAGCCGGTGCTCCCACAAGCCTTCACACTAGATGTGCATTATCGTATTTCTAACTTTAATACTGTACAATGTAACTCCAGACCAGCTATCCCTGATATGGCTAAACCACTGACCAACACAAGGTCAGAAGGGCTTTGTTCACATGGACAGGGCACTTTGCATGATGGGTTGATAAACCCTCCCCCAGTTCCACTTTTTACTTGCAAAGCTACTTAACCTAGTGTAATCTGGCGCCTCGTTAAGCAGCATAGACTTCGAATCTGCATTTTTAATAATTCATTTGATAACTATGACTAATTATACCACAAGTGGGTTTCTGTTATTATCAGTTTCTGTCTGCTTTTCATGAGAATAACAATGAGAGGTTAACTCAGGGCTGATGGAGTCTTCCCGAGAGAAGCATTCAGGATGAACTACTTTCCAATAAAATCACTGCAAAATAAATCACTCACTCTTTGCGTGACTGATGCTGCAATTTTTTGTAGAGATTTTAATTATATTGCTCATTCAGAGAGAGCCGTGAATGCTTCAGCCTGACGCCTGAAAAGATAAAGATTTCAGCTGCATGAAACTTTCCATAACAATATAGCCGTTGTAAAGGAATTTACAATTAAAAGGGGGCTTTATCAGATCAGAAAGCTTGAAAGAAGAAAGAAAGAACCAGCTTTGGGTTTATAAATTTATATAGCATGATTTTGTAAAGTGTCGGTGAGCAGAGAAACCTTGGTGTTCATGTACACAAATCTTTAAAGGTGGCAGGGCAAATTGATAAGATGGTAAAAATCCATATGGGTTACTCGGGTTTATGAATAGAGGCACAGAACGTAATTGCAAAGGGATTATGCTAGAATTTTATAAATCGCTGCTTTGGCCTCAGCTGGACAATGCTGGGTGCCGCAATTCGGGAAAAATGTAAAGGAGTAGGAAAAG
Organism: Cetorhinus maximus; assembly: GCF_964194155.1. Classification (NCBI taxonomy): domain Eukaryota; kingdom Metazoa; phylum Chordata; class Chondrichthyes; order Lamniformes; family Cetorhinidae; genus Cetorhinus; species Cetorhinus maximus. The sequence continues at coordinate 10,001,590 of NC_135895.1, forward strand.
GTACAAGTGAAGCAAGTATGTTATTAGGAATGAAGAACTTCAGTTATGGGGAAAGATTAGAAAGGATGGGACCTCGGAACAGAGAAGGTTAAGAGGTGGCCCCAATCGAGCTTTCTGAGCTAATGAGGAGTTTTCATAGAGTAAATCGGGGGATGGAGGGGTGGGGTGTTGGGGGCGGGGGTGGTGAGTGCAGGGGTGGAACTCTCTTTGGTGAGTGGATCAATAATCATAGAGGTCATGGATTCAAAATCATTGGAAAAAAGATCTAGAGGGGAGATGCAGAGAAATTTTTCACTGCTGTTAGGCAGGGAGTTCCCGGGTCTTTACCCAGTGATGGTGAAGAAGCAGTGAATCGATGCCCAAATTTGGTGGTGTGTGACTTGGAGAGAAATGCAGAGGCGATCCCATTCTCGCCTGCCAGCTGATGCCATTGACCTTCTAGGTGGCGAAGGTTGTGGGTTTGGAAGATGCTGCTGAAGAAGTCTTGAAGTCAATGGGATTGAATATCAGATGAGACATTTAATAGGCGGCTGATTTGACGTTGTCTGTTTCGTACTTCCACCCAAGAAATATTTCTGGGGTTTGAGCACATAATTTTGGTTTGAAATTCCAGTCCAGTATTGAGAGAGAGTGTGTTACATTGTCGGAGGTGCCATCCTTCAGATGAGGCGTTAACCATGAACAAGATAGGTCAGAAAACACTTGAGGAAGAGCTGGGAGCTCTTCCAGCCTCCTGGCCAGCATCTCCGACCACCAATTCCCAACACCTGGAACAACATCACCATGAAAGGTCATCGACCTGAAACGTTAACTCTGTCTTTTTCTTGACTGATGTTGCCTGACCTGCCGAGTGTTTCCAGCACTTTCTGTTTTATTTTGGATTTCCAGCATCTGCAGTATTTTGCTTTTGTACCACCATAAAGGAATTCGACCGGTGATGCAGGTCATTCGCTACCTTGAATGTGCGAGCTGGCTGTTTCTTTGTTCCATATTACATCACTTCAAAAACAATTTTGAGTGTGGCCCCCTTAGCCTGTATCCCACCTCCATGTGAGTCACTAGAGGTGTTGCAGATAAGAGAAGTAGAAAAGAGAGGACTTCAGTATAAAGTAACTAAGAATGGGAAGCAGCAGTGTCAACATTAATACCAATGAAAAGTGATTAAAATGATATATCAGACCATTCAGCTCGAGTTGTTTACGGATGATCACCAGAGTTAAATTACAATTTTGAGGAAATAGTCTCTCATATCTGTTTTCAGATGCAGATTGAGCTACGAGAGATTCTGATTTTTCCCCGCAGTAAATTAATGCCTCACAATTATCTGTTATTCTTTTTAACGGAAGTAAAATATGATTCAATTTTTATATTAAAAAAACTTACAATGCTGTTGAGCCACGTTTGAGAGGTGATTATAATGGTGTTAGCGTGAAAGAATCACACCACATGATTCACAGGGGGTTATAATTAAGGAATTAGTTAGCAGTTGTGACTTTGTGTTATAGGGAATTAAAAACACTTACTTTAGATATTATAAAATAATTCAAATCATGCTGATTCATTCCAAGGGATATTATATTTACAAGATTGTCGCTTATTAGTGCAGAACTTGAATATTGCTGAAAAGAGAGATGCGTTGCCAAAGCTTCTCATCTCGTACTTATCAGGACAAATGCAAGAATGCCAAATTTCAAACGATCACAACAATTTATACTACAGGGGAGAAGTGTACTGATTGGTTGGCAAGGCAACTCTGCTTGGCCGAGGCATTGCCATGGGGAAGGCATGGGCAACTATGGGCTCCTCAGGCTCCTGGATAATTCAAAAAAGCACAAGGCTTGAACATATTCCTTTTGTTTGCAGAGAATGGGTCCCTGCATAGGAATGTATGTCACTTCTAGCAAGCATAAATGAGCTACATTACGAGCGCGACAGATTATCTTAAATTGGTTATTAGGGTAGCTTTTGGCACACTCAGGGTTGTTCAACAAGTGTTATCCAGTTGCAGAATCATATCTAACAGTAGACATTTTGTTTTGGGCTTTGCAAGTGTGGGTTGGTTGAGTACAGTCTGTACTCTGCCTATTACAAACAACTGAAGGGATATACTGTTTGATTCAATCTGCCAATCGCTGAGATATAAAGCCTACATACCTGACATCACATTGGCACTGAAATTCATACATAACATTGCTTGTAAATGTGGTAGGCAGAATGTCCTTTTGGACTGATGGCAGCATCCTGTTGTTCAAATTTTTGAGATATTTTGCCTTTCCAGTGTAATTTGGGGTAGGATGGCCACATTTCAGATCCAAAAGAGCCAGTCTCCGGCCCATTTGTGGGTTTGCTCGATGCACAGGGAACAATGATCTGACCAGGACAGCCATTGTTCCGCAGGATAATTTCGATGGGCTCCATTTCTGCAGCAGGTTTTCAAGGCAAGCAAATGTCTCGGACCCTATTTACAGGATTACTGCTAAGGCCAATCTTCTCACACCTGGAGCTATATGAAATCCCAACACGTATATTGGCCAGTGAAGATAGGCTTGTGCTAGGCAGAACCCACTTGAGAATTTCTCAACTAGCGTGTTGAAGAAAGGGAGCGTATCACACTGCTCCATCTAAAAAGTGAATTTGAGCACAGGATGAAATGTATTGAAGGTGTGTAAAGACGTCCTTACACTCAGCTGCAGATTTGAAAAACTCCTATTGCCAGACATTGATGGCAAAGATTTGTGCTGTTATAATTTGGAGGCGTTCACCATGACAAAACATTTTGGGTTTGGAATGAGTCATTGGAATTTAGTGCTGGCACCAGGCCTGAGGGCAGGGATGGGAGGATGCATCCATCCCTCAGTGACCAGCAGGACCTGGGGCTACAGCCTGTCAGCAGTCGCCAATTAATTGGCACCAACGACACCTTCTAGCACTTTGCCGATGATTGAGAGTACTCTAATAGGGCAGTAATTGGCCAGAATGGATTTGCCCTGCTTGTTGTGGACAGGACATACCAAGGCAATTTTCCACACTGTCGGGTAGATACCTGTGGTGCAGCTGCACTGGACAGCTTGGCTAGGGACATGGCTGGTCCTGGAGCACACATTTACGGTACTAAAGCCGTGATACTCCTCGTGGTAGTGAGTTCCACATTCTCACCACTCTCTGGGTGAGGAAGTTTCTCTTGAATCCCCTGCTGAATTTATTAGTGACTAGCCTATATTTATGGCCCCTATATCGACTGCCACACACAAATGAAAGCATCTTCGCTACATTTACGTTATCAAATCCACAACCTTCTGAATCAGAGATGGGGAACGGCCACTCACTGAGCCAAGGCTTACACCTCCCAGCCACCCTGACTGAGATCAGTTAAGCTTGCCTGGTCTGGCCCAGGGTACAAATCTAGTTGAACTATTCATTGCTTCAGCCATTAGAGAACTCCTCAGTCTTAGACCATCAGTGGAACAAGTGCTTATTAAACTATTGTTGTCTTTCAGATAAAGTGAGCCTGAGGTAGAGACAAGCATTTGTCTTTGATGCAAGTTAATCTGTCACAACAAATGTTACATTTAGCAACCAAAAATTTGCATAATTACAGAGGTATGGCACCTTTATTAGTAAACAATAATTTTTCAGCATACAGAAATACTCAATTACAGTTTACGCACCATCCATTAAGCAAGATAAACAGGTAATAGCTGTTTGCATACAGTGGGATCTCGAACACCCGCTACAGAATGATGGATCTGTGAGACAGCTAAATTGAATGCACCAGAAGCAAGGGGAAAAGTCAGAATTATTGAGGTTATTGTAGCTGAATGTGTCCAGTGGAAAATAATATGATCAGTTCAGCCGCTTGATCAGTCCACCCTCCCCCATGACTTTCCACTGGAGCCAATCGAAAGTAAACTTCGGCATCCAGACTGATTCAGTTTCTTATTGGCGACTTAGGTCAACGTGAATCCTTCCCCCTTCCCCCCTTGACAGATAGCACAAGACGGGGTTCCAGTGATGATGATCCTTCAACCTATTTGGTCTATGGAATACCAACCTTGCCATTTTCCCCTAAGAACTCAGTATCCTGGCCTTGCTTCGTCCATCCTCAGCAGTCTGTTTCAGCTGCTGATGTCTCCCTGTGTAAAGAAATACTGTCCTCAGTTTGACCTTTGCCCCGACCCCTGTCCTTTTTTGTTGTATTTCTTCGTGTTAACAGATACTATAAAATGTTATCTTCAGGAAGGTACCACTCTCTGTGCTATGCATTGCCCCCAACAACTCCTACCATTTATAGATGTGCTTCTCAGAATAACAGCAAATGGACAGGAGAGTAGGAATCCATCATGTATAATTCTGAATGATCGGAAAATCATTTTCAACCAGGAGAATGATTTTGTTAAACTGGTCCTTATACTGTTGAAGTGAGGGCTATGCAATAAACATTGTACTTAGACCAATAGCATATCATGCCAATTTTGGTTTATACTCTAGAGATTCAAGCATTTGTACAGTAAACAATGTATTCACGCCATAGGTCACCTGACAATCAGGAGCATTGTGCAGTCACTTTCAGGTTATTACTTGTGTGTCAATTTTCTCCCTGGTTGACTTCTACTGGTGACCTATTACTGAGGTTAATGCTCCTTAAGGCAACAACCTTAACTTGTGTTTATAGCACACTTCTAATAGAGAAAAACGCCCCAAAGTATTTTACAGAGGCATAACGAAAAATAGACACCAAGAAAAGGAGAGATTAGAGCTTTGGTGGAACTAAGGGATACAATTTTAAGGTGATTGGCAAAATAATCAGACGTAACATCAGGGAAAACCTTTTTTTATGTTGCTTGTGGTTATGCATTGTCAGAGACTGTAGTGACAGATTCAATTGTGGCTTTCAAAAGGGAGTTGGACAAGTATCTGAAAAGAAAATGAATATGCGGCGCAATGAGGAAATGGAAGGGCAGTGGGACTAGCTGTGTTGCTCTTACAGAGAGGGAACATGGGCACTGTGGGCTGAATGTCTTTCCCCTGTGCTGTAATCAACCTATGATTCTATGATCCTAGAGCAGTGGCCAGAAAGTGGTGATGAAGTTAGCAGATTGCTGTAAGACCCAACTGATTCACTCAAATATTCTTTAAGGGGAGAAAACCTGCTGTCATTACTCACCACTATGCCAGTCCCTTAACAAAATGATGGTTTAGCAAGCCACTTGTGTTACTGCAGTCATTTAATAAGGTGGTCCACTACCACTCACTGGGCATGGGCATGAATGATGATCTTGCCAGCAAAGGCTACGTCCTGAAATGGAATAATTAAAATAAAAGCTTGGCTTTCTCAGGTGACAGGGCATTTTACATGTGTGAGTGCCTGCATAGTGTGTGTCAGCGGAACAGTCAATTTATGAACAGCTGCACAGCTGAACCCAACCCTATGCCCAGCTGGCATCCATTACACAAACATGCTCATCCTGGTAGTGATCAGGAACAGGAAGCCTGGTTGATTTTCCTCTTCTCAGCTCAGGTGCTCTGAGGCCCAATGCTGGCTCCCTATTGCTGCTCTGACAAGGTCAGCTAATGTAGCACTGATTGGGAATTGAATCCCGATTCAACAGGCAATATGAGGAGTGTGCTCATTCCAAGCTACTCAAGTTTTGCTTACTAAAGTGCAAGAGACAATTACGTCTTCTTGCATTGTTCAGAAGAGAGGCAAACAGCACAATTTAAACAGGATTTCTAAAGGAGTAAATGATAGGTTGGGCAGGAAAAATGTTCAAAAGTTGGAACTGAAAAAGAATAATTGGGAGATGGAAAGGAAAAAACAAGGACAGGAGTAAAATATGCCCAAACTTCTCATCTTCATGAGTGACAAGATTCCAATTCGAGTCCTCCACATACACACTCAAAGTAACTGGTCTCCTGTTAATTTGCGTATGTCTCAAGCTCATGATGTTAGGACCAAGCTGATGGATTATTATGGGGCCTGTGTTCTCAGCTTCTTGCTGTATGGGTGTGAAGCATGGATGACTTACAGCTACCAGGAAAAGAAACTCAACAATTTCCATCTTCACTCTCTATGGCTCATTGTTGGTATATCCTGTCAGGACAAAAACCATGAATGCGGCAGTCCTCTCAAGAGCAGGACTCCCAAGTTTGTTAGCACCCCTCAGAGGCGGCTTTGTTGGCTCAGGTACGTCCACAGCATGGAAGACGGTCACACACCCAGGGATTTTCTGTATGGTGAGGTAGTCGGAACCAGACAACTAATAGGATGCCCAAAGCTCTGCTTCAAGGATGCTTGCGAAGTATGACATGAAGACCCCCTAGACATTCTCGCACTTGGGTGTCACCAGCGGAAGAAAATGGCAACACCTTCTGTGGACTGGTGTGCCGTGCTGACCAGTGGCTACATCGGCTTGGCCACAGGCGCCAACACTGAAAACAACAACCCATGATGACACTTGGTAGCTTCATGTGCTTCTGTTGTGGTAGAACCTGCCTTTCAAGGATTGGCCCCTTGAGCCATCAGTGTAAGCTCACCGTATGAAGGTACCCCATCTGAAATGGATTGGTTTGCTGTGTGTCCATCATCTTTCATAGACAGAAGGATGCTGGAACCAAGCGGCCGATGTTAACAGGTCTTGGTGCTCAGATTTAGGATGCATCCACTGATGAGAATGTACTGACAGCAAAGCTTCCCAAATCCTCAGGCCCATAGCCAGATTAAGAAACAACAGTACAAATGAAATGAATGCAGCTGAGCTCCCCGAGTCGGCCTAGAGAGCCAGGCTTTACTTACACCTACGCATGGTGGATTAGATCCCTTCCCTCCTTGCCGAAAATGACAATATGGCCCCTACCAGCTGCTCTGCGGCCATAACCGTGGCATTTAGAAAGGATTCCCATCACATTTACAGATGTGGAGTGGGAAAAGCCAAAAGTTTCTTCATGCGTCTAAGCTTGAGGCATTTTATTTATTGTATTACTGATGATCACAGTAACCTGAGATAGACTGTTGAGGGAATGTTGAATGGAGAAGACGGGTCTTGTGGGTGAGAAGAAATTTAAGACCTTTGATGAAAATGAGGGGGGAAAAATTACTTTGTGAACTATTGGACCAACGAATTATCAACATTCTCCCTCAGATAATATGTGGTAAAACACCCAGCCTGCAATTGGTCAGTTCAGCTTCTTCAAACATTATTTTTCAACTTTGGGTCAAATTTCTTCATTTGAATTGGTCACTTGCACCTTGCCGTAAAGGGAGAAAGGTTTGCATCTGTGTCGTTCTTTCACAATCTCAGGACGTCCCAAAGCATTTTGCAGCCAATGCAATGCTTTTGGAGCACAGGCACTGTTGCAATGTAGCGAAACAAGGCAGCTATTTTGCTGTAAAGTACTTTGGGATTTTCCGAAGTTGTGAAAATGCATGTCTTTCTTTTCTCAATATGGAGCGAATTAATTTATTGACATCGTCTGTAAGCGGCTTTTAAGAGCTCGATAATGGACTTAAACGAATATTGTATACCAGCTTATCTATAAATAACAGATAAATGATTAAAATTCAAGGTAGATGTGTAAGCAACACTGGCAAATATCCTGATTTTATTTCCTCACCCACCACCCCCCGCCCCTCATAAAAAATGAGTTGCTGTGAAGCTAATGTTAATCTTTGAAAGGGAAACTACACTAAAAGAAGATAAAACGGCACATGGATGTCACGCTAAATTAAACCGGTCCGATTTACTAAACGCTAATGTCAACACAAATGTGTCACAGTCTCTTTGGTGTCTTTGCTGCATTGGAAAACACTGTAATCAATAATGATATTACTGCAGTACAACAAACAGACTCACGGAGCTGGACTAACTTTAATGAGATAGTTTATGAGATATCATTTTTGAACCAGATTTTGACCTACCCGCTCCACTTACAAAACCGTGGAGAAACACTAGATTTATCACACTTATTCTGACAACGGTCGGTCTGTTTAAAGCTTTGTGGCTCGAGTTGCCATGGAAGCCTCAATGTCTTAGTTGGTTGTGTGTAGGCCGCAAGGTGAGGAGGTGGAAACAGCTGGTTACAGCTGGAGATTGGAAACCTCACCCTCAGGGGAAAGCCAAAAGGCAAACATAAAAAAAATAAATAATCAGCAGGCGTGCTGGGCTGAAAAAGAGTTAAAGGTACAGAAGGCACAGCAGAGGTAAAATGCCTTTGGAAAAGACAGGCGATTCCATAGACTTTTGTAACATGCGATTTGCACACATGGACAGCATGAAGGTTATAAAAAAAAACAAGGTTTATTTATTCCACCGGCATCAAAACTGTATAAACTTTCAAGGAAAAGAGTAACTTCAAGAAGCAAACTATTTACAGAGAATATTCATCCCAATGCTCCAGGTCTCTACCCTATTCGAGGCCCTGGCTCCTCAATGGCTATGGGCCTAGTGCTGGAAAATGGGATTAGAATAGTTAGCTACTTGTTTGACCAGCGCAGACTCGATGGGCCGAATGGCCTTTTTCTGTGCTGTAGACCTCTATGACTCTAGACTCTATGACAATGCAATGACTCACCAGGCTTGTTCTACTGCTCCAGATCCTGGCTGCAGTCCTGCTCCCTCTCTCTCTTTCTTTCTCTCTCTCTCCACAAGGCTTCTGGTACCTCCTTCTCCTCCAGCCCATGCTCCTCGCTCAGGTTCTGCCTCCTGCTGTCTTCAGCCCATGCTCCAGGCTTAGGCTCCACCTCCAGCTTTCTTTAGGACTTCAGCTCCTGTTTCAAGGGGAGCACCCAAGCTGACCAAATCTCCCTATCTAGTGCCCTCCTGGGCCCAGGACCACTGCTGGCTGGGACCTAGTGCCCCACAGTTAATGCTCCGCAATAGGTGGGGCCCAGCCTCCGGCTCCACTCTCAAGTTGGAAGCCAGAAAGACGGAGTGTCCTGCAGTGAATTCCCCGCGGTGTGTGGGACCAGGCTTCTGGCCCAGCTCTGAAGTTGGAAGTTGGAAGAAGGGGCGCTTGGGAGGAGGCCTGCTCATCTCTCCTGTTACACTTCACAGCGCAGGGTCTCAATTTAGCCCAGCTATGAGGAGATGGTGGTGTAGTGGTAATGTCACTGGGCTATTACTTCAGGCTAATAACTCCAAGGGCATCTCATCACGACAGCCGGGAGAATTTAAATTCAATTAATAATTCTGGGAGATAAAATCCAGTCTCAGTGATGGTGACCATGAAAATTGTCATTCATTGCTGTAAAAACCCATCTGATACATTAGTGTCCTTAGGGGAAGGAAATCTGCCATTCTTACCCCTACACGTGACTCCAGGCCACAGCAATATGGTTGCTTAACTGCCCTCAGAAATGGCCCAGCAAGCCACTCAGTTCAAGGGCACTTGGAATGGGCAACAAATGCTGACCTTTCCAGCGATGTCCACATTCCACGAAAGAATAAAAAAAACAGCTGGGGCAGAATTTTGAGGTCGGTCGGTGGGCCTGGGAGTGGCCGGGGAATTGGCCCACCACCCGCGATTGGCCCCTGGCCGCGGTTGCATGCTGGCAGGCCAATGAAGGCCCGCCCAACGTGAAACGTGACTCCTCACTGCTCGAGAAGGAGTGGGCAGGGGCTGGTGCCTGTCGGCCATCGGGTCCAAATGCGACCCGGCAGGCTGGTTTAAAAGTAGCCCCCAGGCAGCCTCTGGAAGTCTGCCATGGAAGAACGTCTCCTCTGTGTCTTCAACATATCGAATCAAAAATTTCTGGAAAAACTCAGCAGGTCTGACAGCATCTGTGGAGAGAAGGACAGAGTTAACGTTTCGAGTCCGTATGACTCTTCTTCAGAACTAAAGGGAAGTAAAAATATGGTGAAATATAAACTGTTTAAGGGGGTTTGGGACAGGTGAGGCTGGATAGAAGGCCAGTGATAGGTGGAGGCAAAGGAGAGATTGCAAAAGATGTCATGAACACAAGGTCAAAGGGGTGTTGACGGTGGTGATACTGGCTAAAGGAGGTGCTAATGGTGACATTAAGAGTAGAAAGCAGGATGGGCAAGTGACAGACGGCCCGAGTGGGAGTGGAGTGGGGGGAGGGGACGGTGTGGGAGAAAAGATCAAAATAGGCTAAAAGGTGGGGATAAAACAATGAATGGAAATAAATTTTAATAATAATAATAGAAATAGATAGGAAAAAATTATACATATATAAAAATTAAAAAATAAATATTTGAAAAAAGGGGATAACTTTTCGGGTGACTGCCTGCTGCAATGTTCTAGTGAAGCTCAACGCAAACTGGAGGAACAGCACCTCATCTTCCGACTAGGCACTTTACAGCCTTCCGGACTGAATATTGAGTTCAACAACTTCAGACCATGGACTCTCTCCTCCATCCTCACCACCTTTTCATCCCCTTTTAAAAATATTTATTTTAAAATTTTTATATACATATATTTTCCCACCTATTTTTATTATTATTATTTAAAAAATTTGTTTCCATTCATTGTTTTATCCGCACCTTTTAGCCTATTTCGATCTTTTCTCCCACATCATCCCCTCCCTCCACTCCACCCCCACTCGGGCCGTCTGTCACTTGCCCATTCTGCTTTCTACTCTTAATGTCACCATCAGCACCTCCTTTAGTCAGTATCACCACCATCAATACCCCTTTGACCTTTTGTTTATGACATCTTTTGCAATCTCTCCTTTGCCTCCACCTATCATTGGCCTTCTATCGGCTCCACCTGTCCGACCCCCCCTTAAACAGTATTTATTTCACCACATTTTAACTTCTCTTTAGTTCTGAAGAAGAGTCATATGTACTCGAAACGTTAACTCTGTCTTTCTCTCCACAGATGCTGTCAGACCTGCTGAGCTTTTCCAGCAATTTTTGTTTATGTTTCAGGTTTCCAGCATCCGCAGTATTTTGCTTTTATCTTATTTGAGTTATGAAGTCGAGTGTGGCTGGATATGGCAGGCGGGGGGGCAGGTCAGGTGGGCACTTGGCCCCCTCTGTTCGGATGACTGCCTCTCGGTACTCCTGGAGGAGGTGGCTGCCAGGAGGGACACGCTTGTCCCCAGAGATGGGAGGAGAAGGTCACCATAACTCACAAGAGGGCTTGGGAGGAGGTTGCAGCGCTGGTTAGCAGCCATGACGTGGTGGGGCGCACATGGGTGTCGGAAGAGGTTCAATGACCTGCTGCGCTCAGGAAGGGTGAGCACCGTGTTGGTGTGCAGAAATGTTAAGGTGTGGCCGTCCCCCTGTGGACCTCAGGGGCACTAGAGTCTGAGTGCGCACTGTCAGTGACACCGGAGCCAGACAAGGGGGTGAGCCCTGGCTGCTTGGCCTGAGTGCCTTGCGGCTCGAGGGCCATGACTCGGATGTGCCCTGCGAGGTGTTCCTCAGGTGGGGTTGGCCAGGCTGCAATGGCGCTGCAGGTAGAGAGTGGACTAATCCATGCTCTTCTGTTCTTTCAGGAGAAGACAAGCTATAACCAATTGGAGAGGTTACGGACAGGCGGAGGCCCACCCAACCTGTGGCTGCTCACCAGCTTCGAGCAGGACGTCCTGAAGCTGGAGAGCTGACATGCTGCATGTGCAACTGGGTGTGGGAGAGGCGGAGGTGCCAGACGAAGGTAAGAGCACAGCGCACAGAGGTGAGAGTTTCGGGTTGGGCAACCATTCTAGTGTAGTCTCTTCATTGATGGGAGCCTCAAACCTGAAGTCCTCATTGACCATTGAAAGATGAGACAGATCTCCAATGTCTCACCAGGGTGCCTGGTATACACGGTGACAGGGTGATGACTTTAACTACTGACATGTTCTTGTTCTCCCTTAGATTCGCCAGCACGCACTCGCTCTCTGGACCCCAAAGGGCCACCCCTAGCACTGGAGGTCCGCCGGGTTTCATTTGTACCTATGTCACACCCGCTCTCTGAACCAGGCACTAGCGCAAATACCAGCACCTCAGTGGGCATTAGATCGGTGGCTAGAATGTCGGTGCACATTGGTGAGGGCACTTCACAGTCGCTTGAGGTACAGGTAGAGGCAGAGAGTGCCCAGGGCGCCGGCAGTCAGAGTACTACTGGGGACCAGGACGATGCTCAGTCGAAGGCAGATGATGAGTCTCTGGAGTTGTCCATTAGGTGGTAGATGCTGGATGTCCAGCGAGATGTGCGGGAGGATCTGGCAGAGACCATTGAGGGCCTGCGTGCCATGGTCTCCATTGTGGAGGGGTCCATGTGGAGCGTGAGCGCTGCGTTGACCCTCATAGCTGAGCGCACTGCCTCCTCCATTGAGAGAATGGTAACTGTCATGGAGAAGCAGCTCCAGGGACAGAATCAGGGGTTCCTGGGGTTGCGCTTGGACCTGCAAGCCCTCACACAGACAGTGACCTCAGGTGGTCAGTGCCAGTATGGGATTTGGATGAGGCACCCAGTATCCCAGCTATGTGCCCGTCCATCAATGGTGAGCAGGGAGGTCCAGAGCAACCTCACGTTGACTCACGAGCTGCCTGTCATCTCTGTCGGCTCCTCTCAGGGCGTTCTGGATGACAGCAGCAGTTCCTCCGCCCCTCTGCCAGTGACTGTGGCATCTGATGAGGCTGTGATGACTGGGGAGATGCCAGCTGTGGCACTGGCTGCTTCATCCCAGGCGGGGCCAGCACAAGCTCCACTGGCCAGAGGAAGCCCGCCAAGGTCATCAAGGCCAACAAGACAGCAGCGTCAGCAGGCTGCCTCCAATGCTGGTGCCAGTGAGAGGGGAACACCTAGGCATAGCACTCGCAAACGTAAGTTAAAGGTACCATGAGCACAAGAGGGACAGGTCACGGGTGATTTTCTGTTCATTTATGTTTCGTTTATATGTCTACTGGTATGGGCATCCACACCAGTAATGGTAATGTCATTATGCACTCAATGTGACAATAACATTACATTTGCTTTGGTTCTGATGGCCTGAGTATGCTTCACCTTTTTTCTTTGTAGTGCAGGGTACGCCAGTATGTAATGCTGGACATGTGTGGTTCGATACTTTATTGCACAGGTATTGAGTGGTCTTTGGGTGCAAATGAAAGGGTCATTTCAGACATCTGAGATGGAGGTGACAGCCCTGGCAAAAGGTGGAAGCAGATCTCTGGTAGCCTGATTGAAGGAGCATTGGATCAAGGCATCCCTGCCTCCTTGGAAGTTACTGAGGTCTGCCTCCATGCCCTCAGCGTTCTCCTCACTGTGCTCCTCTTCTGATTCATCACTGGATCCATCATCTGTGGCCTGTGCAACTGTGTCAAGATCCTCTTCCTCCAGTGGGCCCCCCTTGCCAGTGCCAGATTGTGGAGAGAGCAGCATGTGACCACTATCAGTGACACCCGCTCTGGGGGTATTGCAGTGCACCCCCTGAATGATGCAGGCATTGGAAGCGCATCTTGAGGATACCTATAGTTCTCTCTACTACCACACTTGTTGGAGGCATGATTCATATTGTAACGCTGCTCTGACTCTGTTATTGGGCGATGGAGAGGTGTCATGAGCCACCTCTTCAATGGATAGCCCTTTTCACCCAGCAACCATCCATCCAGCCAGGCTGGAGCGCTGAAGAGCCTTGGCAACTGGGAGTGTCTCAGGATGTAAGCATCATGGGAGCTGCCAGGGTACCTTGCACAGACTTGTAGAATCTGCATCCTGTGGTCACGCACTATCTGCACGTTTGTGGAGTGGAATCCCTTCCTGTTGACAAAGGCACCGGGCTCACCCACTGGTCTTGATGACCACATGTGTGCAGTGGATGGCACCCTGGACGTGGGGAATCCAGCAATCGCTGCAAAGCCTCTGGCTCACTCAGCCTGGCTGGCCTTGTCCGTGTGGTAAAGAAGGCCAGTACCCACCTGAACAGGGCTTCTGCCAGAGCTTGTTGCAACTGTGGACAGCTGATTGGGAGACTACACACAGGTCCCCCCACTGACTCCTGGAAAGAGCCTGGACGCATAGAAGTTGAGGGCCACTGTGACCTTCAGAGCCACTGGTATGGAGTGTCCACCCACACAGTCAGAACTGATCTCAGGCCCAATCATCTGACAAATGGAGGTCACAGTCTCCCTTGAGAGGCGGAACCTCCTTCGGCACTGCACCTCAGACATATTAAGGAAGCTGCATCACCGCCTGTAAACCCTGACAGCAGGTTAGTGGCATCCTCTGCGGCCCCTTCCTTGGACCTCCTGCTGTCCCTGTGCCCCTTGTGCCTGCGCCTCTCCTCCCACAGGGCCCTCCCCTGGAAGCTGCACAGGGACACCTGCCCTCCTGTCCCTTCTACCCCTCTCCTCCTCCTCCTCAGAGTGGGTGCTACCACAATCCCCATTGCCAGGGTAACGGAAAGCTGTCTGATACCTGGAAGGGTCCACACGGTCTGAATCCTCCGGGGGCCTTGCAGACACCAATGTCCTGAAATGAAGCCTGGAAATGCTAATAATAAAGTCCCGAACAGAGATGAAGTTGCCAAGTACCAATAAGCAACCAGCAGCAAACTATCTCCAAAACTCCTCACTACTGACCCTTTTTATCCCACCCGTGGATGAGGTTTTTGAAATTGTCGGCTGCCCGCCTGCCCGTTTTGCCCATGCGACGAGCTCCAAACTGCACGGATAACATAAAATAAAGCTTAATTGCCTTGTTAATGGCCTTAACCGGCCTTGTAATTGATGGAGGGTGCGGCTCTGACTTCCGCTCGCACCCGCCGAGCGAAATATCGCGTGATGATGTCGGGCTGCTCATCCGATGTCATCGTGCACTATTTTACACTCGAACGTTTTGGGAGCGCGCCCGCACGCCAAGCGAAAGGCTCTGGCCCTGGTGTTTATCTGTTACATGAGCAGCCTCCTACTCTAGTTTACCTCCTTCCCACCATGTCTGGATATTCTTCTATGCCCTTCTCCCTCAAGCGTGTATCACCTTTCCCTTTCAATGCATCAATGATTTCAGCTACAAGTGGGGGTGCAATACTACCTCAGCCTATATTATGGGGTGAAATTTTTCCGGAGTGTTCTCCCATCTTCCCTCCATAACTTGGGCAGAGGATCCGTGAAAGCCCCAGTGAAAGGTCATATGGTTGTATGCATGATTTCTCCAGAATTTTCTGTCGTCATAATGTTAGGGGGAACATTAGGGGGAACTTCTTCACTCATAGAGTGGTGAGAGTGTGGAACGAGCTACCATCTGATGTGGTAAATGCAGGCTCACTCTTAAGTTTTAAAAATAAATTGGATAGATACATGGATGGGAGAGGTCTGGAGGGTTATGGACTGGATGCAGGTCAATGGGACTAGCGGAATAATATTTCGGCACAGACTAGGAGGGCCGAATGGTCTGTTTTTCTGTGCTGTAGTTTCTATGGTTCTATGATTCTATCTCCTGTGGAGGTTCAAGGGGCTGGCTGGCAGGAAGGGTAGGGTTGCCGAATACAATGATCAGAGCCATTTATGTGATATTGTGATGGCCAATCACAATGGTGACATGACATTTGATCCTGTAGCATCTATGAACATTATTGCATTTGGGTCCTCTGTAATTGAGTTACTGTTGCTCATGGTTTCACACCAGCAGCTGGTCTGCGAGAAGTTCCAAGACCTAAGGGGGCATAAGTGGGCAATCAAAAGAGGAGAAATCAAGGGCGAGCAAGAATGGGTTCAGTGGATGGGGAGTGAAAATGTGTTGGAGCAATTCACAAATTAGGGGTGGAAGGTAATCTGACCGTATGTGTTTAAGGCCTACAATGAGGCTTGAATCCACCATCATCTAACCAGTGATGAGAGTGCCACTAACTGATCCAAGCTGAATAGCATCGCTGCAAACAGGCTTAAGTTACTGATAGATAGTGCATGTTAAAGGTGCTGGTACACCAGATTTTCCTATTGTATTTAATTTTCATGAGTCATTGTGGTAAGCACGCACTTCTTTTTGCACAATGCTGATCTAACGCAATGCTTTTTGGTGTTTGTATTTGCGGCTGGAATCCTGGAGTAGAATCTTGGATAGACTGGAGTGCAGACTCTGGGGACCAAGGGTTACAGTGTTGTAGCCCTCCCTCCAACTTGTGCTCCCATCTGGCTTCACTGCAGAAATGCAGCTTCACTGAGTTCTGCAGGAGAGCTGTGGAGGCTGGGCCATTGAATATATTCAAAACTGAGATGGACAGTTTTATGTCTTGGGTAAATGAATTCATTGGCCAACTGAACTCTAACTGCATGCCTTCCTATGTTCTCATCAATTGCTGGGAGAAACTGATGTGAGAATAAACAGTGATGGTTTATTGAGACATAGGGCAGAGCACCAGATCATATGTGCTCACTCAGAAACCTCCAGAACTAGACTTACAGTTCCCAGATGCCTGCGCTGTACCGTGATTTGTCAGTGCTGTCACATGATCAGTACACTTGCATTCTCTTAAAGGGACAGAGTATCTCACTTTATCACAGACAATTGATCTACAGGGGATTCAAGAGTTAGAGGGAACAGGCAAAAAAGTGGAGTTGGAGCCAATTAAATCAGAGCAGCCATGATCTTATTGAATGGCGCAGCAGACTTGAGGGGCCATATGGCTGACTCATGCTCCTAGTCCTTATGTTCTTATTTGGATATCTTGAACGTAAAATGGTGATTATTTGTCAACTGAGGTTCTCTCATCTGGTTCCCTGAAGGTCTCAAGAGGGTCAACGCTAGCTGAAAACTTCTGATTTCCCTCACTTATGACAGGAGCTGTACTGCCTGATAAAATGCAAGGGTGATTTCCCCTCTCTCGCTGCATTCTTCAAGAAAACTGCATCATCTTCAGCCACTTAAACAATAGGGAAAGGCTTGAGTTACTTCATTAGATTACTGTCAAAGATAAAATTAACAATCTATTCTAAATGAGAGATGAAAACAGCCTAGAATAAAACGGCAGATTTAATGCTTCAAAATAATTACAGAAAGCCTCACAGAATGGAAAGCAATTACTCACATAAACCATTACAAAGATGGTCCCCTTTGGCATGGAGGAAAAGAAAAGTTTAGAAAGGGAAGATGGAGCTAAATTATACATGAGGTATTGACATTCTGAGCTCACAGTTCAATAATGCACACAGTGAACTTTTACCTGCGGTAAGGCTGATATTGATCCAACTACTTCTAAAGCCTTTCTGAGCTTTTGAAAGTCTTTTTGTATTTACTTTTACTATCAAATACACATCAGATTCTTGGGAATAATCAGATGCACCACATTGTATTTAATGTAATGTGTATCTGATAGCGATAATGACAATCACCCAGGGATTCAGTTCCTTGAAGCAAGTTGGAAGCAAATGTTTATTTTCTCTCTCGCTCTCGTCACTCGCTCTTACATCTGCTGAAATGGGTTTTGATTTCTCGATGAGTAGATTAAATATCATGTTTGGCTTATAACAGCTTACAGTGCAGGAACATTACAGGTTCAATTCAGGGGGGCCGCCAAGGTAGAACCAGTCTTACACTGAAGGGCAGTGATGAAAAAGAGTTTGCTTATTGCAGAAATGTCAGTTTAGGTCCAGCATGACTGTGACCTGAAGACTTCCCAACAATTCTTACCGTTTTGCCATGAGCTGGCACACGCCTTGATTGACTGCATTAGCCTCTTCTAGTTGAAGGCATGGGAATTCTAGCAATTCGCCACTAGTACAAACACATCAGCTGACCGACCCTGTGTCACAAGCCATTTTACTCAGGAAGTTGTTAAATGTTTATCTGAACAATCATAACTCAAGGCTATAATTAACTGGTAAATTCCACAGCGAAGGAAATAAGTAAAGGAATTTTTAATATAACAACCAGGAAGCACTTAATATTTCCGCATCTTCAATGAGGAGCACTCTATAAAGGCAGTATTTAAAATGACTTACAGGTCAACAGTTTAACCAACTCAGAGCTGATAGTTTTCCCGGAGTCAGTAGTTGTAGTCTTTAGGCTCATTCTTGGGGGTATGGGTGACGCTGGCAACACTGCATTTTTTGTCCATCCCTAGATGCCCTGAGACTGCGGAAGTGCTGGGCTTTCTCCTTGAACCATGGTATAGGTAGCAGGGGACCAGTGATCTTGAGGTAGCCTTGATGAGTTGCCATACTGTATCCTATAGATGGTAAAATACTGCATGCGATGGAAGGGGTGGATATTGAGTGCAGTGGCAGAGGTACCGCTGTGTTGTGGTAAATGGTTATGATCGTCTTCCGCATTTTTGCATCACCCGCCCAGGCAATGAAGAATGCATTACCCAGACCTCCCTGTCACTTGTCATTTCAACACACCACCCTGCTCTCATGCCCACTTGTCCATCCTTGGCCTGCTGCAATGTTCCAGTGAAGCTCAACGCAAACTGGAGGAACAGCACCTCATCTACCGACTAGGCACTTTACAGCCTTCCGGACTGAATATTGAGCTCAACAATTTTAGATCATGAACTCTCTCCTCCATCCCCACCCCCTTTCCGACCCCCCCTTTTTTTTCCCAATAATTTATATAGATTTTTCTTTTCCCACCTATTTCCATTATTTTTAAATGTATTTCCATCCATTGTTTTATCTCTACCTTTTAGCCTATTTCGATCCCTTCCCTTCACCCTATCCCCACTAGGGCTATCTGTACCTTGCTTGTCCTGCTTTCTACCCTTAATTAGCACATTCCTTAGATAATATCACCACCTTCAACACCTCTTTGCTCTTTTGTCTATGACATCTTTTGGTTATCTCCACCTATTACTGGCCCTCTATCCAGCTCTACCCCCCGCCCCCCCTTAAACCAGCTTATATTTCACCTCTTTTCTATTTTTACTTAGTTCTGTTGAAGAGTCATACGGACTCGAAACGTCAACTGTGTTCCTCTCCGCAGATGCTGCCAGACCTGCTGAGTTTTTCCAGGTATTTTTACTTTTGTTTTTAATGTTTCATTGTACCCTGGACTTGTGTTTGTAAGTGGTGGAGTGGCTTTGAACCTTCCTCACAGCAAAGGTGTACTGACCTGCACCAGGTGGAATGCAGGGGTTCAAGAAGGTGACTAACCACCATTTCTTCGAGGGCCATTTGGGAGTGGCAAAAAATGCTGACCTTGCTAGTGACATCCGCATCCCATAAAAGAATAGAAAATAACTGTTCACAGATATCCTCTCTCTGTCCTGCTCCATTGCCACATTTTTGGCATGGCTGTTCCTATTAAGCTTTGGGTCCGTGCTGACTCCTAAAGATGTTGATGCTGAGGGATTTGATGCTGGTGCCATTGAATCAGGTGGCTGGACTTTCTCTTGACTGACAAGGGCATTACTTTGGCGATGTGAATGTTAACTTGCTACATTTCAGCCCTGCCTGGATATTCTCCAGCTTTTCCCGTAAGCCAACATGAGTTCTTTCATTATAGGAGGTATTCTTAATGGAGATGAACACATTTTGTTTACTTCAAAGATACCAATATGTATAAAATGGTAGGATTGAGGCAAAACAGGGTTCAGTACCATTTGCGACACTTCAGTTACTGAAGCAGTCTGTGTCCATACGCAGCAAGATCTGGACAACATTCAGGCTTGGGCTGAATTCCCTACTGCCAACATCCTGCGAAGTTATCATTGACCAGAAACTTAACTGAAACAGCCATATAAAAACTGTGGTGACAAGAGCAGATCAGACGCTGGGAATTCTGCAGCGAACAATTCACTTCCTGACTCCCCAAAGCCTGTTCACCATCTACAAGGCACAAGTCAAGAGTTTGATGGAATACTGCAGACTTGCCTGGATAAGCGCAGCTCCAACAACACTCAAGAAGCTTGACACAATCCAGGACAAAGCAGCTCACTAGATTGGCACCTCATCCACCACCTTATACATTCACTCCCTCCACCACCGATGCACAATGGCAGCAGTGTGTGCCAGATACACTGCAGCAACTCACCAAGGCTCCTTCGATAGCGCTTTCCAAACCTACAACCTCTGCCACCTAGAAGGACAAGGGCAGCAGCTGCACGGGAACATCATCACCTGCAAGTTGCCCTCCAAGCAACACATCATCCTGACTTGGAAATATATCACTGTTCCTTCACTGTCACTGGGTCAAAATTCTGGAGCTCCCTCTTTAACAGCGCTGTGGGTGTACCTACGTAACATGGACTGCAGCGGTTCAAGAAGGCAGCTCACCACCACCTTTTCAACGGCAATTAGGGATGAGCAACAAATGCTGGCCTAGCCTGCAACGCTCACATCCCAGGAGAGAATAAACCCTTTCATTATCTGGGCAACCATATCTCTGGAACTGTCTCCAGCCCAGAAATAATTCTGGAGACCATCCACACTGTTCCTTCTCTGCTTCCCATGACCATGATCATTGTTCCAAATCTGTTGTTACCGTTTGGAATTTGCTTACTTTGTTATAGATGCTATGTAATGTAATTCGATGTCGGTGGGGGTGGAGGTGGGGAACATAACTCAAGCAAAAACAATTTGGGAAGGAAAGGGGGCATATCCATCCACCCCACTCCACTAGGTGTTGCACCTACCTTTAACAAGGCAAACACTAACAAGTCAGCCTGTCTACTACTTCCTCTGAAGTGTACAGCAATTGGTGGCAGCTTGGCTCAGTGGTAGCACTCTTGCCTCTGAATCAGGTGTGGGTTCAAGCTTCACTTTTGAGTTTTGAGTACATAACCCTTCTGAGACTTGAGTACAGTTCTGAAGGAGTGCTGTATTGCTCGAGGTGCCTATTTCTGGATGAGATGTTAAACTGAAACACATCTGCCATAGAGCCATGTAATCTTACAGCACAGAAGGAGTCCATTCAGCCCTTCCTTCTTTGTTGGTCTCTGAAAAAGCTTTCCAGTTAGTGCACGCCCTCACTCTTTCCCTGGTTTTCCTTCCTTTCTTTTCAAGGGGAGGTGGTGGCGTAGTGTTATTGTCACTGGACTAGTACTCCAGACACCCAGGATAATCCTAGAGACCAGTGTTCAATTCCGACCACAGCAGAAAGTGAAGTTTGAATTCAATGAAAAATCTGGAATTAAGATTCTAGTGATGACCATGCAACCATTGTTGATTGTCAGGAAAAAACCCATATGGTTCACTAATGTCTTTTAGGGAAGGAAACGGTTATGGGGAGAAGGCGGGAGAATGGAGTTGAGAAACTTATCAGCCATGATTGAATGGCGGAGCAGACTCGATGGGCCGAATGGCCTAATTTCTGCTCCTATGTCTTATGGAAACCTGCCACCCTTACCTGTTCTGGCTCACATGTGACTCTAGACCTGTAGCAATGTGGTTGACTCTGAAATAGCCTAGCAAGCCACTCAGCTCTTAAGTGCAATTAGGGATGGGCAATAAATGCTGGCCCATCATAAAGAAAAAATATATATACATCCAATTCCCTTTTAAAGTTACTATTAAATCTGTCTCCACTGCTCTTTCAGGCAATCGATTCCTATTCCCAATCGTAGCAACTTGTTGCATAGAACAGTGTTCACATCTCCCCTCTGGATTCTTTAACTAATTATTTTAAGTCAGTATCTTCATCTGTGAGTGGAAACAGCTTCTCTTTGTTTACTCTTATCAAAACTCCTAATAGCCTTGTTTTCCCTAAAGAGAACAATCCCTATTTCTCGAGTCTCTGCACGTAGCCAGTTCCTCATCCATGGTACCATCCCAGTAAATCACTTCTGCACTTGACAACCTTCCTAGAGTGTGGTGCCCAGAGTTGGACATGATACTCGGCTGAGGATCAACCAGTAATGTATAAAGGTACAGCATAACCATTGTACTGTGCCTCTATTTTAAAAACCAAGGGATTTCTTATGCCTTTTTTGACAACTTTGTCAACTTGTCTCAAGTTAGATGTAAATTATATGCATCCGGCTTCAGGTAAAGGAAAAGTATCTTTATGGTGGATTTCTCAGTAGTTTATCTTGGAGTTTCTTCATTAGGGTGGGTGGATTTCCATAAGAGCCTGTGATACCCAGGTAATGGAAACAAACACACCCTGAACAGGGGATCTGTTCAGCAGCAGAGAGTGACCACGAAAGACACTAGTCAGGGGTCTTTTCATATTTTTGTCTTGTATTTTGGTGATACAGTGCTAGTGGTTGAAGATATTAAAGTAGCCTCACTGACATCCCAGATGAGTTGAGTTAAATGACTCAATTAAGTTCCTATTTCAGCTGACAATTTACTTGTGCTCACAATCTTTGAAATACTTTGAAGAACATTTTGTTGTTGCTGCTGTACATTTAATCTCGGTTTATAAATCTTTGGAAAACCTTACCGAGAAGGACAAGGGCAACAGGCACTTGGAAACATCATGAGCCATCCAGGTTCCTCTCCAAGTCAAACGCCAAACCTGACTTTGAAATATATTGCCATTCCTTCCTCATCGCTGGGTCAAAATCCTGGAACCTACCTGACAGCACTGTGGGAGCACCTACACCACGCAGACTGCAGCGGTTGAAGGTGGAAACTCACTCGAGCTGAGTTGTGGCAATACATGCTGGCCTTGTCAGCGGTGCTCATATCCCGTGAATGAATAAATAAAAATGTGGCATAAATTTACTCATCATCCGTGTGCTATAAGTCCACAGTCAGACTATTGAAAGCAGATTGTGATTGTGGAGTAGGGAAAGGAATTCAACCAGCCAGATCTCTCTGACCTGCACAGGTTGACATGACTTGCAATGCAAGTTAAATAAATTGGCATTGTCACTTAAGCTGTGGAAGAATTCCCCCTAATAACAGCTCACGCTGCTCTTCATTCGTTCGAGGACTAGATAGTAAAAGGATGACTTGCATTTACAGAGCACCTTATCCTGCCTCAAAAAATGTTTTATTGCACTTCCAATATAATGGTATTCTTTTGAAACAGGCGTACTGTAGGCGAACTTGGCAACCAACCATCCTGAGTACATGAAGGTGCCATAAAATAGTGACAAACGGATGACCGTTTCATCACTATTTGTGTTGGCATGAATTGAGGCAATAAAGTACTCCAGGACAGCAAGGGGAGCTCTGCTTTCCTTTAGACAACTGCACAGATGGGCCTTGGTTCAACCTATTGCCTCCTACCTTGAACAACCCAGCACCCCCTCAGTACTAAACGGAGGTGTTAACTCCTTGATTATATTCTCATGTCTTGGAGTGGGGATTGAATCTACAATCTTCTGATACAGTGGTAAAGCTGCTACCAGCTGAGCCCAGCTGACAACTTAAACGGACAAAATTCCACTCCTGTAACTTGGCTAAACAATGCGTCGGACCAATCCCCTTGTGTCAGTGGGATGCCAGCTCAAGTCTCACGTTAATAAGTTAACTCGGCCTGTCATTTCCATATTATCACAATGATAAATTCTAAACACCCAAAAATGCATCCCGCCTGAGTTACACTTATACAGGATCCATAACCAGAACATTGGGCGAGATTTTGCAGCCCCAACACTGGCAGGCATCATCACGGGTGGGACGGGAAAACTTGAAGAGCCATTAAAAGTCAACGGTTCTCCAAATTTTCCCGTACCACCCGTGGCGATGCCCGCCGGTGTCGGGGCCTCATAATTCCCGGCCTTTGACCCTCCTCGCCACAGATACTGACCGACCTGCTCTGTGTTTCCAGCATTTCAGGTTTTCAGCACATGCTGTCGCATTTCGTTAAGTCATAGAGGGGTTACAGTACCGAAGGAGGCCATTCGGGCCTTCATGTCCGTGCCAGCTCTCTGCAAGAGAAACTCAGCTAGTCCTACACACCCTTTCCACATAGCTCTCCAAATTCTCTCTTTACAGGTGCTTATCCAATTCTCTTTTGAAAGCCATGATTGAATCTACCTCCACCACGCTCTCAGGCAGTGCATTCCAGATCTTAACCCCTCTCTGTGTAACTTTTTTTCTCTCTGTTCACCGCCTTTTGTTCTTTTGTCAATCACCTTATATCTGTGTCTCCTCATTCCCAAACCTTCTGCAATGGGAAGTTTCTCCCTATCTACTGCATCTGGACTGTTCCTGAGTTTGAGCAGCTCTCTCAAATCTCCTCTCAATCTTTTCTTCTCTAAGGTAAACAATCCCAGCTTCTCCAATCCATCCACGTAATTCTTCCCTGAAGTCCCTCATCCCTGGAACCATTCTCATAAATCTTTTCTCTGAGAATGAGTTTGTTTCTCCTGGGCATTAGAATGTAAGGCTATAACAACAACAAAAACATCAATAACTTTTATTTATATAGCGCCTTTAGGTAATAAAATGTCTCAAGGTAAGGCACTTCACAGCAGCACATCAGACTCTGAAACACACAAGGTGATATTAGGACAGATGGCCAAAAGCTTGGTCAAAGAAGTAGGTTGTACAGAGCGTCTTAAAGGAGAAAAGAAAGAAGTAGTGAGATAAAGAGCGAAGAGGGGTATGAAGGAATTCCAGAAATTAGGGTCTTCGTGAGAAAGAAAGGGTTCAGTACAACCCACTCTTTCCAAACCGCCTTTAATATACTCAATTACAATAACTTAACCATATAAGTGAAAGTTCTGCAAGATGTCTCTTTGACCCCATCAGCGATTGATGATTAATTCTATAATGATTAGACTGAGTAACTTAATCAGATCCATGTACTACATCTGCTTCATTCATCAAGCACATGATTGAAGCGTCTCTGTGTGGGCATTGAGAAGAGATCAAAGGTACTTTTACTTTGGCACTTCGGTCAGAGAGGCCCTGTCCTCTGCAAGCAGGAAGAACATGTCGAGGCTTTGCACCTTTTTCAATTAAACAAAAGCATGGGGGAATGCTTTTTCCAAGGCCAATGCCCTGATCACTCAGAGCCCACTTGCCAACCAATCAGCAATCTTTTCTCAGGAAAAATAAATTGTTATTCCCTTTGAAATTTGGCATTCTTGCATCTGTCCTGATGAGTGCAAGATGAAAAGCTTTGACAAAGCTTTTCTCAGTAATATAATTAATATAAATTGCATAGAATATTTAACTCTATAAAGTTGATATGGATAATTTCACTTTCTTTGTTCAGAAGGGCTGAATTATGTTATTGCACAAATATTCCTTTATAGCTCTCGCAATTACTTATCTGTTAGGGATAATAATGGGATCAACCACATAGACCAATGATCAACAGAACTGAAATGGATTATCTGGCCATTGCCACATTGCTCTTTCTGTGAGTTTGCTGTGTGCAAATTGGCTGCTGCATTTCTTGCATTACAACAGTGACTGCACATGAAAAGCACTTTATTGGCTATCGAGCACTTTGGGACATTGTGAAAGGTGTTACATAAATGCAAGTCTTTCCTTAGTATGCAACCAAGGTTCGTATTCCTGATCACTTAATGGAATTTTCAAATGTCTGGAGATTAGTTGAGGATAGAATCAAGCTTGGTTGTGTCATTACCCACTGTCATCACTTATTAGGGCCAGTCACAGAATGAATGGCCCACTTGGACCAGGATTTAGCAATTGAAACATATAAGATGCTGAGGGTTCTTGACAGGGTGGATGTGGAGAGGATGTTTCCTCTTTTGGGAGAATCTAGGACTAAGTTCTACACTACCAAGTGACTACTCTCAATAAATATTACCCTTCCCACAGGAACATAGGACTTAGGAGCAGCCATCGGCTATTTGACCCTTTGAGCTTGCTCTAACATTCAATAAGTTCATGGCTGTTACAGGGCATTGAGGTCCCATTATTGCCCATTCACAACATTGTTCTTTGATAGCACTTTCCAAACCTGGGACCTCTATCACCAAGTAGGACAAGGGCAGCAGACACATGGGAACACCACCACCTGCAAGTTTCCCTCCAAGTCACACACTGTCCTGACTTGGAAATATATCGCCATTCCTTCACTGTTGCTGGGTCAAAATCCTGGAACTCCCTCCCCAACAGCACTGTGGGTGTACCTACACCACATGGGCTGCAGCGGTTCAAGAAGGCGACTCACCACCACCTTCTCAAGGGCAATTAGGGGTGGGAAATAAATGCAGGCCTAGTCAGCGATGCCCACATCCCATGAACAAATGGAAAAAAGCTATTCTCTGGAAGCATGTTAATCAATTCTTCAATTTGAAGTTTTCAATTACTTCTGTATTTTTTCCATATATTCTGAGTGACTGGAACATCAGAATATTTTCCATTCACATACATATGAGAGGGAAACCATAAACAATAACAGCAATCGTCGGTAAACGATGCATCCTTTCATACCAGTGCTCCCGATACATTCCCTCATCTGAGGATTTCCCCCACCATGGTTGACAGGGTCCTTGACTGTGTCTATTCTGTCACATTTCTGCTTTCCCCCCTCCCCCTCACTCCCAGGACCATGATAGGTTTCCCTTTGTCCTCACCTTCCACCCCACCAACCCCCACACTCAACACACTATCCTCCACCATTCCTTCCACCTCCAGTGTGATGCCACCACCAAGCACCCCTTCTACTCACCTCTCCTTTCAACCTTCCAAGGGGTTGTTCCCCCTACGGCACCCTGGTCCGCTTCTGAGTCTTCCAAACGTCCCCTGCCTTTTTTACAGCACCTTTCTAAGCAAGTGAAGGAGATGCATCACCCTCCTTTCCCACTGTCCAAGATCACACGCAGACACTCTTTCAGGTGAAACAGAGATTTGTGTGTACTTCTTTCAATTTAGAATACTGCATTCGACACTCACCATGCGGTCTCCTCTACATGGGAGACCAAACACAGATTGGGTGAGTGCTTTCTGGAACACTTCCGTTCATTCCCAAGCTTTTAGTGGACAATTATTTTAATTCTCTGCCCAATCCCATTCTGACCTTGCTGTTATTGGCCTCCTCCAATGAACTTCAACACGAGCTCAAGGGCTGGTACCTCATCTTCTTATTAGGTACTTTATAACCTTCGGGACTCAATGGTGGGTTCAACAATTCCTGATCATAACACCAGTCCCATTTTTTCTTTTCTCTGTATGTCTTTTTTGGTTTTTGGTTGGTGGCTTTTGGCGATAACTTTGTTTTTCCTAGTCACACCTCCACTGGTCCCAGTACCATCTCCTCTTGCCCTGCACCATTATCCCTTTTAATTCCTCATGCCTTCCCTCTTGTCACAGAGATTCTCTTTTGGTCTTTTCTCCTCTCCCACTTTTTCTGCTTCTGCACTTGCTTAAAACCTGTTGCACCTCAAAGCACCTTCCAGTTCTGATGAAGGTTATCTGTTTTTCTCTTCATTGATATCTCCAGACATACTAAGCATTTCCTGCATTTTCTATTTTCATTACAGCACAGAAGGGGTTAACTTCAAATGGGGACGTGTGGTGGGGGAGGAAACTATATTGTCATTTCAATAGAGAGTTATCGCTGAACAGTATGGGGGTCAAAATTCAATGGCCCTGGAGCTAAGCGAGGGGATTGCGATGCACAGATAACCCTTGGCCATTGCTTCCAATGTGAGCAGCATGCCAAACCTTCTGATGCCTGCTAATTTGCACAATTGCTTTGTGCAGCCACTGCTAGCTGTTGTTGAGTGGTTGCATACCTCAGTATGGGACCCAGTTATGTGTAAGGCTTGCACCACTTAAAGCCAGCCTGTATTAATTAAAGCCTGCCTGCACCTCTTAAAGGGGGGAGGGGGGGGTGCATTCTGGCTGGCTCATGTAGCATTCAATTGTTCTGTGTTTGATTATGTCAGTCTGGTAACTGATCAGTGCTCACTGTGCTTGATTGGTTAAGCCTGGGTGTTGACTCAGAGCAAAGTAACACAGAGCTACTCGAAGCTGAGCTGGAAGGATTATGTAGACATTTCAAAGTATTGTACAAAACTCTGTAAATAAAGTTCTTGCACACTTAAAAACTAATGTAACCTCTGTATTGCTCTGAGGAAAACAAAATATATAAAATACGCAAATACAACAGAGCAGGTGCTGGAGCTATCTGTAAAAGTGCTTCAGAGCAAGAGAAATTGTGGATTTTTGAGCAACAGGGGAGACAACGCTCTCTGACGTTGGTAGAGGTGGCGAGAGAAAGGGAGATGTGATGAATCCACAGTGGGCCTGGAAGCTACCAGACAAACTTTGTGGCAGCAATGGGACCAAATGGCCGTGGTGGTCAATGCCAGGAGTTTAGCCTCAAGGACCTGGATGCAATGCACAAGAAGTTCAATAACCCTCATGAGTGATCAAGGTCAGTGAATGTATCTTCAAATGCATTATCCCGCCAACCACCCTGACACACAACTCGATGTACCGCACTCCCATTGCTCACCCACCAACAATATCAATCAGGACACATACCTAACATTCATAGTGTCACCTTACCCTCACATATTTACCACCACTGCTAACCTCAGGTCTACATCTCACAGCTCGCATACACTGCCAGTTATTCAACTGTGACAGACACATCACTCAAACAAACTGCACCACACTCACTGACATAGTTCCCTCTCTCTTGCAGGCTCATAACAGAGGCAGCAGGAGGTAACCAGCATGAGACAGGCTTGGCTGCATGTCCCCAGCCCCATGGAGGAGATGGTGGCTGCCATCATTGCAGTGACCAACACAGAGGACTGTGGTTGGGCTGAAGTCATCGAAGATGACAGTATCCTCATACCCAATCCTCCTTCTCACATCCCACTTCCTCCTCATCCCACACTCTCTTCTGATTTACAAGTTGCAGATGGGACCAGCTACAGAGAAAGTGTTGATAGGTGTGAATAATTAAATTCTTGGTGCCTTGTGTCACAGGCTATGGAGGAATATGGCATTAATTTGGCACGGAGCGGGGAGTCCATCCTTTCTAGCTTGAGGCGGTGGCTTACTTTGCAGACCTGACCATGATGCAGCATCTGATGGCTGATGTCTCAGTTTCCACTGCAGCACAAACAGAAGCAACCCAATGCCTGGGGGTTGTGCAATGAAAGCTCAGACTTCTGTTACACAAGGCCAGCTTGCTGCCTCGGAAGCTCAGGTTACTACCATCATGGCTGTGGATACCGGTATTCAAAGGGCTTGCAGGATGTCACAGCAGTCCAGTGATCTGCCCTCCAGCCCTATCACTAGGATCACTAGCTGAATTTTGTGGCCATGGTGTGATGGACGAGCAGGACCACCTCAGTGACAAGCGGCGCTGCAGCTATACTTGGGTAAAGGGACCGATGCAAATTTGTTTCAATCATTCTTCAATTTTAAGTTTGCAATTCTCACTATTAAAAAAGCACACCAACTTGATGAGGCAGCCTGGTTATTCAACAGAAGAACAAACATTTAGACTGTACCTTTCACAGCCTCAGGCCATCACAAAGAGCTTTACAGTCAATGGGATATTTTCGACTGTAGCCACTGTTGTGATTGTTAGAAACTTACCAGCCTGGAAGTTTTATTTTATTTCTTTCATGGGATGTGAGCATTGCTGGCAAGGTCAGCATTTGTTGCTCATCCCTAAATGCCCTTGAGAAGATGGTGATGAGCTGCCTTCTTGAACTGCTGCAATCCAACTGGTATAGGTACACATACAGTGCCTGACATTGTCCCTGAACACCCTTGCTCTAACTTTAAGGTGATAACCCTTTCTTTCTGGACTTTCCCTCACCAGAGCACATTGTTTCTCTCCATTTACCCTATCAAACACTTTGATCATTTTAAACACCTCAATTAGATCCCCCTTAATTGTTTATATTTGAGCTTGTCTATGTAACTTGTCCTGGTACTTTAAACCAATTTAACTTGGTATCATTCTGGTGTATCTGCACTGCAAACAGATAGGAACATGAGCTACCTTAAACTTCAATGAGCAGGGCTTATGGGCGATCTTGATGAGGAAGATGGTCTTGAGCAGATGGCGTAACCACCAGGACAGTCCCACCAGGTCCACCTTACCCTGAAGCCTTGACTGTGGGTTCAGATGCAATGAGTGCCAGATGGTTTGTGGGTGCAAGTGCACCTGCCTTCATTCCCTCAGCCTAAACTCCTCAACCTTCTCTTAAACCCATTAATACCGTTGGAAGGCCCAATGGAGCTCCCATGCTGAGCACCATGGTCAGTGTTAATGCAACATCTGTCAACAGCAACAAACAGCCCTGAGGGGAAGGGGAGGTGAAGGCCTCTGCAAAAAGGCTCTTTCACTATAAGAAATGTAGCAGCAAACAGCGAGAGAGAGAGAGAAAGGGAGCAATGCCCCAAAGACAGAATGAAAACGGTTACATGAAAAGCGGAAAAGAATTAAAACTTACAACGAACTATAAATAGAAACTTCTTTACCCAGAGAGGCATTTCAGTGTGGAATCCACTACCACAAGGAGTATTTGAGGTGTATAGCATTTAAGGGGAAGCTAGATATACATAGAAGAGAAAAAGGGGTAAGTTATGTTGATAGGGATCTTCGACAGCACCTTCCAAACCTGCAACCTCTACCACCTAGAAGAACAATGGCAGCAGATAGATGGGAACATCACCACCTGCAAGTTCCCCTCCAAGTCACTCACCATCCTGACTTGGAAATATATCCCCATTCCTTCACTGTCGCTGGATCAAAATCCTGGAACTCCCTTCCTAACAGCACTGTGGGTGTACCTACACTACATGAGCTGCAGCGGTTCAAGAAGGCGACTCACCACCACCTTCTCAAGGGCAATTAGGGATGGGCAATAAATGCTGGCCTAGCCAGCGGTGTCTACATCTGGTGAAAGTACCAAAAAAAAAGTACTGAAGCCCAGAGTGTAAGGCCCTGAATGTTCAATTAAATGAACAATCAGTGCTAAGGGAGCAGATCAGATTGATTGGCAAATATTGGCCTCCCATTAGAAGGAATAAAAAATTAGGGCCTGACACGGTCCATGGGTGGCTTCCAACATCAGCAAAAATGTCCTGCCACGGAATTCAGAGCCTTTAGCGCCCAGGCTGATTTGCCTGACTCTGCGAGGTGTTCTCACACCATCAGGAGGCCCATCCCTCAGATGTCAGTAAGATGTTGTACAAACACGGTAGCTCCTCTAGATCTTTTAATTGGGAGTGCTGCATGGCATTGGCCATCGTAATTTCTCTGCCTCTCTCTTTCTCTCTCCCTCTCACTCTAACCTGTCTTCGCTCTGGGCTTGCTGCACTCTGTTCTCTCAGGACTAACTCTGACATTGATATCAAAACTGCCGACAAGAATGGTGCTGTTGCTGCCTGGCAAACTGACCTCTACCTTGCAGAACCTGAAAACTAGCTTTCCAACCCTTCCTCCTACCTCTACAGGACCATGATCCCACTACCAAACATCAAACCATCATCTCTGACCTCATCTCCTCTGTAGATCTCCACTCCTTGTCCTCCAACCTTATGGTCCTCCAAACCCCAACTGCCTACTTTTACCCCCTTGCCAACATCCACAAATTGGATTGCCCAGGTCAACCTGTTTCAGCCTGTTCCTGCTCTATGTTCCTGCTATAGGTGATTTTTCCCATCACCTATACTTTTTTCTTCTCTTGTCCCATCTCTTCCCACCCACATCCATAAGTCTTCCGATGCCCTCTGTCACATTCACAGTTTCAGTTTCCTGGCCCTAGCTGTCTCACTTTCACCATGGACATCCAATCCCTTCTACACCTCCATCCCTCAGCAGGGCAGTCTGAGGTCTCTCTGCATCTTCTTTGCACAGAGAATCAACCAGTTTCAATCCATCACCACCCTCCTCCACCTGGCTGAACATGTGATCACATGAAACAACTTCTACTTTAAACCCTACTCACTTCTTCCAACTAAAAAATATTGCTATGGGTACCCATATGGATCCTAGCTATGTCTGCTTTTTTGTGGTATACGTGGAAAATTCCTTGTTTCAGTCCTACTCATGGCCGCTCCCTCACCTCTTTTTCTGATATGTTGATGACTGTGTTAGTGCCATTTACTGCTCATGCCCCAAACTGGAAAATTTCCCACACTTCTCTCACCTTCACATGCTCCATCACCAATTCTTCCCTTCTCTTCCCTTCCTCAACTTCCCTGTCTCCCTTTCTGGGTATAGGTTATCAATAAATATTTACCATAAGACCACTGACTCCCACAGCCACCTTGACTACACTTCCTCTCACCACGCTTCCTGTAAGGAGTGCATTCCATTCTCCCAGTTCCTCCATTTGTTTTGATGATGCAAACCTCCTTACCTTCTGACATGTCTTCATTTTTTCTCAACCCAAGGGCTGCACTCACAACATGGTTGACAGGCCCTTTGATTGTGTCTGCCCTGTTTCCCACACTTCTGCCCACACCCCTTCTCGTCCCGCCCAGAACCACAATGGAGTTCTCCTTGTCCTCATCTTCATCAGCCTCCACTTTCAATGGATCATGTTCTGCCATTTCTGCCATCTTTAGCACCAACAAACACATATTCCCCTCCCCTCTCCTTTCATCACTCTGAAGGGCCCATTCCTTCACTGACACCCTGGTCCACTCCTCAATCACACCCAATACTCTTCTGTCCACCGCACTTTTCCATGCAAGCACAGGAAATGCAACACCTGCCCTTTTACCTCCTCCCTCCTTAACGTCCAAAGCCCAAACATTCCTTTCTGATGAAACACTGATCTAAGTGTACTTCCCTCAATTTAATATAACATATTCGCTGCTCAAAATGTGGGTCTCCTTTACATTGGCAAGACCAAATGCAGATAGGGTTACCACTTTGTGGAACGCCTCCATTCTGGCTGCAAACATGACCCCAAATTTCCAGTCACCTTTCACTTTAACTCTCCATCTTGCTCTCACACTGACCTCTCTGTCCTCGACCTCCTTTACTCTCAATGGTGGGGAAACTTCCAGAAATCTTGATGGGGCCAAAATTAATAGTCCTTTGGGCAAATGTGGTTTTAAGGAAAATCAGCATGGATTTGTTAGGGGTATTGTGTTTAATTAACCTGTTTGATTTTTTGGTGAGCTAACAGAGAGGGTTGATGAGGGCAATGTGGTTGATGTGGTGTACATAGACATCCAAAAGGTATTTCATAAAATGCCGCACACCAGGCTTGTGCACAAAGCTAGAGCTCATGGAATAAAAGGGACATGGATACGGAATTGGCTGAGTGAAAGGGAAGACAGTGGTTAATGGCTGTTTTTCGAATTGGAGGAAGGTTTAAAGTGGAGTTGCCCAGGGATTGGTGTCAGGACCCCTGCCGTTCCTGATATATATTAATGAACTAGACGTTAGTGTACAGGGCACAATTTCAAAATTTGCGGATGATACAAAACTTGAAAGTATTGTGAACCATGAGGAGGATAGTGTAGAACTTCTAAAGGATGGAGACATGTTGGCGGAATGGATGGTCAAGTGGCTGATAAATTTAATACAGAGAAGTATAAAGAGATTCATGTTGGTAGGGAGAACATGGAAAGACAACATAAAATGAAGGGTACTATTCTAAAGGGGGTGCAGGAGCAGAGGGACCTGGGTGTAAATGTACATAAATCAATGAAGTTGCAGGACAAGTTGAGAGAGTGATTAATGAAACATAGAATATCCTAGGTTTTATCAGTATGAGCATAGAGTACAAAAGCAAGGAAGTTATGTTAAACCTCTGTAAAACACTTTTTTCAACCTCAACTGGAGTAATGCATCCAGTTCGGGGTGCCACACTTTTGGAAGGATGTGGAGGCATTAGAGAAAAGATTCACGAGAATGGTTCCAGGCATGAGAAACTTTAGTTAGGCATGTAGATTGGAGAAGAGAAGACTGAGAGGGTATTTGATAGAGGTATTCAAAATCAAGAGGGGGCTGGACAGATTAGACAGGGAGAAACTGTTCCCATTGGTGGAAGGATCGAGAACTAGAGGGCACAGATTTAAGGTAATTGGCAAATGAAGTAGTAGCAACACCAGGAAAAACCTTCTCATGCAGCGAGTGGTTAGGATCTGGAATGCGCTGCCTGAGGGTGAGGTGGAGGCAGGGTCAATCGAGACAATCAAGATGGAATTGAATTATAATCAGAAAAGGAGGAATGTGCAGGACTACAGGGAGAAGGCGAGGGAGTGGCACCTAGTGAATTGCTCCTTCAGAGAGCCAGCACAGACAATGCAGGCCAAATGGCCTCCTTCTGTGCTGTAACCATTCTTTGATTCTATGCAGCTCAACATAAGTTTGAGGGACAGCACAATTAAAGCAAAATACTGCAGATGCTGGAGATGTGAACTAAAAACAGAAAAATGCTGGAAAATTTAGCAGGTCTGGCAGCATCTGCGGAGAGAGAAACAGAGTTAACGCTTCGAGTCCAATATGACTCTTCTTCAGAATGGCACACCTTGAGGAACAGCAACTCACCTTTTGATGAGGCACTTTAAGGCCTTCCGGAATCAACTTTGAATTTAACAATTTCATACCATGAACTCTTTTGTTTCTTTCTCTTTGCAGGTTTGGTTTTAACTTGTCTTTGCTTCTGTACAGCAGCAACTCCATCGTTCTGCCATTCACACCTACTCTGGGCATTTTTTTGTCTCTTTACTCCTCCCATTAGCGCTCCCTTTGGCCTTGCATCTCCAACCCTTTCGTCATTTAATTTCTTCTGTCTTTGGTCCAACCGCAGGCCTTCCTTCGAGTTCTTTTTCCTAACCTTCCCCCTTTCACGTGCTTAAAACCTGTTACATCGCTAACTTATCCCGGTTCTGATTGAAAGGTCATTGACCTGAAACATTAACTCTGTTTCTCTCTCCACCGATGGTGCCAGACCTGCATTGATAGGGATTATTAGACATCTACCGGCTGGAAAAGAGTGCTGCAAAAATGTACTGAAACGTTTAATTTTGAAACTAATTGCTTCTTAAATAAAGACCTTGCTTCCCGCATATTTCATCTCAAAAACCCATCAACTTGAATATTGTGTGCTTAGATGAGATCCCAGATGAATCCCAGATTTAAGGTTCTAATTCTCAAATTCTTCAACAATAACATAGCATTCAGGGCTACTGGCAAAGTGCTGGAAAATGGGATTAGAATAGATAAGTGCTTGATGGCTGACACAGACACAATGGGCCGAAGGGCCTGTTTCTGTGTTGTATGCCTCCATGACTCTAACAATAACAGTTTGCATTTAAATAAAGCCTTGAGCATGATAAAATGTCCCAAGGTGCTTCACACGGGCATAATGAGACATTTGACACCAATGGGCACAGATTAGGAGCGGTCAGGGAGATAGATTTTATGGAGCATCTCAATGGAGGAG
Source organism: Cetorhinus maximus (assembly GCF_964194155.1). Taxonomy (NCBI): domain Eukaryota; kingdom Metazoa; phylum Chordata; class Chondrichthyes; order Lamniformes; family Cetorhinidae; genus Cetorhinus; species Cetorhinus maximus. The sequence continues at coordinate 10,036,736 of NC_135895.1, forward strand.
AAAGCGTTAGAGAGGCTCAGGGATTGAGGAAGGCAATTCCAGAGCTTGGGCCTCAGCAGCTGAAGGCATGGCTGCCAGTGGTGGAGCGATTGAACTCGGGGATATGCAAGATGCCAGAAATAGAGGAGCACATCGCACTCCAACCCAAGCTCCCCGCTCTACACCCCCAACAATGGATTTCTCTTACTCCCCACCCCTTCTATTCAGTCACCAGTGGCTGTCTTTTCAATCACCATGCTCCTTCTGTCTGGAATGTCACCCTCTAAACCCCTCTATCTTCCTCACCCATTCTCAGTGAATTTAACAGCCTCCTCAACCTTTCTCTCCCGACATGTTTGTGTTCCCCACCCCATTTCCAGCTTCCCTTTGTTCTCTTCTCCAATTTTATTTTTCCTCTGAACTCTGCAACACTCAAGACTTTTTCTTTATGGTGTAGAATGCAGGTTTCTGTTAGCTTGCCAATGTAATATTCTCATTATTCATTTCGTCAAACTCCAAACTCCAGAGAGAGGCAGACCGTTATAAATCATTGCAGCGACAACTCATTCTTTTTTTTGTTTCCAATTGATACTTTCCCCTTATTTCTATTTTAATTGGTTTATTTTCCTCTCCAAAGAATCCCCATGCCACCAACCCACTACCTGACCCTTGCCACTCTGACTGCCTGAAGTGGGCAGACAAGGACACGGATGGTCTCACCCCCTGATTTCCCTACACTCTCTTTCCTTGCCACTGCCACTCTGGTGACCTGGATCACATTGGAAACCCACCATGTCGGGCATCATGGGCATTGACCCTCTGTCTTGCCACCACGTGACACACCACCCCCCCCGCCTCCACCAGCCCACCAGCATACTGCGCCATGAGTCTGTAAGAAACTCAGCTCCTCAGGCAGCAGTGCCAAGATCAGCAGCAAAACAAAAATATATATATCCTTTTGCTTAAATATTACAAATCTTTGGACCAACAAACATTCATGTTGAATTAAGCTTGCTCAACATAATTGTCTTAATGGACTCTGCAGAAACATCTTGATAAAGTCCTGCAATAATAATGTTGCATTTATTGATCAACATGCATGTCAGACAGTCTCGTCACAGTAGGGGAATGGTAGGGGAGTAAAATTACCAGACAGCAGTTTGTCTCATTTAAGGATGCATTTCCTAATTTGATCAATAATTAAGAGCGCCAGTAACATGAATTAAACTGAATACAATAATAAACAGACAGAACATTTATGCTGTAAAACCTGAGCTACAAGATTCTGGCTCTCTCTGGAGCAGATACAGACAGCCTGGACCAGCTCAGATATTAGCTGCAGGTGAAGGTCCTTCAACTCATTTGATCTCTTTGCCCCCAGAGTATCAACCTGATCTCATTACAGTGTCTAGCCGTTCTTAAATGAGCCCAGCATCCTGGCCTCCACTGCCCTTCTTGGTAACCAGTTCCAGTAGCTGGCTACATTTTGTGAGAAAATATTTCCCAATGTCTATTTTATAAACCAAAACCTGTGATCTCTTGTCCTTAAGCTTAAGGGGATAGAGCACTATTATTTTTACTTCAACCCTTGGAATTTTAAAGATGTAGACAGTTGTGAAAGAAATGGTGTGATACACCTTCTTTGCACACGCCTGTTTTTCCCTTTAAAGTAAGTCGACAGAAATTTCAGCCCCAATATGGCAATGTTTATATTATTTCTCATTGTTAGACATTGTGCTAGCACACACCTATCTCAACTACTCTTTTCACCAGCTCCGTGTAAATTAGGTTGTAAATGAGGGAGTGAATGTTTGTGGATGGGGTGTCAATCAAGCGGGCTGCTTTGTCCTGGATGGTGTCGAGTTTCTTTAGTGTTGTGGGAGCCGCTCTCATCGAGGCAAGTGGGGAGTATTCCATCACACTCCTGGCTTGTGCCTTGTAGATGGTGGACAGGCTTTGGGGAGTCAGGAGGTGAGTTACTCGTCGCACGATTCCTAGCCTCTGACCTGCTCTTGTAGCCATGGTATTTGTATGGCTGGTCCAGTTCAGTTTCTGGTCAATGGTAACCCACAGGATGTTGATAGTGGGGAATTCAGTGATGGTAATGCCATTGAAAGTCATGGGGAGATGGTTAGATTCCCTCTTGTTGGAGATGGTCATTGCCTGACATTTGTGTGGCATGACAGTTACTTGCCACTTGTCAGCCCAAGCCTGGATATTGTCCAGGTCTTGCTGCATTTTGGCATGGACTGCTTCAGTATCTGAGGAGTTGCGAATGGTGCTGAACATTGTGCAATCATCAGCGAACATCCCCACTTCTAACCTTATGATGGAAGGAAAGTCATTGATGAAGCAGTTGAATATGGTTGGGCTGAGGGCACTACCCTGAGGAACTCCTGCAGTGATTTCCTGGAGGTGAGATGACTGACCTCCAATAACCACAACCATCTTCCTTTGTGCTAGGTATGACTCAACCAGCAAAGAGTTTTCCCCCTGATTCCCATTGACTCCAGTTTTGCTAGGGCTCCTTGATGCCACACTTGGTCAAATGCTGCCTTGGTGTCAAGGGCAGTCACTCTCATCTCATCCTGGGAGTTCAGCTCTTTTGTCCATGTTTGAACCAAGGCTGTAATGAGGTCAGTAGCTGAGTGGCCCTGGCAGATACCAAACTGGGCGTCAGCGAGCAGGTTATTGCTAAGCAAGTGGCTCTTGATAGCACTGATGACCCCTTCCATTACTTTACTGATGATCGAGAGTAGACTGATGGGGCGGTAATTGGCCGGGTTGGATTTGTCCTGCTTTTTGTGTACAGAACATACCTGTGCAATTTTCCAGATAGCCGGGTAAATGCTAATGTTGTAGCTGTACTGGAACAGCTTGGCTGAGAGCGTGGTAAGTTCTGGAGCACAAGTCTTCAGTACTATTGCTGGAATATTGTCAGGGCCCATAGCCTTTGCAGTATCCAGTGCCTTCAGACATTTCTTAATATCACGTGGAGTGAATTGAATTGGCTGAAGACTGGCATCTGTGATGCTGGGGACTTCTGGAGGAAGCCGAGATGGATCATCCACTCGGCACTTCTGGCTGAAGATTGTTGCGAACGCTTCAGCCTTGTCTTTTGCACTGATGTGCTGGGCTCCTTCATCACTGAGGTTGGGGATATTTGTGGAGCCTCCTCCTCCAGTCAATGTCCTGTACATGGTCATGGGAGAGGCGACAATTATGTTCGGCCTAGAAGATGAGAGTAAATTCAATGTGTCCATAGAAGTCAGACTTTTGGAGAGTTATGTTGCAGCCCAACTCCGAACCGTGCCCCCTTTTGGGTGCCATGGTCTCCCAATAGGAGAGCAGGATCATTGAATATAACCTATGGAGGCAGTGATAACCCAGCTCCTGCTCCCCTAAGAGTGCCTGATACCTAACTGGGGAAAGAAAACTCAGATTGCAGCTGGGTGCTATGAACGAAGGAGTTAAGGAGCGACAAGCTTCACTGAGTCACATGCCTTATTTTTTGTCCTGGACTTTGAAATTAATTTATTCCACGGTATTAATTCAGTATTGTTTCCTGAGAACTTACTGTATGAAATGGTCTTCTGGTAAAGTGGTTAATAAATGTCATTAGGAACGTCCTGTCTATTCATTTGCTTCAAGCTCGATGCTCGTTTAGGAGTTAAAATTTGATCATGAGAGAATTATCTTTATTTTAGGAAGAGGAACATGATCGTCTGTTTCGTTGGTGATTAAAGGACATATCTCAATTGTAATCAAAGACGATTTAATGGCTTCTTTATTGCAGAGCAAAGTTTTTGCAGATGTTAATTCACTGCCTTTTCCCACATAATGACATATCAGTGCTGGGAAGTATTCAGTCTCTTCCACTAATGAGGGGATCAGGCACCTTTATTATCGAGAGCTGTATGATGATCTGGATTTAAAATTGGAACTGGGAATTTGCTTTGCTTTTCCATTGTTTTCTTCTCGGTATTACGATGAGGCCAAGTCACTTGGTCTGACACCATTACCACCTATTGCACCATTTGCTGCCCAGGAAGGTGGTTTTCTACAAAGAGTCCCAGTGCAGTGAAAATGCCGGTTGCTGGGGCAAATGGCTAATTTTAATCATAGTCAATATGCACAGGATTAATGAGGATGGCGGAGGTGGGGGGGTGGGGAGTGGTGGTAGGGGGGGTGGGGGGTTAGTGGTGGTGCCAGAGGGGAGGTGGAAGTTTGTGTTTATAATGCCCAGGGTGTAAAGCATTGCCTGAGCACAGAACAGGACTAAAAACCGGGCACAGAATGAAAGAAAAACTAATATCTATATAACGCTTTTCACAACCTCAGGTTGCCCCAAAGCACTTTACGACCAATGAAGCACATTTGAAGTATAAACACTAGCAGTGCTGTAACTTAGGAAATAACACAGCAACAGCAAACTCCTACAAAAAGCAATGTAATAATGACCAGACCATTTCATTTTGGTTGACGGCCGTTCTTCTTTAAAATCGTGCTAGAGGATCTTTCACATCCACCTGAAAGGGCAGGCAAAGCCCCAGCTGAGCACTGCATCCAAAAGATAGCAGCTCCAACAGTATAGCACCTCCTCAGCACTGAAGCAATGAATCATCCTAGGTTTAAGTGTCTGGGGTAGGACTTGAACTCAACACCTTCAGGCCCAGAGCTACAAAACTGAGCCACATCTGAACCTCTGCACTTAGAGTAGAGTTTTGGCTTTACCAAACTGGGGTGGAAGAGTACAGGTCAGCAAAGGTAGAAGTGAGAAGCCCCAGCAATATCTGTGAAGGTTTTTGCAGAAGGGAAGACGCTGGGTATTCTGCTCAGCATTATGTTAAAACCAGTCTGGCATTGCTGTTTTCAGTAAACTTCTGTCGATGGGGAAGTCAGTCTTGTCACTGGAGGATATTTATGGCATAGAAGCTAGAAGTGTAAAACAGAAGGAGGTCATTTAGCCCATTATGCCTGTGTGCCAGCTCTTTGAAAGAGTTATCCAAATAGTCCCACTACCTCCTTCTTTCCCCATAACCCTGCAATTGTTTTTTTCTTCTTTTGCAAATATATCAAATTCCCTTTTTAGAGTTACAATTTAATCTGCTTCCACCACATTTTCAGGCAGCGCATTCCAGATCCTAATAACTCACTGCATAAAGAATTCTTTTTGTCAAACCCCACTCCGGTTCTTTCGCCAATTATCTCAAATCTGTGTCCTCTGGTTACCAGCCTTCATGCCACTAGAAACAGTTGCTCCTTATTTACTCTGTATCAAAATGCTTCATCATTTTGAACATGTAATCTGAAAAAGTATTCTTTTGCAACATAAAAGCTTGGCTTCCCTTTATCAACGTGTAATGTTCAAATTGTTTGTAAGCCAATTTTAAGTTCATTGTAACAACAGAATTGTTTTACTTTAAAAGGGAGAATCAAACAACAAAGTCTCCGAGGAAATCTGAGTTTAAAGAGTTAACTTAAGCAGTCGTAGCTTTTAAAACAGAAGAAAAGTACAAACACTGTTGTGTGTTTTAAGTCAGAATTGATTGAGGAGAATCGTTGAGAGAACGTCTCTGGCTGAGCTTCTTAATGTCAGACAAAATTCTCTTCCACAACATCTATCATCCTGCAAATCCGCTTAGACAAGAGTGCTGCAGGACACCTGACGATAATGTCAATCATTTTATGAATACAGCCCCCCTTTGAAGCAATTTACTTTCCCATTGCCAATATATAATGTAGCCTCGGAGACAAAACCTCAGCAGGTCAGCACAGGAATGAAAAGAATGCTTTACAAAGTCTTCTTTTCAAGTTGGTAAACTGTAATGACACCCTGCTTAAATGATGATCGCAACCCATGAATCATATGTTAATAGTGGGTGTTTCGTATTTTTCCCTTTTTGAATAGACTCCCTCGCTTGGCCAGACCCCGGTGCTCCAGGTTGCCTTGCCGTGAGGCATTGTCAGGGTCTACTTCTGCGATTGGCACAGTTCACCGAAGAAGAGCAGAATGAACACAGTGTGCAAAGAAAAAAGTTGCACTGACATTCGCAGATTGAGAACATTCAGTCCTTTAAACACGATGCGTTGAAGACCAGTCAAAATCATATTTCAGCAAATGTTCAGGAAGATCAATGTGACCTTGCTGATGCTAAGCATTAGCCTGGCTCAGTTGACAACGCTCTCTTCGTCAGAAGGTTTGTTTGTTAGTGCCTCACACCAGCATATAACCTAAGGTGCTGCAGAGCACAGTCTTATCAAAAGTATTACCCTTTGGGTGAGAAATTAAAGTGAAGACCAGTGGTAAAAGATAGACTTGCATTTATGTAGCACCTTTCAAGACTCCAAGACATCCTAAAGTGCTTTACAGCTCACAAAGCACTTTTGTCGTGTAGTTGGTGTTATAATATAGAAAATGTCTCATCCCAAATTCTGCACAGCGCGTTTCCGCAAATAGTCATGTGATCAGAAACAGATCATCGGTCTCAGTTGGTTCAGGAATGTATGTTGGCGTTGGGAATAACTCCCCTGCTCGTCTTTGAATAGTGCTGCGGGATCGTTTACATCCACCTGAGGAGGCTGAAGGGACCTCTGTTTAATACATCGTTGGAAAGACACAATGGTGCAAGGTAAAGAAGGTAAGGTAAGTATTATTTGAGAAAGAGCAAAGCAATCTGATGCCCTGGCCAGCAGTTTTCCTTCAACAACTGCCACCAGAAACATAGGTGGACATCCAGCTCGCCACCATTTGTGGGATGTTGCCAACACGGAACGTCTGCCGTACTTGTCTACATTAAAAAAGTCCTTGCCGTTTCGAAGCAATCCATTCTGCGCAGTGCTTTTTGATGCTTCTACACCTTGGTCACATTGTTGTGTGAATGCGAGTACTTTCTTTCATCTTACTGTTGCCTACATTGTGTTTGATGACAATATCGTATGTGCAAATGGGGGTCAGTTAGCTCGGTTGGCTGGATGGCTGGCGAGTGATGCCAACAGTGCAGGTTCAATTCCTGTACTGCCTGAGGTAATCCATGAAGGTCCCACCTTCTCAACCTCACCTGCTGCCCGAGGTGTGGTGACCTTCAGGTTAAAGTCACCACCAGTTGTCTCTCCCGAATGAGAGAGAGCAACCTCTGGGACTACAGCAACTTTCACTTTTCATGTTCAAGTGGATTTATGCGTCTGGAAAAAAGTCCATTGGATTTTCTGGGATCTTTATAGACTAAAGCCAAAGTTTCAACTAAAGGATTTCAGCAAAAAAATAAACCATTTGGAAGTGTACCAAGGAAGTAAGCACTCATGTTTAGCGCTCTTTCCCAGCAGCAAGAGTCATGATTCACAGTGCATAGCGATATTTGAGTGCCGTCAACTCTGAGTAGCTCTCTGAATCGTAGAATCATAGAATTAGTGCTGCACAGAAGGAGGTCAGTCGGCCCATCAAGTCTCTGCCAGCTCCTGATCTTTCCCCATATTTCTCCTTAAACAATTTCCTTTTAAAAGGCGACTACTGAATTTGCATCCACCACTCTTCCAGGCATCATTTTCTAAATCCTAACCACTCACTATGTTAGAAAGGTTTTCCTCATGTCGCCTCTGGTTCTTTTGCCAATCACCTTAAGTCTGTGCCCCCTGATTCTTGACCCTTCACTCATTGGAAACAGTTTATCGTTATTTACACTATCTAGACAGATGCCAACACTGAAAACAACAATGCAGAATGACACTTGGTAGTGTCATGTGCGAGACTTGGTAGTGGCAGAACCTGCCTCTCAAGGATTGGCCTCCTCAGCCATATGAAGTCATCCCATCAGAACTGGGGTCTTTGCTTTGTTTCCATTATCTTTCGTAGATGGAAGGAAGCCGAAAATGGTGAAATCCTTCATGAATTAAACATCTCTATCGAATCTCTTCTTAGCCTTCTCGGCTCCAAAGAGAACAACTCCATTTTCTCCAGTCTATCCACATCCTCAGCCCTGGAACCATGGCAGTAAGTCTCCTTCAGATCCTCTCGACAGCCTACATGCCTAGCTGGGTGTGGCTCAGCAGTTAGCATTCTTGCCTTTTTGTCTCTGGGTTCAAGTTCTACTCCAGGGCTTAAGCACAAGAGAAACAAGGCTGAGAATCTAGTGCTGCACAGTCAGAGGTGCCGTCCTTTGGATGTGATGTAAAACCGAGACCCCATCTGCCTGCTAGGATGGATGCAAAAGATGGCATGTCACCTGAAGAAAAGCAGGGGAGTCATCCCTGGCATCCTGGACACCATTGATCCCTCAATCAACATCACTAAAACAGATTATCTGGTCATAATCATAGTATTGTTTTGATGGCTTGTGTGCACAAATTGGCTGCCATCTTTCCCGCATTACAGCAGTGATTACTTCATCGGCTGTAAAGTGCTCTGAGACGTCAGGTGGTTGTGAGAAACGCTCTATAAATACAAGTCTTTATTCCTTTGTAGAGCAGGGTTTTGCTTTGCCCCCGCCCAGTGCTGGGAAAGTCCAGTCCCGCCGAAAGTCAATGCACTTTTGGCTAGGCTGCCGAATCTCCCGCGGGGTAGGCCCTCCCGCGGCAAATCCGGAAAGCCCCCGGCCCTAATGGATGGTGACTATAATCGATCACAGTGTTCCAACTGAGGTCAAATGAGCAATTTATAAAAGTTTTGTATTACTTCCTAACTTTTGTACCCGAGGCCTCTCGGCATCCATGTCCGGATCTTAGTGCTTTATTACATGAATGTACTAGTTTCAAATTGACAGCTCCTGTCTGAGCCTAAAGCAATGCTGAGGTTTTGAAAGGCACTATATAAATACAAGATCCCACTTTCGCTCTTCCCTTGTTGCCAAATTCATCTAACTAAAATGTCATGCCCTGGAAAGAACCAATATCTCACTATCTCTAAAGATTCTAAATTTTACATTCCCCTGAGTTTTTCAATGCTCCACCCCTCCTTAATTTTTGCTCCCCTATCTTCTTAAAGCATTCAGGCGACCTCATTCAAGTGATCTTGAATGGGGATGTGCCAGGCAATTGACCCAGTCCTGTTCTTACCTGTCTGCTCTTCCTTCCCAATAGCCCAAGGTAACTGGTGTCTATTGTAAAATCCCCAATAGCCAATCTGGATTCTCAACACCAGGTGGGTGACTTGGACTTGGAATTGTACATGACTGAAAAAAGAACAATTTTGCTGCAGCTTTTCACTTTGCACCCATCAGGACAAACACAAGAACACCAAATTTCAAACGATCACAGCAACTTATATCACAGGGGAAAAGAGTACCAATTGGTTGGCAAGTTGACTCTGATTGCTCGAGGCGCTGTCATGGAGAAAGTAACAGGGAGATCTTGGCTCCCCCAAGATCCTGGGTAATTCAAAAAATGTGCAAGGTTTGAACATATTCCTTTTATTTGCAGAGAATGGGCCCCTGTGTATGAATGTATGTCACTTCTAGCAAGTGTAATTCCAAGAGACTTGGAATTGCCTCGTCTGTAAATGTTAGAGGTAGCTATTGTAGACGGTACCTTTCTCCAGTAATGTCACTGAGGGAGGGTGGGCCTGATAATCCAAGCAGGTATCTACATAAGTGAAGCCGTCTGTCTAATTGCTGCCTCTGAAACTACTTACTGAATGTGACATTTTTGTAAGTCACATATCTCTGAATACAAACTGATAGAGTAGTGACCCATATTAATATTCAGGCAGGCAGAAGTGGGGACATGCAATTCGTCTCTGGCTCTAAGTATATAATTATTGCCAGGACATAAATTATTTGTGTAAACATATTTCATTTCAACATGTAACAAGGATCATGCAGAAAAATGAGAAGTGTGCTGGCAACTGCAGGCATCGTTCCTAATTTAACATTGCAGAGTAGAAGGCGCTGGGTGCAGTTCCCCAGTTCCCCCCACCACCGACGCACAGTAGCAGCAGTATGTACCATCTACAAGATGCACTGCAGGAATTCCTTAGGCAGCACCTTCCAAACCCATGACCACTGCCATCCAGAAGGACAAAGGCAGCAGATAGATGGGAACACCACCAACTACAAGTTCTCCTCCAAGTCACTCACCATCCTGACTTAGAAATATATCGCTGTTCCTTCACTGTCGCTGGGTCAAAATCCTGGAACTCCCTCCCTAACAGCACTGTGGGTGTACCTACACCACAGGGACTTCAGCTGTTCAAGAAGGCAGCTCACCACCACCTTCTCAAGGGCAACTAGGGATGGGCAATAAATGCTGGCCCAGCCAGCGAAGCCCACATCCTGTGAATGAATAAAAAAAGTGTGGCCTGCACTCATTGGAGCAGTTGTCAGCACCCTACAATTGGTTGCTGTTTGTCCAGAGTTTCTGTTCCTGCTCATTGTTGCATAATCTGCAGAAAAGCTCACCTGTAGAGGTGTGAAGTGGGAACTACCTAGGGCTCAGCTGTGCTATATTTGAGGTACAATTCCACCCAAATTTGATGGCCAAATGAAGAATAGCCATGAGGACAACATCAAGCAATGGGTTCATCACGGTGATGGGGCGGGGCGGAGAAGGTGATTGGATGCTGGCGGGAATGAAGGAAATAACAGCTCCTCTGATTACCTGATTCAAAGATTAGATGTTTGCTCTCTAGACAGAAAGGAAAGACTTGTATTTGTACAGAACTATTCATGATCTCAGGATGTCCCAAAGACTTTACAGCCAATGAAATACTTTTCTTGGTGTCATCGTTGTTGCAATGTAGCAGCTAATCCAAGCACAGTAAGATCCCGGAAATAGAAATGCAATAATTGATGCTAACCCTTTCTCTACAGTTGTTGCCTTGAATGAAAGACATTCAACAGGGGTAATCACTCAAGATATATTAGAAAGGATGAACTTACACTTATACAGCACCTTTCACAACCTCAGGATGTCTCAAAGTGTTTTCCAGCCAAGTTTTGAAGTGTAATCATTATTGCAATGTAGGGAAACATTGCAGCAAATTTAGCATGTTCCCACAAACAGCGATGCAATAAAATGGCCAGCTCATCTGTTTTAGTTATGTTGGTTGATGGATAAATATTGTCCCGGATACTGGGGAGAGCTTCCCTGGCTCCTCTCCTCATGGGACCGTGATTTAGCGGTGCATTTGTGAGGTGGCACCTCCGACAGTGCAGGGCTCCCTTGGTGCTGCGCTGTAAGTCTCAACCTGCCAACAGGATGAACAGATAACAATCAGAAGTCGGACCCCTCTTTGGCCTTACCTTCCACCACAGGTGGGGAGTCAAGGCTAACAGCAATAGAATGACTGAGCAGCCATTCTCACCATACAGCATTAGTGGGCGAGTTAAACTTGGCAATATTGTCAAAGAATCACTTAAAGGTTTTCATACAATATTTTGGCAGAGATTTGAGCCTGTTGTAAACTAACTATGGTAACACCTGTGTTAAAGCAGCAGAAGAACGTGGGTTGAATGTGTCAGTTAATATCACCAATCGTTATTTCGAGGCTGTGGCCTGTCAACAGAAGCACACTGTCAATTTCACAAATTTGAATGTAATCAAGCTGAGGTATATTGATGCTTATGTTGGTTTAAAATATAATTGTATCTGTCATAAAGCTGCCATTTTTCTCCCTAATGTAAAATATTGAAGAAAACAAATGGAATGAGATTAATTTGCAAATCAGCACTGCAGCTGGAAAATGTCAAGTCACCAAGACTTGACGCTTAATGAGATTCAGTGGATGTTTTACAGTGTGTAGAAGGGCCTATTCTTAGCTCCCACTCTGTATCTCTGGAGAACGTGGCTTGTACCCGCCTGCGGAAGGAAATATAAGGTTTTCGCTATCTATTAGCTGCTAAGTGTCACATAAGATTTGGATTCTGGCAATCTCAGCCCTGTCTAATGCAGAATTCCTGGAATCCAATAGTCTCTGGCATGGCCAAGGAACTCTTGCACTGCACATAGGAACTATCTCAAGCTGTGTTGACAGCAGACTGTGTTACGCAGAGAGCTGAGCATACCAACCTATTTTCAGCATGCAAGTATCAGCTTTCATTCAACAAACTGCAGCAAAGTCTGTACTTTGTGTGTGTGGGAAAGTGCACTTAGAATCATAGAGGAGTCGCAGAATGTTTACAACATGGAAGGAGGCCCATTGTGTCTGGTGCTGGCTCTCTGAAGGAACAATGCACCTAGTGCCAGTCTCCCCGCCTTCTCCGCTCCACCACGCTTTCTGGCTGTGCATTCCACATCTGAACCACTCACTGCATGAGAAAGCTTCTCCTCATGTCACCATTGCTTCTTTTGCCAATTACCTTAAATCGATGTCCTCTGGTTCTTGATCCTTCCATGAATGGGAACAGTTTTTCCCTATTTACTCTGTGTTCGGACCCCTCATGATTTTCAATACCTTTATCAAATCTCCTCTCAACCTTCTCTTCTATAAAGCAAACAGTCCCAACTTTTCCAATCTAACTACATAAATGAAGTTTCTCATCCCTGGAACCATTCTCATGAACGTTTTCTTCATCCTCTCTAATACCTTCACAATTACAGAAAGTGTGCAGCACAGGAAGAAGATGTGTATCCAGGCTTGGGCTGTCAATTGGCAAGTAACATTCGTGCCACACAAGTGCCAGGCAATGACCATCTCCAACAAGAGAGAATCGAACTATCGCCCCTTGACAGTCAATAGCATTATCATTGCTTAATACCCCACTATCAACATCCTAGGGGTTACCATTGACCAGAAACTGAACTGGACTAGCCATATAAATACTGTGGCTACAAGAGCAGGTCAGAGGGTAGGAACCCTGCAGTGGGTAACTCACCTCCTGACTGCACAAAACCTGTCCACCATCTACAAGGCACAAGTCAGGAATGTGATGGAATACCCTCCACTTGCCTGGATGAGTGCAGCTCCAACAACACTCAAAAACTTGACACCATCCAGGATAAAGCAGCCCGCTTGATTGGCAACCCTTCCACCAACATTCACTCCCTCTGCCACTGACAAACAGTAACAGCAGTGTATACCAGCTACAAGATGCATTGCAGAAACTCATCAAGGTTCCTTAGGCAGCACCTTCCAAACCCATGACCACTACCACCTAGAAGGACAAGGGCAGCGGATAAATGGAAACATCACCACCTGGAAGTTCCCCTCCAAGTCACTCACTATCCTGACTTGGGAATATATCGTCATTCCTTCACTGTCACTGGGTCAAAATCCTGGAACTCCCTCCCTAATAGCACCGTGGGTGTACCTACACTGCCTGAACTGCAGCGGTTTAAGAAGGCAGCTCACCAGCACCTGCTAAGAGCAATTAGAGATGCGCAATAAATGCTGGCCCAGCCAGCAATGCCAACATTCAGTAAATTAATGAAAAATAAAATTATAGAGAGTGTGCAGGACAGGAAGAAGATATTTATCTACAACAGATCTATGACAATGTTTATGCTCCGCAGAAGCTATTTTCCACCTGACTGCGTCTGACCCGACCATTATCCCTCGTGTATGTATCAAGCTTCCCCTTAAATGCACCTTTGCTTTTCACCTTAGCTACTCTCTGTGGTAGCGAGTGTTTCAATTAGATTTTCTTTATTCTATGAATAACTCGAGATAGTCGGTACATGGATTTTCTAGAAACTATTTATTTACACTATTTATAAGAATTCATGGTAAGTAAATGGTTCCATGGACACATTCTATTCTGCGTCTTGCTCTCATGAAGCCTTTTGGTCATCTGACTCTGATGTCATGCTTACATCACCATTAATATCATTGTCTCATTAACTTAACCATAACCCTTTACATCTCCCCACAAGTGTAATCTCAAAACTGTTGAATTCTTTTGTCAAACTACTTACAAAACGATTTACATTTGCACCATCTTCCCCCCAAAGCCATAACCTCACAGGTTGAGCCTGCCCAGTGTTTTGACTACTCTCCTCTGATTTCGCCTTGAATATTCTCAGTTGTGGGTGCTGGTCTATGCCCAGTTCCTGGGCTTAAGCATCATTTCTGGGTTGGTTTGCAGTGGAGTCCGTCTCATCAGTCTCATCATGGTAATACTGGAATGATTGCTTCTAGGAGTATCAGCAAATACCAAATGCAGCGAGACCTGGACAATATCCAGGCTTGGGCTGACAAGTGGGAAATAACATTCATGCCACACAAGTGTCAGGCAATGATCATCTTCAAGAAGAGAGAATCCAACTATCGCCCCTTCATGTTCAATGGCATTACCATCACTGAATCCCCCACTATCAACATCCTGGTGGTTACCATTGACCAGAATCTGAACTGGACTAGCCATATAAATACTGTGACTATAAGAGCAGGTCAGAGGCTAGGAATCATGCGATGAGTAACCCACCTCCTGACTCTCCAAAGCCTGTCCACCATCTACAAGGCACAAGTCAGGAGCGTGATGGAATACTCCCCAGCTTGACACTGTCCAGGACAAAGCAGCCCAAATGATTGGCACCACATCCACAAACATTCATTCTCTCCACCATTGATGCACTGTAGCAGCAGCGTGTACCATCTACAAGATGCACTGCAGGGATTCACCAAGGCTCCTAAGACAGCACTTTCCAAACCCACAAACACTACCATGTAGAAGGACAAGGGCAGCAGATAGATGGGAACACCACCAATCGGAAGTTCCCCTCCAAGTCACTCACCATCCTGACTTAGAAATATATCGCTGTTCCTTCACTGTCGCTGGGTCAAAATCCTGGAACTCCTTTCCTAACAGCACTGTGGGTGTACCTACACCACATGGACTGCAGTGGTTCAAGAAGGCAGCTCGGCACCAACTTCTCAAGGGCAACTAGGGCGGGGCGGGGCATTAAATGCTGGCCCAGCCAGTGAAGCCCACCTCCCATGAATGAATAAAAAAGAGCCTTTCTATTCCTTCACAGAGCCCCGAGTGGTGTTTTTACAAGGTACGATCGCAGCTGCTGGGTTTGGTCATTCACCATACCTTCTGCCTGATGGTCTCTGATCCAGGCCTTTTGTCCAGGTTCTGATATGGTTAGTGTCCTTGCTCTCTGCTGGTGGTTATACCAGTTGGACAGTTTCTCTTTGTGTGTTTTCTCGTGGCACGTTACTCACTCATGGTCTTGTAAGGTGATGTTGGGGCTGAGTTGAAATTGCAATGAAGGAAGTTGGGTCTTTAGCCTTCTGCCCGTCAGTAATTCAGCCGGCAAAAAAGCCATTCCTCAATGGTGTTGCCCTGTAATTGAGGAAGGCTAGCTCTGGGTCACTGTTCTATTTCGTCAACATTTTTGAAGGTTTTTGCCCCTCTCTCCACTTCCCCATTCATCTGAGGATGGTGTGGTGAATTGGTCACATGGGGAATTGCATATTGCACTATGAATTGTTGGAAATGTTCATTTTACTAACTGTGGGCTATTATCCGAGACTACCTCATCCAGAGTGCAATGGGGAGAGTAGATGTTTTTCAAAACTTTTGCCACAGCTTCTGCAGCTGTGGTATGGTATCTGATTTCAAACCAACAAGAGTAATAGTCAATGACCATGAGGTAGATTTGTCCTTTGAAGTAAAACAGATCCATCGCTAGCCTTTGCCAAGATCTGGTCAGAAATGTTGTTGGTAGTAATGGTTGTTGGCTGTTGATGGCACAAGTGTGGCATGTCGCAATAAATGCTTTGATAGATTTGGAAATTCCCAGTCATGGCACCAATTGTTGTGCCCGTGCTCTGCATTTGGTAATGTCCAAATGACCTCTGTGAAGGTTTTGGAGACTGCCTTCTTACATCACTCCTGGGATTACTAGCCTGTCACTGAGGACTAGAAGGTCGGCAACAATCGTCAGCTGTTTACATTGTTCATGGTATTTTCTTAACACCTGCTTGCCTGGGACACATTCAGGCCAACCATCTTGGCAGTATTTCTGACCTGACTGCGTTCTGTGTCACCCAGCTGGCCTTCTCTAATCTCTCTGAGTTTGTTTTCAGAGGCTGGTAGGGTACTGGTTATTGATGAAGAACATGTTTCCATCTCAGAGATGTGTGTCAAGTGATGTTCTGTGGCCTGGTCGGTTGTAGCTCTCGCCAGAGATTTTAAAAGTTCTTGAACAAGCATGAGTCACCCTGAGTTTGTCAGTTGTCTGACATTTCCCTGGCATGTACGCTGTCGTAAAGTCATTGCACGTGAATTTTAACCTTTGGCGGCATCTTAGCAATTTCCTTGAAGTTCAGGAGAGTGACCAGAGGTTTATGGTCTGTCTCACTCCTGAATTTTAAGCCCATTAAGTAACCTGAAAACTTTTCGCAGGCCCATGTTGCCGCTAGTGCCTCCTTTTCAATGGTTGTATAAAGTCTGTCAGTTTCTGTCAACGATCGAGAGGCATTGTAAACCTCCTGTAGCAGAATGGCTCCAGGCCCCATTGCTGAGGCACCGGCTGCCACTATTGTCGGCCGTGTGGGGTCATAATGTGCAAGCACGTCAGAAAAGACGAGCAGCCCTTTAATCTTGTCAAAAGCTTTGCTCACCTCCCCAATACCACAGCTGACCTTTTCTCAGCTGGTCTCTTAAAGGTGCATCGATGGTAGACAGATTTGGGATGAATTTCCCCACCTGATTGACCATACCTAAAAATTGTTGTGTGTCAGCAACACACTTGGGCTATGGAAGTTCTTGAATCGCCTCGGTCCTTTGGGGATCTACTGCTTTCTCTATTTGGTGTACAGTGTGGCCTAAAAATCTGATGGTGGTCTGCCCAAATTCAGGGTGACGCCTGCTTGTTCAAGAACTTTTAAAATCTCCCGGACTCTATGACCGAATTCTTCTTTAGCAGCACCATGGATCAGCAAATTGCCCATGTGCAAATAATGCCATCTTTGCCTTTGCTCTGAAGAAACGTCACACGGACTCGAAATGTTAACTCTGATTCTCTCTCCACAGATGCTGCCGGACCTGCCGAGTTTTTCCAGCGTTTTCCCCTTTATGCTTCAGATTTCCAGCATCCGCAGTATTGTGCTTTTGCCTTTGAGGATGTTGGACATAGTGGGTTGAAAGATTTCTGGCACAGAGGATAAGCCAATGGGAACTTGATTGAGACAAAAGAAACTGAATGGAATGCTAAACGTTGTCAACAACCGTCATCCTTGATCAAGGGGAATTGGCCAAAAGCCACTGTTGGTATCCATCTTCGTAAAAAGAACACTGTTGGCCGACTTCACCAGATTGTCGTCAATGGAGAACATCAGGTGTATGTCTCTTTGAACAGCTTTATTTAGGTGTGTCAGGCCAACACAGAACCTGATTTCGCCATTAGGTGTAGGTGCTGCTACTGTCTCATTAACATGACCATTAACCCTTTACTCTACAGCAAGTTCCACGCTCTCACTGCTCTTTGGGTAAAGATGTTTCTCCTGAATTGCATCTTGGATTTATCAGTGACTATAGAATATTCATGGCCCCTTGCTTTGGAATTCCCCCAAAAATGGAAACACTTTCTCTACGTCTACCCTACCCGATTGACAGCAGGACCATGAAATTAAGTACTAAGAGTATCAGTGCACAGATACTTCGTGGCTTTGGATGAAATTCCTTTGCTCTCAATGAATAAATAAGTTAATATCTCTGTTAAGAAATGGACAAAGAATGAAATTGTTTGTAAGGGAAAAATCGTGTATCTATACAGTGCCTTTCACAACCCAAGTCCCGAAGTGCTTTTACAGCCACGAAATGTAGTAACTGTTGGAATGTGGGGGAACATGACAACTCAAGTTGCCCATAGTGAAGACCCACAAAAATTGATGAGGTATTAACCAGATAATCTGTTTTTAGTGATGTTGATAGAGGGATAAATATCAGCTGTGGCAAATGGTAGACCTCCCCTGCGGTTTTCAAAATAGTGCTGTGGGATTTCATATGCTCAGCGGAAGGGTTAGATGGGGCCTCGGCATCCCCAAAAGTGTGCTACTCCCTCAGTATTGCAACGGAGTGTCAGCCTAGAATCTATGGTCGAGTCTATAGAATAGGATTCATGAACAGGAGGAAGCCTCTCAGCCTCTTGAGCCTGTTCTGCCATTCAGCAAGGTCATGACTGGTGTTAGTATCTTGTCAATTTCATTGTTAAGGTTAAGAGAAACAGGTGATGGGTATTAATTATCTTTGAGCACGTATAAATAGGGGATCCCCCTGAAATGACATTTTGATTTGATTTTGTAAGTCTCCATTCGTGTTTCTGCTTTAGTTACAATGCCCACCAGGGGCTGTCACCCCTTATTGATTTTTAGTTTAAGTTATCGATTTTGTTTCTAAAAAGAGTCTACAAATAGGGGATAGCTGGGAAACTGGGTTATGTGGGTGAAGAGCAGTGAGACTGAACACATCAATAAACCCTGTCAAGAAACACTTTGTGTCTTGGTTCTGGCTTCATCAAACAGGTCTGCATCTTAACTCCATTTACCTGCCTTGTTTCCATGTCCCTTAATAATCTTGCTTAACAAAATCCTATCAATCTCAGTTTTGAAATGTTCAATTGACAGCCCCCACACCCCCCAACCTCAACAGATTTTTGCAGGAGTGAATGCTAGGTTTCCATAACTCTTTATGTGAAGAAGTGTTACCTGACACCACCCCTGAATAGCCTCACTCTAATTTTAAGATAGTACCCTCTTGTCCTGAACAAAGAGTTTGGGGGCTACATTGGGTCACCCCTGAAATCGGGGGCTATGAACACAATGTGCAATTAACCCACGTTCAGTCAAGGTAGTGCAGACAGCATGCAAACTCTATGCTGCCCGCTAATTATAATTGTAGTGTGCAGCCCAGCACTGAAAACACAACTGAACGGCTGCATGCCTTAGCAAGTGGCTCAAGTTCAGACACAGCTCGCACTACTTAAAGCCAGCCTGAACTATTTGATGCCAGCCTGCACCTCTTAAAGATGAGGCGTAGAGGGGACTGGAAGTAATTCTGGAAGATCTAGAAAAAAAAGCAACAGGAATAGTACAACAGGCCAGAAGGTGCTGCAAGGTTTTGGAGGCCACGCTGAATTTCTTGGTGCAGGAAGACAATAGGAGGAGGGAGGTTCTCTTCCCTCAAGGGGCCAGGAGACCCTCCAGACGAATGCTCAGATGGCAATGAGAATAGATGGCTGTGGCCGTCAATGCCACCAGTCTTATGCCCGGTAGCACTGCTGCAAACAGCACAGTGACCAAAGCATGGTCAGTGACTGCATCCTTACATATCACATCCTCCCAATCCCAATTACACGATTAGCCTCACACACTGCGCCATTCACCAAACCCAGTTCACTTGCCACAACAATCTATATCAACCACGACTCAAACATCATTCATATGCTTCAGCTCAGCCTCATATACTTCACACTGCTGTAAACTGTACACTTTAATCTCACAGCTTGCACACACCACCAGATATTCAACTGTAAAAGGCACGTGGCAGGCAACATTCCCCATTATAGCCCAGCAATTGCTCACCGGCAGGAGACAAGCACAGCTATATGTGCTGATCCCCATGGAGGAGATGGTGACACAGTGTCAATGTCACTTGGCTAGTAGCCCAGAGGCTAGTAAGAGTGCAGATAAAGGCCAGATAAAGGCACCCACGAGACATGCACTAAGGGAATGCACAAGGGTGATTTTTTTTATTCATTCATAGGATGTGGGCTTCGCTGGCTGGACCAGCATTTATTGTCCATCCCCAATTGCCATTAAGAAGGTGGTGGTGAGCTGCCTTCTTGAACTGCTGCAGTCCATGTGGTGTAGGTACACCCACAGTGCTGTTAGGAAGGGAGTTCCAGGGTTTTGACCCAGTGACAGTGAAGGAACGGCAATATATTTCCAACTCAGGATGGTGAGTGACTTGGAGGGGAACCTCCAGGTGGTGATGTTCCCATCTATCTGCTGCCTTTGTCCTTCTACGTGGTAGTGGTTGTGGGTTTGGAAGGTGCTATCGAAGGAGTCTTGGTGAATTCCTGCAGTGCACCTTGTAGATGGTACACACTGCTGCTATTGTGCGTCGGTGATGGAGGAAATGAATGTTTGTGGATTTGGTGCCAATCAAGTGGGCTGCTTTGTCCTGGATGGTGTCAAGCTTCTTGAGTGTTCTGGGAGCTCTACTCATCCAGACAAATGGGGGGTATTCCAACACACTCCTGACTTGTGCCTTGTAGATGGTGGACAGGCTTTAAGGGGTCAGGAGGTGAGTTATTTGTCACACTATTCCTAGCCTCTGACCTGCTCTGATAGCCACAGTATTTATATGACTAGAGAAAAAAAAAATCACCAATGTTCCCTGTAAGTGGTGTGACCATGCAGCAACCTGAGTGTCCCCAATGCAGGCCATGCATAAGTCAGAACCTTTAAGTGACCATGCATACGTGGACATGCAAAAAGGGTTTAAAGGGCTCTGTGATTTAAGAAATCGCCCACACACTTGGAAAAAAATTACAGGGAATGTTGCTCATCATCGGTACCCTTTGCAGTTCCAGTGCACCACACCATTGAGGCGCGGTGCCACATAACAGGCTTGTCAACAAAGTTGAAGGCCTTGGAATAAAAGGGACAGTGGCAGCATGGATATGAAATTTTCTGAGTGCCAGCAAACAGAGGATAGTGGTGGGTGATTGTTTTTCGGACTGGAGGAAGGAGAATGTGAAGACAATGTAGAAAAGATTTCCTAGAATGGTTCCAGGGATGAGGTACTTCAGTTACGTAGATCGATTGGAGATGCTGGGGCTGTGTCCTGGGAGAAGAGAAAGTTGAGATGAAATTTAAGAGTTGTTCAAAATCTTGAAGGATCTGGACAGAGTAGATAGGGAGAAACTGTTCCCATTGATGGGAGAGTTGAGAACCAGAGGGCACGTTTTTAAGGTGATTGGCAAAATGACCAAAGGCAACTTGAGGAAAAACTTTTATCTGCAGCGTGGGGTTAGGGCCTGGAATGCACTAAGAGTGTGATAGGTCCAATTGTGGATTTCAACAGGGAATTGAATAAGCAGCTGAAGAGAAATTTCGCAGGGTTATGGGGAAAAGGCAGGGTAGTGGGACCGGGTTACTTGCTTTTGCAGAGGGCCAACACAGACATGATGGAGCGAATGACCTCCTTCTGTGCTGTCACCATTCTATGATTTTATGAAGTATAGCCACAACACACACTGCTCCTGGTTTACATGCAGGAAGGAGAAGTGCAGACCCTGGGTGGGTAAGGCTTCCTGCTGAGAACCCTCCTCCTCCCCCTTCTTTGAACAGTTTGCCTTCTTTCCTGCCTCTGCTTAACTCTGTCTGATGCAGCAGGCCAAGAGGGTACTGCAACTATAATCCCCATGACTGGGAGCAAGTGGTGTACAAAGCCGCCTTGCCTGGCAACCAGCACCTCCCCAATGTCCAGCACCAATTTTTCTGAACTACTCCAAACACCCAGCACTTACACAGCAAGAGTCAGTAGAAAGTAATAAACAACTAACCTGAAGGTTGGATAATGGATGCTTTTAAATAGTGGCATGGAGTCTCACGTGCTGCTGAGCTCATGCTGACTTGTGTGTGTTCAAGAAAGGGTGCTAACTGGAGCAGCAAAGTTGAACATGATAGGTTAGACATCAAAGGCTGACTGATGTTCCGATCTACCTAGTCTGCATACTTCCATCCTTACACAACATTCTCACCAATGTCCCCAACAAATTGGTGTTCATTGCAAGCTGCACCAGAAGTGGTCAGGAGTAGCACAGGTGTCATTTTTTGCTCAACCTGCACACATTGTGCTGAAAATGCCAGTGCTACAGTGCTGAATTTTGTGGCTGTCCTCTTTATCTACCCTACAAAATCCTTTAATCATCTTAAAATACTTCCGTTTTCTATACTCAAGGGAATACAAGCCCAATTTTGAACCCACAACCTTCTGACTCAGAAAAGGGCGTGTTACCAGTTGAGCTAAGATGGTGTTTGAATGGACAATACAAAAGCAGATCTAAACCGGTGAATTTTTCTATTCGTAAAGAAGTGCGTTTGTGTACCTATGAGAGACAGCTGTGTGGGCCCTGGATTCTGACTCAGTTTCTTAATCTTATTTTTTTCCCCGACTCAAAGTTAACTTCAATGAGTAGATACACGAGGGTGATAAGCATGAAGTAATGTACTTACGTTGGGATGAACAACAAGGACAAGCTGTCTAGTCTGAATGCTGCTACTCTGAACAGGGTGCAAGACTTGAGGTGCATGTTCATAAATTTTAAATGTGGCAGGCCTGTTGACCATGCAGCGAAGGAAGAGTATTGGATACTTGGCTTTGTAAATGGGGGAATGACAGGGAATTCATGCTAAAGCTTTGCAAATCCCTGGTTAGGCCTCAGCTGGAGTATTGGTCCAATTCTGGGAACTGTACTTTAGGAAGGATGTCAAGGCATTGGAGAGGGTAGGGAGATGGTTTAACCAGGACAGTGCCCTTTGTATGAAGAGTTTGGAGAAACTGGGACTATTCTCCTTAGAGCAGAGAGCAGGGATATAATAGAGGTATTCATATATGAGGCTTTGATAGAGTAAGGGCGATCATAGATTTGAAATAATTGTCGAAACAACTAACGGGGAAGTGAAGAGAAATTTTTCACAAAGGAGGCTGTTAGGATCTAGAATGTACTATCTAAATGAGTGGCAGAATTAGATTCCATAGGAATTTTCAAAAGGGAATTGGACATGTACTTGAAGAAGATTACCCAGAAGGAAAAAAAACAGTAAAAACTGGGAAATAAGAGTATTGGTCCGAACTGTTATTTCCTTCTGGGTAATTAGCAGGGTTTTGAGAAAAAGTACTGGGTTGCGGTACTGAATCAGTTAGTTCCTTCAAAGAGCTGGTACAGACACAGCAGGCCAAAATGCCCCTTCTGTGCAGTAATATCTACAGTTCTATGATCCCATGGCCGCATTCCTAATAGTTTTCCCGGATCCTAGCATATAAGGGCAGGATTGAACTGGCAATTGCGTGTAGAGGTTTCATACATGAGTTCTTAGTTATGAGTTCTGCCATTCATCTAAAACCTTGGATTGTTTCTGTGTTTGGACTCATACCTCTAAGGCAGGAAGGTGTGAGTTCAAACACTCTACAGGACTTGGGTACATAATCCGGGCAGATATATCAACAGAATGAAGGATATATTAAAACAAGGGCTATATCCCTCTTGATAAAGCCTGATGGTCTTTTCTCATTGAGTCATATCAGTTTATCAAGTTCTTCAAATCGATCTTTAAGTTCATCAGTGCTGAGGGTGTGCTGCACTGTTGGAGGTGCTGCCTTTCAGATGACACTTTAAATCAAGCCCTCCCGTCAACCCTGTCAGGTGGACACAAAATTTCCCACTGGCCTATTTGAAGAAGAGCAGGGAAGTTCTGCCGATTTCCTGGCCAACATACAACCCTTAGTTAACACGACCAAACCAGATTTTCTGGACATTTAACTCAAAGCTGTCTGTGGGAGCTTGCTGTGTGCACATTGGCTGTTGCATTTGCCTACATAACAGCAGTGACTCTTCAAAATGTAATGAAGTGGTGGTGAAATGCATTGGGACGTAATGCTATATATAAACGCAAGTACTTTTCTTATCAGTACTTACCACATGCATGGTAATGCTCGGATCCATTGGGACTCTGCTCCCCGATTCTAAAACTGGGGCTTTTCAACCACCAGATTGAGAAAGATTTGGTGGCAGTGCTAAATATTCATGGTCACTGTTTGTCCCCCATTTTTACTTTGCGGTCATCAACTGAAAGACAGTTGACACTCTAAAATGCAACATTTTGCCCTTTCAAGCAACCAGTATGAACTCAGGTAGAGCGTATGTGCATAAATTCAGAGTAAATTATCCACTGCACTGTCCCCAAAAATATCGCCCTGGCAGCACCCGTACGTAGAGCACTTCACCTTGTCCCACGCCAGTGAACTTGCGACTGCTATGAGCTGCCGATTTAGCACCCGATTAAGGGCAGTTTTGTGTTGCGTGCCCCTCCATCATCTATAACCTGCGCTGAGGCCAAAACAAACTGATTTCATTGAGAGCTGTTAAAGCCAGCCGATGGGAAAGACTTTCATTTCCCTCAGCCTGAACTACACTGAAATTTCTGTGAGGTGAAGCATATTATGCAACTGGGCTCCTATTTTGTGCTGTAAGCAAGGGAATCATTATCAAGTAATAGCTGCTTTTAACAGCATACTTAAAAGGAAGCCAGCACTTCAGGGGCTGAATTCCAGCCTAACCTGAAACTACCAAGGTAAGCAGTCAAGGATAATTCAAAGAGTTCCACACTGCCAGCTGTCATGAGCCTGTCTCTGTATTCCCAGAATGAGAAGATTAAAATATATTTTTTTTTGTGAACAAGGCATTGGTATGAGACACCATTGCAGATTGTAAATTGATCATTGGTAAAGACAAAGAAACCTCACCCTGTGGACATTGTTTCTGTGAATCTAAAGACTCAGACAACATGCAAAAGGTTTTCTTACAACATTGTAAAATCTAAACCCTTGTAGCTACTAAAAAAACTACTCCCAAAACTTCTCCACAAATGCCACAGGCATCCGCTGTCTACTTCCGAAAAGGTCAACCAGATAAGAACGTTGTGGCTGTCTTCATCGTTGATCAATAGCAGTGACTGACGGCCAATTCAAACAGCAAAAGCGACTTCACGGAGAACACACAACCCGTGGAAGTTGACTCAATGTGAAGGAAAACAAGAATCTCTTAAACCCATTTTATTCTGGAAGCAGACAGCATCTTGTTTTTGAACTTTTCAAAGGATGGAATATTAGGAGGAAGCTGCCCGGAGTCTCTCTGGGTCAGGTGCTGGGACATTTAACACGAAACACTAAAAGGCAATGAGACACTCACGGTGATCATACTGAGATAAATATGTTGGAGGAACCTTTCCCCAGTGTGCAATTTGAATTAACGCGGTGAATGTGTTGACAAAGAAAGACTCGGTTTTAAGTAGCACTTTATCACATCTCTCAAAATGAAATGCCTCAAAGCACTTTGCATTCCATAAATTACTCTGAAGTGCAGTGATTTTTGTAGCTTATGCATTGCCGAGAGCAAATCGCCCAAACAATAACGAGGTGAAACTGGGTGTTGATCCGCATTAGTAAGCGATGGTTGAGGGAGGAGTGTTGTCCAGGCCATCGAGTTAATTCCCAGCTCTATTCTCAATAGTGATAAGACGAATTCTAAAGCCCACGAGAGCAGAAAGGTGCAATCTCAGTTCCAAAGGACAGTACCTTCACCGATGCAGCCGTTGTCCTCAGTACTGCTCTGGAGTGGCATGATTGCACAAAGGGAAAGGAAAGACTTACA
Source organism: Cetorhinus maximus (assembly GCF_964194155.1). Lineage (NCBI taxonomy): Eukaryota > Metazoa > Chordata > Chondrichthyes > Lamniformes > Cetorhinidae > Cetorhinus > Cetorhinus maximus. Next base: position 10,062,035 of record NC_135895.1, read on the forward strand.
TTTATATAGCACCTTTCAAAGCGCTTTACCGTCAATGTACTTTTGAAATAAAATCACTGTTGAAATGTAACAGCCACAGCAGCCAGTCTGCACACAGCAAGATCCCACAAAGAGCTGTGTGGTTTTTTTTATTCATTGGATGTAGGTGTCGCTGGCTAGGCCAGCATTTATTGTCCATCCCTAATTGCCCTCATTCAGAGGTCAGTTAAGAGTCAACCACATTGTTGGGGGCCTTGAGTCACATGTAGACCAGACCAGGTAAGGGCAGTAGATTTCCTTCCCTAAAGGAAGATGAGTTTTTACGACAATGGTTTCACGGTCATCATCAGGTTTTTAATTCCAGATTTTTATTGAATTCAAATTTCACCATCTGCCGTGGCAGGACTCGAACCTGGATCCCCAACACTACCCTGGGTCTCATGCTAGCCCAATGACAATACCACTATATCACCGCCTCCCCACAGCCTTCTGCTTCAGAACAATGGGCCTTAACGATTAAGTCTAGCGGGCATTTCTGATCTCACTACAAATAGAGAGGAGGAGAATCCATCTGACCAGGTATCCTGTTTTTGCAATATTGATTGAGGGATAAATATTGACCAGGACAAAGGGAATATTCCCCTGCTCTTCTTTGAAATAGTGCCATGGGATCTTTTATGTCTACCTGGGAAGGTCTCGGTTTAATGTATCATTTAGAAGATGGCATCTCCAACACTGCAGTGATCCTTCAGTACTGCACTGGAGCATCAGTCTAGGTTTTTCCATTCAAGTCTCTGCATTGGGAAATAAACCCACAACCTTCTGATTCAGAAGAATGAGCCTTAACAATGAAATCCAGTGTGCAATGAGAAGGGGTTGATTAATCACCTTGTTGTACGGGGTCCTCTAGAGAGCAGTGATCAGAGCAGGATAGAATTCTTTATTAGGGTGGAAAGTGAAGTAGTCCAATCTGAAACTAGGGTCCTAAATCTTAACAAAGGAAACTGCGAAGGTATGAGTTATGAGTTGGCCAAGACAGATTGGGGAACTTCATTAAAAGGTGGATAGGCAATGGATAATGTTTAAGGAACGAGTGTATGCACTGCAACAGTTACACATTCATTTCTGGCACAAAAACACAACAGGAAAAGTGGCCCAACTATGGCTAACAAAAGAAATTAAGGGTAGTATTAGATCCAAGGAGGAGTCATATAACGTTGCTGTAAAAAGTAGCAAGCTTGAGGATTGGGAGCAATTTAGAATTCAGCAAAGGATGACCAAAAGATTGATTAAAAGGGGAAAAACAGAGTATGAGAGTAAACTCACAAGGAACATAAAAGCGGATTGCATAAACTTCTATAAGTATGTAAAAAGAAAAAGATTAGTGAAGATAAATGAAGGTCCCTTACAGTCTGAAATGCGAGAATTTATAATAAAGGACGAGGATACGGCAAGGCAATTAAACAATTACTTTAGTTCTGTCTTCGTGGAGGAAGACACAAATAACTTCCCAGAAATACCAGGGAACCTAGGGTCTGGTGAGAGGGAGGAATTGAAGGAAATTAGTATTACTAAAGTAATAGTGCTAGAGAAATTAGTGTGTCTGAAAGCCGATAAATCCTCAGGGCCCGATAATCTACATCCCAGGCGGAAAGGTGGCCATGGAAATAATGGATGTGTTGGTTGTCATCTTCCAAAATTCTGTAGATTCTAGTACAGTCCCAGCAGATTGGAGGGCGGCAAATGTAACCCTACTATTTTAAAAAGAAGGGAGAGAGAAAACAGCAGATTACTGACCGGTTAGCTGAACATCAGTCGTGAGGAAAATGCTAGAGTCTATTATAAAGGATGTAATAACAGGACACCTAGAAAATATCATTAGACAAAGTCAGCATGGGATTATGAAAGGGAAATCATGTTTGACAAACCTACTGGAGTTTTTTAAGGACATAACTAGCAGCATAGATAAGGGAGAGTGAGTGGGTGCAGTGCATGTGGATTTTCAGTGAGTTTTGTTAAAATTCCACATAAGATGTTCGTGTGTAAAATTAAAGCGCATGACGTTGGGGGTCATACATTGGCATGGATTTTGAAAATTTGTTGACAGACAGGAAACAGAGTAGGAATAAATGTTTTTTTTTCAAACTGGTAGGTGGTGACTAGTGGGATACCACAGGGGTCAGTGCTTGGGCCCCAGCTATTCACAATACATATCAATGATTTGGGTGTCAGAATCAAATGTAAAATTTCTAAGTTTGCTGACGACACAAAACTTGGTGGGAATGTGAGCGATGAGGAGAGCATTAAGAGGCTTTAAGGCGATTTAGACAGGTTGAGTGAGTGGGCAAATACGTGGCAGGTGCAGTATAACGTGGATAAGTGTGAAGTTAGCCATTTTGGTAGGTAAAGCAGAATGGCAGAGTATTACTTAAATGGTGATAGATTGAGAAATGTTGATGTGCAAAGGGACCTGCATGTTCTTGTACACCAATCATTGAAAGCAAGCATGCAGGTGCAGCAAGCAGTTAAGAAGGCGAATGGTATGTTGGCCTTCATTGCGAGAGGACTTGAGTACAGGAGCAAGGATGTCTTACTACAGCGGTACAGGGCCTGGATGAAACCACACCTGGAGTATTGTGTGCAGTTTTGGTCTCCTTACCTAAGAATGGATTTACTTGCCATAGAGGGAGTGCAGCAAAGGTTCACCAGACTGATTCCTGGGATGGCAGGATTGCCATATGGTTGACAGACCAACTAGGCCTGTATTCAGTGGAGTTTAGAAGAATGAGAGGGAATCTCATTGAAACATATAGAGTTCTGTCAGGGCTGGACAGACTGGATGCAGGGATGATGTTTCCTCTGGCTGGGGGGATCCATAATAAGGGGTCACAGTCTCAGGATATGGGGTAGACCATTTAGGGCTGAGATGAGGAGAAACTTCTTCACTCAGAGGGTGGTGAACCTTTGGAATTCTCTACCGCAGAGGGCTGGAGGCCAATTCACTGAATATGTTTAAGAAGGAAATAGATAGATTTCTGGACTCTAAAGGTGACAAGAGGTATGGGGAGAGCGCAGGGAGTACGGCGTTGAGATGGAGAATCAGCCATAATCATATTGAACGGCGGAGCAGGCTCGAAGGGCTGAAAGACCTACTCCTGCTTCTATTTTCTACGTTTCTATGATCTCACTACAAATAGAGAACAGAAGAATCCATCTGCCCCCCTTGTGAAGTTTGCACTACAGGGTATTTGGCTATGTGGTGTGCTGGTACAAGGTGACCGGCCCCCTGTTAAGATTATGAAAACAGCCAATCATTTGTAGCAGAAAATAAACCATAGAACCATAGAACACTACAGCACAGAAAACAGGCCATTCGGCCCTTCTAGTCTGTGCCGAAATATTATTCCGCTAGTCCCATTGACCGGCACCTAGTCCATAACCCTCCAGACCTCTCCCATCCATGTATCTATCTAATTTATTCTTAAAACTTAAGAGTGAGCCCACATTTACCACGTCAGATGGTAGCTCGTTCCACACTCTCACCACTCTCTCAGTGAAGAAGTTCCCCCTAATCTTCCCCCTAAACCTTTCCCCTTTCACCCTAAAGCCATGTCCTCTTGTGTTTATCTCTCCTAATCTAAGTGGAAAGAGCCTACTCGCATTTACTCTGTCTACACCCCTCATAATTTTGTAAACTTCTATCAAATCTCCCCTCATTCTTCTACGCTCCAAGGAATAAAGTCCTAACCTGTTTAATCTTTCCCTGTAACTCAACTCCTTAAGACCCGGCAACATCCTAGTAAATCTTCTCTGCACTCTTTCAATCTTACTGATATCCTTCCTTCCTGTAGTTAGGCGACCAGAACTGCACACAATACTCCAAAGTTGGCCTCACCAATGTCTTATACAACCTCACCATAACATCCCAACTCCTATACTCAATACTTTGATTTATGAAGGCCAGTATGCCAAAAGCTTTCTTTACAACCCTGTCTACCTGTGACGCCACTTTCAGGGAATTATGTATCTGAACTCCCAGATCCCTTTGTTCCTCCGCACTCCTCAGTGCCCTACCATTTACTGTGTATGTCCTACCTTGGTTTGTCCTTCCAAAATGCAACACCTCATACTTTTCCGCATTAAATTCCATCTGCCATTTTCTGTCCCATTTTTTCCAGTTGGTCCAGATCCCTCTGCAAGCTTTGAAAGCCTTCCTCGCTGTCCACAACGCCTCCAATCTTAGTGTCATCAGCAAACTTGCTGATCCAATTTTACCACATTATCATCCAAATCATTGATATAGACAACAAACAACAATGGTCCCAGCACAGATCCCTGAGGCACACCACTAGTCACAGGCCTCCAGTCTGAGAAGCAATCATCCACTACCACTCTCTGTCTTCTCCCACACAGCCAATTTCGAATCCAGTTTACAACCTCTCCATGGATACCAAGTGTCTGAATCTTCTGAACTAACCTCCCATGTGGGACCATTAGCTAACATAACAACATTCTAACTAGTTCACAATCTAGCTAATATCGTCAACTTCATATTAACAGAATCAGTGTGACATTCATTGAGAATATTTACCTTAGTCCTGTACAAGTCTTCTTCAATGCTTTCATTCATTTGGAAACTTTAATAAAGCTGAATTTTAATTAAATCAAATATACCAACTTGAATTTTTTTTCTAAATTCTAATATTCCTAATTAAATCAGCTTGTGCTGAAATTATAAATTATGTATCACTTTAATTGTTGAGATTAACAAACTTCTTAAATTGGCATTTATTCCATGCAAGCGTCTCCCCTTCCATGTTCTTACCACCAACAGGGCAAAAATTAACTCACCGCCGGCAAATTTTGATCTTCCATTCTCTAACTTGAAGGAAGCTTAAGAAATATTAGCACAAAGAAATCCAAGTGAAAGCAAATGGGAGAATTATCAGGATCAGTGTGATATCCTGGATGAGTTTTGATTGCTGAGGGGAGTTTGGAGAGGAATTTCCCAGATGTTTTTGCACAAACTGGCCTGGCTTTTTTTATCAGCTTCTTAACCCTTCCCACTCTCCTTTCATTTCAGCCCAAATTGCTGGCTAGCAACTGTGCGAGAAAGAGACCCAAATGTGTAAGTCTCTCCCTATCAGTGCACAGCCTCCCCATTGGCAAGTCTCGGCTGTGCCCCCTTGTGGTGACACACAGAAACTGGGTCACTCCCAGCCCCAGGCTAAAGCTTCAGAGGAATTCGGAGGAGGTTTGGCCCCTAAACATGCAGTTTGGGCTCCCTGACACGCGGAATCGCCCTGACACTCATGATCCAAACTTCACCAATAGGCAAACAGCTCCGCTGCCCTGTGGATACTACAGGAGGGATGAAGGCTAAGGGAATAAACCCTGATAAAAAATCTGGAGAGGAGTCCAAAGGCAGGCCAATGTCTAAATATGTCATCTTTCTGGTAACTCCTGCAACTAAGCCAATGTCAAACGTAGTGCTTTACATCCCTTTGGACTCAACCTGGCAGGTCAGATGATACCCTGACGTTTCGGCAGCTCAGGGTCTTTATAAATTTTGCACAGGCTTTTGTCCTGGAGAGGACACTCCAGTTTCACTGCACAGTGTTAACACAACATGAGCAGTTAGGAGTTCAGAGGAAATGCGTGAGCAAGGTGTAGGCTTTACTGTAAGGAACTCTCTACTCTCAATGATAGAACCTTCCGCAAATAGTTCAAAACATGTTCTCTCCATCTGCTATTCAACTCAAACAGGGCCACTTAACCTCATGAGTATCTATGCTCCAACACTGTGCTCCACTACAGAGGCAAAAGACCAGTTCTGTGAGGAGCTTGACAACTGCTATCAGCAGAATCCCTTAGACTGAACATCTTTACCTTCTGGGAAATTTCAATGTAAAAGTGGGCATTGACCATGAGAGACGGCTCTCCTGCCTCAGGCATTACGGCCTGGGAAAGATAGATAAGAGCTGACAGAGACTACTTAGGCTCTGCTGCTACCATGAGCTTGGTGTAACTATCGTCTTCTTTCAGAACACATCATGTCGCAAGGTATCCTGGAGGCGTCCAGGATCAGTACATTGGATCTGGATCTAATCATCACCAGAAATGACTCTCTGAACAGCATTCTTGAAGCATGAAGTTATCACACTGCTGTCCATGAGACTGATCACTCCCTGTGTGCTCTAGGGTGAGGTTGTAACTCTTGAAGATTTTTCATCCAAAGAAGAAAAGCCATTGTATCAACGTCAGCCACGCTGCCTAGCCAGATAAAAACCAACAGTTCCTCACTGCAATCGAACAGGTTCTCTCCGATGTCCCCACACAGTGTCCAGAAGCGAAATGGAACTTCGAGACACCATCTACAATACCGCACTCTCAACATATGGGGAATCAAGAGTGGCAAAATGTTGACTGGTTCGAGGCTAACATCGCTGTCATGGAAGCTATCATTGAAGCCAAGCAGTCGGTTCTCATTAATTACAAGAGAGATTTGAGTGAGGAGACTCAAAATGCACTAAAAGCTGCTTGGAGTAAAATCCAACAGACTGCTCGGCCACGGACTACTGGTTTGCCAGAATATCCAGATGCTCTTTGACATATGGAACGCTAGGGGCATGTACGAAAGGATCAAGAAGGATCAAAAAGACAACAGGTCCATCAGCAAAGAAAACGGTTCCATGGAAAACAAAGGCAAGGGAGGTCATCACCGACTGCAATAAACAGTTGGAGAGATGGGTGGAACACTACCCTGAGTTGTTCTCTAGGGAGGACACTGTCAATGAGGAAGCTCTCAACCATAGAAAGCCTGCCTGCCAAGGATATTGAACCCACAGTGGAGAAGCTGAGCAAAGCTATTAACTCGCTTGCCATGGACAAAGCTCCAGGTGCTGATTCTGTACCACCTGAACTCATCAAACACAGAAAACCCGCACTCCTGCATGAACTTCCATGACTCTGCCAGAGGGAGGGGACAGTGCCTCAGGAAATGCTTGATGCAAAGATTGTGATCCTGTACAGGGACAAAGGCGACTGGAGTGATTGCAACATCTATCGAGGCATCTCCCTGTTGAGCATCGTGGGAAAAGTATTTGCCTACCCTGTCCGATCAATTTCATGCACTTCTGTTCTCGCCCCTTCCCCTCCTTCCCAGAACCATGAAAGGGTCCCCCTTAACTTCACCTTCCACCCCACCGGCCTTTGTACACAATGGATCTCATCCACCATTTTCACCAGTTCCAGCATGATTCCACCACCAAACACACCTTCTCCTGCCCTCCCCTTTCAGCTTTCCAAAGGAACTGTTTCCTCTGTGACACCCTAGTTCACTCCTCAGCCATCCCTTCCCCATGCACCTTTCCACGCAAGTGTAGGAGATGCAACGCCAGCCCTTTCAGCTCCTCCCTTCTCATCCTCTAAGACCCCAAACACCCCTTAAGTGAAACAGTGATTTACTTTTTTTTTATGCATTCATGGGACGTGGGCATCACTGGCTAGGCCAGCATTTATTGCCCATCCTTAAAGGGCAGTTAAGAGACCAACCAAATTGCTGTGGGTCTGGAGTCACATGTAGGCCAGACCAGGTAAAGAAGGCAGATTTCCTTCCTGACAGGGCATTAGTGAACCAGACAGGTTTTTACCACAAGCAGCAATGGTCATCATCAGACTTTTAATGGCGCTGTGGGATTCAAACCCAGATCCCCAGAGCATTATCCTGGGTCCCTGGAATACTAGTCCAGTGACAATACCACTATGCCACCACCTCCATTACAGCACTTTCAATTCAGTGTACTGTATTCGCTGTTTACACTACAGTCTCCTCTATACTGGGGAGACCAAGAGTAGACTGGGCAACCCCTTAGCAGAGCACCTCCACTCATTCTGCAAGCGTAACCCTAGCTTCCTGTTGCTTGTCATTTTAATTCTCCAACTTGCTCCCACTCTTACCTTTCTGAACATGGCCTGGTACAGTGCTGAGTTCAACAACTTTGGATCATAACCTCTGCCCTTCTCGTTCTACGTGGTGTTTTTTTTTGTTGTTTTTGTTTTTGATGGCTTGTTTCTTTCTTTATCCCTTCATAATGCATTAAGGTGGCTACTATATAGCCATTCACTCTTCAACTGGACACAACCCTTGTTTCTTTACTACACCTATTACCACTCTCTTTGGATTTTGAACCACGGGGCAGAATATGACACTCGGCATGTGGGCACGCGCCTGACATGCTGGAGCGTAAAATGGTGCGCGATGACATTGGGCGAGCGTCCCGACGTCATCGCGCAGTCTCATGATATTCCGTTCGGCGGGCGCGCACTAGAGTCAGCTGCGGACCCGCCGGCAATTAAGAGGCCAATTAAGGCCATTGAGAAGCTAATTAAATCCGAATTTACGCTGCCCGTCCAACCTAATGGTTGGCGGGGCAGGCGAAAAGGCCAAGCGGCCTTTACATTTTTTTAGGAAACCTCATCCTCGGGCGGGATGAGGTTTCCTCAAGCAAATAGACCTCAAATAAAAATTTTACTTTTGAATTAAAAACACGCCCCAGCTCATGTGAAAGAGTCACACGAGGGGACATGTTTTATGACAATTTTATTTCTTTTATTATTTTCTTAAACAGCGCTTCATCTCCCTGAGACAGCTCCGTGCCTCAGGGAGAATGAAGCGCTCTTTCGCAGACATGGGCGAAGATCGCGCTAGGCCCACCCACACAGGCAGTGCTAAACGCTGCCGCTCATGTTCCATGCTGGGCGGGCCTTAATTGGCGGCGGTCAGCTTCCCCGACCGCCCCTGACCGCCCCCGCTGAGCACCCCCGCCAAGGGCAAAATCCTGCCCGTGAAATCCTTCGTTAGTAATCTCTCCTGCTCTCCCTCAAATATTAAGAAGTTAAGAGTGAGTCGGGAATTAGTGGGGAAGGAACTGCATTTCCCAAATGTCAACCTGCCTTGCGGAATAAATTATGGAAGGACATTGGTTCAAATGTGTAGTATAAGGGTGCTCAAGCACAGCAAGTGTTAATGTGGGACTGGGGGAAACAGTAACTCCCAGAGTATGATGTAGAGAGTCACATGATAGTAGACTGAGTTCAGTAGTAGTCGAGCAGAAGTCAGCATGGAGGCAGCACCCATACAGCACTATACCTTGGAATTGTATATAGTTATGAGTTGTTAATAAATTTTCAACCATACAAGCCTCCAGGCCTTTCAGTGAGACAACAAACAACCCATATAACAAAATGGAATAAATAGTTTCCAGTATTTTGATGAAAGAAGAGGCTGAAAGAAGTGATATAGAAAAACAATGGAAATAGGTGCAGGAATGGGCCATTAGGCCCTTGAGCCTGCTCCACCATCCACCGTGATTGCGGCTGATCTTTGACTTCAAATCCATCTTCCTGTTCTAGCCCCACATCTCTTAATTCCCAAGCATCTATCAATCTCTATCTACCCAATGGCTAAGCATTCCTGGCCCTCAGGGTGAAGAAGAGTGGGTGGGATATTCGATTCTGACAATATATTCTGGTGACAATAATTGGGGTTTAAAAACAATCAAGAGAAATGTATGGTGAGGTCATTTTTTTTCAATAAAAGGGCAAGTACTTTGAAAGAGTATTAGTCTTGCTTGACATTTTGTTTCCCTTCCGTGTTTTCAACAATACTTATGCACTGATGGATGTCACGGTTTATCCAATGCACGTATATTGCAGCAGACATTCCTTTAAAACTGACTGAAAATTAATCGCTGAAAGGTTAACAGGTATACAATTTCTGCAGGCATTTTAGTGAAATTTGATGAAATATTTCAGGTTTGCATTCAATGATGTTTGCCCCATCTCTGTCTTACAGAAATGTATATCTTTACCTATTAGTGTTTGGATTTGCACCTGGGGCATTCTACCTGCACTGGTGCTGTGTGTAAACATACATCTCTTACCGTGAATTGTGACAACTTAAGTTTAATAATAGGCGTCATCAGAAAATGGTTACATAAGCAGTGCACTTAAAACCAACTTGAAGCCCCATGAAAATTACTACATAGAAGTCCACCTTCACAAGGTGAATGATTGCAACTGTGATTAGCAAAGAAAAGTGATGGCATCCACAATGTATGATGACCCAGGAGGAAGATAAAAATACAAAGATATGAACGAAAATATGGGTAATTTTGACTTTGGATGTTCACGTGAAATGGCTACAATTGGATCAGTCAGCAATTCAACATCTGTTTTGATTTTAAGTTCCATCATCGGTCAAAGTCAAAATGATGCCCAGTGCCTGTGACTGAAGTTGGGCTGAGGCCATAAGACCATAAGACCATAAGACATAGGAGCAGAAATTAGGCCAATCGGCCCATCGAGTCTGCTCCGCCATTCAATCAAGACTGATAAGTTTCTCAACCCCATTCTCCCCGTAACCTTTGATCCCCTTACCAATCAAGAACCTATCTATCTCGGTCTTAAATACACTCAATGACCTGGCCTCCACAGCCTTCTGTGGCAATGAATTCCATAGATTCGCCACTCTCTGGCTAAAGAAGTTTCTCCTCATCTCTGTTCTAAAAGGTCTTCCCTTTACTCTGAGGCTGTGTCCTCGGGTCATAGTATCTCCTACTAATGGAAACGTCTTCCCCACATCCACTCTATCCAGGCCCCTCAGTATTCTGTAAGTTTCAATCAGATCCCCCCTCATCCTTCTAAACTCCATCGAGTATAGACCCAGAGTCCTCAAACGTTCCTCATATGTTAAGCCTTTCATTCCTGGGATCATTCTCGTGAGCCTCCTCTGGACCCTCTCCAGGGCCAGCGCATCCTTCCTGAGATACGGGGCCCAAAATTGCTCACAATATTCTAAATGTGGTCTGACCAGAGCCTTATAAAGCCTCAGCAGCACATCCCTGCTTTTATATTCAAGTCCTCTCGAAATAAATGCCAACATTGCATTTGCCTTTCTATCCACCGACTCAACCTGCAAGTTAACCTTAAGAGAATCCTGGACTAGGACTCCCAAGTCCCATATATGAGGTGGCTCACATATTCTCCCAGGTTCTTACATTTTATCTTCTCCCATTGCATGGTCAGTCTGGCAGAGGGGCTCCTTGGCAGCCTTCCATCTTGTGAGGCTATGGTTTGTGCCTTGTTGGCCAACCCTGAATTAAGCATCGCCTAGTGTGGCTCAGGAGCCCCACTTTGGCATGGTGGTCTCTGCCACATTTGCTGCAGAGGAAGACAGCTTGGCCCCCTACATCTACAACAACGGCATCTACCCGGCTATGTGGAATTTAGCAGAATGAGAGGTGACCTTATTGAAACATATAAGATCCTGAGGGGCCTTGATAAGGTGGATGCAGAAAGGATGTTTTCCCCTTGTGGAGAGACCAGATGCTTTATAAAAATGAGGGATCTCTCATTTAAGATGGCGATGAGGAGAATCTTTTTCTCTTGGAGGGTCGTGAATCTGAGGAACTCTGTTCCCGAGAGAGCGGTAGAGGCGGGGCCATTGAATATTTTTAAGGCAGAGGTAGACAGGTTCTTGACTAACAAGTGAGTCAAAGGATATCGAGGTAGGCAGGATCGTGGTGATGAGGCCACATACAGGTCAGCCATGATCTTATTAAATGTGGAGCAGGGTTGAGGGGTTGACAGGCCTACTCCTGCTCCTAATTTGTATGTTTGAATGTTTGTATGTTATAGGACACAGACGGGCTGGTGGAGTGTGTCGACACATTATATATATGAACTTTAACACAGAGAAGTGTGAAGTGTTACATGAAGAATGAGGAGAGGCAATATAAATTAAAGGTACAATTCTAAGCCAGGTGCAGAAGGAGAAGGATCTCGGGTGGTGGTGTACGTGCACAAATTGTTGAAGGAAGTATGAGTAAGTAGGCATCTGGATCCTGGGCTTTATGGTGAACCTTTATAAAACACTAATTCGGCCTCAACTGAAGAATTGTGTCCAAATCTGGGCACAATAGGAAGTCGATTCCAGATCTTAACCACTCGCTGTGTATAAAAACTTTTCCTCATGTTGCTATTGGTTCTTTTGCCATTCACCTTAAATCAGCGTTCTCTGGTTCTCAACCATTCCGCCGATGGGAATAGTGTCTCCTGTATCTGCTCTGTCCAGACCCATGATATCAAACATCTCGATGAAGCCTCCTCTCAACCTTCCCTTCTCCAAAGGGAACAGTCCCAGCTTCTCCAAACTATCCACGTAACTGGTGACCATGATCCCTGGAACCATCCTCATGAATTTTTTTCTGCGCCCTCTCTAAAATCTCCTCATCTTTATTTATCAAAGTTTTACGTGGAGTTGTCCGGAAGAGGGGAGAACGGCGGTGAAACTCGGGCCAAGGACATGTCTTAATTCTCCCGGGATGGGCTGCCGTTCCTTGTGTGCCATGTTCACAGGCTGCTGCTGAGCATGTGGGTCCCGGAGCCCCAGCCTAACTGGCTGCTGTGTTCGAGTATCTGACTGCTGAAATCCTCAAGGTGGTCGGCAGTGCAACCCAAGACAACAAGATGTTCAGCATCATGGGTGATTGACTAGCTGCATATATAAAAATGACATCTCCATTCGCACGGTACTGTTGTATTCTGAAACACGTCTAGCTGGAGTGGAGGAATCCATTTTATAACAATATCCAACTACTGCGCAGGCACACATAAGGTCTAAGTTTCTTTTACCCTTGGCTGCAGCCAGGGTTTCTACAATTTGGAAAACCAACTCTGTGGTAGCTTCTTACCACTTGCTTATGGTCTTTACCCGCTGACCATTTCAGTTTAGCATGTATTTAAAATCTAGGTTGACAATACGGTGCAGCACTACTAAGGGAGTGCTACACTGTCAGAGGTGCTGTTTTTGGAAGGGATGCTAAACCAAGGTCAAATCTACTCCATTAGGTGGATGCAAAAGACCCCATTGCAAAAATCAGTGGAGTTCTTTCCCAGCATCCTGCCCAATATTCATATCCATCGACCAGCACCAATAAAAACAAGATTTTCGGGTTGTTATCACTATGTTGTTTGTGGGATCTCGCTATGCACAAACTGACAGCTGCATTCAACAGTTACTACAATTCAGGAGTCTTTCATTCGCTGCAAAATGCTTTGTGAACTTCTGAACTCGTGAGAGGTGTTTTATAAAAGCAAGCTCTTTCAAATAACTTAATCTAGTCAGGATCATTTTTTCAATGTTTCCTGATTTCCTGACATAAAGGAATCAACGCTTCAGAGAGAAAAAAAAGTGTTTGGCTTTTTTTCAGGCCCTTGGAAAAGACGGTAGGGTGAAAGAGATAAGCATCCTATTCTTCATAATCATATCAACCATTAATCAGACAATGATATCTAGGGCTGTATATTTTGAATGGAAGGTGTACTTCAACAAAGGATTCTCCATTGATTGCTCTGAGGTCATAATTTTGCAAGGTCTGTCATATTTGCCTGGAAACACTTTTATCTAGTGCAACTTCAAAAGCCTTTAATTACAGAACTCCAAAAGATGAACTCCTTAAAATGAAAAGAGAAAGTGGCAAAGACTGGAAACCTGATATGTATAGATAAAGCTCTGGATAGAGTCATACTGACTTGAAACATTAACTCTGTTTTCCTCTCCACAGGCCTGCTGAGTTTTTCTAGCATTTTCTGTATTGGTTTCAGGTTTTCTGCATTCGCAGTGTTTTGTAAAGAGAAGGTGCTGGGAGTGCAAAGCAGGTCGATCACTATCCAGTTGGACAGAGGTTATGGGGACGCTTCACTGGAGATAACTCGAACCTGGTCAGTTACCAGCCTATCAGCCTCCTCCCAGTCATTAGTAAAATGATGGAGGGTGGAGTTATCGCCATCAAGCCACGCCTATTTACCCCTTGCTCAACATGAGTTCATTCATAATCGCTCAGGCCCGGACTTCACCACAGCCTTGATCCAGACATGGATGCAAAAACTGAATGTCCTGAAAGGTGAGAGTGGTGCCCTTGACATCAAGACAGCATTTGACCAAACATGGCATTAAGGTTTCCTCGCAAAACTGAAATCAATGAGGGTCAAAAGGTAAAACTCTACAGTGGTCAGCTTAAGAAGGTGGCTCACCACCACTTGCACAAGGGCAGTTAGGAGTGAGCAATGAATGCTGGCCTTGCCGTGTCCCAAGAGTGAATAAGAAGACAAATACCTCTTCTCCCCAATTCTAGCCTCTTGAGCACCAATATTGTAACCATGCCTAGACCTAAGCTCTGAAATTCCCTCCCTAAATCTCTGCGCCTCTCTTCCTCTCCTTTCTCCTTTCAGATGAAGTGTAAAGCCCCTTCAAACAAGTTTTTGGTCTTCTGTCCAAGCATCTCTTCATTTGGCTCAGTGTCAATGTTTTTTTTCCAGAAATCCTCCGGTTGAAGTGCCTGTGGTTGTATTGCTACACTAAAGCTGCTATATGAATGCAAGTTGGTTTCCCTGTTGTAACACATCTATGTGCAAACTTCCGCAAGTTTTCAAGCCATGAAATTGGTTTGTTGCCAGATTACAGGGGAATGTGTGTGCAAATGTGGGAACCAGAATGTCAGCAGCTGTGTGAATGTCATGTGTTGTTCCTCTGTTTGTGAAATACAGCATTGCAGCCATGAAATTACACTGGGTAAATGTTTGAAATTTCTTACAAATGCATTCATAAGCCATGTTCAGAAGGCATTAACCTAACAAGATAGCAGGACAAGAAATTTTGCATAAAAGCATGAAGTCCTCATCTGAAAATCTTTGCACTGGATAATTTCAAGCTCTGCAATGTTATTAAAAACAACTTTGATCTAACCTTCCTATCATCACACAAAACATCCCCTGGTCACTTTTTGGGTCCTCTTTGAATAGTGAATCTTGCCTATCATTTATATGTATTCTTCAAAACCTCATGAAATCCTAATGACCATGAAGAGCCAAGTTGCAGACAGCCAATTTATATTTCCACAAGTGAGACTGACCAGTTGAGTCACAAGTGATTAAAGCTGTGAATGATATACAGATGGGGTTCCCCATGCAAATCGTAGGTACAAAAACACAATTTTTTTCAAGAGGTCTGGAGTACAAGGGGAAGGATGCTATGCTTCAGTTGTTCAGAGCTTTGGGCAGACCCCAACTGCTCAGTTTTGGGCACTGCACCTCAGAAAGAATATATTGTCCTGGGAGGGGGTGCAGCACAAATTCACCAGAATTATATCCATATTAGAGGGTTAAACTACAAGGACAAGTTGTATAGACTAGGCTTGTAGTCCCTTGAATATTGATCAATGAGGCTGTTCTGATCAAAGAGTTTGAAAATGGAAAAAGGATTGGATAGAATACATACAGAGGGCAGTGTTTAATGGAGGCGATGGAGGTCTCACCCATCAGCTGGAGAGCCAGTGAGAGCCCTGCGTCACCTCCTTTGGGGAAGGCCTGCGAAGTGCCCAATCAGACACTTAACATAGCAACGGTGGGCCTTCCCTGGGATCGAGAACCCCAGGGCGGAAGACCTGTCCGCCGGGCCGGAGAGGCGGTGGCTGCTGCCAATACTGCACCCACCAAGGACCCAGCTTTGTCAATGGATGCGGGTAGAGGTGAATGATGGCGGGAGAGAGGTCGCAGGGTGGGAAAATCGCAGGGGGGTGTTGGGCTGGGGCTTCAGCAGCAAGACTCTCAGCAGACCCCTCCCCTTTCCTGATGCTGTGCCGCTTGGTCAGATACTGAGTGCCTTTGAACCAGGGGAAACCACACCCCTCCACCCCCACCCATCTGAGCCCCCAAGCAGCACTGACTCAATTCGCTTTTCAGGCTTTCCACTTGGCAAGTTCCCTATCTCCTGCCCACCATTGGGTGAAGGTCAGTGGCAGAGGGATGGGGTTTTTAAGTTATCCTTTTAAGGGCCTCAACTGACAACAGGAATGGACGGCCATGCACAGGACTTCACGCCACGGACATATGCGGGGCAGAGGTGGGAGGTTGGCGGGGTCCCCGACTACACCCTCCTGCCCAATTAAATGCCCCCCGCCATCAAACTTACCATGGCGGAGGGGCCATTAAAGTCTGCCCACAGAAACTACTTCCTCTATTAGGTGAATCAACAATGAGGGGGGCATAAGCTTAACATTAGACCTTTCAGGTGTGATGTCAGGGTGCACTTCTTTATACGAAAAGGAAAGTGGAAATCCTGGCTGGAATTCTCTCTGCCAAAACTCTATGGATCCTGGGACAGTTGGAGTTTCCAAAACTGAGGCTGGAAGATTTTTTATCAGGCAAGGGCATCAAGGGTTATGGAACCAAGGCGGAGAGGCGATGTTAAGATATAGATCAGATATAGGCAGAACAAGGTCAGAGGGCTGAATGCGCTACTCCTGTTGCTCTGTTCCAGTGCAAACGTGATTAGGATTATTTTGTTGCAACGATGCCCAAATACCCTCACAGACTGGTTGGGCTGAATGGCCTGCTTCATCTTATAACTTTGGCACATTTCCCACACACGCTTGGTTTTGATCAGATCACCCTCCCAGGCTGTGGTTCCTCTTCACATCTTTGCTGAACATTCCCATTATCATTTATTTCGCTGGCGGCTCTCAGCTTAGATCAGATCCATTACAGAATAAGGGATGGCTATGGCTAACCATTGAGCCAGGGGAACTGTGTAGTAATTTGCCAGCAGCTGTCAGTTAATACGGTTTAACAGAACATAAGTATAGAACAGCAGTGCGGGAATTTTAATTTGCCTGTCCTTGGGTCTGTAATACAGAAAAACTGAGCATTCTATCTGCCAAATCTCCTCTCACGCCTCTTTGTTCAATCTACCGAGATTATTAGCTCAAACATCACACTGCTAAACAATTGATGCCTGACATTCACAAGCAGAGCTATGACAGGAATCCAATTGTTCCAATGTGTGATTCTTGAGGTAAATACCGCCATGTGTAATTCAGAAAACAAATGTTCTATGGAGGTAAGCTGACTGTCAACTCCTGCGCCATTGTTTCCTGAGCACGCAGACTGATGTCCCTGCTCCTGATCAGGATATATTGCTCTAATGAAACTATATGCAACCTTCGGCTTGTCAAAGGAGATGTAGCAACTGTTGTTCGACAGATTGATTCATCTTGCTCTTGCCTTGCACAGGAAAAGGAATTTCATTTTCTAACTAACCAGTGGGATGAAAGAGGGAATCAGAAGGAGGAAGGCTAGACTACCTGAGTTATCTCCCAGGAACCTTTGAGCACTTGCAAGTCTGTCAGCCATGGTCCAGTAGGTAACACTCTTGCCTCTGAGTCAGAAAGTCATGGGTTCAAGTTTAGAGACTTGACCACATAATCTAGGCTAACACGAAGGGCAGGGTCTTTGGGTCATCGGGCAGGCCCGGGAGTGGCAAGGAAACGGTCCCCCCCACCCGCGATTGCACGGCCAATCAATGGCCAGCCAGTTTGAAAGGTGCGCTGAAAAGGGGTGGGGGGGCAGGAGGAGAGTGAGTGCAAAATCCTGCGCAGGCGCGGGGGGAGAGTGCACTGAAACCTCCCTGAAGTCAGGGAGCTGCCTCAGGGAGCTGAAGAATTTTAAAATCAAAAACGAAGATTTTGAAGATCAGAAAACAAGGTCCCCACGTGGGACTCACGTGAACAGAAACGTAAAAATTATGTCAAAACATTTTTATTTTTTTAAATGAACGTTGGAAACCTCATCCCGCCCGTGGATGAAGTTTCCTAGAAAATGCAAAGGTCGACTGGCCAACTCACCCTCCCACCAACCGTAAGGTTGGACAAGCGGCGAAAAATAGCAGGTTAATTAATGCTTTAATGGCCTTAATAAGCCTGTTATTTGTCGGGGGGAGCATTGCCAACTCTCACACGCGCCCGCCGACCAAAATATCGCCCAAGTGCGTGATAACCTCGGGACGCTCGCCCAACGTCAGCGTGTGCTATTTTACGCTCGATCGGTTCAGATGCAGCCCCGCCCGCAGCATGTAAAATTCTGCCCCCTGAGTTTATTACCGTGTTACTGAGGGATCGATGCATCGCCGGAGGCTCTGTCTTTCAGGTGAGACATTAAACCAAGACCCATCTGCCCTCTTAGGTGGAAATAAGATGGCGCTATTTTGAAGAAGAGCAAGGCAGTGATCCATTGTATCTTGGCCAATACTTATCCCTCAACGGACATCACTAAAACAGATTGGCGAGGATTTTCTCCTCGCTGGCTGGGCCCCGACCACGATTTCATGCTGACTGGCCAATTAACGGCTAGCAGCGTGAATCGCACGCTGAAACGCTCAGCGCTGCCTGGGTGGAGCGGGAGGAGGGCGAGCGTGGAAGTCAGTGCATGTGTGAGGGCGCGCTCAGTGAAAGCTCCCTGAAGGCACAGGGCTGCCTTAGGGAGCTGAAGATTTCTAACATCGAAAGCGAAGATTTTAAAATTAAGGTCAACATATCGCCTCATGTGACTCTGTCCCCTGAGCAGGGACGTGTTCAAAATGACATTTAAAAGTTTTTATTTTATTTTTAATTAACATCGGAAACCTCATTCCGCCCATGGATGAGGTTTCCTCAAAAATCCAAAGGCCGCTTGGCCTATTCATTCGCCCACCGACCGTAAGGTCGGACGGGCAGGGAAAAATTCACTTTAATTCATTTATTCCTGGGCTTAACAACCCTCTTAACTGTCGGCGGGCGCGTTGCCAACTCCTGTGCTCACCCGCCAAGCGAAATATCACGTGAGTGTGCGATGACGCGTCAGGATGCTCGCCCAACGTCATCAGGCGCTATTTCATGCTCATGCACCCACACGCTGAGCTGAAAACCCAGCGCACTATCTGGTCATTATTTGATTGTGAAATATTACTCTGTGCAATTTGGTCATGGCATTTTCCTGGAGTACAACAGTAGCGATACCTCATTGGCTGCACAGTGCTTTGAAACATAGAATGGTTACAGCACAGATGGTTACAACCATTCAGCCTGGATTTTCACCGAAATGGGCTGACTTGGGAACCCTTTAAACATGGCAGCCGGGACCCGATTCCTGGATTCCCGACCCTTTTCCCGGGGTTTGTGATTTTCAGGAGTGCCTTTTAAGGGTGTGGGCTGGTTTGGGTCAAACGCTCGCAACCTGCATTCCTGACCTGGCCAGTTATATTGCAGGGATAAGCATGCCCTAGTCCCCCTCCTCAATTTTCATGGAGTCAGGAGAGGTTTTCAATGACCCATGGTTGAAAGCCTTTCAGAGGGGTCGTGAGCCATAGTCTGCATGAGGGGACCTTTTAAAAGGTAAGTTCAAAAGCTCCTCCTCATGCCCCCTTGCCAAAGTATGCCCCTCACCCATCCCTATGGCTCCTCATGCCCCCCCATCCCCTGTTGGCTAATGGATTTCTGGGCTCCCAGCCAAGCCTCATTATGTATTCTTTGCTGGCAGCCCAGACATTCATTAGAGTACTAAAACACCTGAGCCCCAGGAGAAACAGAAAACATTGCTTGATTGACAGCTCTAGCTCTCTCTGATCTCTTCTTTCAATTGCAGTGTTTACAAAAGATAAAAAGCTTTCAATTGCTTGCAGTTTCAGCTACTGGTACTTTAAAGGATCTGGATGGTTGACACCGTTATTGGCCTGTAGTTGAAAATGAGTTTTTATTTAAGGAAATGGAAAATTATCAATGACTGATTGTTTCTAAAGCTTTTGTTTACACATCCTACTGTCACGATAAGGTTCATTGGTTCTACACACTGTGTAGTGGGTGAATGGAAGAGCCATAGATTAGCATGGGGAGCATGAATGGGGTCATATGGGTTGTTTGGCAGGGCATACCTTGGCATTGGGGGCATGAGATGACAGAGGTGTTGGCTGGGGGAATAATTTGGCATGGAGGACATAAGGAGCCATAGGGGTGGGTGGGGGGACCTACCTTCACATGGGGGCATGAGGGACCAAAGGGGATGGGTGGGGGTCAGGACGTGGCATTGATGGGGCATGAGGAGTATGTGGGGTTTGGAGGGCCTTTCTGCTTTTATTGTAAATGGGACAAAGCCCCACAGCACCAAGATGAGCCTTTTAAACAGCCCGCCTCCACACCGGGCAGCAACAGTGGCTTCCTCCAAAATTTTTCCCAGGGTTGTCTGGCCCAACTACCGCACCCCCACCCCGGCAATGAAAATACCACCCTTGCAGGCACATTCTTCCGAGGCTGCCGGGCCTCACCAGGAATTTTCCCGACTCCCCCTACCCCCACCCCCAGGTCATAGCATCTGTCCCAGATCTCTGTCAGAGCAAGTTACCTAGCTCCATTCCACTGCATTTCCCTGCAGTCCTGAAAATTGTTTCTCTTCAGATAATTGTCCAATTTCCTTTTGAAAGCCATGATTGAATCAATCCCCACCTAAGCTTCAGGCTGTGCATTCCAGATCATAACTACTCGCTGCATAATAAAGTTTTCCCTTATGTTGCCATAGCTTCTTTTGCTTTTCGCCTAAAATTAGTGTCCTCTGATTATAGACCCTTCCGCCAATGGGAACAGCTTCTCTATTTCTACTCTGCCTGGATTCATTGGCCATGATCTTTAGGATGGTGGGGTTTCCCTTCCTACCATCCAAGAAGTCGGTAGCGATGCAATTGCGCCAACGAGCATTAATTGACTGGAGGTGGGACTTCAGCCCCTCAGTTGGGAGGAAGTCCTGCCTCCGAGGGCTGCTCCCTTGTTCCAGCAGTGCTGGGAGCTGCAGTGGGCTGGGCTGGACTGGACTGGGATGGCAAGCAGGCCCAGAGCCTATGCCCAGGGAGTTCAGGACCTGGTTAAGCGTGAGGATCTCATGACGGGGAGGGGAGGTGAGGCCAGAGGGGTTGGGTGGGGTGGGGGGGTGGAGAGGTGTTGGTGGAAAGGACATGGGGGAGGGAGCACCCTCAGGAGACAGGCCTTTTAGCGGGGAGGGCTGAGGGGAAGGTAGTCGGAGGGGTGCCTAAGGTTGAAAGAAGGCTGTTGATGGTGGTGCCCACCCACCTCCCACACGAGACCTGAGCAGGGTCACTTTTCAGGCTAACCTCCCCCCCCCCACTGCCCTTGAACTCCTGCTGCCAGCCCGAGAATGGAGTGAAATGACTTGACTTAGTGGACAAGTTTCAACAAGAAGCAGATAAACTTTATTACAGAGTGTTTATCAGATGCTACATGCTCGATCAGAACTCTTATCAGGAAGCCCCACCCCCTAGATTATCCACACTTGGGGCTCATTGGTCGGAGCCTCCAAGAACATCACGTGACCCCTGATAGACAGGAGGAGAGGCTATACCTTCAGTTACTACATTTCCTCCCCCTTTAGGGTTATACAGTTTTTATTTACAGAGAACATTTGAATATCCAACAACATATACATATATACAGCTTCGGGTGATTAAAGATTAAGTCTCTGAGGTGGTTTCTGTATTTGGTTAGAGTGGCGTAGCTCTACCACTTGAAGTTCCCCCACAGCATCAACATGATCAGGAACTGCGGCACAAGACACATCATTAGAAAATGGCAGTTCAGGGTTAGGCGACTCTACAGAGACATCGGGCATGTCTATCCTAGGTCGATCTGTCACCTGTCACTTTCAGCTTCACTGCACCAGTGGGAGTGGCCTGGTTGACCCTGGGTTAGACTACATGTTGATCATCTAGGACCATGCTTAGGTATCATATTTTTGTCGATCGTAGATGCACATTTTAAATCCCCATCAGGGATTGATGGTTCAATTTTAATCACAGGAGGAATAGCTGGTTGTTGGAATGTCTCTCTATCACGAATATGGCCCACACATTTTTAAACGATTCTGTCTTCCACTTCCACTTGGAAAGATAAGGGGCCAGTCTCTACGACAATGGTTCCAGGAACCCAAAAAGGTCCACTTCTGAAATTCCGCAAGAATTGTGTGTCTCCTACACTGAATGTGCGAGTTTTGCTGTGAATATCGTGATTCAATTTTTGATTACCCTGATTCCTCTCCACGTTCCCCACTAAGTTTGGAAACACCAAACTTAACCTTGTGCATAGGCGGCATTTCGTCAATAGCGCAGATGGTTTTGAACCCATAGCCGAATGTGGCGTTGTATGATAAGGGAGAAGAAAGCGGGAAAGCCAAGTTTCTAGAGTACCTTCTGATAACCTCTTCATTCCAGATTTGAAAGTTTGTAACAGCTCTCTCAGCTAACCCTTTTATCGAGGGATGGTATGGGGCTGTTTTAATATGTCTGATTCCATTTAAATTCATGAATCTCAAACTATGTACTGGTAAAGACCATACCATTATCAGAAACGATAATTTCCGGTCGGCGATATATGCTAAAACAGTGATGCAGCTTCTCGATAGGTGTGCTCAGTGTTGGTGATCTGACTTGGTATACATCCGTCCATTGTGTGCATTTACGATCAACAAAAATATGATCCCTATGAATGGTCCTAGATAATCGATATGTAGTCTAACCCAGGCCGACCAGGCCACTCCCTTGGATGTTGTAGAGCTGAAACAGGCAATTTTTGTTGTTGCTGACAATAGAGACAGCGCTTGACCATACTTTCAATATCACTGTCAATGCCTGGCCACCAGACATAGAGTTGCACACGCATTTTCATCTTCAATATGCCTGGATGCGCACTGTGAAGCTCTGTCAAGAGTGGTTCCTTTCCTTGCGAAGGGACGACTCTTGATCCCCACAACAAGATTCTGTCTTGACAACTTAACTCTTGTTTTTCAGGCATGGAATGGTCTCATCTCTTCAGATACAGGTGAATTTGACCACCCTTGCAATACAAGGCCTCTGACTTTTGACAACATTGGATCTCTGTTCATCCAATTTCTAATTTGCTTCACACACACAGGCAAATAATCCAAGAAATTCAGCACAAGCACAACTTCTTTTGGCACTGGGGCATGTGCAATGCTATCTGGTAACGGGAGATGCCTGTGGATGAGATTGCATCCACATTTGCAATACGTAAGCCAGGACAGTACATAAAGGTATACTCATACGCAGATAATATCAGAGCCCAGCATTGTATTCTTGCCGATGCTATTGTCAGACTGGCCTTATCCTCACTGAATAAACCCATTAATGGTTTATGGTCTGACACAATGGTAAAATGTCATCCTTGTAGGTGCTGGTAGGATTTCTTCATTCCTAATACCACCTATAAACCTTCCTTTTCTAGCTGGGAATAACCCTCCTCGGCTGTGGAGAGGGTTCTTGAGGCATGGCCAATGGGCCTTTCTGATTCATTTTACTTGGCCTTTTCATGTTTCTAACAATGAACATTGCCACTCGCTTCGATGCTGTGGGTCTGGTTTTTGCGCCACGCCTGGCGGTCGGTACCCGCCCCACATGAAAAACAGCACCATGTTGTATGTGTTGTAAAGCCTGCGAGTCTCTCGCAGCACTTTCCATGGCGAGTGACATTTCCAGGGTGTGCTTCAGGTCGATCTCGATCTCTGTGAGTAAATGGCGCTGGGTGGCGTCATCCTGAACTCCACAAACTAATCGGTCCCGCAGCATATCATTGAGTGTGTCTCCAAAGTTGCAGTGCTCTGTCAACTGCTTTAGCTTCACTACATAGGTTGTGATGGACTCTCCCGGGACCCTAACTCTGGAATTAAACTTAAACCGCTGCATTATTACGGTTGGCTTCGGCTGAAAATGTGTTTTCATGAGGTCCACCAATTCATTAAAGTTTGGGGCCATCAGGCTGCGAATGAGATTGTGTGCCTTGCTACCACATACACTCAAAAGGATTTCTTTCTGCTTCTCCTCATTCACTATGAAATAAAAACCAAGGTGCTCTACACATTGGCTCCAGTCTTTCATAGTCGCATTGTAAGTATCGATTCTGCTCAAGAGTGACTGGCATGACTGGTGAGTAGTCTTTTCTTTTTTCTCAAGATTCAATGTACTCACGTTACAAAGTCCAACATTGGAGCTATTTTACCCCTGTCGCCAAAGGTAATGACTAGGCGGACCGGACAGGTTTCAACAAGAAACAGAAAAACTTTATCAGGTGCTACATTCTCAATCAGGGCTTCTCATCAGGATTCCCCGTGTCCCCCTGGATTTCCCACGTTTAGGCCTCATCAATTGGAGCCTCCAAGAACATCACATGACCCCATATAGGCAGGAGGAGAGGCTATACCTTCAGTTACTACATTGAGGCTGGGCAGAAAATGGCCCTTAAGTGGTGATTAATTGGGCAAGTGCAGGTGGGTCAGCCTCACTTCACCCACCCCACCGTAAAATTGCAGAGGTCGGAGCTGGCGGGAGCCTAGTGGGAAGACCATCCGAGGAATTTTACTGCTAACCCCACCCACACCCCGCCCGCTGCCCACCACCATTGCCCCCCCTCCTGCAAACCCAATGGTGGGGGGGGGATGTAAAATTCTGCCCCTTAGGATTTTCAACACCCCTGTCAAAACTCCTCTCAACCTTTTCTTTTCTAGGGAGAACAGCCTCAGCTTCTCCAAGTAACTAAAGTCTTACATCCCTGGAACCATTCTCTTAAATCTTTTCTGCTCCTTCTCGAATGACTTCACAGCCTTTCTAAAGTGTGGAGCCAAGCCAACGTTTTATAAAGGCTTACCATAACTTTCTTGCTTAATGCTTTTCATGGAGTGCCTTGACACTTTCAATCATTTGCACATACACCCCTGTGGAATTGTATGCTTTATTTTATATTACCACCACCCCCTGCATTCCTCCTCCCAAAGTTTATCACTTCACACTTCTCTGCATTAAATTTCTTCTGCCACATCTCCCCAGCCTGCCTATGTTCTTTTGAAGTCGATTACTATCCTGCTCTCAGTTCAGAATACTTCCAAATTTTGTGTTTTCCCTAAATTTGAAATTATGCCCTGCACACCCAAGTCCAGGTCATTAACATAGATCAAGAAATGCAGGGGTCCTAGTACTGATCCCTGAGAACCCCGCTACATACCTTCCTCCAGTCTAAAAAACAACTGTTCACTACTACTCTGTCTCCTGTCACTCGGACAACTTCCTATCCATGGTGCCCAATTCCTTTTATTCCACGGGCTTTAACTTTGCTGAAAAGCCTGTTGTGTGGCACTTTATCAAATGTCTTTTGGAGGTCCATGTATACCACATCAACTGCATTGCCCTCTCTGTTTTTTTTTTTTTGTAAAAATATACTTTATTCATAAAAATCTTCAATCACATTCAAAACCATTTCAAAAACAACATTACAAGGGTACAATCCAGGTTAAACTTTTACAAAATGTATCACCAGGTGCATCAGTACAAACAATATTACAGTCATTTACAGCCTTTCATTTTGATCTGTACAGCCCGAGGGGCTCTAAACAGTTCCCAGTCTCTCGGTGCGCTGTGGTAGAAAGGTCTTAGACAGCGACCCTTCCCCATTGCGCCTTTGCGGCAGCTGCCCCAAGCTTTAGTGCGTCCCTCAGCACGTAGTCCTGGACTTTGGATTGTGCCATTGCCCTCTCTGTTTTTTTTTTTTTGTAAAAATATACTTTATTCATAAAAATCTTCAATCACATTCAAAACCATTTCAAAAACAACATTACAAGGGTACAATCCAGGTTAAACTTTTACAAAATGTATCACCAGGTGCATCAGTACAAACAATATTACAGTCATTTACAGCCTTTCATTTTGATCTGTACAGCCCGAGGGGCTCTAAACAGTTCCCAGTCTCTCGGTGCGCTGTGGTAGAAAGGTCTTAGACAGCGACCCTTCCCCATTGCGCCTTTGCGGCAGCTGCCCCAAGCTTTAGTGCGTCCCTCAGCACGTAGTCCTGGACTTTGGATTGTGCCAGTCCGCAACAATCGGTCGGGGACAACTCTTTGTGCTGGAAGACCAACAAGTTTCGGGCAGACCAAAGCGCGTCTTTCACCGAGTTGATGATCCTCCAGCTGCAGTTGATGTTTGTCTCGGTGTGTGTCCCTGGGAACAGCCCGTAGAGCACAGAGTCCTGTGTCACAGAACTGCTCGGGATGAACCTCGACAGCAACCACTGCATCTCTCTCCAGACTTTCTTTGCAAAGGCACAATCCACAAGGAGGTGAACAACGGTCTCTTCCCCACCACAGCCACCTCGGGGGCATCGTGCAGAGGGGGTGAGACTCCTGGCGTGTAGGAAGGATCTGACGGGGAGGGCCTTTCTCACCACCAGCCAAGCTACGTCTTGGTGCTTGTTGGAAAGTTCTGGCGATGAGGCATTCTGCCAAATGACTTTGACAGTCTGCTCGGGGAACCATCCCACAGGGTCCACCCTCTCCTTATCCCTCAGGGCCTCTAGGACGTTACGTGCTGACCACTGCCTGATGGACTTGTGGTCAAAGGTGTTTTTCTGCATAAATTTTTCCACCAGGGACAGGTGGTACGGCACGGTGCAACTACTTGGAGCGTTCCGCGGCAGCGTGGCCAGACCCATCCTTCGCAACACCGGGGACAGGTAGAACCTCAGCACGTAGTGACACTTGGTGTTTGCGTACTGAGGGTCTACGCACCGCTTGATGCAGCCGCACACAAAGGTGGCCATCAGTATGAGGGCGATGTTGGGCACGTTTTTTCCCCCTTTATCTAGAGGCTTGTACATCGCGTCCCTGCAGACACGATCCATTTTCGACCTCCAGATAAAGCGGAAGATGGCTCGAGTGATCGCCATCGCGCAGGAGTGTGGAATGGGCCAGACCTGCGCCACGTACAGCAACAGCGAGAGTACCTCACACCTGATGACCAGGTTCTTACCCGCAATGGAGAGGGAGCGTCGCTCCCACATGCCCAGTTTCCTTTTCACCATAGCCACTCGCTCCTTCCAGTTTCTAACGCATGCCCCGGTCCCTCCGAACCATATCCCCAGCACCTTCAGGCCGTCAGCCCTGACAGTGAAGGGGACAAAGGATCGGTCAGCCCAGTTCCCAAAGAACGTGGCCTCGCTCTTCCCACGATTTACCTTGGCTCCCGAGGCCAGTTCGAACTGGTCGCAGACGTGCATCAGTCTGCGCACCGACAGCGGATCCGAGCAGAAGACGGCGACGTCGTCCATGTACAGGGAGGCTTTTACCTGAGTGCCTCCACTGCCTGGGATCGTCACTCCTCTTATGCCCGGATCCTTCCTGATGGACTCGGCAAAGGGTTCTATGCAGCACACGAAAAGGACAGGCGAGAGAGGGCAGCCCTGCCTGACTCCAGATTTAATCGGAAAGCTATCTGTTTCCCACCCATTGATTGAGACTGCACTACTGATGTTAGTGTAGAGCAGTTGGATCCAATTTCGAATTCCCTCCCCAAAGCCCATTTTGGAGAGCACATCCCCCATGTAGGTGTGCGATATTCTGTCAAAGGCCTTCTCCTGATCCAAGCTGATGAGGCAGGTATCCACACCCCTGTCCTGTACATAGGCAATCGTATCCCTGAGCAGCGCCAGGCTGTCAGAGATCTTCCTGCCTGGCACAGAGCAGGTCTGGTCAGGGTGAATCACCAATTCCAGAGCGGATTTGACCCGGTTGGCGATGACCTTGGACAGAATCTTATAGTCCATATTCAACAGTGAAATGGGTCGCCAATTTCTAATTTCCTCCCTTTCCCCCTTGTGCTTGTAGATGAGGGTGATGATGCCTTTCCTCATGGATTCTGACATGCTGCCGGCCAGGAGCATACTCTCGTACACTTCTAGCAGGTCTGGGCCGATCAAGTCCCACAGAGCCGAATACAACTCCGCCGGCAGGCCGTCGCTTCCGGGGGTTTTACTCTTCTCGAAGGACTCAAGGGCCTTAGTCAGTTCGTCAGGAGTTAGCGGTTTGTCTAGGCTCTCCCGCGTACTGTGGTCTAGGACCTCCGTGATAGAGGACAGGAAGGACTGGGAGGCCGTGCTGTCCGTGGGCTTCACGTCATACAGTCCGGCATAAAAGGATTTGCTGATCCTCAGAATGTCGGACCGTGATGACTTTACTGAGCCGTCTTCTTCCTTCAGGCTGCTGATCACAGAGCGCTCTCTGTGTACCTTTTGGAAGAAGAAACGTGAGCACGTCTCATCCTGCTCCACGGAGCGGACTCTGGAACGGAAGATGATCTTGGAGGCCTCCGAGGCAAAGTGCGAGGCTTGCTGGCCCTTCACCTCTTGGAGCTCCTCCTTGACATCGACCCCCATCGACTGCAGCCGGAGCAGATTCTGCATCTTTTCCTGGAGTCGGGACATTTCCCTCTGTTCCTTTCTAGCTTTCTGGGTGCCTTTGAGGATGAAAAACCTCTTGATGCTTCCCTTGATCACTTCCCACCAGTGTGTCAGGGACTCAAAGAGGGGTTTCACGGTTCTCCAACCTTTGTAATCCCTCTTGAGCTCCTCAATGTTCTCTGGGGTCAGCAGTTGCACATTTAGCTTCCATGCCCCCCTGCCCACCCTCAGGTCTTCCTCCAAGTGGCAGTCCGCCAGTAGGAGGCAGTGGTCAGAGAAGAACACCGGCTTGACGTCGGTGGATCTGACTGTGAATGCACGGGACACAAACAGGAAGTCTATCCTGGAACGAATGGACCCGTCTGGCCGCGACCAGGTGTATCTACGCTGCGCTCCGTCTGCAGGGTTGCTGAAGACGTCGTGCAGCTTGGCATCCTTAACTGTTTCCATCAGGGATCTGGACGTAGCGTCCAATCTGCTTCCGGCCCTGCCGGATCGTCCAGCCGCATCGATGATGCAGTTGAAGTCCCCGCCCAGAATGACCGGCCTGGAGGTCGCCAGCAGCAGTGGGAGCTGCTGAAAAACCTCCAGCCGCTCAGCCCCTTGTGCCGGGCCGTACACGTTAATTAACCGGAGTGGAGCGTTCTTGTACATTACGTCTGCTACCAGGAGTCGCCCGCCCACCACCTCCTTGACCTCGGAGACGGTGAAGTTGCCTCCCCGCAGCAGAATACCCAGGCCGGAGGAACGAGAGTCGTTTCCGCCCGACCAGATCGATGGCCCGTGGGACCACCATCGTGACCATTGCCTGTAGGAGCTGAGGTGCGGTATCGCACACTCCTGCAGAAACAACAGGTCAGCTTTGACCTTGGCTAGGTAGTCCAAGGTCGCAACACATCGCGTAGTAGATTTAATGCTACGCACATTTATGGATACAATCTTTAAACCCATTTTAAAGCATTTATTCTCCTACCAAACCCACTGTCTCTGAGAGTCCCAGACCTTTAGTCTGCTCCTTCATACCCGTAGTGAGCTCAAATTCCTTCACTTTGGATGGGCTGAGGTAGATCTCCTTGGCCGTGTTCTGCTCCGGTGGCTTCTGGAGGTTCACGTAGTGAGCGGATTTTGAGATGACCTTTGCTGGAGAAGCTTCTCCAAAACTCACCCCCTCTGGGGGGTTGCTGTTCCCGGCTTCCTGGAGCTGGGGTGCGATGATTGCCTCACTGCTCCCAGATTCCAGGGGCTGTGGTGCACTGGCCTCCTCAGGTTGCAGGCCAAGTTGGGGTGCGCTGGTCTCCTTGTTGTCTCCAATTTTCTGGAGCTCGGGTGTATCGTCCTCCAACGCCCTGGAGCTTTGCCGCCTCTTCTGTCGGTGCCGCTCTGGCACTTCCTCATCCGAAGAGCTGCTGCCCTTGTCATCCGTGTCGGATGGGAGACGCCTCTTGCCGCTTCTCTGGGAAACGCCTTTGCTTCTTCTTCGCTCCCTCTTACTTTTCTTGTTCTTCACCGTCCGCCACTCCCCCTGCTGCTTTTCCACTGCTGCCTCCTCCTCCATTGATTCGCTGTCCTGAGGACTGGAAGGTTCAGGGGGTAGTGCTGTTGATTGGCTCTCTGTTGCCTCAATCTCTTTCTCCACCTTGTCTCTCTCTGTGTCCTCCTTTGTCCCGTTGAGCTCCCTGGGGGCCTTGGTGGTTGGAGTGACACGGAACATTTCTTCTGCTTCCCCGTGGTCGGCTTTGGCTGCCTGTGCGTAAGTACGGCAGCGTTTGGGGCAGGTCCTGTAGAGGTGACCTGCCTCGCCACACAGGTTGCAGCACTTGGCCTGTTTGCAGTCATTTGTCTGGTGCCCTTCCTGTTTGCAGATCTTGCAGAGGGAGGCGCTGCAGTTGGCCGCCACATGACCAGCCTTGCCGCATGAGCGACAATGCTTGGGTTGCCCAGCGTAGACCAGGTAGCCACGGTTTCCCCCGATAGCGAAACTGGAAGGAGGGTGGAAAATGGCTCCCTTACCATCGGTCTTTAGCGTGACCTTAAACAGGCGTTTGCCTGTCCAGATCCCCAAGTCGTCTCGAATCTCAGTGCCGCTCCCCACCTTATCGAAGTACCTGGTGAGGAAGGTGACCACGTCGGCGACAGGGACGAAGGGGTTGTACACATGCACCATCACCTCACGTTCCCGTTGCAACGGCAGAGAAAAGTGCGGCTCCGCCGTCAGGATCTTCATCTCCGGCAGGTCTCTCTTCTCCTCGAACACCCTCAGGAGCCAGACGCAGTCTGCCACTTGCTTGAACGTCACGTCGAAATAACCACCTTTGCGGGAGTCGTGCAGGGTGAAGATCTCCGTAGCTTGGAAGCCGCACGCCTTCAACAGGATCCTCCTGGTGAAGAAGCCCCGATCCGTAGGTGATCCTCCTTCGTCGCTGTGGTTCACCGTGACTCGGACTTACCTCATCAAACAGCTCCATCAAGCTGGCTACACACAATTTTCCCTTAGCAAATCCATGCTGGGTTTCCTTAAATAACCCATATTTGTCCAAGTGACTGTTAATTTCATCCTGATTTATTGTTTCCAAAAGGTTTCCCACTGCTGATGTTAAACTGACTCTCCTGTTGCTGCTGGGCTTATCCTTGGATCCTTTTGTAAAAAAAGGGGGGCCGGTAGCATATGCAAATTTCCTCTGGCACCATGCCTGTATCCAAAGAGGACTGCAAATTTATGGCCAGTGTCTCCAAAATTTCCAGCCTTGCTTACCTCAGTATCCTCAAATGCATCTCATCTGGTTCTGGTGACTTATCAATTTTAAGCACAGCCAACCTATATAAAGCATTCTCTTTAAAAAATTTTACCCATCCATTCTCCACTAAGTCCTCTTTCACTATGACTTGGACAGAATCTAATTCCTTGGTAAAGACAGATGCAAAGTACTCATTTAGTACCTCAACCATGCCCTCTGCCTCCTTGCATCCCTTTTTGGTCCCTAATCAGCCCCGTTTCTCTTTTTGCCACCCTTTTACTATTTACAGTTTTTTGGGCCATCCTGAGGTCATGAATGATGCTATATACATGCAAGTTCTTTCTTTCATTTCAAGGGCAGGATGTTCCCCCCCATCGGGAGTGAAGTTGAAGTGAGGGTGCGCACAGGCGGGCCTACGATCGGCACCCCCGATGGGGTGGGGGGGTGCGGCGCTATTTTACATGGGCGGGCCAATTGCACTATGGACTCCCTGTGCGAGCGAGGGGGGGAACGCATGCGCACGAAAGAGCCCACTCATCTCCCTGAGGCAAAGCGCTGCCTCAGGGAGATCGCCTCTACTGTCAGAAATATTAAAAATAGAAAAAAAAAATTCCCTGACCTGTCCCTTCATGTGACACTGTCACATGAGTTGGGACATGTCCATCAATTTTTAAAAAAAAATTAATAAAATTTTTTAAAAACCTACATGAAACCTCATCCCGCCCGTGGACGAGGTTTCATGCTTTTCCCAATGCCCGCTAGGGCTCCCGGCCTGCCCGCCAACCTTAATTAATGGACGGGCAGGTCCACTAATTAGCTAAATGACTCTGTCAATGGCCTCAATTGGCCATTGACAGGTCGGCGGGCGCACAGCTGATTTTGCTGCGCCCCCGCCTACCGGAAAATTTAAATGGGGCGCGGTGACATCGGGAGTTCCGCCCGACGTCAGCGCCCGCCAATTTTACGCGTCGGCGTGCGGGCCCCGTCCCCTCCGCTCGCCGACGGGAACATCCTGCCCCGAGATTTGAACAGGGTGACTGACGGTTAAACTCATTAAATTCGCCTGCTGAACAGCTCGCTCTCAGGAATAAATTAGAGGAGCTCTCAAAGTTACCTTCCTCATCCTCTTTATGCTGCTGTCTCTTTCTCCATCGTCAACATTCCTCTTTTGAGATTGCCTTCAATTTGCACAGCAACGTGGGTGGAAGGAGGTATCAAGGGTACTGACTCTTCCAATTTGTTTTTCTGAAAGCTACCATCGCCTTGTACTCCATCCAGTTCCCTTCACCTCTGGAACCTCTCTTTCGTAGTCTCCTCCAATCACTTGTCCATTCTGCCTCCACATTGTCCACCATTCTGCCTTGTAAGGATTCTCAGACAATTTTGTTATGTGAGGTGTGCTTTATAAATGTAAGGAACTGTTGTGGTTGAACGGAGGAAGGTTGACCTGATTGCTTTTCCATTGACAGCCCATCCATTAAATGCATCGCACAGCATCAGATCAGCAAATTGGAGTAGCTTTTCCCCGCACAGAGTAATATAATGACCTTGCATTTTATCAAAAGAACTTCTTCGTCCTTTACAAAGCCCTTTAAAATGTTTTAAGCGAAATTGCATGTTTAGCTTCATTGATGGGGGTCAAAGGGAAACAGGAGGAAGAGTTTAGCAATATAGGAAGTTTTGCTGCATGAAGGAGAAACAATGAGCTTTATAGAAATATGAGGCCGGTTTACTATTCCCAAAATGGGCCCCACCCATCAGTTGGAGGACCAATGGGGAACCATCGTTGCTTCTTGCGAGGAGGCCCAACCAAATTAATTGGCCAGCTTCGGGCCTCCCCAGGATTGGGCAGAAGTAACACAGCGACGTTCTTATGAGCACAAGATACCACGTTCTATGAATTATTAGTTAAAGCCTTTAGACTGTTTACTAATAAAAATGGAAAATGCTGGAAACACCTATCAGATCGGGCAACATCCATGGGAAAGGGAACAGTTAACAGTTCAAATCAATGGATTTCTAGCCCAGTAACAGAACCGGAGGACAGCTGTACCCTTATGCACCACAGACCGGCAGCAGAAATCCCACCTGCAAAGAGCTGCCGGCCAATCAGAGGCCAGTAGCTCTCCATTGCCGACAGCGCCCCTGGGGAGCGGTGTCCGCTGCCGGTAGTGCTCCAGGTGACATCCCCAGGGGATCATTGCTGGATCCCTGAACACTCAGACAAGTGAGGACAGGATGGGAGTCACGGGGAGAGGGTTGCAGGAAAGGGGAGGAATGAGGGACTGGGGCGAGGGAAAGGGGGTGACTTTCAGTGCCCTTTCTTCTGCACCCCCCCGCCCCCCCCACTTCTGATGCTGGGTCCTTCGATCGGGCACTGAACGCCTGGCAATGCAGGACCTCCACGGCTCGGCTGCTGGCAAACCCGACAGGGTGAGCCACCACTAAATTCCGACGGGCCCAGGAATAACTGGTGTCGATTGCCTCATTTATGAGCCTAACTGACACCCCAGCACGAGCGAGTGAGATTCCCCTCGGACCCATTCCCGCCCCTGACTCAATTGCGAGAGGTACCCACCTCCGGGAGACTGACGTGTGGCCTCTCCCACGATTAAGTGGGCCCGGCAGCCATGTTTCCCGCCACAATGGGCTTCCATCGAAAGCACACGCTCTTTGGGAGCAACTGCATAAGGGTACAGCTGTCCTCCGGTTCTGTTACTGGGCTAGAAATCCATTGATTTGAACTGTTAACTGTTCCCTTTCCCATGGATGTTGCCCGACCTGATCAGTGTTTCCAGCATTTTCCATTTTTATTAGTAAATAGTCTAAAGGCTTTAACTAATAATTCATAGCATGTGGTGTCGTGTGCTCATAAGAACGTCGCTGTGTTACTTACTTCTGCCCAATCCTGGCACATCTCATGAGACAATGCTACCACACCATAGTTCAGCATTTTGTATTTATTCCATAGAATCCCATCACCATGACAGCACCCTCATCATGTGGCCTGATGTAGTTCAAGAGGAAAGGCCACCACAGCTCCCCCCGTGAAACGAGAGAGGTGCAATAAATGTGGCCTTCAAGAGCACAGCCTGGAAGGAGGCCATTCAGCCCATTGTACCTGTGGTGGCTTTTTGATGGCTCATTCTTTGCCACGCTCTCCTGCTTTTTGTTCATAACCGCACCTGGAAGATTGTGTACAGTTTTGGTCTCCTTACCTAAGGAAATATGTA
Organism: Cetorhinus maximus; assembly: GCF_964194155.1. NCBI lineage: Eukaryota > Metazoa > Chordata > Chondrichthyes > Lamniformes > Cetorhinidae > Cetorhinus > Cetorhinus maximus. The sequence goes on from NC_135895.1 coordinate 10,096,148, forward strand.
CTTGCCATAGAGGGAGTGCAATGGAGGTTCATCAGGCTAATCCCTGGGATGCTGAGATTTTCTTATGAGGAGAGATTTTTATGTATTATTCATTTCTGGGATGTGGGTAGCAGTGGCTGGGCCAGCATTTATTGCCTATCCATAATTGCGCTTGGGAAGGTGGTGGGTGAGCTGCCTTCCTGAACCACTGCAGTCCATGTGGTGTAGGTGCACCCACAGCACTGTTAGAGAGGAAGTTCTAGGATTTTGACCCGGCGACAGTGAAGGAACGGCGATATATTTCCAAGTCAGGATGGTGAGTAGGTTGGAGGGGAACTTCCAGCTGGTGGTGTTCCCATGTGATATCGATTGGATGTTTCCCCCTGGCTGGTGAGTCTAGAACCAGGAGTCACAGTCTCAGAATAAGGATCAGGCTATTTAAGACTGAGATGAGGAGGAATATTCACTCAGAAGGTGGTGAATATTCGGAATTCTCTATCCCAGGGGGTTGCGGAAGCTCAGTCACTGAGCATGTTCGAAACGGGAAGTGATATCTTCCTTGACACTAATGACATCAAGGGATATGGAGATATTGGGGAAAAATGGGGTAGAGGTAGCTGATCAGCCATGATCTGTTTGGCTGGTGAAGCAAGCTCGACAGGTCAGCTGGCCTACTCCTGCTCTTATATTCCTATGTTCCTAACCTTATAAAGGGTTCTTACCCTTGCAAGTGAGACCCATAAGCTGAGAGCTAATTAAAATAAGGCATAAAACTTTGGAAATTTTGGGAATACTCAGCTGGCCCGACAGCAGCTGTGGAGAAAGGAACAGCGTTAACAGGCCGGGTTTTCATGCAGAAAGCGGGGTTTAGGAGGCAGGTTCATTTCCAGTCATGAGCCCGCCTTGACATGAACGTCGAGGAGAAGCCCAAAAGGAGGGGGGATGGGTCAGCCGGCCAATGTGTGGGAGCCAGGAGGCGAGGGAGGGGGGGGGAAGGACACTGGGGAAGTGGGACACACTCTGGCCTGACTTGGCAGTCACTGCTGTGGCTGCTGCTTCTGAATGATTTAAAGGAAGGGAAAATTCTTTCATCTTCAAATTGGCCAGGGCAGACAGAGGAGCTAGCACCCCAGGATAGGGTAGAGGGAAATGTTCCTGCTGTTAAAATTTCACTGCTGTGCAATACAGTTGTGTCAAAACTGCCACTTTTTCAAATCGCATAGACCTTTTTGCAACGCTGCTGACCCTCGTCCCAACAGGCTGGAGCTGTTCAGCTTTACACAGCTCCCAAAAGCGGCCCCCGCCATGTCACCACCACCCCCCCGCCACCCCCTTCCCCACCGCTCTCCACTGCGAAAATCCCAGGACGTTCGAAGGTGAGCTCTTGACGATCTCCTTAATTACATTAATGCGTGAATTAATAACGTGGGCGACTTCACTCTCCTGCCTTCCCACGCCGTCGTGAAAGCTGGCACAGCCGGGGACAAAGGCGGCAGACTGGCACCCAGCCCGCTGGCACCGCTTTAAGTCGCCTGCCTCCTCGCCGGCTTGATTCAGGGTACAAAAATCTGGCCCAACATTTTTAGGCCTGTGAGCTTTCACCAGGTTTGCGATGACAGGTCACAGACCCGAAACTTTAACTCTGTTCCTCCCTCCACAGGCGCTGCCAGACCCGCTGGACATTTCCAGAATTTTCTGTTTTCGTTTCAGATTTCCAGCGTTCACAGTGTTTCTGCTTTTTAATAGAGGTTACGACGCCGTTAGTTACCAACGTTGCATGGTGCAATTTCAAACTCAACGTTCGCCAACGAAACAGATGGCGTCTCTTTAATAGATCGAGGGACAATGTTATTTGTGTTAAAGCAACATATTTTCAATACCATGTAAAATAAGGGTTTAATTTAAACCTCCAAATTGATTGACATTGAAGGCTGCTTAAAAACAAGGAAGCTGAGTGAAGGTCTTTCATATGAGTAGGTGCTGAGCTTGCTACACCTGGGCATGGATAATGTTTATGTTAATAATAATGAATAACAACAGTCTCATTGTGGAGCTGGTTGTGACTGAGGGGCAACCATAAGTTGCCAAAATAACTTATAAATGAGAACATTCAGCTGGCAATCAGGGCACACATCTGCTGTCAGTGTGAATTAACTCCCCGCTCACAACCAATTTGGCAGACAATAAATTATTTGAGAGAATAGCATATCACAGCCATGAGGGTGCTCTTCCAGACTGCTAAATTATTAGAAATTGAAAAAAGGATAGTAAAGCAAAGGCATGGGAATGTGCTAATCCCAGAACAATGTGCAAATGTTGACTTTTGTGGCTTGCTCATCAATTCAGATGGAGGAGGCATGGCACAGGAATAAGTGTTTGTCAGAGAAGTTACTCTGCTCTCAGTTGAAAGCAACAGCTTGCATTTATAAGCACCTTTAACGTAATAAAACAACCCACAGTGCTGCAGGAGGACAGCTGTCCAGCAAAACTTGTCACCAAGCCAGCTGAGGGGAAATTAGCCCAGATTGGTCCAATTGGTAGCTTTTAAGGAGCTTAAAAGAGGAAAGAGAGGTGGAGAGGCCGTGAGGGTTAGGGAGGAAATTCCAGAGTTAAGGAGCTTGGCAGCTGGAGGCAGGCTCAATACCGGTGGAATAAATTATAGATGAGCAAGAGGTCAAAATTAGAAGAGTGCCGGTATCTTAGAGGTTTATAGGACGGGGGGAAGATGAAGAGGTAGGGATGGATGAGGCCATGGAGAGATTTCAAAACAAAGAGGAGAGTTTTAAAATTGAGGTTTGCTTAGCTGGGAGCCAAGTCAACGAGTACAAGGGTGACGACTGAACAGGACTTCTTGCGAGTTAGGATATGGGTAACAAAGTGTTGGGCCAGCTTAATTTTATGGAGGGTGAAAGTTAGGAGGCTGGCTAGGAGGGCATTGAAACAGTCAAGTCTGGAGGCAACATAGACATGGATGAGGGCTTCAGCAGTAAATGAGCTGAAGAGGAGGGAAGCAGTGCTATGGATGTAATTGAGATCACCGATAGCTAAAGTTAGCAAAGCGTATGGAACCTTAGGCTACATAAAGACAGGTATTGAGTACAAGAGCAGGCTTGTCCGGTTGTAACATCAGCTGGGATCATAACAATAGGTACTTGAAGGAAATAAACTTGCAGGGCTGTGGGGATAGAGCGGGGGGAATGAAGCTGACTCAATTGTTCTGCAGAGAATCGGCTTGGACATAATGGGCCGAATGGCCTTCTTCTGTTCCATTATGACTCCAAATGATGGAGAGGAAAAAGCCGCTTAAGCCTCACCACTCAGGGAGATTCTACTCTGGTGGGAGCTTTGATTAGGCAATCTATAGGCAGACCTACCAATCGCACCCTGCCTTTTTACTCACCAACACAGCCATCAAAGTTAGAATCGGTGAAGTTATTGACATCACTATGTAGCAGACATTACTGAACACGAAGAATGACCGTTTGCTCAGCACAGATATTAGATAGTGAAAATAATTTGCTATGTTATTTGTGAACATTGCCTGCAAGTCTGAGGCTCCCATTAGGCTTTTTGCATATTTGTCCAATAAGGCAGTGTTTATTGGCCATCCCTGATTATTTTAAAGATATTAAGAGTCAGCCACACTGTGTGTGACTGGGGTCACAAGTCAGCCAGACCAGGTTCCTTTCCTGAAAAGCATTAGTTCAACTTTTTATACCACTCCAGTAACTTTCATGGTGGGTTTCTTCATACTAACTCACAAAGTACCAAAAATAAACTTCACAATTTGCCCCAGTGGGATTTGAACTCACTAGTCCTGGTCCAGCAACATAACCACTAGGTTGCTGCATCGATTTTATGTGTTGCGATATCCTTGCAAAGCTCATTCGAGTGCAAGCTATTGCAAAAAAGATACAACATAACAGATCTGGATCTGACTCCAGAACATACTAAAACCAAACAGTTTGAGAGCCCACCTGCCAAGAAACCAATTTCCACAGAAGTTCCATCTGGCACTAACACGACTTTATAAAGAGTCCAGGACTCCCTGGGAACTCTTTAAAATTTGTTATGAGGCATTAAAAATTAAGTTAGAGCTTTGCACTTGTAGGAAAAGCAACAAGAATTCCCCTATAGATGATCCCACTGCCAAGATAGGTAGGACATTATATAACTCCTGCGTTCCAAAAACAGACGACATTCCATGGGTACTGGCCTAAGGCTGCTAGATGCAAGGGGAATGCAGCCTTAGTGAGTACAGGAACGGAAATGCAGTAGTGAGTATAAGGACAGAAGGATAGAGCAGATGAATGCATGGCTGGAGAGATGGTGCAGGGGGAAGGGCTTTAGAATCCTGGATCATAGGGACTGTTTCTGGGGGAGGTGGGACCTGTACAAGTTGGACAGGTGACATCTGAACAGGAACGGGACCAACATCCTTGCGGGGAGGTTTGCCAATGCTGTTGGGGTGGATTTAAACTAAATTGGGCAGGGGGGTGAAAAGTAGTTCAGAGGAGAGAGAAGCTGAGATGGAATTAGAAGTTAAAACGCGAGTAAGTGAATCTGGAAGGCAGAGGTAATATAGGTTAGATAAGAAAGAAGTGAGTTTATCAAGGCCAAATGGGATATATTTTAATGCAAGGAGCCTGAGGAATAAGACAGATGAGCTGAGGACACAGATAGACACGTGGGAGTATGATATCATAGCTATCACCGAGACTTGGCTAAAAGGGTAGGATTGGCAGCTCAATATTCCTGGTTATAGGGCATTCAGACGAGATAGAGAGGGGGATAGAAGTGGAGGGGGTGTTGCAATATTGATCAAGAAGTCAATTGTGGCAGTGAAGAGGGATGATATCATGGAAGGATCATCAAATGAATCCATGTGGGTAGAAGTAAAAAACACAAAAGGGGAAAACACGCTGTTGGGTGTGTACTATAGGCTACCAAACAGTCAGGGAGAGATAGGGGATCAGATATGCAATCAAATTTCAGAGAAGTGTACGAATAATAGGGCAGTAATAGTAGGGGATTTTAACTACCCAAATGTTAACTGGGATAGTTTTAGCGTGCAAGGTAGGGAGGGAGTAAAATTCTTAAGTTGCATCCAGGAGAACGTTTTTAGCCAGTATGTAGAAAGCCCAACAAGGGAGGGGGCTGTTCTGGACCTAATAATTGGAAATGAGTCCAGGCAAGTGGAAGGGGAGCATTTTGGAGATAGTGACCATAACTCAGTTAGATTTAGGATAGTTATGGAAAAGGGTAAGGTTGGGCCGGGAATAAAAGTTCTAAACTGGGGAAAGGCTAATTTTACTAAGATGAGATGCAATTTGGCCCAAGTGGACTGGGGGCAGCTACTTGCAGATAAAACTATGTCAGAGCAGTGGGAGGCAGTCAAGGAGGAAATAGCAAATGTACAGGGCAAACATGTTCCCGTAAAGACAAAATGGGGGACCAAATCTGGAGAACCCTGGATGTCAAGGGGCATAAAGGTTAGGATGAAGAAAAAGAGTGAAACTTATGGCAGATACCGAGGACTCAATATGGCAGAGTCCCTACAGAAGTATAAAAAGTGCAGAGGGGAACTTAAAAAGGAAAATAGGAAAGCTAAGAAAGTGTATGAGAAAGAACTGGTGGGTAGAATAAAGGAAAACCCAAAGGGTTCTTTTAAATATATAAAGAGCAAGAGAATAACTAGGGTTAGGGAAAGAAATAACTAGGTCCAATTAGGGACCACAGAGGTAATCTGTGTGTGGAGACATGGATGCAGTCCTCAATTAATACTTTGTGTCAGTCTTCCAATAGAAAAGGACGATGCAGGTATAGACATCAGGGCGGAGGATTGGGAAATATTAGAGGAAATTAACATAGAGAGAGAGGAGGCACTAGCGGGTTTAGCGGCCTTAAAAGTGAATAAATCCACAGGATGAGATGTATCCCAGGCTGTTAAGGGAGGCAAGGGAAGAGGTATCAGGGGCCCTGGTGGTAATTTTCAAATTCTCTCTGGCCACAGGTGAGCTGCCAGGGGACTGGAGGGCTGCTAACATTGTCCCATTATTCAAAAAGGGAGGAAGGGATAGACCAGGAAATTACAGGCCAGTCTAACCTCGGTGGTGGGGAAGTTACTCGAAAGAATTCTGAGGGACAGAATATATCTGCACTTGGAGAGACACAGATTAATCAGAGACAGTCAGCATGGATTTGTTAAGGGAAGGTTGTGTTTGACAAATTTAATCGAATTTTTTGAGGAGGTAACCAGGAATGTTGATGAAGGTAATGCATTTGATGTGGTCTACATGGACTTTAGCAAAGCTTTTGATAGGGTCCCTCATGGCAGACTGGTCAAGAAAGTAAGAGCCCATGGGATTCAAGGCAAAGTGGCACGTTGGATCCAAAATTGGCTGTGAGGCAGGAAGCAGAGGGTGACGGTGGAGGAATGTTTCTGTGATTGGAAGTCTGTTTCCAGTAGGGTTCTGCAGGCTTGGCGCTGGGGCCCTTGCTGGTTGTGATGTACATAAATGATTTGGACTTAAATGTAGGGGGCATGATCAAGAAGTTCGCGGATGACACGAAAATTGGCAGGGTGGTAAATAGTGAGGAGGATAGCTGTAAACTGCAGGAGGATATCAGTGGGCTGGTCAGGTGGGCGGAGCACTGGCAAATGGAATTCAACCTGGAAAAGTGTGAGGTAATGCACTTGGGGAGGGCTAACAAGGCAAGGGATTACTCTATGAATGGTAGGACCCTGGAAAATACTGAAGATCAGAGGGACCTTGGTGTTCAGATCCCTGAAGGTAGCAGGGTAGGTAGATAAGGTGGTTAAGAAGGCATACGGGATACTTGCCTTTATTAGCCAAGGCATAGAATACAAGAGCAGGGAGGTTATGCTGGAACTGTATAAAATGTTGGTTAGGCCACAACTGGATTACTGTGTGCAGTTCTGGTCACCACATTATAGGAAGGATGTGATTGCACTGGAGAGGGTGCAGAGGAGATTTACCAGGATTCTGCCTGGGCTGGAGGGTCTGAGCTATGAGGAAAGATTGGATAGGCTCGGGTTGCTTTCCTTGGAGCAACGATGGTTGAGAGGGGACCTGACAGGGGTGTATAAGATTATGAGGGGCATAGATAGGGTGGATAGGAAGGCACATTTTCCATTAGTAGAGGGGTCAATAACCAGGGGGGTATAGATTTAAGGTAAGAGGTCGAAGGCTAAGAGGGGAGTTGAGGAGAATATTTTTCACACAGGGTGTGGTGGGAGTTTGGAATTCACTGCCTGAAAGGGTGATTGAGTCAGAAACTCTCGTAACATTTAACATTTAGATATTCACTTGCGTTGCCATAGCCTCCAAGGCTATGGGCCAAGCGCTGGAAAATGGGATTAGTGTAGTCAGATCTTTGTTGACCGGCGTGGACATGATGGGCTGAATGGCCTCCTTCTGTGCTGTAGACGTCTATGGATCTATTGAATTTGTCATGATAAAAATACTGACAGCTTTCCTGTTTCATTGCTTAAAGGACTCCAATGATATGCAGTTTAACACAGAAACGTTAAACCAGCAAGACCCAATGTATTACTCTGTTGAAGGTTTTTTTTATATTCATTCATGGGATGTGGGTTTCGCTGGCTGGCCCAGCATTTATTGCCCATCCCTAATTGCCCTTGAGAAGGTGGTGGTGCGCTGCTTCCTTGAACCATTGCAGTCCATGTAGCGTTGGGACATCCACTATGCTGTTAGGAAGGGAGTTCCAGGATTTTGACCCAGTGACAGTGAAGGAACGGTGCTATATTTCCAAGTCAGGGTGGTGAGTGACTTGGAGGTGAACTTCCAGGTGGCGGTGTTTCCATGCTGCTGCTCTTGCCTTGGTAGTGGTCGTGGATTTGGAAGGTGCTGTCTAAGGAGCCTTGGTGAATTCCTACAGTACATCTTGTAGATAGTAGTCACTGCTGCTACTATGCATCGGTGGTGGAGGGAGCAAATGTCTGTGGATGTGTGTGCCTATCAAGTGGGCTGCTTTGTCCTAGACAGTGTCAAGCTTCTTGGGTGTTGTTGGAGATGCACTCATCCAGGCAAGTGGGCAGTTTTCCATCACACTCCTGACCTGTGCCTTGTAGATGGTGGACAGGCTTTGGAGAGTCAGGTGGTGAGTTACTCATTGCAGGATTCCTAGCTTCTGACCTGCTCTTGTAGTCACAATATTTATATGGCTAGTCCAGTTCAGTTTCTGGTCAATGGTAACCCCCAGTTGAAAGTAGGGTATGCAGTGATGGTAATGCGAATGAATCTCAAGGGGTGATGGTTAGATTCTCTTTTGTTGGAGATGGTCATTGCCTGGTACTTGTGTGGCGTGAATGTTACTTGCTAATTGTCAGCCTAAGCCTGGATATTATCCAGGTCTTGCTGCATTTGGACATGGACTGTTTCAATGCCTGAGAAGTTGTGCATTGTGTTGAACATTGTGCAATCATCAGTGAACATTGCCACTTCTGACCTAATGATGAAGGAAGATCATTGATGAAGCAGTTGAAGATGGTTGGGCCGAGGACACTACCCTGAGGAATTCCTGCAGTGATGTCCTGGAGCTGAAATGACTGACCTCCAACAACCACAAACATCTTCCTTTGCGCTAGGTATGACTCCAGCCAGCAGAGAGTTCTCCCCCTGATTCTCATTGATTCCAGTTTTGCTAGGGCTCCTTGATGCCGCACTCAGTCAAATGCAGTCTTGATTTTGAGGGCAGTCACTCTCACCGCACCTCGGGAGTTCAGCTCTTTAGTCCATGTTTGAACCAAAGCTGTAATGAGGTCAGGGGCTGAGTGGCCCTGGTGGAACCCAAACTGAGCGTCTGTGAGCAGGTTATTGCTAAGCAAGTGCCACTTGATAGCACTTCCATTACTTTACTGATGATGGAGGGTAGTTTGATGGGAGGTAATTGGTCGGGTTGGATTTGTCCTGCTTTTTGTGTCCAGGACATACCTGATCAATTTTCCACATAGCCGGGTAGATGCCAGTGTTTTAGCTGTATGGGGAGAGCTTGGCTAGGGGCGTGGCAAGTTCTGGAGCACAAGTCTTCAGTAATATTGACGAAATATTGTCAGGGCCCATAGACTTTTCCCTATTCAGTGCCTTACGCTGTTTCTTGATATCACGTGGAGTGAATCAAATTGGCTGAAGACAGGCATCTGTGAGGCTGGGGATGGATCATCTACTCGGCACTCCTGGCTGAAGATTGTAGCAAATACTTCAGCCTTATCTTTTGCACTGATGTGCTGGGCTCCCCCATCATTGAGGATGGGGATATTTGTGGAGCCTCCTCCTCCAGTGAGTTATTTAATTGTCCACCACCATTCATGACTGGATGTGGTAGGACTGCAGAGCTTAGATCAGATCCATTGGATGTGGGATCACTTAGCTCTGTCTATCTCTTGTTGCTTATACTGTTTGGCACTCAAGTAGCCCTGTTTTATAGCTTCACCAGGCTAACACCTTGTTCTTAGGTATGCCTGGTGCTGCTCCTGGCATGCCCTCCTGCTCACTTCATTGAACCAGTGTTGATCCCCTGACTTGATGTTAATGGTAGAGTGGGGGATATGCTGGGCCATGAGGCTACAATTTGTGTTTGAGTACAATTCTGCTGCTGCTTATGGCCCACAGCGCCTCATGGATGCTCGGTTTTGAGTTGCTCGATCTGTTCGAAGTCTATCCCACTTAGCATGGTGGTAGTGCCACACAACATGAAGGAGGCTATCATCATTGTGAAGGCAGGACTCCGTCTCCATCGGGACTGTGCTGTGGTCACTCCCACCGATACTGTCATGGACAGATGCATCTGTGGCAGGCAGATTGGTGCGAATGAGGTCAAGTCTCTATGTTTGTCCACTTTTGGTCTCTTGCACATTCCAAATGTTAATAGGATCCACGATGGTTAGTGAAGTTGAAACTAATCACAAAGCCTTTCCTTGCTGAGAGAGAGTTTATTGACTTTGTTCAGTATCAACACTCCTCACATACACCCAATGTCCCAGTTATCCTCTATTTATATGCATTCAAAAGCCCATCACCTGTTTCTCTTAACAATGTAATTGACATTAACAAACATTAACAATTGTCATTACAACAGGATATTGTGACTGATTGAGATCTATGTATAACTTCACAAGCCAACCATGAACATAGTGAATTCTTTAAAGAGGATCTGTTTAAAAAAAAAAGAAAATGCACTGACCAAAAATGGCTACCACCAGTCACCTGACGTCTGGCACTGTAAGTTGACCACTTTTAGGGCAAGTTCCTATATGGACTGCACTGCAGATCTGCCCTGACATGTTGCATAGAATTTCACACCTGGTTGGTGGAAGTGGGGGTGGGGGGGATGTCAAGGTCCACTTCAAAAAGGAACCCTTGAAAGCAAGTAATTAAAAATGCAAAGTCCTGGACTTTAATCAACTCTAATTCTGTCAAGGCAATGGGAATTGCTAACTAGCCAGATACACCCAGCAGCAACTCAAAACTTCCCGTGGAGGACAAAATAATCCCATCTCTTGCTGGTTTTTACTGTCTTAAACTGTGTCAAATGTTTCTGAGATGAAAGATCAAAAATGTGATTGCTTGTTCAACAATGATGGCTGAAAGGCATCTTAATCAAATTCATTTCTTGGAATATACAGACAGGAGGTCTGGATCTGGTTTTGCCAAGCCAGAAACAGAGAGGGAAGTAATCAAAGTCATCTGAAAAACTGTTGAAGGAAGCAGTAAGGAATCTCTCTCTCTCTCACTCTCTCTGGAGTAGGTTGTCTCCAGCAAAGTGCAATCACCTGAATTTCAATTCAATTCCAGGATTTTAAAGGGAAATCAGCTGACTTCAAATGGCCAGAACTTTCAACAATCTACACCTCAAGGACAGTCAAAGGGTTTGATTGTATACTCTGCTAATTTTTATTGGGACTCTAAATTTTCTTACTTCTGAGATCTATGTGTGTCTTCACATCTTTTATTATTTTTCCTTGAGTTTAGTAACTAATAAACTTACTCCTTCTTTGACTCAGGAAAATCCGGTTTGATTGGCTCCTCATTGAAAAGTAAAAACATTTGGATTGGAAAAGGCATTTATGGGGGTGGGGGGGGAATGAAAAAAAAAATCTTCGCTGTGACCAACCGAAGGAGCTGAATAAAGGGGAGCCAGTTCACTCCTCCTGGCCTGGTCAGGACACGATGTAATTGATAAGACTTTGACACCAAACTTCCTTTGTTCTACCATTGGTGGCCATGTTTTCTACAGCCTGGAAACCCAAGCTCTAGATTTCTCTCTTTAAACCTCTCCAAATATTTATTTTTTTCTGTCCTCCTTTCAGATGTTCCTTGAAGCTTATCTCTTTGGCCAAGCTTATGGTCACCTATCTGATTCTCTCGTTCTGTTGCTCAGTGACAAATTTTAGCTCATAGCACTCCTGTGAAGGATCTTGGGGTGGTTTCCAAATTAAAGTGGCTATACAAATTCAAGTTGTTGTTGTTTAACACCCCCCCTCCCCCCCCACTATTTCTTTAAGGCTATAAAGTACAGGTTGTTGTAACTAGGCAAAGATTGAGGTCAATTAGAGTGTAATTACTGCTACTAAAGGAGGGTTGGAGAAGCTAGTGAGATCCCAGTTCCAGGTCAGTTGGCAAACTTTCCTCGCCTACAACTAATCTGCTCTTGATCTCAATGCAAAATAAAACCCTTTCTTTCCCCTTTTCCTCAGGCTTTGAGCAATTTGAAATGTGTGCCATGATTTCCTGCTTCAACGCTCCAAACAGAAGCCCCATATCCCCCATTGTCAGCCCACGACTGCCCAACCACTGGAATTAATCAATGCTGTTGCTGATCACCATGAGAGGAAATCCCCTCGCCTAAGGTATAATGGCTGCTCTCGAAACTGTGATATGCCTAAGGAGCAACCAACGGGTAAATAATGATTTTATTTAATTGAAGATGATGCCAAAAACAAAACGAATTATCTTTACAAAGTCTTTAAATTGTAAACACAGCCACAAACATTATGGGGAGCTAAGAATGTTCACATTAAAAATAATTTACTTGCAATTCACACAAGGGCCGTTGAGCACTGATTATAGTCCAACCACAAATATTTTAGCTTGTTTACACCATTATTTACAAATAAATGGCTATTAGTATGGAAATTGATTTTCCTAATAGACAATTTTACTAAAAGATAATTTTCTGGAATTAAGCTAAACATGACCATCATAAAATTGTTCTGTTTTACTGCAATCTTGGTGTGCAGTTGATTAAGGGAGGGAATAGCTAAGCAATACAGAGCAAGAAGCTAAGAGAGTTGGTGGAAAAATAACATAAGGTTCCTTTGACCCTTTTCAATGGCATAGCAAAAGACTGGATTGTCAGAACTTCTATGCCTGGACACCACAATTAAGGAGGGATATCAAGGCCTAGAAGAGGATGCAGATTAGATTTATTAGAATAGTAGCAGGGATGGAAGATTTCAGTTATGTGAAGAGACTGGAGAAGCTGGGATTGTTCTCCTCAGAGCATAAAAGGTTAAAGCAAGATTTAATAGAGGTGTTCAAAAAAAGACAGATCAGGGAAACACTGAGTAGGATTCTTTGGATGGATGAGTTTCCCACCCCACCATCTGAAGAGTCGACAGGGAATGCATCCCTGATAAGCCATTTTACACTTGGAGGGGTGTTAATTGGCTCAGAGTGAGACTTCCGTCCCCATCTGGGGAGGGGGCTGGGTTTGAGAGGTTGGGGTTGGGAGGGTTAAAGTGGGGTATGACAGTGTGGGAGATTCCTCTGATGGACACAGGGAATCCCCCAAAGGAGATTTCCCCCTCTCTTGTCTGACACTAGCATGCCCAGTAAAAGCTGCCGAGATACCCAACTGGCGTGGGCCTCCCTTGTTGCGGGTAAAATAGCAGCAAGGACTTAGTGGCCATTAATTGACCTTATAAGGGCCTCAATAAGCCCAAAGGTGGGTGGGCTGCCTGACGCCTCCACTGCACCCCCCCCCATAAAATGGGAGACAGGTTCGGGTAGGTGAGTAGGCAGTGGGCAGGCCATGCGATGCCTTTTATCAGAACCCCCACCTGAAAACCCGTTGGTGGGGGACTGTAAAATTCCACCCCATATTTTCACTGGCAGTGGGGTCTGTAACCAGAAGACACAGATTTAAAATAATTGGCAGAAGAGCCAGAGATGAGATGAGATTTTACATTTACGCAGCAAGTTGTTATGCTCTGTAATGCACTGCCTGAAAGGATTCCCGAAGCAGATTAAAAAGGAAGTTGATTAAATACTTGAAAAGGAAAACTTTGCAGGGCGATGGGGAAGGAGGTGGGTAACTGGGGGGTAATTGGATAGCTCATTCAAAGAGCTGTCATGGGCATGATGGGGCGAATGGCCTCCTTCAGTGCTGTATCACTCTGTGAGCTGCCTATTTATTACTGATTAATCAAGAGTTCACAGGCTTGGTTCCCATGCTCCCTGTGTGAGGAGTGAACTGGCAGAGTGGACAATCCGCCCAGTTAACAATCTGTCCGACTTTCACTTGCACTGAAATCAATGGAAATGGAAATGAGTTGCAGTCAATAATGGGGTGAACGCTATTACTGCCCAAGTGGGAGTTACCCCTCAGATGATACATTTCAGTGTACAATTGGGGCACCATGCCATAAAGAAAAAGGCAAAAACGTCTCATTCATCCCATATCAGGCCCAAGTATTAACTTCCAGAATTTTCAGCACTTTGACACTGTATCCTTCAAAAAGACCCATACCTTTCTATGTTGGTAGCAGGATAATGCAATGCATCATGTAGAGTAATATTTCACTCACTATGAAGCACTCATTACACATGAGATCCATCACTAAACATTTATAAGTCTCGCATCCAGCTTGTCTCCATCACATACAAGCTTATCACTCTTGTTATACAGATGCAAACCTGTCTCTATAAAAGCCAAGTGTTGAGCTCAGGCCTGAATTTTGTAGCTAGTCAGTGATCAACTCTGATTAACCTCAGGGGCTGAATTTTCGGGTCGGCGAGCGGGGGCGGGGCCCGCTCGCCGACGCATAAAATGACACGCGGTGACGTTGGGCGTGCGTTCAATTTTTTTTTTTCCTTTATTAACTTTTTCAGAACTTAAACTAATCTCCCTGAGGCACCTCCATGCCTCAGGAAGATTCCTGTGCTCTTTGGCGCACTTGTGCAGGACAGCGCAGGCCCCGACTCAGGGAATACCCCCCCCACCCACCACACAGGGAGCACTCAGCACCTCCGGGCGTGCGTCACGCTGGGCGGGCCTTAATTGGCTCGCCCGCATAAAATGGCAGCGCGCACCCGATTGGGGGCGCTGATCGGGTTTGCGCTCGCTCCCGCCTGCACCCGCACAACACCCTGAATTGGTTGGAGGGGGGGGTGGGGGAATTCAGCCCCAGGAGTTTATAAGCAGGTTTAATTAAAAGAAAGAAGGAAAAGAAGCAAGGGAGGATATAAATTCAAAACTAATTTACTTGCATTGATGAAGCATCTTTCACAACCACAAGACCTACCGAGGTGCATTAAGTACTTTCGAAGTGTACTCACATGTAGGGAAGTTTACCCTTACACATAGTTCCCAACACTGTTCAGAACTCTCGAGCAGGCAGTCTCACAACGGAAACTTAGGGTGCCTCTGTTCATAGCCATGGCACCTGGGAATCAAGCACACTTGAGGCAGCAGAGCAAGCTTCAGGGGAGACTGAAAGGCCAGTCTTTACAGGAGAGGCAGTACAACTGAGATGGCATATTTAATCCCTCTCACTTATACTCACTAAGTGTAACCCAGATACAATCATTTTGCCTAAAATTAGTGGGAGGGGGGACTCACATATGCAAAAATCCAATATTTCCAGACTAAGCTTAACTATCTATTGTGTAATCACATAACTTTCCCCTAATATATTTCTTGAGTGGTCTTGGGCATTTCTAACAGTCTTCACTATGCCTTGAAACCCCTATCTCAGATATTTGAGTGGGGACTTTGAGATTCCTGCAGTGCCTATTTCTTTTTTTTGATTCATTCTTGGGAAATGGACATCATTGCCATTTATTGCCAATTCCTAGGTGCCCAGGCAGAGAAAGTGGTGGTGGGACCATGTTCTTCTTTAACATCTGTAGCTTGTTATTACTCATAGTGGTTTGTTACAACTGAGCGGTTTAACAAATCCATTTCTGAGGATGGTTAAGAATCGGCCATGTTGTTGTGAAGCCAGAGTCAAATATAAGCCAGGTCAGAAAAGGACATCCAGTAACCAGGATTAGAAAGGAACTCCAGACCCTACTGATTCCACTGCTTTGTGATTGTCCATGCTTTGGACACCTTTGTTTTATTTCTGCTGTCCCATAATGCTCTGCTACTTGCATTGAATGCACGAGGTGTTACCATTGGGACGTCATCCATGAGCTCACTCAACTGGTAACTGGGCCTTTCAGACCATGAGGCTTTGGCTCCAATTCCGAACCTCAGCAGTAATGACAAGTTGAGATGCTACAATTGGCTTCACTCTACCCAGGCTAAGGAGGAGAAGTTAAGTCTCAATTTCCCAACCTTTTACTTTATAAAAAGTGCAAAGTCTTCGAGGTCAGGCAAGAGTAAGATCAGGCTCAGCTGTGGTGGCAGCACCCCCAAGGCCAAACCGACTTATTTACAGCCAGTTCCTGCCCCCGCCCATCAAACATGGGTGAAACAAGTCAGAAGATGGTTGTTTTTGGCGTCCATGAAAGGGTTTCTCAGCTTCAATCAGGGAAAGCTGCACGATGGTTTGGCACACATTTTATTGCAGCCATTTGTGGCTTCTGAGCCTTGGCCTAGCTGCCGTGGGTTCTGTATGTGAGGGCATCTGTCGCCTGTAGAGCTCCAACCCAACCAGAATCAATGCCTTCAGGACAGACAAGGAGAGAATGTTCCCAAAGAGAAAGGGTGCTTGTCTCTAATCTAATGCATGTGAGAAACCTGCACCCAAACATTAAACTGCCTTCAGAAGAGATCTGTGCTTCTTTGCTGGAGCAAGAGAGGTAACAGTTAATGTAAACGTGGCCCATGTGTTTCCCGGGAGAGGTTCCAAATGTTCGAGGGGAAGAAGGAGGAATTTTCCAGATTCTATTTCCCTTTATTAGATCTGGGTTCTTTCTTGTTTTCATTTCCCCTCCCAGGACATTACACGGCTGCTGAAGGATTAGGAAATGTCTAGCCATAATGGCCCAACCTTCATGGATGTGGGACACACCTGATGGACCAGCTGGTCATCTTCTGCTCATCGGTTTCTGATATTTATTAAATATTAAGAATATTAAGACAAACCTCGGGACAATTATTGGCAATTTCTGCTGCAAAAAAACAAATCAGTTTATAACCTCTGTTCATTAAATTAAAGTGCAGAGTAAAATGTGATTATTTAGTGCATTTTAACTGTGTACAAAACAAGCTTATGATAAATTTATTATGAGATGAAAAGTAATATTTCTATGCATACAAGCAGCTGAGTTCTGCCAAGCCATCCAACCCTCAGTGGAATATGAACTGGAGAGCGAGCTGTTCAGACTTAATTTCTTCTCCCCACATTACTCTTTAGTGTTGGGAACACAGCCAGAGTTTTAATTATAGCCTAATAGGTTTAATGTCTAATTGCGAATGCACTGTGTACTTTATTTTACAAGTAAACCAATACTCACATCAGGAGAGGAACTGTGTGGAAGACAGATACTAAACAACAAGGTTACATATGGCCCAAATAATTGCCCGCATAGCAAAGTGTATATTCCTTAAAGCTGTAAGAGATAGAATTCTCACCCAAATGGAACAGTGAGTGTTCCTTTCATGTCAGATACTGGCTCAAGTTCATAAAAAGATTTTTTTTTCTACACGCACAACAGTATTGAAAGGATTAAATGCCATTTTTGTTCACCATAGATCTCGCTCAAACAGTGCCACTGAAGAATTGGTGCAGGCTCTCTCTCCTCCCTTCCCACTTGCGAGACATCAGCCACTCTTAAAGCAGCATTGTCTATTTATAGGGCACGGTGCACTTTGCAATGAGAATCGTTGGTTATCTCTGCTCTTTGGGGTTGATCGCTTGGACCTCGCCTACAATTGTACACAAATTAGTTCAATCAAAAGAAGTCTTATCTTCAATATGGGAGTATGTGTAAGGGCTAAAGTTACCTCGGTACGTGTGCTCTGTTTTTGTCTTGTATAAAGTCATGTTTTGTCCAAACTCTCACACATTGTCTCAGGAGATGATGTGACTGTTGCGCTGCTGCTATTGTTCCCTCCCCCATTTCCTGGTGCTCCACATTCATGTCTTCACTCCTTCCTGGCCCCAAGTTTCTATCTCCAGCTCTCCCTGTTCCCACACTTCTCTGGGCTGAACCCTCCATGGTGCCACTGTCCTGGCTCCACTTTCGAGTCTCACCCCTTCCTGCTCCTCCTCTCTCCTGCCCCATCCCTCCTGCCTCCTCCCTCTTCTGCCTCCAGCCTCCCTTGGCCTCACCCCTCCTGGCTTTTATCTGATTTGTCTCCAAGTTCCGATACACACCGATGGAAAGAAAGACGGGGCCTGGAATTTTGCACGGAGTGGGGCTGGAGGGGGTGGGGGTGTGGTGAGGGGTGCACTGGTGAAGATGGAAGGGGAGGAGAGTGTTAGTGTGAGCTTGGGTGGGGGGGGGGGTGGGGAGATATAAAGAAAAAGAAAGTTCCTGTGAACTTCTGGGGTGATGGTAGGGGGTAGTAGGAGGGGAGAAGGAGGATAGACAGGGTGGGGCAAGTGGTGGGGTGAACTAAGAGGAATGGGACTTCGGGCTGAGCTTTTGAGGGCTGGTGGGGGGTGTACTGCTCACACCAACCCCCTACACTCCCAGAAGAAAAGTCGGTCGGAAACCATTGGACTTCTGCCCCTCAGTGGAAGGAGGTCCCGCCCTCAGGAGCTGCCAGCGAACCTGACTGGCCGGCAGCTCTCGCAGTCCCAGCAGCAACAGAAGAGAGTAGTGGGTGTTGCTGGCCCTGTGAGAAGACTCACAAAGAAGTGTCATCGACACTGGAAACAGGTAGGTGGGTCTGTTTTGGGCAGGGAAAAGATTGGGAACCGTAAGGAGGGGAATGAGGGGGCAGGGTTTGGAGGCCAGGTGAGGAGGTACGAAGGGACAGTAACAATCTTAGGGTGGGTATTCTTCCGATGCACACAGAGCTCTACCCTCCAAAGGATGTACCCGCCCTCCCACCTTCCTTCCTGCCCTTTCACCAACTTTGGTGAAAAAACGTCCTTCCTACTTTCGCCTGCCCTCCATTGCCCAGCGAATCATGGCAGTGGTGGTGGAATCAGGGCCTGACGTGGCCATTAATTGGCCACTTAAGGGCCTCAATAGGCCAATGGGTGAGCTCGTGGGTGCCTTACCTACCCCTCATTTTATGGGGACCGGGTGTGGGGTTGGGGGGGGGAAGGTGGTGGGCTAACCACCCATCATATTTTATGTGCCCACCCCCACCTGAAAACCCACCTGGAAGGGGACAATAAACCCAGCTCGCTGTGTCACCATGATAACGATTTTAAAACCAAGTAACAACCAGGATAAGAACAGAGAGTCAATACATATTCAGTCACCTGTCAACAGAAAATGAGAAAAAAACAAAATCAATGCAATTTTCCATAATCTTTCACCATATTCGTGATGAAATGCTGGATATAAATGCAGCTTAATCTTGTGGTGTAAGAAGGTGAGTTCAATAAGACGACGATGAGCCTCCCCAGGGGAAAAGCAGGTGGTGGAAGGGTGCTAGAACCTGAACCTCTGACTCACTTGTCCCTTCACTGGTCTGTGTCTGAGCTGCCAGCTTCTTTCAAGGTATGATCAGCTCTTCAAAGCTAATGCACACTTAGAAGATTTGAATGACTGCAAACCATGGTTGCAAATAAAACAGATCGATATCCTCTGACTCAGACGCACATCTTTGTGGCTGCATGGCATGGGAACAGAAGTAGGCCATTTAGCCCCTCCAGCCAACTCTACCATTCTGTTAGATTATGTCTGATCTGCACATCCACTCTATTTAGCTGTCTTTGTTCCACATCCCTTGATAGAATTTTATTGCATAAGACCTTCTGAATTTTGAAGGCTTCAACTGTTGCTCAATACCTACAGCGTTTTGGAGAGAGAATTTCAGGTTTCCGCTACTTTTTGCGTGAGAAAGTGCTGCCTGATTTTGCTTTTTATGCGTCGGAACTGCTGCGATGCAGTCAAGAGAACTACACCAATCTCCAATCTGAAATTCGCAAATGTCATCATCATAGATGAATTGAATGATCTTAACCAGTTGGAAGCAACAATCAATGTTTGGAACTCGCTAAGGCAGAGGAAACACAAAACCTTAGATTCATTCCTTCTGTTCTTATGTTTCCCATACTGTCAGATTAAAGGAGGCAAACTTTATACCTCTCACATGGTCAAGAACACAACTTTTGTTGTTCCCGAGTGACTAGCAAAAGCCCGGGTTTCCAAATTTGCAGATTAATTAACTGTTTAACTTATGTCTCTCAGTGGGGGAGGTTTTATATTGAAATTGCACATCACCCAGAAACTGCAGATTAGCTGATTATGCCTGTATTTTGGAGGTGAATGACACATGAAATGTAAACCCACCCCTCCCAAACAATGTCTGGATCTAATGAGCTTCAGGATGATGATAGGGGAAGAGACAGTTTAGATTTAATTACTTCATGGAGAAGGTAGCCAGTACAGACTGTTCAGGGTGAAGGAAGGGGGCACAGGAATGATAATAAACTTCAGGATGCAAGACCAGAGAAGGACCTGGAAGGTATTTTACAGCGTTCTGTGTAAAAGAAGGAAGAACAGGGCCTTTGAGTGTAAAGCCAGAAGAGCACAGCAGATGTTCTAGCCTTTGTCATAGTATGCCTTTAAGGGCTAGCAGCATGACATCACTGGAAGGGAATTGTGTCATGTGATCCAGTCTTAGTTTCACTTTTGCTTTGAGGAAAGTACACAGACACAGCTCTGATGTCTTCAAGCTTTATATCTATGTATAACTGTTCTCACAGTCTTAATAGTAGCCTAGTCTTAATAAATGCACCCACAATGTGTTTACTCAATCCCTTATGAATGATTGGTGCCTTGTGCCTTGTACAGTAAATAAGCACAAGGTCTATCATTATAATAACATGACATCCTTTCATACAGTGATTTATGCCCACTTGCAAAATCGTGTGAAGGGGCTTGACAGGTTAGGCACTGAGGGGTTGTATCCCCTTGCTGAGGAATTGATAACATGGGGGCACAGTCTCAGGTTAAGGACTTACTCATGGGGAGGTGGTGGTGGTAGTGACATAGTGGTGTTATCACTGGACTAGTAATCCAGAGACCCACAGTAATGTTCTGGTGGAGCCAGGTTCAAATCCCACAATAGTAAATGGTGGAATCTGAATTTAATCAATAAAAATCTGTAATTAAAGTCCAATGGAAACAATTGTCGTAAAAGTCCATCTAGCTTATTAATGCCCTTTAGGAAAGGAAACCTGCAGAAGAGTTATACAGACTCAAAACGCTAACTCTGCTTCTTTCTCCACAGATGCTCCAGACCTGCTGAGTTTTTCCAGTGTTTTCTGTTTTAATCTGAAAGTAAAATATTGTGGATGTTGGAAACCTGAAACAAGAAGAGAAAATGCTGGAAAAACTCAGCAGGTCTAACAGCACCTGTGGAGAGAGAAACAGAATTAACATTTTGAGTCCGTATGACTCTTCTTCAGATGTTTCTCTCTCCACAGATGCTGTTAAACCTGCTGAGTTTTTCCAGCATTTTCTCTTTTTGTTTCTGTTTTAATTTGCCCTGTTTGCCTGGTCTGGCCTACGTGCGACCACAGCAATGTGGTTGACTCTTAACTGTTCCCTGAAATAGCTTAGCAAGCCACTCAGTTGTATTAAACCGCTATAAAGTCTATCAGGAATGAAAACGGTTGGACCAGCTGGCATCAAGTCAGGCACCAGAAACGACAATGGCAAACTTAGCCTTGTCGACCCTGCAAGGTCCCCCTTGCTAACATCTGGGGGCTTATGCCAAAATTGGGAGAGCTGTCCCACAGACTAGTCAAGAAACAGCCTGACATAGTCATACTCAGGGAACAATACCTTACAGATCATGTCCAGACACCATCACCATCCCTGGGTATGTCCTGTCCCACCGGCAGGTCAGACCCACCAGAGGTTGTGGCAAAATTGTATACAGTCGGAGGGAATTGCCCTGCGAGTCCTCAACATCGACTCCGGATCATGGCATCAGGTCAAACATGGACAAGGAAGCCTCGTGCTGATTACCATATACCGCAACCTCACCCCTCCCACCTCCTCCAAGTTGAACACCTCTTGGAGTAAACACTGAAGGTGGCAAGGTCGCAGAATGTACTCTGGCTGGGGGACTTGCAGGGGCCTTGACATTAATTTCAAAGCCTCTCTGGCCACAGGAGAGGGGCCAGAAGACTGGAGGATAGCTAATGTGGTACCATTATTCAAGGAGGATGGTAGGGAGAAACCAGGGGACTATAGGCCAGTGAGTCTAATATCAGTGGTAGGGAAACGTTTGGAAAAAATTCTGAGGGACAGAATTAATTTCCACTTGGAGAGGTAAGGATTAGTCAAGGAAAGCCAACATGGCTTTGTCTGGGGGAGATCATGTCTAACAAATTTGATTGAATTTTTCGAGGAGGTGACTAGGTGTGTAGATGAGGGTAGTGCAGTTGATGTATTCCACATGGACTTCAGTAAGGCTTTTTGATAAAGTCTCGCATGGGAGACTAGTCAAGAAGGTAAGAGCCCATGGGATCCAGGGCAATTTGGCAAATTGGATCCAAAATTGGCTTAATGGCAGGAGGCTGAGAGTGATGGTTATGTTTGTGACTGGAAGCCATTGGTGTACCACAGGGTTCAGTGCTGGGTTCCTTGCTGTTTGTAGTGTACATGAATGATCTAGACATGAATGTAGGAAGCATGATCAGTAAGGTTGCAAATGACATGAAAATTGGTAGTGTGGTAAATAGCGAGGAGTGAAACCTTAGACTACAGAACGGTATAGATGGGCTAGACAGATAGGCAGAACAGTGGCAAATGGAATTTAATTTTGAAAAGTGTGATGTGATGCATTTTGGGAGGACTAACAAGGCAAGGGAGTACATGATGAATTGTAGGACCCTAGGAAGTACAGAGGATCAGAGGGGCCTTGGTGCACAAGTTATCGATCCTTGAAGGCAACAGGACAGGTAGATAAGGTGGTTAAGTAGGCATATGGGATACTTGGCTTATTAGTCAAGGCATTGAATGCAAGAGCAGGGAGGTTATGCTGGAGCTGTATAAAGCGTTAGTTAGGCCACATCTGGAGCACTGTGTGCAGTTCTGGTCTATAGGAAGGATGTGATTGCACTGGAGAGGGTGCAGATAGGATTCACCAGGATGTAGCCTGGGCTGGAGCGTTTCAGCTATGAAGAGAGACTAGATAGGCTGGGGTTGTTTTCCTTTGAGCAGAGAAGGCTGAGGGGGGACCTGATTGAGGTATACAAAATTATGAGGGGCATAGATAGGGTATCATAGGAAGAAACGTTTCCCCTTAGCGGAGGGGTCAGTAACCAGAGGGCATAGATTTAAGATAAGGGGCAGGAGGTTTCGAGGGAATTCGAGGAAAATTTATTTCACCCAAGGGGTGTGGGGTATCTGGAACCCATTGCCTGAAAGCGTGGTAGTGACGGGAACACTCACAGCATTTAAGAAGGATTTCGATGAACACTTGAAACGCCATAGCTTACAAAGGCTACAGGCCAGGTGCTGGAAAATGGGATTATAGTAGATAGGGGCTTGATGTCCGGCACAGACATGATGGGCTGAAGGGCCTCTTTCCGTGCTGTAAAACTCTATGACTCTATAACTTCAATACTTCAATGTCCATCACCAAGAGTGGTTTGATAATACCACTACCGGCCGAGCTGGCCAAGTCCTAAAGGACATAGCTGCTAGACTGGGTCTGCGGGAGGTGGTGATAGAACCAAGAGGGAAAAACATACTTCACCTCATCCTGTTGCAGATGCACTTGTCCATGACTTTATCAGTAGGACTGACCACCACACAAGTCCTTGTGGAGACAAAGTCTTGTCTTCACATTGAGGATACCCTCCATTAATATGTGGCATCACCACCATGCTAAATTGGATAGATTTCGAACAGATCTAGCAACTCAAAATTGGGCATCCATAAGGCGCTGTGGGCCATCAGCAGCTGCAGAAACATACTCAACCACAATCTGTAGCCTCATGGCCCGGAATATCCCCTACTCTACCATTACCACCAACCCAGAGGATTGACCCTGGTTCAATGAAGAGTGCAGGAGGGCATGCCAGGAGCAGCACCAGGCATACCTAAAAATGAGGTGTTAACCTGGTGAAGCTAACACTCAGGACTACTTGTGTGCCAAACAGCATAAGCAGCACGTGATAGACAGAACTAAGCGATCCCACAACCAACGGATCAGATCTAAGCTCTGCAGTCCTGCCACATCCAGTCATGAATGGCGGTGGGCAATTAAACAACTCACTGGAGGAGGAGGCTCCACAAATACCCCCATCCTCAATGATGGTGGAGCCCAGCACATCAGTGCAAAAGACAAGGCTGAAACATATTGCTGTGGGTCTGGAGTCACATGTAGACCAGACCAGGTAAGGATGGCAGATTTCCTTCCCAAAAGGACATTGGTGAACCAGGTGGGTTTTTACGACGTAGGCATGCAGCACGCTGCTTTGAAAATTTCCTTCTGTCCCTCTGCAGCCCGTTTAACAGCTTTCCAATGAGCTTAACAGCCCGTTTGTTGGAGGTGAGCGGCTTGCTGGCTTCCCTGCTCTAGTTTTGAAATTTGCAGAGTGTTCCGGAGGCATCAGGCGACTGGGGCGCCATCCGGGGCACTGTTTCCGAAGTGCGCCCATGCCCTAACCTCATCCCCGCGGGCATTTGCAAATTGGGCCCAGGTTCTGTCCGATTCATTTTCATGAGAACAACATTTCCCAGCCTGACTTCCAGGGGCCATGCAGAGAGGCGGAACGACTCTGCAGTAAGCTGTCTGTTCTCATCACAAAGCAATGTTCCAATGTGGACAACACAGTTCCAGAAATTGGCATTACTCATATAGTTACTTTAATAATAGCCTAAACCATCATGATGGATGTAAATGCACCAGCGGAATGACTAGTAAGTTAACTTGTCAACCTTGACAAGTAGACAGCCTTGGCTTCAAAGGTGTTCAAATTTCATCCATCAATGTGGAAAATCCATAGTCCATGGCTAAGTCTGATATTTTCAGGATCAGGCAAGCAGGGCGACTTCAGAATGGTGTAGCTAGAAAGCAACACATCAATCTTTTCAAAAAAAACTGAGAAAAATTGTCTCCCTTTCTCTGCTGTTTCAGAACTGGCTCTGCACGACTTCTCGTTCTGATGCATGATTCCAGCACCCAGTCCGGCTGCTGCTTCATTCCAACAACAGCAAAGCTGCACTTCGAAAGGAGCGAAATGGCCAAAGGTGCCTCACAAGGGGTGGTATCGGGCAAAGTTTGATGTTAGGGCAGTCGGCGAAAGGCTTGCTCAAAGCAGGAGGCACCGAACAAGTGCCTCGGAGGAGGACAGAGTGATGGGAAGATTTAGGGACGGGATTCCAGAGGTTGGGACATGGACAGCGGAAGGCATAGCCGCCAGTGGTTGGATAAAGGAAATTGGGGGTGCACAAGATGCCAGAATTGGAGGAGTACAGAGCTCGTGGAGGTTTTAGGACCGAAGGGAGTTTATGGAATTGGGAGGAACATGTCCACAGAGCACTGAGGGAGGGCTGCATTATTAGCACTGCAATGCCTTGGACCTGATGTCAAACCTAAGTCCCGACCTTGTTTGTTTTTGGGATTCAAGTGGACACTTAAAGGAAAAGGAAGTTGCCTTGTTGCCCTGGCCAACATTACCTGTTCAATCAACACTGCCAATCGGTTCATTTGTTGGAGTTTGTGAGCTCTTGCTGTGCGCAAAATGGTTGCCTATGGGACAAGAGTAATCATACTTTTAAAAGTAATTCATTGGCCGGGATTTAATTGGCCTGACAGGGATCTCATCCACCAGTTGGAGGACCGGCAGGGAACCCTCCTCAGTTTCTTGGGGGAGGCCCCGAACGGAATCAAGCGCCCTTCAGGCACTGAAGTGGGCCTTCCCAGCGATTGAGACGCCCCGCAGCAGAACCCCCACCCACCGAGAGCTGCTGACCATTCAGGGGCTGGCAACTACTCATTGTGGCCAACACCGGCAGCAGTGGTAATTGCTGGCAGCATTTCACCCACCAGAGGCCCAGGATTGGTGAGGGCCCCCGAGACCAAAGGCGAGTGAAGGCAGGATGGGGATCATGGGGTGGGGAATCAGGGGAGAAGAAGAGGCAGGGAGGGTGAAAACAAGGGCACGGGGTGGATTTCAGCATTGCTCTCTTCTTGGTGCCGATCCCTCAGTCAGGAAGAGAGTTCCAAAGACTTGCGGCCCCCAAATAGATTCAAAATAAAATGTTACAAATCTAGTCTTTGGCTGTGGTCAAACCCACTCCAGAAATTGGTATTCAGTCGGAAGGAAGTCTTCAAAAATGCCCTGTATTGACAGGAGGAAAATAGTCATAGAACGTCTAGTCTCAAAGATTTACATAGAAACTTGGAATGGCACAGTACAGTAGGAGATCATTTGGTGGATCATGCCTGGTCCTCTCTTTAGGCTGAATTTGACCAACTCTTTGTGAATGCTTTGGGAGGTGAGAAGGCTGGAAAAATGACGCATGAAGGCATCAGGTGGTGTGTCCAATGTCCTCCCAGCGACATTTTGACAGCGACAGGAAGATCAGCCGCTCACCCAAAAACCCAACTGAGCCACTGACGTGGCCAATTAAGAAACATTTCCTGCCTCCGTCGGCACTTTTTCTCATGTTTGGGAGGGCCCATTGCTGCCTTGGGAGATCGCCAGGTAAACCCTAGCCGTCTCCCTGCAGACTACGGGGGTTGAAACTCTTTCTTGAGCACTCTTGGGACCATGGAGGCCCCACCTCACCTCAGTGTCAAAGGCCGCTCCCACGGCAACAGCATTGCCTATCCACTGAGGCCCTGCCCCTAGCCGGGGCCTGCTCAACATGACCCGATGTCCCAACACCCCACTTGCCCGACTGTGAGGCTGCACAACCATTGGTGCATCCTTCTCCTCCGGGTGCAGCCCCAGCAGTGACCATTGCTAAGCTGTTGGCCCTTTGATTAGTTCTTAACAGGGGCAGCAGCCCAGCAGACGTCACTTAATCCATTGCCATCCGCAAAATGCAGCCACAGGCCTGGCTGCCACCAGAGGTTGGGGGGGTGGGGGGGGGATGGGGTTGCCTCCCCTCTTTCGGCCCCTGTGGTGGGACTTTTGCCACCTGAGAAAAATTCCAGCCCTTGAAAGTGCTGTTCAATTAGCCTCGGGGCGAATGGTCCCGTTGGCAACAGGCATCATGACGGGTGCCGGGTGCAACAATTGAGTGTGTGGGGTGTGGGGGGCTGAAATCAGTTTCACGCCTGCGCGAGATCACAGTGGGATCATCCAATGGTGTCCATCCATAGCGGAACGCGGATCCCGCTGGAGGCTGGTATCGATCCCGCTATTGGGATGCAAAGTAAGGCCCAGCCGGAATCTTGCACCCCCCATGGTCAATTTACCATTACGACGGCGGGAAAACACGCCGGCCCACAGCACATCTGGACAAGTGTGACGTGAAGAAGTCGGGACTTACCGTTAGGGCCTCGCAGACGTCCAAGGCGAAGGAGCCCTACAGCTACTGGACCCTGGAGGAACACGTGCATCGCAGGCTGGGTGGGTCCTGATGCACAGGGCTCCTCCGTGAAGCAGCTCACGGAAGGTGGGAGGTCTCCGGTGATGCTCCAGGCCTGGGTGGGGTGGGATGAGGGGATCGAGGGGAAGGAGCCCGAAGGGGGAAGTTGTCTGGGGTGTAGGAGGAGTTCAAAGGGGGGAAAGGTGTCCATGGGGAGTAGGGAGTTGAGGGAGCGGGGAAGGTGTCTGGGGGGGGAAACAGGAAGTAAGGGTGGAGGAGTGAGTAAAGATAAAGGAGGGAGTGTTTTGGAGGGATGTCCAGGTAAACATGCAAGGTCTCTTGAGTCAATGACTGCTTCTTGGGAGTGAACTGAGGGTGGATGTGGTTGGAGGGAATGGTGAGTTTGAGAGGGAGTAGAGGGAGCCCATAAGGGGGGAGGGTGAGGGTGCATCAGCAATGGTAGTGGTTGGTGCGGACTTGGAGGCAGATATGGACCCTCTGGGAAGGAGGAGGTCGGGGACGTCAATGTGGATGGGGGTGAGATTTTCGGCAGGGTAGGGAATGTGTATGTTCACCTGGAAATCCTGGAATGACAAGGGCTCGAGTTGGTAAGTGACGATGGGGAGGTGGAAGGTGATGCCAGGAGGACCAACAATGATGGGGAAAAGGACATGGGTGATTAGGGAAGGTGGGGGGAGGACGGGTGAGCTGCATCCATGCTTCTGAAATCGCAAGTGGGCGGAGCCTCGCGTTGGACCAGCA
The DNA here is from genome assembly GCF_964194155.1 of Cetorhinus maximus. Classification (NCBI taxonomy): domain Eukaryota; kingdom Metazoa; phylum Chordata; class Chondrichthyes; order Lamniformes; family Cetorhinidae; genus Cetorhinus; species Cetorhinus maximus. The sequence continues at coordinate 10,123,795 of NC_135895.1, forward strand.
CAGGTGCTGCATGGGAGTGAGGTCAGTGGGTGGGCGGAGATACAGGTCAGCTCAGATGGACAACTGAAAGAGAGCCCCAGCAGGCAACATTGAAAATACTCGGGTTAATGAGATGTTTGTGATGGATAAAGGCTCCGCCTGCGTGGGAGAGGCTTGCACAAGGCTCCGAAAGACCCTGCCACACACACACTTCTCCCTCCGGAGGCACTCGTGGTCCAGCTGCGTGCAGCTGAACTGCTAGTGCGGAGAGAGGACTCGCGAAGCCTGTCCATGAAGCTGAAAAACCCCATTACACATTATTCAGTGACAGTGAATATATTTTCAGATTATAACGTGACAAGATGTGTTCGCCCGTGCAAACACCTGTGATCAGAATTTCTTAACTTTTCTAGGCCTACCACTTCTTCTAGGTGCTGCCCTGACATCCGCAGCAGAGGTGGAGACAGCCTGTGCAATGGTTGGCCCTGTTGCCTCTGACGACTTTGGCGTGCGTCCTCTGGAGAGCCAAGGCCTTGAGGGCCCCGGCTTGCTCTGGCTGTCCTCCTGTGGGCCAGCTGCTCCCTCCGTGGTGACAGAGGATGAGGTTAAGGGGGTCACAGGCAAAGAGGACTCGGAGGGAGCAGACAGCCTCTGAGGTTCCTGAGTGGATGACCCAGGGGTGTCCAGCTGCCGCTCCTCCTCACTTCGGGTGCTCCAGGCCTGACTCCTTGAAGGGAAGGAGCACCTGGAGGGATGTTGAGGTGCCCTGTTTCCATCTCACATTGCCACTGCAGGAACTCTCCCATGGTTACTGCAATGGAGTGCAAGTCTGCGTGCATCTCCGTGTTCGACTGGACCAGGGTCTCCATGGCATCCGCCATCCTCTCCTTGGAGACCTTCATATGTGCACATGTGGGCACCACTTCATCAGAGAGCATGCAGACACTCTCCTCCAACTCGTGTGCCACTCCGCTGAGGGCTTCTAACAGCTCTGCGTGATGTTCCCCCGCCTTCTGCTGAGTCTCCACGATGAGCTGGAAGGCCAAATCCAGAAGCTTGTCATCTGACTCAGACCTCACAAATGCCTCTTCCCCAGTAGTCCTCCGAGTGCCGGGGAGCTTGGCTGAACCTGCCTCCTCCTGCTGTGGACATGTGTCTATATGGTGACCACCAGATTGTGAACCTGAGCCTGCTCTAGATCTAGTTCCCACTGAGGTGTGTGTCTCTGCGCTGGTGCAGGGTGTGGGTAAGCGCTATGATGGGTCTTCCAGGCTGCTTATTTCCAGCTCTTCAATGGAGGAGGTGTCCTCTTGGCTGGAGGCAAGGATGAGGATGGAGCTGAGGGACTGGCTGGCTGAGGGTTGCTTGGCAGAGCTCCCTGTGAACCAGAGATAATTAATGCATGGCAATAGAGTCAAAAGCAGGAGAGAGAATGCTCACAGTTGCATTGAGAGAGGGATGATATGGTGCAGTGTCCTCACATGGGTGTTCACTGCTGACCTCACCATTGCCGCAGGCATGGTCCACGTCCTCGCCAGTCAGTGTGATGGCACACTCCTCAAAGTGAATGAGGGGCCTAATGTGGGCCACTCCACCCTCGGTGTGGGACCTCTTCCTGTTGCTGTGAGCCAGCTTCTCCTGCATGAAAACAGATGGAGAGAATGTGAGCAGGACACTTGGCACTGTGTGGAATGTTTGTGTGGTGAGCGGAGCCATGGATGGGATGAGGACGTGAGCTCAAGAGGATTTGAGCCTGATGGAGATGTGAGGGGGTGTGTGAGAGTTAGTGGTGTTGTCCCTTGAGGTGTGAGATCCCTGTGGATGTGCGATGGGTTTGTGAGTGTGAGAGTTGAGAGCGATAAGGTGGTTAACTTACCCTGATGGAACAGATGAGAGCATTCATCCTCTTCCTGCACTGGATGGCTGACCTCCTCTGTGCTCTGTTGGCGCTGACCGCCGCTGCCACTGTATCCCAGGATGGATTGGTGGCTCCGGTGGACCTCCTGCAGCCAGGGCAGGGGTAGAGGACATCGCAGCAGCCTTCCACTATGTCCAGCAAGCACCTCAGAGAGGCATCATTAAATTTTGGGGGCTGCTGTCATCTTTGCTTTCAGGGCCGTCTGTCGCCTGGAGCAGTCCTGGTCTGTAGACATGAAGCAGGCTGCGCCCTGGTGCGTTTTAGAAATGGTGCCTGGAGTGAGGAAGCGCTTGGGTCATGGCGTGGTGGGCAAATCTGAGCTCCCCTGCCAGCGACCCAGAGAGTTTTCCATGAATGCAGTATTAGTGAGGCGGGATGCATTGGGAAGGGGAGGATATGGCGCGAAAACCCACCATGGCGATCAGCGGGTACAACGTCTGTTTTCACGCCTACTATTACACTTTGTGCAAACCTGGGATGATTCCGCCCTCAGTTGCCTTTCTCTTTCCCCATGACCCTGCAAATGTCTCCTGTCCAAGCACATATCCAACTTCCTTTTGAAAGTTACTATTGAATCCGCTTACACCGCCCTTTCAGTCTGTGCATTCCGGATCATAATAACTCACTGCATGAAAGAGAATTCTTTTCACCTTCTCTTCTGGTTCTTTGGCCAATTATCTTAAATCTATTCTTCTGGCTGCTGACCCTCCTGCCAGTGGAAACAACTTCTTCCTATCTACTCTTGTCGAAACCCATTCAACGTTCAACACCTTTATTAAATCCCCCCTCCTTTGCTTGAAGGAGAACAACCCCAGCTCCTCCAGCTTTCTACGTATGGTTTAAAGGGCATGTTAAGCACCCTGAGAGGATGCTGTTTGTGAATGAAGAGAATGGATATTAAAATGGATTTCTCAGTAAGTGTCTTCTCTGTGCAGTGTGGAAGAAACCTCAACCTTTATATCTGTTCGATTTTGTTCATAACAGTCAAATGGCACCGACCATTTTCAATAAGAAGGCTGCATTTTTCCAATGAGGAAATCATTATCTGATACCCAAAACACTTCTTTCATTTGCTTAGCTAGTGGTTTAGAGATTATGATTGTGCTGAGGACTGCAGTTCTAACTCTCAATGGGGATTCAACTTATGTTGTGTACAATACCAAGAGAAAACAAAAAGAAGCTTTGATATTTGATAAAGTACCCCTTAATGATCCCTCGGAGTTCAGTGAAATGCCAGTCTATCTGTCCCTTGCCAGGAACAGGTCGAAACAGTCACATGAGACAATTTGGCGCGTGGCTGTAATTTGGACAAGAGAAACAATTTAAAATAATCACACACACCAGAGACGGAGATGGAAGTGGACCGGAACCACGAGAGAAACCCTCCAAAGAGCTGACAAAAAAAAATGACGACATTTTTTTTTTCCGTAAAATATAAGATCTGTCACCAATTTGGGCTTTTCAGACACATAACCTTAAGCAAAGTGCAGTGGTGGGGAGCTTTTTTTCTGAAAACTGAGGAATTTGCAATCTTGAACGTGCACCTAATATCGCTTTCATCCCCTCGCCGTTGATGGACTGTTCAGTATGTGACCTGAATGATTGACTTAACATCAAGGGTTACACACCAACTCACAGTGTGTGACTGTAGAATGTAATCTGACAAATGAAGCAGCTTAATTTCGGTAATTATGTCAGCAGAGTGGGTTTAGGGTTTTCAAGTTGTCAAAACATAGAAGCACTGGAGAAGGATTTATAAGCATGATACCAGAATTAACTAACAGGAATGACTGGACAAGCTTGAGATTTTTTTCTCCAGAAAAGAGGAGACTAAAAAGGTGACCTGATAGAGGTCTTTAATATCATGAAGTGGGTTGACAGGGTCGAGGTGGAAATGTTTCCACTCATGGGGAAGTCTGAAATTTAGCAAAAGCTAATATGGGGAAGTCACAAATCAATCCAGTAAGAAACTCAGGAGAAACTTCTTCCTTCACCTGGAGACTGGTTGAAATTTGGAGCTTGCTAATGCACCAAGTGTTTGAGATGAAAACATTGATTCATTTAAGGGGAAGTTAGATAAACACATGAGGGAGAAAGGAATAGGATTTAGTGACACAGAGGATGCTAACTGAAGAACTCAGCTGGCAGTTGGTAGGTTTCGCAGATAGGTTGAGGTGAATTATAGACAGCTCTGCATGGCTGCCTTCATCTTAACAGATCTGTTGAAAGAAGCGGGTGAAAGGAATAGGGCACTCCTGGTGTAAAAAAGGAGAGATTACAAGAGGTTGGCCACGAGCCAAAGATCTATTAAATGTCCAGACGTTGTGTTCAGAAATAGCAGCTGAGGCAAGAGTCAGAGTGCAGAAACCAATAAGTAGAGATTTGTCGATTTTTTTCCCCCCTCCTTGAGTCTCCTAATGTATCAATTCTGGTAAAATAGAGAGAGTTTACTCTTGAAGAAATTTTTAAAAAAATAAATAAACTGGAACGCACCATCAGAAACAGAACCATACAGTTAACAGATTGTCACCACCCTTTGAGAGTGCACACAGCAGGATTGCTTTGTGGAATAGTTGCACTGTAAACCCTTATGATGCTGCACTGATGGCCCTGGTAGCGAGCATAACGGTTTTGATTGCTGACAGTTTAAAACTGCAAAACTATTTTCAAAAGATTGCATATTTGCTTGACTAATATTCCATATATTTTTTTTTATCACCTGGTGAGTACTGCAACCTGATCGCCATAAGTTTGGCAAGGATCCTATTGGGCAACACTAGTGTAAATGGCCTCAGACCCGGATGCTAGGAAGGAATGAACAAAGATCCAAGGGTATTCTCACTCTTGACTAATAATCCGGTAAATTTTGCTGGAAGTTATGTGTGCATGTCAGATTAGGATGTGCCATCCCTCTACACACTTTCAAGTGGGAGATTTTTGGGTTCTTGATTGGAGCCTAGATTGAAACATATAGAAGGTAGGCGATTTTACTGATAACTCATGAGTTCCCTGATGTTAGCTCAGATCGTGGACTGGTTTCAATCACCTGAGAGAGATCAGATGGGAATTTTCCAGAGCATTTTTCCTCTAATTGGCCCAGTGCAGCAGGAGGCCATTCGGCCCAGATGAGGGCTGCAGATGAGGGTTGAGATGGGAAGTGTCTCTCCTTTGATTCTCCGGACATCATTGGGGAAATTGAATTCAGGCAAGGATGGGGGGGGTTGATGGTGATGGTCTTGCCCACCCATTGGAGAACTGGTGAGGGCCCCGCGGTGCCTCTTTTTGGGAATATCTGCTCACTTAGCTGGCCAGCAGCAGGCCTTCCCTGGGATTTAGGACATAAATATATGTGTTCCCTTCTAACCAGATGTGCATTAGGACCTAGTGCCATTCTCCTGCCTTTTCCCCGAACCCTTGCACATTGTTTCTATTCAAATAACCACCTAATGCCCTCTCGAATGCCTCAGTTGAAGCTGCCTCCACTACACTGCGAGGCAGAGCATTCCAGACTTGAATTACTCGCTGCGTGAAAAAGTTTTTTTACTCTATTAAATGAAGCCAAACCGCCCCCACCCAGGGAAAGTAATTCTTGAGTATTGTATTCTTCTATACTCCATGACATAAGCCTTCAATACACTGAAATGATGTATTGCCCATTTATCAGACTGACACCACACTATATCCTTGTCAAATATTTGAGAAATATTAAAGAAACAAAGCTTTTCAGTACCACAGATGAGGTAACTCCCTTAAGCTCTTTGAGAGCTATATAGGATTCCTGCACCAAAAACATAAATAAATAAAACTGTCCTGCTGAGTTGATACAGAAAATCCTGCAGATGACGATCTGTTATGCTTTATCTAGGAGGGAGGTGAAGAATCGCTTTGCAGCAGGTTTTATCCGTAATATGTCAGCAGTTCAGAGTGTCATGGAATTAAAGATGAGTCTTACTCAACTCTGTGAACAGGAGGTTAGCTGCATTTTTAGAAGTTTATTTAAATATATTTCTAAGCTCTCCACAGATGACTCAGTTGCGGCTGAGATAAGCGCAGGCCAGGAATTTGGTTCTTCGTTGGTGCTGAGTTAGCTGATTGGAGTGTGACTGGCAGCAGAGTGTTGTCAATTGGCCCACTTGTGCCTAGGCTATGGCGCGCAAACCAATCAGTGTTCTCTGCCTTCTCCTGATCCTGGTTCCAGCGCTTTATGCGGGTGCATGTTGAGTACAGAAGTGTGACGCTGGCTGAGATTCTCTAAACTTTAGAATCATACAGTCATAGGATGATGCAGACCAGAAAGAGGTCATTCGGCCCATTTGGCCCCTGCCACCTCTTTGAAGGAGCAATCCAATTAGTCCCACCCCCACTGCTCCTTCCCCATAGCCCTCCGTTTCTTTTCATTTTCAAATACTTATCCAATTCACGTTTGAAAGTCGCTATTGAATCTGCTTCCACCACCCATTCAAGCAATGCATGCCAGATCATAACAAATCACCGTACATAAAAAAAATTGCCTTCATTCCCCCTGTTACATTCAGGTGAGGAGGGGTAGAATGGTTCCCCTCTTTCCCACTCCTCATTTGACCACAACAGGTTTTTTTTAAAGGGGATGCATGCCAATTCAGTAAGTATTTAACTGTTTACATGCTGTGAATGTAACAGGCACACATAGGCAGGTTTCCTTGTAAGTTTTTAAAAGGAAAAGAGAATAATATTTATGGTACTTAACCCGATCTAAGAAAAATAATAAAAAAACACACTGATGCTTGCACACACATACACCCAACGTGCACACACACACAGAGAAATAAGTTACAGAGTGGGAGGATAGGTTAAGCAGCCTTTGTAAAGTCCAATAAAAGTTAAAGGTACACAGATCTTGTGGACTGCTGACTTGGACGGTTTCAGGCTGAGCTCGATGGTCGCTCTGGATTTGGCGTTGAGGCAAATTAAATGTGTTGACAGACAATTTATATCTGTTCTTATGGAGTCAGCAGCTGATGAATTGATTCTTAAAATACTGCCTGCAGCATGAGGAAGGTTGAATAGCAGACAGGGCTCAAACATGCAGGCTGGATGGAGAGTGTGTGTGTGTGAGAGAGAGAGAGAGAGAGTCCCATTCATGGGTCTGGGGTCCAGCCTCTTCAGCATCTCTTCTGCTTTTCTTTTTGGCCTGGAGAAAAGCAATTTCTTAAACACAAAGGAAGGTTAGTTGGCTTGTCACATGATCCTCTTTCTCCATTGGTCCAGTTACCTGAATATGGTCAAGGCTAGTGGATTATAGGTCCATGGCTTCTATGATTAGATTATGACTGGGTAAATTCCATTCTCAGCCAGACTTCATTGTTTGAGGTGGTTACACCTAATGCTTAGTCCTCGCCCAGTTGAGTACCCAGGTCAAAATAAAAACAGAATTACCTGGAAAAACTCAGCAAGTCTGGCAGCATCGGCGGAGAAGAAATCAGTCAACGTTTCGAGCCCTCATGGCCCTTCAGCAGAACTGAAGCATAGTTTCAACAAGGGAGAAATATAAATTGGTTTAAGGTGGGTGGGGGGGAAGAGACACATTGAGGGTGTGGTGTGAGCAGATAATCAAAAGATGTCAGAGACAAAAGGGTCAAAGAGGTGTTGAAGGTGGCGGTCTTTGTCTGAGAAAAGTGCTAATTAAGAATGCAAGACAGGATATTCAAAGTACAGCTCTAGTGGGGGTGGGGTGGAAGGACTAAAGGTTTTAGTTTTAGATTTAAAAATAATGGAAATAGGTGGGGAAAGAAGAATCTATATAAATTATTGAAAAAAAAGGCGGGTGGGGGGGGAAAAGAAACGGGGTGGGGATGGGGGGAGGGGGGTTTAAGATCTAAAGTTGTTGAATTCAATATTCAGCCCAGAAGGCTGTAAAGTGCCTAGTCGGAAGATGAGGTGCTGTTCCTCCAGTTTGCGTTGGGCTTCACTGGAACAATGCAGCAAGCCAAGGACAGACATGTGGGCAAGAGAACAGGGTGGAGTGTTAAAATGGCAAGCGACAGGGAGGTTTGGGTCTTTTTTGCGGACAGACCGCAGGTGTTCCGCAAAACGGTCGCCCAGTTTGCGTTTGGTCTCTCCAATGTAGAGGAGACCGCATTGGGAGCAACGAATGCAGTAGACTAAGTTAGGGGAAATGCAAGTGAAATGCTGCTTCACTTGAAAGGAGTGTTTGGGCCCTTGGACGGTGAGGAGAGAGGAAGTGAAGGGGCAGGTGTTGCATCTTCTGCGTGGGCATGGGGAGGTGCCATAAGTGGGGGTTGAGGAGTAGGGGGTGATGGAGGAGTGGACCAGGGTGTCCCGGAGGGAACGATCCCTACGGAATGCCGTCAAGGGGGGTGAAGGGAAGATGTGTTTGGTGGTGGCATCATGCTGGAGTTGGCGGAAATGGCGGAGGATGATCCTTTGAATGCGGAGGCTGGTGGGGTGATAAGTGAGGACAAGGGGGACCCTATCATGTTTCTGGGAAGGAGGAGAAGGCGTGAGGGAGGATGCGCGGGATATGGGCCGGACACGGTTGAGGGCCCTGTCAACGACCGTGGATGGAAAACCTCGGTTAAGGAAGAAGGAGGACATGTCAGAGGAGCTGTTTTTGAAGGTAGCGTCATCAGAACAGATGCGACGGAGGCGAAGGAACTGAGAGAATGGGATGGAGTCTTTACAGGAAGCGGGGTGTGAGGAGCTGTAGTCGAGGTAGCTGTGGGAGTCGGTAGGCTTGTAATGGATATTGGTGGACAGTCTATCATCAGAAATTGAGACAGAGAGGTCAAGGAAGGGAAGAGAAGTGTCAGAGATGGACCATGTGAAGATGATGGAGGGGTGGAGATTGGAAGCAAAATTAATAAATTTTTCCAGGTCCCGACGAGAGCATGAAGCAGCACCGAAGTAATCATCGATGTACCGGAGAAAGAGTTGTGGGAGGGGGCCGGAGTAGGACTGGAACAAGGAATGTTCCACATACCCCATAAAGAGACAGGCATAGCTGGGGCCCATGCGGGTACCCATAGCCACACCTTTTATTTGGAGGAAGTGAGAGGAGTTAAAGGAGAAATTGTTCAGTGTGAGAACAAGTTCAGCCAAACGGAGGAGAGTAGTGGTGGATGGGGATTGTTGGGGCCTCTGTTCAAGGAAGAAGCTAAGGGCCCTCAGACCATCCTGGTGGGGGATGGAGGTGTAGAGGGATTGGACATCCATGGTGAAGAGGAAGCGGTTGGGGCCAGGGAACTGGAAATTGTTGATGTGACGTAAGGTGTCAGAGGAATCACGGATGTAGGTGGGAAGGGACTGGACAAGGGGAGAGAGAAGGGAGTCAAGATAACGAGAAATGAGTTCCGTGGGGCAGGAACAGGCTGACACGATCGGTCTGCCAGGACAGTTCTGTTTGTGGATTTTGGGTAGGAGGTAGAAGCGGGCCGTCCGAGGTTGGGCGACTATCAAGTTGGAAGCTGTGGGAGGAAGATCTCCAGAGGAGATGAGGTCAGTGACAGTCCTGGAAACAATGGCTTGATGTTCTGTGGTGGGGTCATGGTCCAGGGAGAGGTAGGAGGAAACGTCTGCGAGTTGACGCTCAGCCTCCGCGAGGTAGAGGTCAATGCGCCAGACAACAACAGTACCACCCTTGTCAGCGGGTTTGATGACAATGTTGGGGTTGGACCTGAGAGAACGGAGTGCAGTGAGTTCAGAGAGAGACAGATTAGAATGGGTGAGAGGAGCAGAGAAATTGAGACGGCTAATGTCACGCCGACAGTTCTCAATGAAAAGATCAAGAGAAGGTAAGAATCCAGAGGGAGGGGTCCAAGTGGAGGGAGAATATTGGAGGTGGGTAAAAGGATCCGTTGAATGGGGAGAGGACTCCTGCCCAAAGAAGTGAGTACCCAGGTGATTGTCTGGATGCTTTGTGAATGGGTTAGGCAATGGCCCATTCACATTCCTTCAAGGTGATTGCTTCTGATGGAGTTTCTAGATGTCTTTGGAATTTGTGAGGTACAGTCAAGCAAATGTTCAGCCATCTTAGAAAATGCTGTTTCAAGTCACTGGAATGTGGTTTCAGTCCTTTAAAGACTCAATCCATGGTTTCCAGCCTGTAAATCCGTCAAGTCATTTTTGATATGAAGCATGCCTTTACAACAACCCCCTCTTGTTCTTTTGCTAATTTCTATAATCTGTGTCCTCTGGCTATTGATCCCCACTGCCATAGAAACAGCTTCTCCTTATTTACCTTATTAAAAACTCATTAATTTTCAACACTTTTTATTAAATCTCCTCTTATACTCCAGCTTCTCCAGTCTCTCCACATAACTGAAATCCCTCGTCCCTGTAATCTTTCTAGAAATCTCCTCTGCACCCTTTATAATCTCTAGGCTTTTGCACTCTAAGCTCATCATTATCTGATCGCTATTTCCTAATTCATCCTTGCTTTGTCTCTTACTCTTTCCAGGCTTGGTGGGCCCTGAGCTTTGACCTGAGTTTCTCCATTAAAGAAGAAAGCTTACATTTGACATAATGGATAGGCCAGGCTTCAGGAAAGATCATTTGGCTGCTCTCGCCAGTACTTTCCGTGGAAAGTAAAGTTGAGCGGGGTGTGTATTGGCAGTTGAGATGTCACATGCCATTTCACACCTTGTCTGAAGTCAAGCATTCTGCCCATTATCCCTCTACCACTTACTCCCTGAAGTGTCTACCCAATGCTACAGCTTCTCCCCTCCTCAGACATTCACTCCGCACCCTCGCCACCTGTGAAACAGTTAAACCTCCCTTCTTCTAAACTTGAGGCAGGTTTGTGGGGAAATCTCAAGCAAAATAGCTTCATTTTAAAACATGAGCACTAATTGAAGAGCAATCTTGCAAATAACAATTTGCCTGGTTTTGTTGAAAAAATAACAGTGCATGATGTTATTAACATGCTAATCAGCCAGCAACTTGTGGAATAGACACTCCGTGAATTACCAATCAACACAGATTGCAGGACCAGTTGCGCTGAAGGTTAGCTTTGCGAACCTCCCAATAGTATTTATAAAGTTGCTGTGTTTGCACCTTAATTGTTCATTAAACTGTTCCCAGATATTTCAGTCTTATAATTAACAGCGTAAACACCTTTTTAACATTGTGATAATTGTTAATGACTGCCAATCAATTTCTCTCATCCAGAAAGTAAACAAATACAAGCCCGGAGTCCCATTCCTTCAGATTTCGAAGTTGTTAAATTTAAATTTCTACATTTTCTTCTTACTTTTCCTGTCTGCCTCCTTTCTTTCTATCGCTTTATTTCTCTTTACGTATCGGATTTGAGGTTAAATTTGTCCACTCTAACCCACCCTCCTTCTTAATCCTTCATGAATCCCAAAACCTCATTGGTTACAGGGCATTGGTGAGACCACATCTCGAGTGGTGTGTGCAGTTTTGGTCTCCTTATTTAAGGAAGGGTGTAAATGCCTTGGAGGCGGTTCAGAGGAGGTTTACTAGATTGATACCTGGAATGAGCAGGCTGACTTATGAGGAAATGTTAGGTAGCCTGGAGTTCAGAAGATTGAGGGGACGACTTGATTGAAGGGTATAAGATGCGGAAAGGTCTTGACAAGGATGTTACCTCTTGTGGGTGAGTGCAGAACTAGGGGGCACTGTTTTAAAGTTAGGACTGAGATGAGGAGAAATTAATTTCTCTAAGAGGTTGTGCGACTTTGAAACTCTCTGCCTCACGTAATGATATGTCAGGTCGAAGTGTCAATGCGACTCTGCACTGGCCAGGATGGGGCGAGGGCCTGTCAGCCACCGGGTCCAATGGTGACCCGGCGGCTGGTTTAAAAGCGGCCCAGGCAGGCTGCCATGGAAGGGCGCGTGTTCAGTATTCCCAGCGGAACCGAGTGTGGCTGGACACGGCCGGCGGGAGCGCAGGTCGGGTGGCCACTCGGCTCCCCGCTTTTCCAACGAGTGCCTCGCCATCCTCCTAGAGGACATGGCTGCCAGGAGGGACACCCTTGTCCCCAAAGATGGGAGGAGGAGGCAACTGCACCTCACTAAGAGGACATGGGAGGAGGTGACAGCAATGGCGAGCAGCCATGACGTGGTACGGCGCACCTCGGTGCACTGCCAGAAGCGCTTCAATGACCTGCTGCGCTCAGGAAAGGTAAGTACCATGTTGGTATGGGTCAGTGTGTAGAAGTGTTAGGGTGTGGCCGTCCCCCTGTGGACCTCAGGGGTGTTAGAGTCTGAGTGCCCACTGGCAATGACGCTGGAGCCGGCCAAGGGGGTGAGCACTGGCTGCTTGGACTGAGTGCCTTGCAGCTCGAGGGCCACAACTCGGGTGTGCCCTCCAAGGTGTTCCTCAGCTGAAGTTGGCCAGGTTGCAATGGCACTGCAGGACTAATCAATGCTCCTCTGTTCTTTCCGGAGAAGAGAAGCTATAAACAGGCAGACAGAGCATGTACAGGCAGAGGGAAGCCTAACCTCCTGCTGCTCAGCAGGTTCGAGCAAGGCACCCTGGAGCTTGAGAGCCGGCACGGCCCCCATGCAACTGGGCGTGGAGAGACAGGGGTGCCAGACAAAGGTAAAGTGCTGTGCACAGAGGTGAGAGTTTCGGATTGTGCAACCATTCTAGTGTAGTCTCTTCATTGCTGTGAGCCTCGAACCTGGAGTCCCCATTGATCATTGGAAGGTGATGGCACCTTGATGCAGGTCTCCATTGTCTCACCAGGGTGCCTGGCATGCACAGTGACAGTGTGATGACTTTAACTAATAACATGTCCTTGTTCTCCCTTTTAGGTTCGCCAGCAGGCGTTCGCTCAGTGGATCCCGAAGGGCCACCCCTGATGCCGGAGGACCACCGAGCTTCTGTTGTGCCTGTGTCACACCCACTCTCTGAAGCAGGCACCAGTGCAGATACCAGCGCCTCGGTGGGCATTACTTGGAGGGCTAGTATCTCGGTGCACATTGGTGAGGGCACTTCACGCTCACTGAGGCGCAGGCGGAGGCAGAGACTGCCCAGGGCGCCAGCAGCCGGAGAACTGTTGGGGATCAGGACGGTGCTCAGTCGAAGGCTGATAATGAGCCTCTGCAGTTGTCCTTGAGACAGCAGATGCTGGAAGTCCAGCAAGTTGTACGGGAGGACCTGGCAGAGATACATGAGGGTCTGTGTGCCATGGTCTCCATTATGGAGGAGTCCATGTAGAGCATCAGCACTGCATTGACTGTAATGGCTGAACGCACTACCTCCTCCATTGAGAGAGTGGCAACTCTCAAGGAGAAGCAGCTCCGGGGACAGAATGAGGGGTTCCTGGGTTTGTGCTCGGACTTGCAATTCCTTACACAGGCACTGAGCTCAGCTGGTCAGTGCCATTGCGGGAGTTGGATGAGGCACCCAGTAACCCAGCTCAGAGCCCGTCCATCAGTGGTGAGCTGGGAGATCCAGAGCGACCTCACGTTGGCGCACGAGCTGCTTGTCATCTCTGCAGGTTCCTCTCAGGCCGCTCTGGGTGACGCTGCCCCTCTGCCAACGACAGTTGCATCTGATGAGGCTGTGATGACTGGGGAGATGCCAGCTCCCTCCCAGGTGGGGCCAACACAGGCTCCGCTGGCCAGAGGACGACTGCCAAGATTATCAAGGTTGACAAGTCAGCAGAGTCAGCAGGCTGTCTCCCGTACATCTTGCTGGACATCCAGTGCCGGTGCCAGTGAGGGTGGGGCACCAAGATGTAGCACTCACAAAGGTAAGTTAAAGGCTCCATGAGCATAAGAGGGACAGGTCACAGGTGATCTTACGTTCATTTGTGTTTACTTTATCTATACTGGTCTGAGAATGAAGACCAGAGCATTTTATGGGAATAGTTTGGAATTGTCAAAATGAGATCAATTTTGTTTTTGTCGCCATGGCCTGAGTATGCTTCACCTTTTTATTTTCTTGGTGCAGGGTATGCCAGTGTGTAATGCTGGATGTAAGTGGCTCTGAACTTTATTGCACAGGCGCTGAGTGTTACTTGTGTTCAAATGAAAGGGTCCTTTTCGACACCTGGGATGGAGGTGGCAACCCTTGCATGCATTTGAAGCTGATCTTTGGTAATCTAGTTGAAGGAGCATTGGATCAAGGCGTCCCTGGTTTCCCCGCCACCCTGGAGGTTACCGTGATCTGCCTCCGTGCCTTCAGCATTCTCCTCACCGTGCTCCTCGTCTACTCATGGACTCACCATCTGTGGCCTGTGCAGCTTGGTCAAGAACCCCTTCCTCCAGTGGGTCGCCCCTTGCCAGCGCCGGATTGTGGAGAGTGCAGCATGCAACCATGACACCTGCGCTGGGGGGTATTGTAGTGCACCTCCTGAATGGTCCAGGTATCGGAAGCGCATCTTGAGAAGAAATATGGTCCTCACTACCGCCTTTGTGGAGGAATGACTCATATTGTAACACTTCTCTGACTCTGTTCTTGGGTGGCGGACAGGCGTCATGAGCCACCTCTTCAACAGAAAACCCTTGTCACCCAGCGGCCATCCATCCAGCCGGGCTGGAGCACTGAAAAGCCTCGGCACCTGGGAGTGTCTGAGGATGTAGGCATCGTGGGAGCTGCCTGGGTATCTTGCACAGACTTGCAGAATTTGCATCCTAACACACTATCTGCATGTTCATGGAATGGAATCCCTTCCTGTTGACCCGCTGGCGACTTAATGGCTACACGTGTACAGTCGATGGCACCCTGGATATGGGGGAACCCAGCAATCGCGGCAAAGCCTCTGGCTCAGTCAGCCTGGCTGGCCTTTGTACGGTAAAGAACAAAGGTCAGTACCCGCCTGAACAAAGCTTCTGTCACCAGCTTGATGCAACTGTGGACAGCTGATTGGGAGACTCCACACCGATCCCCCCACTGAACCCTGTAAAAAGCCATTGGCATAGAGGTTGAGGGCCACTGTGACCTCCAGAGCCATTGGCATGGGATGTCCACCCACACAATCGGATCTCATCTCAGGCCCAATCATCCGACAATGCAGGTCACTGTCTCCCTTGAGAGGCAGAGCCTCCTTCGGCACTGCACCTCAGACATATTGAGGTAGCTGCATCGTTGCCTGTAAACCCTGGCAGCAGGATAGTGGCATCCTCTGCGGCCCCTTCCACCTTGGACTTCCTGTTGTCCCTGCGCCCCTTGTGCCTGCACCTCTCCTCCCACAGGTCCCTCCCCTGGAAGTTGCATTGGGACACCTGGCCTCCTCTCCATTCTGCCCCTCTCCTCCTCTCCATTCTGCCCCCCTCTTCCTCCTCAGAGGAGGTGCCTCCAGTGGACACCACAATCCCCGTTACCAGGGTAACAGGGTGTTTGTAAATAGTTCTAACAAATAGTTCCAAGAAGATCTTTACATCGACTATCTCAAGCCGGTCATAGAATAAGCAAAGCCTCATCAAGGTATGGTAAGACACTAAAAACACAAATGCACCCTAAAGCGCGGAAAGAGATCAAAACACCCATTACTCTCATGTTGCCACTATTAGCTCGTGTTTCCAGCAACCTTGTGGGAAAACTGTCTTAAAGCCGAAAGAGGCACAGACAAGTCTACTCGCATTCTGCGAGATGCCACACTCCCAGTTCTAACCCCACCGTGTTATCACAGTGTCATATTCACTCTTTCCTCCCGCTCTGTTTTGCCCATCTCTGGTCCATGGTAGCCTGCTGCAATCTCCCTTCCTCCTTG
Source organism: Cetorhinus maximus (assembly GCF_964194155.1). Classification (NCBI taxonomy): domain Eukaryota; kingdom Metazoa; phylum Chordata; class Chondrichthyes; order Lamniformes; family Cetorhinidae; genus Cetorhinus; species Cetorhinus maximus. The sequence goes on from NC_135895.1 coordinate 10,139,374, forward strand.
CCTAGCTTCTTAGCGAGCAATTGCCTTGTTAGGACTCATCGCTCATGAATTAACCATGTCTGATGAGCGAAACAAAGGCTGGAAATGGCCAACAGGTTACATCAGCGTCGGACAAAAGATAAATTAACGCCCCAGGTATGAACCTTTCATCAGAGTAACACCAGTTGGTATCCACCATGAACATTAGCATGGCAAGGAATAGGCTCGGATGTTTTGCACATTGACCCTTTAATTACAATCCTGATAAAGGATGCAGACAGAGAACTCCAATCGGCCGTCTTCTCTTTCAGACCCACCTCTGCGATTCCAGTGTGTTTTCTGCTATCATTCCACCCTCCCAGCAATTGCAGTTTGGTCTTTTTTATCCCTCCCAGATAGTGCAGACGAACATTAGCAGAGCAGAGCAGCGAAGCTCGCTCGCTGCCAACTTTCAACAAAAAAAAAACTCTTTAGGCACCGAGACAAATGACAAGATGCATCATTGAGAGAAAAATCTTGTCTTGGAGCTTCTAATCCAAGATCAAGGGGAAAGAGCAAAGTTAACATTTAAGAATGCCTTTCATCTAATCTAAAACCGCAATGCCCAGTAATGTAATACCAGACTCACATCCATAAACAGTTTATAGATCAATTTATAGCCAGTCTTTTAAAAGAGATACCTGTTTTATGTTGAACAGTTACAACCCTGTTAAATTGAACTGTAACCAAGTAACGGGCTGGTGAGCAGGACAAGAGTACTACAATTCACAAATTAAGGAGAGACACAAAGACTAACAGAGGGCCTGATAATATGCATGGAAATAAATCGGAGCTAATTCATCTTCTCAACAGCAGGACCATGTTCTGCAAAGTTTTTATGCATAGAACTGTCACCCTATGGCAAGAAACAGGCTTGTTCTCACATTACTACAGTCTTGACGAGCGCTTTAAGCTAATAATTTCATCCTCCTCTTTATTGGAAGAAATAGAGCTAGTCTCTGATTGCTGCATCACTTGTCTGTGATATCTATTAACCCAGGGACTTTATGGATCAGATTGTGGAGCCAATTACTGCTTTCACCCGCACTCCATGATCCCCAAATTGATAAATGGATTTATCATCTTAGCATTTTACTTAACGCCAAAGGACCCCACGGGATGGTAATTGGTAGATGAGGCTTTCTGTGTATGGTTCTATAATAGGGCTGGCTCATAGAGGCTGAGTGGTTATTTTTCCCTGATCTTTTACCTCCAGGTTTAAATCGACCAAGACCAATAGGGTACTTCAGCTTTAAGGGTCCAAAGTGAAATGAATTTGGGCTGCCTTAAGTCCTGACACTGATCGCACTGAAATTTTTCACTTAGAAAGGCCACTGGGCTTCTCGGGTGTGAAAGGGAAGCATGTCACACAGGAGCAACAGTGATAATTTAACCTTCTGAAGTTATTCTGACTCTATCCCTCTCTCTGGCCACTGTCTTGAGGCTAAGCCAGACTGTTTGCAACCACCGCGCCCCATTTGATCGCTAGGCGAGTCTCTGACCCCCCACGCACCCGCCATCATCAAAACAGCCGGCTTCCATCTCCAGAGCGTCGGCCAAACCTTGCCTCAGCTGACCTGCTGCTGAAACCCTTCTCCATGCCTTTGTCACCTCCGGATGGAGCTATTCCCATTTGTTCCCACCCTCTGTAAGCTGGAGCGCATCCAAAGTTCTGCTGCCTGTACCCAAAGTTGCAAGGAGTCCCGCTAACCCATCACCCCACCCACGCCGTGCTCCCTGACCGAAATCGGTTCGCAGTCCGGCAATGCCGCAGTTTTAAGATCCCCATGTCGGTTTCAAATCCCTCCATGACCTCGTCCCTCCCTCCGAGACCTCGGCGCTCCTCCAAATCTGGCCTCTTGCTCACCCCTGATTTCAATCGCTCCACATTGGCTGCCGTGCTTTCAGTTGGCCACGCCCACAGCTCTGGGATTCCCTCCCTAAACACTCAAACCTCTTCGCCTCGCTCCTACTTTAAAACCTGCCTCTTTGACCAAGCTTTATCTCACCAGCTCCAAAATCTCTCTATGTGCTTCGGTGTCAACTTTGATTGATAACATTCCTGTAAAGCACCTTCGAATGTTCTTACTACATTACAGGCGCTAAATAAAAGCAAGCTATTGTTGTTGTTGTTGTTGTTACAAGTCAAGGTATGCGCATTGTTAGCCCTGAGTAAAGGGAGTTTGACTCTGCACCTAACCTGACCAGGCTATACTTGATAAAAAGCAAAATACTGCGAATGCTGGAAATCTGAAATAAAAACAGAAAATGCTGGAAAAACTCAGCAGATCTGGCAGCATCTGTGGAGAGAGAAACAGAGTTAACATTTCGAGCCCCTATGACCCTTCTTCAGGGCTGAACAAGATCTGGTTCACTATGCACCAGTAATGGAGACAGTGAATGTTTAAGATGGTGGGTGGGGTGCCAAACAAGCAGGCTGCTTTGTCCTGGACGGTGCTGAATTTTGAGTGTTGTTGGATCTGCACTCATCCAGGCAAGTGGAGAGTATTCCAGCACACTCCTGACTTGGGCCTTGTGACTGGTGGACAGGCTTTGGGGAGTCAGGAAGTGAGTTACTCAGTTTCTGACAAGTTCTCACAGCCACAGTGTTTATATGGTTGGTCCAGTTCAGTTTCTGGTCAATGGTAACCACCCAGGATGTTGATAGTGGGGAAATTCAACAATGGTAAAGCCATTGAATGACAAGGGGAGATGATTGGATTCTCTGTTGTTGAAGACGGTCATTGCCTGACACTTGTCTGGTGTAAATGTTACTTGCCACTTATCAAGCCTGAAAGTTGCCCAGGTCTTGCTGCATGTGGGCCAAGGCTGTTACAGTATCTGAGGAGTCCTGAATGGTGCTGAACATTGTGCAATCACCAGTGAACATCCCCACTTTTGATCTTATAATGGAAGAAAGGTCATTGATGAAGCAGCTGAAGATGGTTGGGCCTAGGACACTACCCTGAGGAGCTCCTGCAGTCCTGTCCTTATACTGAGATGATTAACCTCCAACAACCACAACCAACTTCCTTTGCGCTAGGTATGACTCCAACCAGCGGAGAGTTTTCTTCCTGATTCCCATTGACTTCAGTTTTACTTGGGCTCCTTGACATTACACTCGGTCAAATGCTACCTTGATATCAAGGGCAGTCACTCTCACACCACCTGTTGAGTTCAGCTGTTTCGTCCATGTTTGAACTAAGGCTGTGATGAGGTCAGGAGCTGAGTGGCCCTGGCGGATCCCAAACTGAGCATTGTTCACCCATCTTACAGAGCAGTTTAAAGCAGGGTTGGAACGGATAAGTCACATGGGGCATATTAACTGCCCCCCCCCAGCTCAGCTTCTTTAAGCGTGCAGATGGATGTGGGGTTAGGAGTGGAAGAGGTTAAAGTTCACCCCTGAGTGACCAGAATGAAAAGGACCAGAATGTTCAAAAACAATCAGGAGGAGATAAGCCAGCAGAGGGGTGACATTGTGCCAAATGAAAGCAAATGCTGAAGCACAGCGATGAGGAACCTATTGGATTTTGTCTTGGGATTGGGATCCTGATGTCAGGACCATTTCCAGGTCCCAATCTCACATTGTGTTGCCCCCTGAGACCCGACGCCATTTTTTTAAAGGCTGGCCAATCAGTGGTCAGGCTGCATGCTCACGTCCGATTAAGGACCGTGGACAGGGTTCCAAGTCAGGGGGACCAATAGAAGGCCCTGCAGCCCCAAGACATCTCTAACCCCACCCTTTTGGGAGCTGCCAATGTAGGTAAGAGAGAGAGAGGGCACCTTAGATGGAGGCACCTTCAGAAGTTCTTTCTCATAAAGGTTAAATTTATACTGGCCACTGCTGCCAAGTGAGGAAGGGGAACCCCTCTAGAGGGCAGTCTGAGCCTCAGCTCAGGCCACCTCACAGATAGGGCCATGGAAGGGCCGGGTGTTGTTGGGAGACCGTCCCCAAGCATTAGCAAGGATTTGGCTGCCGGAGGGAGCTCAACTTCTGACTGGAAAATTCCAATCGGCTTCCGCCGACTGCCCTTCATAGGGCAGCCATTGCTCTCCCCAACCATCCACTTTTCAAACAGTCGATAAGACCATAAGACATAGGAGCACAAATTAGGCCATTCGGCCCATTGAGTCTGCTCCGCCATTCAATCATGGCTGATAAGTTTCTCAACCCCATTCTCCGTACGTGGTCTGGACTTGGGAACACTGCCGCAAATCAGCGTGCTGCTCTCCAAGGCCAATTTTCCAACCCTCTCCATCCTCCGGCCCCCATCCAATGTGAATCAACAATTCTTCCCAAGTCAGGTGATGGCGTGGTGGTATTGTCACTGGGCTAGTAATCCAGAGGCCCAGGGTAATGCTCTGGGGACCTGGGTTTGAATCCTGCCATGACAGAAGGTGGAATCCGAATCCAATAAAAATCTGGAATTAAAAACTTTACCGATAAATGATTGTTGTAAAAGCCCACCTGGATCACTGCTGTCCTTTCCCTGGTCTGGCCTACATGTGACTCCAGACCCACAACAATGTGGTTGACTCTGAAATACCCTCTGAACAAGGGGCGGTTAGGGAAGGGCAATAAATGCTGGCCTAGCCAGCGACGCCTCCATCCTATGAATGAATTTTTTAAAAGATGGTTGGTTTAGGTAACCTAATAACCAAACTGTCACTTGAAGGTAACACTTACAGAGTGTGGTTGTGTTTCAGTAGAGGGCATCTGCCATCTTCACTCTGCCTTCTTTACACTTCAGAATGCCCTGACTGCTGTGTATTATATCATTACATTTATGTCCCGGTTGTTCATTACAATAGATGCGGGATCAGAATTCTGATGATCACACACTCGAAAGAGCGAGTTACTCATTCCACTCCCCCCCCACCCCCCCACCATGGGTAGCTGCACTCATGGCGACACGAGTCACAGGTTCCAGTCTAACAATAATGTAGCTCGGTCTCGGAGCATCTTTCAGCGACCTCGTCGCTGGGAACAAGAGGGTTGCACAATTACTCTGAGGGATAAGCCCTTTTAAACTTTGATCCTTTGGGTTTATTTGGCATCGATGGAGGCTGAATACATTCCAATAACTCTTTCTCTGGAAGCACCTTTAAGTACGAGTAAATCGCCCCTAATTTTGCTCCCACACCTGATGAATCTTATTTTTTTTTTGTTTAACAGACAAGATGGCAACAGATCATCTTCCGAACCTCACTCTACAGTGTCACCTGGTGGACACAGCTTGTAACTGCAATGTGACAACTGACAATTGTCAAACTGATTGGGAAACTTTACGGGTCACCCACCAGGCGGGAAAGCAGGCAGGTGGACACATGGGATAGGGGCACCGTGTCATCGGTGGAGTGCCCGCCGCTGGCCCCACCCCACCCCTGCCCTGCCATGACTTTATGACTGGCGGCAGACGTGTCCATTTGGTCACCCCCTTGTGGTCCACTTGAGGCCCTTCAGGGCATCACCCGGTCACCACTCAGGTTTAAAGGGTGGTGGGAGACGCCTGACCCTAAAATGCAGCCTGGCAGGTTCGGCTGAGGGCTGCTGGCCAGGGAAAGGGGAGGAAGCCTCCTTTCCAGCCCCTGCACCAATCAGAGGCCCTCCCTCGCTCCCTCTCCCCCCCACCCCACACACACAGTTCCCCTTCCCCATTTCCACCCTCTTCCCCTTCCCTGTGCAACATGCCCCCCTAATACCCTGTTGGGCCTTTCCAGCCCGGCCCCGGGAGAACCAGGGCCTAACTGGGTCCTGGGGCATCGCTGGTTGTTCTTCCTCCTGGTCCTCCTGCAGTGGCCACTGCTCCTGGTGCTGGTATTGCAGAGATGCCAAGCTTCTGATTGGCTGGTGGCTCTATGAGGCAATACTCCCTCCTGGAGTGGGAGAGCATAATAATTACAGGCCCCTTGGCCGAAAAACTAAAGCGGGGTGAACAGGCCAATCCGAGGGAGGGTCGCCCCCTCTCCCCGCCCTTCACCCCACCCCCGGCCCCCAGCATTTAAGCAGGGGTTCAGGGAACCGTCCCCCACTCAGTGTATAGCCCTTTGACACAAAACCATGGCCAACACTAATGATAACCGGAGGTAAGATTTGATGACAGGAAGCACACAAGATTTCAAGTGAAATGTGGGTTCTGACTGTCAATTTTTGTTCCTCCTTCATGCGCTCTGAAACGAGCTCGTGTCAAATGCCAGCCATCATCGGGGTCAAGTTGTCTCCTCCGAGTGCCATCTGGGTATTCCCACTGCTGCTCAACAGAGGGCAGGAATTGGACCTGGGACTTTCTGTTCTGAATATCTTAGCTCCCCAGTGGCTAAACTTTTACAGTGATTGTGGAAATCCTGATCTGGGAGGGGATAGGAACATGGGAAGATGGGAGAAGGCCATTCAACTCCTTGGGCCCCGCTCCACCATTCAGTTAGATCACATCAGATCTAGACCTCGGCTTAATTTGCCCACTTTTGCTCCATATCCCCTAATACCCTTAACCTAATAAACATCAGCGTCAGCCTTGGCAATTTCAACTGATCCCCCAGCATCCACAGCATTTTGGGGGAGAGAGTTCAGATTTGGACTGCTGTTTGCACTCCCTAGTTTTCATCTTAAAATGTCTTAGCTCTAACCTTCGACTGATGCCCCACTGCAGGGCGTTGGTCAGCTGCTCTTTGATGAATGACTAGCGAGTGACTTCACCAGGCACCTGCCTTCTCGCTGCCAGGCCAGTGAAGGAAAGGGGACAGATAAGCACGAATAAATGCTGCATCTTATTGAAACAATGTTGAATCAATGAGCACAGAGATAGAGGAGTTCACCGTCGGTTGATTTTATTGGTTAGAAAATCAAGCATGCCACAAGTTGTGCATAACTCCTCAAGCGCACTTCTGTTAGGCAAATCCCTGCGGCAGGAGCCCTCAGTTGTAAAATTTACTGGAAATAAGGAGGATCGCACATGAATGACTTTTCCATTGCCTTTCATAGTATTAAAAATCAGGAGGGATATTAAGGCTGCACAAACAAGGCACGGACTTAAGACACAGATCAATCATGACCTACTTGAATGGAGAAACAGGCTCGGGGGCTGAATCCCCCCCTCCTGTTCCTACGTTGTTCCTGTGAGAGATGGAAAGCAAGTTGCTGACTCACAATGACCGGTTGCACAAAAGCATGGTCGACCACACTGTATGTAAAATGGCTGCCCTGTTTGCCAATGTGACGCACGAAACATGAATAATGACTAACTCTGAAGAATGACGCAGTGGGTGAACGTTGCCCATTTTGACCCCTCTTCCTTAATTTGTGCACTGAAATTGACTTAGGTTTGGCGGTCCGAAATGACAAGAGAACATGCTGGAAAAGCTCCGCAGGTCCGGCAGCGTCCGTGGAGAGAGAAACAGAGTCAATCGGCAGGATCTTCCACACCTGCCCGCCGCCGCAATCTTCCGGTCCCGCCGCAAGTCAACGGGCTTCTGGCTGGGGCACCGCCTCGCCCCGTGGAGGACCCCACCCACGATGTGGGGCTGGAAAAATCCCCGCCAATGTTTCGAGTCCGCATGGCTCTGAAGAAGAGTCGTATGGACTCGAAATGTTAACTCTGAAGAAGAGTCATACAGACATGAAACGTTAACTCTGTTTCTCTCTCCACAGAGGCTGCCCGACCTGCTGAGTTCTTCCAGCATCTTCTGATTTTATTTCAGATGTCCAGCATCTGCGGTATTTTTGCTTTTATCTTTGGGTTAGAGGTCGCTTGCTGCAAGAGGGGCCTATTTCCCCCCCTTGTATAAAGCAAGAACAGCCTACGGCTCGGTTGTTTTCCTCAACCACTTAAAACAAATCAAGTTTGCATGTAGGAGACAAAGAAAGCAGAGACGCGAAAAATATCCCCCTCGGATATTACTTTAATATGCTAGAAACAAAGAGAAAACACAACTGTTAAAATGATATTTTGTTCTCGGAGCAGAGTAGGTGGCTCGAGAAATTAGGATGCCTTCATTTCACGGTTGGAATCCATGGAGGTATATAAAAAAGATTTTGAATCTCCAATTGCAGTTATAGGCCCTACGTGAAATTAGTTGCGACAGACACAATTTGCTTCCCAGTAGACATGAGTCCACACCACAAAACTGCCCATTATTCAACACTAATTGGCTGATTTTTGCTAAGATAGGCCATAAGGATAGATGAGCTGGGAATTGATACGATAAGGTGCGTTGCTCAGAGGCAGTGGGTTGAAGCATATTGTTGGAATAAAACTATATGTCTTTGCGTGTATTGCTAAGGAGAGGGATGTCTCAACACTTAATTTGGCTCCTGAATTGCCAACTGATGCAAGGAGGAAGCATGTTCACAACTGGCAGCATGTAGAAGAGAATATTATACATTAATGTTGTGTTACAATCACAATTTCTCTTTTACATCCTTTTAAACTAGAGACTGAGATTTTGCATTTTTTGCAGGACTACAGTTTATAAAAATTACCATCTCCCAAATATAAAATTAGGTGTATGTATCGTGATAAACCTCACCAGTAATAAACAGAGATAAGGGCTCCCTGACATGTCTTTGGCAGTGATTGTTTTGCCACCATCCCCCTTTCCTGCTGACCCTTTCACAGCCCCTCACCGCTCCCTTATGCCTAACCACTCAGCCTCCCCCCAACTCTCATGCGTGACCACTCACCCCTCCCCCAGCCCAACTCCATACGCCCACCCACCCCCATACAGGGGCCTTACCTATCGCAAATATGGTCCTTTGCCCTTGCCTTTACCCACTCCTTCACCCATACATGGCTCCTCGGTGGCCCCTCATTCCACCTCCCATACGTAGCCCTTCAATCTTCTCCCGACTGGCTGTACAATGGCAAAACGCATGTGATATTATTTACTTATCAAACTCAAGAGAAACGGTGGCATTGCACAACAGTGTAAAGTGGTCAATTGTGTCTTGGCAGCCGGTTTTGCATTGCTCCCCTTTCTTCTCAAGTCGCACTGAGGGCAACGAGCTGTCGACATTTTGTGACTTTGCCCACGCTTGCTCCTGGCAGCCATTTTCTTGGCCGCTGCCTGGGCCTTTCAGAATCCCTCAGGCCCCATTTGCATTTGCCGCGAGCACGCGGCCTGTGGCGGTATCAGGGGCTGGACTCATCGCCCTGCCCATTCCACCATCACGTCAGGGAGAAGAGGTTGAATTGGAGGATCCATCTGATGGCCACCTCCCCCCTAGCAAGCCCAGCGCTGCAAAAAGGGGACAGGGGTCCCAACTCAACCGAGTAATGGCCAACCTCATCACTCCCGCCTTATTAACGTCCTCACTTTGCCTCAATGGTCGGCAATAAATGCTGGCCCAGCCAGCGAAGCCCACATCCTGTAAATGAATGAAAAATATCACTGAGGACACTTTTGGGTCACTCTTTCTGCCTGACGCAATCAAGTGAATTGTGCTGAAGTGTTTAAGATGAAACCCTGGTTCACTGTTCACAAGCAAATACATTTCAGATCTCTTACCTGTTTGCTCTTCCTGAACAGATATGATCTGAAAAAAAAAAACAAACAAAACTAGAGTCAATATCCTCATAGCAATAATTAGATGGTCTCCTAAGAATTACATCTTTTCCTGGTCGTGTGATTTTAAACGAACCATCAGCATGGAATTTGCCATTGATATCTTGTAATTTATATGAGTACGTCATATAAATAAATAGTCAAAGTAGGTTTTAAAGGTGAGAAGCATAAACAGGGGGTTAGGTGCAGGGTTAAGAGCAGTGGGCAAAAGCAGGTTCAATGAGTTCAATTTTCACGAGAATTGGATTTAAGGACATGGTAGAGGGAGGTGGCTAGGAAAAGGGTTCCAAACTAAAGAAACACGTTGGCTGAAAACCAAAGGGAATGGATGGGGGAGGGGAACACTCAATCGCCGGAACTGGAAGAAGAGATGGAGGTGGTAGGGGGGGTCAAAGTTGAAAGAACCAATTGGGAGCACCAGCAAGACCCGGAGTTGTCCAGGGTAGAGCGCGCTGTGGCTGCAGAGGCAGAGACCACGCGGGACCCACACAGACATTGAAATGAGGAGGACAAATTTAAGCTCAATGGGAGGCCGATGAAGGGCCGGGAGGAGGTGCGGGGGGGGTGGATGTGGCACAGGGTAGTTCAACCTGGACCTTAAGTTAAGTGGAGCTCAGGCAGCCAATGAGGATTGGTTAAACGATGTTGGGAAGGAAGCATATGTTATCACTTAAATAGCAGAAGTTTGGTGGCTGCTGGCAATATGATTCAGCTAAGAAAAACTCCAAGTTGACAGTTAATTCTGCACCAAGAGAAAAAATGGGAACCAGCCATTTGAACTTAATCCATGTTTCAAAGCAGAAAAGCAATGAGATGATATTGAAATTTGACACAAGATCTCATTCCGCAGCAGTCTTTTAATTTCAGGAGGAAAGTGAAAATTGGCATTTAAATGGTGGCAGGGCATTCTCATTTTCCCAGCCTCATGAAACAGCCCGTGAAAATGCACAATTATGCTGTCATTCTTAACGCAGTGTATTGGACAGAGTTTAATTATTAATATGCTTCCCTCAGAGAATGACTCAATCATGTCACAACTTTAGACAAATACAGCTAATGCACAATCATAAAATATTCACTCGAACACCACTGATCTGACAGCAAATTAATTCCAGGAACACTTTCTATATTACCAGAAAATTAGTTCTAAGCATATAAGACTCAAATGGAATGTGCCAATAATCTGTCCAAAGGTAACGCACTGCACGGAATAAGATGTTACATTACCAGGAATGTTACAAACCTGCAGCAGAGTATTTGGTGAACGAGACAACACCAAATGCTCAAAATGAGCTTTGGGTAACTTTTTGTATCGCACCTTTCACAACCACAATCCCAATATGCTCTACAGCTTTCTGAAGTGTAGTCACTGTAGCAATGTGGGAATGCAAGAGCCAATTTGTGTGCAAAAAAGTACTTAATTGGCTTGAAAACAATTTGGGATGAAGTGGACAAAGGTGTAATGCAAATAGTGAGATCAGAGGCTCCACGGCAAATAAGTCGTCTCCTGTCTCCCCAAAGCTTGCCTACTATCTACAAGGCAGGAGTGTGATGGAATGTTACCCATTTGCCTGGATGTGTACAGATGCAACAACACTCATGACGCTTGACATATCTGGGACAATGGAGCCCCCTAGAGCGCCACACCATCCACCAGCTTAAACGTTAAATCTCTCCACCGCTGGCGCACAGCAGTAGCAGTGTGTACCATTTACAAGATGCACCGCAGCAATCTCGCCAAGGCTCCATCAGCAGCAACTCCCAAATCCGCGTCTCTGCCCCCTAGAAGGATAGGAGCAGCAGACTGATGGGAACCCCACAACCTGCAAGTTCCCCTCCAAGCCATACACATTCCTGATTTGGAACTACATTGTCGTTCCTTCACTGTCACTTCACAGTCAAAATCCTGGAACTCTCCCCCTAAAAGCAATGTAGGTGTGCCTGCACCACGTGGAACATGGAAGCATAGGACTTAGGAGCAGGAGTAGGCCATTCAGCCCTTTGTCCCTGCTCCACCATTCAATAAGATCATGACTGATCTGATTGTGGTCTCAACTCCACTTTCGTGTCTACCCCCCATAACCCTTGACTTCCTTGTCTATCAAAAGTCTAACTCTGCCTGGAATAAATTCAGTGATGGCTCACCACCACTTTCTCATTTAAGGGCGGACAACAAATGTTGGCCTTGCCAGCGATGCCCAAGTTCCATGAGCGAGTAAAGGAAAATAAATGTGTCTTTTTTTTTTCTTTATTTTAGATTTACAGCACTCAAACAAGTTCCTCTTCTCTTTTGAACTCCTAATTCCTCAGTGCTGTTGACTAATTGAGCTAACTGATTAATTGCCACGTTGGTGGTGGAGATTCATGTTCTTATTCCAGGATGTGCTGTTCTTTGGTTGAACTTCACTCGAAGTGATTCATTCTCTATTATCAGAGCAGCTGGAAAGTGTAATCTCTTAAAGTGCTGATGAATGGAGGGTGTTTGCACTCACTGCAGCAACCAAGGTGTATAACCTCAACAAGCCTTCAAATGAACCAGCTCCTGCAATCGATTAGCATGACTTGCTCAGATTCAGGAATATTGTCCTCAGCAAGGAGCTGCTGTACGATGACTGAGCCTAGGGTTGCAGAGAACACACTGCAGTGCCTATTTTAAGGGAACCAAATACAGTTTCAGGCCATCAGTGTCCTGTGGGATGCATACCTTTGGGGCTTTGGGTTGGAAGTAACGATGATCTCAGAGCCAAGGGGACTTTTACACTTGCCTAGAAGCCTCCCCTCTTCAGTAAGGAGATCTCTCTGGGGACGTTCGCTCTCTCTCTTTGTTCCCATTGCAATCTTTCAGCCGCGCAAGTGCGATTTCTTTTAAATTGATATTCCTTTGCTTTGTTCTAAACCTGACCTTCCAGTTGATCGCATGCTGATTGCACTGTAGTTTTGGATAAGTCGTGGGCAAGCTTGTTCTCTCTTTTGTCTCCTTTCCTTTGCATGTTTTGACCTTTTTCTCATTTTTGCTTTCGGAGAGCGGCTGTTCACGTTTCGCCATTCACACCTCCTCTAGGCCCATCATTTGTTCCTTCACTTGTCCGATTACCACTCCCTTTGGCTCTGCCCCACCAAATCTCTTGTCATTTAATGTCTCCACCCTATCGTTGACCCTCCCTTTTGTTTACCTTCCACCCTCTCCTTAAAGCCTATTTAGGTTTCTCACATTTCCCAGTTCTGATGAAAGGTCAAGACCTGGATTTTCATCCCCAAGGCGGGTAGCTGAAGTCGGGTAAATCCCCGCCTCGGCCTGCCCGCCTTGGCAGGAAGTGCCTGCGAAGGCATGGTTTCCATTACCCGGGGGCAGCCAACCCAGGAAAATGTTTGGAGGCAGCCACAGGGGCTGTCGGGAAGGGAGGTGGGTGGTTTTAGAAGGACCACCTCCGTGATGTGGGACTTTGTCCCGATTATAATAAAACAGAGACAATAAAACAGCCCTCACCCCTCACAATCCCTCACCACCGCCCCCAACCCCCACACACTCCCAATGCTCCATCCATGCCATATGATGCCCTCCACCATGTTGAGTGGCACTACCACCATGCTAAATGTGATAGATTTCGAACAGATCTAGCAACTCAAAGCTGGGCATCCATGAGATGCTGTGGGCCCTCAGCAGAAGCAGAATTGTATTTGACCATAACCTCATGGCCTGGCATATCCCCCCCACTCCATCATTACCCTCAAGTTGGGGGACCAACCCTGGTTCAGTGAAGAGTGCTAGAGAGCTTGCCAGGAGCAAGCGTACCTTAAAATGAGGCGTCAACCCGGTGAAGCTACAACACAGGGTTACTTGCATGCCAAACAGCGAAAGCAGCATAGGCAGAGGTGTTACGACTGGGATGGGAGGAATGCGCAGTTTATCTAGCCCTACTACTCCACAGGTCACATCATTGGTTTAAAAGTTTAATTCATTCACCAAAATGGCCAATTATTTACCTTCGCTACTGTTAGATCCAGAATAAAAGAGACTTTAACCGAGCTTCTTTCAATAAAATCAGAATGATAGATTTAATATAAACAAAACTTCTCTTTTAAAAAACAAGTTGCAATAACTGGTTAACATACAATTTTACTCTGGACATGTAACTATCTATCCCTTTTAAAAATACCCCAGCATACACACACACACACACGCATACAAACAAAGGACAAACAGATAGGGTCTCTCCACAGAGATGGACTTTAGAGGGTAGGTGTTATAAAATAAAGGATAAAGTTTCCCAGGTCTCGACGCTGTTAATCTAGAGCTCCATTGTGTGAATATGGGCTGCTGGTCCTGGTAGACGTCTAGAGGTTCTCGCCAACAGAGCTTCGGCATGGAGGAGAATATAGAGCTGGACCAATTCTTCCCGTTTCAGCTTTGCAGGTCCAAATGCAGACAGGTTACACTCAGAGGAGGGTTCTCTGGCTACAGGTTTATAACCACATACAGAATGTCAGCCAAGGCAGAAAGAGAGTCAGTAAGGATAGCCTTCCAGCTCAGTTAATTCCCCAACAAGACTGAATTCGCATAACAACAGGTTCAAACTTAAAACTTATCTTTGCCATGTGATTTTCAATAAATCACTTGTCTGTGCCTTTACCCGTTTTTCTCCCCCCCATCAATTAAAGTGTTTGCAGTTCAAAACAAATGAACAGTTCTTTCTCAAGTACCCTGCTGGTCAGGTGATTTCTTAGAAAAGGCATGCTTGTTAATGGTTCCAAAGTGAACTTATGATCCTTTTAAAAAAAAACTACAGGTCACCATCCAAATGTCCAGATAATGCAATGTCTTTCCATATTTTAAAAGAAAAATGCAGTTTGTGAGCCATAGAACCAGAGGAAAGTTACGGAGCAGAAAAAGGCCATTGTATCTGCACCAGCCAAAAAGAGAAAAAAGAAACTAGCCGCTCATTTTAATCCCAATTTCCAGCACCTGGCCCATAGCCTTGCAGGTTACAGCACTTCAGATACAGACCCAGGTCCCTTTTAAATGAGTTGAGTGTTTCAGCCTCATCCATCAACTTAGACAGTGAATTCCAGATGCCTATCACCCTCTGGGTGAAAAGGTTTTTCCTCATGTCCCCTCTAATCCTTCTTAAATCTATACTCCCTGATAATTGAGCCCTCAGCTAGGGGAAACAAGTCTTTCCTCTCTACCCTATGTAGGTCCCTCATAATTTTGTACACCTCAATCAGGTCACCACTTAGCCTCCTCTGTTCTAAAGAAAACAACCCTAACCTATCCAATCTGCAATTTTCAAACTCCGGCAACATTCTTGTAAATCTCCTTTGCACTCTCTCCAGAGCAATGATGTCCTCCCTACAAGGTGGTGACCAAAACTGTACACAAAACTCCAGCTGTGGCCTAACCAGCATTTTATACAGCGCCATCATTATACCCCTGCTTTTGTATTCAAAATCTCGCCCAAGAAAGGAAAGCATTCCATACGCTTTGTTTACCACCTTATCCATCTTCTTGCCACCTTCAAGGACCTGTGGACATGTACTCCAAGGACTCTCACTTCCTCAACCCCTCTCAATAACTTCCCATTCATTGAGTATTCCCTTGCTTTGTTTGCCCTCCCCAAATGCATTACCTCACACTTTTCTGACTGAATTCCATTTGCCGCTTCTCCGCCCACAGCCAAACCATTGATATAATCCTGGAGTCAACAGCTATCCTCTTCGCTATCAACTACATGGCCAACTTTTGAGTCATCTGCAAATTTCTCAATCATGCCTCCCACATTTAAGTCAAAATCATTAATATATACAACAAACAGCAAAGGTCCCGACACTGAGCCCTGTGGAACACCACTGGAAACTGTTTTTCATTTGCAAAAACATCCATCAACCATTACCCTTTGTTTCTTGTCACTGAGCCAATTTTGGTTCCAACCTACCACCTTCCCCTGTATCATGAGATATAAATTTCCTGACCAGTCTGCCATGTGGGACCTTGTCAAATGCCTTACTGAAATCCTTATAGACAAAATCCACTGCACTACCCTCATCAATCCTCCTTGTTACTCCCTCAAAAAATTATATTAAGTTAATGAAACACGGCCTTCCCCTAACAAAATCATGCTGACTACCCCTGATCAATTGTGCCGAGTTAAGTGACAGTTTATCTTGTCTCTCAGAATTGTTTCCAATAATTTGCCCACCACCAAAGTCAGACAGACTGGCCTATAATTTTCTGGCCTATCCCGTGTACCTTTTTTAAATAATGATACAATGGTAGGGCACTGAGGAGTGTGGAGGAACAAAGGGATCTGGGAGCTCAGATACATAATTCCCTGAAAGTGGCGTCACAGGTAGACAAGGTTGTAAAGAAAGCTTTTGGCATACTGGCCTTCATAAATCAAAGTATTGAGTATAGGAGTTGGGATGTTATGGTGAGGTTGTATAAGACATTGGTGAGGCCAACTTTGGAGTATTGTGTGCAGTTCTGGTCGCCTAACTACAGGAAGGATATCAGTAAGATTGAGAGAGTGCAGAGAAGATTTACTAGGACGTTGTCGGGTCTTAAGGAGTTGAGTTACAGGGAAAGATTAAACAGGTTAGGACTTTATTCCTTGGAACGTAGAAGAATGAGGGGAGATATGATAGAAGTTTACAAAATTATGAGGGGTATAGACAGAGTAAATGCGAGTAGGCTCTTTCCACTTAGATTAGGAGAAATAAACACGAGAGGACATGGCTTTAGGGTGAAAGGGGAAAGGTTTAGGGGGAAGATTAGGGGGAACTTCTTCACTCAGAGGGTGGTGAGAGTGTGGAACGAGCTACCATCTGACTTGGTAAATGCGGGCTCACTCTTAAAACTCTAAGTTTTAAGAATAAATTAGATAGATAATGGACGGGAGAGGTCTGGAGGGTTATGGACTAGGTGCAGGTCAATGGGACTAGCGGAATAATATTTCGGCACAGACTAGAAGGGCCGAATGGCCTGTTTTCTGTGCTGTAGTGTTCTATGGTTCTATAGTTCGCAGACCTCCAATCTTCCGGTACCTCTCCTGTATCTATTGAGGATTGGAAAGTGATCCTCAGAGCATCCATCATTTCCTCCCTGGCTTCCTTCAACAGCCTGGGATACAATCTATCTGGCTGTGGTGATTTATCCACCTTCAAGGGTGCTAGTCCCTCCAGTACTTCCTCTCTCAATTTGTTTATTGTATCTAATATTTCACACTCCTCCTCTTTAACTAGAATGTCTGCATCATCCATCTCCTTAGTGAAGACAGAGACAAAGTACTCATTGAGAACCCTGCCCACATCTTCTGCATCAATGCACAAGTTACCATGTACATCTCTGATAGGCCCTACCTTTTCCTCAGTTATTCTCTTGCTCTTAATATATTGGTAAAACATTTTAAGATTTTCTTTGATTTTACCTGTCAATATGTTTTCATATCCTCTCTTTGCTTTCCTAGTTTCCATTTTTACTTCACCCCCGTACTTTCTATACTCCTCTAGGCTTTCTACAGTATTAAGTCTTTTGTGACTGTCATAAGCTTCCTTTTCCTGTTTTATCTTGGCATGTGTGCTTCTGGACAACCAGCGGGCTCTAGATTTGGCAGTACCACCCCCTTTCTTTGTGGGAACATGTCTACACTGTGCCCGTAGAAACTCACCTTTGAATACCTCCCACTGATTTGACACAGTTTTTCCTTTTAAAGCTATATCCAGTCCACTCTCGCCAGCTCCCCTCTCAGCTCTGCAAAATTTGTCTTCCCCCAATTTAGAACTTTTACTCCTGTTCAATCTTTGTCCTTTTTCATAATGATGCTAAATCTAACTACATTATGGTCACTATCTCCAAAATGGTTCCCCACTACTACTTCATTCACTTGCCCAGCTTCATTTCCTAAGGTTAATTCTAGAATTGAGACCCCTCTCATTGGGCTTGTTACGTGCTGGCTAAAAAAAGTTCTCTTGAATGCAACTTAAGAACTTTGTGTCCTCTGTGCCCTTCACACTGTTCGTATTGATATTAGGGTAGTTAAGTCCTCAACAATTACTGCCCTATTGTTTTTGGACTCAGAAATCTGTCTACTTATTTGGTCCTCTAACTCCCTTCCACTATTTGGGGGTCTCTTAGCAGTGTGGCTGCCCCTTTTTTTTATTTCTTTTGGCTTCATTTGATGCTTCATTTAGTATCTCATCCCTCCTCACAGCTGTAATTGCCCTTTAACCAATAATGCCAGGCTCTCACCTTTTTTAATCCTGCTCCCTATCCTGCCTGAAAACTCTATATCCGGGGATATTGAGCTGCCGTTTTTGCCTCTCCTAAAGCCATGCTTCCATTATAGCGATGATATCAATGCTGCCATACGTCCATCTGTGCCTTTGTCATGAACCCATTAATGTATATAATATTTTGGAAAATACTTTTCTTTTAAAATAGAGTTTTAGTCTGCGGGTGTGTCTTAATTAGATTAAAGTCAGCTAGCCTGGGTGCTTTGATATGTACTAGTTTGAGATGTAAACAAAGAAGCAGGGAGTATTTGCATTTTTTGAATAGAGCATTCAAGAAGTGGGATGAAAACTTGACGCCTTTCCAGCAGCTACCAAGCCATGGGCAGAATCTTCTGGCTGGCGTGTGGGTGGCGGAGTCCGCACGCCAGCGCTTAAAATGTCGCGCGCTGGCGTCACGCGAGCGTCCCGGCGTCAGCGCGCGGCATCGCGATATTTCGGTCGGCGGGCGCGCTATGCAGCGGGACGCGCGCCCGCCATTAATTAAAGGCCTTGTTAAGGCCATTAACTCTCCAATCGACCAGGATTTTGAGGGGCCCGTGTGAACTTCGGGTCGGCGCACGGGCCCAATGGGCAGGCGGGTAAGTGATTTTTTTTTACAAACCTGATCCAGTGATGGGATGAGGTTTGGTATCGGGTTTTAAAGCTTTTAATAAAGTGTTTGTGTCCTTCGCTAACATGTCCCATCTCGTGTGACATTTTCACATGAGGGGGACATGTTAATGATTTTTAAATTTTTCTATTTTTAGACTTTCACAGAGTTTCAGCGATCTCCCTGGGCGCGCGAAAGAGCGCACTCTGGCAATTGAGGAATCCCTCCGCACCGCCTGCACAGGGAGCGCATAGCCTTAATTGGCCCGCCCACTTAAAATGGCGGCGGGGCCTATTTCTGCGGCGGCAATCGGCTGCCCGCCCACCACCGAGTCGGTCAGGCCCACCCACCCATCAAGGGCAAAATTCTGCCCCCTATGTTTATATTACGAATAAAATTGGTATTATGAAAGGGGTTTCATTGTTAAAAGGTAAAGTTCAAAGAGACTGGTGAGACAATGAGAATTTGAATTCAATCAGTGGTGGTAGGTATAACTTCAGTAGTTTTCGGGTGTGCAGGGCAGAGGCAATGTGAGATCAAAAGGCATCTGTAAGCCTCCAATTGGCTCGACAGTGAAAAGAACCTCATTTTGAATTTGTAAGGTGAAAATATTTTGCCTGGTGTTTGGTTAAGTCTATGGGTTGCTGTTGCCTTAGTGGAGATTAGTTTGGGAATTTGTTAAAAGTTATGAAAGTAGTAATTTGTAGCCATGTATATATATATTTTTAACCTGTGTAAATTAATAAAATGTCTCAATTAGCTTAATGTAAAACCTCTCAAGAACTGATGGTCTGATTCCTGAATTTAGAGTCGCATCTCAAACATAACACTTAAAATTATAGGTTATGACAGTAGTTTAAAGTTTCCCTCTGGGAAGTTTAACTAACTCCACATTACCAACTGCATCAGTCATAACACCTTCAGCTCATCAGCTTTATTTACTATATTCCTTGCATTTACATATACACCTTTTAACACTGTCAAATTCCTATGCTGAACATTTTTTAACCTGTGCTGCTTCTGTCTTTCAGAGTCACTCACTAATTCCCCATCTCCTGTTCCCTGCTCTGAATTTGCCCTCAGGTTCCCATTCCCCTGATAATCTAATTTAAATCCTCCCCAACAGCACTGACAAATCTCCCTGTGAGGATATTCATCCCAGTCCTGTTCAGATGTAGACAGTCTGGCTTATGCAGGTCCCACCTTCCCCAGAACTGGTCCCAATGCCTCTGAAATTTGTTGCCCTACCTCCTACATAAGTTTTCCAGCCATGTATTTACTCGCTCAATTCTCCTACTTGTATATTTGTTTGCACGTGGGACTGGGAGTAACCCTGAGATTATTACTTTAGAGGTCTTGCTTTTCAATCTCCTTCCTAGCTTCTAAAGTCTGCTTTCAGTACCTCATCCCCTTTCCTACCTAAGTCATTGGTACCAACTTGGACCACGACCTCTGGCTGATCACCTTCCCCCAGAAGAATGTCCTGCAGACGCTGCATGACATCCTTGACCCTGGTACCAGGGAGGCAACATACCATCCTGGAGTCACGTCTATAGCCACAGAAATGCCTGTCTGTTCCTCTAACTAATGAATCCCCTATCACTACTGCTCTTCCCCTGTCTTCATCCCTTCCTGTACAGCAGAGCCATCTGAGGTGCCACAAACCTGGCTCTGACTGCACTCCTCCGAGGGATCAACGCCCTCTCCAGTATCCAAAACAGAAAAACGGGACCCCAGGGTACTCCTGTACTACCTGTTCAATTTTCTTGGAATGCCTGGAGGTCACCTGTTCCCTTTCTGCCTCCAAGCTCCTAAGCTGCAGTGTGACCACCTCTCGGAACCTGGAACTCAAGGCTCTGCAGCTGGAGACACTTCCTGCACATGCGGTTGTCTAGGACTCTGGCAGTGTCCACAATTTCCTACATATTGCAGGACACGCATTCCACATGGCCGATCTATCCTGCCATGGCTTCAATTTACTTCCCTTGCATTTATTTTATTTCACATGTGCAACTTAATTTTAACAGGCCTCGACTTAACTTTATTTCTCTATTGTTTGCGTGTCTTAGTTAAATGTAAGTAGCCCCTTCTGTCAAAAAGAATGTGTTTTTCTAATTCTCAGTTACTTGATGACACTCCCTAACAGCAGTTTCTCACCAACCAATGAACTTATGTTTATCCTACGATGGTCGGTGCTAGGTGCTGCTGACTGCCTGTCCCAGGGTCCTCCTCTCGCACTCTCCTCTAGGTGCTGCTGACTGCCTGTCCCAGAGTCCTTCTCTCGCACTCTCCTCTAGGTGCTGCTGACTGCCTGTCCCAGAGTCCTCCTCTCGCACTCTCCTCTAGGTGCTGCTGACTGCCTGTCCCAGAGTCCTCCTCTCGCACTCTCCTCTAGGTGCTGCTGACTGCCTGTCCCAGGGTCCTCCTCTCGCACTCTCCTCTAGGTGAAGATATGGCTTTCCCAGCAGAGGTAAACAATCCCACAACCAACGGATCAGATCTAAGCTGTGCAGTCCTGCTAAATCCAGTTGTGAATGGTGGGGGACAATTAAACAACTAACAGGAGTGGGAGGTCGCACAAATATCCCCATCCTTAATGATGTGAAAGCCCAGTACATTAGTGTGAAAATAAGGCTGAAGCATTTGCAGCAATTTTCAACCAGAAGTGCTGAGTGGATGATCCATCTCGGCCTCCTCCAGAGGTCCCCAGCATCACAGATGCCAGTTTTTAGCCAATTCGATTTACTCCATGTGATATCAATAAATGGTTGAAGGCACTGGATACTGCAAAGGCTATGGACCCTGACAACATTCCAGCAGCAGTACTGAAGACTTGTGCTCCAGAACTAGCTGTGCCCCTAGCCAAGCTGTTCCAGTACAACTACAATGCTGGCATCTACCCAGCAATGTGGAAACCTGCTCAGTTATGTCCTGAACACACAAAGCAGGACAAATCAAACTCAGCCAACTAGCACACCATCAGCCTAGCCTCGAACATCAGTAAAGTGATAGAAAGGGTCATCACAGTGCTATCATGTTCACTTACTCAGCAATAACCTACTCACTGATGCTCAGTTTGGGTTCTGTCAGGGCCACCCAGCTCCTGATCCCATCACAGCCTTAGTCCAAACATGGACAAAAGAGCTGAACTCCAGTGTTAGTGAGAGTGGCTGCCCTCGACATCAAGGCAGTGTTTGACCGAGTGTGGCATCAAGGAGCCTAAGCAACACTGGAGTCAATGGGAATCAGAGGGAGATCTCTATACTGGCTGGAGTCAAATCTAGCACAAAGGAAGATGATTGTGGTTGTTGGAGGCCAATCATCTCAATCCTAGGACATTGCTGAAGTAGTTCCTCAGGGTAGTGTCCTCTGCCCAAACATCTTCAGCTGCTTCATCAATGACCTTCTTTCCATCATAAGACCATAAGACCTTAAGACATAGGAACAGAAATTAGGCCATTCGGCCCATCGAGTCTGCTCCGCCATTCAATCATGGCTGATAAGCTTCTCAAACCCATTCTCCCGCCTTCTCCCCGTAACCTTTGATCCCTTTACCAATCAAGAACCTATCTATCTCGGTCTTAAATACACTCAATGACCTAGCCTCCACAGCTTTCTGTGGCAATGAATTCCATAGATTCACCACTCTCTGGCTAAAGAAGTTTCTCCTCATCTCTGTTCTAAAAGGTCTTCCCTTTACTCTGAGGCTGTGCCCTCAGGTCCTAGTCTCTCCTACTAATGGAAACATCTTTCCCACGTCCACTCTATCCAGGCCTTTCAGTATTCTGTAAGTTTCAATCAAATCCCCCCTCATCCTTCTAAACTCCATCGAGTATAGACCCAGAGTCCTCAAACGTTCCTCATATGTTAAGCCTTTCATTCCTGGGATCGTTCTCGTGAACCTTCTCTGGACCCTCTCCAGGGCCAGCACATCCTTCCTGAGATACGGGGCCCAAAATTGCTCACAATATTCTAAATGTGGTCTGACCAGAGCCTTATAAAGCCTCCCTGCTTTTATATTCTAGTCCTCCCGAAATAAATGCCAACATTGCATTTGCCTTCCTAACTACCAACTCAATCTGCAAGTTAACCTTAAGAGAATCCTGGACTAGGATTCCTAAGTCCCTTTGCACTCCAGATTTCTGAATTCTCTCCCCATTTAGAAAATAATCTATGCCTCTATTCTTCCGACCAAAGTGCATGGTCTCACACTTCCCCATGTTGTATTCCATCTGCAACTCCTTTACCCATTCTCCTAACCTGTCCAAATCCTCCTGCAGCCTCCCTGCCTCCTCAATACTACCTGTCCCTCCACCTATCTTTGTATCATCTGCAAACTTTGCCAGGATGCCCTCAGTTCCTTCATCTAGATCATTAATGTATAAAGTGAAAAGTTGTGGTCCCAACACTGACCCCTGCGGAACTCCACTAGTCACCGGCCGCCATCCTGAGAAGGACCCCCTTATCCCCACTCTCTGCCTTCTGCCAGACAGCCAATCTTCTATCCATGCTAGTACCTTGCCTCTAACACCATGGGCTCTTATCTTACTGAGCAGCCTCCTGTGCGGCACTTTGTCAAAGGCCTCCTGGAAGTCCAAGTAGATAAAATCCATTGGCTCTCCTTTGTCTAACCTACTCGTTACCTCCTCAAAGAATTCTAACAGATTTGTCAGGCATGACCTCCCCTTGATGAAACCATGCTGACTTTGCCCTATTTTACCATGCATTTCCAAGTATTCTGAAATCTCATCCTTAATGATGGACTCTAAAATCTTACCAACGACCGAGGTCAGGCTAATCGGCCTGTAATTTCCCGTCTTTTGCCTCACTCCCTTCTTAAACAAGGGGGTTACATTAGCGGTTTTTCAGTCCTCTGGGACCCTCCCTGACTCCAGTGAGGTCAGAAGTGGGGGTGTTCACTGATGATTGCACAATGTTCAGCACCATTCCCAACTCCTCAGATACTGAAGGCAGTCCATATCCAAATGCAGCAAGGTCTCAACAACATTCAGGCTTGGGCTGATAGGTAGCCAGTAATATCCGCGCCACACAAGTGCCAGGCAATGACCATCCCCAACAAGAGAGAATCCAACCATCTCCCCTTGACATTCATTGGCATTACCACTGCTGAATGCCCACTATCAACATCCTGGGGGTTACCATTGACCAGAAACTGAACTGGACCAGCCATATAAACACAATGGTTACAAGATCAGGTCAGAGGCTGGGAAATTTGTGGATAATAACTCATCTCCTGACTCTACAAAGCCTCTCCACTGTCTGCAAGGCACAATTCAGGAGATGGAATACCCTCCACTTGCCTGGATGAGTGCAGCTCCAACACACTCAAGAAGCACGACACCATCCAAGATAAAGTAGCGTGTTTGATTGGCACCCCAACTACCACCTTCAAAATCCTTTCCCTCCGTCATTCATGCAGTGGCAGCAGTGTGTACCATCTACAAGATACACTGCAGGAATTCACCAAGGCTCCTTCGACAGCACCTTCCAAACCTGTAACCTTTACTACCTAGAAGGACAAGGACAGCAGATACATGGGAACACCGCCACCTGGAGGTTCCCATGCAAGCCGCACACCATTTAGACTTGGAAATATATCACCATTCCTTCACTGTCGCAGAGTCAAAATCCTGGAGCTCCCTCCCGAACAGCACTGTGGGTGTACCTACATCACATGGACTGCAGCGGTTCAAGGATGCAGCTCACCATCACCTTCTTAAGGGCAATTAGGGATGGGCAATAAATGCTGGCCTAGCCAGCAGTGCCCACATCCCATGATTGAATAAATAAAAAGCACCCTCCACGGCTGCTCATGTCCTCCATGTCAAGCTATGCCCCTCCACCCACACTCCATGGGCCCTCAATTTTTCCATACCAAGGTATGCTGCCAGCCACCTCCTGTGGGCCCTCATGCCAAACTTCGGCACTTCCATGCCCATTCACCCATAATACACTGTACAGAACCAATGAACCCAATATTGAGAATAAGCTGTGTAAAATGAAAAGCTTTAAAAACAGTCATTCATTAATAACTTTCCACTTTCCTTTAAAAAAATCTAATTTTTAAGTATAGGCCAATAAAAGTGTCAATCATCCAGACCCTGTATCAATGGCTGAAACTGCATGCACTTGAAACCTCTTTATCTTGTGTAAATAACTGTTGTGCAATTGACAGAAGAGATCAGGGAGCCAGGGCTGTTGGACAAACAATGTTTTTTCTTGAGGCTCAGAGGTTTCAGTAGTCTAATGGATGTCTGGGCATCAATGAATGACTTTTTTTTTTAAGCTTTTTTTTACACCACCTATTGTGACTAAATGGTTCATTGGTTCTATTAAGTGTATAGTGGGTGAATTGCCTGGGAGTATCTTAGCTTGGCAGGAGGTTTATGAGGGGCTAGAGGGGGTGGATGGGAGCATTCATTGGCATGAGGTATGAGGGGCTAGAGGGTGTGGATGGGGGGGAATACCTTGGTATTGGGGGGCATGAGGGCCCATAGGGGGCTGATAGGAGGAATACATTGACGTTGGGGGGAGACATGGGGGCTACCAAAAAGGGGTGGTTGGGGGCATATCTTGGGATAGGGTGAATGAGGAGGACCTTTTGAACTTACCTTTCAAAAGGTTCCCTCGTGCTGGCTATGGTTCCTAACACCCCTGATGTGCCGAAAAACCACAATCCTTTTGAAAAGCTGCATGACCCCATGCAAATTGTAGAGGAGTAGGTCATGCCTAGCCCCGCAATGGAACCGGCCGGGTCAGGAGTGCAGGCTGCGGGCTTGTGACCTGAACCAGTCCGTGCCTTTAAAAGGCACTGTCAAAGGTCAGAAACCTCGGGAAATGGGGGCTGTGAATTCCGGAATCAGGTCCCAGTTGCCAAATCTGAAAGGTCCACAGAGCCTCCACGGATCCACAAAATTCCAGGCCATTAATTCTGCTTCAGTCTCCACAGATGCTGCCAGACCTGCTGAGTATTTCCTGTATTTTCTGTATTTTATTTCTGCTCAGGCCTGTTTTACGTTTGTTCTTATTTTGATATTAAGCTCTTTGTTCATGTCCCAGACAAGACCAAAGCACAAATTCTGTGTGGCTTACTGAAGGGCTCTGAGAGAATAAAAAAGAAAAGAAGATTTGCATTTATAAAGCACCTTTTTGTGACCTCAGGACATGCCAAAGCATTTCACAACCAATAAAGTACTTTTGGAAAAAAATATTTGTGCACAGCAAGATCCCACAAACAGAGATATGAGAATGTCCACATTTTTTTTTTTGATGTTTATTTGAAGGATAAACATTGGCCAGGACCCCAGAGAGAATTGCCTTGTTTTCCTTCAAAATAATGCCACAGGATCTTTTATATCCATCTGAGAGAGGAGATGGAACCTCGGGTTAACAGCTCACAAAAAGACCTTGGGCGGAATGTAACCCAAGTGATCGGAGTCTCACTCACCATGTGAAGATCCTGTGAGAGCTCCACGTCACCTCCTTTTGGGAAACCCCACCCAACATCAACTCAACATCATTGGCTGGGGGGGGGGTGGGGGGGGGGATGGTGGGGCTGGGGGGCCGTGGGTGGTGGAGGTAGTGCACCCACCAGAGGCCCAGGACCAGCAAGGGACCCAGGCCACAGGTGAGTGAGAGCGAGATGGGGGCCATGGGGAGAGAGTTGCTGGCTAGAGCGCGTGCCGTAGGTTGGAAGACATGGCAGGGGGTGTCACACTCGACAGGCCCTCCCCCCTTCCTGATGCCAACTCCCTCAGTCAGGCACTGAATGCCTTCGAAGAAGGGAGACCCTGGGACCCTGCAAGAAATCCAGCAGGATTTGCTTTTTGGGCTTCCTGTATGGAGACTGCCAGCGGTAGGATAAGGCCCTTAAGTGGGCATTAATTTCCCACATACGGGTCTCAATTGGCTTTGGGGAGGGAAGGCAGTCCACCAACAAGGCAGAAGTGGGAAGACAGTATGGTCCTCATCCAGCACCCTCCAACCATCCCCCCTCCAACCCCACCCCCTCGTTAAATGAGCCCCACCTCCAAACTTGCCTTGGGATTAAATTCTGCCCATCCTCCCTAACAGTGTAGCACTGGAGTGTCAGCCTAGATTTTCATGCTCAAGCCTCTGGAGTGCAACTTGCAACCATAACTTTCTGACTTGGAGATGAGAGTGCTACCCGTTGAGTCATGGCTGATATTCTCAATAGCAAAGCGTACGTCAGTGATCTGTCACCCTGGAGGTGAGCAGGAGAGACATCAGCTATCCAACTGTCATGCTTTGTCATGCTGTAACACTGTGCTGAATTGTCCATTCTAATTTGAGTGGCGCTTTTCACAAATGGTTATGCGCTGAGCAATTAAACACATTCAGTGCTTAGCTCTTCAGTGGCACCTTTACAGCTTATACTTTACCATTATTTGCATTTCCTGTAATTTATAAGTTAAACAGAAAAAAAAGTGAACTCTCTCATTTTGAAATCCTCAGAGACTAGTTGGCCAGATTTACTTTCATTATTCTAGATGAAATGCTCCATTTCGTGATCTGAAGCAAATCTGTCAAAACAAAGCTGAGGGTGCATTAGCCACATATTTATCCAGAATGTATTTTTTTATTCACTGATGGGATGTAGGCGTCCCTGGCTAGGCCAGTATTTATTGCCCATCCCTTGCCCTTGAGAAGCTAGTGGTGAGCTGCATTCTTGAACCGCTACAGTCCATGTGGTGTAGATACACCCACAGCGCTGTTAGAAAGGGAGCTCCAGGATTTTGACCCAGTGACAGTGAAGGAGCAGTGATATATTTCCAAGTCAGGATAGTCAGGGGCATGGAGAGGAACTTGCAGGTGGTGGTGTTCCAATGTGTCTGTTGCCCTTGGTAGTGGTTGTGGGTTTGGAAGGTGCAGCCTAAGGAGCCATGTTGAGTTCCTGCAGTGCATCTTGTAGATGGTACACACTGCTGCCATTGTGTGTAGGTGGTGGAGCGTTTGAATGTTTGTGGATGGGGTGCCAAACAAGCAGGCGGCTTTGTCCTGGATGGTGTTGAGCTTCTTGAGTGTTGTTGGGGCTGCGCTCATCCAGGCAAGTGGAGAGTATTCCATCACACTCCTGCCTTGTGCCTTGTAGATGGTGGACAGGATTTGGGGAGTCAGGAGGTGAGTTGCTCGCTGCAGGATTCCTAGCCTCTTGTAGCCATAGTATTTATATGGCTAGTCCAGTTCAGTTTCGGGTCAATGGTAGACCCCAGGATGTTACAAATGGTATATTTAGTGCACATTTCCTGTCCGTTACAAATTCTATATGCCATCTGTCACACAATTTCATTCCGCATCTGGCACCCAGTTCCATTTTCTGTCTGTCACTCAGCTCTGATTTTGCCCGTCACAGTTGGACGCTGAATTTTGTCTTGTATGAGAATTAAACTGTAAAGGTAAGGGATATGTAGCCATGCACACAGCCCATCATAGTAAAATGTTCCAGTCAGGCTATTGCGCTCTGCCAAGCTCCAGCAGAGTGAAACACACACATTTGAACTGTGCAACATTAGTAGAAAAGACACCAAAGGATTCAGAAAAAAGTTACTTTGGCTATCTTCATCAAAAGAGCTGACAGAGACATTTCACATGAATGCGCACTCATTACTAATATCAAACACCATAATTGGCATCCCAGGGTACTGAACTGGCATATAAGGCCTTTGATACTGATGTGGGGCAAAATATTCCTCTGAGTCTTCTGTGCAGCGAGACTATAAATAGTCTGTTCATAATAATTTAATGGTTTTCATTCTGAGCTGCCACGTTTGCATCAGCACTAGAGTTAGCAGAGGAAGAGTGGGGAATTTCCCATACAGAGGCCAACTTTGATTTGCTTGTTGAGCAGAAGATTTTTCCTATAAATTCATGGTACGATGAGTGGGAATTTGCTCATCAGGATTTCCCACTAAGGATCAGCAGCAGCGCCCTGCCCCAAACTGCTCATTTGGTTAAACGAAAGAATGAACCGTTTTGCATTTCTATGCAGCACCGTAACGTCCATTAGAAATCGCGCCCATTGGAAACGTCTGATAATGCTTCAGGTTACTTGGTGGCCGTTTCATGTGCAGCACGACAGCAAGATCCCAAAAGCAGCAATAAGTTGCTTCACCACTTGTAATTCTGCTGTGGAAGAAGATAGAACATTGGCAAGGCCCTGGAAAAAAAAACTCCCTGCTTCTTGGTAAATCAATCTGAAACTGCATGGGAATTGAATTACCCCATCCAGCGCAATACTGAAATATCACGGGGCTGCATCTTACCTATGTCGGGCAGGCTGGGCGAGAGTGGGCGGGGGCGGGTGCAGAGCCCATCGCCACCCACGATCGGCTGCGCGCCGCCATTTTACGTGGGCGGGCCAATTCATGCCCGCCCAGCATGACGCACGGCCAGTAGCGCTCAGGCCTACCTATGAGGGCGGGGGGAGGAGGGATAGCATGCGCACGAAAGAGCGCAGCAATCTCCCTGAGGCACGGAGCTGCCTCAGGGAGAGGACGTTGACAGTAAAACTTTTCAACAAAGGAGGAAGAAAATTACTTAAACGTGTCCCATCGTGTGACAGTGTCACATGATCTGGGGCACGTTTGTGAACTGCGCAAAATTTAATTAATTATTTTATGAAACCCTTCAGGAAACCTCATCCCGCCTGTGCCAGCTGAACAAAATATCTAAATGACGCATGATGACGTCGGGACACACGCCCGATGTCATTGCACGTCATTTTGCGCGCCGGTATGTCGGGCCCGGCCCCACACACCGACGGCAATATTCTGGCCCTAAAATTTGGGCCTAACTACTCAACATTATTTTAAAGCTGATAGTAACATTGGGCAGTTTTCAATGGGTTGTTACTTGTGCTAGAATGTACAGATCTGGAAATTTTTGGCTAACCACTGCGTGTGGCACTTCCCTATCATATTGGTCTGTTTTATGCTGACCAATCACAAGATAACAAATGTGAGGCCTAACATTTCTGGCTTGACTAATCTCAGTGAAATGGGAGACGTCAGGAGAAAGCATTTCCAGATGTGAAAATAAAGATTAATTTAACCAGTTAAAAGCCCACTAATTGCCATTTTTTTACAATGACATAAAGGCTACAAATTACTCATAAGGGATTGTGTAAATGTGTTATGGGTTCAATTATTTAAACCAGGCATATGAGAACGTATATACATGAGTCGGCAGCTTGAAGACATCAGAGTTGTGCCGCGTTTTGCTCACAGGCAAAAGTGAAACTAAGAGTGGATCTCATGACACAGGTAAGATGTTAAACTGAGACCACGTCTACCCTCTCAGATAGATGTAAAAGATCCAACATTGCTGTCTATGGGAGCTTGCTGTGCGCAAATTGGCTGGCCGGCACATTTTCCACATGATGGCAGTGACCACACTTCAAGAAGCGGTGAGGCACTCTGGGATATCCTGAAGTCATAAAAGATGCTGGAGAAATGCTTATTCATTATTTTTTTCTTTCTTCACAGATGTCGGTAGTTGAAGGGAACCCAGCCTCTCCACAACTCTTTTCCCCCACCCCCCACCACCCACAGCTTCTTTGCTGCTGCCACAAAGCTTAGTTGGATCAGTGGCAGAAGCTGGACAGGACCTGAAGATTTTCAAGGAGTATTTCAGAGCTACTATATAGAAAACATTGAGTCAGTGAAGGTTTCGGTCAGGATCAACTCATAGCCAAAGAGCCGCAGTATTAGCAGCAAATTCATTTCTGCGTTGTAGGACCTATCTCTTTTTCCACTGGAGGTTTAATTGACGTTGCCAAAGTCCTCAGGGGGATACCACTGGACCCGGTGCCTGACTCGTTCCCGCCTCCGCCCACACTGTCAGGCCAACCGGAAGATGCGTTTCACGCTGGGCGGGACTTAATTGGCCACCCAGCGTGAAATCGCGTTGAGAACGTGATCTGGCCTGGGAGCAGATTCTACACCCATCCGGGCACGCTGACTTCAGGCACACACCAAATGTGAAATTCAGGCCTGTGTAGCGTTTCACATTGTGTACACTAACACGGCTTGAAGCTCTGATTTAGGGTTTCTTCACCAAATTCCCTCTCGGGGTGGACAAAATCAAAAGAGAATAGATAGGCAAATCAGGACTATAAAAAGGAACGGACGCTTGGGCATTGAGGGTTGGATTGCGAGAGGGCTTGGGAACTCCAGCTGGCCTGAAGGCACCCCAGAATTAGAAGTTCAACAGCACGCTTATCTGTCATGTTAATGACATACTCTAATCACAGAATTATACAGCAAAGAAGGAGGCCATTCAGCCCATCGAGCCTTTCGATGAGATATCCAGTCAGTTCAATATCCCGCAAGTTTTTCTCCTTCCTATCTATCCAATTATCTCCTGAAAGCTACTATTGAATTTGTTTCCACCATCCTATCAGGCAGTGCATTCAAATTTCTAACCATTCATTGTGTACAAAAGCATTTCCTCACATTGTCCCTGTAAATTTTCGTAAATCACCTTAAGTCTGTGCCCCCTGATTCTCAGCCCTCCAGCCACCGGGAACAGTTTCTCTTTATTTATTGTGTCTGAACCCTTCATAACTTTAAACACCTCAATCAAATCTCCTCTTAGCTTTAATTCTTTGCTCTAGGAAGAACAATCCCTAGTGTCTTTCATTCTATCCATGTAACTGCAATCCCGCAACCCTGGAGCCCCTACAGGGAAAAATTTGCAAGGCTACATGGAGGGGCAGCGGAGTAGAAATAGCTAAGTTGCTCTTGCAGAGTGCTGCCAAGGGCTTTGACTGGCCAAATATCCCCCCCGCTGTGCTGTAACCATTCTATGATTCAATGGTTCTATTGAAACTTTGTGCCCTCTTTACATCGTGTTCCTTCTTCTAGGGATCTCCTCCCAGGTCCTCTGAGTGATGGTGACAGGATTGACCCTGTCTGTGACATATTGTTATTCCTCCTGCCTTCTTTGCCCGTGAAGGAACTACCCCACCCCTCCAGAAATATCTTCTCAGTCGGCTTATTGTTGTGCACACCATCGCTTGCAGGGCATTGTTGCTAAATTGGCATCTCTGTTGGTATTCAGGCGCTTTCTCAAATAATTGTACACTCCACAGCTGGACTATTGAAATTTTCGACAGTTACACTATTTAAGTGACTCATTAGCAGTTCGAGAAGCACTAACAAACAGTTATGTAGATGGGTTATGGCCCATGGTTACATTTTTGATTGGTGCAAGCAAAATTGCATTCCTGCAAATTGTCCATTTGAAAAATAGGATTTCACTCACAGTTTGTTAATTTTCGAGGAGAAAACTTTTTTCCTCTTGAAGGACATTAGCCCCGTAAGGGGAATGGAATTTAGGTCACATTTTCTGCTGATTGTTCTAATTCGGCAGTGAATCTTTATTACCAGTAGCCTTGAATGAATTTGATCAGCCACAGGGTACTGTTTCTCTTCTCGCACAATAGAGCGAAAAGAACTTGCATCTATGTAGCATTTTTTATATCCTTATGATGTCCAAAGTGCTCCGTGGCTAATGGATTACTGGTACTTGTTATGGTGTGAACGGGACTGATTTTACAAAGTCACGCTCCAGGCAGGGAGCTTCACCAATCAAGAGTGCAGATCAAAGAGCTTATCTGCATCCTTTCCACTGTTCCTCAATATGCAAGCAGAGGCCATTTTGGTCCTTTATTCTCGGTCTCTCTCTCTCCCTCTCTCTCTTTCTTTCTTCATGTGGAGGCCACAAGCATGTGATATCTTCTGATATCGGTACAGATTGCATCAGCTTCTCGTGGCAAATGTATAATATGTATGGAAAAGAAAGCCTTGCAATTCTATAGCACCTTTCGCAACCTCAGGGCATCTCAAAGCACTTTGCAGCCAATGAAGGTCTTGCGAAATGCAGTGGCTGTTGCAATGTAGGAAATGGAGCAGCCAATTTGTGCTCACCGAAATCTGACAAATACCATTGAGGTGATAATCAGATAATCTGTTTCAGTGATGTTAGTTGAGGGATAAACATTGGCCTGGACACCAGGGAGAATTTTTTACATCCACTTGGGAGGCAGACGCGACCTGGGTTTAACATCCGATCTGAAAGACGCCACCTCAGACAGTGCAGCATCTGCCCTGGTTCGGAGTGTCAGCCTGAATCACTTGGTCAAGCCTCTGGAGTCGGACTACAACCCACAATCTTCTGACTCAGAGATGAGAGTGCAACCCACTGAGCCAAGGCCCACACCATATAATGGCTGATTCAGAATTTGTGCCATCCATGGTTGGTGGATGTTAGTCAGGTGACGAGGCCTGGAAACTAGTGTCGTAATTACACCAATTGAGCACTCTTTGAATTAATCCAAAAGACCAGGCAGTAAGTATGACTGTAGTAATTATGGTTTTATTTCATGTGCAATGTACCTTTAAGAATAATACTTGTTAAGGAAGATCACATGATCTGTGATAGCCAATAGGAGAGTAGCACAGGCTATCTTAGCAGTCAGTGTAGAGTTGGAGTTGAAAGCACACGTGCAGTTGTGCTGAGTATATTTTAAATAAACTTAATGTTTCCACCCAAGAAGTGCCTGCAGCTCAACTCTATCACTAATAGTACAACTCGGCCACCCTACAACAAATTGGCGATGAGGATAAAACAGGATTGAACAGAAGAAATCAAGTCAGAAAGAAATCAGCACTGTACCTTGCCCAGTGATTATAAGTAGCAAGCTCTGTTAGAATTGAAGAAGTTACCCTCTCTCAAAATGCCACAACTTGGGAGAACTGATCCTGTTGAAGCAGCCACAGATGATTGGTCTCAATACATAGAACGCCTCACGTTCTTTTGTCAAGCAAACAAGATTACAGGTGAAGAGAAGAGGCGAACGACCCTCTTGTGTGCTTATGGGAACAAAGCCTGTAGTTTGATTCGAAGTTTGCTGGCGCCCAGTGCCCCAGATTTGGAAAATTTCGATGAATTGGTGGACGTCATGAAGGGTCACTTCCAACCCAAGCCCTCAGTCACGATGCAGAGATTCAGGTTTAATTTGTGAAATAGAGCCCCGGGTGAGACAATTGCAGGCTATGTAGCAAATTTGAAGCAGCTAACGGAACATTGTGAGTTCGGTATGACTCTGAACGACATGCTCAGAGGTCGTTTAGTGTGTGGTGTGGAAGAGGAACTCTATTCAGAAAAGATTATTGTCCAAAGTGAATCTAGGTTTTCAGAAGGCGCTAGAGGTAGCGCTGGCCGTGGAAAGTGTTGTAAGAGATTCACAAGCAATACAGGGTGCGCAAAAATGGTGCCGTCCTCCACATCGGGCGGGAAACCTTAGCTGAAAGTGGTGCAAAAAAGCGAGACTCTGCCGAGAAGCAGGAAACAGCCCCCGCTAACCGAAGAATAAAGAAAAATAACTCAGCAGCGACATCAAAGAATAATTTTAATAGAGGTGGAAACAATTAGTCTTTTAGCGTTGGCAGTTTAAAAAAATTGAATGCTACTATTGTCGTAGAAATGGACCTATGATGAGGCAATACAAGGAAAGATTCAAGCAGGTCTGTAAACAAAAGAAGAAGCCCAATGAAATCTATAATGTAAGAGACCCTGAAACAACAAATTCAGACATTTACTCATTGTTTAACCTGAAAGTTGGAAAGACAGAACCAATATTCGTCACAGTGAAAGTAAATGGCAAACCTGTTAGAATGGAAGTGGACACGGGAGCTTCCACTACAGTAATTGGGGAGCATTTCTTCAGATATTTGAATAATGGTGAACATCAATTAAGTTTAGAACAAACAGCAGCCTAGCTAAAAACTTACACAGGTGAGGACATTCAAGTAAACGGTATAAGCAGAGTAACTGTCCATTATGGAAGCCAATCGGCACAGCTGCCCATGATGGTGGCAGCAGGTGAAGGACCAAGCCTCCTGGGGCGAAACTGGTTAAAGGAGATGAAGTTGGAATGGTCTGAAATCTTTCAGCTGAGAGCAAGTGGACTACCAGAACTACTTAAAAAGTATCTCACCGTCTTCAAGGGTGAACTGGGAAAAATCCAGGGCCTGCAGGCCAAGATTTATGTGGATCCAGAAGCAACCCCTCGCTTCATGAAGGCAAGACTGGTGCCATATGCCCTGTGAGAAAAAGTGGACATTGAACTGAACAGACTAGAGAAACTGGGTGTTATACAACCTGTCCAGTTCTCAGAATGGACAGCACCTATAGTCCCCGTACTTAAACCCGACCAAAGCATCAGTATTTGTGGGGACCACAAATTGATTGTTAACAAGATAGCCAAACTGGACAGGTACCCCATTCCAATAATTGAAGACCTGTAGGCCAAGCTGGCAGGAGGGACAATGTACATAAAGCTCGACATGAGTCACACTTATCAACAACTAGAATTGAATAATGCCTCCCGGGAATTTGTTACAATTAATACCCGCAAAGGGTTGTACCAATATACTTGATTGTCTTTTGGTGTCTCCTCAGCTTGTGCCATCTTTCAGAGAACAATGGAAAGCTTACTGTAGGAGCTAGCCCGGGTTGTAGCCTATTTCGATGATGTGTTGGTGACAGGATTCATGGAAAAATAGTATTTGGCAAACTTAGAAGAAGCCTTAAAACGTTTCTTGCAAGCTGGAGTGCGTCCAAAAAAAGAAAAGTGCACGTTCCAAGCGAGGGAGGAAATCTATTTGAGTCACTGGGTAGATTCACAGGGCTTCCACCTGGTTGAGGAGAAAGTGAGAGCCATTAGAGAGGCACCTGTGTCAAAGAACGCCTCAAAGCTCAAATCATTCCTAGGGATGATCAACGATTATGGGCAGTTCTTACCCAATTTGTCTACAATGTTGGCCCCCCTGCACTCTCTGATCAAAAAGAACCAATGCTGGTCTTGGGAGGTGCCCCAGAAAGAAGCTTTTGTAAAGGTGAAACAATTATTGCACTCGCCCAGTCTATTAGTGCATTATGACCAGACAAAAGAATTGGTGCTGCCATGTGATGCATCTCCCTATGGATTGGGAGCAGTGCTCTCTCATTGGATGGACGACAGCATGGACTGGCCAATAGGTTATGTATCAAGAATGCTCACCTCACTGGAAAAGGGATACTCACAGATAGAAAATGAAGGCCTGTCTATCACCTTTGGTGTCAACAATCGCTTCAGATCACAAACCACCATTAGGTTTGTTTAGTGAGGAAAAGACGATACCACCCATAGCCTCAGCAAGAATACAACAATGGGCCTTAATCCTGGCAGCATACAAATACAGTTTTGTACGTAGGCCTGGCAACCAAATTGCAAATACTGAGGCCCTTAGTCGTTTGCCATTACAAGAAAATGGTGAGCATGTCCCAGTTCCATAGGAACTTGTTTTACTGTTAAATCTCTTAGGTTCCTCGTCGGTATGTGCTTGACAGATCAGGGACTGGACAAGTCGGGACTCAGTCTGATCTCAAGCACGAGAACAAGTGCTCCATGGTTGGTCTCAGGAGCCCTTATCTGATTAAGTGAAACCGCACTTCAACAGAAGACATGAAATAACCAGCCAGGATGGCATCTTATTGTGGGGGGCATGAGTGATAGTTCCTCCAAAGGGAAGGGAGCCACTCTTAAGTGAACTACACAGTGCCCATCCAGGAATTTCCCGAATGTAGACTCTAGCACACAGCTATCTATGGTGGCCAGGGATGGATGGTGAAATAAAGAGTTTAGTAAAGCACTGTGTGCAATGTCAACAACTGGAAAATGTTGCCATTGACAGCTCCATTACACCCATGGGAGTGGCCAGGTAGACCCTGGGTGCGGTTACACATTGACCACGTTGGAACTTTCCTGGGAACAATGTTTCTGCTTATTATTGATGCCCATTCAAAACAGTTGGACGTATATGAGGTGAAGTCACCAATGTCAGCCGCTACAACTGAGAAACTATGTCAGAGTTTTGCCATTCACGGACTACCAGAGTAGTCGTTCCGATAATGGCACGGCATTTACGAGTGCTGAGTTTTAACGGTTTATCAGCCTCAACGGTATCACTCATGTGAAAACTGCACCATACCACCCTTCCTCAAATGGACTGGCTGAAAGGACAGTTCAAATGATCAAGGCAGGCATGAAAACGCTCGCCGGGGATTCCTTGGCAACCAAACTAACACGCTTTCTTTTTCATTACAGGACTACCCCTTGTACAACAACAGGTGTCACACCTGCAGCGTTATCGTTGAAATGCCATCTCAGGATGAGATTGAGCTTAATCATGCTGAATGTAGAGGGGAAGGTGGAAAGGAGTCAGGGAAGTCAGAAAACTAAACATGACTAGCAAGAGGAAATTTTCTGTGGGAGAGCTAGTACACGTGAAAACCTTCGGAGAAGGACCAAAATGGTTACCGGGTGAAATACATGCGTGACTGGACCTCTATTTTACTACATGGAGGTGGAAGGCCAGGTCATCCATAAACATGTGGACCATTTAAGGAAGAAAGGGACAAATCATCAAAATATGGTTCCACCAGCGATCATGACCGGGTCTGCATTTCCTGTTGAGGATACTCAACCCAGGACTGACATGTCTGATGTTCCTGTAAGAGTTGAGGATACAGAACTGCAAGTGCCCACCGAAGCACCTGATGTTCAGGCAACTCCAGAAATGGAGATTCCTGACAAAGAACCTGAAGTTGTGGAGCTGAGACGTTCCACACGTACCAGGAAACCACCTGAAAGACTGAACTTGTAAATTCCTTACCCAGTGTAAACATTATGCTGTGTTGAAAAATGTGTACTTGTAAATATATTATGTATAGCTGAGTTAAAAGGGGAGGGATGTCGTAATTATTGTTTTATTTCGCAGGTAATGTACCTTTAAGAATAATACTTATTAAGGAAGATCACATGATCTGCAGTAACCAATAGGAGAGTAGCACAGGCTACCTCAGCAGTCAGTGTAGAGACAGAGTTGGAGTTGAAATCACACGTGTAGTTGCAGCTGATTGTATCGTAAATAAACTTAATGTTCCCGCCCAAGAAGTGTCTGCAGATCAACTCTATCATTAATTGTACAACTCAGCCACCCTACAACAATGACCAACAGAATTAAAATCTGTAAAAGTAACAGTACAAAATGCAGATGCTTTATTTTCAGCCCACACCTAACCTTTTGTATGATTGCACACAGGGGTAAAGGGACAAAATCTACCCCCATGGATATTTAAAATGCTGATGTTACTTAAAGGTTGAAATCTGGAACACATATATAATTCCTCAGTCCGCTAATATAAATGGGAGCAATCGCTTTATTAAAAGAGAGTGCAAAAGGGACATGGACAGGGTGGATAGGGAGCAGCTGTTCCCCTTAGTTGAAGGGTCAGTCACGAGGGGACATAAGTACAAGGTGAGGGGCAGGAGGTTTAGGGGGGATGTGAGGAAAAACTTTTTTTTACCCAGAGAGTGGTGACGGTCTGGAATGCGCTGCCTGGGAGGGTGGTGAAGGCGGTTTGCCTCACATCCTTTAAAAAATACCTGGATGAACACTTGGCACATCATAATATTCATGGCAATGGGCCAAGTGCTGGTAAATGGGATTAGATAGGTAGGTCAGGTGTTTCTCACGTGTCGGTGCAGACTCGATGGGCCGAAGGGCCTCTTCTGCTCTGTGATTCTGACTCTGAAAAGGGATTTCAGCAGAACACCAGGAGGTTTATCTGAAAAAATATCATTCAACCCATCAATCCCAATCCTTCCATAGGCCAGAACTGACTTGCTCAAATATGGACCACCTGAACTCTATAGAATCTACCTAATCCCCCAAATGAATCCATCTTGCCCACCCAGTTAAAGTGTCTTTTGTTTAATTAACTCCTATGCAAATCAAACACACATATTGGTGCATTTGTAACTAATATCACACAGCATGAGTCCAATCTATTAATGTTTGAAGTAGGTGAAAAATTAAGTAGGATGTTAGGGAAGCTAAATGAAAAAGCTTTGAGTAAAATCACTAATCATCCAAGTCACGCGGACTTAAAAGGAAGCTCTATCTATCTATTATGATCTGTATTTATCCTTGCTAATGAGATGGTGCGAAGTCCTGCATTGCAGAATCTTTGCCAGGCAATTCTGTGTGAACACTTAAACTCAATCATGAAAAATATTGGCACACCAGAAGGTTTTAAACACAGCAGGTTTAAGATAAGCATGAGACAGTTCTTTATTGGAGAGGACAAGACACTCAGGAAGAAAGCTATTGTAGTACATGATGGTTTTACATACCGGTACACTTAATTTTTGCTGTTGGGGATTGTTAGCCCTGAATTAATCGCTCAGATAAGCGTATTTAACTTGGTCAATTTAATACCGCTGTATTAAAATTGCAAATTGCAATCTTTCAGTTCTGTTCCCAACTTCCCATCTACCAAGATCTCCATTGTATGAATTTACAGTATTACAGCGTTCATTCAGTGTTAAGAAAGAAAATTAGGAACCTATTTTCAAAGAACCCCATGGTAGAGCCTGCTGCAAATGTAATTCTTCCAACACTACCACCCCACCCCGCTCCCCTTACCACCCACACCCCCACACCCAACAAC
Organism: Cetorhinus maximus; assembly: GCF_964194155.1. Taxonomy (NCBI): domain Eukaryota; kingdom Metazoa; phylum Chordata; class Chondrichthyes; order Lamniformes; family Cetorhinidae; genus Cetorhinus; species Cetorhinus maximus. The sequence goes on from NC_135895.1 coordinate 10,178,432, forward strand.
ACCCTCCCCACCCCACAGGAATAGGGTCTCATCCACCAAGAAGTCTTAGCAAAAGTGGATTAAAGGGGAAAAGCTGCCATTGGCAGCTCCTTTCATTCATGGAGTGCGGTCATCGCACTCAAGGGAAACGTGTGTTGTGAATTCCTAATTGTTTTTTTGACGTAACTCATTGGCTTCCTAGTTCATTTCAGAGGGCAGTTAAGGATCGCATAGAGGCCAGAGCAGGTAAGGATAGTACATTGCCTCCCTATGTTTATATCTCATGAAGATAATAGGAGTAGCTGTGATTTGTTATAAAGAATATCAATGATAAAATAGCAGTGTTCACTGCTTTTTTTATTCATTCATGGGATGAATTGCCCATCCCTAGTTGCCTTGAGAAGGTGGTGGTGAGCTGCCTTCTTGAGCCGCTGCAGCCCGTGTGGTGTAGATATACCCACAGTGCTGTTAGGAAGGCAATTCCAGGATTTTGACCCAGCGACAGCGAAGGAACGGCGATATAGTTCCAAGTCAGGATGGTGTGTGACCTGGAGGGGAACTTGCAGGCGGTGGTGTTCATATGCGTCTGTTGCCCTTGTTCTTCTGGGCGGTAGAGGTTACGGGTTAGGAAGGTGGGGTGGGATTTTTCAGTCCCGCCAGTGACAGGCATCATCCCAGACTTTTGGTCACTCTCCAAATTTTCCCATCCCACCTGCGAAGATGCTGGCAGGACCGGAAAATCCCGGCCGCGCTGTCAAAGGGGCCTTGGTGAACTGCTGTAGTGCATCTTGTATAAAGTACACACTGCTCCCACTGTGCGTGGGTGCAGGAGAGAGTGAATGATTAAGGTGGGTCGATGTGGTGCCAATCAAGCAGGCTATATTGTCCTGGATGGTGTTGAGCTTCTGGAGTGGCTGCACTCATCCAGGCCAGTGGAGAGTATTCCATTACACTCCTGGCTTGTGCCTTGCAGATAATGGAGAATCTTTGAACAATCAGTAGATGACTAACTTGGGAGATGGTTATATTCCCTCCTGTTGGAGATGGTCATTGCCTGGTATTTGTGTGGTGTGAATGTTACTTGCCACTTAATCAGCTCAAGCCTGACTGTTGTCCAGGCCTTGCTGCATTTGGACATGGACTGCTTCAGCATCTGAGGAGCCGTGAATGATGCTGAACATTGTGCAATCATCAGGGAACATCCCCACTTCTGACCCTATGATGGAGGAAAGGCCATTGATGAAGCAGCGGAAGATGCTTGGGCTGAGGATAGTACCTTACTGGATCACACGCAGAAGAGAGAGGAAACAAAGAAATCTCCTGACTCATCACATGACTGAGATGCCACATACTGACAACAACTTGCATCGCATGTCACACTTCCCTCAAGGACATTTAGTGAACCAAATTAGTTTTTACAACACTCGGTAGTCTCACAGTCAACATCTGTGTTGCCTGTAAGCTGCCCAGACATGCAGGCATGCAGGAACCCAAAGAGTCCCCTTCAATATACCACTCATATGACTGGCTATTTATTTCAAATCTGTTTAACTAACTGAGTTTAATTCCCCCACAGCTGCCATGGTGTGATTTGAACTCTTGTTTCTGGATCATTAGTCCAGGCCCCTGGATTACTAGTCCAGTCACATAATCACCTTGTAAAAACTGGTGTACGGTAGTGTACTGGTTATGCTGCTGGACTAGTAATACAGCTATAACTGGCCCAAAGGAAGATAGTGAAATGTGTGACTATGCTCAGAACATAATTCAATGGATGGAGTGCTTTGAGATATCCCGAGGGCATGAAATATAAATGTTAACTCGTTTCTTTTCTTTTAAACTTCTACAAGAGGTCTGCTTCTCGAATCAATCACAGTGTTGATTCTAAAATGGATTTCATGCAGAAAGGAAAACAAGGCTGAACTGTGTTTCAGCAGCCTGGTAGGAGGAACATGATGTATCATAGCAAGAGGGAGGGAGAGGGAAATTTCTTAGCAGTAGTTAGGTGATGCCAAGTTTGGAATTGACAAGACAATAGATTCTAAGAAGAAGGAAACCAACCTGTTAGAAGGGCAGAATTCTGATCACCTGAAAGGGTTCAGCGGGGACGTTTCCCTTATCTCTATTAGGCTTGGGTTATACTGTGTTTTCTCACTTTTCCCGGGAGGCTACATGATTCTCATAAGGAATAGGAGCAGAAGGAGACAGCTCCTCCGGCCTGATACAACATTCACTGTGATCTTCTGTCTAAACTCCGCTTTCGCTTGATTTTCTGAGAAACCAAAAAGCTGCCTATCCCAGCCTTAAATATATTCAACGATGGAGCATCAATAATCCTCTGGGCTTGAGAATTCCAAAGATTCACAACCCTTTGAGCGAAGTAATTTCTCCCCATCTCAGTCCTAAATGATCACCGTCTGATCCTGAGAATGTCCCAGTATTGTAGGTTCCACAGACAGGGGAAGCAACCTCTCAGGATCTACCTTGTCAAGTCCCTTCAGAATCCTGGATTTTTCAGTGCCATCAACAATTATACAACACCACAATGTTAGATGGACTAGTTGGTCTTTTCCCGTTGATATCATCATTAGTAAGGAGGACTTTGCAGAGTTGACAGGACTGAGTTTGCTGCCGTCATTTCCAGTGCCTAGGACGCTACCGGGTGGTCCCATTCATTTTTATTGACTTTGTACCGCTTTGATACAACTGAGTGGCCTGCATTTCAGAGGGCATTTAAGAGTCAGCTACTTTACTGTGGATCTGGAGTCACATGTAGGCTAGACCAGGTCAGGTGAGGACAGCAGATTCCCTTCCCTATTAGGGAACCCAACAGGTTTTTATGACAATGGTTTCATGGTCATCCCGGCAGATTTTTATTGAATTCAAATTCCACCATCTACCATGATGGGATTCAAACCCAGGTCCCCTGAGCATTATCCTGGGTCTCTGGATTATCAGTCCAATACAATACCACTACACCACCGCTTCAACCACTCCCTGTGGTAGTGAGATACATGTTCTCCCTACTCTCTGGATAAAGAAGCTCCCTCTGAATTCTCTGTGGGATTTCACAGCAAAAGGATGAATGATCATTCCGCCTGATTTTTGGTGACATTGGCTGAGGGAACAACACTGGCCAGGATGACAGGGCAACTCCCTGTCCTTCCTTGAGTATCTTTGATGTTTACTTGAACCATTGGCAAAGCTGCCTTCATTAAAACAACTGGCACCATAACTTTATCTGAATCACTCAGTACATTCGATACAATATCATTCTATCAGTTTTATTTTCTTGCCTGGTACTAAGTCAGCTTTACAACAACCAATGCCCGGAAAAGAAGCTTTTAACTAATTCAGTTTTCCATTTTGCAACACAAGAGATAAGCCAAACATTTAGAAAGAGAACTGGGGATACCTCAAAAAATACTCCTGCTCTGGATGAGTCCCAAGATGGTATTGGTGAACATTAGCATCTATTTAACACATGTTAGTAATAATGCTTTCATTGCAGGTTATGAATAATACAATTTCTGAACAGTGACAGCACTTAAACATATATATTAAGAGGTTTAGTGTTTAAGTAGTTATTTGTTGCGAAGCCAACTGACATATTGCTATTCCAAAGGATGCATTTCTAACTTTCAGGCATTGAACGACCACACGCTGAACTCAAAAGTGGGTGATTCTGGTGATTCTGCTGCCATTAATTTGGACAAAAGTAGAATCTATCTGTCTCGACTAACCCTGGAATGTATTATTTAAGGATAATACCATGGAACTTGGATAAAACCAGATCAAATCTTTAGCATTTAACTCATTACAATTAATGAATCATATAGATTGCATTAGTAAACTGGGGGAATGCTAACATTGATGATTTAACGAGTACAGAGGTGAATATGACAGAGAATGGATTGCGAAGTAATATCCACATTTCATTAATCTACTAGAATTCAAGATGGCCAAGAACAATTTGCTTGGTATAATTATATTGGATTTCCATGACATCTGATGAAGCCTCAGATATAAGTCTAAATGTATATTATATTGAGCTTATAAATAACATGAAATTTATAAATGTATTAAAAACTAGTTAAGTGATAGAACAAGGACTGTGATGTACAGTGACAAATGTTTCAATTGGATGGACTGTTGTTGATAATATGAAGCTGGATGAGCTACTGACATGAAAAAGGAATAAGAAAAGAGATCTGGACCAGTTATGTGGATGGACTCTGGAGAGTGGAAGATGAATTTTAAAGTACATAGACATAGGATGATAGACAATGAAATATAAAACACTGTATGCAATGAAAAGATCCCGTTTTAGTTAATTTAGTAGCGCAAATGGCCGAAGTCAACTCCATTGCAAGGAAAACACCATGCTGAGATGGAAGATGGACGTTGGGAAGGACCTTGGATGAAATCATTGAATGCTGACAGTCTCAATGTCCATGTGGAACCACTCTGCTCCTGACATCATTATGGCCTTAGTTCAAACGTGGACAATAGAGCTGAACTCAAGAAGTGAGGTGACAATGGCTGCCTTTGACATCAAGACTTCATTGGACCAAGTGTGGCGCCAAGTATCCTCAGCAAAATTGAAGTCAATGGAAATCAGGGGGAAAACCCTCCACTGGTTGGAGTCATACTTAGCACAAAGGAAGATGGCTGTGGTTGTTGGAAGCCAATCATCTCAGCCCTGAGACATTGCTGCAGGAGTTTCTCAGAGTCATGTCTAGGTCCAACTATCTTCAGCTACTTCATCAATGATCTTCCTTCCAATACAAGGTCAGAAGTGGGAATATTCACTGATGATTATACAATGTTCAGTGGCATCCGCAACTCCTCAGATATTCAAGCAGTCCATGTCCATATGCAGCAAGACCTGGACAACATTCAAGTTCAGGCCAATAAGTGGAAAGTAACATTCATGCCACAAAAGTGTGAGGCAATGGTCATTGCCAGCAAGAGAAAATCCAATCATATCCCCTTGATATTTAATGGGAAAATCACCACCATCAAAGTCTTGAGGTTACTATTGACAAGAAACAGCTACATAAATAAATACTGTGGCTACAGGAGCAGGTCAGAGACTGAGAATTGTGTGGCAAATAACTCACCTCCTGACTCTCCAAAGCTTGTCCACCATCTACAAGGCACAAGTCAGGAGTGTGATTGAATACTCTCTATTTGCCTGCATGAGTGTAGCTCCAACAACACTCAAAAAGCTTGACACCATCCAGGACAAAGCAGCTCACTTGGTCGGCAACCCATCCACCACCTTAAACATTCAGTCCCTCCAACACCTGTGCAACAGCACTAGCACATCTTACAAGGTGCACTGCAACAACTCAACAAGCTTCCTTTCAAATCTGTGACCTCTACTGTCGAGAAGGACAAGGGCAGCAGATGTCTGGCAACACAGCTGCCAGTAACTTCCCCTCAAAGTCACTCACCATGCTGACTTGGAACTACATCGCCGTTCCTTCACTGTCGTTGGGTCCAAATCCTGGAACTCCCTTCCTAACAGGACTGTGCATGCGCCTAGGATCATAAGAAATAGGAGCAGGAGTAGGCCATTTGCCCCCTCGAACCTGCTCTGCCATTCAGTAAGATCATGGCTGATCTGATTCTGGCCTTAATTGCACTTTCCTGACTGTTCACATAACCCTTAGCTCCCTTGCAAATCAAGAATCAAGATTCTGTCTAACTCAGCCTTAAATATATTCAATGACCCAGCCTCCACTCCGCTCCGTGGAAGAGAATTCCAAAGTCTAATGACCCTCTGAAAGAAGAAATTCCTCCTCATCTCCTTCATCCCAGGAATGAGCCCAATGAAACCTCTCTTAACTTCTTCCTTTGCGGGTTTATTCCTCCTCAGGTAAGGGGACCTTACTGGGCTGTTCCTCTGGGCTCAGGAAAGCCTGACCTGCACACTTTCAAAGCTTGCAAATTGCACACCTGACCCATGTGTGACTTTATACGCCATTTTTAGCTTTTCACATCAGGGTTGGATTTGCTGTGCAATTTATGAGCTGCACTGGAGTGCATGAGGAGTCAGCCAGTTAGAAGGTTCTCCAGCATTGTATCTCAGCTGCCAACAGTGTTTAAATGCTCCCTAAATCTCTTCCCCAACCCACATTCCATGCCAGCATATACTCCTTCCGATTGCCCATGCCACCCCATGTCGCCTCTATGTACACCATGCCCCCTCAGGTCACCCATGCCACCTATGTCTCCTATGTATCCTCCATAGCCACTCACCCAGTATGCATTATGTACAGTCCTCAGATTCCATGCAATATCAATGGATATCAAGAAGGAAAGAATATGCATTTATATGGGACCCTTCACAATCTCAGGATGTCCCAAAGTGCTCTACAGCCAAAGGTGTACTTTTAAAGTGTAGTCACTGTTGCAATGCCAATTTGGAAAAAAAAATAGGTTTTTGAAATTTGAATAATACTCCACAATAATTGAGCTTTCGAATTCTTAGCATGTTCAAATCTATTTTCTGTCAGGTGAGACATTAAACAAATGCCCTGTTTGCCCTCTTAAGTGGATGTAAAAGATTATGTGGCATTATTTGCTGAAGAGCAGGGCTTGTTCTCCCAGCGTTCTGGCCAATATTTATCCTTTATCCAACACCACTAGAAAAATAGGTTATCTAATCATTGTCACGTTATTGTTAGTGAGAGCCTGTTAGCCGCAAATTGGCTGCCATGATTCCTACATTGCAACAGCAACTGCACTTTAAAAAGCATTTCATTGGGTGTAGAAGTGGAATGTTGTCCTGAGGGAGAAACTGTTCTCGTTGGCGGAAGGGCCAAGAATCAGAGGACACTGATTTCAGGTGATTTGCAAAAGAAGAAATGGTATCATGGGGAAGAACACTTCTTACGCGGCAAGTGGTTAGGATTTGGAATACACTGTTTGAGGGTGTAGTGAAGGCAGATTCAATCCTGGCTTTAAGAAGGGAATTGGATACGCAGCCAACGAGAAAAGATTAGCAGGGCTACGGGGAAAGGGTGGGAAGTGGGACAAGCTGAGTTGCTCTTACAGAAAGCCGGCACAGACATGACAGGCTGAATAGTCTCCTTCAGTGCTTTAACTCTTCCACGATTCTATAAAACCCATTGTATAAATGTGAGTCTTTCTTTCTTTATCTACTAACCTAATGCAGATGTTACTTATTTGTGTTAAAATAGCGAACAAAGGAACACTTGCATTCAAAGGAACAAAAGAACCCAAGGCATTTTTAAACTAACAATTGCAGAGTAATTTTAAACCCTCGATCAGAAAATGGAATGTACTTATGGATATAGTGGAGGTGAAATCCCTGGAAAAATTTATGAAACAATTGGCCGTTATAATGGTGGAAGGAAATGCTGAGCCTTAGTTTGGAAAGTTGAACAAAGCCTCTAATCTTTCATTTCTGACTGTAGTGTCAGTGGGGTGTCACAAGGAGGAGGTCTTGTGGTGCTCGGAGCTCCAGGTTCAAGTTCCAACCCAGGACTTGATGGCCACGGAAGGTGTGTTCATAACACCACCAAACAGGTTGATTACTAAGTGTAAATTCCTTCCGATATGTCTAATGCCGGTGGTAAGGGTGGGCCTTGTCAGCCAGAACTGTGTGCTAGCTGCAGTGCATCAGCCTCCCCATGTTAAAAGGCTCCATGTGGAAGCTTTTACCATGGGCTGTACTCTGCAGCAAGCGTCCTTGTTACTTCGCGGGACTGCAAGAGAGGGAGAGTTGGGTATCACGCCTCATTCAGAGTCAGAAGATTGTAGATCAAGTCCCAACCTGGGACTCGAACGTATCGGACTGAATAATACTGGGGAAGGAGGGGGAGAGCAGATGGTGCCCCACCACCCCTCCCTGCCCCTTGGAAACCATGTCGGTGTGGCACGCCAAACTGCCCCGCAGTCAGAAAGCTCTGCGGGGCTGATTAACGAGGGTTGAGTGGGACTTCTGCCCCTCATCGGGGCGGAGGTCCCACCCTCTGGAGCTGCCGGCCAATCCAATTGGCTGGCCAGCACCATCAGTCCCAACAGCACCAGGAAGGTGGATAGGGAGCAGCTGTTCCCCTTAGTTGAAGGTTCAGTCATGAGGTGACATAAGTTCAAGGTGAGGGGCAGGAGGTTTAGGGGGGATGTGAGGAAAAACTTTTTTACCCAGAGGCCTGGAATGCGCTGCCTGGGAGGGTGGTGGAGATGGGTTGCCTCACATCCTTTAAAAAGTACCTGGATGAGCACTTGGCACGTCATAACATTCAAGGCTATGGGCCACGTGCTGGTAAATGGGATTAGGTAGGTAGGTTAGGTGTTTCTCACTTGTCGGTGCAGACTCGATGGGCCGAAGGGCCTCTTCTGCACAGTGTGATTCTGTGATAAGGAAATAGAAGCAAGAAAATGAAATTGAAGCTTCTTTATTTGAATGGATGAAGCATCTGCAATAAAATAGATGAGCTAGTAGCACAACTAGAGGTAAATTACAGAGACACAGTTATAAGGTGAGTGTGTAATGAAGCGGGGTTAATTAGTAATGTCATAATAAAAGATCCACTGGGAAATAGTGATCATAATACCATTGAATTCCATGTTCATATTGAAAGTGCCATACTCCAATCATAAAGAAGAGTCTTGAACAAAACCAGTTACATAGGTATGAGAAGGGAACTGGCGAAGGTTAACTGGGTAAATTGACTAAAAGATATGGAGGTAAATGAACAGTAGGAGACAATTCAAAATGTTCAACAAAAAACAAATTCCACTGAAAATCAAAAACTCAGCAAGAAAAATCCACCCATGTCTCACTCAAGAAGTTAAGGACAGCAGTGGATTAAACGAAGAGGCCGGTGTTGTAAAAAAAACAATAGCAAGTCTGAGGATTGGGGATGTTTTAGAAACCAGCAAAGTGTCACCAAAAAGTTGATAAAAAGGGGAAAATTAAATATGAGAGTAAACTAGCCAGAAATATAAAAACAGATTGTAAGAGCTTTTATAAATATATAAAAGGGAAAGTGTCGCTACTGTAAATGCTGGTCCATTAGAAGAACATGGAGAGACAATATAAAATAAGGGTACAATTCTTAAGGGTGTGCAGGAGCAGAGAGACCTGGGTGTATATGTACACAGAGCATTGAAGGTGGCAGGACAGGTGGAGAGAGTAGTTAATAAAGCGTACAGTGTCCTGGGTTTTATTAATAGGGGCATAGGGTACAAGAGCAGGGAGTTTATGCTGAGTTTATATAATACACTGTTTAGACTTTGGCTGGAGTATTGTGTACAGCTCTGGGCATCACACTGTAGGAAGGATGTGATTGCATTGGAGAGAGTGCAGAAGAGGTTTACAAGAATGGTTCCAGGGATGAGAAACTTCAGTTATGAAGATAGATTGGAGAGGTTGGAACTGTTCTCCTTGGAGAGGAGAAAGGTAAGAGGAGATTTGATAGAGGTGTTCAAGATTATGAAGGGGCTGTATAGAGTAGATAGGGAGAAACTGTTCCTGGTCATCAAGGGATCAAGAACAAGAAGGCACAGATTTAAGGTGATTTGCAAAGGAAGCAAATGTGATGTACGAAAAAACTTTTTCACACTGCGAGTGGTTCGAGTCTGGAATGCACTGCCTGGAAGTGCGGTAGAGGCAGGTTCAATCGAGGCATTCAAGAGGACATTAGATGGTTATTGGAATAGAAACAATGTTCAAGGATATGGGGAAAAGGCAGGATAATAGCACTAAGTCATGATGCTCATTTGGAGAGCCGGTGCAGGCACAATGGGCCGAATGGCCTCTTTCTGTGCCGTAACAATTCTGCGGTTCTGTCTATGATTCTGTGAAGAAGGGACAGGTGAAATTATCATGGGGAATGAGGAAATGGCAGAGATATTGAACAAACATTTTGTGTCTGTCTTCATAGTAGAAAACACAAGGTTCATACCAGAAATAGAGGGTAACCTAGGGGCTAAAAAGAGTGAGGAAATTAGGGAAATTAGAGAAAAAGTATTAGAGGAACTTAGGGACTAAAATCCGATAAGTCGCGGGACCTGATGGTCTAACACTCTAAGATCCTAAAAGAGATAGCAGCAGAGATAGTGGATGCGCTGGCTACGATTTTCCAAAATTCCATAGATTCGTGAATTGTCCCATTAGATTGGAAGTTGGCAAATGTTAAACCATTTTCAAGAAAGGAGGGAGAGAGAAAACAAGAAAGGAGGGAGAGAGAAAACAGGGAACTATAGGCCAATTAGCCTAACATCAATTGTTGGGAAAGTGCTGGAATCTATTATTATGGAAGTCTTAACAATGCACTTAGAAAAGCATAGTCTGATTAGAACAAGTCAACATGATTTTACTAAAGGGAAATTCTGGGCAGAATTTTACGGCAGTGGGATTTTACGTTCCCGCTGTCGTCAATAGGGTTTACAATGTCTCGCCGCATTTTACAGTCCCGTCCCCGCCGAAGTAGGGCCATAAAATTCTGCCCCCTGTTTGACAGATTTATTAGAGTTTTTTGAGGCTGTAACTAGTAGGGTAGGTAAAGGGGAAAGGCATTTGAGAAGATGCCACACAAAATGTTACTAGGCAAAATAAGGGCTCATGGAGTTGGGTGGGGGGTAATATTTTACCATGGATAGAGGATTGGTTAACGTGTAGAGGGCAGAGAGTGGGCATCAATGGGGCTTTTTCAAGCTGGCAGGCAGTGAGCAGTTGAGTGCTGCAAGGATCAGCGCCGGGGCCTCAGCTACATACGACCTATATTAATGACTTAAATGAAAAGACAGAGAGTGATGTATCAAAGTTTGGCTGTGATACCAAGCTAGGTTGGAAGGTAGCTGTGGGGAGCATACAGAGAGACTGCAAAGAGATGTAGACTGGTTGGATGGGGTTTTCCGGCCCCAGCATTGGCAGGCATCATCGCAGGTGGAAGAATTGGCAAAGCCATCTCTCCATCCCACCCCATGACAATGCCCTCTGGGGTCAGGGCCTGAAACTCCCTCCCTTTAAGTGAGTGGACAACTAGATGGCAGTTGGAGAATGATGTAGGAAAGTGAGGTTGTTATGTTCCACTGCGGGGTCGCTTTGCTTGCGGTTGCAGACTTATCTGTCGGCGGGTGAGTGGATAACAATATACGGCAGACGCAGAGACCAATATGAGGTGAAGTACATGCTATTTATTTACACAGACTACAGCGCACTAACATGATGTGTTCTTCCCCACCCAGACCCTACTCTAGACCAACATTAACATTGTGGCCCGCGCTACACAGCTATTGGGTCGTACAGTCATGTGGTCGATCTGCTCACATTCTCTTAAAGGTGTATTGCACTTCAGATTACCGCAGTGATGTTATTCACTATGTTAATCAGAATAGAAAAGCAGAATATTTTTTAAAAGATGAGAAACTTGTAAGTGTTAATGTTTGAAGAGATTTGGCTGTGCCCTTACAAGGAACACAGAAAGTCAGCATGCAGGTACAGCAAGCAATTAGGAAGACAAATGGCACGTTGGCATTTTTTGCAAGGGGATCAGCTTACAAGAATAAAGAAGTCTTGTTGCAATGGTACAGGGTTTTGTTGAGACCACAGGTGGGATTTTCTGGTCCCACCCGTCACCGGGATCGTCCAGTCCTGTCGAAAGCCAATGGGCTTTTGGCTGGGCCGCCAAATTTCCCATGGCGGGTCCTGCCAAGACGGGGCCGGAAAATCCTGGCATACTTCTGGAACACTCTGTGCGGTTTTGGTCCCCACATTTGAGAAATGATATCCTCGCATTCGAGGCAGTGCAGCGAAGGTTCACTAAATTGGTCCCTGGGATAAGGGGGTTGTCCCATGATGAGAGGCAGAGTAAATTGGGCCTATATTCTCTGGAGTTTAGAAGAATGAGAGGTGATCTCATTGAAAACTACAAAATCCTGAAGGGGCTTGATAGGGTAGATGCAGTGAAATTGTTTCCGCTGGTCAGGGAGTCTTAAACATGAGAGCACAGACTCAGGATAAGGGCCCAATCATTTAGAACTGGGCTGAGGAGAAATTACTTCACTCAAAGGGTTATGAATTTTTGGAATTCTTTATACTCAGGGAGTTGTGGATGCTCCATTGTTGAATACATTTAAGGCTGGGATAGACAGACTTTTGGTTTTTCAGGAATGAAGGGATATGGAGTGCAGGCAGGAGAATGGAGTTGAGGCCCGAGGTCGGCCATGATTGTATTGGATGGCAGAGCAGACTTGATGGGCCAAATGGTCTATTCCTGCTCCTAGTGCTTGTACTTGCCTAGTGTAAAATATGAACTGCTGCTGTAGATGTGGGTGGTCAAGGGGCCAAATGGCCCCTACTTGTGCTCCTGTTTCATATTTCATATGTTCACCATTTTGAAATGTGTAAAAAGAACATAACTCTATCATAAATCATATTACAATATTATGTTGTGATTTATTGAATAAATTAATTGTACAAAGATACCTTTAACCACAATGAAAGCATTTTAAAACCCACCAAATTTATTGCCTTTGACATCTGACGCAGTTTAGCAAATTGATTTAGGGCCATTTTGGCTATGACATCGTTGTAAGGATCCCACACCCTGGATCTGGAGTGACACTTTCACTTTCAGAATCATCCTTCCACAGCAAATCATCTTCCTCCCTCCATCCATTCAACTGGATCTCCCGCATTTTCTGAATGATCTGCTGACACTTTGTTCATTAATAGCAACCCACGATTTGATGACAAAACCACACAACAGGGCAGCACACGTATTTCCACTCTTTGTGAAAGTTTTATTTCACCATCCATCTATTCCATTCGACGTGAATGTCTTGTTGTGGCGCACATCCAAAAGCTGAACTATGGACATTAGACCCCCTGGTATAACTGCAATGTGGCATTCTTGCTCCACAGACTCCTCTTGATCTTATATAAGGTTATAAGGGATCTGAGCAAGTCCCACACTAATCAGCTGAGTTCTTTACATGGGCCACCAGGAGGCCTATTCCACACATCACTGATCCATAACTTCATTTCATCCTCATCCATCCAGCTGTTGGCATGGACATGCACATAAACTCCTGCAGGGAATGATTCCCAGCATGGTTTTACTTTTGAAAATGACCATAAGCTTTAATTTCACTCCACCGGCCATGCAGGCTAGTTAGTACCACTGTGGATCTTGTCTTCTCATGCCCTGTCATTTTCACTCAAATTGTTTGCAAACTGTTCCATACCACGGTCCCTCGGCTGCTGGGCATGTAAAAAAAATTCATGGGCGTTTCATCCATGTTGCTGATGTGGCATAATGGGTACTCATGTTTTTGCCACTTCCTGATGATGAATCGCTGGAAACTGGTAATGTTGGCAGCGAAGTCACTTGGCAATATCTGAGCAATCTTGGTCTTTTGTTGCAACACTAGACCGGCTACATAAAATGGCTACACCAGCCAACCATTGGTCTGAAATCTTTTCTGGACTCAGTATTTGATTTGGTCCAGCACTTATTTGCGTATATGTGCACTTCAGGTGTCAACGGGCGGAATTGTCCCAGATTTGCACTAAGTGCAGTAGCGGGTGGGAAAATGACGGCTTTTCACACCGTATCATCCCAATCCCACCGCGTTAATCATTCATTCCCAGGAAACACGCCGTTTCAATGGCAGTGGTTCTCATTCATCCACCACATCATCACCTCGTCGCTTCCTCATGCCGGGCACCATACTTAAAGTGCAACCTCATTCAAACCTCTCAGTGCTTCCAGCCTAGGACTGCTGCACAGAAGACATGGCCGCGAAAGGCAGGAAGACTGCAGCCCCCCAGTTTAACGACACGGCCCTCAAGTGCATTTTGAACGTCACGGAGGCCTGTCATCATGGAGGCCTGTCACCATGTCCTCTACCCTTCTCCGGGCGAGGACCAGCAAGCAAGGTCACGGATCAAGCATGGGAGGCAGAGGCAGCGGTGGTCAGTGCCAGTGCCCTGCAAAACAGGACAGCCACCCAGTCCCACAAGAGGATGAATAGTCTTTTCCGTTCCACCAGGGTAAGTCATAAGCCACTCTCTTCATCGCTCTCAATGCACACACTCACAAACCCATCACACATACACAGCGATCTCTCACCATTTAGATAATATGCTTCTTTTTTATTCTTCCTGCCAAAATGAACAATTTCACATTTGTCCACTTTATACTCCATTTGCTAGATCTTTGCCCACTCACTTAGCCTATCTTTGTCACTCTGTAGCCTCCTCACATCCTCTTTACAATTTACTTTCCTACCTATCTTTGTGTCATCAGCAAATTTAGCCACCATTCCTTCGGTCCCTTCATCCAAGTCATTTATATAAATTGTAAAAATTTGGGGCCCCACCACCGATCCCTGTGGCACACCACTCATCACATCCTGCCAACCAGAAAAAGACCCATTTATGCCAACTCTGCTTCCCATTAGCTACCCAATCTTCTATCCATGTCAATATGTTACCCCCTACACCATAAGCTTTTATTTTTTGAAATAACCTTTGATGTGGCACCTTATCAAATGCTTTCTGGAAATCTAAGTACAGTACATCCACCAGTTCCCCTTTATTCACAACACATGTGATTCCTTCAATGAACTCCAATAAATTGGTTAAAACTGATTTCCTTTTTACAAAACCATGTTGACTCTGCCTGATTGCCTTGAATTTTTCTAAGTGCCTTGTTATAACATCTTTAATAATAACTTCTAACATTTTCCCTGTGATAGATGTTAGGTTAACTGGACTACAGTTTCCTGCTTTATGTCTCCCTCCCTTTATGAATAAAGGAGTTATATTTGCTATTTTCCAATCTAATGGAACCTTCCCCGAATCTAGGGAATTTTGTAAAATTAAAACCAGTGCATCAACTATCTCACTAGCCACTTCTTTCAAGACCTTAGGGTGAAGTCCATCTGGACCTGGGGGATTTGTCAGCCGCAGCCTCAACAATTTGCTCAATACCACTTCCCTGGTGGTTGTAATTTTCCCGAGTTCCTCCCTTCCTTCCATTTCTTGATTTACAGCTATTTCCAGATTTTACTTGTGTCCGCCAAAGTGAAGGCCAAAGCAAAATACCTGTTTAATTATTCCGCCATGTCCCTACTTTCCATTATCAATTCCCCAGGCGCACTCTCTATAGGACCAACATTCGCTTTGTTAACTCTTTTCTGATTTAAATATCTATAGAAACTCTTACTATCCATCTTTATATTACTAGCTAGCTTACTCTCATACTCTAACTTTTCCCTCCTTATTAATCTTTTTGTCATTCTTTGCCATTCTTATATTCTTTCCAATCTTCTGACCTGCCACCCATCTTTGTGAAATGCTATGCTTTTTCTTTAAGTGTGACACTGTCACAGCTTTTTTAGTTAACCACACGTGGCGGGCCCTCCCCTTGGAATTTTTCATTCTCTTTCCTCTCCCAAACACAGGTGGACCTTCCTCTCCACTCCCTGGATATCATCCGTTGCAGACCATGGCCAGGACACTGAGCAGGCCCTCAATGGGTGACCTTCCACCTTCTGTGCGCTGCTTCGCAGCAGAGCTAAATCCATCAGAATCTACCCAGCATGCGACAGACGTTCCTCCAGGTTCCCATTGCTGTCGGGCTCCAGCAACTCATCGGATGTCCGCAGTGTGAGCAAAGCCCTGGCGGTAAGTCACGGCTTCTGCACGTCATAGTTGTCAAGACATGTTCAGCACTGGCGTGTTTTCCTGCCGACATGCTCGGATGATTCAGTGTGGGGGTGTGATTCTGGTGAGCTGGACTTACAAAAATATGTTAAAGTATTACAACGAAGTTCCCGATGTCTGACAGCAGAAAACGGGACCCGCCATTAATGGGCAGAGCGGACGATTGCAAACTGGTTTCAGGAGGTCGTGAAACTGATTTTTGGTCTTCTCACCGAATTGTCTGCTCACGCCGGCAAAGACCCCCAACGCCAACGGGCACGGAAAAATCCGTCCAACGTAACCATTCTGATGATTTTTGAGAAGCCAATCCGATACTTGCTTCGCAAGATCAGGCCAGTGGCTGGACCTTGTTCTCATGGTGCTTTTGGCTTTGGGCATCTTCTTCAGGGCTGATTCTTTCTTCTTCCATTCTTGCACCAGTTTTTCACTCACACTGAATTTCCTCGCTGCAGCACAGTTAATTGACATGTCACGACTTTTAGCTTGAAACCAGCTTCATACTTCATTCGTGTTGTTGGAAAACTCATTGCTCTTCATCATTTGCCATGCGGGGTCTGCTCAGTGTGGACATGTCTTAAACTCCTGCACATCTTCACACTCAGACCTTATCACCTGCTCAATCCCTTGCACCCAATTATAAGGTAAGTTAAACAGGCATTTATGGGGCAAAAAATTGAGGCTGACCATTCATGCATGTGGTATACTATGGTTGAAAATGGGGAGTCAACTTATACGCCCAGTACACGCAAAAACATTATATTGGAGGCCTGAAAAGTAGGATTGACCAATACGCTGGGTCAACTTATCTAATACAATCTACAATAGTTCTATCCAGTATCCAGCCCTCAGTAATTAGCCCTCAGCCAACCAGTCAAGCAGATTATTTTGTTGTTACCATATTACTGTTTGTGGGATCTTGCTATGCACAAAATGGTTTTCACATTTCCTACATGACAACAGTGATTATGCTACAAAAGTAGTTCATTGGTCGTAAGCTGCTTTGAGATGATAGGCATTCTTGAAATAAATAAATATATAAACAATAAATAAAGAGGCACTAAGTAAATATGTATGTTTGTATATGTGTGTGTGTGTGTGTGTGTGTGTGTGTATGCAGAAACTTAAATGGACTAAATACTTTAGCTACAATAGCAGGTTAGAGGCCAGGAATTCTGTGGTGAGTATCTCACCTCCTGACCCCCAAAAGCCTGCCCACCATCTACAAAGCACAAGTCAGGAGTGTGATGGAATACTCTCCACTTGCCTGGTTGAATGCAGCTCCAACAACACTCAAGAAGCTTGACACCACATCCAGGCTAAAGCATCCCAGTTGATCTTCACCCCATCCACACCTTCAACATTCACTCCCTCCACACCGACGCACAGTGGCAGCAGTGTGTCACATCTACAAGATGCACTGCAGCAACTCCCCATGCTTCTTTGACAGCACCTTCCAAACCAGTGACCTCTACCCATTTAGAAGGACAAGGGCAGCAGACGCATGGGAATACTGCCATTTGCAAGTTCCCCTCCAAGCCAATCGCCATCCTGGCTTGGAACTATATCACTGTTCCTTCACTGTCACAGAGTCGAATTCCTGGAACTCCTGCTCTAACAGCACTGTGGGTGTACCTACATGGACTGCAGCGGTTCAAGAAGGCAGCTCACCATCACCTTCTCAAGGGCAATTAGGGATGAGCCACAAATGCTGGCCTTACCACTGATGCCCACGTCCCATGAATGAATGAAGTAAAAAATGTATGAATTTATTTGTAGTTTTGTGTGTGCATATAGGTGGTGTGTCTGTTGGGGGATAATATATGTAGAATATATAGTTTGTTCAACAAAAGTATGGAACTGCAGTACCTTAGCAATGTGAAGAGTTATATAAAATTGGAAGCAAAAAAAAGCTAAACTGCTTCCTATTAAAATGTTCATGACCACAACCTTCCCCACTTCACTATCAATGACTGCATTTCCTCACAATATTTATCTGAAACCAATTCCTTAAACTTTTTTGCCATGTTACCTTTTTCCCGTTGTTCAAAAGCATCCTCAAACTGTAACTTTGACGTTGGTTTGAGTCACCTCCTTTAACTTGTGCCCATTACTCCTCATGTAAATCACCTTGGAGTGATTTTTGGGGTGCCATATAAATGCAAGTTATTGTGATAAAGCGCAAACTCTGCCTGGTCACTACATGACCCTCTTACTAGTTCTCTTCCAAAAGAAACGGTGCACATTATTTGCAATTTTTTAATGTGAGAAAACAAAAGGTTAGGAAATAATTCCAAGGAGATTCAACGTTGGCCCAAACTTTTGTTGCAAAACGATTGTGGCAGGGTTGTCTCCTACTGTAAGCCACTCTGAAAATGTTAACTCATCCAGTGTGAGGGGATTAAGTATTTCATGTTACCATGACACCCACTGCAAATAAGCAATCATTTACTCTTACTCCTGGCATCCCTCTAAATGAAGATAAATGCTAAACAAATTTCATGAACTTGAACAGTTTTCAACAGTTGTCAGGAGTAACTGATTGCACACAAATAGGAAAAACACTGACATGTCAGTGGTTCAAGATTTATAAATCTCAAGGGGACTGTACTCCCTTAATAGCAGACAGTCTCTGATGTGGCTCATTGTTCTCAAATGGCTTACTGCTTGAATGCTGCCCATTTCATGTTATATTACCTTCCACCCTCCCATTCACCTCCCCCCCCACCCCATCACAAACTTATTGCTAATTAACATGTCTGGCACTTTCGAGGCTGCTTGAGTAATTCTGCGCTATTTAGCATCTGGATCGTTTGCTACCTCCCAGGTGTTTGGTAACTAGAAATGCAAATCACGTCTGAAACAACAGGTAATATGACTATTGGCTAAATATCCCTGGGGAAATTTTCACTAGCTGCCCATTCTACACCCCCCCACCCACCCAATTTTTGTTCATCAGGTGATGGGTTAAATGGGCAGCCTTATCTTACAAACAGTTTATCACTTCTTTGCACAAGACCCACTTCCATAGGACAATAATTTTGCCAGTCCCTTTTCTTGGGAACATAGAACTTAGCCCCTCTAGCCTGTTCCACAATTCAGTGAGATCATAGCTGCATCATGAGCTAACTACAAATACCTGCCTTTTTCCCATATCCCTCAATAGCTTTGGCTAACAAAAATCTATAAATCCCAGACTTAAAATGGACAATTGATCTAGCATCAATTGCTATTGTGAAAGAGAGTTTCAAACTTCTATTACCCTTTGGTTGTTAGAGGTGTTTCTTACTGAGCTCCTGAAAGGCCTGATTCTAATTTTTTGACTATGTATCCTAGCCCCCGGAGGCCTTATGATGCAGTAGTAGTATCCCTACCTCTGGGTTAGAAGCTCTGGGTTCAAGTCCCACTTCATGACTCGATGGCCATGGAAGGTGCATTCATAACGTGGTGAAACAGGTTGATTATCAGCCTGTAAATCCTTCCAGTATGCCTGATGGCAGGTGTTAAAGGGCGGAAGAGTTCCTTGGTCAGCCATACTGCAGAAGGAAATGGCAAACCACTGCAGTACTTTGCCAAGCATAATTATGGACCAATCCAATGGAATCCCTGGTTGCCATCGCCCTCTTAGGGCATGGCACCTGAAGGAGGTGGAGCCTAGTGCCAGACTCCCAACCAGTGGAATAGTTCCTCTCCATCTACCCTATCAGTTCCTCTTAATATCTTGAAAACTTCAAGCAAATCACCACTTAAACTTCCAAATTTCAAGGAATATCATCTTACATTCTCTAAGTTTATGTAATTTCTCCTCCTATTTTCACCATTAGAGCCCAGATATCATTCTGTGTATAAAGGCCACCACTCCATCAGTCTTTTTTATTATTTTCTGTGCCTATCCAAAGCACGTGAACAATCAATGTGCATGGACTCTAAAGTCTCTTTGGATGTCCACTCTTTCTAGCTTTTTACCATTTACAAAGTAGAACGTATCAGCTACTATGGATATTTGATTGCTAAAAGCACTGATCAGCTGAACCATATGGACCTGCAACAACAGCCTGTGTTTATTTGGTGTATTTTACATGCATTAACGTTCCAAGGCACCTCACACAGAGATAATCAGAAGAAAATGGATGTTGAACCATAGGAGGGGTGACCGATGCTTTAGTCAAAAGGAATAGATATTCAGGAGGGTCTTGTAGGTGGACACTTAGGTAGAAAGGAAGAGGGACTTGGAAAAGGAATTCCAGAGTGTAGGACCTAGGTGACTGAAATTCAGGCACCAATGGAAAGGAATGTGCAATGCACAAAAGACAATAGTCAGGGGGATGGAGAGTTCAGGGTCTGATAGGATTGGGGGAATTTGCAGAGATCAAGAGGGTCAAAGCCATGAAGGGATTTAAAAAGAAAATTCCCATCTTCAATTGGAGGCATTTGGCGACTGGAAACCAATGTTGGTCAGGAATAAAAAAAGGAAATAGATGAGCGGGATTTGGACTGGGGCACCAGAGGAGCTCCTGATGATCAAAAGTTTAAAGAGGTTGCAAGATGGAATATTGAGTCTGGAGGTGGCACAAGTATGATGAGAGTTTCATAATAGGGGTGGAGGTCATATTACGGCAAATGGATGTCAGCAGTCTTGGTGATGGAGGAGATATGAAGTCAGGATTAAGCTCAGCTCTGGATGGAATGGATCTCTGAGGCAACAAACAATTCCAGGTTCAATCAATGGCCTGTGCTGAGTTTGTTAGCAGGCCACAGAGCTTCTAGGTGAGGCTCGAGAAAAATCACTGGCCTTGCTCCCCTTTTTCCTCCTCTCCAGGACCTCCCCTCCACCCAGCAATCATCTTGCCCCTCCACCTGGTCCTTTCTCCCCCGACATTCCCAGAACGGAATAACTATTAGGTACTCCACATAGATTTATACGCAAAGCATGAAGAAGATATGGTTGCCTGGTACCTGGGTGAGCCAGTATGTAATGGTTATGCTAGTGACTAGCAACCTAGTGGGCATAAGTTTACATTTCGCATTGACAAACAAAATGCCCTCTAATTTTTTGGGGAGTGCGCGGGTGATTTATTTATGTACGCGGCCCCTTTAGATTTTTTTGCAAGGTGCAGTAACTTAAAGTGGCCGACTTGTGTGTGGTCTGCATGACAACTTTCAGGTTGCTTACAGGGAACATTTGTAACAAGTTATAAAACTGAATTCAATAAACCTGGTAACTTGTAGACCATCAGGAAAAGAAGTGACCAATAACGCGTCCAATTGTTGTAAAAATCCAATAGGTTCAACAATATTCTTCATGGAAGAGAACCAGCCAACAGTAATCATTTTACTTCTTTGTTCCAGTGACTACATGCCAAATTTACATAAATCACTTGTCAGAACTCAATCCCTTCACCAATCATTCTGCTTGTTCTTTTCTGTAATCTCTCAGGAGCTGCCACATCCTTTTTGTACTTTGGCAACCAGAATTGTACTCATTATTCTAAGTGTGATTGCAACAATGATTTATGAAGTGGCAGGATTACCTCACAATTTCAATTCAATATTGATCTTCTATAGATCCCAACATCTGATTTGCCTTACTCAGTGCTGCCAAGCACTATTGCAATAGTTTCACTTTCTTGTCAGTCAGAAACCCTGGATCTCTTTGATTATCGATGCCGAGATTTAAGGTAATTGGGAAAAGAAGCAGAGGTGACATGAAGAGATGTTGGACTGGTGGGTTGGCAGGCAGGCTGCTGGTAAAATGCCATGGGAGCTAGGCCTGCCACCTTCCCGTCTGCCGCCTCCCTCACCACAATTTTACCAGTGGTAGGGGAGATGTCAGGAGGCCCGTCCACCCGTGGGCCAATTGAGGCTCTTAAGTGACCAAGTAATAGCCAACTTAAGGTCTCATCCCACTGCTGCTGGGGAATAACTGGTGGTGGGAGAGGACCACGCCAAGTGTTCAGCCTGGCAGCTTTCACTGTGCAGGTTCAGCCCTGCTGGAAGTCCCTCCCAAGGTCTTCCCTGTCCCCTCCTCCCCACGCTGTCCATCCTGGTTTCCCCCCCGCCTTTCCCTTGAAATCCCCCCCTCAATGGGACCTGCCAGCCTGGACCCAGCGTAACTACCCCCAACTACCACCATCACTAGCACCCCCAGCCCCACTTATTTTGAACTCTGGCTCCCTTTTTGTTGGGAACAGGATGCAGTCTCAGCGGTGGCCACCGCAGTTGATTGGCCAGCAACTCTCAGCGCTAGGTCTTCCTTCCCAGTTGGGGACAGGAGTCCTGCCTTAAACCAATTAAGATGATTAAACCAATGAACAGTCCAACACCCAATAGATCACAGCGGGCCGATGCATTGGACTGGGGGTGGACTCGCCCCAGGCTTTTCCACTGGAGGGGGAAGGGGCGCGGACCCTGATGGACTGAAAAATCCAGCCTAATATTTTACATAATGAGCTGAATTGCACTGCCTATAGGGTGATAGAAACTGATTGAATGCTAAATGTTCAAAAGGGGATTAGATAAACACTCGAGCGAAAACGAAGATTCTAGCACCATGAGGAAAGAGCAGGGAAGTGAGAAAAGCTGGATAGCTCTACTAAAGAGCTGACACCAGCATGACGGGATGAATGGCCTCCTGCTGTGCTGTATAATTCTATAATTCTATGGGCAGGGTTTGTCGGATGGTGCAGGTTTCTGCCATGTCAGACAAAGTGTCCGCGGGGAATGCATCCATGCCAATAATGGCTGCCCCACAGACATTTTATGCTAGGCAGGGCATTAATTGGCACAGAGCAAGACCTCAGCCCCCATTCGGGATTGGCCCGCAGCTCCACAGCCCCAGCAGCGCCAGGTTTGAGTAGTGGCCATTGCTGGGATTACAAGCAGTCCCCAAAGAAGAGGAGGTTATGAAGGCTGGACTGAAGGTCAGTCTGGGGTATCGGCAGGGCCTGGCTGGCAGACCCCAGTGAGGTGGAGTGAGAGGGGTGGGGGGTCAGGTTTCAAAGGCCGGGGTGGGAAGGTTAAAGGGGGCCAATGAGCTTGGGGGGTGTTGCCTCCGACGCTCACAGAGGACCCTCAAAGGAGGGTCCCCCCCCTCGCCCAACCCCAACCCGCCCAGTAAAAGCTGCCAGGCTACCTGCTTGATGTGGACCTCCCCCTGACCTGGGTAAAATAGAGACGAGGCAGGATGAGGCCCTTGAATGACCATTAATTGGCCAATTAAGGACCTCAGCAGGCACAAGGGTGTACATGCCGCCTAACACCTCCACTGCCCCCAGTAAAATGGGAGACAGGCGGCAGACAGGTCACGTGCTGCATTTTACAAGTCCCCACCCCCACCCACCCCTCAAACCTGCCGGCAGGGAACTGTAAAATTCTGCCTTATGATTATTGTCTTTCCTTCTAAGGAATCCCCTCCCCCCACATGAAGAACTTTGCATTTCCTTGCAAAGCATTTAATTTGGACACATTCCCAAATCCTCATGTTGTTTCGCTTTGGAATATATGACTTTCTTTGGTTTCGTATTGTCTGCAAATTTAGCCGTTGTGCTTTGTGACCCTTTGTTCAAGGTCATTCAACAAGAGGCCACAGAACAAGCCATTGTGTGCCCCACACTAGTAACATCCTCCCGAGCTGATGCCCATCCTGTACAACCATCCTCCAAGTTCCATCAGTAAACCAATGCGTAACCATTATAAAACCTTCCCACTGGATTTGTTTTCTTTATTTTTCATACTGGCTTTTCCAGAGAAACTGTATCAAAGGTTCTACAGAAATCCAAATACACACTGTACAGGGCTAAAAATTTGATTGCCCCCAAAGAGGTTAAGAAAACTTTGTGTTGTCTGCTAATTATAATGATGGTGGTGTGCAGGCTAGCGCTAAATACGTTGCTGGGTGGCTGCATGCCTCGGGAGCGGGCCCACGTTGGTGCAAGGCCCTCGTCAGCTTCACTTGCACCTCCCTCAACTTAGTCTACTGCATTCACTGCTCCCAATGCAGTCTCCTCTACATTGGAGAGACCAAACGCAGACTGGGTGACCACTTTGCAGAACACCTTCAGTCTGTCCGCAAGAAAGACCCAGACCTCCCTGTCGCTTGCCATTTCAACACCCCATCCTGCTCTCATGCCCACATGTCCGTCCTTGGCCTACTGCAATGTTCTAGTGAAGCTGAATGCAAACTGGAGGAACAGCACCTCACCTTCCAATTAGACATTTTACAGCCTCCTGGATTTAACATTGAGTTCAACAACTTCAGATCATGAACTCTCTCCTCCATCCTCACGCCTTTTTTATCCCCTTTTCTCAATATTCATTTTTATTTTTTTATCTGTTTTATTTTTATATATTTTCATTTTTATTCATTGGTTTATCTCCACCTTTAATCCTATTTCGATCTTTTTTCCCACCACCATCCCCTGCCTCCACCCCATCCCCACAAGGGCCATCTGTCACTTGTTCATATTGTTTTTTCCAGGGTGCTTACCCTTGTCCTGCTATTATCACATTCTGCTTTCTTACCTTAATGCTACCATCTGCGCCTCCTTTAACCAGTACCACTACCATATACACCCCTTTTCCTTTTGTTCATGACATCTTTGTCAATCTCTCCTTTGCCTCCACCTATTGTTGGCCTTCTACCCAGTTTCACCTGCTCCACCCCCAGTTAAACAGTACAAATATCATTACATTTTTACTTCTCTTTAGCTCTGAAGAAGGGTCATACGGACTCGAAACATTAACCTTGTCTTTCTCTCCACAGATGCTGTCAGACCTGCTGAGATTTTCCAGCATTTTCTGTTTTTGTTTCCGATTTCCAGCATCTGCAGTATTTTACTTTTATCTTAGCTATTTTTATGACTTTTTTTCTATTCAGATGTTCCATGATCTTATCTTTAATCAAGGTTTCCAGAGCTTTATACAGAATGGATCCTAGTTTCACTTATTGAAAACAAAAGGAACACCT
Organism: Cetorhinus maximus; assembly: GCF_964194155.1. NCBI lineage: Eukaryota > Metazoa > Chordata > Chondrichthyes > Lamniformes > Cetorhinidae > Cetorhinus > Cetorhinus maximus. The sequence continues at coordinate 10,203,088 of NC_135895.1, forward strand.
GCCCTTTCTCCGGTCCCCAGGCACGTCTCCAGTATTCAGTCATTTCAGGAAGATTTGTGTCAGAGTTGCTGCAATTTCCTTCCTAAGGGCCTCAAGGACCCTCAGATGCATCTTACCCACCTCTAAGATTTATTCACCTCAAGCCGGCACAGCTGTTTGGCAACCAGATCCAGGGGCGAATGCATAAAAACAGTGCAGCACCTAAATATTTGGCATTTGCACAGTCAAATGTGGACTTCCTTGGCCTGTTTGAAGCAACACATTGCATTTGAAGTTGCTACCGCCAGATTGGGTTCGCAAAGCTGCCACCAGCACAAAATGGGATTAAAATTCGAGCAGGACAATGAAGACTGAATAATGATATGCAGGACTGCTTGCATAATAATGAATTTCAACTAAGACTGTTGAGATGGCTCCTAGCAACTATGTGCTATTTCAAGTAATGCATGCGAATTGATGTTGAGCTTTATGAAGCGAAAGAAATACTGTGTGTGTAAAACAACTAAAATATATTTACAAATGATCGGAGATCATCTCCTGCTTAAAGAATACATTGTTTTGTAATGACAGGAAATTTATAATTCGGGTTATGTATCTTGCCCCATCTCCAACCTTCCTCTCCTCTCCAAAATCTTTAAATAAGTTGTCGCATCCCAATCTGTGTTCCTCTTTCATGGAATCCCGATCCCTCCAGTCTAGTTTCTGTCCCTGCCCAAGTCCTGAAGCACCTCTTATCAAGGTCGCAAATGACATTCTATTTGACTGTGCTAAAGGTAAACTATCGCCCTTGTCCTTTTTGACCTGTCTGCAGCCTTTGACATGGTTGACTACATCATCTGCTAACAACCCCTCTCCACTACCATGCAGCTGGCTAGGATCGCACTCCTTGCCTGCTTCCCTACATACCTATCAAATCGTAGCCAGGGAACTGCCAGAAGTGGCTTCTCTTCCCACTCCCACACCATCACCTCTGGCATCTACCCTTGGCCCCCTCCTATTTCTCATTAAACACTGGCTCTCAATGATAACCATCTGAAATAAAACTTAAGCACATAAGAACATACGAAGTAGGAGCAGGATTAGGGAGGTGATGGCATAGTGGTATTGTCACTGGACTAGTAATCCAGGGTAATGCTCTGGGGACCCAGGTTTGAATACAGCCACGGCAGATGGTGGAACTTGAATTCAATAAAAATTCTGAAATTATGATGACCATGAGTCGATTATCGTAAAAACCTATCTTTAGGGAAGGAAATCTATTGCCCTTAACTGGTCTGGCCTACATGAGATTCCAGACCCACAGGAAATGTGGTTGACTCTTAAATGCCCTCTGAACAAGGGCAATTAGGGATGGGCAATAAATGCTGGCCTAGCCAGTGATGCCCACGTCCAATGAATAAAAAAATAATTAGGCCATATAGCCCCTCGAGCCCACTCTGCCATTCAATAAGATCATGGCTGATCTGATTGTGGCCTTAACTCCACTTTCCTGATTGCCCCCCCAAAATTCTTGACTCCCTTGTAGATTGAAAATCTGTCAAACCCAGCCTTGAATATATTCAATGACACAACCCCCACTGCTCTCTCAGTCACACAGCATCAATTTCCACATTCATGTTCTTTCCACCAGCTCTATCTCCCCTCTCTCAACCCTTCCACTGTATCTAAATGGTCAGATTGCTTGTCTGACATCCACTACTGGATGAGCCCAGATTTCCTCCAATTAAATATTGCATCTCTTCAGTCTCTTCAATCTCAGCCACAAACTCTACTCACTAGCTACCATCCTATGTCTCTCCTTGGCAATTGTCTGAGGCTGAACCAGACTGCTTGTATATGGCTCCAAAATAAGCTTCTGACCTCATATCCACATCCATGACATTGACTGACTGCCCCTAGCTTAGCTCATCCACTACAGAAACCCTCACTCATATGTGTTATGACTAGACTTGGTTCTTCCAATTGACTCCTGGCTGGCCTTCCACATTCTACCTTCTGTAAACTTGAGATCATCGAAAACTTTGCTATCCATGTCCTAATTCACATCAAGTCCAGTTCACCCACTACCTACGTGCTTGACCCACACTGGCTTCCAGTTAAGTGACCCCTCAATTTTGAAATTCTCATCCTTGTTTTCAAATCCCTCTATGTGCCCACCCCTCACTAGCTCTGTAATTTTCTCCAACCCTACCTACCTTGAGATCTTTTCACTGTTCCAATTCTGGCCTCTTGCACATCCTTAATTTCAATCACTTCACCACTGGTTGCTACGCCTTCCTGAGCTGTGAAATTCTCTCCCTAAAGCTATTCACTTCTCTTCCTCTTGTACCTCCTTTAAGACATGCCTTAGAACCAAGCTCTTTGACCAAGCTTTTGATTATCTTCCCTAATATCACTTTATGTGACTCAGTGTCAGCTATTGTTTGGTGACATCCCTGTGAAGTGTGTTGGGATGGTTTACTGCATAAATACAAGTTGTTGCAGTTGCTACAGAGGCACAGACATGTATCACTGCAAAAATAAGTAAATTATCCATGTTTCCATTACCCACCACAATGCCATAATTATTTAGATAGTGCACACCATGAACCAGTCTGTTCTTTGGTCAAACATTATCTTTTGATTCTCAGTGACCATCCCATCTTCTCTGACCTCCAAAGCACCCTGTCCCCAGTTCATAGGTTTCAAGACCTTGGTCCTCTATTCAAATCCTTCATTATCTGGTTCTTCATCTCTATATCTTCCTTCAGCTTTACATCCTAGTTTTCACCCTCCTTGCTCCTCTATCTATGTGTCATGTGTCTCCCACTTATCACAGAGCCCTTAGTTATCTCACCTATCACCTCCGGGCAATCTCTTTGCAAATATAAGATAAAAGCAAAATACAGCAGATGCTGTAAATCTGAAATAGAAACAGAAAATGCTAGAAAAGCTCAGCAGGTCTGACAGCATCTACAGAGAGAGAAACAGAGTTAACGTTTCGAGTAGGTATGATCCTTCTTCAGAGCTGATCTCTTTGCAAACCCTTCCATCTTAACGCATCTCTCTGAACTTGCAAAAATGTTCTTCAAATTAGCCTCCTTCTGTCTTCATCATTCCCTACCTTCCCACTACTCCTGATTAGGTTTGTCTCACACTTTGTGAAGGACTTTGGAATGGAGCATAATCGTATCAGAGTCAAACGGGATATCTCAAACTTAAAACCCTATATTTCAGCCATCATTTCTCGTCTCAACCTCACTGCTGGTGAAACTCTCAACCAGAGATTCACAACTTGGCAAACATTTGTTTGGTAGTACAGGATTTGAATATTGCTGAAAAAAAGTGACTAGTTGAAGCTTTTTGTCATGTCCTCATCAGGACACTTTGCAAGAATATCAATATAAGGGGAAAACATTTATATAGTGTATGTGGAGAGCATGCTGATTAGTGCACTCTCTTCACATACAGTATAAATTGTTGTTTTCCCCTTCTATTTGGTATTCTTGCAAAGTGTCCTGATGAGTGCAAGATAAAAAGTTTCAACTAGTCTCTTTTTTTTCAGCAATTTACAGCTTTGAGTGCTCCAGGCTTCATTGCACCAATGATCAATGTTAGGTTCTCTGGAAGGAGGGTTTAGGAAGAGAGATCCATAGAGTAAAAAAGGCTGCAAACCCCATCACCATTGAGGAGCTGAGTGCTGGGTGGAATGCATCGGGGATCATGAATGAGGAACAAAATGTTATGGACTGTGATGGAAGGCTGGAGGAAGCTTACGGACGTCAAATATAGTGAGGTAGTGCTTCGATTTCTTTGTGAGAATGAAAATTTGAATGAGATGAGTTGGTTCTGAGGTGGGGGCGATGGGCGGTGGTGCAAAAGGATTAAAAGCGAAATACTGAGGATGCTGGAAATCGGAAACAAAAACAAAAATTGCTGGAAAAACTCAGCAGGTCTGACAGCATCTGTGGAGAGAAAGACAGAGTTAACGTTTCGAGTCTGTGTGATTCTTCTTCAGAACTAAAGAGAAGTAAAAATATGGTGAAATAAATACTGTTTAAGGGGAGTGGAACAGGTGGAGCTGGATAGAAGGCCAGCGATAGGTGGAGGCAAAGGAGAGATTGCGAAAGATGTCATAAACAAAAGGTCAAAGGGATGTTGATGGTGGTGTTACTGGCTAAAGGAGGTGCTGATGGTGACATTAAGAGTAGAAAGCAGGATGAGCAAGTGACAGATGGACCGAGTGGGGGTGGGGCTGAGGGAGGGGATGGTGTGGGAGAAAAGATCGAAATAGGCTAAAAGGTGGGGATAAAACAATGAATGGAAACAAATTTTAAAAATAATAATAATAGAAATAGGTGGGGAAAAAATATAAATAAAAATTTAAAAATAAATATTTGGAAAAAAAGAGGATCAAAAAGGGGTGAGGATGAAGGAGAGAGTTCATGATCTGAAGTTGTTGAACTCAATATTCAGTCCGGAAGACTGTAAAGTGCCTAATCGGAAGATGGGGTGCTGTTCCTCCAGTTTGTGTTGAGCTTCACTGGAACATTGCAGCAGGCCAAGGACGGACATGTGGGCATGAGAACAGGGTGGAGTGTTGAAATGGCAAGCAACAGGGAGGTCTGGGTAATGCTTGCGGACAAACCGAAGGTGTTCTGCAAAGCGGTCACCCAGTCTGTGTTTGGTCTCTCCAATGTAGAGGAGACTGCATTGGGAGCAGTGAATGCAGTAGACTAAATTGAGGGATGCGCATGTGAAGCACTGCTTCACTTGAAAGGAGTGTTTGGGCCCTTGGATGGTGAGGAGGGGGGAAGTAAAGGGGCAGTTGTGGCACCTTCTGCGATTGCATGGGAAGGTGCCGTGGGAGGGGATGAGGTGTTGGGGGTGATGGAGGAGTGGACCAGGGTGTCCCAGAGGGGACGGTCCCTACAGAATGCTGCCAGGGGGGTGAAGGGAAGATGTGTTTGGTGGTGGCATCATGTTGGAGTTGGTGGAAATGGCGGAGGATGATCCTGTGAATGCAACGGTTGGTGGGGTGAAAAGTGAGGACAAGAGGGACCCTATCATGGTTCTGGGAGGGAGAGGAGGGTGTGAAGGCAGAGGCACAGGAGGTGGGTCAGACACGGTTGAGGGCCCTGTCAACCACCGTGGGTGGAACACCACTGTTAAGGAAGATCACTTCTCTTTTCTTCTGAAGAAGAGTCATAAGGACTCGAAACATTAACTCTGTCTTTCTCGCCACAGATGCTGTCAGCCCTGCTGAGTTTTTCTAGTGATTTTTGTTTTTGGTGCAGAAGGATTGTTGGAGGATGGGGTAGTGAGGGAGAGTTTATTTGGAGAAGAAAATTGACAAGAAATAGCTTTTTACTCTTCATTTATGAATAAATTTAACATTCGTTTACCACTTCATGACAGTAAAGCACACAAAATCACAAGGAATGCACAGAACAATTGTATCAATGCTTCTCCACATGGATAGACAAACAATGCACCAAATCTCCCTGTTTAATGCTCTCACACATTGCCACAATTTCACAGCCTACATCCAAGGCAAACTGAAGAATGCTGCTTTGTTACATATTAATGAAACACAGCTGAAAGGAGTTAAATCCTCCACAAAATGTTTCCTTCCCCACCCTTAGCAAGAAGATGAAGCTTTTGAAAGTCATGCAGGAAAAGAGTTTACATACGCTCAAAGTTCCAAAAATGTAGTGTTTATCACAAATGGAATAATGGAGGTGAAGGCCATATCTAGGGTGACCAGATTTTTAAAAGTCAAAAGCGGGACACATTGAAAAGCCTTGGGAAGCGGGGTTCTGTGATGATTGACATGTTGGGCGACCAATGGCAGGAGGGCCAGGTGACAGTAGGAGGTCATGTGATGACACCTTAATTGGTGTAAACAGTCATGTAATAATGAAAGAAGTTAAAAATGTTTGACCAAAACTGGCATAATTGTTTCTATTTGCATTACATTTTGCTGATTTTAGGGATTATAATTTTAGGGAACAGTCATATCATGAGAATTTGTATGAATGTAATTGCATTTAAAGTGATGGAGGGGTGGGAGGAGGGTTGCAGAAGGGGTGGAAGGGAATCAGTGAAGGACAGCGCAGTCCTGGCCAGGCCTTTGCTGCATCCTCTGTGCCCGGAACTGGCTGCCGCTTCCTGTCCCTCACTCACCGGCTGTAGCTGCCGTCCATCAGCTCCGGCATGCTGCTGGCGGATGGCTAAGGATTCCTCTTGATCCATGGCCTCCTGTCCTCTTTCTCTGCCAGCTGGGCCTGACTTGGTGCCGGTACGTGTTTGTGAGTTTGAACCGGTGTCTGTCTATCCGTCTGCAGCCGGCAGCGGCTCCCAGTCATGAACCGCGCCCTGGTACTTTTGAGCTGCAGCGGAATAAACCCATCAGTGCCCACACCTCTGATTGGATGAAACTCCCTCGTCCGGCACCTGTAGACTTTTGTGACAGGCCCACCGATTGGTCAGCTCTCATACGTCGGCCCGGCCTTTTTAACAATTTACAATTTCAGAGGAATCTCCTGGTAAAACAATAGTTATATATTCGACTCTCCCAGGAATCTACTGATGGGTATGAAATGGAACGTGAGGGGTGGGTTAAAGGGGGTGGGGATTCAGAGGAGCTGAAAAGCCGGACATTTGAGCAATCCGTAGGAAACCGTCGGGGCTATGGGACACTTTGTGAAAAATCCGGACTGTCCCAGCAAAACCGGGTGTCTAGTCACCCCAGCCATATCTCTTCACTGTCGCTATCACACTGCGTGACAATTTGTTTTTTTATTCATTCATGGGATGTGGGCGTCACTGGCTAGGCCAACGTTTATTGTCCATCCCTGTTTACCCTTGAAAAGATGGTGAGCTGCCTTCTTTAACTGCTACAGCCCATGTGGTGTAGGTACACCCACAGTGCTGTTAGGGAGGGAGTGACAGGATTATGACCCAGCAACAGTGAAGGAATGTCAAAAACATTTCCAATTCAGGATGGTGTGTGGTTTGGAGGTGGTGGTGTTCCCATGCACCTGCTGCCCTTGTCCTTCTAGATGGTAGTGGTCGTGGGTTTGGAAGGTGCAGTTTAAGGAGCCTTGGTGAGTCCTGCATTGCATCCTGTAAATGGTGCACACTGCTGCTACTGTGTCGGTGGTGGATGGAGTGAATGGTTGTGGATGGTGTGCCACTCAAGAGGACTGCTTTGTCCTGGATGATGTCAAGCTTCTTGATTGTTGTTAGAGCTACACTCATCCAGGCAAGTGGAGAGTATTCCATCACATTCCTGACTTGTGCCTTGTAGATGGTGGACAGGCTTTGGGGAGTCAGGAGGTGAGCTGTTTGCTGCAGGATTCCTATCCTCTGACCTGCTCTTGTAGCCACAGTATTTATGTGGCTAGTCCAGTTCAGTTTCTGCTCAATGGTAACCCCCAGGATGTTGATAGTAGGGGATTCAGCAATGGTAATTCCATTGAATCTCAAGGGGCAATGATTAGATTCTCTCCTGTTGGAGATGGTCATTGCCTGGCACTTGTGTGGCGCAAATGTTACTTGCCACTTGTCAGCCCAAGTCTGCTACATTTGGACATGGACTGTTTCATATTTGAGGAGTTGTGAATGGTGCTGAACATTCTGTAATCATCAACGAACAAGTTCCACCCTCTGCCATGGTGAAGTTTTGGACCTGCATCCCCAGAGCATTACCCTGAGTCTCTAGATCACTAGTCTGGTAACAATACCACTATGCCACCGCCTCCCTCCAGCTACATGGAAGGTGCTCTAGGAGAGGTACTGCAGGGGAGATAATGTGCTAGTTAGGAAAGCAATCAGAGGATCAGGTCTACCTTGCAGGAGCGATATCTGCCACTCGGATGCTCACCATTATTTTCACGGCAATGTGTGACTGTAGCCCATCACAAAACTAAACAATGACTCGCCATAAATCCCACAAACGGCCCCACTTCACGCACGCAACCACCCAATTTGCCCCAAACGCCTTTGGTTTAACGTTAATGCCTCTTGGGCCGTGAAAATTCTGATTTCCTCAGAGATCTGAGGGATGACTTACAGCAACAAATCGCTGACCCTTCCCTTTGAAGGATTAATACGATGCTGAATATGAAAGGCCTCGGACCAAAAATAAATTGAACAAGGGAAAAATCCGAAAGCAGGGAAATTAGGCCATTGACATGTCCCACAAACAGTCATGGGCTTCTTTACTGACAGGATGGTGCTTTGCTGACACAATAGATTGGATTTGTCACAGGCAATGATTTCACCTGCAACTGCGGTTTGCAACAGTCAAAGGTTAAATTGATCAAGTGGACAAATCCTGCACAAACAATGAGACATGATCGGGTCTGATGAAGAGGAAGAACGAGGGGAGGCAATATAAACTAAACAACATCATTTTAAAGGGATGCAGGAACAGAGCGATCTGGCGATGTTCATTTACGCACACAATTTTTTGAACGCAGCAGGATAAGTGGGTGAGGCTGCTAAAAAATACTGTATGAGATCTTTTTAAATAGAGGCTGAGAGTGAGGAGGTTATGTAAAGAACTTAGGCTTCAGCTGGAATACTGGGCATCGTACGTTTAGGAAGCATGTCAAAACGTTGGAAAGGGCGCAGAGGAGATTTACTGGAATGGGACGAGGGATGAGGGGCTATATGGAGGAACATGAATTGTTCTCCTTGGAGCAGAGCAGGTTATGCAAAGACTTAATAATGGGGTTCAAAACTGTGAGGGATTGCGGTCAGGTCGATCGGGAGAAATTGTTTCCACAGGCAGAAAGGTCGATCACCAGAGGACGCAGATTTCAGATAATTGGAAAAAGAGCCATATTGGAGATTAAGAGACTTTTTTTTTTAATAGCCACAGTGAGTTGTTGTGACCTGGAATGCACTGCCTGAAATGGTGGTGGAAGGAGGGCCAACAGTTTCTTTCAAAGGGGAATCGGACATAAATTTGAAGGGAAAAAAAAAGGTGCGGGACTAATTGTATCGCTCTTTCAAAGGGCCAGCCCAAGTATGATGGACCGATTGGCCTTCTTCTGTGCTGTAAGATTTGATGGGCTAGATTTTCATCCTCGAGGTGGGTAGTGGGAGTCGGGAAATTCCCTGGCTTGGCCCGCCCCACCTCAGGGGGAAGGGCCTGCAAGGATTTTCATTGGTTGGGGATGGAGGGGGGAGCGGGAAGGGTGCAGGGTGCAGGCCGCAGTCACATCAGCCGATCCGAGAAATAGTTCAGACGCAGCCACAGGGGCTGCCAGGTGCAGAGGCGGTCTGTTATAAACCTCACCTCGGTGTTTTGGGACATCACCCCAGTTATAATAAAAACAGGAAGGTCCTCCAGCCCCCCCAACACTCACACCCTCTCACCTGCACCCCCATGCCTCACCCATGTTACCCACCTACCTTATGGCCCTTCATGCCACTCCATGCCAAGGTATGGCACTTCCATGCCTGTTTACCCACTGTACCCACTATTCACTGTACAGAATCAGTGAACCCTACAGTGACAGTAGGATGTGTAAAAAAAAGCTTTTAATAAAAAACAGTCATTCTTTATAACTTTCCACTTTCTGATTTCTGCTGCCAATTTTGCAATAATTATTTACACAGGCTTCAGACAGGCACCTGGTTCCAACGTCACAGTCTCACCACCCACGGGTGCTGAGTCATGGGTCTGAGTGTCAAATAAATATCTTTAGAGTTAGAAAGTAACTACGTTGTCTCACGTGACCTTAGACCTTGCATATTCTGAACAGGAAGAGAAATCCCGCACAACTGTCAACAGAAACTGTTTATCTTTATAGCCGGGGTATTAGCAGGGCGAGTAAGTGGTGACCCTGCATTAAATGTATAGCCAGCATTCCTGTAAGTGTGTGATACCAAGGATGCCAGTCGTTGTAGACATAGGTGGATTGGCCATGAGGGAAATTCAGCTAATCTGAATGGAGTCATGGCTTTCTTGCACTACAACGGTGACTACAATGCAAAACTACAACATTCAAGGGAATTTGAACTAAAATAAGGGAGGCAGGGTGGGAGGTTATGACCCACCCTGCCTCCATTTGTCTGAGGCCCCGGTTACGGTGAGAGTGGGGCATAATTCCATACCACTGGCTGAGGTGCCAATTTGCAGGCACCATCCTGCCCCTGAGCCATTTTTCCAAAGATGGGGTTTGGGGCCTGTGGGACGCCCAAAGGTGATGGCATCACAGAAACCGCCGGGAGGTGGCTTCCTGGTGACTGACCGGTGGAGCAGTGCTCTCTGATCCCCCCCGCTCCCCACAGCTGGGCTGCAGGCCACCTGGGAGGGGCTTTTCCCTTCATTTTTATCACAGGTGTCTTGAAGTAGTTGGGAAGGCAGCTGAGAATGGAGGTGCTCTCTCTGTCCCTTACCTGCAACTGCAGGCTACAGCTCCTTCTGTACTGGATGGGGGGCCTCTATTGACCCTTCACCCCTTGAGATCCAACCCCCCCCATCCTTACTGGATGGTGAGCCTGCCCTCTGGCCACTAATTGGCCAATCAAGGAAAATCGCTGCCGGATGACTGCTCCTGACACTATGTGGGTGACCTCCATTTGACCCTGACATTAGGGTCCTGACCCAAAATGTGAAATCCTGCCCCTGATTTCAAACTTATGCTGGCAGCTATGTGAAATGAAGACTGCTGGGTCCAGGAGGAAAGTGGCTTTTCACTTACCTTGCCAAACTCCCGCGATTGGATACCCCCAAGACAACCCCCGCCCCAACAACCCTAAAGTCCTAATCCCACCCCCAGACTCCAATCCCTGATGCCCCTCAGGTCTCTGATCTCCAATCCACCCTCCCAGCTCCACCATCTCCACCACTGACCTCCAGTCCCTTCCGTCACGCTGTCTACTCCCTGGCTGCAGCCCAATGTCATAAGCCCACCCACCCCATAGCCAGCCATCTTGCCAATCTGGCTGACCGTGGCGGGGAAACGGAGAAAATAGGTTGACCATTAAATTCGGTAGCGTCTGAGGGAAACCCATTCTTGTGGGTTTCCTGATCTCAATCCAGAACTCCCCTATCCCAGCTCCACCCTCTCCTGTTTCCGATTAAAGTATTCAGCCCACTGGCGTAAAGCAGTTTGAGATGTCCTGAGGCCATGAAGGCTACAATGTAAATGCAAATTCTTCCCTTTCATGTCTTCATCTCACAACAATAGTATGGAGTGAAGCATAATGACAGGAATTAGCGGCCAAAGGCCAGTAATGAAGACAGATTACATCAGTTGATGACTGTCAGGCCAATCTCAGTTGTGGAACTTTAAAACAATACATATTCCTCCAGCGCTTTGCATCTAAGTTACCAACGGATTCCTTGCATTTTGGTTCTTAATCAAATTGTGCCACTTAGTCACAGTGGGTAGCATCCCTGCCTCTGAGCCAGAAGCTCTGGGTTCAAGTCCCACTCTAAGACTTGATGGCCAAGGAAAGTGTTTTCATAACACGGCCAAACAAGCTGAGTATCAACCTGCAAATCTTTCCAACGCACACCAATGGCAAATGATAAGAGAGCGATTCCTGGTCAGTCATGTGATGGAAAGAACGTTGGAACATCTACCATCACGACTCATGGTTGCAGGTTACAACATGCGTGTAAAGGTACATGTCGCCACAGCAACCCAGACTCCCTGAGTGAACTGTAACACACTACGCACCACTTCTGAGGACACTGTATAATCATCGCTGGCACTATTATTAACAGTACCCGCATGTGGAAGTGAAAGGGATAGAGCAGCAGGGTCAGGACCTTGGAATATCCTCAGAAGCTAGGACTGAGTGCCCAATTGTTTGAAGTGCTTGGCAAGCCCTGTTCACTAATTGGTTTCAGTCATTTCATCCACTGAAGTCAGTCAGATACTTTCCAGAATATCACTATGGTACCATCTGTTTTTATGCTTTCATTTACAGAATGGCTTTTAATCTACTTTGGAGATTAGGACAAGATTACAGAAGGTATTAATTTCAGAATCATGATTAGAGAAAAGAAAGACCAATATTTGTATCATAACTTCCATGTCCTCAGGATGTCACAAAACACTTTTTAACCGATGTACTTTTTCCTTTAGTGTGGGAAACATGGCAGCCAATTTGCACACAGTAAGGTCCCACAGACAGCAATGAGATAATGGCCAGATGGCCTGGATGCTGAAAGGATGTTTCCCCTTGTGCGGGGAATCTTGAACTAGGGGACACAGTTTAAAAATCAGGAATCCCCATTTAAGACTGAAGGAGGAGAAATTGTTTCTCTCAGAGGGTCGTTAGTTTGTAGAATTCACTTCTCCAGGGAGCAGCGAAGGCTGGCTGATTGAATGTATTCAAGGCTGAACTAGATATAGTTTTGATCGGCCAGGGAGTTAAGGGCTCTGGGGGATGCTGTAATGTGCCTTCAGGACATTGCATCATGACATCACTTGAAGGGAAGTGTGTCATGTGGTCCAGTTTTAGTTTCACTTTTGCTTTGGAACAGAACACAGTACAGACAGCTCTGCTGCTGGTGCCTTCAAGCTTTTTACCTTTGTACAGCTGTTCTCACGTGCCTAGTCTTAATAAATGAACCCACACCATGTTTACCTAATCTTTTATGAATGATTGGCGCCTTTATATCATTATAGAAACACAACATGGTGTGCATCAGTCATTTCTTCTAAATGACATGGTGCTCACCTGGGCAGCAAGATTCAGTACAGGTATGACATGGTGTACATGCTCTAATCATGCTACATGGTATGAGATAATTCTTGACACTCTGGTCAGACTGCAACCGAGCTGCAGCATCCGGAGGGTGTTGAAATCTCAGCATGGCAACCGCACAGAAAAGCTTTGAAGATGGTGTCTAGAGTGCTCAGATAAAAAGCTGGTAAGTAGTCAGATCCCTCGTGGTGAGATTGCAGCGCATAGTCTGTCTGGTCAGTGAGTGGGACAGCGTGCCAAGAGGACCAGCACCAGGTTAGCTAGGAAAGGCGAATGGCCAGGGTGTGGGCTGGATCAGTAGCAAGCGAGACCGAGTCAAAGAAAAAAGAACAAAAATATCTTCATAAAAATCGGGCCAGAGGAGACTGCGATTAGAATGGGCGGAGCTTCAGAAAAGCGTCTGAAAGCAGCTACAGCGACAATCATCCCAGGTACTATAGGAGAAGGAAGGTCAAAGGGATATTGTCAGTTATGTCCTAAAAATTCCCCAGTTTGAATTGGGAATGCAGCTGACCTACTACCTGAATTCAAAATGTTTAAACAGCATTCAGAGCTATGGTTTCTTGATTCAAATATGTCTGAACTAGACAAGCAAGCCATAAAATTTGACCTAGCAATTGGGAATGAAGGTCTACACAGGTTGGACATATCAGGATTAATAGCAGAACTAAAGGATCCCCAAAAGATATGGGCTACATTGGAAGACCGGTTCAGAATCAGGTTAAACTTCCATATTCATCGACTAGAGTTCATGTCATTCCAACTACAGCCTACAGAATCCATAGACCACTTCGCCAGCAGATGCAGCAAAAAGGGTACCTACTGTGATTTTTCAGTCGCAAAGCTAGCAGACAGAATTGCTGAGTTGGTGATCGCATCCATTCCCATGGAAGAATTCCAGAAAGATCTGCTAGACAAGTCCAAAACGTATAGCATCAAAGAGCGACCCAAGGATGGACTTAAGTATGGAGTGATCCTCGCAGCTTGACAAAGCTTACGGGTCCTCCGCATACCTCAATTGTTGACACACTTACTAAAACACCCAAAGATAGCAAGACATATGGAAGGTGTGGCCTTCTGCATGCACCAAGAAAATGACCAGTTTTCTAGCAATTCTGCAAGGCGTGTGGTAGAAGGGGTCATTGCCAGCGGGCATGCACTACTGCAAAGGCTGATGTAGCTCCAAAGAGCCATGTACTGATCCAAACAGCCTGTACACTACGGGTACAATCAGTAAGAATGCAATAAGAATGACCATCCAGTATTCCATCAGAAACATACATGAGGTGACTGACAAGCCAGAAAATAATGGTGACGTGCACGACAAGAACTAGAGTGGCGAACATATGTTTCACACCGTCAATCCTGTGGAAAACATAGATGCCATCACACTGCTTCCACCATTACGGCACCAATCACTCATAAGGGATTGGGTAAACATGTTGTGGGGTTCATTTATTTAGACTAGGCACATGAGAAGAACTGGACAAAGGTTTAAGCTTGAAGACACCAGCAGCAGAGCCATCTGTGCTGTGCTCTGTTCAAAAGTGAGAGTGAAAGTAAAACTTGGATCGCATGACACACATCCCTTCAAGTGATTTCATGCCGCGATCCCTGAAAGGGGAAATTACAACAGGCGACTGGCAGAAAAGTGGAGTTAAGGCCACAATCAGATCAGCCATGATCTTATTGAATGGCGGAGCAGTATCAAGAGGCTGAATGGTCTACTGCTGCTCCTTAATTCTTCTGTTCTTGTGACCTGCTTTTAGTCATATTGGTTGAAGAATAAATATTGCCCAACACACATGGGATATCTCCCCTGCTCTTCTTCAAAGTAGTGCGATGGGATCTTTTACACACACCTGGGAGGCTGGCGCGGCCTCAGTTTTACATCTCATCCAAAATATGGATGTAAACCACAATGTAACAAATGAAGGTATTGTAGACTACCGCAGCTGCATAGAGAGTGCCCTTGTTAGGGTGACTGAGAGCTCAGAGCCTGTTGGCAATATTCGTTTAGTTCTCTATAGGTTTAATTCTGTACTTATTGCAATGAAGCTGCATCTTGAAGGAAGCACAGGCCAGAGGCTGTAGCCCTGAATCCTCACGCAGGACTGCCAAAGGGCATCTACTGGGATTGTTGGATTATCACAATGAAAGGAAAGGCTTGGGAATTTTTTTTGTTGCTGCTGTTTTTCACTCTTTCTCTCTCTCTCTACATCTCCTGAATGTTGTAACACTTGCTGGGCTCAGGCTTTGTCAGATGTCATTACCCAGCACCATACCCAAAATGGCCGTTCCTCCATGCCTAGCTGTTTGACCAAGGAGGGCATCACCAGTTCACACGCTTTCCAGCATAGCGTTCTGGACTGTAATCGGGAGTAGGAGCCCTGGGGCTGGTGACATTTTTTTGCACTGATTTTGCTGGCGATCAGTTAACGGGACAACATAAGCGCTTCCTCTGAATAGGGACATTTCCCACCTAGCTTACTTCAGTCACCTATATCAGGATTTTTCCATGGGTTTCAGGACCTGGCCATCAGGCTCAAATGGGGCTCAGAGAGCCACACTGTCCACGGAATAGCCTCTCACCTCTGATTTTCCCCACATTGGCTTATTAATAGCCAGAGGGTGGGTTTGTCTAATTAAGGATGGTGGACAGGCTCTTGAAGCTGGGTGGGGCGGGGGGCAATAGGAGGCTCTCCAGCTTGGAAGCAACAGCAGAATCCCATGGCAGGTAAGTGAGGGAGAGGGAGTCCCATATTGAACCACCCTCTCTCCGCCCTTTAGCAGTTGGGCTACCTGTGGAGGGGGAACCTACGCACAGGTCGGCGGCTTCAACTAAAGCCAGGCCTGCCAGAATGCTGGCCCACTGGGTCCGCCATTTGGGGGAGGCCGCCTCCAGGCAGCTGCCCTGTCCCTTGGCAACTTGCAGGGGCCGGAAGGCCGATGAAAATCCCTGTCAGCCTCCGACAATAGGCCCCAATAGGCCTTTGAGTGCCTCAATTGGTTACCTGTTGCTTGTGGGCCATCAGCCCACCCTCCCCCTCACCCACTCCCATCCTGCCTCTGGGAAAATAATTCGGAGGCAGCACCGAGTGGGATATGTTGAGCAGTGGTGCAAAATTCTGTGTCTGCCTACTGTCTCTCCATGCCCACCCCTATCGGGGGGCTAAAATTTCAGATTTGACCGCAAATATCAGATTCTCTTTGTGGGTCATTTATTTCCCCCTTTATTGGGATGTGGGAGTCACTGGCAAAGCCAGCATTTGCTGCCTTTGAATTACATGGCTTGCTAGGCCATCTAAGGGAGCCGTGTAAGAGCCAACCACATTGCTGTGGGTCTGGAGTCACATATAGGTCAGACCAGGTAGGGATGGCAGATTTCCTTCCCAAAAGGGCATGAGAAAACCAGATGCATTTTCACAACAATTGATGATATTTTCGTAGCCGCCATTTCTGAGATTAGCTTTATATTCCAGATGTATTAATTGAATTCAAATTTCATAAAATGCCATGGCGGGATTTGAACCCATACCTCCAGAGCATTAGCCTGGGTCTTTGGATTACTAATCTAACAACATTATCATTTTGTCACCATCTCCCTTAAACAAAGGATGAACAAAACTGTCCAGGAAATCAGTGGAAATCTGATCTGTCAGCAAATAGTGTTTTTGTCATGTTACTGTACTTAAGAAGGTGAACCAGGACCTATGTACTCATAACTGGAATGGCAAATGCTGTTTATTATTCATTGGTTGAACACAATATGATAAATATAAGAAAAGAATGGTTCATGAAAATCCAATAAGTCTAATAAACATTTAAATGTTATTAAGGTTACAGGTGAATGTTATTGACAAGAAAATGAACAATTTCCACTACTCTTAATACATGGACTGTAACCATTCAAGAAGACAGCTCACCATCACCTTTATGAGCAATTAGGGATGGGCAATAAGTGCTGGCCTTACTTGTGACGCCCAAAACCCAAGAACGAATAAAATAAAAATTCTGATTTCATAAGCTCTGAATGGGCATAAAGAACATAAGAAATAGGAGCTGGAGTCGATCATTCAGCCCTGAGAGCTTGTCCCACTATTCAATAAGATCATGACTGACTACCTCAACTCCACCTCCCTGCCTTATCCCTTGATTCCCATAGTATCCAGAAATTTATCGATCTCCATCTTGAATATACTCACCAATTGATTGTCCACAGCCACCAGGAGTCAGGAATTCCAAAGATTTGCAACCCCTTGAGTAAAGAAATTTCTCCTCACTTCAGTTCTAATTGGCTAACCCCTGATACTAAGGCTAATACCTCTAGGTTGGGATTCCCCAGCAATGGGAAACAACTTGGGCAACAACCAACACAGACTGTCATCAAGGTTGAGAATCATAGAAGTGATATTACAGGAGACCATTCAGCCCATTAAATCTTTACTAGCTCTTCAACAAGAATTATCCACTATAATTTCAATCCCTTTCCGTCCCTGTTTCCTTTTATATTTTCGTAATCAATTACTCATCCAATTCTCTTTGAAGTGATGCTATAGTGTCTGCCTAAATGAAGCATTTTATGTTCTAACAACAGTACGAGTGAAAACTTTTCTAAAAACGTTTCCCTTTAGTCTTCCAGTGAAAACTCTACGTTCAGTTCCCCCCCCCCCTCCCATTTCCCACCAATGTGCCCACAATCATCCACTATTTATCCTTCCAAAAAATCTCATTGGATTGAAAATCTCTATTGGATTCTCTTTACCCTCTCCTTTAGTAAGAACAGATCTAATTTCTTGAGCTGATCTCCATTATGCAGGCCCTCTCATTCCCTACAGTACTGAGTGGAACCTTGAAGTGGCGTCGGGGGGTCTCCCTGCCGGCCGGACAGCTGGAGAGGGACCCATGGTGCCTCTTTTTGGGAAGGCTCGCCGAACCATATGCCAGTCAGGCGAGGCCACCGGCGGGCCTAACCCTGGAGTCCATGGGCGGAGGTCCTGCCTAGCAAAAGCTGCTGGCAATCAGAGGTCGGCAGCTCTTGTGCGCAGCAGTGCCAGTGGGGAGGCTGTGGCTGCTGCCAGAATCACAGTGCAGAAGAGGCCCTTCGGCCCATCGAGTCTGCACCAACACGTGAGAAACACCTGACCTAGCTACCTAATCCCATTTACCAGCACTTGGCCCATAGCCTTGAATGTTATGACATGCCAAGTGCTCATCCAGGTACTTTTTAAAGAATGTGAGGCAACCCGCCTCCACCACCCTCCCAGGCAGCGCATTCCAGACCGTCACCACCCTCTGGGTAAAAAAGTCTTTCCTCACATCCCCCCTAAACTTCCTGCCCCTCACCTTGAACTTTTGTCCCCTTGTGACTGGCCCTTCAACTAAGGGGATCAGCTGCTCCCTATCCACCCTGTCCATGTCCCTCATAATCTTGTACCCCTCGATCAGGTCGCCCCTCAGTCTTCTCTGCTCTAACGAAAACAACCCAAGTCTATCCAACCTCTCTTCATAACTTAAATGTTTCATCCCAGGCAACATCCTGGTGAATCTCCTCTGCACCCCCCTCCAGTGCAATCACATCCTTAGATGGGTAGGCACTGGAGTCCCAGGATCGCAGAGTGACCCAGGTCACAGGTAAGTAATGTGGCAAGGAGTGGGCTGGGGGTGGGGGGGGTGTGCCAGTTCTCAGGATGGGGGTCATGGGCAGAGGGGGTCGGGGACTTGGAAGCGAGGGCTAAGGGTTTGGCTCTCAGTGGGGCCCTTGCCCTTCCCAATGCTGAGTCCCTCGATCAGGTACTGAGTGCCTTTGATCGAGGGGCCCTCCCCTCAAGGTGACAAGCTGGCCGCACAGTTGCACCTATTGTGTGCACCACATGGTGACAGGTCTGCCTACAGCTGGGTTAATACCAGCAGCGGTGGGATGAGGCCCTCAAGTTGTCATTAATTGGCCACTTCAGCGCTTCAACGGAGGGGCGGGGAAGGTTGACTATGGACATTCCTGGTCTGGTGGAGGTGGAAAGGTGCCGGAGTTCCAGTGCAGACCATCCTGCGTGAGTAAATGCCCTTCCCACTTCTAAGCTTGTCACCAGCGAGAGCACAAGATTCCGTCATTGTGTTTAATCTGTATTGCACCACATACATAGATCTAATATGTTCCCAATAATAGAGTGCCCAGAATTGCAGCCTAACCAATGCCTTGTACAAATTCACCATTACTTTCTTGCTTGCTCTTATATTCCGTGTCATTGTATCTCAAGTTCCTACTTGCCTTACTGACCAATGTTAAAGATATATTGATAGCCCTGGATCATTCAATTAGCTCCCACAAACAGCAATAACAAGCTAAGATAACTTTTAGCAGCATTGGTTGAGACCAGGTTGTATTCAAAATCATTTCACAGGATCTCTGTCATTCAAAACAAATCATCAGGAGAAGCAGATGTGGCCTTGGTTGAATGTTACAGGGCAGAGAATGGTATTCAGGCATAAAATCAGTGAAACCTGACTAACCTAGCAATGAGGCGGCCTGCACCCAATATAACTAGGCATTCATCCCACTAAAAAAGTCATGGGGAATCATTTATTTGTGCCTAAGGCAGATGCTTAAAGTAGGCCATAGCATCATTTGAGGCATAACGATAACACAAATTAAATGATTTAAAAATAATTAGACGTGGGAGGCCCCTATAAAAAAGAGGACTGAGATGTGATCTGATGGAAAGTTTTAAGATTACGAAAGACTTTGATAAGGTAGGCACAGAGAAGATGTTTCACTTTGCAAGCGAGAGCAGAAATAGTGGTCATAAATATAGGATAATCCCTACAAACTCCTGCCCTGCATGGCAATAATTTTGCATCTACAGTTTAAAAGGAATTCTAGAATGAGAAGAAATCAATTTTTGACTTTGGCACACATCTATCTAAAATGTGTGTTGACATTTCTTGCTGGCAATTTGCTTCTTAATCTTTTCTGAAGTCATGACTTTTACCACCTTCTCCACAAACGCACACACAACACACGTGCATGCACCAACATCCATGCATACACACAATGCACATGCAGGTCAATAAGGCCATATAGGAAAAACAAGTAAAACACTGAGGTTCATTTCTAGAGGGAGAGAATTGAAAAGTGGAGAAGCTATATTAAACTTCTTTAGAAGTTTGGTTAGAACACACTTGGGAGTGTTGCAAACAGTTTTGTTCTCCATGTTACAAAAAACGTAGAGAGGCACCAGAAAAAAGTACAAAAAGGATTTATGAGAACGATGCCAGAGCCAACAGGAATGATGGAATAGGCTGGAGCTCTTTCCTCTAGAAAAGGGAAGACTGAGAGATATGATCTAATTGAGATCTTGAAGATTGTGGAAAAGTTTGATAAGGTAGACACAGAGAAGATGTTTCACCTTGCAGGTGAAACCAGAACTAGTGATCATAAATATAAGATAATCCCTAATAAATCCAATAGAGAATTCAGGTGAAACTTCTTTACAGAGAGTAGTAACAATATGGAATTCGCTACTGCAGGAGTAGCTGAGGCAAATAGCATGGATGCATTTAAAGGGCAATCCATATTAACACGTGAAGGAGAAAGATATGGAAGGATATGTTGCTGGAGTTCGATGCAGAAGGTAGAAGGAGGCTGGTATGGAGCATAAACACTGGCCTGAATTGGTAATTGGTCTGGCTAGCCTGATTCTGTGCTTTGTTATACTTTGTAACAACAGGCGAGCGTATATACGCACACACACACACACACACATGCATATGCACACACAACATGCAGGCATGTACTTATGTACACATCTATAATTGCATGTACTCACACGCAAACATGCATACCCACACATGTGCATATAGCACATGCAAGCACATAACATGGCGTACAAACATATGATATGCATGCACTCACAAAACTTGCATGCATATGCACATATAGCATTATGCATACACACACACACACACACAAGACACATCCACATAAACAGAGTCTACCGCTCAGTATTCAGACCTATTTTTAAATACATGCTGCTGCAGCCTACCATGAGGAAGCAACAGCAAATTGCATCCCTCGATAATTCAATCCACACAAGTTTCTTTGGAAAACCAGGGAGTGCTGTTGCACCAGTCCATGTTAACGCAGACTTACCTGTTCCTGTTAAGGCTGCAGCCATTTTTACAGAAGCCTTTCTTTGTGTGGCTAAAGCGCCTGTCTATTTCAGGCAGTAAACCTCTTTTAACATGCAAATTGAGGTCCTCTCACTCTGAAAACAAGTTGTGGTATCACAACACCAAAGCAATTTTAATGCTCCCTGTGCAACAGAAACAGAGCAGCAGAAGGGCTCAAGTCATAGCACTGACTTATTGCCCTATTCCCCATTCTATTGCTGCATGTTCAAGTTATTTTAGTAGCTCAAGGACAAGCGGGAGTCTCCCCGGGAACGAGATGGGCCACTGCTACCCCTCCCTCTCTAAGCTACCCACCCATCCAATCCCTCACCCTGGGCCAACGTAATTGGGTCCAAAATTGTCCCACCAGCTCTGGGTTGGCACACCTGTTTGGGCGATGTGTATCTTGCTGCATATATGTTAATGAGGCCAGGTCCCTCAAAATGCACCAAGCCTCCCTCTAAATGAATGTGGTGGTTAGGGGGTGTCGGGGGTGATGTGGTGTCTGAAGTGGACAGATCTCCCCATCCATTCCACCGGCTGACTGCACAGGAAAATCCACATTCCCGACCCCCACCCTTTGCGGGTCAGTGTTTCCCCTACCAGAGCTGGTAAGCAGACAATTGACAGGAGTAAGTACGTGGCCACTGCTGTAGGAGAGGATAGAATGGACAATTTCTGTCCTAGGTGTGCTGCCTCACTCATAGGCTTCTAAACCAATGCAGGAGGCTTTTCAGCCCATCATGCCTATGTTGTCTCTTTGAAAGGGTTATGCAATTAGGCCCAGGCACTCCCCTTTCTCTTTCCACACAGCTCTACTCATTACTCCTTTTCAAGAATTTATCCAGTTCCCTTTTGAAACTTGCTATTGAACATTTGTCCGCTGTCCTTTCAGGGAGTGTGTTCTCCATCACAGCAACTCACTACGTTAAAGAAAAATTCTCCTCATATCCCCTCTGGTTGATTTGACAATGACCTTAATTTTGTTCTATCTGATTAGCAACCCTACTGACAGAGGAAACAGTTTCTCCTTACTTACTCTCTCAAAACCCCTCATGATTTCAAACTTCTCAATTAACCCTCTCCTTGAACTCCTCTGCCCCAGAGACAACAAGCCTAGCTTCCCTGGTCTCTACGCATAACTTCTGCATGGTATTCAGTGTATTTTGGACAATACTATCTATTTTCCTCTATAGAAGAGAAGCATCTCCTTTCTGACCTAGCATTGTTTAAAGACAGTGTATATTATCCCATCAGTCCCTGTCAGCTGTGATTGTCCCTTGGGTAACATGTTACAATTAGTTGCTCTCTGCCTAGTTGTTCATTACCTAGTGAGCTGTTTACAAGATCTGTCCTGCGGTTTACAAGCGACATGATAAAGATGCAGTTGATTTATCTGCTGGAATGCAGTTGCCAACCTTTCCCTTGCTTATATCAGTGCCGGCTTTGGGTGCAAGTCTCTTGAGAATGAACAGTAATTTGGTCTAATTTTCTGAGGAATTACAGGAGCGCAGGTCATCATATGAATTGCAAAGGGGATCTGCGGAGGTATTTAAAAGTCTTAGTGATATTTCAGTCAACATGAGCTATAAATTAGAAGACCCTAGTTTACCAAGACACATCAACAATCACATTGGCCTCATTTTAATGCCCTCCAGAGTCTTTGAATTTGACACCATTTGTAAAAGCCACAGAAAAAACTGCGAGCTTGTTACACTTTGCACTGTTTACCTTAAACTCTTGAACTTCAAACTGTTTTCATTAAGTCAAAGGTAAATTTTAAGAGGACACCTTTTTCGTGTATTTCTGTTGCTGGGGCACATAGAAGGGTTGGTGTCCCTCAAGTAGTCGGTACTGGTTTCATTCTCTGAAAACAGTTACGGTATTGTTGCACCTACTGGACAGAGCAATCCATCCCCCACGTCAGAAATTAAATTGAAATTCAAAATTCTTGGGCAGTGGATGTGAGAAGCGTTCCTTTCATCTCTGGAACCGAAGTTCACAGCCAGCGCCAGACTATTGGAATTCTATCCCCTTCCCTCTCAGTCACATCCAAAGGTGTTGAGTGAAATGCTTATCCGCAGTGTCAGACTAATTTGTCAGTGGATATGTTGTTCACTGCCCGTAATTTGGTGAAATGTCCATCTTGCTCTTTGATAGCTGGCGTGAGCAATGAGAATGTCATGTTGCTTAAAGTGGGAAAGGGCGATGGGATTAAAGTATGTTGCTCCGTTGATGTTCTGAGCAGATGTATTATGTCTGTGTATATTTTTTTATGGAAACAGAAAAGACACAAAGGGCTGCAATTTGTGGCTCCCCTGCCCCCAGTCTCCACATACTCCGCCCGCACATGACTGCACATATGGTTTGAGCCTGTTGCCTCTGGGTTTTCAGGGTAAGCAGAGGGACAGAACAGGATAAGGAGTAGCAGCTGGAGTTGGCTCTTTGACCCTTTGAGCCTGCTCGATCATTCAATAAGATCATAGCTGATCTACCTCAACTCCACCTTCCCGCACTGTCCCCATATCCCTTCTATTCCCGTAATACCGTCAAATTTATCGACCCCTGTCTTGAATATACTCAACGACTGATAGCTCTCTGGGATAGACAATACCAAAGATTCCCAACCCTTTAAGCGAAGTAATTTCTCACCTAAGCCCTAAATAGCTGACCCCCTTATTCTGACACTGTGACCCCATGTCCTAGACTCCCCAGCGAGGGGAAAAATTTTCTCAGGATCTACCCTGTCAGGCCCCTTAAGAGTTTTATACGTTTCGATTAGATCACCTTCTATTCTTCTAGAATCCAAGGGATGTAGGCCTGGTCTACTCAATCATTCCTCAATCCCAGGACATTCACCTTATCCCATGAACCAGTCTAGTGAACCTTTGTTACACGCCCTCCAGGGCAAGTATGTCCTTCCTTAGGTAAGAAGATCAAAACTGCATACAGCACGCCATAATTGTAGTAAGGCTTCTTTACTCTTTTACTCCAATTCCTTTGCCACAAAACCTTTGGGGAGCATTCTGACATTCTGCTCTTTGGCACATGCCAGGAGTGCAAGTTGCAATATTGACCTCAGTCTGTAATTTCCCACCCTTCATTAGATATGCCCTTCTGGCACAGGGCAAGGTGGCACATTGGGTAGCACCCTCACCCCCAAGCTAGGATGTTGCCAGTTGAAATCCCACTTCAGATACTTGAGTCCCTAATTTAAGCTTTCCAGTTTAGGACTGGGAGAGTAGTGTCTTTTGGATGAGACCTTAAACTGAGGCCCCGTCTGCCCTCTCAGGTAGATGTAAAAGATCCCAGAACACTATTTGAAGAAAAGGCAGGGAGTGCTCCCTAGTGTCCTGGTCAATAACTATCCCTCAATAATCACCCATAACAGGTGATCTGGTCATTTATTTCTTGATATTACTGGGTGCTTGCTGTGCATCTTTGGCTGCCGTAATTCTTACATTACAACAGTGCCTACATTTCAAAAGTACTTCTTTGCCAGAAAATACTTTGCGGCTCATTGAGGTTGTGAAACGTGCTTTATAAATGCATTTCTCTTTCTTTCCTTTCTTCATAATAGTTCTTTACCTCACAGTATTCTTTAAAGAAGCAGTCACCAGGTTGTCAAAAGGAGAAACCCATGATAGAATAATTACACATTAGGGGGGGATTTTATGAGGCTGGCGGTGGGTTCCTACTTGTAATGCCTTTGCCTGCCTTGAATACTCATCGGGCAGAACTTTGGACGGACGCGCGCCCAACGCGAACGGGAGTGAGATAGTGCGCGATGATGTCGGGCGAGTATCCCGACATTATCGCGCACTCTTGGCGATATGTTGGTCGGCGCCAGTGGTGGCAGCGCCCCCGCCAACAACTAATAAGGTAATTATTAAATTAATAATTAAAATATTTATTATTTTATATAAAAATATTTTATATAAAATAAATATTTTATATAAAATATTAAAATAATTTTTTAAAACTATTAAGCCTAATAAGGCCCTAAAGTAATTAAATTAAGTTGCATTTTTCGGTGCCCACTCAGCTGTTTGGTTGGCGGGTGGGCGAATAGGCCGGGCGGCCTTTGTATTTGTAACAAAACCTCATCCACAGTTACTAAAAAAAAAATTTAACATTCTTTTTTACATGTCCCTCTTCATGTGGCTGCGTCACATGTGGGGACATGTTTATATCATAGGCGAAAAGTTTATTTTTCATTTTAAAGTCCTTCGGCTCCCTGAGGCAGCTCCGTGCCTTCAGGGAGGTGTCAGCGCGCACTCGCCCGCGCAGGCGCACACTTCAGCGCTCGCGCTCCTCCCGCCTCCCCCCACACCCCGGCAGCGCTGAGGGTCTTAGTACGCCTTTCACGCACGTGAAATCACAGTCGGAGCCCGATTGCAGCCAGCGACCGGTCTCCTCGCCCGCCCGCCCGCCGCGTTTGCCCGAGGACGTGAAAATCCCACAATGAAACTGATTATATCCAACCTTCAGGATGAAGTCAGCCGCTCATGAGAATCTTGCGGCAGCCGGTTCACATTTGCTTAAATGCGATATGCAACAGTCAGCAGCTGCGTGCGTGCAGTTCTGTTTGAGGTCACCTGTTTTCTTTGTTGAACTCTGCGGCACAAGGGAAGGGAGCAGGAGAACAGCAGCTTGCATGGTTGTGGTGGGGGGGGGGGCGCGGGACTGGCGTGGGCGATTCAGCCGTGAGGGGATTGCATGTGTCGAGTGGGAATGGAGGAGCGAGCTGGGATTCATTGTGTGGTTGGCGGGCGGCGGCAGCAGTCAGTCAAGGTAAGAAAATGAGGAGCCTAAAGGGTGATGTCAGTACTGTCCACCTGCGGGTCCATCTCATGGTGTTGACTGGCAGAGTCCTTACAGGGCTTTGAGTTCATCTACAACATTTCAACTATCCCACTGAGACTGATCTCGGCAACCTCCTTTACAATGCATTGAAGGGAGGGCCAGCTGAGACTGCAAGTACAGCCTTGTCCCACAGAGTGAGGAATACAACACTGACACGAACATGAACATTCAATAAAGAGTGAACAAAAAACACAACATGGTTCCTTCCACAATGAAGGCAATGCCCTTCATTCTCCTGCAACCATCAACGCGTGACAACTACGAGGTGTGCCAGTACATTCAGCTCTCTGACTAAGTAGTCTCAACAAATAATGACGATGCACGCTGGAATAAAGTGAAACCAATGTGATGTGAAATATTTACAAGTGAAATTTACATTTGAAAAACATCCATGCCACCCCTGTGCTCCCAATAAATCTTATGTTAATGACAATGGAGTTGGGCAGGAACGCTGTGGCTGTGATGAAGAGCCACCCTGTTTGTCCAGGAGGCTCTTTTCTAGCCCATCTGTGGTTGCTGCATTGTAAGCTGATGGCTCAAAACCTTTCCCTGCTTCATGAGGGCACACGTCTCCCACCCACACCAACGGCACTTTACATTTTTATTGGGAACCAGCGAAAAGCAAGAGAACAGAAGTGGCACCCATTTCCTGTTCTGCTGTTGGGAACAAACATGCCACAGTTAAAATTCCACACATGGACTCTGGATGGAATGACCAAGAAAGCTAAATGACATTTTCCACTCTGGGCTTGCCGATGCTCCTAAATATTTACATGGAGTTCACAGATTTTACAACACAGACTCGGGCCATTCTGCGCTTAGGCTTCACATGAACTTCTCTCACCTTACTTACTTCATCTCACCCTGTCAACATATCCTTCTATTTCTTGCTCTCTCATACTGCGAAAGGGCTGCAGGGTTGAACATTGTGGGGAGTTGATGTTTGAGGAGCTTGAAGGGTCTTCTTTTATTTACTCATTCGTGGGATGTGGGTGTCGCTGGCTAGGCCAGCATTTATTGCCCATCCCTAATTATCCTTGTTCAGAGGGCTTTTAAGAGTCAACCACATTGCTGTGGGTCTGTGGGCTAGGCCGTTCCCTAAAGGGCACGAGTGAACCAGATGGGTTTCCATGACAATTGGCAATCATCAGACTTTTAATTCCAGATTTTTATTGGATTCAAATTTCACCATCTGACGTGGTGGGATCTGAACCCAGGTCCCCAGAGCATTACCCTGGGTCTCTGGAATAGGAGCGCGGTGACAATACCACCTCGCCACTGCCTCCCCAAATTCTCCTTTTAGCTTGGAATTGCTGAAGGGTTTTCTGCTGACAACAGACCTAGGTCTAAGATAAATGAGCAGGTTCATGGGGCAAGATCCGAGGGTGTGGGGCTGATTGGATTGCTCTTTCAGAGAGCCAGTGTGATGGGCAGAGTGGCCACCTTCTGCTCTCCATTCCATAAAAAAAAATTCCGGCACTGCTTGTTAGTTCAATTCTACAAACTACAGTTTTGTTCCTTCAGTCCTAGCAGTCAATCTCTTTAAATCATCAAACCACTTATGTTGCCAGTTCTTCTATTGCTTGCAAGCACTACGAAGTAAGTTAATGAGTTTGCAAGCGCCTGAGGACTAAACTTAAAACCTCCCCTTTGTCTTGTTTATCGGTCTTCAATAAATATAAAGAACACCAGTCGACTCTCAGCACATCCTGGCTTCACGCTCCAGCTGAAATCAAATAAATCCATGAGTACACTGTCCCCTCTCATCATGTCTTGTGTAAATGAATGAGGCTTCTTTGCCCAATCAACCATTTTTATTGATACCAGCCAAGGTCCCAGCGCATCAGGCTCCTCTGTTTCAGACTGGATTCGATGTTTCACGGGACGTAGGTAAATAAAAGTAAATCCATTCGTCAAGCACCCCGATGTGGCATAATATAAAGCTAGATCTTCTAACTATAACAAAGGATATTATTAAGAATGTAAAAGCAGACAGGGGAGTGAAACAGCCATGGGTGGAATTTAAAGCCCTCCTCCGTTGCATGTTTGATGGTGGGAGGGTGGGCATTTCATCGGGCAGGAGGGTGTGGGGTGGGGACCCAGCTGCCAATATCACCTCCACCCTGATTAAGTCTAGGCTGGGAAGACTCGTGAATGACCTTCCCGCCCCGCTGCCAGTTGAGGCCTTTAAGTGGGCAATTGATGCCAATGTCCTCAACCCACCGCCGCTGGTTGTAACCTCATGGCAGGTGGAGAACTCGCCATGAGGAAAGCCTGAAAAGCAAACCTTCTCGGGGTTGCTCGTGCCCATCCGGGCAGGGGTCCCCTCACTGTCAGGCACTCAGTGCCTGAGACGGCATCAGGGAGGGCAGGGGGTGCGGTCCCACTGAGAGATCATCTCCCCACCCTTGCTGTGGACACCCCTCCCACCCTGTGACCCTCCTCCTGCCATCACCCACCTGTGGCTTTGGTCACTGGGCGATCCTGGTCCTCGGTGGGTGCATTACCGGGTGCAGCCACCGCCTCCCCAGTGGCACTGCTGAGCAATGCACGGCCAGTCTCTGATTGGCTCGCATCTCTGGGGAGGGAGGAGGTGAGGGGAATGGACATTTCACACCTGGGGTCCTTGTTCCTGTGGATGTTACGTACTCCTTTTCTTCAATATAATAGAATAGTACAACGTACCGACATACACAGCTTTTGCTTTCGTGGTGTAACCTTTGCGTTGGTTCAAGATGTCTTTTTGGAATGATTCCTTTGGCCTGTGGAGGCCTTCATTGCCTATAGCAATTTTAATTTTAATGGTTTATTCATCTGAATCAGAAATATTGAGGTGTAGAAAAGATAGCTCAATGCACTGTTGGAGCAAAGCATATTGCCTTCAAATTGATTGTTGGAAATTTTGTGGTAATGTTTTAGTTTTTTGCAGGGGTTTTAATGCTATGCTATCTGGAGCTTTTGACAGCCAGGCAAGTTTCTCCAGCACTTTTAGAGTTAACTTATCTCTGAGTTGCAATACTTTTTAGTGCCCACTGCCTTCGATGGTCATAGGTTAGAGCTTGTCTGCAATGGTGGCCCTGTTGACCTCTTGCTGGTTTTTCCCTGTTGAACTCTAAGCCCTGCCCACAACCCAGTGATTTTCAGTGTGAAAATGGCTGCAGGACTTCCAAACAATGAAAAAAAAACAATGAAAAAAAATACTTTTTACAAGATTCTTCTAGCTATTAGGAACTGTAGATAGATTCTTCTTCCCAACCCAGTCTGAATTATTTACCTTCAGCATTAATGAATTCTCCTGCATGTGAAGTTCTACTTAAGTGAGACTGCATGTAATCTGATGTTTAATTTCTGTTCCTGCTTCAACTTCACAGCAGTTAGACTTTTACTAATTAAGCTCTCCCAGATTTGAACAATCTTACTGGGACCTGATGCCTACTGCCTGGAGCAAGCTGTGATCTTGAACGAAGGTGCAGAATCCCCAAAAAGCTGCAGAATCCTTACACATGGTAAGGTTTGAAAGTTGTTTCACTTTCACACCAGTTCTTTTCTTCTGCTGGATGTGAAGGGCTGAGGCTTGTATCCTGCTCATCATCCCAACACTGCCACCATGTTACGTTCTTCTTTTCTTTCATGCAAACGTACCAATCATATAAAAGTATAGGTTCTTTACTTGAAGATAAGACAATATATTGATAAAGTTCACTAAGGCAAGGTGAGGCACATGCCTGATCTCAATCACTGCTGCTTAACAGACTGCCTACAGGTCATGGGATTAATACATCACATCGACCTGGTTTTCTTGACAGTAGTTTAAGATACGATCTTTTAAAGGTGTATGCACATAATATCACAATAGCAGAAGGCTTTCTGCTGCCCGGTTAAGTGCTTGATTGGCACATAATTTGGCAGACCTGCCCAAAAGTAGGTGACGTGGGGCCCTCACTGGCTCTCCAGAGAACGAGCAAGACCCCTGTCACTTACATTAAATCCTGATCCGTGTGTCCGAGAATAACCCAAGGATGTCAGCTTGAGAAAAATCACAGAGATGCTTTTTAATTGCATATATTCTTCAAGTAATCCTACCTTGGTGCTCTTTCCCTAACTCTTTCCATTAAATTTTATGAAGGATTTTGATAGCTAAAAAGAGGAAGGAACATTTTCTACTGGCAAAGAGGAGCATTGGTTACCAGAGAACACAGATATATGGTAAAACCCGTCACATTCCTAGCTCTCTTCAGCCCCAAAGAAGAGTCATATTAGACTGAAACGTTAACTCTTTCTCTCTCTCCCCAGATGCTACCAGACCTGCTGAGTTTTTTTCCAGCACTTTCTGTTTTTATTACAGATGTGAGGTAACTGGAAAAAGAGCCAGACGAAAGATGAGATGATTTCTGTTTTACGCAGCGAGTTGTTGTGCTCGGGAATACAATGATTGACAGGGTGATGGAAATAGATTCAGCAGTGACTTTCAAAAGGGAATTGGGTAAATGCTTGAAGGGGGATTAATTTTCAGGGCTGTGAGAAATGAGCAGGGGGGCGGGGCCAGTTGTGTAGCTCTTTCAGAGACACGGGCAATGATGGGCCAATGGCCTCATTTCATGTTGTACTATCCTATGATTTGAAGTAAATAGGCATTCTTGACCTGTCACAAATGACATTAACAGCATGGTAACAAACCCAAAGTAGGGTCAGTGGCCTTAACCCTGCTGACTGACAGACTACCACATTCACAGGAGCCTACGTGGTTCAAACAGTGCGGACTGTTTAACGTGTAAATAAGGGTTCTTCGATGTCATTGAATGCCGATTGCTATTTTAGGACAGAACCAGTTCTTCTATATGTGATATATTTGATTTGCCTCAAAGCAATGCAGAGATGACACAGGACAGAACTGGTTGTGTTTATTTGATATGGTTGATTTGCCTCAAAGAAATTCAGAAATGACACTAGTTTCTAAATGTGCAGGAATTCAATTTACAGAATATTTTACGATGCTTTAGCATGTCTCCCAATTCAGCTTCTAGTCGCTTTTGTGGTGTCTGCTTTCTTTGCTCTGAGTCAACACCAGGCTTAACCAGTCAAGCACAGTGAGCATAGATCAGTTACCAGACTCACAGCATCAAATACAGAACAATTGAACCATTGAACACAACACTGGTTATACTGAGTTCACTCTCTGCTGGTGATAAAGCCACTGATGCACTGGTATGTCTTAAAAAAAATTACAGGTACCCAGAGGAGAGGGAGTGCTCCTCCATATCCCACCATAATATGCAGGTCATAGTCAGCCAAGTATTTTGTACTTAATGGCAGTCATATTTCAGAGGTAGCATGTGTGCCTCTGAGTCACAGGACACAGGGGTTCAAGTCTCAATCCAGAAGCCTTATGTTCAAAAATCTCTGCTGACACTCCCAGTGCAGTATTGAAGGAGTGCTGCACTGTTGGAGGTTGTTGCTTTTCAGATAAGACATTAAACATGAGGATAAAAACAAAAAGCTAAAAGCTACTGTGGATGCTAGAAATCCAAAACAAAATAAAAACAGAATTACCTGGAAAAACTCAGCAAGTCTGGCAGCATCGGCGGAGAAGAAATCAGTCAACGTTTCGAGCCCTCATGGCTCTTCGGCAGAACATTAAACATGAGGCCTGATCTGGGCTGGAATCTTTTACATCTACTGCAGATCAGGCCTCATGTTTAATGTCTTATCTGAAAAGCAACAACCTCCAACAGTGGCGAAGCTGTGGCAGTTGCAGCTAACTGCGGCCTTACCTTTTCTCCGATGGAACAGCTGGGATTCCCTGTTCCAGATGTGACAGTGAGGCATCAACGAAGGGATCCCCGGGAAGAACAGGTGAGGTGAAGGAGCACTGAGACCCTGGCAGCAGGGGGAAGGAACACTCCTAGAGTTTGAGCTGGCTTGCATTGGTAAGGTGAGTTTTTAAGTTTTTGCTTTTTAAAAACTATTTATGTTGAAGAAGTTGGGACTGTTTACCTTGGGAAAGAGAAAGCTGAGAGGAGATTTGATGGAGAGGTCTGGACAGAGTAGATAGGGAGAAACTGCTACCACTCATGAAAAGGTCGAGAACAGGAGGGCACAGGTTTAAGGTAATTGGCAAAAGAAGCAGTAGCGACAGAGGAGAAAGCTTTGTCACACAGCAAGTGGTTAGGATTTGGAAGGCACTGTCTGACAGTGTGGTGGAAGCAGATTCAATCAAGGCATTCAAAAGGGAATTGGATTATTATCTGAAAATAGAGAATGTACAGGGTTACAGGGAGAAGGTAAGGGAACAGCACTAGGTGCATTGCTCATTCAGAGGACCAGCACAGACATAACGGGCCAAATGGCCCCCTTCTGCATTTTAACAATTCTGTGATCGTTCAAAGATTTTAAATTACTTTTATGATTGTTCTGATTGCATTGATATTCTCACTGTTTACACAATATATTAGTGGACACAGCTGCTCCAAACCTATTGGACTTCTGAATGCAGGTTGATGGGAGGTGGAATGCGGAGTGAGGGGGTTAGGATGGAGAGGTGGGGAGGGGTGTGAGGTATAAGGTGAACTGTGGGGATTGGAGTGGAGGGGTGGGTGAGGTGGGGTAGAGTGGAGGCTGTGAGTAAGGTGGAGTGTGAGGGGGTGGGTTGGAGGCTGCATGTGGTGGAGTGTGTGTTAACCATTTAGCAAGTTTTACTTTTACACAATCAGGAGTGTGATGGAATACTCTCCACTTGTCTGGATGAGTGCAGCTCCAGCAACACTTAAGGAGCTTGACACCACCTAGGACTAAGCAGCCAATTTGGCTGGCATCTAATCTACCATCTTAAACATTAACCCTCCACCACCAACGCACAGTGGGAGCAGTGAATACCACCTACAAGATGCACTGTAGCAACTCACCAAGGCTCCTTCAACAGAACCTTCCAAACCCATGACCTCTACACCTAGAAGGACAAGGGTAGCAGTTGCATGGGAAACCAAGTCACACACCATTCTGACTTTTTAAATTCTTTTATGGGATTTGAACATTGCTCGTAACGATTTGTTGCCCATCCTTATCTGCCCTTGAACTGAGTTGCTTGCTGGGCCATTTCAGAGGGCATTTAAAGTTCAACCACATTGCTGTGGGGCTGGAGTCACATGTAGGTCAGACCAGGTAAGGACGGCAGATTTCCTTCCCTAAAGGGCATTAGTGAACCAGTTGGGTTTTTACAACAATTGATAATATTTGTCATGATAATCATTACTGAGACTGGCTTTATATTCTAAATTTATTGAATGCAAATTCCACCAGCTGCTATTGGGATATGAACTCATGCCCCAGAGCATTATCCTGGGCCTTTGGTTTGACTAGTCCAGTGACATTACCACTATGCCATCATCTCCCTGGAACTATATTAGCGTTCCTTCACTGTTGCTGGGTCAAAATCCTGGAACTCCCTCCCTAACAGCACTGTGGGTGTACCTACACCACAGGGACTGCAGCGGTTCAAGAAGGCAGCTCAGCACCACCTTCCCAAGGGCAACTAGGGATGGGCAATAAACGCTGGCCCAGACAGCGACGCCCACATCCCATGAACAAAAGAAGTGAAAAAAACCATTCCCAGCAATATTTTCCATTTGCATTAGAGTTTTCCTGGGTGTCCTGACTATTATTTATTCCTCAAGCAACATCAATTTTAAAAAAAACCAGATTACCCAATCATTATTATATTGCAGATTAAAATGGAAAATGCTGGAAAAACTCAGCAGGTCTGGCAGCATCTGTGGAGTGTGAAACAGGGTTAACGTTTTGAGTCTGTTTGACTCATCTTCAGATTGCCTGTCAGGGAATTGTCATATTACAGTTTGTGTTGGACACTACGTTACAACATAACGACATGTCAATAGTAATTCACCGGATGTAAAACACATTGGGACATCCTAAACTCAGTGTTCTTGTGGCCTTAACCTGGTGAACATTTGGTGCCCACAGCAGGTGATTGGGCACAGGACTCAAAACAAATCAAAAATTATCAATGGTCTCTCCACACCAGGATGCAGGGCTGGCCAAAATGATTCAGTAGTCAGCTGGCCAAAAGCCCAACGGTACACCCTACCCCACCCCCCCCCACCACCCACCACCACCACCATCAGGGTTGGAGCGGGGAGCAGATAATGATGTGGGCGATCCGATGGTGGTCCAGGGTGGAGTGGAGGGAGGCAGGAGATGGTGGTTATCGGGGATTGGATGGTGGCTTGGAAGTGGATGATGGTTGTGCGGGGAGGTGGGGGGG
Organism: Cetorhinus maximus; assembly: GCF_964194155.1. Taxonomy (NCBI): domain Eukaryota; kingdom Metazoa; phylum Chordata; class Chondrichthyes; order Lamniformes; family Cetorhinidae; genus Cetorhinus; species Cetorhinus maximus. Next base: position 10,237,121 of record NC_135895.1, read on the forward strand.
GCAGTGGTGGTTAGGATTTGGGGTAGATAATACTTGTGGGGAGAAGATGGTGGTCAGAGACAGAGGATAATGGTTGTGGAAGCGGTTCCAATGGCGGTCTGGTTGGGGGAGGAGATGGTAGTCTGGGGGACAGGTGCCTCCAGATCGTGGAGGACAGGGCGGGTTTGCTGCTGGTTTGCTTGTTGTGCCTGGATGAAACACTTTGGGCCAGGATTTTCCGGTCCCACCATGGCGGTACCTGCCTCAGGAGATTCGGCAGCCCAGCCAAAAGTCCATTGGGCGGGCGGGGGCGTAAAATGCCACCCTTTGTCTCCTCCTGGCCCACAAGCGGTCCTGTAGAGACATTTACTTCTAAATTCGACCTGTCTTACCTCCTTTCACCAGCCAGGCTTAAAAAGGCCTGGGAAACCCAGCCAGGCTTAAAGAGACCTGGGAAACCCAGCCAACATGATTTAAAAGCAAAATGACTAAAAATGAAGCCTCATTGTAATATTTAAATGACCAACCTGGGTCGTGCAAAAGGATTGGTCACCTGCTTTACAATTTGGGTTCCTGCGCTAGACCTTTTGAATTTTAACATTTGACCCAAGACCAACCCACTCCTTTTTCTGGGGAGTTAAGATTCAGACCTATGCTCATCGACATAGCTAATAACTCTCAAAGGCTAAGCCTGAGACAGTGCTATGTGAAACCAGTAATGAAATACTAATATGTTCCTTTCCCCACTATCGTCATGAGGATGTTTATGTTAAGAATAGCAGACAAAGGAACTTCATACATTACAAGTTTGTCAATCATGCTGCAGCAAGGTCTTAACCCACATTTGTCACTTAATGTTGTTTTTTGAAAAAGTGCGTGTTTTGTCCTTCGTTTGATCAATACAATATAGATCAAAGGAGTCCTGTACACAATAGTGTACATGACCTAAGTACTCCTAAAGGTAGCTAGCTGAGACAGCAAAAATTGAATATTATTTTTAACCAATTGCAATAATTAAAATGAGATATTTTAGACTTTGATCTGGTTTATGCCTTGTAACAAACTGAATTGACAATCTTTGGAAACATCCCCTAAAACAAAATGCTTTGATGTTTTCCTTTCTTGGAGCCTTGTTTTTGCACTAAATCCTTTCAGTTGCAAAAAAAAAGGTATTTGTAAAAGGGAAGCAGTTTCAGAGAGTCAGTCAGTGATTGCTGCTGTGTAATGTAACATTAGGACCAATTCAGAGATTTTAAAATGTCTTACTAATGCAGGTTTGAAATGCGACAAACAAAAGCTGAGTTGTTAATTTCCTGCCTTTCCAAATTGGCTTATTGGCTTATTACATTTTTAACTCACCTTTGAAATCACATTGCAATCTCAGCAATGAACATATTAACCTGTCCTTATAAAATTTCTTTGACCACAACAGTAACTTGTTTATATAAAATCATTAGAGGCTTTGCTAAAATAGCAGACAGGGAAATTTGATTAAAAAAAAGTATGTTAATGCATTTGTTATTAAAGCAGTATTTCAATTGCTTGGTACAACAACATCAATTTGCATTTATATAGCCACTTTAAAATTGTTAAACGTCCCAAGGCACTTCACAGCGGTGATTTTCAAACAAAATTTGATACCAAGCCACATACGGAATTATTGGGAGAAGTGACCAAAAAGCATGGTCAAAGGGGTGGGTTTTCAGTAGTGTCTTAAAGGGGGAGAAAGATGTTCAAAAGGTGGAAAAGTTGAGGAAGGGAATTCCAGAGCTCAGCTGAAGGCATGACTTAGCTGAAGACCTACGGTGCGGCGATGAAAACTGGGGATATGTGAACGACCAAAATTGGAGAAGTACGGATATCTCAGAGGGTTGTAGGGCTAAAGGAGATTACAGAGACAGGGAGGGATGAAGCCATAGAAGTGTTTGAAAATAAGAAGGAGATCATAGGTCAATATAAGTGAATGAGCACAGGGTGATGAGTGAATGGAACTTAGTGTGAGGTAGAATATGGACAGCAGAGCTTTGGATGAGCTCAAGTTAATGGATTTTACTGCTCACAGAGAGGGGGAGAGAGGAGCAGTTAGCTAGTGAGAGAGAAAAACAGAGGGAGAAACAATTAGAGAAAGAGAGGAATATTCAGAGAGAGAAACATTCAGATAAAAGGAGAGGAATAGAGAGAGAGAGAGAGAGAGGAATGTTCACAGAGAGGGAGAGGAATGGAGGGCGGGAGAGGAACATTTAGATTGAGGGAGAGGAACAGAGAGAAGGAGAGGAACCATCAGAGAGAGGAAGATGAATGGAGAGAGGGAGAGGAATATTGAGAGGGAGGGAGAGGAACAGAGAGAGGGAGAGGAACAGGAAGAGGGAGAGGATCAAAGACACAGGAAGAGGAATAATCAGAGAGAGGGAGAAGAATGGAGAGAGGGAGATAAACAAGGGAAGGGAGAGGAACAATCAGAGAGAGGGAGAGGAACAATGAGTGTGGGAGAGAAACAGGAATATAAAAAGCAGAGGTGAGATAAGAGTGACTGCCCTTGATATCAAGGCTGCATTTAACTGAGTGTGGCATCAAGGAGCCCTAGCAAAACTGGAGTCAATGGGATTCGAGGGAAAACACTCCACTGGCTGGAGTCATACTTAGCACAAAGGGAGATGGTTATGGTTGTTGGAGATCAATCATCTCAGTTCAAGGACATCACTGCAGGAGTTCCTCAGGGTAGTGTCCTCGGCCCGACAATCTTCAGCTGCTTCACCAATGACCTTCCTTCCATTATAATGTCAGAAGTGGGGATGTTCGCTGATGATTACACAATGTTCAGCAACATTCACGACTTGTCAGACGCTGAAGCAGTCCATGTCCAAATGCAGCAAGACCTGGACAATATCCAGGCTTGGGCTGACAAGTGTCAAGTAACATTCGTGCCACACAAGTGCCAGGCAATGACCGTATCCAACAAGAGAGAATCCAACCATCATCTCTTGACATTCATAGAGTCGTAGAGTCATAGAGTTATACAGCACAGAAACAGGCCCTTCGGCCCATCGTGTCCGTGCCGGCCATCAAGCACCTATCTATTCTAATCCCATTTTCCAGCACTTAGCGCATAGCCCTGTATGCTATGGCGTTTCAAGTGCTCATCTAAATACTTCTTAAATGTTGTGAGGGTTCCCGCCTCTACCACCCCCTCAGGCAGTGTGTTCCAGATTCCAACCACCCTCTGGGTGAAAAAATGTTTCCTCAAATCCCCTCTAAACCTTCAGCCCCTTACCTTAAATCTATGCCACCTGGTTATTGACACATCCGCTAAGGGGAAAAGTTTCTTTCTATCTACCATATCTATGCCCCTCATTATTTTGTATACCTCTATCAGGCCCCCCCTCAGCCTTCTCTGCTCGAAGGAAAACAACCCTAACCTATCCAGTCTCTCTTCATAGCTGAAATGCTGCAGCCCAGGCAACATCCTAGTGAATCTCCTCTGCACCCTCTCCAGTGCAATCACATCCTTCCTATAGTATGCTGACCAGAACTGCACACATTACTCCAGCACACAACTCCGGTCTAACTAGCATTTTATACAGCTCCGACATAACCTCCCTGCTCTTATATTCTATGCCTCGGCTAATAAAGTCAAGTATCCCATAAGCCTTCTTAACCACCTTATCTACCGTGCTGCTGCCTTCAGGGATCTATGAGCATGTACACCAAGGTCCCTCTGATCCTCTGTGATTCCTAGGGTCCTACCATTCATTGTGTATTCCCTTGCTGTGTTATCCTCCCAAAATGCATCACCTCACACTTCTCAGGAGTAAATTCTATTTGCCACTGTTCTGCCCATCTTGCCATCCCATCTATATCACCTGTAATCTAAGGCTTTCCTCCTCACTATTTACAGCACCACCAATTCTCTTGTCATCTGCAAACTTACTGATCATACCTCCTATATTCATGTTTAAATCATTAATGTACACTACAAACAGCAAGGGTCCCACCTATCCCTGCGGTACACCACTCATCACAGGCTTCCAACTGCAGAAACAACCTTCAACCATCACCCTCTGCCTCCTGCCACGAAGCCAATTTTGGATCCAATTTGCCAAATTGTCCTGGATCCCATGAGCTCTTACCTTCTTGACCATTCTCCCATGCGGGACCTTGTCAAAAGCCTTACTGAAGTCCATGTAGACTACATTAACTGCACTACCCTCATCTACACAACTAGTCACCTCCTCAAAAAGTTCAATCAAACTTGTTAGACATGATCTCCCCCTGACAAAGCCATGCTGACTATCCCTGATTAATCTCTGCCTCTCCAAGTGGAGATTAATCCTGTCCCTCAGAATTTTTTCCAATAGTTTCCTTATCACTGATGTTAGATGCACTGGTCTGTAATTACCTGATTTATCCCTACTAGCCTTCTTGAAGTATGGTACTACATTCGCTGTCCTCCAATCCTCTGGCACCTCTCCTGTGGCCAGAGAGGATTTGAAAATTAGTGTCAGAGCCCCTACAATCTCTTCTCTTGCCTCACACAGCAACCTGGGATACATCTCATCTGGGCCTGGGGATTTAAGCCCGCTAAAACTGCTAATACCTCCTCACTTTCATTGTTAATTTGCTCAAGTATATCACAGACCCCTCCCTGATTTATACACCTACATCGTCCTTCTCCATAGTGAACATAGGTGAAAAGTAATCATTCAAAACCTCACCTACGTCCTCCGACTCCACGCACAGATTGCCATTTTGGTCCCTAATGGGCCTTAATCTTTCCCTGGTTATCCTCCTGCACTTAATCTATTTATAAAATGGCTTGCGATTTTTCTTTATCTTGCCTGCCAGTGCTTTTTCATACCCCTCCTTTGCTCTCCTAATTACTTTTTAAGTACTCCCCGCTACGATTTCTATACTCCTCTAGGGCTTCCGCTATTTTCAGCCCTCTGTATCTGCCATAAGCCTCCTTTTTCCCTTATCCAATCCTCTATATCCCTTGACATCCAGGGTTCCCTGGACTTGTTGGTCCTACCCTTCACCTTCACGGGAACATGTTGGCCCTGAGCTCTCACTATTTCAATGGCATTACCATCGCTGAATTCCCCACTATTAACATACTGGGGGTTACCATTGACCAGAAAATGAACTGGACTGGTCATATAAATACTGTGGCTACAAGAGCAGGCCAGAGGCTAGGAATCCTGTGGCGAGTAACTCACCTCCTGACTCCCCAGATCCTGTCCACCATCTACAAGGCACAAGTCAGAAGTGTGATGGAATACTCCCCATTTGCCTGGATGAGTGCAGCTCCAACAACGCTCAAGAAGCTTGACACCATCCAGGACAAAGCAGCCCGCTTGATTGGCACCCCATCCACAAACATTCACTCCCTCCACCACCAACGCACAGTGCCAACAGTGTGTACCATCTACAAGATGAACTGCAGAAACTCACCAAGCCTCCTTAGACAGCATCTTCCAGACCCACGACCACTACCATCTAGAAAGACAAGGGCAGCAGACACATGGGAACACCACCACCTGGAAGTTCCCCTCCAAGCCACTCACCATCCTGACTTTGAACTATATCACCATTCCTTCACTATTGCTGGGTCCAAAACCTGGAACTCCCTCCCTAATAGCACAGTGGGTGTACCTACCAAAGGGATTGCAGCGGTTTAAGAAGGCAGCTCATCACCACCTTCTCAAGAGCAATTAGGGGGGATGGGCAATAAATGCTGGCCCAGCCAGTGATACCACATCCCATGAATGAACAAAAAAAAAAGCAGAAGCACGGCACAATTTGTGATTTTATTTTTGCCCACAAGCAAAATATTTTAAATATTTTTCTTGCTGATTAAATGTGAAAGTTAAACCACTCTCTATGATACTGTGTGTAGCTTTGGGCTCCACAATATAAAAAGAATGTCAAGAAACTGGAGAAGGTGTAATACAGATTAGAACATCAGAGCTGAGAGGTTATATCCATCAGAAAAGATTGAACAGGCTGGAACTCTTCTCTCTTGAAAAACGAAGGCTGAGTGCTGACCTGGTAGAGGTCTTTTAAGATAATGAAAAGGATTGATAGGTGCACGTAGAGAAGATGTTTCCACTGATGGGGGGAACTAGAAATAAGGCCATCAATATCAGATGGTAATGGTGTGTTTCAGTTCACTGAGGAAATCTCAAGTTGCTGTGGCAACATCCATCCTTACATGCATGTTGTAGTCCGGAGCAATGAATAGTGAAGACAGAGGATCCAACATTCTTTCCATCACATGGCTGATGGGAATCTCTCCCCCTCTTATCACCTGCCATTGTGCTGGAAGGATACTCAACCTGTTTGGATGAATTGTAAACACACCTGTAACCTTCAAATCCTGGGGTGGGTCTTGAACCTGGGGCTTCTAGCTCAGAGGCAGGGGTACCATCCACTGCACCACAAGACCTCCACCAATATACAATAGCCACTAATAAATCCAGTGGGAAATTCAGGAGAAACCTCTTTACTCAGACAGTGGTTAGAATGTGGGACTGACAACTACATGGAGTGGTGAAGGTGAAAGCATGGCTGTATTTAGAGGGAAGGTTAGAAAAGTACATGAGGGAGAAAGAAATTGAAGAATATGTTGAAGGGGTTAGACGAGGAAGGGTGGAGGAGGCTCACTTGGGTGAAACACTGGCATAGACCAGTAAGGCTAAATGGCTTGTTTCTGTACTGTCAATCCTATTTAACTATGTGTATTTTTGATATGAGCTCTGGAGGTTAAGATCACCGTAAGGTTTTATCCTGCAATATTCCTTTAAGTGGCAGTCAGTTTATATTATAAACAGTGCCCATTTGCACCTCCTACTGTTTTCAACCCCAAGAGTCAGGAAACCAGGATAGCAGCAACAACCTTCAACAGAATTTTTTATTCCTATAATTTATAGCTCCTGCTGGCTAGCTACCTATGTTAAATTAAAGTTTTACCAACCTTATAAAAGAAAATCACCTCAAGACATTTTGAAATTTTTCACAAAGGCTTTCCAGATATCCTTACGGTACACACCCATAGTTAAGTTGACTCACACATAGGATGACCCTGCCTGTTATTCAGCCACAAAGTACTGTACAGAAAAATCGATGACTCAGATAGAGGTTTCTCCCTCCTCCTCCACCTCCCCCCCCCCCACCATCAACCTCCCTCCACTGCTTGCCCCAGCCCCCCATCGACTGCTGTAGCATCTTAGACAGTAAGAGGCTAAGAGAGGAGAGAGGGGAGAGACAGACTTGGAGACTGAGGAAGGGGGGAGGGAGACCAGAATCCTGAGGGAGTGGAGAGGGAAGCTGAGATGCCTTGGTCATGTTTAATTAATTTTGGTGACCAGTCTTCATCATGTAATGACTTGATGGAACATTTGTACACCTGCAGACCCTACAGTTCTCAACTGTTGATCAACTATTCAGTTATGATAAAATAAATCCTAATTCCTGTTTTTTAAAAAATATTTTCTTTACTGGGATGTGGGCACCACAGACTTACCCAGAATTTTTATTGCCCATCCCTAATTGGCCTTGAGAAGGTTGTGGTGAGCCATGGGCAGTCCATTTGGTATAGGTATACTCACAGTGCTGTTCAGGAGGGAGTTCCAGGACTTTGACCCAGTGACTCTGATGGAATGGTGATATTGTTCCAAGTCAGGATGGTGAGTGGCAGGTCTTCTTATGAAGTGAATTAACATCAAGTGAATTTAAATCCCACCAGCTACCATGGTGGGATTTGAGCCTGTGCCCCAGTGCATTAGCCTGGGCCCCTAGGTTACGAGTTGAGTGACATTACCACTTTGTCACTGGATCCTCCATTATTTCAAAGAGCCTTGAAAACTTGTCTGCACTCTTTGCCTGCTTAGCTATCCCAGTTGGTCTCTACATCTTTAGCACGAGGGGCTGGATTTGCTCCTTTGATGCGAGAATCGTGAGTCAGGCAATTTCCCGCACACGCTATTTTCATGGTGGGATGTCAGAGACGGGCTGGGGTCAGCGATGCCACCGCCGGAAGCAGGCTTGAGGTGGAAACGGAGGCGGGTGAATGCCAAGGTGTGCAAGATTAGAAGGTCTATCTCCAGTCGCTGGGACGTCGGCCCAGTTTGGTAGATGAATGTGGGGCTCCAAACCCTTGCCCCTCCCACCCTCCATACCCCTATACCTCCCATATCCCCCCTCATACCTCACCCACCCCATAAAAATTCAAGGTTACGACTGTGAGGTTAGGTACAAGCCAGGGAACTTGATGGTCACATCGGATACACTTAACAGGTTGTGTAAACCAGCGCAAACAGAAGATACATCCTTGGAGCTACAAGTTAACTTCATTGACATCGAACTTGAAGACGTTCTCCAAATTGATCTGGTACATTTTGCACAATGCAAATGCCAACAGCTACAAGAAGAAACTGTGAAAGATTCCACACTACAGAAATTGCGGAAAACCATCACTGAAAGACGGCCTGATTCAATTCAGCATGTCCATGAACATGTTAGACCATTTTGGCCTTATCAGGACAAGCTAGGCATCTCGAAGTGCAACTATTGCATCACCAGCAGAGCTCATGCTTGGCAGACCACCACTTACCAATTTACCTGCTCTTACCCATTCTACTCTCTCAGAAACTAGACAGCAACTTTTAAAACTACAAAAGAAGATGAACAAGGTGCATGAAAAAAATGCAGGTGCAGAATTGCCAAGTTTAGAGTTGGGACAACAAGTCCACATCCAGGTTCTCACAGAAGGTACGTGGCAACCAGCCGAGGTGACCAAGGTCCAATGAGGTCATTACACACAAAGGTGCAATGGTGAAGTGTAACCGAGGACAAATCAGATCCATTTCAGCTCCTCGATCACCATATGGTCCTATTGCACCTAGTACAAGATCCCAAACGCAACCAGGAACAACATCCAAGAATGACAATCCCGCAGATCACTTTGAGCAATTAAAGAAACCTCGAGACAAGGTTACCATCACAAGATCTGGGAGGACCAGCAGATTACCTTTACACTATAGAGACTCATAGACTCATCTGTTCTACACACTTATGTATTGGTAACTAAACATGAAGATGTATTGTAAATAGCTATACTTCTTTGGAAGGGGGTGAAAGCATCTTTAAAAACAAAGGGGGATGTTGCAATATGCCTTTAACAGATATAAGCATGACATCACTAGAAGGGAAATGTGTCATGTGATCTTTGAGCAGAGCGCACACACACAGCTCTGGTGCCTTCAAACTTCATACCTATATATAATTGTTCTCATGTGCCTAGTCTTAATAAATTAGCCCACAATGTGTTTACTCAACCCCGTATGAGTGATTGGTGCCTTGTGCCTTCTATGGTAAATAAACCCAAGGTTATTATATAATTATAATAACATGACACCCATACCCTTCATGCTCCCTTGTCCCCATATCCCATACTCCTCACCCACCCCATACCCCAATGGCCCCCACATTCTCCCATGTCCCCTCTCATGCCCACTCACCCAGTATACACTATCTACAGAACTCATGAGCCCTATAAAAACATTGGGAAGTCTTTGGGAAGCTTATGAAACTGTCAAAATAAACAAGGCTATCCAAAAAATCCTAATCCTATCACAATGGTCAAGATAAATATACAGTCATCAAAATCACTTTAAAAAGCTATTATCTTATTAGGAGGTCATAAAGCCATCAAAATAGCAATGTTCATGATCCCCTTGACAGCTGTGTCAGCAATCCCTGCTGAGATAAATCTTTTAGTGGGATTTGGAGCTCAGCTGAGTATTCATAATGAGATTCCATTGCACAACTATGTCAAAAAAACCTTCAAAACTGAATACTTTAAAGCCTTTGAAGTCACTAAAAGAGCTCAGCCATCTGTTCAAGCTTTGGAGCTATCAGACAGATGTCTAAGCATCATTCAATAAAATGATTAAAGAAAAAGGGACAATTTACACAGTCAAGTCTGAATTTTAATATTGGTCAATTAAGAGGGGCACTTTATCCAGTAGATAATGTACTTTAATGCATCTGAAGACTTTTCCACTTTCACAATGCTGGTCAATTTAACTTTTAAAAACAAAGCTTTTTCACCAATCACTTAATTAAAAACATATTTAACTTATCATACAGAATTATATTAAGACATGTAAGATTGGCAACACCTTTTGAACTTATCTGTCGAAAGATTCCTGACTCCAAAACAGCATTCTTCCATGGTTCATGATACTTCTGAACGGGTGTGAGACATGTCACCTTCAAAAGTGACTGAAAATTGAATGGTGTGGGGTGGGGGATGGTAGGGTGTCTGAAATACCTACCCCTGCAATGGACCTGGCAAGGTCAGGACTGCTGGATGCGGTTTGTGACCTGCACTCTTATCCCACACGGTTGAAGATTGCCATTTGAAACCCGTCCCCATTTGCATTCCCTCCAACCCCCAGTTTATCCCGGCTCCCATTGGGTGGGCTGTTCTCCTCAATGTTGAGCATTCTGAGGCATTTCACTGAGCGTTGTACAGATACAAACTGTTATTATCGGTTAATGGGAGTTGCTTATCTATATGAGCAGCTCCTTCACCATTGATATCAAACCAGAATATGCCGGGTGACATTTCCTCATCTTTCATCTTGCTGGCTCACCCCCTGCATTAAGATCCCCGAATAAAGTAATTAAGATCCTCTTTTGTAATATGACTTATCTCATTTTGCAGCTCAGTATATAAATCCGACTAACCTATTGCTCCATGATCAATGTCAGTGAACACACTTGATAAAAATCTCACTGTCCCAAGAAGCCTTGTGTCTTAATAATCAAAATTTATAATTAAATTGCATTGTAGCTCCTTTAATTACCTTCCTCACCACTAATGCCCCCGCTTTTTGAAGATTATTATAATTTCCACCAGAATGGTTGAGCCATTAGTGTCCAATGTCAAATATACCACTAACAAGGCCATTTAGCCTTGAAATTTAAAGGTACAGGATTAATGTACAAACTTCATACCCGGGTATTAAACGTTTGTACTGTGTTCTCTGGTAGTGTGAATTAAATGGACGAGAGTTACCTCTGATGAAAGGTAATTGACCTGAAATGTCAACTCTGTTTCTCTCTCCACAGACGCTGCCAGACCTGCTGACTATTTCCAGCATTTTCTGTTTTTGTTTTATATTATATTCAAGCTTTGCCTTCCCTGGGCTTCTCACAAATGATTTTACATTGCATGTGCACGTACCGTTCTTCTCTCTGGCTGAAGGTTTTCTTCTCGATAGCCAATATTTGGTATTGCTTCCTGGATAAATTAGGTGTGCCTCATTGTTCAGACGCAGGACTATTAAACTGAGTAATGGCTTGTGATCTACATATATACACCAGTGAAGATCCCAATGGTTAAAATGAATGAATTTAACATTGGCCACTCATCTCTTTCTGCAGTCATTCTGTCTCCTGAAGTTTCTGCTTGGTCTGAAAGGTATACGTCTACTTAGCAATTTAACCAGAAAATTGATCCAAAATAAGGGCTCATTTTCAGCAAATTCCACCCTCATGGACAATAGCCTGTAGCAACTAAAGTGCTCTTCCAATTATAACCATGTACTACATTGTTTTGAAATGAAAGTCACCATAGTCCCAGAGGCTGCCCTCTTGTTAGAGAGAGACAACTGGTGGTGACTTTACCCTGAGGGTCACCACACCTTAGGCAAGGGTGAGGTTGAGAAGGCAGGGCCTTCATGGATGACCTCAGCTGGTATGGGACTTGAACCCACACTGTTGGTGTCACAAACCAGCTGCCCAGCCAACTGAGCTAACTGACCCACAATATGTTGTTTTGCACTCATTAAGATCAATGTTATTGAACCAACTGGCAGTGTTTCCCTTCCATCAAGATCAGTTAAAATTTCAAACAGTGGAAAGGATGGCACCTGATGAACAAGCCATGCATCGTAGTGGAATAAATGGGCATGGCAGGGAGGTATTGGGGCTCAAACAAACTGGCATTCTGACAGACTGTCAAAAATTTAAACTTGTATTCTTTACACGTGGGTGTTTTGTGACAGTGTGTGGGCGTGGCTGTGTGTTGAATTTCTCGGAGTGAGTGCATGTGAGACAGTTTGTGTGGGTCTGTGATTGACCTGAGAGTGTGTGATTGTGTGCGTACATGTGTCTGTCAGGAAGTGTGTGCTTGAGTAAGTGTATCTGCATCTTGCAAATCCTGATTTTAATTGCTCCACCATTGGCAGTCATGCCTTCAAGTGCCTAGGCCCTACTGCCTCCCCCCTAAATCCCTCCCTAAACCTCCTCACCTCTCTACCATCTTCTCCTCCTTTAAGACATTGGTTAAAACCTACTTCTTTGACCGAGCTTGTGATCATCTATCGTAATGTCTCATTCCGCAGCTTGGTATAAAATTTTACTACATTTAAGGCGCTACATATTTGTTGTTAAGACATCAAATGGTAGCAGTACTGTACAGTACCTCCTTATACTAATGTATGCTGTCTACAACAATACTGCCTGCACGACATGTAGAATTGCCTTTGAAGACAAGTAATCTAAGGACAACTTTATGTGGCTGACTTCCTGCTGTTCCTGTCAAGGCAGAGCAGACCTTCATGTGTCACTGTCCCACTTTATTTCTCAGACGGCTCCCCTGTACAGTGTGAACACCCAATTTCTTGATAGAACATGACTGTGGGAACATGGCTTCTGTATTTACTGAAGTCCAGTCTCTTAACCCAATGGCACTTTGACAGGCCCTCATTTCCATGGTTTGATAACACAATCAGGTTTCCTCAAGTGTTGGATCCCAACTGTTCTCCTGCAATATGAAGGCACCTGAAAACAGAGATAACCAGTTCGGCTTCCAAACACAGATCAGAGAAGGTGACCACATCTCTTGTTTCCTGCACTTATGGAAGTGCTTTTAATATAGAAAATAGACCCCAACGCATTCCAAAAACAACATGTGTTGCACTGGGAGTGGCAGCCTAGGTCCTTGAGCTACTGTTTTTGGTGGCTTTGAGTTGCTCCCATCGTTCTCTACTCCCAGGGACGACAAGTTGTGATCCTAACACACCAGTGCCATCCATTTTCAGGGTTTGTTGATCTGGCATGTGAGTATCAAGGGTTATGGAAGCAAAGCAGGAAATCCAACATCTTCTGAGCACTATAGAAAGAGGGAAGGCGAAATAAAGCAAAGCAACACCTAAAGGCTGATATTGAGATTGTGATTTTTGTTAGGCAAGGAAGGAGTTGTGGAAAGTCTAGAAATAAAACAGCATTTGCCACATTTTTATCTGGAAGTTTGCCAAAGTCAGGCAGGAGAATCTCCATGGAAACTCACTCAACAACAACTTGCAATTATGAAGCACCTTCAACATACTAAAACACCCCAAGGCACTTCATAGGGCCGTGACTAGACAGAATTTGATGCTGAGCCATAAGAGACATTGGGAATGGTGACTAATGCCTTGGTCAATAGGACACGATGGAGGGAATGTCTTAAGAGAGGAGAGAGAGATAGAGATGCAGACAGGTTGAGGCAGGGAATTTCAGAGCTGTAGGGCCTAGGCAGCTGAAGACAGGGCACCAATGGCCGAGCCAGAGAAATGGGGAATGCACCAAATGGCCTGAATTAGAATGATGCAGAGTTATTGAAGGGCTGGGTCAGCTAAATGCCTCATAAACAAGCCTGAACACTCATGGAGGACGCTAGAACCAAGCCCCATTCTGTCTTTATCTGTCATTCACATATCCACTTCCCAGCGGAGGTAACTGGCTGGTGATTTGTTTCTGCTCCTTCACTCAGGAGGCACATTTATCAGTCCTACAAGCTAGGGTCAGTTAATTCAGCACAGACCAGGGATCAAAGCTAAGGCACCTGGTGGTCTGTGTAGCTATTTCTACCAAATGATCTGGAATTAGACAGGCCCAGTGTAATCACACGTAAGGCTGTCAACATCCTGCTAGAGTAATTGTCCTTTAGCTTGTCTCAAAGGATTAAACACGTAGGCCAGAATTTTCTGGCCCCGTTGGCATTGGGCAGGTGGGCGGTGGGGGTGGTGGGTAGGGTGACAATATGGCGAGAAGGTCAAAAATTGGTTTGATGCCATCATGAAACCAGTTTGTGATGATCCGCTCCACCTGTCAATGGCGGCCCGCGTTTCCCAGCGCCGCATGTTGGGAACATCATTTTAATATATTTGCATCTAATTATAAGCCCTGCCTGCCGGAATCATCCCCCACATCAAATTTCCCGCGCAGGTTGGCATGACCTCAGAACGGTGTGCTTCACGACTGCCTTTAAAAGGCCTGCACCGGTGACCTGAACTTCGAGGAGAACTCAGTGATGAGTGCGCACAACCTTGCGCAGCAGCTCACGAGAATCGCACGTAGGACATCGAGGAAGAGATGCCGCGCATTCGCTGGGGTCACGGGCAAGTCGCCTTTCTCCCAGCCGGCTATCAGTGCGGTGCCAGGGCAAGAGGTCCAGTGCGGGTCAGACCGGGGGTGGTGGGGAGCGTGGGGGGGCAAGGCAGCAAAGGCTGAAGGAGATTCTCGAGCACATGCTGGGGGTTGGGGGGAGGGGGAAGGGGGTGAGGGAAGCAGCCACATGCTTGGAAAAGCTTGTCAAAAGTGAGCATTCTTTCGCGGCTGGGACCATTCAGCAGCACCTCCAATGACATGCTTGGGGTCTGAAGCTTTCCTGTCCACCCAAGCAATGCAAAAACATGACAGTGCCTCCAAATGCCCCAGAGCTTTTCACCCCTCGGGCACAGACTGCAAATTAATGTGTGTTTTATGAGACAGCAATTGGCCAACTGGGCAAGTTGTACAATCCCCTTGCGGAAAGGTGGCCATGGCTCAGTCACTGGTGGATGCGCTCACATCCTTTGCAAAGTCTTTATTAAGGTTTGGACCAGTACCCATCCTGGTTCAAGCTAACAGTGCAGCCTTGCAGTGCGGGTTAGGAGAATGCCTGTGCCTGAGCTGAGGGCACAGCATGCAGTCCAGTGGCCGAAGCTGCCGCCAATCGGTCAACTGGAGTGGGGCAAAGGTGGGTGGGGTTTTGGACAGCCAATGAGCGCACTACAACAATGGCCAATCAAGTGATGGCCAGCACTTTCCTTCATGCGTGAAGCGACTTTCAGACTTAACCAAGAGAGGTTCTTAGCACACATATGCTAACCCACATGTCTCTCTCTTTGATCCTACAGGAGAACATCAGGATCGTGGAGCCTGGTGATTTAGCGTATGCCTCATGGCTTACAGAGAGCAGAGGAGAAGAAGAGGAGAGCGACGAAGGCACCTGGCTTGCCAATGGGAGGAGCATCTCCCTCAAGATGAAGGGGCAACAGAGCCTTCTGCGCACACAGCTGAAGATCCACAGAGAGCCATCGCTCCTAGGTGCCTCACTAGACCCAGGGTCAATAGGTGGCACTTGTCATTCCCGCAGATGACTGAGAACCATTGTTGCTGAAGATTGCACATGTCTAGGGAACTGGTTGGTCACAGAATCCACCTGCTGCACGATTTGACGCCAGAGGACCTGGTGGGTATCCACTGCCAGTGTCTGTGAAAGGGACCACCGCACACAATGTTTATGCTAGTGTTTCCTTCCAGGGTTTCAGAGGTGACCAGTGCAGGACCTCGCAAGCCTCCACGCACAAGTGTATCCAGGAGATCATGGATGAGATCTTCGCAATGACACAGAACTTTATGCATTTCACCTTGGGTCAGGAAACAAGAGCGCTGGGATTTGCGCAGATCTCGGGTTTTGCACAGGTGCAGGATTCCATAGACTGCTATCATGTGGCACTAAAGCTCCATGGCAACAAGCAGTCAACTACATCAACCGCAAGGGTTTCCACTCATTGAATGTGCAGCTGGTGTGCGACCACCACAAATGCATCCTGCAGGACTGTACACGATTCCCAGGGAGAGTCCATGACCCCTACATCCTTAGCAGCTCCCAGATCCCTGAAATCTTCCAGAGTCCAGAGAGGTTGCAGGGTTGACTCCTTGGGGACAAGGGCTACCCACAGAGGACATGGCTGATGATGCCCGTGCAGAGGCCTCAGACTGCAGCACAGTGAAAGTATAACAAGGCTCATGCCGCGACCTGAAGGTGAGGATGCCGGCAATGCAGCCATCGCACTGGCCAGACAAGGCAAGTGCGCTCAGGAGGCCATTATAGCCACAAGATTCGTGGAGGATGATGATGACGAGATGCAGTGAGGACAGTCCTAACATCCTCACCTTGCATCTGTGAACATTTGACTCCCTGTGTGGCTGATGGCAACGCACATACCCTCAGTGCTCAGGCTCATGTCATGGAGACACAGCGGAGACCCTGATAGTCACTAGATTCCAGGAGGATGATGAAGACATGCAGTGAAGATGATCCTCAGATCTTCACATTGTCACTGTGAACGTCTGGCTCCTGTCTGGCTGAGAGAAGCTCGCTTGCACTCTGTGATCAGGGTCATAAAATGGAGATGCAACAGT
This sequence comes from Cetorhinus maximus, assembly GCF_964194155.1. Lineage (NCBI taxonomy): Eukaryota > Metazoa > Chordata > Chondrichthyes > Lamniformes > Cetorhinidae > Cetorhinus > Cetorhinus maximus. The sequence goes on from NC_135895.1 coordinate 10,253,621, forward strand.
GAAACTTTAAAAGCACCAGCTCCTTTGTCAGCCTTCAGCACCTGAGCCCTTCAGGAGCACAGTGTCACCGGTTACAGATGCTGAAGAGATGAGGGGCCAGCCCCACCTCAATGGTGCTGAGAGTACACAGAGAGAATGACGGAACTCTGTGACCCCCTGCCCACGACATTCTGGCAGCAATAACAAGCACCATCGAGGTGCAGGCATCGCTAGTGTGTCCAGTGAGTGTGAAGCCGGACCATCACTTTGGTCTGAAGGTTACACACTGCACAGGGAAGAGGCCCTGGACTGAGACACCTGCCTTTATCTTGTGCAGGAACCAAGGTTTCACATCCGAGTGACATGAACACTGCTCATCATAACAAGGAGCCATAGACAAGGAGACATTCTTGAGAGTTTATTTACGATAGTGAACATTCAGTGCAAGTGATGAACACCCATGCCCAGGCTGTGTAATTACATCTTCTTAAACTTCCTAACTAACCTTGCTGCTATGTCAGGTGCACCCCGACATTCACGGCGCAGATGGGGGCTGCCTGCTGATTGCTACGCCCTGTTCGTGATGACCTTGGCAGGTATCGTCTGGAGGGCCGAGACCTGGAGGGCCCCTGCCTGCTTTCAGGGTCCTGCTGTGTGCCAGTGGCACCCTCCACGTCCTGCAGAGCTGGAGCTGCTGGGTTCACAGGAAGAGGGGTTTTGACTGGGCTGGGCACCCCCAGGGTCACCTGGGTGGATGGCCTGGTGGTGTGCACCTGCTGATCCTCCTCCCTATGGATGCCCGAGGGCCCCTGGCTGATTCCTTGAGGAAAAGGGCGGCTGGAGTGGGATTGAGCTCCCCTGAACCTCTCAGGCGTTGACGCTGTTGGAGGCCGACTACGGTGTCAGTGATGGAGTTCAGCCCCTGCAGTTGTGCAGGAGCGATGTCCTGGACCAAGGTCTCCATGGCAGCTGTCATCCTGCCAGTGTTGACCTTGGTGCGTTGGCAATGCTGGCGCTATCACCTCAGAGTGAAGGCGGACTGACTCCTCCATCATGCCTTACAATCTGAGGAGTGTAGTGGACATCCCTTCCTGACGTTCCCGAGCTTGCCTTTGCAACTCCAGCAACTGAGGTATGACTGAGTCCAGAGGCTCATCATCTGACTTGGATTCCGCAGATTTCTGGCCTCCAGAAGCCCTCCGAGTGACGGAAACCAGGGAAGCTACTCTAGAACTAGGTCCCACCGAGGTGTGTGTCTCTGCGCTGGTGGAGGGTGTAGGTGAGCACTGTGATGGGTCTTCACTTAGGGTGTCATCAGATTCTTCTTCCGAGGTGTTTTCCGGGCTTGAGTCGAGTACCTGGCTTGTGGAGCCCTCGGCTGCTTCCCAGATGTGGCTGCGAAAGGACGGAGAGATAGTGCATGGCAGGGAGCTGCAGAACAAAGGAACTCAATCACAGCATGGTCGTCTGATGGATGTGACACTGCTGGATCCTCATTTGGCTGAACATCGTCAACCTCGCCTGACAGGAACGGTCCAGGTCATCCCCGGCCAACTGGATGACTCTATTTTCAAATTCAGTGATGACCTCGATGACAGGCACTCCTCCGTCAGCCTGCGACCTCTCCCTTTTGCTGTGTGCCAGCTGGTCCGACATGAAGGCAGACAGATAGATTGTAAGCAGGGCCCTTGCCAGGCCAGATGAGAAGGGTGCCTGGCCTGTGTGGGTGGTGACAGGATGAAGCCACAACACACAGAGCAGATGAAGGCTCTGATGAAGAGTCATACGGACTCGAAACGTTAACTCTGTCTTTCTCTTCACAGAGGCTGTCAGCCCTGCTGAGTTTTTCCAACATTTTCTGTATTTGGGCAGATGAAGGTGTGGGTGAGGGAATGAATGGTGATGTCCCTTAAGCTGGCAGTGAGTGAGATCCCTATGGATGTGTGATGGGTTTGTGAGTGTGCGAGTTGAGAGTGATGAGAAGAGTGACTTACCGCGCAAAACGGAGGAGATCACTCATCCTCTTTCAGCGTTGGGTGGCTGTCCTCTTTTGCAGGGCATTGGCGCTGACCACCGCTGCCACCACCTCCCATGCTGGATTGGTGACCTTGCTTGCTGGTCTTCGCCAAGAGTGGGGTAGGGGACTTCACAGCGGGCCTCCACTGCGTCCAGTGGGCAATCGAGGGAGGCGTCTCTAAATTTAGGAGCAGCGTACCTCCTCCCTTTGGCAGCCATGACTTTGCAGGAGCTCTGATTCCTTAGAGAGTGCTAGCTCTGTGCAGGGGCCCCCTTCAAAAATGGTGCCTGGATTACTGAAGGCCTGAGGTTTTGGTGGGACAGGTGCATCACAGGATGCCCTGCCAGTGACTTGGCGTGTTTCCCAGTAATGCATTACTAATGAGGTGGGACGCGCCAGAAATGGGACGATATGGCATAAAAACCTGCCATCGCTGTTGGCGGGCGATGTTGACATAACAAAAAGGCATACCCACAACTTACTAAGAACATCTCAGCTGTTGGGGGACCATGTCATCGTGTTATTACCGTAGAACAAAGTGAAAGGGATTTCAGAGACCACGGCAAGAATCCTACTTGCAATTTGATTCTTGCTGAAAAAAGGGACATGTTCCTGAAGCCTTTCATCTTGCGTTCATCAGGACAGATGCAAGAATGCCAAATTTCAAAGGGAACAACAATTTATGGTGCATGAGAAAAGGGGTGCTGGTTGATTGGCAAGCCGACTCTCATTGGCCCAGTCATTGACATAGGGATGCACCAGGGAACTATTGCCCCCACGCTTTTGCTTAATTCAAAAAAGGCACAATGCCTGGACATGTTCCTTTTGCCTTCAGAAGACAGGTTCCTGCATATGAATATATGTAGCTTCTAGCAGGCTTAAGTGAGTCACATTACGAGCCCGACTGATAATCTTCAATTGGCTGTCAGTGTAACTCCTTGCACGCTCTGCATTTTTAAGCTAGTGCTGCCCGGTCACATCTATTGTTATTTGCGGTTCAGCTGGCTTCTGAGTTTATCAATGGAGAGAGGCACGAGACTTCATTTGATGGAGCAGGATCAGGTCGTTGGTAGGTGAGAGATATTTAATCTTCAGTTGTTTTAAAAGTTAACAGTGATCCTGTTCACACACCCACAGTGGAGTTATTGATGCACTTTACCCATTTGCCAAGTGTTAAAATCTTAGCCAAACATCAAGCAGTTTTGTCCCTGGTCAGCATTCTCTAGACTTGTCCCTGGGATGAAGGGATTGTCCTATGAGGAAAGGTTGAGTAGACTAGGCCTATGCTCCCTGGAGTTTGGAAGAATGAGAGGTGAGCTTATTATAATATATAAGGAGCCTGTGACCGGGTGGATGCTGAGGAAATGTTTCCCCCAGCTGGGGATTCTCGAACTCAGAGTCACAGTCTCAGGATGAGGGGTCAATCATTTAGGACTGAGATGAGGAGAAGCTTTACTCAAAGGACTGTGAAACATTGGAATTCTTTATCCCAGATACTGCAGTTGTTTGAGCATATTCAAGGCAGAGTTTGAAAGATTTTTAAGGGGATTAAGGGATATGGGGAAAATGCGGAAGATGAACTTGAGGTAGAAGATCTTGGTGAATGATGAAGCGAGCTCTAAAGGCCAAATGGCCTACTCCAGCCCCTAGATATTATGTTCCTGTGTTCTTAGATGTTGGGCCATAGTGATTTATGAACTTTTGCCTGCAATCTGTGGTATGAGAGACCAATAGCGACTCATCCCAGATTTGCACTAAGTGTGGCAGAGGGTGGGAAAAGATTGTTTTACCAACCGGCCGCAATGGTGGCTTTTCATGCTGTATCGTTCCAATCCAGCCTCATTAATCTTGCATTGCTGGGAAACACGCCATTTCAATGGTGCACGGGCTCTCATTTGCCCGTCACACGTCGCCTTGCCATTTCCTCATGCCAGGTGCCGTATTTAAAGTACAGCCGTGCACACATCTCAATGCTTAGAGCCCCAGGACTGCTGCACAGGAGACATGGCCCCGAAAGGCAAGAAGACTGTAGCCCCCTGATTCAGTGACGCGTCCCTGGAACACCTTTTGGATGCCGTGGAGGCCCACCGAGATGTCCTCTACCCTCACTCTGGCCGTAGAAGGTCCAGCCATCTCACCACTCTGGCTTGGTAGGCGATGGCGGTGATCAGTGCCAATGCTGCACAGAAGAGGTTGGCCTTCCAATGCAGAAAGAGGATGAATGATCTCAATCGTGCCATCAGGGTAAGACTGCAACCTCATTACTCTAAACTCACACGCTCAAGCCCATCACACATTCACTGGCATCTCACTCACCGCCGACTCAAGGGACATCACCACGCACTCTCTCACACACACACCTCTCACATCTCCACCTGCCCTCCTCTCCTCTGGAGACTGCCTCCTCAGACCTCACCATCTTGAGGCGACTTGCACAGGTCAACATGTGCCCCCCCCAACACACATCCTGGGATACCCCCCTTCCCCAGTACAGCCCTCGCCCTGAAGCCTCTTCCCTTGCCTGAGGCCACTTCTCCCGCTTCCCCAAGCAAGCCCTAGCCCTGCAGCCGTTGAAAAGCCACCCCCGCCTTATGGCTGGTCTGGTGGGTTGAGACCTGCCCGTGAGCCCCCCTGAAAGTGATGTGGTGCTGCCTGTGAAGCTTGGCGCTGATGACTGCGAGTGCTGCCCGAAGCAAGGTAGGCAAACAAACCTCGAAGTCCTGACCGAAGTGCAGCTCGCCAGACGCATGCCGCTTATGTACTGTTGTGAGTCACATGCCGACGTGCTCGGACGATCCAGCGTGGCGTGGCGGGGAGCGATGATTCTGGCGAGCTGGGCTTATAATGATATACAGGTGTACTACAATGAAGCTCCTGACGTCCGATGGCGGGGAACGCAGCCTGCCATTGACGGGCAGAGCGGACATTTGAAAACTGGTTTCCCGATGTTGCCGTGTTGCCTGCTCACTACGCCAAACACACCTGCCGCAATGAGCATTCAAAATCCCCCCCCCCCACCCAAGGTCTAGAAATTATTGTGATAAGAGTATTAATGGATAGACACTTAACCTGTTCAGGTCTTTTCTCCTGCAACGCTAATTCAGCTGACAGTCCATTTTTTTTTAGATTGGTTAAGCCCTCCAACAACAACACCTTGCATTTATATAGCACCCTTGACATAATAAAATGCCCCATGGATCATTATGGAACAAAATTTGATACCAAATTGTCTAAAAAGATTTAAGGACAAATGTCTGAATGTTTGGTTAAAGATTTGGGTTTTAAAGAGCGTCTTAAAGGGGCAGAGAATGGAAGAGAAATGGAGAGATATAGGGAAGGAATTCCAGGACTTAAGGTCTAAGTGCTTACAGATATGTTGAGGATTTGTTATTCATCTAAATATCACCTATTTTAGTAAAACAATAGTGGTAAAAAATACTCATAAATGGGGAGGCTCTCCTTCAGTAAGACAAAACCACTCAGAAAAACGACTTACATTTATGTCGCTTTAGACCTTTCATGGTCCCAGAATGTCCTCAGATACTTTACAGCCAATTGAAGTACATTTGAAATAAAAATAAGGTGCTGGAAAAACACAACAGGTCTGGTAGATTCTGTGTGGTGAGAGAAACAGAGTTAACGCTTTGAGTCAAACGTGACTCTTCTTAGAGACAGTTCGTGTTGAATGGGGGCACACAGGTTCAAATGGCCTGCTCGACCCAAGAGTCATATTCAACTCGAAAGTGAACCGTTTCTCTTTCCAAACCCGCAGAGTTTTCCCGGCACTTGGGCTGGAATTCTCCAGCCTCTCACTCTGGCGGGATCTCCCAGTCCCGTCGATGTGAGCGGAGATTTCGATGGCTCGCTGGCCTCGCCGCAGGTGAACCCGCCTCGAGGGGGGGGGGGGGCCTGGAAAATTCCGCCCTTGGCTTTTATTTCAGATTCCCACTATCTGCAGCACTTTTGCCTTTATTGAAGCATAGTCATCGTTGCAATGTAGGAAAAACGGCATCCAATATTGGAGCAGCAAGCTTCCAGAAGCAGCAACAAAATAAATGTCCTATTTTATTGATCTTGGGTGAGGGAGAACTCCCCTGTTCTTTTTTGAAATATTGCCATGGGATCTTTTACAACCATCTGAAAGGGCAGTTAGGGCCTTGATCTATGAGCCTAATGGCTCATCTGAAAGATAGCATCTGGACCAGTGCAGAACTCCCCTTGTACTACACTTGAGTGTCAGCCTAGATTATGCTGTGGCTACAAGAGCAGGCCAGATGCAAGGAATCCTGTGGTGAGTAACTCACCTCCTGACTCCTCAAAACCTGTCCACCATCTACAAGGCACAAGTCAGGAGTGTGATGGAATGCTCCCCACTTACTTGGATGGGTGCAGCTCCAACAACACTCAAGAGGCTCGACACCATCCAGGACAAAGCAGCCCACTTGATTGGCACCGCATCCACAAACATTCACTCCCTCCATCACCGACGTACAGTAGCAGCAGTATGTACCATCTATAAGATGCACTGCAGGAGCTCACCAAGGCTCCTTCAACAGCACCTTACAAACCCACGACCACTACTATCCAGAAGGACAAGGGCAGCAGATAGATGGGAACACCACCACTTGAAAGTTCCCCTCCAAATCACTCACCACCCTGACTTGGAAATATACCGCTGTTCCTTCACTGTCGCTGGGTCAAAATCCTAGAACTCCCTCCCTAACAGCACTGTGGATGTACCTACACCACATGGACTGCAGTGGTTCAAGAAGGCAACTCACTGCCACCTTCTCAAGGGCAACTAGGCGTGGGAAATAAATGTTGGCCTAGCCAGCGAAGCCCACATCCAGTAAATGGCTCAGAGGCGAGACAGCTTCTGACTGAGCGAAGGAGTTGAACCAGTCTGCTGGTTTCAAAGGAAACCCATTCTTATAATATTGTATTATAATGAAATATTTGTGCTGTGTCCAGATACTGTACATTTTAGCATCAAGTTAAATGGCATAATTTTATTGAGAGGCAGTGAATTATCATAAATAGTACCTTTAATATATTCTATTCAATCTATTTTTAGCAGTGATTTGCTGCAGTTTATGAACAGGTTTTAATGTAGATTCCTCAAGTGTATCAAACCATAAAAAATCAGCTATACACTCAAGAGGAGTACACTACATAAATGGTAACTGTAGTGGCTCTTTAGGGTAATGACAGCCTTCATAGTTACTGGAAGGAAAGTGTCAGTATGTGGCCAATGAGATTCCTTCATGAACAATTCAGGTACTAGATGACGAACTTAGGTGTCAGCCATGCTCATTGGTAGCCTTTGAGGTCGATCGTCAAAGTTTCCTAGTGGCACTCCAGAGACTTCAGCACAAAAATCTCCGCTAACACCCCAGTAAAGTGCTGAGTGAGTGAAGCACTGTCGAGAGATGGATCCTTTTCAGATGAGGCATTCAACTAAAGTCCCATCTGCTCTCTCAGGCAAATGCAAAAGAGATCCCATTGGCACTGTTTCAAAGGAACATATCAGGGTTCTCCTCAGAGTCCTGGTCAATATTCATCATTGAACCAACACCATTAAAACAGATTACCTGGTCGTTATCAGATTGCTGTTTGTGGGAGCTTGCTGTGCACATGTTGGCTGCCACTTCTCATTTATTGCTGCAGTGGCAGCAAAAGTATTTCATTGGCTGTAAAAGAGACCTCCTAAGGTCCTATGGAAATACTTATCAGAAATCCTTTCTTTTTTATAGAGGATGCCTGAGAATTAGAAAAAGTTGGGTTTTGGTTTAAAGTCACATCCTCATTTTATAGCCAATGAAAAGCGTTTGAAGTTTAGCTTATTTTGACATATAGGAAACACAGCAGCCAATTTTCACACAGCAAGCTCCCACAAACAGCAGTGTGAATGACCAGGTAATCAGTTTCAGTGATGACTGAGCCAGAGCACTTGGATAACTCTTTGCACTTCTTCGAAATAATGCCTTGGGATCACCTGAAAGGGCCAAGTTTCCTTGGTTTAAGATCTAATTGGGAAGATAGCAACTCCGACAGTGCAGTACTCCCTCAGTGCTGCACAGATGTGTCAGATTTTACTTTTATGCTCAAATCCTGGAGCAGAACTTGAACCTAGGATCTTGTGACTCAAGGCAAGAATGCTATCCACTGAGTGACACATAGGCAGTGATTTTCGAGCCCCGACATCGGAGGGCCACTGTTGCAGGCAGGGCGTGAAAATTTGGAGAACCAAATCTTCTCGTCCCACTCGCGACGATGCCCATCAGTGTCAGGACCGGAAAATCCCACCTATAGAGTTGGACAAAGCCAGGCATTGTTAAGTGTGTGCTCCAGAGGGGTTTTTTTTTATTCTTTCATGTGATGTGGGCATCAGTGGCAAGGCCAACATCTGGTGCCCCATCCCTAATTGCCCTTGAACCGAGTGGCTTTCTATGCCATTTCAGAGTTAACCACATTGCTATGGGTCTGGAGTCACATGTAGGTCCGACCAGGTAAAGATGGCAGATTTCCTCCCCTAAAGGGCATGAGTGAACCACAGTCACGACCACTGACAGTTTCATGACTCGCTTTCAATTCCAGATTTTTTCGTTGAATTCGAATTCCACTAGCTACTGTGGCAGGATTCAAACCCATGTCTCCAAATCATTCATCTGAGCCTCTGGATTACTCATCCTGTGGTACCACGACACCACCATTTTCCCCATTACAGTGGGCTGTATTATCATAGTACCTCAGCAGCCCCTATACTTACCAACCTCAAAGATCAAATTATCTGTGTGACACAGGTCAGATAAATCCTGTCACCTTATAATTTGCAAATAAACATTGCATCAATACCAATTCAAAGGGATTTAATTTCCCACTGTGTAGAGGGCCCTCTCTGAACTATTGTTTAAAAGCAATGTAACTTTGATGTATTTGTCAATGATCCTATTTATTTAAATAAGTTCTGAGGCATGGAGCTGAAATTAAATTTCATGTATGGATCCAGAAATACTGCATTTGAAAAGATTAAAAATTGAAACATTGGACTTCCATCCATGTTTCACAGGCCCAGCGCAGGGTGATCAAGCGCTATCAGGCATTACAAGATGCAATGTTGTCAATGGCATGGACAAACCTAGTGTGCAAGTGCATGTGTGCCCAACCCGAATGGCCATAAAATCGCGGGAGATGACGTCGGGCGAGCGTCCCGATGTCATCGTGCGCTCAGGCGATATTTCGCTTGACGGGCGCACGCAGAAGTCGGAAGACAATTAAGCGGGCAATCAAGCTCATTAATGGCCCCAATTTTAACTATTTTTTTGTGGCCCGACCAGCCTTATGGTTGGCGGGCGGGCCAATTGCCCAGGCGGGGTTTATATTTTTGACGAAACCTCATCCAAGGACAGGATGAAATCTCCGTTAGGATTCAAAATAAAAAAGAAATATCTGGGGACCTTTTTTTTTAATGAGGGCTACTTTCAGGTGCTTGATTGCGCTGCACGGACATTTTATGTGGCATTTTTGCGCTTTTTTTTTATTACTTGGAGGTCCGCGGCTCCCCGGGGCAGCTGTCTCGCCTTCAGGGAGCTCAGTGGAAGCACTCACCCAGCACCCGCGGTGACGTCAACGCCCGCCCTCTTCCTGCCCGCCCCCCACCGGCAGCGCTGAGCCTCTCAGCGCGCGTTTCACGCTGGCTGGTTGTTAATTGGCCAAGACAGCGTGAAATCGCGGTTGGGGGACAGTTTCCCGTCCGCTCTCAGGCCCACCGATCGCGCGTGCCCGACAGGTGCAATATTCAGGCCTTTGGTGATTCTGTGCTTTCTCTTCTGTGATAGGCCAGTGAAGGCCTGCTGATGGGCTGTCACTTCTTCTTTATAAATCGAAAGAAAAGGCTCAAAACAGTTCACGCCTCACAGTTTTAGCCAGGGAAAAGGACTAGGAGCAATTATCTAGCGTAAAAACACTGAATTGTAGGAGGGCCATTTTCACTGGGGTGAGAACAGATCTGTCCCAGGTAAATTAGAATGAAAACAAGAGATTTTCAGGCAAAAACTGTAGAAGGACAATGGGCTGCCCTTAAAGAGGAGATAGCGTGGGTACAATCGAGGTATATTCCCTTGAAGATACTAGGTGAGTGGCTATGGGGGTTGCATGGGGGTATGAAGTGGCGATGGATGGGGCTCGGAGGACGCGGAAGGGGCAGGGAAAATGGGTGGACGTTGAGGAGTGAGGGCTACAGGGTCTAACAGCTTCTGTAAAAAAAAGAACTGAGACAAGTCTTGGGTTACCCAACTTGATGGCGAAAACCCAAAGAATAAGATGAAGCAGAAACAGGGTGAGAAGGACAGATGTGTGGGTGATAATACAAGTGAGAATCAGGCTGGATATAGAAAGTTCAGAGGGGAAGTGAAAAAGGACATAGAGAGGCAAAGACAGAGCACGAGAAGAGATTAGCCATTAACATAGAACCATAGAAAAGTTACGGCACAGAAGGAAGCCATTCGGCCCATCTTGTCCATGCCAGCCCGAGGACACCCAGGTGCCCTTTCTAATCCCACCTTCCTGCACCCGGCCCATAAAACATAAAAAAGAATCCAAAAGTCTTCTATAAGACACATAAACAAAAGGCTAGTAAGAGGAGGGGTGGGGTTGGGGGCTGATTAGGAACCTAAAAGGGGATTTACACAATGGAGGCAGAGTGCATGGTTGAGGTACAGTAAAGTGCCCATTTTAAGTTGCCCTCTTTTAAGTTGTTCTGCTTTAATTTTGGTCAGTGATTCGGGCCGGTATTTACATTTAGCATTTGGATTTTGTTTCATGTCAGCTCTGACATAGGTCTGCAGGCCCCAATCGGTGCCATTTTGGAGTGACCTCCCCTGCTCCCACCCCCACCCCGGTTGCTGCTAATGATCCCTTTCACTGGTCCTCCCAGTCGCTGCTGACGTTTTCTCTTGCTGACCCTCCCACTCTTTGTTGACCTTATCGCTCGCTGACCGCCCCCCTGGTCACTGCTGACCTTATCTCTCGCTGATCGTCCAGGTCACTGCCGACCTTATCTCTCGCTGTCCCTCCTAGTTGCTGCCAACCTAACCTCTCACTGACCTTCCAGGTTGCTGTCAACCTTATTTCTCGCTGACCCTCCCGGTTGCTGCTGACCTTTTCTCTCGCTGACCCTGCTTCTTGCTGCCTCGGCTTCTCGCTACAGCTCTGCAACTTGAAGCGGCTCTTCCTGCCTTCTGACATTCATCTCGCAAGCCCTCGTTCACAACGAGGGTCCTGAAGAGGGAAGCGGCCAGCAGGAGAGACGGCGAGAGGGAGGTTCGGCGAGAGGGAGGTTCGGCGAGAGGGAGGTTCGGCGAGAGGGAGGTTCGGCGAGAGGGAGGTTCGGCGAGAGGGAGGTTCGGCGAGAGGGAGGTTCGGCGAGAGGGAGGTTCGGCGAGAGGGAGGTTCGGCGAGAGAGAGGTTCGGCGAGAGAGAGGTTCGGCGAGAGAGAGGTTCGGCGAGAGGGAGGTTGGGCGAGAGGGAGGTTCGGCGAGAGGGAGGTTCGGCGAGAGGGAGGTTCGGTGAGAGGGAGGTTCAGCGAGAGGGAGGTTCAGCGAGAGGGAGGTTCAGCGAGAGGGAGGTTGGGCGAGAGGGAGGTTGGGCGAGAGGGAGGTTGGGCGAGAGGGAGGTTCGGCGAGAGGGAGGTTCGGCCAGTTTGGGAGAGGGCAATGCTATTATGAGATCCAGACTTTTCGTATCATCGAGTGGGGTCCAAGATCTACAGGTCCCAACATGCCCCAGGAGGTTCCGAGCATGCGCGGATCAGGAACGGGCTGCACAGGCGCCTTCTCATGTTAGAGTTCTTTGCACAAGGTTGCAAGGCTCCACTGTGCCTGTGTAAAAAAGAAAATGGTGCAAAGGCCCTGGTCATGTGGGGCACCATAATTGGGGAAGAGTCCCAGACAGAGGATAGGGAGAGGTCCCAAAGGGGAAAGGTCCTAGAAAGAAAGGGAGGTGCAAAGAAAGAGGCTCCAAGTTGTTAAAGTGCCGCATTTGGCAGGCTTTAAGTAGTGAGGGCCCGGGAAAAGTTGCGGAGATTGGAGAGGGCAGCAGGGGTGTCGGTGACTCTATGCTGTGGGCCATTGGGCGAAGGTAGCCCCATTGGAGCAGTGGTGTTCTGCCCCACTCAGCTGAAAGAGCTGAAGTTGCGCTTGTGACTTGGTGCCGGAGTGCAGACTGGGGCATCCAGGGGAACAGAGTCTCGGGAGACGGGAATGAAACCCCTGCAAAGTGGGCCGTTGCTGAGGCAGTCGGAGTCAGAGTGACTTCTGAAGAGGATTCCAAGGCCTTTGAGTGAATATTTAAAATTCCTCGTAAGGGAGACATAGTTTTAACGTGATTGTGTAACTCAGCGAATTCTGATGTCTGGCTGGGTTGCTGAGAAATCCATGGGATCTTTCTTGGTCGCATTTACTATTTAACATGTCATGTAGGTGTTAGACCACAGTTTGCCTGTTAATTCATATTTACCTCGTAACAACCCTGAATATTCGTGCATAAGACAGATATTATAAATTGCTTTATCTTTCTGAACTTGTGTAGTAAAGTTTATTCTGTTTGTTCAACAGCCGTGGAATCTTATGGCTTTATTCACTGAGCAAGTGTCTTGAATCTCAAATTTCGTCTACTTCACACAAAAAGGTTGCTGGTCCCTAACCAAATCCTACCAAAAACGTGGGGCTCTGGTCCACAATGAGGCGGTGAGCCGGAAATGAGGGAGCTGGATGGTTGGGGAGCGGGAGAAGCGGTGAGTTGGCGAGCTGGAGCTAAGTTGAAGGAGTCAGCCTACCTCTTTTTATATTTTAAAATTTATGTTATTTCTTTTATAAATATAGGAAGTTAGCAATGTAAAATATTTCAGCTTCTAGGGTATAGTGATTTAATGGGTTTTTTTCTGACAGGGAAGGTCCTACAGAACCTAACTACAGCTTCTACATTGGTTAAAATGGGAAAATCTGATTTGCTTAACGCTGTTTAATTTAAATTTGCACTTTTCAGGAACCCAACCACGACAGGAAGAATTTTACGGTCCATCACCAGCAGGGGAATCTGTAAAATTCCCCTCAGGCCCCTCCTGCCCACTCCTGGCTTGTCTGTAATTTTACAGGGGGCTGGCGCGGCCCAATTGAGGCCCTTACGAAGGGCCATTTTCTGGCCGGCCTCAATTTCGAGGCCGGCAGGAGAAGTTCAGCAAAGGTGGGTGGCGGTGGGGGTGGGGGGGGCAGGGGGAAGCCTGCTGGGTCACTCTGCTCCGGCTCAGGCATGAAAGGGGAGAGGCACTTTCCCCAAGGGCCCCCTTTCCACATCCAGCAACACACCCCAAGGTCCGACCCTCACGAGTGCTCCCTCCCCACTGGCCTCTCCATCAAGAGTCCCTGCCCCATCTCCCCACCCCTCTCGTGCCTCACCCTGCCTCCTTGCTGTGAGACCCCTGCACTTGCCTGGTCCTCCACCCCAGTACTTAGAATCTGGGGACAGCTTGCAGTCCCATTCCTGGCCATTGCTGCCAGTGGAGCTACTGGGACCACAGAGCTGCCAGACAACCCTTGGAGTGTTAAATGGCTGCAGAGCTGCTGTGATCAGTGAGAATGCATTCCCCGCCGACTCTTCAGGATGGCTGGGCAGGAAACCCAGCCACCTGAAAAACCTTACCCATCGTGAAAGAGGAGGAAGTTGAGATACTGGATGGGCTGAAAAATTGAAATAAGAGGAGGTATTAGAAAGGCTGGCTGTTCTTAAAGTTGATAAGTCACCAGGACTGGAAGAGATGCATCCAAAGATACTGAGGAAAGTCAGGGTAGAATTTGCGGAGGCCATAATTTTCCAATCCTTCTTAGGGGGTGGGGCAGAGGATTGGAGAATTGCAAATGTTGTAAAAAATGGGTTCAAAAATGGGTGTAAGGATAAATCCAGTAACTACAGGCCAGTCAGTTTTAACCTCAGTGCTGGGAAAGCTTTTAGAAATGGCAGTATTGGCAAAAATTCACTGTCATTGGACAAGTGTAGATTAATTAAGGAAAACCAGCATGGATATGATAAAGGGAAATAGTGTTTAACTAAACTGATGAAGTAACAGAGAAAGTCGATGAGGGTAATGTGGTTGATGTGGTGTACGTGGACTTCCTAAAGGCGTTTGACAAATGGCCACATGATAGGCTTACCAGCAAAGTTGAAGCCCATTGAATAAAAGGGACCCTGGCAACAAGGATACAAAGTTATCTGTGTGACAGGAAATAAGTAATGGTGAACGGTTGTTTTTCAGACTGTAGGAAGGCATATAGGGGGGTGGGGTTCCCCAGGGGCCGCTATTCGGACCACTGATTTTCTCAATCTCTATCAATGTCTTGGGACTTGGGTGCACAGGGCAAAATTTCAAAAATGGTAGGCAACACAAAACGTGTGGAAGAGAGCAAAATACCGCGGATGCTGGAAATCTGAAAACAAAAACAGAAAATGCTGGAAAAACTCAGCAGGTCCTGCAACATCTGTGGAGAGAGAAGCAGAGTTGACAGTTCGAGTCTGGATGACTCTTCTTGTCTTGTGAGCTGTGAGGAGGATAATGATAGAATTCAAGAGGGCACAGAAAGGCTGGTGGAATGGATGAACATGTGGCAGAGAAGTTTGAAGTGGTACATTTTGGTAGGAAGAATGAGGAGAGGCAATATAAAATAAAAGGTACAATTCTAAAGGCTGCACAGGAACACTGACATAGGGGTATATGTTCACAAGTTGTTGAACATGGCAGGGCAGGGTGAGAAAGTGGTTAATAAGGCATTTGGGATTATGGACTTTATAAAAAGGGGCATAATGTACAAAAACAAGGATGAACCTTTATAAAACATTGGTTCGGACTCAACTCGAGCATTGTGTCAAATTCTAAGCACTGCACTTTCGGAAAGCCCTCTTTACAGAGGGTGCAGAAAAAATTTGCAAGAATGGTTCCAGGGTTGAAGGGCTTCTGTTATGTAGATGGATTGGAGAAACTGTGGTTGTTCTCCTTAGAGAAGAAAGGGCGAAGAGGAGATTTGACAGAGTTGTTTAAAATCATGAGGTGTCCAGGCAGACTAGATAGAGATAAACTGTTCTCTTTGGTGGAAGGATCGAGAGCATATTTCAGGTGATTGACAGGAAAGCCATTAGTGACATCAGGAAAAGCGTTTTCTTAACGCAGCGAGTGGCTAGGATCTGGAATGCACTGCCTGTGGGTGTGGTGGGGGCAGATTCAATAGTAGCTTCCAAAAGGGAATTGGATAAACAACAACAGCAACAATTGAACCGGAACCACCTCAACAGAAAAAAAAAATTGTAAGATTACAGGTAAAGGATGAGGTAGTGAGATTAGCTGAGTTGCTCTTGCAGAAAACCAGTACTGACATGATGGACTGAATGACCTCCTTCTGTGCTGTAACCATGCTATGATTCTCTCCTTTTCACTATGATTATGAGTTCTTAGCCCCCTATGTCTAAACAATGTCTAAATCTCTCACACACACACACACACACACATACACCTCCCTAAAACTATCGCCCACTGTTAGCCTTAGCTTTGTTCGCAGCAGTCTAGCCAATGACCTAGAAGGTTGTGGGCTCACAGAACTACTTCAATGACTTGAACCTTTTACTCTAGGCTCAGAGGAGTGCTGTACAGTGGAGGTGTCTTCTTTTGGATGAAGGATGAGATGTTACATAGAGGCCTGATCTGACCTTTCAAATGGAGATCCCCTGGCGCTATTTCAAAGACAACCTGGGTGCACCCTCCGGTCTCTGGATATGGGTGAATGGCTTTCTTCCTGCCTTACCAAGATGCAGATATTCCATCCATCGCTGCTATGCACCTGGGGACCTGCCCCCACCTCCCCACCCCTTTGCCATTTGCAGGAAATGACCACATGCAGATGGTCTTGCATAGCCATGGCGGGTTTGGTAAGGCAATGAAACCCAATCGAAGTGTTACCTTATATGTCAAGGGACCAGGGTCAGAAAGGGGTATAAAGCCACAGCTCAAAAGGACATTGTTGCTGCAGCCGGGTAAGCGTGAGTTGGTCAGTCACAAGAAGTCGTGTGGCACCGTAAGTTCAGTGGGCCGAAAGTGGAAATTGTATCCAAAGTTTGTTTCATATCATTGATACTTAGTACAGGGTTCAGACCTGGGGAAAAATTGAGACCCCCCACCCATTTAAGAGTCCTACATTTTGGCCAATGTTTATCCCTCAATCAACAATTGCTAAAACAGGTAATCTGGTCATTATTCCATTGTTGCTCATGAGTGCTTGCTGTGTACAAACCAGGCTGCCTCCCTTCCAAATATTAAAATGGTGACTGCACTTTGAAAGTATTCCATTGGCTGTAAAACATTTTTGGATGTCTCAAGTTCAGAGAAAACACTTTACAAATGCAGGTCCTTCTCCAGTTCTGGCAAACATATGCCGCTTGTCTCTAATGTTGTGCCCCTGAATAGATTCAATAGATGGCCGCCATTTAGGAATAGTTGCACAATTAAGAAATGGGGGCATGACCTAAGAGCGTGGTAAATTAAATCTGCAATTAGGAAATGATCTTATGGAGATCCTGCGTTATAATATGATGGCTGCCCTCAAGTGACCAGTGCAACGCAGTGTTAGAGAATCGCGAAGGCAAGATGCAACATTAGTGTTCGGAGAACTAATTCGTTAAATATCATAATTAATATTCCTCTGCATTAGGAAGCTCTGGTTATCAGTTTCTAATTAGTAAAGAGGAAACTCATTTCTTGATAAAAGGATTATTTAATCAGAAAGTGGTTTCCTACAAAAGCATTTCATGGGCTTGAAACGAGGTAAAGTCTAATTAGATTTTCCTCTGGATTCAGAATGTGGATCTAGATAATGGATCTTTAATTCCTTTTTTGTAAAATTGTTATATTAAACGTTAAAAATAGCATCAATAGAGTTTTGTCATGTTAAACAGTCGCTTCACCTGGAATGGGGTTGAAA
Organism: Cetorhinus maximus; assembly: GCF_964194155.1. Classification (NCBI taxonomy): domain Eukaryota; kingdom Metazoa; phylum Chordata; class Chondrichthyes; order Lamniformes; family Cetorhinidae; genus Cetorhinus; species Cetorhinus maximus. Next base: position 10,270,634 of record NC_135895.1, read on the forward strand.
GATGGGAACTACCCTGTCAATGGGTACCCAACAGCTCTCTGGGCTGACCATGATTCAGGTGGTTGCAATCCTACTGCTTTCTTTTTTTTTGCAAAAATATACTTTATTCATAAAATATCTTCAATCACATTCCAAACCATTTCAAAAACACCATTACAAGGGTACAATCCAGGTTAAACTTTTACAAAATGTATCACCAGGTGCATCAGTACAAACAATATTACAATCATTTACAGCCTTTCATTTTGAGCTGTACAGCCCGAGGGGCTCTAAACAGTTCCCAGTCTCTCGGTGCGCTGTGGCAGAAAGATCTTAGACAGCGACCCTTCCCCATTGCGCCTTTGCGGCAGCTGCCCCAAGCTTTAGTGCGTCCCTCAGCACGTAGTCCTGGACTTTGGATTGTGCCAGTCCGCAACAATCGGTCGGGGACAACTCTTTGTGCTGGAAGACCAACAAGTTTCGGGCAGACCAAAGCGCGTCTTTCACCGAGTTGATGATCCTCCAGCTGCAGTTGATTTTTGTCTCGGTGTGTGTCCCTGGGAACAGCCCGTAGAGCACAGAGTCCTGTGTCACAGAACTGCTCGGGATGAACCTCGACAGCAACCACTGCATCTCTCTCCAGACTTTCTTTGCAAAGGCACAATCCACAAGGAGGTGAACAACGGTCTCTTCCCCACCACAGCCACCTCGAGGGCAACGTGCAGAGGGGGTGAGACTCCTGGCGTGTAGGAAGGATCTGACGGGGAGGGCCTTTCTCACCACCAGCCAAGCTACGTCTTGGTGCTTGTTGGAAAGTTCTGGCGATGAGGCATTCTGCCAAATGACTTTGACAGTCTGCTCGGGGAACCATCCCACAGGGTCCACCCTCTCCTTTTCCCTCAGGGCCTCTAGGACGTTACGTGCTGACCACTGCCTGATGGAATTGTGATCAAAGGTGTTTTTCTGCATAAATTTTTCCACCAGGGACAGGTGGTACGGCACGGTCCAACTACTTGGAGCGTTCCGCGGCAGCGTGGCCAGACCCATCCTTCGCAACACCGGGGACAGGTAGAACCTCAGCACGTAGTGACACTTGGTGTTTGCGTACTGAGGGTCTACGCACCGCTTGATGCAGCCACACACAAAGGTGGCCATCAGTATGAGGGCGATGTTGGGCACGTTTTTTTCCCCCTTTATCTAGAGGCTTGTACATCGCGTCCCTGCCGACACGATCCATTTTCGACCTCCAGATAAAGTGGAAGATGGCTCGAGTGATCGCCATCGCGCAGGAGTCTGGAATGGGCCAGACCTGCGCCACGTACAGCAACAGCGAGAGTACCTCACACCTGATGACCAGGTTCTTACCCGCAATGGAGAGGGAGCGTCGCTCCCACATGCCCAGTTTCCTTTTCACCATAGACACTCGCTCCTTCCAGTTTCTAACGCATGCCCTGGTCCCTCCGAACCATATCCCCAGCACCTTCAGGCCGTCAGCCCTGGCAGTGAAGGGGACAAAGGATCGGTCAGCCCAGTTCCCAAAGAACATGGCCTCGCTCTTCCCACGATTTACCTTGGCTCCCGAGGCCAGTTCGAACTGGTCGCAGATGTGCATCAGTCTGCGCACCGACAGCGGATCTGAGCAGAAGACGGCGACGTCGTCCATGTACAGGGAGGCTTTTACCTGAGTGCCTCCACTGCCTGGGATCGTCACTCCTCTTATGCCCGGATCCTTCCTGATGGACTCGGCAAAGGGTTCTATGCAACACACGAAAAGAACAGGCGAGAGAGGACAGCCCTGCCTGACTCCAGATTTAATCGGAAAGCTATCTGTTTCCCACCCATTGATTGAGACTGCGCTACTGATGTTAGTGTAGAGCAGTTGGATCCAATTTCGAATTCCCTCCCCAAACCCCATTTTGGAGAGCACATCCCCCATGTAGGTGTGCGATATTCTGTCAAAGGCCTTCTCCTGATCCAAGCTGATGAGGCAGGTATCCACACCCCTGTCCTGTACATAGGCAATCGTATCCCTGAGCAGCGCCAGGCTGTCAGAGATCTTCCTGCCTGGCACAGAGCAGGTCTGGTCAGGGTGAATCACCAATTCCAGAGCGGATTTGACCCGATTGGCGATGACCTTGGACAGGATCTTATAGTCCACATTCAACAGTGAAATGGGTCGCCAATTTCTAATTTCCTCCCTTTCCCCCTTGTGCTTGTAGATGAGGGTGATGATGCCTTTCCTCATGGATTCTGACATACTACCGGCCAGGAGCATACTCTCGTACACTCCTAGCAGGTCTGGGCCGATCAAGTCCCACAGAGCCGAATACAACTCCGCCGGCAAGCCGTCGCTTCCGGGAGTTTTACTCTTCTCCAAGGACTCAAGGGCCTTAGTCAGTTCGTCAGGAGTTAGCGGTTTGTCCAGGCTCTCCCGCGTACTGTCGTCTAAGACCTCCGTGATAGAGGACAGGAAGGACTGGGAGGCCGTGCTGTCCGTGGGCTTCACGTCATACAATCCGGCATAAAAGGATTTGCTGATCCTCAAAATGTCGGACCGTGATGACTTTACTGAGCCGCCTTCTTCCTTCAGGCTGCTGATCACAGAGCTCTCTCTGTGTACCTTTTGGAAGAAGAAACGTGAGCACGTCTCATCCTGCTCCACGGAGCGGACTCTGGAACGGAAGATGATCTTGGAGGCCTCCGAGGCAAAGTGCGAGGCTTGCTGGCTCTTCACCTCTTGGAGCTCCTCCTTGACATCAACCCCCATCGACTGCAGCCGGAGCAGATTCTGCATCTTTTTCTGGAGTCGGGACATTTCCCTCTGTTCCTTTCTAGCTTTCTGGGTGCCTTTGAGGATGAAAAACCTCTTGATGTTTCCCTTGATCGCTTCCCACCAGTGTGTCAGGGACTCAAAGAGGGGTTTCACGGTTCTCCAACCTTTGTAATCCCTCTTGAGCTCCTCAATGTTCTCTGGGGTCAGCAGTTGCACATTTAGCTTCCATGCCCCCCTGCCCACCCTCAGGTCCTTCTCCAAGTGGCAGTCCGCCAGTAGGAGGCAGTGGTCAGAGAAGAACACCGGCTTGACGTCGGTGGATCTGACTGTGAATGCACGGGACACAAACAGGAAGTCTATCCTGGAACGAATGGACCCGTCTGGCCGCGACCAGGTGTATCTACGCTGCGCTCCGTCTGCAGGGTTGCTGAAGACGTCGTGCAGCTTGGCATCCTTAACTGTTTCCATCAGGGATCTGGACGTAGCGTCCAATCTGCTGCCGGCCCTGCTGGATCGTCCAGCCGCATCGATGATGCAGTTGAAGTCACCGCCCAGAATGACCGGCCTGGAGGTCGCCAGCAGCAGTGGGAGCTGCTGAAAAACCTCCAGCCGCTCAGCCCCTTGTGCCGGGCCATACACGTTAATTAACCGGAGTGGAGCGTTCTTGTACATTACGTCTGCTACGAGGAGTCGCCCGCCCACCACCTCCTTAACCTCGGAGACGGTGAAGTTGCCTCCCCGCAGCAGAATACCCAGGCCAGAGGAACGAGAGTCATTTCCGCCCGACCAGATCGATGGCCCATGGGACCACCATCGTGACCATTGCCTGTAGGAGCTGAGGTGCGGTATCGCACACTCCTGCAGAAACAACAGGTCAGCTTTGACCTTGGCTAGGTAGTCCAAGGTCGCAACACATCGCGTAGTAGATTTAATGCTACGCACATTTATGGATACAATCTTTAAACCCATTTTAAAGCATTTATTCTCCTACCAAACCCACTGTCTCTGAGAGTCCCAGACCTTTAGTCTGCTCCTTCATACCCGTAGTGAGCAATTGCTGAGTGACGAAAGTCTTGGGTTCAAATCTCACCTTAGAACTTTGAGCACAAAAACACTTCAGTGCTAAGGGAGTACTGCACATTTTGGAGGTGGTGTTAAACTAATGCCCCATGAGATAGACATAAAACATTACAGGGCACTTCCAAAAGAAAGGGGAGTTGTCCGGTGTCCTGGCCAACATTTATCCCTGAACCAACACCTAAAATTGTCTGGTCATTATCACACTCTGGATGTGCGAGCTTGCTGTGTGCTAATTGGTCGCCTTATTTCCTACATTGCAACAGTGAGTGCACATCAAAACATACTTCACTGGCTTAAAGTGCTTTAAGATATCCTGAGATTGTGAATGATGTTGTATAAATACAAGTTTGATATTGTATTGTTTTGGATGAAATCCCACAGGCTGAATGTTTCTATACAAATTTCTGTAAGTTCTTTTTTCAAGTGTTGAATGTGTCATAAATAATGATACCCATTTGAATTGTCGCTGCATTTCCTGACATTGCAATCACTATGGCCAGACAATGACTTTAAAGTAGGGACTATTGATATATACTCTACAGTGAAAAAGAAACAGAGTTGCTGAATGACTTTTCTCTGTTATTAAGTAAGAAGGAAAGAAAGACTTGAATTTATATGGCTCCTTTACAGATCTGAGAATATTCCAAAGCACTTTACAACCCAAGAAATATTTTTAAAATGCAATCACTGTTGTAATGTAGAAAACATGCCAGCCAATTTGAACACAGCAAGGTCCCATAAATAACAATGTGATGTAGGGCCAGATGGTTTGCTTTTGGTCATGGGACTTGGACATTTAAATATCTGCAAGATGCTTGGACCAGATGGAGAGCACCCCAATAAGATTAGACAGGAAAGAAGAGAAAATATTGTGTTACCACATTAGCAGCTCCAAAACCAAAGGATTAAACTGGAGAAAGGTGAAGCTATCCCAGTACTAAATTGAGAGAGACAATATCCTGGAAATTATATCATTCTGAACAAACACCTGCAGTTGGGAAATCTCTCAAGGTTACGAATCAGGTGATATTAATGCAATAGGTTATGTATCCAATGTCAGGTATCAAGTGTAGGGTCACCGACTCGGGTTGGACACATTCTTGGAGGCATTGTCACATGACCTCTCACCGCTAATTGGCCCACCCTCACACTCCAGCCATTGGTCGCCCAACACGCCCATTCTCACAGTGCCCGACTCCCCACGCCAATCAGACCGCGGACAGAGTCTTTGTTGGCTGATTGGATGATTCATGACTTGTCAATCAAAGCAGCCTTTATTCTAAACAAAAACAAAAATACCTGGAAAAACTCAGCAGGTCTGGCAGCATCTGCAGAGAGGAACACAGTTAAAGTTTTGAGTCCGTATGACACTTCACCAGAACTTTGTTCCATCTTTGATGTCCTTAAACTAGTCAATGAAAGTGATTAAAAAAAAATTAAAAGAATTTAAAATGCCCCTATGAATTTACTGCTTGTAGCTGTGTCCTAGAGATTAATCTTTATTTCGTGGTAATTCCAGTTCAATCTGGAGGGTTGGCAACACACCCCCACCCTACCCCCACCCCCCTGCAAGTGTCAGGGATCCAACAGTCTCTTGCCACACCTCACTAAACGGTGATCACGCTTTGGTAGTTTCAAAGCCTGATGGCTGTAACAGGCAGGAAAGGCTGAGGCAGATAAAAAATAAAGACTTGCATTTTACACAATGCCTACACAAAGACTTCAGGATGCCCAGAATATTTTACAGGTACAGATAAGGAATTCTACTGTACTGAGCACCAGGGAAAGAATGAAATAGTTCAGAAAGAAAGCGAGGCTAACGTGCCGGGCGTGAACAGCTGTACAGGGAATAAAAGAAACTGGTCACCTTACTGGGAGTGAATACTGTAACAATGTTTGATCTCTGATAGGACCAGGCTTTGTAAATTAATCCCATTGGGCAATCCAAACAGGGATTTTGCTACAGGTGACTTCAGAGGCAAGCAAAGCTAAAATAGCTGTTTTGTTTTAAACAATGCATTTTGGCCCTTTTTTAAGACGGGCATTGAACTGCCTGAACAGCTGCCTATTCTCACTGGATGAAAACAACCAAACTCCTCAAGTGCTAAGCCAACTGACGAGTAAAAATACTGATGTCCACTCGCTTTCTTTCTGACCTTTCCCTCACCTCTGACCTTTAACCTCTTCCTCTTGGTCATATTAACCCTTCTTGTCACATGCTCTATTTATTTTATTGTTATCATCCAGGTCAATGCTCTTCTGGAAATTTCTCACGTGTTTCTCTGATTTGCTTGTGTTTTGCTTCCTAGTGATTAAAATTGATCACGCAGTCCCCTTGCTCCAATTCACTGGGGAAAAGTTCAACCTCCGCTTGAAACAGGCCCAGAGATGGTGTCAGGCAGCTCGGACCATAATCCAACAACAATTTGCATTCATGTAGCACCTTTCATACAGTTAAAAACTCAGACGGTGCCTGCATTACCATAGAATCATAGAAAAGTTACAGCACAGAAGGAGGCCATTCGGCCCATCTTGTCCATGCTAGCCCGAGGACACCCAGGTGCCCTTTCTAATCCCACCTTCCTGCACTCGGCCCATAGCCCTGCAGCTTACAGCACTTAAGGTGCATATCCAGGTACTTTTTAAAAGAGTTTAAAGTTTCTGCCTCTACCACCAACTTGGGCAGCGAATTCCAGACACCCACTACCCTCTGCGCAAAAAAGTTCTTCCTCATGTCCCCCCTACACCTTCTGCCACTTATCTTGAATCTATGTCCCCTGCTTCTAGAATTCTCCATCAAGGGAAACAATTTTATCCTGTCCACTCTATCTATTCCCCTCATAATTTTGTACACCTCAATCAAGTCACCTCTCAGCCTTCTTTGTTCTAAGGAAAATAACCCCAATCTATCCAATCTCTCCTCGTAGCTACACTTTTCTAACCCTGGCAACATTCTTGTAAACCTCCTCTGCACTCTCTCCAGAGCTATTACGTCCTTCCTGTAATGTGGTGACCAGAACTGCACACAATACTCCAGTTGTGGCCTCACCAGTGTTTTATACAATTCCAACATTATATCCTTACTTTTATATTCTATACCTCTGCCAGTGAAGGAGAGCATTCCATATGCCTTCTTTACAACCTTGTCTACTTGAACTGCTGCCTTCAGGGACCTGTGTACTTGTACGACAAGATCTCTCACTTCATCCACCCCTCTTAGTGTATTCCCATTTATTGTGTAATCCGTGTAACTGTTTGACCTCTCTAAATGTATGACCTCACACTTCTCTATGTTAAAATCCATCTGCCACTTTACCGCCCACTCCACCAACCCATCTATATCGTTTTGGAGATTATGGCTATCCTCTACACTATCCACTACTCGGCCAATCTTTGTGTCATCTGCAAATTTCCCAATCGTGCCCCCCATGTTCACATCCAAATCATTAATACATAACACAAACAGCAAGGGTCCCAACACCGAGCCCTGTGGAACACCACTTGAGACAACTTTCCATTCGCAAGGGCATCCATCGACCATTACCCTTGTTTCCTGTTACAAAGCCAACCATTTATCCAGTTTGCCACATTACCCTGAATCCCATGGGCTTTTACTTTCCTGACCAATCTGCCATGTGGGACCTTGTCAAATGCCTTGCTAAAATCCATGTACACAACATCCTCTGCACTACCTTCATCAACCCTTCTTGTCACTTCCTCAAAGAATTCAATCAAATTTGTGAGGCAAGACCTTCCTTTAACAAATCCATGCTGACCATCCCTGACTAGTCCATGCCTTTCCATATGACAGTTAATCCTATCTCTTAGGATTGATTCTACTAATTTGCTCACCAACGATGTAAGACTAACCAGCCTATAATTGTTTGGCATTTCCTTTGATCCCTTTTTAAACAATGGAACTATGTTTGCATTTCTCCAGTCCTCCGGTACCTCACCTGTATCTAGTGAAGATTGGAAAATCATCCTTAGAGCATCTGCTATCTCCTCCATGACTTCCTTCAGCAGCCTCGGAAACAATCCATCTGGCATTATGTGAAATATGAAAGGATAAGGGATGATTTGATTGAGATCTTATGGATTTTGAAGGGAATTAACGGGGTCAATAGCGAAAAAGCTATTGCCTGCCGCTGATGGAGTATGAAGAAGGGCAGATAACCTTAAAATCCAAGCTGGGCCATTCAGAAAAGAAGTTAGGAATCACAAAGGATGGTAGAAGTGTGAAACACTTTGTCCCATAAAGCAATAGCGTCATAAAGCTAGCTCAATTAATAATTTAAAATCTGAGATAGATTTTTCTGGCCAAGGATATTAAGGTATTTGAAGTGCAGGTGGGAGATTAGGGTTAGGATACAGATCAGCCGTGATCTAATTAAATTGGTGGAACAGGCTCAAGGGGATGAATGGTTTATACCTGTTCTTATATTCACAGAAGCCTAATCAGGCAACAGTTGACAGCAAGCCAAAAAATGAAGCATTAAGTTCAAATGCTTGGGGAAGGAGGTAGGTTTGTGTAGCAATTATGGTTTTCCTTAGTGTGTAATGTACCTTTAAGAATAATACTTGTTAGGAGAGATCATGTGATCTGTAGTAACCAATAGGAGAGTATCGTGGGCTACCTCAGCAGTTGGTGTAGAGTTAGAGTTGGAGTTGAAAGTACATGTTTAGCTGCTGCTGAGTAAAATATAAATAAACTTAACGTTTCCACCCAAGAGGTGTCTGTAGTTCAACTCTATCACTAATAGTACAACTCAGCTACCCTACACCAGGGGAGATGGTGGCAAAGTGATATTGTCACTTGACTGGCTCAAATGAGTGACCCAGGGTAATGCTGTGGGGAGCTGAGTTCAAATCCCACTACAACAGATGGTAGAATTTGAATTCAATAAAAAAATTTGGAATTAAATGTCTGATGGTGACCATGAAACCATTGCTGATTGTCGTTGACAGTTTGGATACAGAGAGTGGAAATAAATGGGTCTTTTGCCGGATGTCAGGCGGTGACTAGTGGTGTATCACAAGGGTCAGTGCTTGGGCCCCAGCTATTCACGATATATATAAATGACTTGGATGAGGAAACCAAATCCAATATTTCCAAGTTTGCTGACGACACAAAACTGGACGGGGTTGTGAGTTGTGAGGAGGATGCAAGGAGGCTTCAGGGTGATTTAGACAAGTTGTGTGTGTGGGCAAACACATGTCAGATGCAGTATAACATGGATAAATGTGAAGTTATACCCTTTGGTGTGAAAAACAGAAAGAGCATAATTTAAATAATGATATATTGGTAAATGTGGATGCACAAAGGGATCTGGGTGTCCTTGTACACCAGTCAATGAAAGTAAACAGGCAGGTGCAGCAAACAATTAGGAAGGCAAATGGTATGTTGGCCTTCATTGTAAGATGATTTGAGTTCAGAAGTAGGGATGTCTTACTGCAGTTATACAAGGCCTTGGTGAGACCACACCTGGAGTATTGTGTGCAGGTTTGGTCTCCCTACCTAAGAAAGGATATACTTGCCATAGAGGGAGTGCAGCAAAGGTTTACTAGGCCGATACCAGGGATGGCTGGACTGTCGTATGAGGAGAGATTGGTTTGACTGGGCCTGGATTCACTAGAGTTTAGAAGAATGAGAGGGGATCTGATTGAAACACATGAAATTCTAACAGGGCTAGACAGACTGGATGCAGCAAGGATGTTTCCCCTGATTGGGGAGCCTAGAACCAGGGGCCACAGTCTCAGGATATGGGGCAGGCCATTTAGGACTGAGATGAGAAAAAACTTCTTCACTCAGACGGTGGTCAATTCAAGGGTCAGTTCAAATGTCAGTCAGTTTCAGCCAGAGAGAGAGAGTCAGGAGCAGGCAAAGAAGCTCTATGCAGCTAAAATAGCTGCTATTAGCTCTGAGGAGGTAGGTTGGCAGGTTCCAGGTAATGAAGGCTTGAGAGAAGCCTCTCCAACTCAGACTGCCTCAACAACTGCTCACCTCCCAGGGTTTCAACCTCATCTCTTGAGACTGTGTTCTGCTGGATTCCTGAGTCAGCACTCTAGCTCTACAAACACACTGAGCAGAACATTATGGTCCAAAGGGTTACCTCTACCCCAGCAGACTGCACGGAGTTACCAACTTTCCACTGCCTTTTCAGCTGTCTAGGGCTTCTCTCGAGCTTTCATTACCTGGAACCTGCCAACCTACCTCCTCAGAGCTAATAGCAGCTATTTTAGCTGCATAGAGCTTCTTTGCCTGCTCCTGACTCTCTCTCTCTGGCTGAAACTGACTGACATTTGAACTGACCCTTGAATTGATCTGGGTGACCTATCAAAACACTCCAAGAGGGTCCTCCCCTTGTTGCTAGGCAGGATCAAATGTAACAAATATTGGAACGTCCTGTGCCCTGAATATTACAACCTCCACAGGTGCTAGCTTACAAAGCACACAGGTACAGAAAAAAAAAATGATCTTGTGACAAGCGTAAATTGTTGGCCCTTTGAACTTTGGCATTCTTATGTATGTCCTGATGAGTGCAAGATGAAAAGCTTCAATAGCATGTCTCTTTTTCAGCAGTATTCAAGTTCTGCACTACCAAGCAACTATTAATGATATTATATTAAATGATCCAGGTCATCAGTGAAAATGCTTTTGACCTCTGTTCCAAACCTCCCAATCTAACAGCTAACTAACTTAGGGGAGTCAACAGACCTCCTGCCCTCTAACAACTACTGGGCTGCATATAGGCCAGACCAAGTAAGGATAGCAGATTTCCTTCACATTAGTGAACCAGATGGGAATTCAGAGACAGATCTTTGAACGTGAAGAGTTTTGAATCTCTTGTGAGGGAGACGGATTTTAATGAGATTGTGTAACTCACAGTTAACACTGATGGGGTGCTGAGAAATCTATAGAATCAGTCTTGGTTGCATCTGCCATTTATGGTGCAGTGTGGTGTGTTTGACTACAGTTTGCCCGTTAGTTCACATGCACCTCATGTTGATTCTGAATGTTAGAGTATAAGATAGATATTGTAACTTGTTTTATTTTTCTGACTTTGTATAGTAAAGTTTATTTTGTTTGTTCAAAAACCATAAAATCTTATGGCTTTATTCTCTTGGATCTCAAACTTTGCCTACTTTAAACAAAAAGTTACTGGTCCCTAGCCTATGTTCCTACTTTCCTATGCCCTATGTTCCTAGCAGATTGTAACATAAATTTCGGGGTCTGGTCCAGGATCAAAACATACTGCAAGAGAAAAATGTAGCATAAATTGTTATTGCCTTTGAAATTTGGCATTCTTGCATATGTCCTGATGAGTGCAAGATGAAAACCTTTTTCAGCGTGTCTCTTTTTTCAATGATATAATTAATATAAATGTCATAGAATATTTAACTCTACCAATTTGATATGGATAATTTTGCTTTCTTTGTTCAGAAGGATTGAATTATATTATTGCACAAATATTCCTTTATAGCTCTCCCAATTACTTACCTGTTTGGGGTAATAATAGGATCAACCACATAGACGAATGATCAACAGCACTGAAATGGATTATCTGGTCATCGCCACTTTGCTCTTTGTGAGTTTGCTGTGTGCAAATTGGCTGCTGCATTTCTTGTATTACAACAGTGACTGCACATGAAAAGCACTTCATTGGTTATAGAGCGCTTTGGGACATTGTGAAAGGTGTTATATAAATGCAAGCCTTTCCTTAGTATGCAACCAAGGTTCATATTCCTGATCACTTAATGGGATTTTCGAATGTCTGCAGATTAGCTGAGGACAGTGCTATGTTTTACTTTGGGGCCGCTTTGCTCGCGAATCGGTTGCATGCTTATCAGTTGGCAGGTGAGTCAATTACAATATACGGCAGACGCAGAGTCCAATATAAAATGAAGCACATACTATTTATTTACACTAACATGATATGTGCTTCTCCATCCAGGCCCTACTCTAGGCTAACATTAACATGCTAGCCCGCGCTACACAGCTATTGGGTCTCACAGTCATATGGGCAATCTGCTCACATTCTCTTATAGGTGTATTACACCTCAGATTACCGCAGACAGAATCAAGCTTGGTTGTGTCATTGCCCGCTGTCATCACTTATCAGGGCCATTCACAAAATGAGTAGACAACTTGGACCAGGATTTAGCAATTGAAACATATAAGATCCTGAGGGTTCTTGACAGGGTGGATGTGGGGAGGATGTTCCCTCTTGCTGAAGAATCTAGAACTAGGGGTCACTGTTGAAAAATAAGGGGTCACCCATTTAAAACAGAGGTGAGGTGAAATTGTTTCAACTCAGAGGGTTGAGAGACTTTGGAACTCTCTTCCTGAAAAGGAGGTGGAAGCAGAGTCATTGAATATTTTTAAGGCAGAGATGGATAGATTCTTGGTCAGCAAGGGGGTGATACGTTATCAGGGGTAGGTGGCATGCAGATTTCAGGCTACCATCAGATCTGCCATGATCTTATTAAATGGCGGAGCAGGCTCGAGGGGCTGAATGGCCTACTCCTGCCCCTTGTTCGTACGTTCATAGGACCAAGAATGAGAGGCGAACTTATTGAAACATAAAATATTCTGAGGGTGCTTGACAGGATAGATGCAAAGAAGATGTTTCCCCTTGTGGGGGACTCTAGAACTTGGAAGCACAGTCTCAAAATAAGGAACCTCTATTTAAGGTGGAGGTGAGGGGGAATTTCTTCTCTCAGAGGGACGTTAGTGTTTGGACTTCTCTCCCCCGACAAGCAGCGGAGGCCGGGCCATTGAATATATTCAAGGCTGAGTTAGACAAGATTTTTGATTGACAAGAGAGTCAGGGGTTATGGGGGGGGAGGGGGGCAGGCAGGGAAGTGGAGTTAAGGCCACATTCAGATCAGCCATGATCTTACTGATTGGTGAGAAGGCTCAAGGCCCTACTGCCGCTCCTGCTCCTTATGTTCTTCCACTACTTTTCCAAAACCTCCACTGGCAGGGCAGCCGAGATCAGCTAACCTAACGTGCAGACTGAAGATTGAGCGTGGAACTTTCTGGTCCGCAGCCCTTGGCTGATGCCTGCCGGAAGGCCAGGCAGAACTATCCTCCGGCAAGAACCTAACACTGGGGAGGGGAGAAGGTACACGCAGAAATTGGTGGACAAGGGAAAAAAATAGGAAAGGCCACTCCAGCCTCCAAGGTTTAATAATCGCAATAATTAAGTTACAGATGGTTAGTTTTTATTGATGTAATGCATTCAAACAACATGCCAACACTCATTCACGCTGTAGTAAATCACATCTCTCTGGAGTGCCTATTATTCCAAATTTATGAACTTATTCAACATAAAATAAAGTTTCATATACGAGAGGTCGCATTCCATGAACTTGGATCATTGCTTGCATGAATAGCTTATTGAAAAATGTCTGAGTATTACTGCTGCACTTTGTTTTTAAGTGCCTTAATACTGCGCTAAATATCTTTTATGGGCATGTACGAAGGAGTTCTGGCACTCTTTATCAAATATCCTGCAGAGAGGAAGAATGAGAGATGGGAAAAAAAAACCCCACAGAAATTGAAAGAAAGAGGAAAGAGCGAGGGCATAGGAGGAGCTGGTATCCATCCAGCATTTTATCATGTCTTACAAACATCTTAAAACACTTCATACGCAATGAATTACTTTGAAGGGCAGCAACTAGGCAAATGCAGCACACACAGTAATGAGATGAATTACTAGTTAATCTTCTTTTGATAATAATCAGTTCACAACTCTTGAATTCTACATGGCAATCCCTGCTGAAAATACAACCAGGTGGCTGTTAGGTGAGGCCAGGGTCAGGCTTGACTGTACATGGGCGTAACAAAAATCTGTTTGGAATCCCTTTGTACTTATTTAAGCCCCTTTATCCTCCAGGCTTCATTCACCTGGAAGTAATTTTCCGTGTTCACCTTATCCATGTCGTTTAATAATTTTATATAACTCCGAGAGGTGCCCCTTAGCTTTCTTTATTCTGACTGTACTCTACTTGCCTTTTCAGATAACTGTGGATAGATAGTTAGCAAGCAAAATGTGTTAATTTTACAGTGTAGAGTAAAGGGTTAACATCAGGAGCACCTCGTACTGATGGAACTATGGTGTAATGTAATATGACTAAGAGAATGAGTGCTGGTAGGAATCACATAAAAACTAATGGTGGCGCAGCGGTAATGTCAATGGACCAGTAATCCAGAGGCCTGGACTAAATCTCTGGGGGTACGTGTTCAAATTCTACCATGGCAGCTGGCGGACTTTAAAATTCAATAAAATCTGGTGAAGACCATGGAGCTGTTGTTGATTATCTTAAAAACCCACCTAGTTTACTAATGCTCTTTAGGAAAAGAAATCTGCTTTCCTTAACTGGTCTGGCCTACATGTGACACCAGACCTACAGTAATGTAGTGAAAGGGTACAGCAAGCCACTCAGTTCAAGGGCAATTAGGGACGAGCAACACATGCTGGCCTTGCCAGTGATGCCCACATCCCATGAAGGGATAAATAAATAAAGTATAACCTCATATAGAGTTACTGAAATGTATATAGATATGTAAATAAACAAGATTTTTTTTTTTACAAAGAACGGTATATAGTAGCATTCTTAGGGTAAAAGGCAAGTCCTTAAAAAAAAATCCATCTAGCTGGGTTCACCAAGACGTAACAGACAGGAGAGCATATTATTTTTCTTATGCATTCATGGGATGTGGCCGTTGCTGGCAAGGCCTGCATTTAATGCCAATCTCTATTTTGGTGGTGGTGACCCACCTTCTTGAACTGCCGGGATTTGTGTGGCGTAGGTACACCCACAGTGCTGTTAGGAAGGGAGTTCCGGGAGGTTGACTCAGTGAAGATGAAGGAATGGCAATAGAGTTCCAAGGTAGGACAGCATGTGACCTGGAGTGTGTCATGACAAAAGGTTACGGCCCCGAATTACTTACGGTCATATTGAAGTTTTTAAGGAAGATATTTTTTTTAAAAGATGTACAAGCACAGACAGTGAGATAAAGATGGCTGAGAATGTAAGGTAACCACTTTCTGGAAAATTCCTATGAAGATTATACGTGATCAACTTGTCCTGAGAGAACATGGAATATCACACCAAAAAGGTGTCAAGGCCTACTTCAGGCAGGGACACTTGAAAGAAAGAGATGAAATGCAAAAGACTGAACTTTAATCTCCTATGGTTGTGGAGGCAATGGAGGCTGCTACCCCATTTCAGCAGGCATCCAAAACCATCTCCCATCGAGTTATAACTCAGAATGGGAAATGGTCTGAGTTGAAAGAAAACGGACTCTGGGCGAAAGACATGTTTGTCTTTTCCCTTCCAGAAATACACAAGGAAATGGGTTAAAAAGCTAGCTGCAGACCTGATCGGTGTGTGCTAGCTTTCTAGTGTGCTAGTGTGCTGTAACAGCAGAAGAAGATCAGCTAGGCACCCCTGCAGCTTGCGGGCAAAAGGCTCTCTCTCTCTCTCTCTCTGTTGCTGGAGGCAAGTCAACAAAGTCACAATCAAAAAGGAAATAGGACAGCTTTTTCAGCCACCCTACAGAACCAAAGGTCTCCAAACCAACTGCTAAACTATTAGAGCCAGCTCTACTGGAATCACCCAACTAACAGCTGCAACATTTCACCATCTACCTCTCATGGACAAGCCAAAGACTGATTCATACATTTTTAAAAAAACATTTATTTGGACTCAACTTCTCATTTCTGATCTGTGTGTATGTGATGCATTTTTGTTAATTTTTCTCGTTTTTATTTTTTAGTAACTAATAAACTTACTCTTTCTTTGACTAAAGAAAGCCTGATTAAATTGCCTCCTTCTAAAACATAAATACATTTGGACTGGGTAAAGGTATCCACAGGGAGAAGGGGGTCCCTTTTAAATTAGCTTTGTTACAACCAACCAAAGGGATTGAATAAAAAAGAGGCGCCAGCTCATTCCTCCTCACCTGGGAATGTAACAAAATTGGGATCCTATTCGGGAAGTTAACAAATTGGGGAACCTTGCCTGGGGACTGGTCATAACAAGGGAAATTTGCAGATGGTGGTGTTCCCTTGCATCTGCCAAATAGCCTCCTTTTGTGCTAAATTATTCTATGATTCTGCGAATCTACACTTGATCAAATGATTAACCATTATAGGAAATCCAAAGCAAGTACCCAAAGATATTAAAGAGGGAACTTTCATTTATAGTGCCTTCCATAATCCCAAGAAGTCCAAAATGTTTCTCAGCTAATGGAGTACTTGTGAAGTGTATTCACTATTGCAATATCATAGAATCATAGAATGGTTACAAACACAGAAGGAAGCCATTCAACCCGTCGTATATGTGCTGGCAATATGGGGAAATGCAGCAGGTAATTTGTACATAGCAAACTCCCACAAAACTGTAAGGCGCTAATGATCAGAAAATTTGTTTTTGTCGTGGTGATTTGAGGGATAGATATTAGCTAGGACACTAGATGCAGAGATCACAGAATTGTTATGCTGTTGGAGGCCATTTGGCCCATCGTGTCTGCACTGGCTCTCCGAGCATTTTAACTTAGTGCCTATCTCTTGCCGTTTCCCCATAACCCTGCACATTGTTTCTATTTAAATAATCATTCAATGCTCTCTTGAAAGCCTCAGTTGAACCTGTCTCCACCACACTTCCAGGCAGTGCAGATGAGGAAAGAGAAAAACTACCAAAGCTACCAACAGAGCACAGAAACCAGTGAGAAAATATCGAGGTACAAAGATTGGAATAGTCACCTTGCATGGCCCATTTTCATAATAAATGAATGGGGGTAATTTTTAATGGGCAGTAGCAGGTCTACCTAATTTTCCTTTCCACTGACTAATCTGCAGCACCCTGATTTTCACCTGCACTCTAGGGGTACAATTACCGTCAGTATTTTTCTTTGATTATGTTATGCAATAAAAATTGGGCTGGTTTTATTTGGTGACAATTATGCTGAAAATCAGGGAATTGACTAAAAAGATTTAAACCTTTCACAATCTCAAATGTCCCAAAGCACTTTGCAGTTCATGAAATACCTTTAAAGCGTAGTGACTTTTCGAACGAAGGAAGCACAGCAATCAATTTGCACCCGACAAGCTCCCACAAACAGCAACAAGATAATAATCAGATAATATGTGTTAAATTGATTGAGAGATAACGCCATGGAGAATTCCCCTCCTCTTCTTCAAAATATGTTCATGGCATCTTTTATACCCGCCTGAGACGACAGGGGGGTCTCAGCTTTTGGGGAAACTTCTAGAAACTATTAGTCGGGATAGAATTAATAGTCACATGGAAAAACGTGGATTGATTTGGAACAGTCAGCATGGATTTGTTAAAGGAAAATCATGTCTAACTAACTTGGAGTTTTTTGAAGAGGTAACAGAGATCGTTGATGAGGGCAAGGCCGTTGATGTGGTCTATATGGACTTCCAAAAGGCGTTCGATACAGTGCCACACAACAGACTTGTGGGGTCAGTTATAGGTCATGGAATAAAAGGGGCAGTAGCAACATGGATACGAAATTGGCTGAGGGATAGGAAATAGAGAGTAATGGTTAATGGGCATTTTTCAGGCTGGGAGAAGGTTTGTAGTGGAGTTCCCCAGTGGTCGGTATTGGGACCCTTGCTCTTCCTGATATATATATATAAATGATCTAGGTCTTGGTGTGCAGGGGACAATTTCAAAGTTTGTGGATGACACAAAACTTAGGAGAATTGTAAGCTGTGAGGAGGACAGTGTAGAACTTCAAAAGGTCATTGACATATTGGTGGATTGGGCAGATAGGTAGCAGATGAAGATCAATGCGGAGAAGCGTGAGATGATGCACTTTGGTACAGAGAACATGGAGAGACAGTATAAAATAAAGGATACCTATTCTAAAGGATGTGCAGGAACTGAGACACCTGGGTGTATTTGTACATAAGTCATTAAAGGTGGCAGGACAGGTAGAGAAAGCTGTTTCTAAAGCATACAGTATTCTCAGCTTCGTTAATAGGGGCATAGAGTACAAGAGCAGGGAGGCTACGATGAACTCATAAAAGACACTGTTTAGACCTCAGCTGGAGTATTGTGTACAGTTCTGGGCGCCACACTATAGGAAGGATGTGAATGCATTGGAGAGAGTGCAGAAGAGGCTTACATGAATGGTTCCAGGGATGAGAAGCTTCAGTTATGAGGGACGATTGGAGAAGCGAAGGCTGAGAGGAGACTTGATAGAAGTTTTCAAAATCATGAGGGGTATGGACAGAGTAGGTAGGGAGAAACTGTTCCTGCTCATAAACGGATTGAAAACCAGGGGGCACAGTTTTAAAGTGTTTTGCAAAAGAAGCAAATGCGAGGTGAGAAAAAGCTTTTTCACACAGGGAGTAGTTAGAGTTTGGAAGTGTGGTGGAGGCAGGTTCAACTGAGGCTTTCAAGAGGCCTATCTAAATAGAAACAATGTGCAGGGGTACGGGGAAAAGGCAGGAGATTAGCACTAAGTTAAAGTGTTCAGAGAGCCAGTACAGACACGATGGGCCAAATGGCCTCCTTCTACACCGTAACAATTCTGTGATTTAATCCCATCTGAAGAAGATCTGAGAGAGACACACTCCCTCAAAGCTGCACTGAGGTTTCAGCCTGCAGTATATACCCTGGCCTCTGGAGTGGTGCTTAAACCCAAAACTTTCTGATTCAAAAGTGAGTACTACCAGCTGAACACTTTTTGAGTACAGGGAGGGGCCTGAAGAGAGCAAGAAAAAACTTCTTCTTCTTCCTTCAGTTCTCTGTCCAAAGGAGGGTTCAACCCACGCCACCATGGGTCAGATAAGGAGGCAGGTCTCAAATCTACCCCAGCAAGTGCTGTTGGCATTGACCCACTATCTGATCCACACCAGTCGTCCAATCAAGGGTGTCTGAGCTGTTGTGGCTTTTACATGTACATACTTTTACATACAGTCCAGAGCTATGGATGGTAACGGCAGAGAGTCCAATTTCTGTCCATCACTTGGCTGGCTGACCAGGAATCTCTCCTGCTCTTACTGCCTGACATGGGCATATGTTGGAAGAATTTACAGGCTGAAATTCAACCTGCTTGGCAACTTCATGGACACACCTTCCTTGGCCATCAGCTCTTGGGATAGGACTTGAACCCAGAGCTTCTGGTTCAGAGGCAAGAAGGCTACCCACTGTGCCACAAGGAAGCTATGGTACATGTAGATGGCGAGTTAGCATATCTGGCTTTGCTGACAGTGGGCAGTGATTGCTGTCACAGCCATCTCATAAAATAATGCCCCTTCAGCTCACTACATGTAGCTCCACAGTATAATGAAAAGCTAGAAAGGTACAACAGCTCTCTCAGCTAAATGGTGCCGTCCATTTATCTCCTGTATAATTCGTGCTTTTCTTTTTATCCGAAAGGTGGGATCACGAACCTCCTCCTTACTCCCCTGACTCAAATCAGCGGAGTGACATCAGATGGAAATTTCTTGGACAGTACTGCCTTTCAACGAAGGCAGAATCCGGTTTCTGAAGTGAAGGCACCCTGCTCTTCACAGGGGTTTAATGCGGTGCACAGGAGACAACGTGAAAGTAATTAGCTAGGCTTCAGCTCAGGGATGGCATAACGCAGTCTGCTTCACACATTCAGGATTGACCTGAATTTCCAAATACAAGTGACACACTTGTACATTCCTTGCAGACTGCTTTACTTGAGGCCTGCTTGTTTTACCCTGAATCTGATCACCATAACAAGAAAAGCTTTCTATTTAGCCTTTAAAAAAAAACTTATCTTTCTTCGATGCCTTTCTGGCTGGAGGAAATAGGTACAATCTGTTTCTTATGGAGTGAACGGAGTGCTGAGTAACGCCAGTCCACATGACTTATTTTAGTAAAGACAAACTCTGGTGTAATTGGCGTGGACCCAGTCAGGTGGCCCCACGATAGATTAGTCATTGTCATAAGATTTTGGGTGGAAAACTGACACTGGGTCCTAGGAGGCACAAGGATTGAAAGAAATTGGGCCTCGAGTCATATTCTAATCACACAATCGCAGGATTGTTATGGCGCAGAAGGAGGCCATTCTGTCCATCGGCGCCCGCACCGGCGCTCCGAATGAGTAACCCACCTGGTGCTGTTCCCCCGCCTTCTCCCGGTAACCCTGCACATTCTTCCTTTTTCAGATAACAGTCTAACTCCAGTTTGAATGCTTCAATCGAACCTGGCTGCGCCAGACCCTAAGGCGGTGCATTCCAGACCCTAAACCGCTTTGTGCGTGAAAAAGTTTCTCCTCGTATTTGACTAATTGCTTTAAATCTGGGCCCTCTTGTTCTCAATCCTTTCATGAGTGAAAAATAATTTCTCCCTATCTACTCTGTCCAGACCCCCCCATGATTTTGAATGCCTCCATCAAATCTCCTCTCAATCTTCTTTTCTCTAAGGAACAATAATAAGAATGGAGGAGAGCTGTTGGGGCCTGTCACATTTCCAGAGCGAGTGTTGCCAACCCTCCAGGAATGGGGTCTCCCAGAATTACAAGTTAATTGCTTAAACACTAATGCGAGCAAAAACCCAGGAGAAAACTCATAGAGGCATTAATAACAAATGTGATTTCTTCGTCATTTCTTTGAACACATCTATTTAAGACTTATAAAAACAGTGGTGTTGGGAGTAAAGGCTGTATAACAGGACAGGGTGGCTGGAGGCTGAGCAAAGTTGACAACCCTCACCTTCCCCCATGTGGCCAAATGGAATCTGGGCCATTGACTGCAGCAACCCTCAAAGTTAGTCCTAGGGGTTTTGGGGAGGAGGAGAACAGGAAGGTGGGTTACTGCTGGGGAATCAGGATGAGCATTCCTCTTTCTCCTGGTAGAGTAAACATTTTTCATTAAATTTACCTGAGTCTTGAGGGGCATTTGGGCCTTTGTCATTCCTATTCAGGGGCCTAATGCTTCTTTTTTGGCCCAACAATGTCATCTTTCTCCTATGTGTGAAGAGGTGTTAGAATCTTAAAGCAAACAAGCGAGCCAACCATTTTATCCTGTAATATTTGAAAAGAGCTATCCCATCAGCCCCGCTTCTATATCCCAGATAGCCCTGAATGTTTTTCTGTTTCAAGTATACATCCAATTCTCTTTTGAAGGCTAGTATTGAATCTGCTTCAACCACCCTTTCAGGCAGCGCGTTCCAGACCACAACAATTCGCTTCAGGGAAGAAAAAAACTCTCTTCATTTCTCCCCTTGTTCTATTTTTAATTATCTTTAGTCTGAGTA
The DNA here is from genome assembly GCF_964194155.1 of Cetorhinus maximus. NCBI lineage: Eukaryota > Metazoa > Chordata > Chondrichthyes > Lamniformes > Cetorhinidae > Cetorhinus > Cetorhinus maximus. The sequence goes on from NC_135895.1 coordinate 10,291,743, forward strand.
CCCCAGTTACTGATCCTTCAGGAGCTGTTTCCACTATCAAAATCCCTCAGGATTTTGAACACGCCTATTAAATATCCCCTTAGCATTCTCTGCTCTAAGGAGAATAATCTAAACTTCTCTAGGCCTTCCACAGCCTCACCTTTGGTGTTATGCTACTTCTAGGTACACCATGGATAATGGATAGTTTTCTGCCCTCCATTCAAATGTCTTGACAACAATTAGGAAACCCTGTACTCATACACTTTAATGCCATTAGAGTTGCTTTAATTCCCAATTACAGTTAAACCATCTAAAATAATTATTATTAATTCCATGCATTAAAATTGTACGTTATAATCATCATGGAAGCATTGTGTTGAGCTCTGTATTCATGTGATAAATGTAACTGTTCAGAAAGACATTTAAATTACAGAGTTCTTCACATGCAATAAATTACTTTAAAGAGCAGTAGCAAGCAAAGCAAGGACCCACACACAGCAACGAGGTAAACAACCATTTAATCTGTTTTTGATGGTGTGGGTAGACAGATGATTTCTGGCCACGACAATTTCCTGGATTTCGTCAAATACGTTGCTGTAAGGTCAGCCTTGTGGAGCCAAGTGAGGCCTTAGCAAGGATGCCATCTCTGACCGTGCAGCACTCCCCACCAGCACTACACAGGCACGTCAGGTGAGATTGTGTGCTTAAGTCTTCGGAACCTGAACCCAAAATCTTCAGAGGGAGAAGTGCTACCAACTGAGCCATAGCCAACGCCTCCTTTAAGGGTTTCCTTTTGGCCAGTCCTGCATGAATGCTTGTGCTGTTCAAAAGTCAGCAGCACGTTACGGAGCTTCTGAAATGATGCTTACTGCAACTCCCTCTCTGCTTCTTGTGCAGATGCCAGCTGTGGTTCAATGGTTAGCACTCTCCCGTCTGTGCCAGAGAGTCATGGGTTCACGTCCCCATCCCAGAGACTGAGGCATCAAGGCTGACAAGTCAGCAAAGAACTGAGGGAGTGGTGTCTTTGGGATGACTTGGAGCAAAATAATAATAAGCCTCAATCAGCACAGCAATAATATGATATAAGGAGGGAGGAATGGAACTGTCTGAAAGCTCGGGTAAAAAAAACTGAGTGACATTCTAAGAGCACATGGAGTCCAGCGAGTTGGATTCTCAACATTACTCAGCACCTCTCACTCAATGATGTATAAAGAGTTCCCACTTATGTCAATATTAACGTACTAGGACAATTGATTAGGTTGTAGTCGAATGGTTATAGCAGTGGACTAACTCCCTGAAGGTTGTATAATTCCGATCTCATCGAAGTGAGTTTAATAAAGTTGGCCATTTCTGGGCTGCCAGCAGAAAAGATGACCATAAAAACTCCTATAAAACCCCAACTGGTTCACTCATGTATTTCATGGAAGGGAACCTGATGATTTTTACCCAGTTTGGCCAATAAGCAGCTTTTCTAAAATAATCAGAAAATGTTGGAAATACTCAGCAGGTCTGGGATCCTCTGTGAAGAGAGAAGGAGTTAACGTTTCAGATTGGTGACCTTTCATCGAAATTACACGTGACTTTCAATGCCTCCTGTGCAATATGAGATATCTATGACCCAAGAGCAATGTCAAATTAAAGTAAAATAGTTAAAGTGGCTAAATCTTGAAGTCAGGGCACAGAGATTTACCAGAAAGCAGGAATGCAGGACTTCAGCAATTTTTTTCTTTCATGGGATGTGGGTAGTGCTGGTAAGGCATTGAGAACAGTCAAGAGTCAGCCATATTGCTGTGGGTTTGGAGTCACATATAGGGCAGGTCAGGTAAGGATGGCAGATTTCCTTCTCCAAAAGAACTTTAGAGAAACAGATGGGTTTTTATGATAATCAATGATAGTTAATTCATGGTCACCATTATTGAGACTGGACAGAATCGTCCCAGAGTTGCACAAAGAGCGGTAGCGGGCTTGGAAAAGAATGTTTTACCCGCTGTCTGCAATGGCGGGTTTTCGCGCCGTATCACCTCATTAATAATACATTCCTGGGAAACCTTACTGGCAGGGTAGCCACTGATTCCCCCACCCTGTCATCAACTCAGGGCTTCAGTAATCCAGGCATCATATTTATAGGGCACCCCTGTACAGAGTTAGCACTTTGTAAAGCATCGGAAGCTGCTGCAAAGTCATGGCTGCCAAAGGGAGGAAACATACTGCACCCAAATTTAGCGATGTCTCCCTCGGGTGCCTATTGGATGCTAGTGGAGGCCCGTCGTGAAGTCCTCTACCTCCGCTCTGGGTGAAGACCAGCAAGCAAGGTGACCAATCCAGCACGGGAGGTGGTGGCAGCGGTGGTCAGCGCCAATGCCCTGCAAAAGAGGACAGCCATCTGTGCCAAAAGAGGGAGAATAATCTCCTCCGTTCTGCCAGGGTAAGCCACTCTTCTCATCACTCTCAGCTCACTCACTCACACACCCATCACACGTTCACAGAGATCTCACTCACTGCCAGTTCAAGGGATATCCCACCTTTCACTTTCGCATACACAAACCTCAACTGCCCTGTGGATTATGTCCTCATCCCGTCCATGGACACCACTCACCACCCACACAATCGAGGCCTTCTTCTCATCTGGCCTGGCAGACGTCCTGTTTACACTCTCTCCATCTGTGTTCATGCAGGATAAGCTGGCACACAACAAAAGGGAGAGGTCGCAGGCTGGTGGAGGAATGCCCAACATCAAGGACCTCACAGACTTTGAGAATAGAATCGTCCAGTTGGCCCAGGACAATCTGGACCGTTCCTGTGCAATGGTGAGGTCAGTGGTGCTCAACCAAGTGAGGGTCCAGCAGTGCAACGTCCATCGGACAAACCTGCTGTGAGTGATGTGTCCCGTTTCACGGGCTAGTGCCATGCACTAATTATCACTCCTTGCTTTCGCAGGCACATTTGGGAAGCAGCTGAGGGGTCCATGAGCCAGGTCCTTGACTCAAGCCCCGAAGAAACCTCGGAAGAGGAATCTGATGACACCCTAAGTGAAGACACATCACAGCGCTCACCCACGCCCTCCACCAGCGCAGAGACACACACCTCGGTGGGACCTAGTTCGAGAGTAGCCTCGGGGCCACAATCTGGTGAACACATCGCACTGTCTGATCCTCAGCAGGCGGAGGCAGGGGCTTCCCAGGTTTCCGGCACTCGGAGGACAGCTGGAGACCTGAAATCTGCTGAGCCCGAGTCAGATGAGGGCCAGAATTTTACAGTCGGCCAGCAGACTCGGTGGGAGCGGGCGTGGGCAGTCGGGGAGCTGACCGCCACCCGCGATCAGCACCGCACCGCCTTTTTGTGCCATTAAGGCCCGCCCAGTGTAAAACACGACAGCGGCGACAGGGAGAAGGGGTGGGAGGGGGGTGGGTGGGAGCTCTATGTCCGCCAGGCCCAATGGTGACCCGGCGGCCGATTGGAAAGCGGCCGTGCCAGCCACGGGGCATTCGGCCCCGCATTTTTCCGGAGAGTTTCTCGCTGCCCTCCTGGAGGAGGCGGCACCGCGGAGAGAGATCCTGTTCCACCCCCCACCGCGCCCCCAACCTCACCAAACATGCCTGGGAGGAGGTGGCACCCAGGGTGAGCTCCCACGATGTGGTGAGGATCACATGGGTGCAGCGCCGTAAATGCTTCAATGATCTCCTGCGATCGGGAAGGGTGAGTACCGTGTTGGCATGGGTCACTCAGCACAGAAGTCCGTGCGGTAGTGAATGAAAGTCAATGCAAGCCTGAACAGAGCGTCTATCACCAGCTTGACACAACTGTGGACAGCTGATTGGGAGACTCCACAAAGATCACCCACTGTCGCCTGGAAAGAGCCGGAGGCATAGAAGTTGAGGGCCACTGTGACCTTCAGTGCCACTGGCATGGGGTGTCCACCCACACAGTCGGAGCTGATCTCAGGGCCGATCATCTGACAGATGGAGGTCACTGTCTCCCTTGAGAGGCGGAGCCTCCTTCGGCATTGCACCTCAGACATATTGAGGTAGCTGCATTGCCGCCTGTAAACCCTGGCAGCAGGATATTGGCGCCTTCTGCGGCCCCTTCCGCCTTGGACTTCCTGTTGGTCCCGCACTCCTGGTGCCTGCGCCTGTCCTCCCACAGGTCAATCTCCTGGAGGGTGAATAGGGACACCTGGCCTCCTGCCACTTCTGGCCCTCTCTTCTTCCTCAGAGGAGGTTCCTCCAGCAGAGACCACAATCTCCGATCCCAGGGTGAGGGAAGGCTGTCTGATACCTGGAAGGCCCCCAGTTCCGGAGTCCTGAACTGAAGCCTGTTTTTTCTGTCAAAGTAGCTCTGAAGCGAAAGGAAATTGTCCTGTTCACACAAGCAAGTAGCAGCAACTTATAAGCTAAAGTACAAACAACTCGCATTAGCGAGCCCACTCACCGCCCATGGATGAGGTGTTTGAAAATGCAGCCTACCCGCCTGCCCATTGCTCCCGTGCGACATCCTGAAAATCACACGAGCTGCATAAAATTACAGACAATTGGTGCCTCAAGGGCCTTAACTGGCCCGTTAATTAATGGCGGGCGCGCCTCAATTTTCATCGCACACCCGCCTAGCGAAATATCGCGACGGTGCGCGGTGACATCGGGATGCACGCCCGACGTCACCGCGCGTCATTCTATGTTCCGCCGTGTCGGGTACGTGCCCACACGCCGAAGGTAAAATTCTGGCCGAGGAGTCTCTGGAATGGGTCGTACCTCAAGTTACTGGAGCTGCAAAGGCAAGCTCGGGAATATCAGGAAGAGATTTCCGCTGCACTTCTCAGGTGGCAAGGCACAAGGGAGACAACTGTCCGCCTTCAGTCTGAGGTGATTGTGCCAGCATGCCAACGCACCGGGACACCATAGAGACCTTGGTCCAGGACATTGGGCTGAACTCCATCCCTAATGCCATAGTTGGCCTCCAACAGTGTCAATGCAAGAAGGGTGCAGGCCACTCGACCTCATCCCCGCTTCTCTTTCTCTTCAAGGAGTTAGCTTGGGGCCATCAGGCATCCATAGGGAGAGGGATCAGCAGGTGCACATCCCAGGGCCATCCAGCCAGGTGACTCTGGGAGTGCCCAGCACCCATTCGAATCCCCTCTTCCTGTGACCCCAGCAGCTCCAGCTCCACAGGCTGAGGAGGGTGCTATTGCCACACAGCGGGCCGTCCAGGTCTCGGCCCTCAACATTATCACAGACGGGGCGTGGGGGGAGCAGGCTCCTGAGGAGCACTAAGATGTAGCAACAGGGCTGGCAAGATTAAGAAGATGTAATTGCACAGCCTGGGCACGGGTGCTCATCGCTTGTACTTAATGTTCACTGTTGGAAATAAACTCCCAAGAAACTCTCCCTGCCTATGGCTCCTTGCTATGATGAGCAGTGTTCGTGTCACTCAGATGTGAAACCTGCACAAGATAAAGGCAGGTGTCTCAGTCCAGGGCCCCTTCCCTGTGCAGTGTGTGACCTTCATACCAAAGTGATGGTCCGGCTTCACACTCACTGGACACATTACTGATGCCTGCACCTCGATGGTGCTTGTTATTGCTGCCAGAATGTCGTGGGCGGACGTCACAGAGTTCCGTCATTCTCTCTGTGTGCTCTCAGCACCTTTGAGGTGAGGCTGGCCCCCATCACTTCAGCATCTGTGACCGGTGACACTGTGCTCCTGAAGGGGTCAGGCACTGAAGGCTGGCACAGGATCAGGTGCATTTGAAGTTTCATGGCTGTGTCTCCATGATATGACCCTAATCACAGAGCGCAAGCGAGCTGCCCTCAGCGGCCAGACAGGAGTCAGGCATTCACAGAGGCAATGTGAGGATCTATGGGGTGTCCTCCCTGCATGTCATCATCATCCTCCTGGAGTCTAGTGACTATTAGGGCCTCTGCTACATCCCCATAACATGAACCTGAGCACTGGGGGGTATGTGCGTTGCCATCAGGCACACAAGAGTCAAACGTTCACCGATGGAAGGTGAGGATGTCAGGACTGTCCTCACTGCATCTCATCATCACCCTCCACGAATCTTACGGCTGTGAGGTCCCCCTAAGCGCGCCTGCCTGGTCTGGCCAGTGCGATGGCCTCATCGCCAGCATCCTCGCCTTCAAGGGCTTCATCATTGTCATCCCCTATGACGTCCTCCTCATCGGAGGATATGTGCAGCTCCTCCATCTCCTCCTCAGCCAGCTCCTCCCGACTTTGCAATGCCAGGTTGTGGAGCGGGCAGCAAGTGACAATGACGCGCGACACCCTCTGGGGACCGAATGGCAGTGCTCCTCCTAGGCCTGTTGAGGCACCGGAAACCTCATTTTTAAGATGCCTGTCGTTTGCTTCACCAAAGCCCGGGTTGTGGCACGAGCCTCATTTTACCGTCACTCTGCTGCAGTCTGAGGCCGATCATCAGCCACGTCCTCTGCGGGTAGTCCTTGTCCCCGAGGAGCTAATCCTGCAGCCTCTCTGGACCCTGGACCCTGTCAAGGATCTGAGGCCTGCTAAGGATGCAGGAGCCATGGTGCTGCCTGGGAATCATGCGCAGACCTGTAAGTATGCATTTGTGGTGGTCGCACAGCAGCTGCACATTCAGCGAGTAGAAGGCCTTGCGGTTAATGCAGTGACTGCTTGTTGCCATGGAGATCGAAGTGCCATGAGAGAGCAATCGGTGGCATCCTGCACCTGTTGAAAACCTGAGATCTGTACAAATCCCAGTGCCCTTGCTTCCGGGTTTTCCTGACCCCAGTCGAAATGCACAAAACTCTGTGTCTTTGCAAAGATGATGCCCGTGACCTCCTGGATACGCACGTGTGGAGGTTTGCAAGATCCCACACGGGTCACCTGTGGGGCCCTGGAAGGAGCCACTGGTGTAGAAATTGAGCACCGCGGTCACTTTCACAGCCGCTGGCAGTGGATGCCCGCCATGTCCCCGCGATGCCAACTCCTGCAGCAGGTGGCGTACGTTACTGACCAGTTCCTTAGACATGCGCAGTCTTGGCAACACCGGTTCTCGGTCATCTGCAGGAATGACAGGCGCCGTCTATAGACCCTTCGTCTAGTAAGGCGCCTGCAAACAATGCCTCACTGTGGATCTTCAGCTGCATGCACAGCAGGCCCTGCCACCCCTTCATCTTGAGGGAGGTGCTCCTCCCTTTGGCGAGACAGGTGCCTCCACTGCTCTCTTCTCCTTCTTCTCCGCTCCCTGAAAGCCATGAGGCTCACCATTAAATCACTGGGCTCCATGATCCCGATATTCTCCTCCTTCAAGATCAAAGAGAGAGATGTGTGGGTTAGCATATGTGTCCTAAGGACCTCTCTCAGTTAGGTCTGAAAGTCCCTTCACACATGCAGGAGAGTGCTGGCCACCACTTGGATGGCCAGTGTATAGTGCACTTCATGACTGTCTGAAACACCACCCACTTCTGCCCCACTCCACTTGACCGGTTGGCAGCAGCTTTGCCCACTGGACTGCATGCTGTGCTGTCAGCTCAGGCGCAGGCATTCTCCTAACCCGCACTGCAAGGCTGCACTGTTAGCTTGAACCATGAGGGATACTGGTCCAAACCTTAATAAAGACATTGCAAGGGGCTGTGAGCACCTCCACCAGTGACTGCGCCATGGCCACCTTTCGCAAGGGGATTGTACAACTTGCCCAGTCGGCCAATTGTTCTGCTGTCCCCTAAAACACACATTAATTTGCAGCCTGTGCCCGAGGGGTGAAACATTCTGGAGCATTTGGAGGCATTTTCATGCTTTTGCGTTGCTTGAATGGACAGGAAAGCTTCAGAGGCTCCGACTCCAAGCAGGTCAATGGAGCTGCAGCTGAACAGTCTCAGCTGCGGACGAATGCTCACTTTTGACAAGCTTTTCCAAGCTTCCCTCATCCCTCCCCTCTCCCCAACCCTCCTCCCTCAGAATGTTCTTGAGTATTCTGTTCAGTTTGTCTGTGCTGCTGTGCCTCCCAGACAGTGCCCCCTCCGCAGCCCGCAATTGACAGGAGAAGCGGGCAGTCGCAAACTGGTTTCACGCTGGCTTAAAACCGATTTTTGCCTTTCCTTGCCGTATTGTCCCCCACCCATCCTGCCGACCATGACGCCCAAAGCCAACAGGGTCGGAAAATTCCGACCTACCTTTCAATCCCAGATTTAAAAAAATTAATTGAGTTTAAATCCCACCAGCGGTGGTAGGATTTGAATTCATGCCCCCAAAGCATTAGCTCTGGATTATTAGCCCAATGACATTGCCACTGTGCCACCATCACCTCATAAATTATGCAGTAAGGCGAGAGAAACTGGCATCGTTCTCCTGACAGGGGGAAGGGTAAGGAAAGCATTAATAGCGGCTTTGGAAAACAGAACATGGCTCTTTCGAATAAATCAGCTGATACTGTTGTGACTGGCGGGAGGGTCGGTCAGAGAGGATGCAGATTTAAGATAATTGGCAAAAGAACGAGCGGGGTGGTGAGGCCTTATGTTCTTTTTTTAACAAAGTTGCTATGATCTTGAATGCATTGCCTGAAAGACTGACCTCTCACCAAAAACAGATTAAACGGCCATTCATATTAATGCTGGGACGTTGCTCCTCACTCTGTACTGTATTCCAAAGCAAGTCATTACTTTGTGACGTGGTTTTAATTTCTTTCTGGATAGTAGCATTCATCACATCAATACAGAGCTCAATGCTATGCTTCCATGATGATTATTAAGTACAATTTTAATGCATGGAATTAGCAATAATTATTATAGATGGTATAGCTGTAATTACTTGGGAATTAAGCTAACTATAATGATAGCACACTGTTTCCTAATTGCTACCAAGGTGTTTGAATGTAGAGGTCAAAATGAGGGTGCCATTTCAAAGAAGGAAAAGGGAGTTGTTCCCAATTTCTTGGGAATAGTTATCCCTCATCCAACAACAGTGAAACAGATTACCCTGGTCATTATCGCAATGTTGTTTGTTGGGAGTTTTTTGAGTGCAAAATTGGCTGCCCTAGTTCCCACGATGCAATAACAACTACACTTCAAAAGTGTAGTTCACTTCAAAAATTAGTTAAGAACCGAGGCCCAACCATCTTCAACTGCTTGTTCAGTGACCTTCCTTCCATCATAAGGTCAGAAGTTGCTGATGGCTGCACAATGTTCAGCACCATTTGCGACTCCTCAGATACTGAAGCAGTCCATGTCCAAATGCAGCAAGACCTGGACAATATCCAGACTTGGGCTGACAAGTGGCAAGTAACATTCACGCCACACAAGTGTCAGGTAATGACCATCTCCAACAAGAGAGGATCTAATCATCGCCCCTTGATGTCCAATGGCATTACCATCACTGAATCCCCCGCTATCAACATCCTGGGGGTTACCATTGACCAGAAACTAAACTGGACTAGCCGTATAAACACTGTGGCTATAAGAGCAGGTCAGAGGCTAGGAATCGTGCGATGAGTAACTCACCTTCTGACTCCCCAAAGCCTGTCCACCATTTACAAGGCACAAGTCAGGATGTGATGAAATACTCCCCACTTGCCTAGATGGGTGCAGCTCCTACAACAATGAAGAAGTGGGGCACCGTTCAGGACAAAGCAGCCCGCTTGATTGGCACCACATCCACAAACATTCCCTCCCTCCACCACAGACGCACAGTAGCAGCAGTGTGTACCATCTACAAGAAATTCTGCAGGGACTCACCAAGGCCCCTTAGACAGCACCTTCCAAACCCACAACCACTACCACCTAGAAGGATTTTGGGCAGCAGATAAATGGGAACACAAGCACCTGTAAGTTCCTCTCCAAGTCACTCACCAGCCTGACTTCTGCCGAAGGGTCGTGAGGACTCGAAACGTCAACTGATTTCTTCTCCACCGATGCTGCCAGACCTGCTGAGTTTTTCCAGGTAATTCTGTTTTTGTTTTGGATTTCCAGCATCCGCAGTAGCTTTTATCTGACTTGGAAATATATCATCGTTCCTTCACCGTCGCTGGGTCAAAATCCTGGAACTGCCTTCCTAACAGCACTGTGGGTGTACCTGTACCACATGGACTGCAGCAGTTCAAGAAGGCAGCTCACCACCACCTTCTCAAGGGCAATTAGGGATGGGCAATAAATGCTGACCCAGCCAGTGAAGCCTACATCCCGAGAAGGAATGAAATAAAAGAAGTACGAACAAGAGTAGACCATTCGGCTCCTCGAGTCTGCTCTGCCATTCAATAAGATCATGGCTGATCTTCTTGTGTTTCAATTCCACATTAGGGTGTCCTGAGATGGGAAAGGCGCTATCTGAATGCAAGATTTCCAAGCCTTTCTTCTTATAATAATTTACTAAATGCACTGTTGTGTTGTATTCGCCCTCAATTCAGCCCTTCTGAGGCATAGTTCCCTGGGCAGCAACAGGCTCTTTATTGACTCACTTCAGTGACTATTGTGAGGCCGGGAAGTGAGAGATTGGTCAGTGTTCCCTTTTGTAGGGTGTCACACCCTAGCAGTTACAATTGGCCTGAAACTGAACAGGAGTGTGATGGAATACTTTCCACTTGCCTGGACGAGTGCAGCTCCAACAACACTCAAGAAGCTCGACATCCAGGACAAAGCAGGCCGCTTGATTGGCACCCCATCCACAAACATTCACTCCCTCCATCACCAACACACAGTGTGTACCATCTACAAGATGCACTGCAGAAACTCACCAAGTCTCCTTAGGCAGCACCATCCAAACCCATGACCGCTACCATCTAGAAGCATGAGGGCAGCTGGCACATGGGAACACCACCACCTGGAAGATCCCCTCCAAGTCACTCACCATCCCGACTTGGAAATATTTCACCCTTCCTTCAGTGTCACTGGGTCAAAATCCTGGAACTCCCTCCCTAACAACACTGTGGGCGTACCTACACCACATGGACTGCAGTGGTTCAAGAAGGCAGCTGATAATGACCTTTTAAAGTGCAATTAGGGTTGGGCAATAAATGCTGGCCTAGCCAGCGACTCCCACATCCCATGAATAAATATAAAAGAAACCTGAGCCCCTCCAGTGTTCACCCTACAATGGTGCATCCCCCAGTGGTGGCTTTGCAGAGGCAGAAGTCCTGGCTGATTGTCCCCTTCCCTCACTCAGGGACAGTTTGACTTCTATCCTCACTGTTTCTCAAATATCTCATTTCTTATCGTATTCATAGCATCCTGCGCTCAGATGTGACAGCATCTGATATCTTCAAAGCCTTTAAGTGAGGCACCTCAAACCATCAATCACAGGTTTCGATTGCACTTCAATGCCATCTGCTTATAAATATTTATGTGTCACTCAACAGTATGTTTGTTTTAAAGTTGCATGAAAATTGCACACATGCCAATGGAATGGTTTTCTAAAAGCTTCCAGGTAGAAGACACATGTAAAATGTATATTTAATCTCAGTACAGCTGCTCCCTCCAATTTGACTAATTGTATTCATGTATACAAATCATTATAGTATTTAGTTAATCGATACTAAGCAAAAGTGGGCCACATTGATGTCAAATTCACTTTTCACGACAATAATCCGGGGTTTCTTTTGTCTTCTGGAGACATTGTGATCCTTTTATATACTGCAGTGGGATTCATTTAGATACTGTAATGGGAATAATTTATATACTGTATTGGGGATCATTTATATACTGTATTGGGGATCATTTATATACTGTATTGGGATTCATTTATATACTGTAATGAGGATCATTTATATACTGTATTGGGATTCATTTTTAAACTGTATTAGGGATCATTTGTATACTGTATTGGGGATCATTTATGTACTGTATTGGGATTCATTTATACACTGCATTGGAATTCATTTTTAAACTGTATTGGGGATCATTTATGTACTGTATTGGGATTCATTTTTAAACTGTATTGGGGATCATTTATGTACTGTATTGGGATTCATTTTTAAACTGTATAGGGGATCATTTATGTACTGTATTGGGATTCATTTATACACTGCATTGGAATTCATTTTTAAACTGTATTGGGGATCATTTATGTACTGTATTGGGATTCATTTTTAAACTGTATTGGGGATCATTTATATACTGTAATGAGGATCATTTATATACTGCATTGGGATTCATTTATATACTGTAATGGGAATCATTTATATACTGTAATGAGGATCATTTATATACTGCATTGGGATTCATTTATATACAGTAATGAGGATCATTTACATACTGCATTGGGGATCATTTATATACCGTATTGGGAATCATTTATATACTGTATTGGGAATCATTTATATACTGTAATGAGGATCATTTACATACTCTATTGGGATTCATTTATACACTGCATTGGGATTCATTTTTAAACTGTATTGGGGATCATTTATATACTGTATTGGGATTCATTTATACACTGCATTGGGGATCATTTATATACTGCATTGGGATTCATTTATATACTGCATTGGGAATAATGTATATACTTTATTGGGAATCATTTGTATACTGTATTGGGATTCATTTTTAAACTGTATTGGGGATCATTTATATACTGTATTGGGAATAATTTATATACTTTATTGGGAATCATTTATATACTGTACTGGGAATAATTTATATACTTCATTGGGAATCAATTCTATACTGTACTGGGAATCATTTATATACTTTATTGGGAATCATTTATATACTGTATTGGGAATCATTTGTATACTTTATTGGGAATCATTTATATACTGTATTGGGGATCATTGACCTCACAGCAAGTTTGATTTTATATTCCTGCTAATCTGCATAGGCTTCAACTTTAATATTCTCATCCTTGTTTTCAAATCCCTCTCGGGCCTCACCTCTCCCTATCTCTACCAGCTCCTACAATCCTTCAAGATTTTTGCGTTCCTCTGATTCTGGCCTCTCACGCCAAATCACACCCCACCCCACCCTTTAAGCAGTCCACCCTTGGCAGCCATGCTTTCAGCTGTTCAGGCCCTAAGCTCTGGAATTCTCTCAGTTAAACCTCTCTGCCTCTCCTTTAAGATGCTCCTTAAGAGATTTTGCTTTAATTAAACATTTTTGGTCATCTGTCCTAATAACTCCTTATATGGCTGGGCACCAAATTTTGTTTGATAATGCTCCTGTGAAGCACCTTGGGACATTTTACTACATTAAAAGGTGCTACATAAATGTAAATTCTTCTTGTTGTTGCCTAAAACTGGTATTGTGATTTTGGACTCGCACAATTAGCACAATAGAAACAGTCCATTTCAAATATTAATGTAGGGTACCTTAGTGATATCACACAGCATCTTGGAGTATAGAAAATTAAAGGGGGATCCAATAGAGGCATTTAAGATGATAAAAAGATTTTATAGGATTGAGAGAGAGAAAGCATTCCTTCTTTATTTGAGGGGAAGCCCAAAACAAGTATCATGACACAGCTGATGGTAAAGGCTGAGTTGTTCAAATTCCAGAGGGAAACTTGAAACAACTGTCATAATCCATCTTTGCAATTTGTACATTTCGAGATGCAGGTTTTGAATTCAGTAGTAATAAGACCACCAAGTCTCAAGAGGTTTTCTATAAAACTAAATTAAACATTTATTAATACAAGGAAAATTGTTAACACATACATATGTCTACAAAATTACTACTATAATAACTACAAAAATCCCCTAATTAATCTGACTCTCGGTTACACCCCCATTAAGGTAACAGTAAAACTCATAGATTTAAAAGACCCCAGGCAAAGCACATTTAACCTTATAAATTCAAAATGAGGTTCCTTGCAGACACAGTTGCAGGCATACAGGCCGGTTAGATCTTAAATGCCCCTCCCTTGCACACACAAACTACTTCCTGTTTATATCTAGCTTTTCCTTTGAATGTAAATTTTCCATTGTATCACCAGGCTTGTAACTTTACACCTCTTAACAATAATATTTTCATCCCACTATTTTTATTAGTAATATAAACACATTGCTTGGCATCTCCCAGCTAGGTGCAAGATTTTACCCCCACTCTTGAATGCTTTATTCAATAAATGCAAACCCACGCTTCTAAACTTCCTCATGTTTATCTAATTATCATTTCAAACCTGCTTCTTTCTATACATCAAAGCACTCAGACCAGCTGGCTTTAATCCAATTAAGACACACACACACACACACACACACGCACGCATAGATATACATAGACAGACACCACTAAACTCTATTTTAAAAAATAACTTCCAATAATATTATAGACATTAATCTCTTCATGACACAAGGAGGGAGAAAAATGGAGCTGAGGCATTTAGCGCTGATTTCAGGAAGCATTTCTTCATATGAAGACTAGTAGAAATCTTAAACCCTCTCCCACAAAAGCTGTTGAGTCTAGATGAATTGAATATGTCAGAACTGAGATTGATAAATTTAATTGGGCAAGGAAGTTATGAGTTATGGAACCAAATTGGGAACCAAATCTTCCATGATCCAGTTGACTGGTGAAACAGTCTGAATGGTGCCTGCTGATGGCATTGGACTAACACCTCAAAGATAGTGAGTTTATATCGAAAGGTGGCGAGTTGTAAAATTGAATTCAGTAATTCTAGCGTTACAAACTGACCAATAAGATTATTGCAAAAACTTAACCAATTCACTGATCGGAAGGGACCTGATTGCCTCTCTGGTCTGGCCTGAATGTCAATCCAGTTCTTCACTACATATCCTCTTTCAGACACAAGTTTTCCAGAGACTTGAGCACAAAATATAGACCGACGCTCCCAGTGCTGCACCATCGGAGACACCGGCTAGAAATTCATGCTCTCCACCTCCACAATGGTCAGTTTGGAGGTGGGGGGGTAGGTGGGGGGTGAGGGGTGGGGGGGAACCACACTACCTTCCCGCCTCCTCCCAATTAAGCACCGGGCAGGAAGGCTTGCAGATGGCCTTCCTGCCAGAAAGCTAATTGAGGTCCTTACGTGGGTAATTAATGCCTAATTAAGAGCCTCATCTCACCGTCACCGGTATTATCCCAGCGGTGGGCAAGGGACTTGCCATGCGGGAAGCCCAAATAGCAAACCCTGTCAAGTTTGCTTACAGGCGTCCAGGGTGGTCCCTTTTTCAAAGGCACACAGCATCTGATTTAAGGATCTGGCACTGGAAAGGGGGAGGGATCCACTAAGAGTCACCCCCTGCCCTTTCTTTCAACACCCTCCCCCCACACCCCCCACTCCCCAAACCAGGGACTCCTTCCCCGTGACCCCCATCCAGCCCTCACTCACCTGTGGCCTGGGTCCCTTGCCGATCCTAGGTCTCTCTCTTTAGGTGCTCTGTTAGCTGCCATCACTCCTTGTGTTGCTGGTGGCAATGGAGAGCTGTCAGCCTCATCCAATTGACCAGCACCTCTCGGGCAGGTGGGATTTCCGCCTCCGGGGTCCTAAATCCCAGGAAAGGCTGACGCTGGCCAGTTAATGCAGCAACCGTCCTTTGCAAACCCTAACATTGGGTATCTTAGTGATACCGCACAGCACAGGAGTAATTTGACAAGGAAGTATTCAATGAACGGCATGACACTAGGAAGTTCTGAGGAACAAAGAGACCTTGGCGTGTGTGTGTCCATAGATCTCTGAAGGCAGAGGGGCCTGTTAGTGGGGTGGTGAAAAAGGCATATGGGACACTTGCCTTTATCAATCGAGGCATAGATTACAAAAGTAGGGAGGTCATGTTGGAGTTGTATAGAACCTTGGTGAGGCCACAGCTAGAGTACTGTGTGCAGTTCTGGTCGCCACATTATAGGAAGGATGTGATTGCACTGGAGGGGGGGTGCAGAGGAGATTCACCAGGATGTTGCCTGGGATGAAACATTTAAGTTATGAAGAGGGGTTGGATAGACTTGGGTTATTTTCGTCGGAGCAGAGAAGACTGAGGGGCGACCTGATGGAGGTGTACAAGATTATGAGGGGCATGGACAGGGTGGATAGGGAGCAATTGTTCCCCTTAGTTGAATGGTCAGTCACGAGGGGAGATAAGTTCAAGGTGAGTGGCAGGAAGTTTAGGGGAGATGTGAGGAAAAACTTTTTTACCCAGAGGGTGGTGACGGTCTGGAATGCACTGCCTGGGAGGGTGGTGGAGGCGGGTTGCCTCACATCCTTTAAAAAGTACCTGGATGAGCACTTGGCATGTCATAACATTCAAGGCTATGGGCCAAGTGCTGGTGAATGGGATTAGGTAGGCAGGTCAGGTGTTTCTCACATGTCGGTGCAGACCCGATGGGCCGAAAGGCCTCTTCTGCACTCTGTGATTCTGTGACTCTGAGCTACAAGTATAGAAGATTAAAGGGTGATCCAATTGGGGCATTAAAGATGATTAATGGATTTGATAGGGTAGTTGGAGAGAAACTATTTTGTCTTCTAGGGGAAGCCCAGAATAAGGGGGGGATAAAAGTGGAGCTCAGGCATTTAGAGCTGATTTTAGGAAGCATTTCTTCACATAAAGAGTAGTAGAAATCTCAAAATCTTGCCTCCAAAAAGCTGTTGAGTCTAGATCAATTGAAAAGGTCAAAACTAAGATGATTAATTTAATTGGACGTGGATGTTAAGGGTTATGGAACCTGCAGTGTAAGGGTCTGGCACATACAGGGTTAACGTGGGACTGAGTACAGTACTGCCCACACAGTGGCCGGGATTTTCCGTGGGAGATTCAGCGGCCCAGACATAAGCCTATTGGCTTTTAGCGGATTGACAGGACAGGACGATCCCGGCAGCGGACGGGGCCAGAAAATCCCGCCCAGTGATGTAAGAAGGCACATGACTCAGAACTAGGGTCAGTGTGGTGTAGAACAGGGACATGTTAAGGGTAGACATGGAGATAGCTCCTTGCTTGTACCCTTAACTCTATATATGCATATAGTTACAAGTAGTTAATAAAGACTTGCTGTTAACATACAGAAGATTATGAAGACTTCTTTAACAGGTACGTTCTGTAACCAACACCATCCCAACAGAACCAATTCGGGTAGATGCACAGATCATCTATGATCCTGCACTAAGTGATGGGCCTTCCCGAGTGGTGGTGGTATGCAGCTCCTCCAGTTCTCCGGCCTTCAGGCAAGACCCCAATTGCCAACATTAAATTCCAGCCTCCGTCTTTCAGATAAGACCTGAAACCTAGGCTCTGCCTGCCTTCTCAGGTGGGGGTAAAAATTCCCTTTAGAAGAAGGGCAGTTCTCTCCACTGCCCTGGCCAACATTTACCTCTAAAGCAACATGACAAAAAAACAGATGACCACATTGCTGTTAGTGGGAGCTTGCTGTGCGCAAATTGGCTGCTGCATCTCCTACATTAAATCAGTGACTACAACTTCACAAATACTTCATTAGCTGTGAAGTACTTTGGGAAGCCCTGAGGCCACAGAAAGGCACTCTATAAACGCAAGTTCTTTATTTTTCTTGCTCTTATATTAACGAAGGCAATGAATTTTAAATAAGTGCATTGACGTTAATGTTCAAACAATGGACAAAGGAATAGAGCACAAAAAAGCTAGCACATTAAAAAGCCACATCGTAATTTCTTGGCAATTAAGAGGAACCACATGATGATAGTGGTTGCAATCATCAAATTATTAATTGTGTATGATGCTTCGGGGAAGATTCGAGATCGTGTCAAATAAAATAAAGTAATTCTTTTGTTATAATAATCCTGCATCTGCTGCCATATATAAAGACTCCTATTTAAAATGGCTGACTCCCTGCCAGGTTACATTCAATAATGGGAGTGACAGTAAAGAAAAGGCCCTTTCTCTAACAATGCTTATTTGAGGCCAATCTTAGAAGATGTCAGGTTGATAGGAACCCATTATTCTTCCCCTACATTTGGTGGCCCTTCAGCGGTAATAACATTGCTGCTCTGATGAATTTTTTTTATATATCAACATTACGTGAAATTCTCCGCAATTTGAAGTGCAAGGAGAGAGAGAGAGAGAGAGCGCGAGAGTCATCAAACTTTATCCTAGAATTGAATGCTGTGAAATGGGAGAAAAATGTACTTGCAGGAAATAGCTTGTGTGTATGAAATAAGGCCACAGCAATTTGTAATAAAATGTGCGGCAGACATGAAAATTGCTGCAGCAGACATGCCCCATTATTGTAACTTACATCTAATCTCAGGCCTGGCTCAGTGGATCGCACTCTCACCTCTTACTCAGGAGTTTGTGCCTTCAGATCCTAACCCACAGATTTGAGCACATTATCGAGTCTGAAAAGCCCAGAGCAGCACTGAGGGAGCGGTGCACTGTTGGAGGTGCTGTCAGAGAGAGGATGCCAAACTGCCTGCCTTTGATGTAAAAGGTCCCTTGGCACTATTTTGAAGAAGAGCACATGAGTCATTCACCATATTCAGGTCAAGATTCAAACCTCGACCAACATCACTAAAAAAAAAAAGATTGTTTGGCCAATTATCACACTCGTCTTCCTCTGGGCCCACAGGTTAACCAGAAATGGCTAAAATCTTCAACCTACTGGGCCTCACCCAGCCCTTACGCCAGCTTTTTCACTGTGGGTTGGTACAATATATGACCTGTGCCATTCAGGGTCAAAGTTGGACCTGGGAATAAATGACATAATCTAATCTCTACTTTTCAAAAAGTTACAAAAAGAATAGGCAGGAAAAGATCGGTGGGCCCAGCAAGGCAGCTTTGCACTCACGAAGGGCTGGAACTGCCTTACCAAGGGAGAAGAGGCCACCCAGGCTGAGGTGAGAGAGGTACACTAGAAGAACCTTCAATTGATAGGGAGGAAGTGTTAGAAAGGTTATCTTTACTTAAAATAGATCAGATACCAGGACCCAGTGAGATGCATCCAAGGGTACTGAGGGAAGTGAGAGTGGAAATTGCAGAGGCACTAGTGATAATCTCCCAGTCTTCCTTAGACACAGGGGAGCTGCCAGAGGATTGGAAAATTGCGAATGTTACACACTTGTTCAAAAAGGGTGCAAGGATAACAAACGGAAACTACAGACCAGGCAGTCTGACTTCAGTGGTAGGGAAACTTCTGGAAACTATAGTTCAGGACAAAATCAATAGTCATTTGGACAAGAGCAGGATAATTAAGGAAAGCAAGCATGGATTCATTAAGGGAAAATTATGTTTAACGAACTTGCTGGAGAGTTTTGAGGAGGTAACATAGAAAGCTGATGAGGGCAATGCTGTTGATGCTGTGTATATGGATTTTCAAAAGGTATTTGATTTTTTTTTTAGTGGAGTGATCATAGCGCATTTTATGCTAAATAAATATACCAATATGAAATAGTATGACTGAACGCCTCAGGTTTGTTACTGTGTTGTCTATCCCAGTGGATCCTTGATGATCTGTTGTAATAGTGGGTTCCCTCAGTCTCTCACCAGGTAACGAAATTTGAAAGAAAATTGAGACCCTTCTCCTACTTAGCCTGCTGTAATGATTTGTTTTAAGGTAGTGATAAGTCCACTTAGGTAACCTTATCTTGATTTCCTGGTACATCTTTTTCCAACTTAAAAATGACTCACTTGACATAAGTTGGCATTGGGTCTCCCAAGCTCTAAGTTCCTCACCACCCTTGATCTCCCAAACTCAAAGTCCTGGCTCTCATACTGGTCACTTGACCCGAAGCCTTAACTATCGTCCCTAACTGAAGATCTGTTTTCTGCTGGTCTTCTGGTTCAAGCTTAAGTATTAGAACTGTGGGAGTAGTAAACCTCATGAGGCAATGGATAACTGGATTCAATACAGTGCCACACAACAGACTTGTTTGCAAAATTCTACCTCATGCAATAAAAGGGAACGTAAGCACTTGGATAAGAAATTGGCTGAGTGGCAGGAAAGAGAGTAGTGATAAATGGTTATTTTTCAGATTGGAGGAAGGTTTGTAGTGGAGTTCCCCAGGGGTCAGTGTTGGGACCCTTGCTTTTCCTGATACATATCAATGTCCTAGACTGGTGTTCAGGGCATGACTTCAAAATTTTCAGATGATACGAAGGTTGGAAACGTGGGGCCTGAATTTTTCGGTTATTGGGAGTGCGCGATCGGTGGGCCCGGGAGCACACGGGAAATGGGCCATCGGCTGTGATCGGGCCCTGACCGCGATTTCTCTCGGGCTGTCCAATTAACAGCCAGCGTGAAATGCGTGCTGAAATGCTCAGCGCTGCTGGGGTGAGGGCGGGGAGGAGGGCGGGCACCAACGTAACAATGGGGGTTGCCGCTGAACGCTTTGAGAGCGCTCCCTAAAGACAGACAGCTTCCCCGGGGAGCTGCAGACCTCCACAGACTAAAGGACATGACAAAAATGCTGCAAAATATTGTCCCTGCAGCACAATCAAGCACCTGAAAGCATACCTCATAAAAAAAACCAGTACCCAAAGATCTCTTTTTAGTTTATTGCCCCATCGAGGTTTCAACCCGCCCTGAATCGAGTTTGAGTAAAAACGTGAATGCCACCTGGGAGAATAGCCCGCCCGCCAACCGGGAATGTGGACGGGGCCCGCGTAAAATTGCTGTTGATTGCATCGTTAATGGGCATAATTGCCCGCTTAATTGTCGGCGGGCACGTTTCCAACTGCTGCGTGTGCCCGCGGAGCGAAATATTGCGTGAGCGCATGATGACGTCTGGACGCCCGCCCGATGTCATCTCACGCTAGTTCACGTCCGTTCCGGTCAGGCCTAGGACGTCTGCAGGATGTAAAATTCTGGCCATTGTCGACTATGATGAAAATAGTCGTGAACTTCGAAAGGACATAGACATGTTGGTGGATTGGGCAGACAAGTGGCAGATGAAGTTCAATGCAGAGAAGAGTGAAGTGATTCATTTTGGCAGGGGAAATATGGAGAGGCAGTATAAAATAAAGGGAGAAGCTCTAAAGGAGGTGCAGGAACAGAGGGACCTTGGTGTATATGTACATAAGTCATTGTAGATGGCAGGGCATGTTGAGCGGGCAGTTAATGAAGCATATAGTATCTTAAGCTTTATTAATAGGGGCATTGAGTACAAGAGTAAGGAGGTCATGTTGAACTTGTATAATACACTAGTTAGGCCTCATGGAGTACTGCATCCAGTTCTGGGCACCATACTTGAGAAAGGGTGTGAAGGCATTGGAGAAAGTGCAGAAGTGGTTCATAAGAACGATTCTAGGGATCAGGAGCTGTAGCTATGAGGATTGATTGGAGAGGTTGGAACTGTTTTCCTTGGAGAAAAGTAGGCTGAGAGGAGATGTGATAGAGGTATTCAAGATCCAGAGGGGTATAGACAGGGTAAATAGTGAAAAACTGTTCCCACTCAAGAGAACACCAAGAGCTAAAGGGCACAGATTCAAAATAATTGCCAAAAGGAGAAATTGTGAGGAAAAACTTTTTCACCCAGAGGGTGGTTGGAGCCTGGAACAATCTTCCATAGAGGCTGGTGGAGGCAGGCTCGATCGAGGTATTCAAAAGGGAATTGGATTGCTACCTGAAAAGAAGGAAGGTGCAAGTTTACGGGGATAAGGCAGAGGAGTGGGACTAGGTGGAACGCTCTTTCAGAGAGTCGACTCGACTCGATGGGCCGAATGGTCTCCTTCTGCACTGTAAAGATTCTGTGGTCATGAGTAAACATTTCCACCCCCAACACCACCCCTCACCACCTGTTCAAATGTAATTGTGCGGGAGGGAGACAAAAAAAGAGAAAATCCAGTCATTTGAATGATCACTTGAATGGCTTGGAGTCAAATATCGTTTAATAATGCTCCTGCGAAGTGCCTTGGCAAGTTTTTAACAACATTAAAGGTGCTATATTAATGCAACTTGTTGCTGTTGTTGCGATTGACTCTTAACTTCCCTCTAAACTGGCCTAGCAAGCCGTTCAGCTTTAAAAAAGAGTAGGTCTACCGACACCTTCCCAGGACATCTAAGGACGGGTGTCCTGCCAGTGAGACTCATATCTCGAGAATGAAGAAAACTAGGTTCTCCCGAATGGATGGATGAATTAAGTGACCTGAATGGCCTTCCTTCTTCCTATCTAGCTGGTGATCTTGTGAACTGGAATATTTATTTAGCTTGTAACAACATCTCAGGCTGAGGAGAAGGCAACCCTGTCACTGCCTGCTTATTCATATTATAAACTCTGGAGCCAGCAGTTCAAGGACATCAGTCAAAAATCAATCGCACATTCTTTCCAGTATAAAATGAGACGCAACTCTAATACTTTGTATAAAAACAAAATCGCTCTCTGCTGTCAGAGAATATTCACCACCCTTTGACATGAGCATTTTTAAATTACATTTATCTACGAATTATTAGATAAGTTTTTCATCACTTCGAAATATTGACCTTTTTTTTTTAGGAAATCTGTCCGAACTGGTGTGTGCGCCTCTTGTGTTTTACAAAGCTTAGTGTGGGATATGCTGCAGCTGTAATAATATGTAAAATTTAAAATTTAAATGCCTTTTTGCTGTTCGTCCAGCCTCTGGCGATCGTGCTGGAGCATAGAAATAGGAGGAGGCCATTCAGCCCCTCGAGCATATTCCATCATTCAACTAGATTATGGCTGCTGTATTTTCGGTTTACTTGCTTTGGTTCCATAACCCGTAGTTGTCGAACAAAAATTTGATCAATCTCAGTTTTGAAATTTCCAATTGATTCTCAGCCTCAACAGCTTTTTGGGGGAGATGGTTCAAGATTTCCCTGCCCTTTGTGTGGAGAAGTGCTTCCAGACATCACCCTTGAACAGCCATGCACTAATTTTAAGGGCAGTTGGCTTCACATTGAAAAGCAACACACAAAATCGCTTCAAAATGATGAGGATTTTGAAAAGGGAAAAATCAGAAAGAAGCCTATCAGTAATGATTGCAAGCCAGTGACTCGAGGATATACAACGAGGATCGACACCAAAAATTGAAGGGAGGGGTTAGGAAAATTATTTATGGAGGACAACAGACAGAGAATAATTGAGCTTTGCTGCTACCATGAGCTTTGCGCAACTAACACCTTCTTTCAGAACAGACCATGCCACAAGGTGTCCTGGAGACACCCAAGATCGGGGATTTCCACCAGCTGGGTCCAATCACCAACAGCATTAATAACGCCAGCAGCTACCACAGTGATAACTGTGATACTCTTAATCACCAGTAAGTGTTGTTTAGCAATAACCTGCTCACCGATGTTCAATATGGGTTCTGCCAGGATCACTCAGCTCCTGACCTCATTACAACCTTGGTTCAAACATGGGCAAAAGAGGTAAACTCCAGAGGTGAGGTGAGAGTGACTGCCTTTGATATTAAGGCAGCATTTGACTGAGTAGGTCATAAGGAGCCCTAGCAAAACTAAAGTCAATGGGAATTGAGGGAAAACTTTCCACTGTTAGAGTCATACCTAGCACAAAGGAAGATGGTTGTGGTCTTTGGAGGTCAATCATTCAGCTCCAGGACATCACTGCAGGAGTTCCTCAGGATAGTGTACCAGGCCCAACCATCTTCAGCTGCTTCATCAGTGACCTTCCTTCCATCATGTGGTCAGAAGTGGGGATGTTCGCTGATGATTGCACCATGTTCAGCACCATTTGTGACTCCTCAGATACCGAAGCAGTCCATGTCCAAATGCAGTAAGACCTGGACAATGTTCAGGCTTGGGCTGACTAGTAGCAAGTAATATTTACACCACACAAGTGCCAGGCAATGACCATCACCAACAAGAGAGAATCCAACCATTGCCGCTTGATGTTCAATGGCATTAACATCACTGAATCCCCCACTATCAACATCCTGGGGTTACCATGGACCAGAAGCTGAACTGGACTAACCATATAAATACTATGACTACAAGAGCAGGTCAGAGACTAGGAATCCTGCAATCAGTAACTCACCTCCTGACTCCCCAAAGCCTGCCCACCATTTACAAGGCACAAATCAGGAATGTGACCAAAAACTTTCCACTTGCCTGGATGAGTGCATCTCCAACAACACTCAAGAAGCTTGACACCATCCAGGACAAAGCAGCCCACTTGATTGGCACCCCATCCACAAGCATTCACTCTCTCCAACATCAACACACAGGGACAGCAGTGTGTACCATCTACAAGATGCACTGCAGGAACTCACCAAGGTGCCTTAGGCAGCACCTTCCAAACCCACGGCTGCTACCATGTAGACAGATAAGGGCAGCAGATGTATGGGAACACCACCACCTTCCAATTCCCCTCCAAGCCACACACCAAGCTGACTTGGAAATATATCGCTATTTCTTCACTGTCGCTGGGTCAAAATCCTGGAACTCCCTCCCTAACAGCACTGTGGGTGTACCTACACGAATGGACTGCAGTGGTTCAAGAAGGCAGTTCACTGCCACTTTCTCTAGGGCAATTAGGGATGGGCAATAAATGTTGGCCTATCCAGGGATGCCTTTAGCTCATGAATGAATAAAAAAATGGCGACCACAGTGATCGCAACAAATATCGGGGCATCTCCCTGCTGAGCTTCGTGGGAAAAAATATTTGCCTGTGTTGCCTTTGTCAGACTGCAGATCCTGGCTGAATGCATCTAACCCAAATCCCAGCGTGGCTTCAGAACTGGAAGATTTACCATTGACATGATCCTCTCAGCCTGGCAGATGCAAGAGCAATGCCATGAACAAAGGAGACCCACTAGACATTGCCTTCATAGATCTCACTAAAGCATTCGGCTATGTCAGCAGAGGTGAACTATTTAAGCTGCTGGAGAAAACTGGCTGCCCACCGAAGTTGCTCAATGTGATCTCCTCTTTCTATGACAACTTGATGGGTAAGGTTGGCTATGACAGGGCAACATCGGAACCCTTTGCGATCCACAGTGGGGTCAAACAGGATTGTATTCTGGCACTGACACTCTTTGGCATAATCTTCTCTTTGCTGCCCTCGTATGCCTTCAGGGGACCTACAGAACATGTCGACTTACTTTCCAGAATGGAATGTTCAGCCTTGCTCGACTGAGAAACAAGAGTATACGTGAGCCAAGCACTCCTCAGGGAGTTGCTATATGCAAATGATGTCACACTCACATTCATACAGAGAAACACCTTCAGTGGCAAATGGACAGTCACATGGCGGTGAAGAGTTTGGTTTGACCATCGTCATCAGGAAAACAAATGTCATGGTCCAGGATGTTACTATACCACCATTTATCAGCATTGACAATGGATATAACTAGGCTCCACAATCACCAGCAATCTGTCACTCGATGTTGAAATCCACAAACACATTACAAAAGCTACAGCTGTTAATTCCAAGCAGTAACAGTGTGTAGAGCAACAATAAGCTGATTGAGAACACTAAACTGCAAGTCTACCAAGTCTGCATCCTCAGTGCACACCTCTACATTGGTGAGACCTGGACAACATTTGCTAGGCAGGAGAAAGGCTGAACAGTTTCCACCTTCATTGTCTCAGACATATTCCCATCAGCTATTGGCAGGACAAGGTCAGCAACTCAGAGATCCTGGTGCGTGCTAATTCTATCAGCATCCACTCATTGTTAAGCCAATGCGCTGGCTCAACAATGTTCATTGGATAGATGATGACCATATACCCAAAGACTTTCAGTAGTGTGAACTGACCACTGGGTCACGACCTCCTGAGTGTCCACACCTCCGCTACAAGGACACCTGTAAGGGAGATGTTAAACACCGACACTGACACCTGGGAGACAAACATTGACAGTGGTGACCTCTGGAGACTGACTGTTTGGAAGGGATTGGAAGAGGTGAGGAGAAATGAACAGCTCAGCTGACCGAGGAGAGGGCCCAGAGAAAACAGAAGCTAGCGAATCATGCACTTTCTCAGCCCACTGTATTCCTCTGCAATATGTGGCAGAGACGGCCATACCAGAGCAGGACTCCTAAACCACATGAGATGATGATTAACACAGAGTTGACCACCAAGGTGCAAATCCATCTGGTTTAAATATTGCAATGAAATGATGTTCACAAACCATCATCTTTTGAAACAGAAGGCTGCCACCATATACATTTCCATTTACACTGTGGGTTGTGAAGAGTTGTAAAGCCCTACCTGAAACAACCTTCCAAGTGGAATCTGTTATAACCTTTAAATAGGATAAATATTTGAAAAACAAATTGCTTCAAAGTGTGTAGGACAGAGTACAGGGATGTGACTAAGGGGATAATTCTTTTACAAAGTTGAAATGGTCGCGAGATTAAGATTGGCCAAGAGCGCTAAGAGAAAGCTGAGATCCTTCCCTTTGGTTATTTACAAGACGCCCGTAAATTGTTCAGATGAACAGCAGAACAAATCAATCCCATCACTATAACCAAGAGAGTTGAAAGGTTTATCAGTTAAAAGAAAATAATCTTTGTAGTTGACATGTACAGGCAGAGAGGAGGATAAATACCCATCCTGGAGCGCTGCAGCTGATAGAGAGCAATACCTCAGCTGGCCTCCAGTCTCTGATAGCGAGGCAAGAAATAATACAGCCTGTCACTTTAACTGCAAGCACATTCCAGTCTCAAGTATTTTATTAAGCCATACTGCAGGGGTGCTGGCATGACAAAAAGAAAATGAATCTATTGACCCGCGGGTAGTAGAAGGGCAGTATGACCTTCAATAATTTCTTATGCTCAAGTTCTTAACTTTGAATGGGTTCTTCTACTTGAAAGAAATGAACGAGAGAAATTTCAAGTAACGATTCAGATGGACTGTAATATTTACACTCGATTAAGACAAACACAAAGACCTTGCACCACTTTAAAGATCTGAAAGCTGGAAGTAGTTTGCAAGCATGGAATGATCTAACCAAAGATTTTCCTCATGCACTTTAAGCCCCGAAATG
This sequence comes from Cetorhinus maximus, assembly GCF_964194155.1. Lineage (NCBI taxonomy): Eukaryota > Metazoa > Chordata > Chondrichthyes > Lamniformes > Cetorhinidae > Cetorhinus > Cetorhinus maximus. Next base: position 10,318,506 of record NC_135895.1, read on the forward strand.
AAACATTGTGGTACAGACTGGTCACCGTATTCAGAGCAGTTTCTCTGAGAAATGTTTTCAGCGATGAAAGAAAGACTTCCATTTATAGGCTTGTTCACCTCTTCCAGGAGGACTTTCAGCTGGGGTGGGGAGTGTATATATTGTGTATATGCTCTGTTAACTGTATCCTAACTTGCACCAAGTCCTGTTCACCCTGTGGTTGTTGACCTACATTGGCTTCTGGTCCACCAACACTGCCATTTTAAAATTCACATCCTTGTGCTCAAATCCCTCCATAGCCTCAGCCGTATACTCAAAGACCCAATTCTGTGTGATGAATTGGTCACTGGATCATGACCCCATGGATGTCCACACCTCCACTACAAAGACAACTGCAAGAGAGACATGAAGATGGCGGGCTTGCTTCCACTGGACTTTAAAAGAGTGAGGGGTGGTTTGATTGAAGTATACAACATCTTGAACGGCCTTGACAAGGTGGATGTTGAGAGGATGTTTCCTCTTGTGGGTCAGTCCAGAACTAGGGGGGCACAGTTTTAAAATTAGGGGTCGCCCTTTTAGGACAGAGATGAGGAGAAATGTTTCCCCTCAGAGGGTTGTGTGACTTTGGAACTCTGCCTCAGAAGGTGGTGGAGGTGGGGTCATTGAATATTTTTAAGGCAGACGTAGATAGATTCTTGTTAGGCAAGGGGATCAAAGGTTATTGGGGTTAATGGCAATGTGGAAATCAAAACACAAGAAGATCATCCATGATCTCATTGACTGGCAAAGCAGGCTTGAGGGGCTCAATGATCTACTCCTGTTCCTTTTTCTTATGTTCTTATGACAATGCCAACTGGGAGACAGCCGCTGACAGCTGTGACCTCTGGGGACGGTCTGTTTGGAAGGGCAGTGGAAGGGGTGAGCAGAAATTTAAAGCTCAGCTGGCTAAGAAGAGGGCCCAGAGAAAATAGAGGGCAGCAAATTGTGCATCTTCTCAGCCCACCGTCTTCCTCTGCAGCAAACGTGGCAGAGACGGCCATACCAGAGCGGGGCTCCCTAGCCGCACCAGGTGATGTTTAACATAGAGTTGACCACGATGCTGCAAACCATCGTCTTAGGAAACGGAAGGCTGCCACCATGTATATTTTCATTTAAACAGAGGTTTATGAGGAGCTGTAATGCCCTATGGGAAACAATGGGTTGGATTTCACAGTGGGGGCATACGGCTTGCCCCTCCAGACTAAAACGTTGGTTGGAAACCAACCCATTTTAAAAAATAGTCTGTCCCACAACAATAATATCCTGAGGTCAGCAACAATACGGAAATTGTGGGACTTCCACCCCTCACTGGGAGGAAGCCCCACCCTCGAGACCCTGCTGGCCAATCTGATTGGCTGGCAGCTCTTGCAGTCCCAGCAGTGCCAGAGCTCACCAGTGGGCGGCGCTGGGACTGCAAGCGGGCCCAAGGTGAAGGCCCCGGTGGGTTCCAGAGTCAGGTAAGTCAGGGGGTATTGGACAGGGAGCAATTGGGCACCTTCGGGAAGGGAGGGGAGGGGAGGGAGCGAGGGTGGGGGGAGGGTGGGGAGTGGGGCTGTGGATTTTCTAGTGCAGGTGGGAAGGAAAGAAGGGGTGGTACTATCTTCAAGGGGGTGCCCCCAATGAGCAAAGGGCACCCCCTCCCCAAAGATAGTACCCCCACTTCCTTCCTGCCCTTTTAAGAACTTTTTTGAAAGAATGGGCTGCCCACTTCGGCCTGCCCGCTTGTAAACAAGCTCAATGGACCCTCAATTATTTATCTACATCTGGCAGGTGGGCTGCTGATTTCAGCGCCTGCCCACCCCACTGAATTATGGGGGGGACCTCAGGGGCGGGCGACTAAGTGATGGGCTCACCACCCGTCGGATTTTACCTGCCCCTCCCTCACCAAAAATCTCCCAGCGGAGGGCTGTAAAATCCAGCCCAACGCTACGAGCAGAATCTGTTATAACTTTTAAATAAGACAAATGCTGAAAAATTACTTTAAAGAGTATAGGACAGGGGCGGGGATGTGGACTGAGGAAATAAAGCTTTTCGAGGATTGAAATGGGTCAAGAGATAATGGTGGTCCAAGAGCGCTAAAAGAAAACTGAGATGCTTCCTCGGGTTTTCAATGACACACTAACTGTACAATTACTGCTAAACACCCTCACTGATCCTGAAATGCTAATCTTATATTTGTGGAATGTCAGATTTCTCCATTATGATAAAAAAAATTCCACAAATCATTTTAGCTTTTATCTTCATCCAATCACGATTATTTATTTTGTTATCTGACAATTTAAATTGAAGTTGAAGGGTGTGAAGTGCCTTTAACTTTCTGGTTTGCGCTCTGTGAGGATACTTCAATGTGATTGGCTGCTTACATGCTTGCTAATATCACTGCTGCTAGACGCCTGGAAATCCCCTTGAACTGGCTCCACATTTAAACTGCCAATGGGAAAGGGGACGTTCACTCCACAGAGATTGCTAGATCTTTGTGGGAAGCTTTCGTCATTGTCAGTGACGAGTGGCATCACTTTGAAGCGGACCTCAAAATTCGGCCCAATCTTGATCTCGACTGGCAGAAAGGAGCTTATAACATCTCACTTTGACCAGCTCTGATCTATTCTTTGAGACCTTATTAGAGAGAATTTCACCCTCATATTGGATAATTTCATTACCAACTATTTACTCCAGTTGTCCAGTTGGCAATGAGCAAGACTGAAACGTAGGAACAAAACAAAGAAAAAATACAGGCTTGCATTTATATAGCAGCTTTCATGACCATTGGGTGTCTCTAAGTGTTTTACAGCCAAAGGAGCTCTTTTGAACTGTAGTTGTAATGCAGAGAACATGGCAGCCAATTTGCACACAGTAAGCTCCGACGAATAACAATGTGATAATCATTTTTTGTAATGTTGATTGAAGGATAAATAATGGCCAAAACAGAGGGGACAACTCCCCTGCCCTCCTTTGAAATAGTGTCACGAGATCTTTTATTTCAACCCAAGGGGGTTCAAAGGGCCTTGGTTTAGCATCTCATCTGAAAGAGAGAAGCTCTGACAATGCAGTACTCCCTCAGTCCTGCATTTGAGTGTCAACATTGATTTTTGTGCTGAAGTCCTAGAGTGGAACTTGAACCCACAACCTTCTAGCTGAAGAGGTAAGGGTGCTGCTCATTGACCTAAATCCCCAGAACATCAAGGCAGCTGCCATGTCACAAGCTGAACGAGGTCCTATCAGCACAATGAAGGCAGGGGCCTGTTGAATAGTTAATAAGAAAATTCATGACACTTGGAGCAAAACCTGCTGGAAAGACTAACCTAGAGGCTGGGGGAGTGACTATGTACTCGTGTATCCAGGGTTTGCTGCCCACTCAGATTGGTTCCCTGAAAATCTTCTGATTTAGAGACAAGAATGTTAACAGCTGAACCAAGCTGAATCAACAAACGTCAAACTCCTTGGGCTGAATTTTGCCCTTGACGGGCGGGCGGGCCCGACTGACGCAGCGGCAGGCGGGCAGCCGATTCCCCGCCGCCGAAACGGGCCGCGCCGCCCCGCCATTTTGCACGGGCGGGCCAATTAAGGCCCGCCCAGCGGGGTTCTGACTCCCGTGTGCATCGGGAAAATTAAATCGGCAGCGGGCGTGTTCAGACCACCGGTTCCAATGGGGAACCGACAGTCTGTATAAAGAGCGACCAGGCAGCCTCCTTTAGGCTGTTCATCATGGCCTGTCACCGGGCAGCATAAGGGGTGAGGGCAGAGGAGGAGGAGGAGGGGGGGCAGGCTGCAGGGTAGGCCAGCGGGGGGCCACTGTACCCCCCGGTTCTCCGTTGCCTGCCTTGCTGTCCTCCTCAGAGAGGTGTCCAACCATCGAGATGTCTTGTTTCCGGGGGATGGGCGGAGGAGGCCCCCCCCACATCACCAGGCAGGCATGGCAGGAGGTGGCGGAGGCTGTTAGCTCTCATGATACTGAGCGGCGCACAGGAACCCAGTGCCGCAAGCGCTTCAATGACTTGCTGCACTCTGGAAGGGTGAGGACCATGTCAGCCTTGGCCATTTGACCCAGCAGGTAGCCTTAGCCTTTGAGCGCCCCCCCCATGTCTTAGTGTCGTTACTGCATTGGGCATTTGGCGCACGGTGGGTGGGCCAACAGATAGTGACCATGCTTACATCAGCCTCAGTGGTTGAGGAGAAGATGGGTTCTCCCTGCAGCATATGTTGGTGTTTGTCGCATTTGAGTAGTCTTGTGGCAACCTGCAGGGGAGGCAGCTAGGCACATACTCAGAACTCCAACACATGTCTTATTGATGATGGTGAGATGGTGGAAGGGGTGCCTCAGGGTGTCGTGGCCAAGAGCCATCTGCTGGCCTCGGCGCCGCACCTAGTTGCGCCTCCTTGCCATGGGTGCTAAGACCCGTGTGTTATTCAAAGTGATGGACGCCGAATGTGTCCAAGGTGTCCGTTGGGGGAGGGGGTTGGGAGCAGTCGTACTATCTTCTGGGGACTGATCACCAGTAGAATTTACAGGAGCCGCTGGAGGCCTCAGATGGGCCACTATGGTTGGGGTGCGGTGTGCGTGTGCAAAGTACATGAGCGATCAGCCTCAATAAATGCTCTTCTATATTCTGCAGGAAAAAGCTGAGAGCAATATGCAGGAGCGTCAGCGGACTGGTGGTGGGCACACCATGCTGCAGCGCCTTACCACCTATGAGGAGCAGGTCATGGAGCTGGGGAGGAGGCAGGAGGCCAGGTCAGCAGGTGTCGGTGAGGCTGGGGTGCAGCAGTCAGGTATTTGAGGGCCACAGTCCCAACCATTCTGTCTCCCCACCATCCAAAGCACTGATGGTTGCTGTAATCGTTAATGCAGCAACACTGCTCATTCACAGACTGATACAGTCAGACGTGTGGGTCATACACAAAGGTTCCTCGGCCCCTTGAGGATGTGCATCTCTAGCACCTTCCAAAGTCGCCTTATCCCATTTGTGACCACTATCCCCATGGCCTAACATACCATGGCATCGCTGCTGCACAGCCAAAGACTTATTGCATCTTAGGAGGGTTGGGACCTCCACCACCCTTTCAGCCAGCGCGTCCCACATGACTCTGTCCAAAAGGTCCTCAGCACCTCACCTGTCAACCTCATGGCACTCAACTTAAATAAATGCCATCCCTGCGCCAAGGGGAAATGTTGCTTTCTGCCTACCCAGTCTATGCCCCTCCTAACGGTATGAAGGTCAATAATGTGACCTGTCAATCTCCTGTGCTCTATGGCAAATGTCACAAATTTATGCAATGTTTCCTCATCACTCCAGCTCTCCAGGTCAGCATGCATCCAGGTCAGGAACCTCTGCACTCTCTCCACTCCAATGCCATCCCTCCCATGAAGTGCAGGTCACAACTGAACGCAGAAGTGTAGATGTGGCCTCAACAGCGTTTTCTGCACTTGCCACATGACCTCCCTTTTCCTACATTCTATTCCTCGGCTAATAAAGGCAAGTCTGGCTTTCACCTTGTTAAAGGCCTTATGTTCCTGTTCTGCTACCTTAACGGGTCTGCCCAGCAAGGTCCCTGTAATCGTTGTAACTTCCCACGGTCCTACCATTACTCATGTATTCCCGTACCTGCTTGTCTTGCCCAAGTGCTAAACCGAACACTTATCCACATAACATTCCATGTCACATTCCTTAGGCCATCTGACCAGCCTGTCTGTATGCGTGTGCAATGTTTAGGCCTCCTCTTGACTATTTACCACCCCGCCAATGTTCGTCTCCTTAGGTTCTTTAAGGTTGAGCGCATTATGAGGCTGGGGGGGAAAGGGATGAAAGGTGTTACTAACTGAACGCTAACTGATGCACTGTCCTTGTTGTTAATTTCAACATCACCACCGCATGGCCACCCCCAACACTCCCAGAGGCCCCCATCCACACCTGAGGGCCAAAATTTGCAACTTGCGTCACATCCTTTCAGGGAGCCAGGCACCAGCACAGCGACAAACACTTCGGTGGGGATTATGATGTCGGCTAGTGACCCGGGGCACAGTGGAGAGGGCACTTCACAATCGCTGGAGGAGATGGCATGGAAAAAGAGTGCCAATGGCGCTAGCAGTCGGAGGACTGCAGGGGACCAGGCACATGCTGAGTCCGGCAGTGATGATGTGCCTCTGGAGATGTCAGCCATGCAGCAGCTGCAGGACAAGCGGCTGGGTGCGCGGGAACATCTGGCAGTGTTGCATGAGGGTGTGCTTCAGTTGGTCTCTGTGGTGGAGGAATCCAGGCAGAGTGTCAGTGATGGCATGAGCCTCAGGACAGAGCTTCAGGCTTCCTCCATGGAGATATTGGCGACAGTCATGGAGAGGGGCTTCAATCAGATTGATCAGCTTCTGATTGGGTTACGCTCTGACCTGCAAGCCCTCACAGTGCTAATGGCCACGGGTGGTCACTCACAATGTGGGAGATATTCTGGGCACCAAGTGTCGCCGCTCGGTGCCCATCCATTTGCAGTGAGCAGGGAGGTCCAATGTGACCTCATGTTGGTGCAGCAGCTGCCTGTCGTCGCTGCGGGCTCCTCTCAGGGGGCTCCGGATGAGGGCAGCAGCTCCTCCGCCCCTCTGCCAGTGGCCGTTGCATCCATTGAGGCTGCGACAACAGGGGAGGTGCCAGTTCTGGAACTGTCCGCTCCCTCCCAGGCGGGGCCATCACAGGCTCCACAGGCCAGAGGATGCCCGCCAAGGTCATCGAGGCCAATGGGACAGCAGAGTCAGCAGGCTGTCTCACAAGCCACTCCGAGCGATAGGGTGGCACCTAGACGTAGCATCCAAAAACGTAAGCATAAGGCACGTTAGGACTCCACGGATTGTCACTGGTGATTTTGTGATGGCCCTAGATTAGGGAATATATAATTATGTACATTTGAGCGACGTTTGTGGTTTCTTTTGGTGGGAATAAAGTCCACTTTTCTGACCACGGCTGATGGTATTTCCTTTGTGCTGCATTTGTATGTTTCACAGACATCTCATGAGTGTTTGAGTGGACATTGATGTTTCTGTACTAAGCCCTTAGTTCCATCTGATGAAGTGGAAGTGGCACTTAAGTGCCACGTGTGGAAGTGCCAGGCAATGCTGGTCCTGCTGATCCATGTGTGTGGAGCTAGCTGAAGGTTCATTGGATTAAAGTGTCCTGGGTGTCCCTGCCTCCTTGGTGTAGTAGCGGGTCGGCGTGCTGCCCCTCATCATCGCCCTGTGCAGCCTCATCCTCTGAACCACTGCTGGATTCATCATGTGCAGCCTCGTCCAGTGCGTCAACGTCTTCATTGTCCACTGCGTCCCCCCTTTCCAGCGCAAGATTGTGCAGAGTGCAGCATGCTACCACTATCAGAGAGACGCAATCTGGGGGGTATTGGAGTGCGCTCCCTGAACGGTCCAGGCATCGGAAGCGCATCTTGAGAAGACCGATGGCTCTCTCCACCACAGCCCTTGTGGTGCCCTGGCTCCTATTGTACCGCTGCTCAGCTTCTGTTCTTGGATGGCAGAGAGGCATCATGAGCCACCTTCTGAAGGGATAGCCCTTGTCACCCAGCAGCCAACCATCCAGCCGAGCCGGAGCACTGAAGAGCCCCAGCACCTGGGAGTGTCTGAGGATGTAGGCGTCGTGGGAGCTGCCTGGGTACCTTGCACAGACTTGTAGAATCAGCATCCTGTGATCACACACTATCTGCACGTTCATGGAGTGGAAGCCCTTCCTGTTGACGAAGGCATCGGGCTCACCTGCTGGCGCCTTGATGGCCACATGTGTACAGTCTATAGCACCCTGGACGCGGGGGAAGCCAGCAATGGCCGCGAAGCCTCTGGCTCGCTGTGTCTAACTTGCCTGGTCACAGCAGAAGTGGATGAAGGTCAATGCCCGTCTGAACAGAGCGTCTGTAACCTGCTTGACACAAGTGTGGACAGCTGATTGGGAGACACTGCAAAGATCACCCACTGAGCCCTGGAAGGAGCCAGAGGCATAGGAGGGAAAATGTGAGCTTCAGAACCACTGGCATGGGGTGTCCACCCACACAGTTAGGGGAGATCTCAGGGCCAATCATCTGACAGATAGAGTTGACTGTCTCCCTTGACAGTCGGAGCCTCCTTCGGCACTGCACCTCAGTCATATTGAGGTAGCTGTTTCGCCGCCTGTAAACCCTGGCAGCAGGATAGTGGCATCTTCTGCGGCCCCTTCCGCCTTGGACAACCTCTTGTGCCCGCACCTGGCCTCCCAAAGGTGGCTCCCCTGGAGGCTGATTGTCCACTCCTGGCCTCCTCCTCGTTCTATCCCTCCCTTCCTCCTCAGAGGAGCTGCCTCCAGCGGAGATGTCAGAACCCATACCCAGGCTAAATGGAGGCCTCCGGAAAGCTGCAGGCCCGATAAAGATTACTGTCTGCAGAGTGCTGAGCTGAAGCTTCAAAGTACAGAGGAAGCTATTGGAATTCATTCTGAACTGCTAACAATCACACAGGCAAGTTTTAAAACACTTTCTGCATTAAATACTTCAGAAAAAAACATGAACAACCCCTCTGAGCCCACATCTCCCACCTGTGGATGAGGTTTGTTAAAAAATCAGTTACCCGCCTGCCCGTTGTGCCCGTGCGCCGAGGCGAAGATCTCACGGGCTCCTCAAAATCGGCTTCAATTGCCGAGTTAAGGGCCTTAACGAGGCTTTTAATTAATGGCGGGCGTGCGTCGTGCTTCATAGCGCACCCGCCCACCTAAATATCACGATGCCGCGCGCTGACGTCGGGACGCTCACGCGACGTCAGCGCGCAACATTTTAAGCACTGACGTGCGGGCTCCGCCACCCGTGTGTCAGCCATAAAATTCTGCCCCTTGTCGGGGCCCTGCTGGAAATTCAACTCCCCACCCAGACATTGGTAAAGCATAGAAGAATTTTACACTTTTACTACTTGTTTAAAAGACATGGAATGAACTCACTCTCTCTTGGTACTAAGCAAAGCTGTTAGACTGAGAGAAGTCAGGATGCATATTTTACAAGATGCAGAGAGAGAAATGTTTCTGTTAGCGAATGAAGCTTAAGTCAAAAAATGAAAGAAGCAACTGATAAGAATAAACAACGCGTGAAAAGAGTTTGGGAGATATAGAAGCAAGGCCTGCAAACTGTTGAGATTTTTTGATAACTAAATAGCCAATCTTGGAAATGAAATCACATAAAGTAACTCATTCTGCTAGGATTTTAAGGAGAACCACAAATTACATCAGAACAAGATATGGAGGAAAAGACCCTCCATTTTCTCTCCAACTCAAAGAATCTGATCAATTTTTCTGTTTTTGCTAGAAAAGAGAAAAGGGTGTATGAAAAGCTCTTACTTTCTTTCCAAAACAAGTTGTTGTTTAACATGCCAAATCAAATTCTTTAAAGTTATAAAATAACTACAGCGTATTGTTTGAGTTCTTAGCATTTTATGTTTGAACAAGAGGGAAAGGTAATCTCACAGGATGGAAAAAAACCTTGCAAGTCTGATCTGAAGTTAAAGAGCAGGGGAGTAGGACTATTTTTTCAAAAGGGCTAGCACCTGCAAGATGGACTAAATATGAATATGAACCATGTGAAGGTTGCCCACGTTTTCTTGATCTACGGCCAAAAAAACCTGCACCTTCACAACCTCAGGACATGCCAATGGAATACTTTCAAGTCTTAAATAAGGAGGAATTGCAACCATGCAGACATTCTGTTTTTCTAGGTGTTGGTTGATGAATCAGTATTGAGCAGCATACCATGGCTAACCTTCTGCTTTTCTTCAAATAATACTGCAGGAGCTTTTGTGTCATCAGAGAGAGCAGAGGGGACTTGGTTCAATCTCTCAACTGTGAGAAGACTAACACTCCAGACTAACTCCTTGTAGGGGCACTGCTAGAAGTTCAACTCTCCACCCAGACATGGTAAAGCATAGAAGAGTTTTACACTTTTAATGCTTGTTTAAAAGACATGGAATCAACTCACTCTCTTGGTACTAAACAGTGCAACAGTACAGCACTCCATCTGCACTCCCCTGGAGTGTTAGTCTAGAGCTTGTGCTCAAGTCTCTGGAGTAAGACTTGACCCCACAACCTCTGACTCAAAGGTGATTGAGAATGCTACCACCTCCTGTCCAGTTCCTTTCCTGGTATGTGACCATGTTCTCTACATTTTCTTCCTCCTCTCTCGATATCTCGCTTGTTCTATAAACACACACACAAGTTTGTGACTCCAAGATGGTGGCATTCTCATCTCAACAATGGTTGGGTGCAGAAGTCCAAATCTAGAATTTGAGCATAAAATCTAGGTTGACACTCGAGTATAGTGCCGAAGGAGTGCTGCCTTGTCAAAAATGCTACCTTTCGGATGAGACGTTAAACCAAGGCCTCATGAGACTATTTAAAGGTGGAAATAAAAGATCCCGTTGTACTTTTTAAAAAGATAAGCGGGCTTTCTCACTCAGCCACAAGCAGCTTAACTAGTCAATCATCTCATTTGCTAGTTATGGAATCTTGCTCTGTATAAGTTGGCTGCTACGGATGCCTGCAAAGCAACATTAAAACGTCGTTGGAAATGAACTCCTTTGGGATTCCCCAAGAAAAAAAAAATGCGACCTAAATGCAACTTTGTCACTTGCTTAATGTCAAGATATGATAGTTTCTGGAGCCAAGAACCTTTTTTGTTCCATTTGAATAGGCCCTCATATTTGGATGACAGTTATTGGTTCAAAGTCAACATGGGTGTGCCAGGGCAAAGCCAACAATGTATTACCTCAGAAAATATTTGTGATTCGGAAGAATTGACTGCAATTGGCACATTCCAGACCCAGACATATTTATTGTTTACTTTTGTCTCCGAGTCAGTACTTAAGCAACAAGAAAACAAATAGCAGTTCCTCCTACATTAATAAATCATGGTCAGCAGTTTAGTTAAACAAAATTCCAAACCATTGCTGTAATTCTTATGCAGCTCATTTCTCAACAATTGGACAAGAACTGGAAAAAAACATTTGCCTTCACATGAGCGCTTTATCTGATATGTTGGAAATGACTCAAAGCCCTTCATGTACAATTACTCTGCAACGCAGCACCTCGTCATGTACACAGCTGTGGCAGCCATTTGGGGCACAGCAAGATCCCAGAAAGCAACAATGGAGTAACCTGTGAATATGTTTTTGGTGTCGTTAATTTGAAAGTTGGGTTGAGAAAAGGGGTGCGGGGGAATGAGGTGGAAAAGAATGGCAAGAGTATAGTTAACTGGGACACAGAGAGAACAAAAAAAGAAAATGCTGGAATAACTCAGCAGGTCTGACAGCATCTGTGGAGAGAGAAACAGAGTTGCGTTCCGAGTCTGTATGACCCTCATACAGACTCAAGACGTCAGCTCTGTTTCTCTCTCCACAGATGCTGTCAGACCTGCTGAGATTTTCCAGAATTTTCTATTTTTGTTTCAGATTTTGAGCATCCACAGCATTTTGCTTTTATCACAAAGGGAAGACCCTGCTCTTCCTCAAATAGCCATATGGGATTGTTATTGTAGTTTAAAGGGTTAATGTTAAATATGTAAATATACAGGGTGGGATTTTCTGGCCCCGCCCGCTGCCAGGGTCATCCGGTCCCACCCAGAGTCAATGGACTTGTGGCTGGGTCGTTGCATCGCCCATGGCAGGTCTCACCAGGGTGGGGTTGGAAAATTCCAGCCATAGTCTCCATCATCAGTGACAAAAGACCACATAACAACAGAGCATAGAGATAGATAGTTCTACATAGAGGCTCGTGCTGAGTCTGTATTGTACATAGTCTAATGTTCAATAAAAGGTAGAGTTTACCAACAGCCTAGCCTCCAACAGCATCTGGAAGGCCAGATCATGAACAACTCCTTCTAAGACCCACAATGATGATAATAGAGTTATCATCTCCAATACGCTCTCTCAGTATAAGGTCTCATTGTTGACAGCAATGCAGTATTCCCTCAATCCACCACCAAACTGTCAATCTACAATATGGGCTTTGGTCCTGGATCTAATACTTACAATGTCCGTGGACTATGCAGATGGAGATGAAGAAAATAGAAAAGCTTGAATTTATGTCTGATGCATTCCATGACCTCAGGACATTCCAGAGCATGTTGCAACCAATCTTTTGAAGTCCAGCCTCTGTTGCAATATAAGAAACCCAGCAAGCAACTCCTTCAGTGTTGGCACTGGAACGTCAGCCTGGATTTTGTGCTTAACTCTCAAGTGGGCGACTTGAATCCACAATCAAGGCACGAATGCTACTGTTGTGACTCAGTCACCAGTTTATGGTGACTTGTGAATGACATTTGCACGCTTGTTGTGGGGTGACCAAGTTGGTACTTTAGATAGATTAGTACTTCAGACACTTCTTAGCTGAAATACTTACTGTTTATTTACATAATATTCAGCACTATGTGCTTCTGCACCAAACTCTATCTACATACTTCTGCTGCTCACTTGCAGACTACAGACTTCCAACTCACCAACAGACAAGCCCATGCTACTCTACCATTGGTTATACACGATCATGTGATCTTCCATTATACATCCTTCTTAAAGGTATACTGCATATCAAAGATATACAAGATGCACTGCAGGAATTCACCAAGGCTCCTTCAACAGCACCTTCCAAACCCACGACCGCTACCACCTAGAAAGACAAAGGCAGCAGGTAGATGGGAACACCACCACCTGGAAGTTCCCCTGCAAGTCACTCACCACCCTGGCTTGGAAATATATCGCCGTTCCTCCACTGTCGCTGGGTCAAAATCCTGGAACTCCCTTTCTAACAGCGCTGTGGGTGTACCTACACCACATGGACTACAGCGGTTCAAGAAGGCAGCTCACCACCACCTTCTCAAAGGCAACTAGGGATGGGCAATAAATACTGGCCCAGCCAGTGAACCCTACATGCCGTGAATGAATAAAAAATAAATAAAATCATAGTTACCACAGCTACCAACTGAACCACAGCAAACACCTCTAGAACAGATTAGGTGCAAAAACACTCATGTTTCAAAACTTTGGATAGAGGCTATTGAAAACCATGACAAATTATTCAGGGCTGGTGCAGATCACTTCTCAAACTCAGTGGCAATTCATTTTCCAATAAGGGAATTCCCACTGCCCAATACCTTTGTTCATGACAGCACAGCCTGGTGGTAAAAAGAGCATCTCTTTGTGATCTAGACCGGATATCTTGCATTTCACGCTTCAAGTTCCTGATTAGTGGGCCAAGCAAACTTTTAAGTGAAATGAGGGATGATACAAATTAATAAGTCATTTATTTATGATTAGCTGAACCCACAGAACAGCTGTGAAGATCAAATTCATTCAACTCAATCCATATGTTTAGCTACAAGGTTAGGTTGGAGAAGCTGGAGTTGCTCTCCTTGGAGCGAAGAAGGTTGAGGGGAGATTTGATGGAGGTGGACAAGATTTTGATGGGTTTAGATAAAGTAAACAAAGGAAAGTTGGCACAAGGACTAGGGGACTCCGGTTTAAGATTTTGGACAAGGGATATGGGAGGGATGTGAGGAAGGACTTTTTTACAACGTAAGTAGTAATGACTTGGAACTCACTGTCTATGAGGATGCAGGAAGCAGTGACAATCAATGATTTCAAAATGAAATTAGATGGGCAATTAAGGGAAATAAACTTGCAAGCCTAGAATATAGAGTGGGGGAATGGGACTGACTGATTTGCTCTACAGAAAGCCAGCATGGACTCGATGGGCTGAATGGCCTCCTTCTGTCCCTTAATGACGTTATGGGCTGGAATATTTAGTTTAAGGATACATTTTTGCATATTAACAGGGGACTTGATAGAGTAGATCTCGGGATGATGTTTCCTCTTGTGGGGGAGACTGGAACTAGGGGGCATAATTTAAAACTAAGAGACCTCCCCTTTAAGGAGAAACTTTTTCTCCCAAAGGTCATTGGTGTGTGGAATTCTCTTCCCCAAAAAGCAGTGGAGGCTGGCTCTTTGAATTTACTTAAGGCTGAGTTAGACAGATTCTTATTAGGCAAGGGAGTCAAGGGTCATGGGGGCGAAGACAGGAAAGTGGAGTTGAGACCACAACCAGATCAGCCATGATCTTATTGAACTATAGTTTTGGTAAATGTAGGACTGTAGCTTTAAGAATAACTCAGTGTTGTAATATGACATGACATGTGTAAACCAATCAGTTTGTAGCATGGGGAACCTCTAGGGGAGAGTTCTTCTTTAGCTATAGAGCTTGATGCATGCATGTAGTTGCTGCTGGTGTCTTGTAAGTAAAGTTCAATGTTTCCACCAAGAAAAGTTGCCTGGAAAATCAACTCTATAACAATGTTGAAGCAGACTCAAAGGGTCAAAGGGCCTACTCCTGCTCCTATGTTCCTATCTTTGAAAATATGATGATTAAAATGTTTCAGAAAAAAATCATTACACAATGTGGGACTTGAAATGGTGATCCAGGGATTAAAAGTCCCACTATTTTATGAGGAGACAATGGCATGGTGGTATTCTCACTGGACTAGTACTCCAGAGGCTCAGGGTAATGCCCTGAGGGTCCTGGGTTTGAATCCCATCACGGTAGATGGTGAAATTCAATAAACAATCTGGAATTAAAAGAAAATTGTTGTTAAAAACCCATCTGATTCACTAATGGTAGGGAAGGAAATCTGTTGTCCTTACCTAGTCTGGCCTACATGTGATTCTTAACTACCCCCTGAAACAAGCGCAATTATGGATGGGCAATAAATGCTGGCCCAGCCAGCGAAGCCCACATCCTGTGAATGAATAAAGAAAAATAATTTAACATCAGTGAAGTGTAGATTAAGCCTGTTGCAGTATTGCTTTGAATATCTTAAACAAGATCCAAATTCCTGCCATCGGGAGCAGTTGTGCATGTGCTGAAAACTGCAGGGGTTCCCATGTTGTTTCATTACTTCCTCCATTACCTCTTGCCTTTCGTCTTGTACCACCATCTCTTTGTCCTTCCACGCTATCATAGACCTTCCCTTTTGTTCTTACAAATCCTGTCCTCTCCTGGCCTCTGTAGTTGCTTAAAACCTATTACATCTCTAACGTTCCCCAGTTCTGATGAAAGATCATCGACCTGAAATGTTAACTCTGTCTCACCCTCCACAGGTGTTGCTTGATCTGTTGAGTATTCCCAGCATTTTCTGTTTTTATTTCAGGTTCCCAGCATCTGCAGGATTTTAGGCTTGTCAATCTTCGAATTTGCACACTTTTGGGAGAATCAGATTTTGGGGGGTTCTGTAAGACTTTGCAAAATGGGTTTGAAAATGATCTATGCTCAAGTGGCGCAATTTCAAATAAAATATATTTACACCTATGAAAATGTAGGCTGAAGGTATTGAATATGTGTATTAAAGGCAGACAAGCCAGTTTGTGGAATCTTGCCATGCACATTTTACTTCAAGTTGATCCAACACAGATTAATTGCCTCATTCCAAGTCCACTAAGCCAGGATATCACTAACTCACTTTTTAAGAATAGCAGACAAGAGTTCTTTTTAAACCCACACTCGACGAAGGCAAAATGGTCACAGCTTCACAGTCAGGCTTGCTGGGTAATCAATCACCTATTGGGGAAGGATTCAGAGGGACCGCAGTCTCACAGGCTGGATACATTGGAGAAAAAATGGGCAAAGTGACACATGGACAATAGGTTAGCAAGCTAAGTCTGGAGAGGGACCTTATCTTAGAGAGGAAAATACCATTGATTTAAAGTCCAGGCCCAGTCAGAATCAAAAAGATAATGAATACAATGGGGTAGTATAATGTATTATTGTGTTTCTTGTCAAGCTCTCCCACTCTCCTTAGTGCAGAGGAGGTTAAGGGGGAGGAGGGGGGTGCAGTTTGACAGGTGTGTTCAAAATTATGAATGGTTTTTGAGAGTAAATAAAGAGAAATGGTCTCCACTGGCAACGTGGTCAACAACCAGAGAATGCATACTATAGGTGATTGGCGAATTAATCAGAGACAATATGAGGAAACTTTTTTAGACAGTGAGGCTGCCGTGATCTGGAATGCAACGGCCTGAAAGGGGGAATTGAAGGAGATTCAGTCGTAACATTCAGTGAAGAGAATTGACTAAATGATCTGTAAAATAAATCAGCTCAACCATTACCATCTAGCCATGTCTCATTAAAAGTGTTTCAGACCGTCTTTCAAAAGATTGGAGAAGTGTAAATGAGGACATGTGCAAAAAAAAACAATATCCAGTTAGATCCCACGGGGCTCCTTTTGTTACACTATCATGTATCAGGCACTAGGGGAATACTTTTGAATGTAAAATGCTCAAGCACTTACAGAAGTGGCCTGCATTACTGTACCTGAGAGAATTTTTAAAAGGAGACCAGACACTTGTAACAGAGACATCTTCTTAGCAATCAGTGCATGAATTATGAAACCAGTTTGAGGCAAGCTGTTCCAGTCAGGGGAATACAAGGTGGAGCTTTTGTAAACAGAGGCTGAATTTAATGTTGCTGTAAGTAATGTTGTTTTACAGCTCAATAAATTCTTCTCCCTTTTTTTTTACTCAAACATCACCTTTTTAACCTGTCTTTGGCATTCGCAATTCCGTTCTCCTCCAGTGCCTCTCCACCCTTGTCCAGCTGGGTGGGACTGCACTCTCCCGGTTCCATCCTTATCTGTCTAACTGTAGCCAAAGAAACTCTTGCTGTGGCTTCTCTTCCCGCTCCTGCAAATGGTCCCTCTGGAATGTTCCCAAGGATCTATCCTTGAACCCCTCATCTACATACTGCCCCTCGGTGACATCATCTAAAAACACAGTTTTCACATGGACTCTGGCAACCCTCAATCCTACCTCACCCACCACCACCTCTCTCCACTCCCCCATTGTCTAAATCATTAGGCTGATCCTGTTCACCCGCCGCTCTGTGCTTGCCGACTCATCTTGGCTCTAGGCTAAGTAAAGACTCAATTTTAAAATTCTCATCCTTGTTTTCATATCACTTCAGGTCCCCGTGTTTCCATATCTCTGTAAGTACCTCCCATCCTACAGCTCTCCAAGATATCTGTGCTCCTTCAACTCTGGATTCTTGCATATCCCTGATTTTAATCGCTCTCCCATTGGTGCTGAGCTCTGGAATTCTCTTGCTTCACCTCCTGGCGTCTGTACCTTTCTTTCCTCCTTTAAGATCCTGAATACCTACCTTTTTGTCCAAGCTTTTGGTCATTTGCCCTCAGGTCAAACTTTGTTTTATAATGCCCCTGTCAAATGCTTTGGGATGTTTTTTTCGTATTAAAGCTGTTATGGAAATACAAGCTGTTTTTATTGTAAGATAAGGTTTAAAAAAAAATGTTGGTTATTCTGCCCAACCTTCCCTCCTGAAAACAATTATGCTTGGTGGGGTACAGTCCCATAAATCTCAACACCACCCCCCCCTCCCTCAACCCCTGGTCGCTTATGCAAGATGACATTCATCCTGGGCCTACTAAATTCAATAACCTACTATTCAACCAAATAGGGTACTACAGATGAACTATTGCTCTCCTAGTATCCTACAATAGAATATTTCCCAGTGGTCCATGGCAGTTTTCACCCCCTCCCCAGCCCAGTGGTACTGAGACCAGCTGTAGTGTCCCACAAGCTGCTCCAGCCAAGTCAAGATAGACAGATCATTGTGAAGAATAGTTTTGTATCTTCAGCTGTGTGAACCCATGGTTACGCAGGAAAGTTTCCGGTACTGATCATTGTTCAGCTGAAGATTGAGAGTGAGGTATATTTGCAACATGTGCCAACTCCAATTTCACCCTCAGTATTACTTTAAGGCAGTTGCGTGGCAACCCATGAAAGAGCAGGTACATGTTTCTTTGGCTACAATTAGACAGATAAGAATGGAACCAGGAGAGTGCAGTCCCACCCAGCTGGACGAGGGTGGAGAGGCACGGGAGGAGAATGGTATTGCGAATGTCAAAGGCAAGTTGAGAAGGTGATGTTTGAGTAAAAAGGGAAAGGAGTTTATTGAGCTGTAAAACAACATTACTTACAGCAACATTAAATTCAGCCTGTGTTTACAAAAACTCCACCTTGTAATTCCCCTGACTGGAATTGCTTGCCTCAAACTGATTTCATAATTCATGCACCGATTGCTAAGAAAGTGTCTCTCTTACAAATTGTGTGGCAACCCATGAAAGAACAATTATACTGTGGGCTCTGGATGGAGTAGGTTTGATGGAGCAGATGGGCTGAATGGTCCAAACCTTTTAATGAACAGCCTGCTGACTGTCACCAAATCAAAATAAAGAACTTTGCATTTATACAGTACCTGACACGACCTCATTACAACTCTTTAAAGTCAATTAGTTACTCTTGATATGTAGTCTCTGTTGTAATGTAGGAAATGTGATGGCCAATTTACACACTACAAGCTCCCACAAACTGTAAAAAGTTAATGAGCAGATAATCTGTTTTGATGACATTGGTTGAGGGTTGATTGGTCAGGGATAATTATCATCTTGCAGGCATGGGGTAGGAACCCATCATTAAGTTACTGATGGCCTGCTTTATTCTAAATTCATACAGAAGTAATTTTGAAGTGTTCTACTACATGATGAAGAGAGACACAGATAGAAAGCGCCTGGCTAATTTAATGAGGAAGGAGCATTCCTGACCTCTCACCTCAGCTGGCATCTCAGTGTAAGTACACTTGGCATTAAGCTTTGATCCCAGCCCCTCTCAGATCAGCGGTAATCCTGCAGAAACAAGGCAAGTCTTCAATTTTGTTCTTTAATCTCCAGTCCTTCCACAGGGAGACTTGAGAGCAGCAGTCATTAGGCCACAATATCTCTGAGACCTGTAGTCAAGACGGAGCAAGCCTGTGCGTTGTGCCTGGCCAGGCCAGAGAGGAAAGTATATCTTTATATACATCACCTGCTGTGCTATAAATCTGTATAAGCTTTGGACTTGAAAGAAATACCTGCATTATACAACATCTTATCACGTTGAAACATGTCAAGACTGCTTCACACAGTGAATTATTACCACAATGAATTAGCCTCAGAAACATTCGGCTTCAGAGAAATTGGTGGTGGGTGGGAGAACCACATGCAGGTTAATCTCACAAATCCTCACAGGGTTATCTTCTGTGAGCTCCCTTAACTGCCGGCATCATGCAGGAAGAGGTGAAAGAGAAGAAAACAATCTGGATGTAAAATAAATATCCCAAACTGACGACACACGTGGCCATTTGACTCAGTGCCTGTTGTTGGGAGACGCAGACACAGCGTGTGATTGGTTTAGCAGGCACCCACTGTGCTTTTGTAGGTATTGAAGCTGTTCAGATTCACCTTATTTGGTTTAATGCCCTGAAGCAAAGTGGCGGTGGATATTACAAGAGGAGTATGCGAGAATGCTTTCCAAACGCTAGCCTGCACAGAATATCCCTGTTTACTGAATTCTACACGGCAAGCTGAAAGCAGCTAATTATTTCCTGATGCCAGGTTTTCTGTACAAGGGTTAACATGGGAGATTGAACTTGAACTGCATTCGCCTGGTGGAGGATAAGAAGAGAGGGAGAGAGAGAAAAATGCAGTGAGATTTGCAGCTGTTACCAGATTCCAGCATCCACTGCTTTTTATGATCAAATTATTTATTTTGAGAACATGAAACCAGGCAGTGAGTCATACCCTGAAGAATGTGATATCAATAACTTGTTACAGCCGATTAAAACCTGTAATACTGGGAACAAACAAGAAACAAGAGAGGAAAAGGGTAACTCACAGAGACAGAGAAGGCATAAGTACAGATAAGCTGAAGCGCCCAGAGGGACAAACGGTAAGAGAGGATGACTCAGGTGTACAATAGCACAGTGACAGAGGGAGGCAGAAATGCATGTACAGACCCACAACAGGCATCGCCAAAGAGTAAGACACACGCAGGTGAAAAAAGGAAGGTTTGTGTTCGTGTAGCGCCTTCCACAACTTCAGGACATCCTAACTCGCGATTTTTCATTCGGCAGGCATGCGCCGGAGTCAGCTGCGCACCCGCCGATAAGTGATAGGCCTATTAAAGCCATTAACGAAGTAATTAATGCCACGTTTACACTGCCCGTCCAACCTTAACGTTGCCTTTACCATTTTTAGGAACCCTCATCCACGAGCGGGATGAGGTTTCCTAAAGCTTTTGTTAATTAAATAAAAAGCTTCTCTGAAAGATAGAAACATGTCCCCCATCTCTTGTGACACGGTCACATGAGGTGACACGTTTCATTAAATTTTGATTGATTTTATTTATTGTTTTCAAAAGCGCCTCGATCTCCCTGAGGCAGCTCCATGCTGGGAGATTGAAGCGGTCTTTCACACGCATGCGCGAAAGAGCACAGGCCCTGACTGTCCCTCCTCCCCCTTCCTGCACAGGTAGCGCTGAATGCTACTGCTCACATATTACGCTGGGCGGGCCTTAACTGGCCTGCCCACGTAAAGTGGCAGTGTGGAGACAATCGTGGGCAGCGGTCAGCTCCACGACCACCCCCTGCCCACTCCCGCCGAGCCCGCCCAATGTGGGAAAAATTCAAGCCCTAGATAAGATAAGGTAGATGCACGGCATCCGGATGATAGGAGTGGTCATGAGAATCTTAGATTCATTACGGTTCGACAATGGTCATAAGAAAATGAAGAAAAGTTGAAGAATACAAAGATGTCACTTTCTCTGTCACCAGTTTCCATTGGGAGGGAAACTGAGGTTTGAGAATCACTGTGAGCTCCGCTACCATCAGGATTTGACCCTGGCACGCAAAGGTTCACGACAATAGGGGTGCAATTTACAAAAGGTGCTCTCTTCCAGTTAGGGTAGTCAGCCCTCGACTCATGTGACCATCTCTAACTAGAGTTGGAAACCCAGTCTCCGGTGAGACCGACTCAAAGTGGATTCAATCACATTTCCTTCAGTTGCTCCAGGACATGTGTTTGCTCAGGTTTCTAACATTTGTCATTTTTTTACCCCCATTTCATTTCATGTCGTTTTGAGTGTGTAATTTACAAACGTTTGTTTCCCTCCCCCAATCAATTATCCACCTCCCCCCCCCCCTCCCAACCTAACCTCCCCTGCCGAATATGTAAAGGCTGAAAATGAAATCTGGTCCCAGAGGCTGGCTTGCTGAAGGGCAGAAAGGCTTGCAATTATATAGCACCTTTCACAATTCCCAGGCTGTCCCAAAGCATGCGACAGGAACCGATGTACCTTTGAAGAGGTAATCACTGTTATATTGTAGGAAGTGTGAGAGCCAATTTGTGCGCAGCAAGCTCCCATGAAACAGCAACGTGATATTGACCAGATAATCTTTTCTTGCAATGTCGATTGAGGGATAACTGTTGGCCCAGATGCCAGGGATAGCTCCCCGGTCTTCAATAGAGTACCTTGGGATCTTTTACATCCACCTGAGAGGACAGACAGGGCCTCTGTTTAATGTCTCATCTGAAAGATGGCACCTCGGGCAGTGCAACACTCCCTCGGTACTGCACTGGCGCGCCAGCCGTGATTTTGCCACACAAACCCTGAAGCGGGACTTGAGCCCGTAATCTTGCAACTTAGCGACGAGAGTGTGACGTAACTGAGCCACAGCTGACACAATATAATATAACAATAGCTTGCATTTATTCCGCTTTAATGTAGCAAAACCATTTACAGGCGCTTCACAGGATGGTAATGAGAGAAAAAAAATGGGCACTGGGGAAAGGAGGAGACATTTGGACTGTGGTGTTTTCAACCGAATTAAAGTTCCGTCAGTCACCAAGATTCCCACTGCAAAGTAAAGTAAGCTATTCCAAGTTTTAGTTTACAACATTTCTCAAATAGTCTTTTGAACAACCGAGTAATAATTATATATTTGCTGCAAAGCATATTGTACAATATCGTCTTTCAATTTTTGTTGATATTAATTCATGTCGGGAGTTTATGTCCAAACAGACAGCTTTTCAATTTTAACTTCACTGGGGATTTGGTCAGTCAGCCGCGCAGTGACTGGTTTCCTTCAGCTCAAGAAGGGATGTGTTTCCTGTCTGTGCTTTCTTGAATTTAGGAGTATTGTTGCTCCTCTACAGCTCCCTGGACTGCGATTTGAGCTCGACATCATCGATGCCACATATAAAAAAAAGCATGTTTTATTTCAGCATCAATACTTCATAACATTGCCAGATTTACAGCTTTTCAATCCAAATGCAGACTTTTCAACTTTTGAGGATTTTTTCCTTAAAATGTGATGCCTCGTGGAAGACAGAGTCTAACCCTGAGCCTTACAATCACAGCACAGGGGAGACCATTCAGCCCATCATGCCTACAGAAGCCCTGATCTGCATGATCAATAAGAAGTGAGTGTTGATTGTTGCATTGTGTGGTTGGGGTCCAGGTGGGGGTTTTGGGGATTGTCTATTCTCCTAAAGTATACCACTTGAGTTTCTCAAAATTATTACTCTTTATTTACAGCAAGTATTTCCATTTGCATCATTACACGAGGTTGGAGCTTCTCCTCCTCCCAGGTCTCTCTTACTTCGCAGTCACATTGTGGTAAAGTGAGGTACCCTGTCCCTTTAAGAGAATGAAAGCAGACTGATTGTGTGACAGCACTGACGAATCACTGTACAGTGCAGGCAACTGGGAACTGTAAGTCTACTTCTGGGGGTTTCCGAGTGACCACGTATGATCTGGTGCTCTGCCCTATGTCTCAATAAACCCTCACTGTTTGTCCTTCCATCAGCCTCTCCCCATTATTGATTGCAAGCAGCAATTGAGGAGACATTAGGAAGGTGTGCAGTTAGAGTTCGGTTGGCCAACAAACTAATTTACCCAAGACATAAAACATATGATCTGACAACATTATTACATCAACATCATGTGCTCCTGATGTTAACCCTTCATTCTACATCTTCCCCACCAAGTCATTATCCCTTTCATATTTACATCCTCCTACTTCTTCTGCCAAAGGCTCAGACTTCACAGGTCAGTCTCTGAGGTGCCTTGACCAATCCCCTTGATCTCGTCCAGATCTCCTTTTGAGGTTGAGGATATTCTGTACTCTCCCTTCTGTCAATGTGAGTGTTCTTCTCCTGGGTGGCTGTACAACTTGTAGTAAGCCTTTCTTCTTCATCATCGAGATCTGAGTAGTAAGCCCGAGTTTCAATTGGCTTTCTCTCCAAGGATATTAAGGCGTTGAGGTTTCTCCTTGTGGTACCCTGGCCTGTCTCAATCCTGTATGATCTTGGTTATGGCATTCTTTCAATTATTATACCTTCCTTCTTTTGGCCTCACACCCACACTCTCTCCCTGAGCTTCAGCACGGGTAGCTCATGTGCTGTATGCCTGTGTTTAAAGTTCCAAGCCAGGGTGCTTCTCTATTCTTGCTCATGCTGTTTTACCCTATCCCGGTCGCTCGTCATGATATTGGGGTTGGGTTTTTGTTCCTGGCTTGTGCTTATGGCACGACCAAGACAGTCAGGAATAATTTCTTCTGCGGAGCAAGTAATGCTTTGTCACCAGACTGATTGTTGTGCTCTAGCACGACGTTTTGCTATTCCTAGATGACCTTGGTGAGTCTTTGAAGAGTATCAAACCAAAGTGCTCTCAGTATGATTATTCCCTCATTGCAGTCATCAACGGCAGTGAGTTGCTTGCACTGTTCAAAGTATTGGTTAGTGGGGACATAATCTGGCCATTCTTCCAGATCATATTCTTGGATCTGGAGACATTTTTCATCTTGTTGCTGGTCTTGTTTTATTTCCTGCAGCTTTTTTGCAGCATCTGGTCAGTGCTCTGCGATTAAGGGCGTATATGCTTCCACCTCCTTGACGAAGTGTAAATCCTCTTGTTTGGTTCCTTCTGATGATATTCGTGACAGTGTGTCTGCCACTCATCAATCTTAATCTGAACCGCTGGATTCTGGGAAGCATCTTTGCAATTTCTTTCATGTTCAGAAGGGTGACTAGTGGTTTATGGTCTGTTGCGATTTTAAAACAAAATCCCATCCCATAGTCTGAAAATTTTTTGCGTGTCCACATTGCTGCCAATGCTGATCTTTCTATCATGGCGTGCTATGTTCTGTTTCTGTTCGTGACCTAGAGGCACAGTAGACTGTTTTACACTTGCCATCCCTCTGCACTTGAAATAAAACTACCCCAGACCTGTAGGTGATACATCATCTGCTACTATGGTCGGTAATTCCGGGTCATAATGTGCCTAGGTTTCAGAAGAGATTAAAGGTTGTTTATCCTTTCGAAAGCACATTCCAGCACCACTGTTGACCTTGTCTCAACGGCTGTCTCAAGGGCTCATTGACCTCTGCTAAATTTGGTTGGAACTTGCCTGCTTGGTTGATCATCTCAAGGAATATTTGAAGCTGTTATGTTGTGAAAATTCTCTGAATATTTTTGTTTATTGTGATTTCAGTGGCTTGTACGATGTGACCTGGAAACTTGATCATAGGTTTGGTCAACTCATATTTTTAATTCAGTGTTAGGCCTGCCTCCTGTGAGAGTCTCAGGACGGGTGTGACTCTGCAATCATGCTCTTCTCTCGTGGACCTATGTATAAGTATGTCGTCCATATGGCATGTTACTCCTTCCATGCTTCTATATTGTTCTCTGGAAAATTTATGGAGCAGATGGTATGCCCAAGAGCAACCTGTTAAAACCATAACAATCGAATGGCATTATAAATATGGTCAGCACTCTGGATTCTTTGTCCAACGGCAACTGCTAAAATCCACTGTCACATCTGATTTGATGAATAAAGTACTCTTGGCTAGTTTCAGGAGGCTCCATATCCACTGAGGTGATCAGAAGGATCTCACATTCCACGGCCCTGTTGAGTTGAATCCACACAGATTCTTATAGAGCTGTTTGGCTTTGGGACTGTAACCATTACTGAACACAGTTTTGTTGGCATGATGATCAGTGAGATAACCCCTTGCGGCTGCATCTTTTCAAATTCACCCTTGACTTTGTCCAAGAGTGGGTCAGGGACTTTCCTTAGTATAAAGAGGAAAATTGGTTTAGCACCAGCTCGTAGGGTGATATAAAAACAAAAAACTGCGGATGCTGGAAATCCAAAACAAAAACAGAATTACCTAGAAAAACTCAGCAGGTCTGGCAGCATCAGCGGAGAAGAAAAGAGTTGACGTTTCGAGTAAATAGGTGGGAAAATAAAAACCTATATAAATTATTGGAAAAAACAAAAGGAAGGGGGAAGAAACGGAAAGGGGGTGGGGATGGAGGAGGGAGTTCAAGATCTAAAGTTGTTGAATTCAATATTCAGTCTGGAAGGCTGTAAAGTGCCTAGTCGGAAGATGAGGTGCTGTTCCTCCAGTTTGCGTTGGGCTTCACCGGACAGGAGGAACAGCACCTCATCTTCCGACTAGACACTTTATAGCCTTCCAGACTGAATATTGAATTCAACAACTTTAGATCTTGAACTCCCTCCTCCATCCCCACCCCCTTTCCGTTTCTTCCCCCTTTCTTTTGTTTTTTCCAATAATTTATATAGATTTTTATTTTCCCACCTATTTACATTATTTTTAAATCTATACCTTTAATGCCCTGTTAGTCTTTCCACCCCACCCCCACTAGAGCTGTACCTTGAGTGTCCTGCCATCCATTCTTAATTAGCACATTTGTTTAGATAATATCACCACCTTCAACATCTCTTTGTTCTTTTGTCTGTGACATCTTTTGATTATCTGCTCCTATCACTGCTTGCTTGTCCCTACAACCACACCCCCCCCCACTTCTCTCCCCCCACCACCCCCCACCTTAAACCAGCTTATATTTCACCCCTCTCTATTACTCAGTTTTGTTGAAGGGTCATGAGGACTCGAAACGTCATTTCTTTTCTTCTCCGCCGATGCTGCCAGACCTGCTGAGTTTTTCCAGGTAATTCTGTTTTTGTAGGGTGATATGCTACTCGATCTTTAACTTCAGCCCTGTAAACAATTTTGGAAATTCATTTCAAAATGTACTGCTGTAGTTCTCAACAGCAACTTCATCCACTTTGTAGATTAATTGCAGTTTTAGGCATACCCTTCTGCTTAGAGAGAGCACCCTTGATTTTGAATGTCAGAGAGGTTCAATGGTTTCTCGGTCCTTATATTTCAGCTTTGCCATGAGTTGGCCTCTCTCACTTTTAAAGTTGTCCCACCAGAGCCTTGTAATTTAATAGATGAAGGCTGCAATGTAATCTGCTGGAGCCATTTGACTTCATCTGATAACACAGAAACCCCTGCCCCTGTGTCTAGTTTAAACCCTGTATGGTTTTCATTTGTTTCGAGTTTTAATGCTCCAAAACTTGCTTTCAGTGCCATTTACCTCCCCCAGGAAGGTTAATTCCTTTGCTTGTGGTTCTTTCACTTCTTGTATGTGGCTCTGTTTTAAAAATTTTCTCCGTCCTTTTATGGGGTACCAGCGTTTTCGAGTGACAAACAGTTTTTAAGTGGCCTGTTTTTCCTTAGCTGTGACACTCTGCCCCCCCTGCTGGACATTCTTCTCACTTGCACAGCTTGTTCCTGCCACACCAAAGACATTTCAAAATGGAGGTTGATGTGTTTTTCTCCATTTTGGCTGGCTTAGGTTTTGGAACACTCTCCCTTTTATGGCCTACAAACTGAATGGTCTCACCCGATCTTGCCCATGGGACAACTCCTTCTCGGAGAACAAGCACCTGATTATGTTTCCTGGGTTCCATTTGCCTCACAACCTGCACTGCATTTACTAGTGTTAAATCCTCTCTTGTCTGTAAGAGATCTGATAACGTTTTATCCGGGACCCTGACTACGATTCTGTCGTGAATACCTTTGAGGTTCCATAATCATAGCTCCCTGGCAGCCTCCAGAGATTGTTGATGAGCAACCTCCCTGAACTCCCTGGTTGGGGAATCTAGAACCAGGGGCCACAGCCTCTGGATATGGCACAGGCCATTTAGGACTGAGATGAGGAAGAATTTCTTCACTCAGTGGGTGGTGAACCTGTGGAATTCTCTACCACAGAAGGCTGTGAACGCCGGGTCACTGAGTGTATTAAAAAAAATAATAATACATTTTTGGATATTAGGGGCATCGAGGGCGATGGAGAGAAAGTGGGAATATGGCATTGAGATAGAGGATCAGCCATGATCATATTGAATGGCGGAGCAGGCAAGAAGGGTGGAATGGCCTACTCCTGCTCCTATTTTTATAAATCCATGCTTTCACCTGACCTTTACTTTCTTCTATTAAATTTAGCCCGCTCTATTATTAAATTCCAACTGACAATGAATTAAGAGTCAAAAGCTTGCAGGACTTCATCATAAGAAATTAAAGTCTCATCAACCCCCTGCCTTGCTATCACATCATCAGCAATAGATCCTACTGCATAAAGTAATGTACTGACCCAGTCATTTTGATGTTTTTTGTGTAATCCTGAGGCAGGTCTGGACCTTGCAAACTTTTTTTTCCTGTTGTCCCGTTGGCTCTGGCAGTGCTAGTGTAGATTCCATGCTTTGCTGAGCCCTGTAATTGTTCCTACTTCTGTGCTGCTGCTTGCTGCTCACTGTTGTCCGGTCTCTAGGCCTGTGTCTCAGCTTGTATCTGTTCCGCCCACAATATTCCCAAGCCTTGGTGAGTCTTAAACTTTTTTTTTGTCCTTCATTCAAGGATCTAATTTCTTGCCAGCCCTGTATCTTCTTTTAAGGTCCGCTGGATCTTTTACTCACTGCCACCATGCTTCATTGCATGGTCGGGGGGAAGCGATGGCGTAGTGGTATTGTCGCTGGACTAGTAATCCAGAGACCCAGGGCAATGCCCTGGGGGCCTGGGTTCAAAGGCTGCCATGGCAGATGGTGGAATTTGAATTCAATAAAAATCTTGAATTAAATGTATTGATGACCATGAAACCATTGTTGTAAAAACCCATCTGGTTCACTAACGTCCTTTAGGGGAGAAATCTACCATCTTTACTTGGTCTGGCCTTCATGTGACTCCAAACCCACAGCAATGTGATTGACTCCCAATGAACAAGGGCGATTAGGGATGGGCAATAAATGCTGGCCTAGCCAGCAATGCCCACATCCCATGAACAAAAAAAAAAGGGGATTTTGGGAATTATCTATTCTCCCAAAGTACACTGCTTGAGCCTATAGTTTCTATACTCTTTACTTAGAGTGAGTATTAACAAACTTAGGCCTCTACATGAGGTTGGAGGTTCTTCTCCTTCCAGATCTCTCTGACTTCTTAGTCATGTGATCTGACATCATTATTCCGTCAGCATCATGGATGCTTCTGATGTTATCCCTTTACTGTACATTGATAGCTAGATTGACTCAGCAGAGAACACATGGTAAGGAGCCAAATGCTCATCGCTGAATTTGTCGCCCTTGTGTTCCGGTTAGTTGGCTCACTGAAGACAACCACCATGGCAACACCCATGAATAGTGGGGCCAAACTCAGAAGTGTTCAGAAACAAGAACTGAAACTGATCCTAGGTGATATGTACCAAAGTTACTCTGACACAATCAGATAGCTGAATGTGTGATCCCTTGCTGAAAGGTGGACAATGCTCTGGACCTCACTAGAAAGCTCTTGAATCCCACCTCTGCATTGTCACTATCGCTTGCCACAACCACATGAAAGTAAATGTGCAGTGGAATTAAGGAGAAAAGACACCATTCCACAACAAAGATATAGAACGAATAGACGCCAAGACAGTCCAATCCTTTACTTTATAAAACTCATAAATAGTGTGTAAATGATTGAGAATTTAATGAACTCAGTGTGACATATATGATCTGTGGAGGTTATTACAAAATTCAGGTTGCAGTAGGCCTTTCATTTTTATTCTTTAAATTAAGCAGACCAACATTTTGCACCATAATGTAAGTATTTGTACATAGTAATGTTCATATTGTGCCATCCTTTTATGAGTTTACGCTTTATTGTTATTTTAATCATTGTCTATAGCTATGATATGAATTCTGATATGATATGAGTTCTGTTGAAGGGTCATGAGGACTCGAAACGTCAACTGTACTCTTCTCCGCCGATGCTGCCAGACCTGCTCAGCTTTTCCAGGTATTTCTGTTTCTGTTTTTGATATGAATTATGATTACTTGTTTTATATGTATCATTATCACAATTTGGCACATGCTGCCGTGGTGATTTTTTTTTAGGGTTGCAAGCCCTCCAAGGTTGTCCTGGAGTCTCTAGGAACTTAACAATGAATCCCCTGGACAATTCTGCAAGCAAACCTGGAAGAAAATTCAAAAATGCAAAGCCGGTTGTGCACTTTTCCATTTCCTTTGAACATATTGGCCATGGGGGACAACGGGCAATTTAACTGGGCAGAGGCAGGAGGATATGTGGTAAAAGCTCCGGGGATACATCATTCCAGAGTTGGCAACAATACCTAAGTCCTGCAAAACAGAACCACTGAACTAGAGAGAGAGATGTGAGACGCAGGTGTGCTTCTTTGCAGGATCAATGCTGCAGTAAGTCCCTGGAAGCAAGATGGCAAGGAGGGTCATAAATTTTGCATCTTGACCATTCATTTAGAACAGTACACTTCATGCTTTGCTTGGGCTTCAACTCTTTTGTGTTTCAGCTGGAATTAAGCCAGACCAGGTTCTGAAGTTGGAAGATGTTACCCTTAATCTCCTCAAAGAGCTTCATTTCACCTGCCGCCAGGAATGCTTCTTCATTATTGTTTTCTTTTTATTTTACCCGGTTATATAAGGTGGCCTTACTCAATGGTAATGCACAGGGCACACAATTCTTTCTGTACTTACGCCTTGTTTTTAGAGCGTAATTCTGCAATAATAACAGTTTTCTTTGCAATTTTTCAATTGTGGTTAAGAGAGGATTAGCAGTTCTCTCAGCTTCAGTCATAACTCGCCCTCTCTACACAAATAGCACCAACCACTCCCACACACACACACACAGATCCAGCTTCGCACACATATACCTCCAACTATTCCCACACATAAAGCTGCAACATAATATACACGTATATATTTGCAACCTAACATGCAGAGACACAGGCACGCAATAAACATACAAAACCATCCATAAACACCTCCAAAAACAAAACACTTGCAGCTTCAACCAATAAACATCTCTTTCTGAATTAGTACTTTGTTTCTGTTTGATGGGGTACTTTGGAAGCTTGTCCCTCCTCCTTAGGCAGTCCTTCGGGACAAAGGATGACTTGCTTCCACTCCGGTCCGATGGGTTCCGAGTTGGCTCACAGGTTCAATGCCTGACTGCAGATTCTGCCACATAAGGGTGGCAGGTGTCACTTGAAGGGTCAGCGAGATGGGTAGTTTGGAGGTTTGTGCGCTCCTGCTGACACCTTGGACTTTGCACCTGCACCTTCCCAACGAAGTCTCGATGTGTTCAGTGCTTTCCTTGCCATTTTGTTCGGTTGCAAGACCAGGGTCCCCCATGAGTCAGCGGGGATGTATGACCCCTTCAGGGATGCTTTGAGGACATCCCTAAAGCCCTGGAAGCTTACGCCACCTTTTACATCAAAGCTGTACTGGCATCTGATACTGGATGTGCTACAGTTAACAATTATAGTTTCTTTGCGGGTCTCTGACCATATCTTGGTAACCTTTTGACATCTCAATGGTTCAGCTATGGTTATCACTTGTGCTAGAAACTTTGAATGATAATTCACCACACCAGAGCGGTTCTCAAGTGAATGTATTTCATACAGCTCAGGCATCTGTAGGATAACTTCAATCTTCATTGGATCTGGTTCCAATCCATTAGCAGTAGGTAAGTGAAGGGACAAATGGAGTTAATGCTTCCAGTCAATTATCTTTTGTTAGGATATTTCTATGAAAGATCATCAACCTGTAAACATTAGTTCTGTTTCTCTCTCCACAGATGCTGCCTGACTGGCTGGGTATTTCCAGCATTTTCTGTTTTTATTTCAGATTTCCTGCAATTGCAGCATTTTGCTTTTATAGCAGTTAAAAAATGCATGATGCTTCTGTGACACAGCTCAGCTCCTTTTTAAGTTTCTCTTAAGTGCTCCATCAAGCAGATTCTTGAGGAACACCAGTGAGATGACACTAGAGTTTCATCTTATTGGCATGTCTGGAGTTGTTATAATGCCAGTCATGGGCACAGTCACACATACTTAGCTTGCCAAATTCAAGTTACCTTCCCAGAATCCATCTTTGACCTGTCAGCTTTATTAGGCTGTGCGACAACCCATTCAATTGTTGGTGGATAATGAGACCTCCTAACTGCAAGATTGGTGCAGATTGTCAGCTTATTGTGACCAGACTAGAGTCTGTCCCTGTGGGGTCACTCCCAGCATCAAGGAGCTCTGCCAATTTCTTCAGAGGCTCTTTTAGACAAGCAGGGATACTGAGCAAGGGATGAATTCCCCATGTAGGCCTATTCCAATGTCAGACCTTCCCTACAGGTGGCCAAAGGCTAAATATACATCACCGTACATAATTTCGTAAGTCAGTGGGTTATTAGTTGTGAACAGTATTTACATCATGACAGCCCATCAGCCAAGAGAAACTTCAGTGAGTTAAGCACCTGACATGAGGTTGCACTTATCAAAGGTTTGATATCTTTATCTGCCGCTTGTCAAGAATGTATGCAACTCTTCTCCCAGGAGAGCTCAGCCTGCATTTACAGCTGATACTTCAGAGGCCTATTATACAATTCCAGCTTGGCTTTATATCTTTCGAGTTACCTGATTTTTCATAGTGCATGTGCAATATTTGAGGGGGTGTATATTAAGCATAGCACTGCATGCATTAGGATTTACATTGTCACTGCTACTTTTTGCTGGAACATATTTCCCATTCACGCAGTGCGAAGATGTATTCATTATTTTGTTCATTTACCTGCCTGCCTGGAGTACTAGTTGCTTCTTTGCCTTTGTTTCGACACACTCATTACATAGCACGCCAAACTCTAAACATTTTTACAAGATTGTTTGCAGCGCAAAAGGAGTCAATTTCCTCTCTAATTAGCTTAGGCTTCTGCTCAATGGCTTTATTGACAACACTTCCTTCTCGCTGCACTGTACAGACAGTTTCATCAATACCGAGCTGCTTCTTCTGAAAACGTTCCATTGCACCTGCAGCTTCTTTTCTTATTTAACTTTAAGGGATATTTTTCTGGGCAGCCTGTCGCACTCGCTCACATGAACGTTTCAGACTCCGAAAACAATTCTATTATAAGTCAGTGACTCCTTCGATTTACCAGACTCAGTGTGTACATGCATGGATCTTCAATATGGCAAATCATCAATCAGCTTACACACCGCCCTCAATTGGGCAAATATCTCTTATAAAAAGAATGACTTGCATTTATACAGTACCGTTCACAGCCTTAGGAAATTCTAAAGTGCTTTACAACCAATGCACTATCTAATCACTGCTGTAATGAAGGGAAAAGCAACGGCCAATATGCACACAGTAAAGTCCTGTAAGAAAATGTGAATAAATGGCCAGATAATATGTATCAATGATGTTGGTTGAAGGGTAGATTTTGGCCACAACACTGCTGTTCTTCCAAAGAGTGCCATGCAATGTTTTATATCCATCCAAAGGGGCAGACAGGGCTTCAGTTTAACGGCTCATCCAAAGGAAAGCACTTCTGACAGTGCAGCACTCCCTCTGGAGCACTGGAGCATTAGCCTGGATCAAGTTCTGGGAGTGGCATTGGAACCCACAACCTCAGTGACTCAGAGGTGCAATTGCTACCAAAGGTGCCACAACTGAGGAAACACTTTGCCGACCTGCTTACAACAGTTGCTGACTCCGGATGTGCAATGGGCACTGAATGGTTGCTTGTTTCTAGTTGTGCCAATATGATTGATTGCTCAAAGCTCAAGAAGAGCATGATCAGATATTCATACATGTACATAAGGTCCTAGAGTATTGCAGCGCTACAGGTCAAGGGAATGCCAGAAACAAGCTCAGCACAATCAAAGCTTGCCAACATGGAGTAAATGACAAAGCTGAAACAATGGCCAGAACCTTTTGCCCTCCTCTGTGGCATAGGGAGTGTTTAATTAGGTGGGAGGGCAGCAGGTGAGGACCCCCACCACCTTCCCGCCTCCTCCCTGATTAAGTCGGAGTAGGAGTAGCAGTATGAATGGCCTTCACGCTCCATCATCAATTGAGGCCCTTACGTAGCCAATTGATGCCCACCCGCCATGGCCTCACGCAGCCACTGCTGGTGTTAATGCAGGGGGCTTGCCATGCAGGGGACCCAACAAGTAAACTCTGCTGTGATTGCCTGTGGGCTCTGGGGGTCAGGTGTCCCTCGTTCAAAGGCATTCAGCGCCTGATCGAGGAACCTGGCATTGGGAAGGGAGGGGAGGGCCCACTGAAAGCCACTCCCCTGCCCTTGCTGCTGGCCACCCTCCCCATCCCTCCACCACAACCCTCACCCGCTTCCTGCTAGCGCTCGCCTGAGTCCCTCCTCGATTCAAGGCCTCAGGTGGGTGTAGTTCCGGCAGCAGCCACCACCTCCTCCGTGGCACTGCTGAGTGTAAAGAGCTGCCAGCCTCTGATTGGCCGACAGCGCTGTGTGGGCAGGGCTTCCTATCCCGAGGTTCTTGATCCCGGGAGAAGGCACAGTATTGGCCTGTCATGCAGCAGGCCTTCCTGAAAAAAAGCGGCGCATGGCTCTCATTGGCTCCCCAGCCAGCGGCCAAAAGTCCTTAACCTCCACAAGATACTGTCCAAAGAAACAGAATAAAGACTCATTTAAAACTGAGGCACCAAATTGTTTCACTAACAACGCAATAGATTAAAAACTGATGCCATGACTAATTTGTTTAGCGTGAGATCCAGCAGGCCAAAGCCAATCAATAACAAACATCACAAGGCACTTTACAGATTCGGCAACATCTGACTCTGAGCCACATAAGGAGACATTACAACAGGTGTCCAAGCATTTTGGTCAAAGAGGTAGACCTTTAGGACAACTGTAGATTTTATTATGCTCCTTGCCGTTAGTTATGGATCATATAGAAAGACAAGGGCAGCTGGCACATGGGAACACCACCACCTGGAAGTTCTCCTCCAAGCCACTCACCATCCTGACTTGGAAATATATCACCGCTCCTTCACCGTCGCTGGGTCAAAGTCCTGGAACTCCCTCCCTAACAGCACTGTGGGTGTACCTACACCACATGGACTGCAGTGGTTCAAGATGGCAGCTCATTGCCACCTTCTCAAGGGCAATTTGGGATGGGAAATAAATGCTGGCCTAGCCAGCGGACACCCACATCCTGTAAATGAATTTAAAAAATCATTTTTCACCAAGATTACTATTGTTAATAAATGCTAATAATGTCTGCGTATTATTGAAAATCTGGCACATTCAATATACTTCCTATTCACAAAAGATTATATTGGGATGTGGGCATTGCTGACAAGGCTGGCATTTATTGCCCATCCCTGGCAGCCCTGAGAAAGTTTAATACAACTGACTGGCTTATTAGATTACTTCCAAGAGCAGTTATTTGTATTTTTTTGTTCATTCACGGGATGTGGGCTTCACTGGCAGGGCCAGCATTTATTGCCCATCTCTAGTTGCCCTTGAGAAGGTGGTGGTGAACTGCTGCAGCCCCTGTGGTGTAGGTACTCCCACAGTGCTGTTAGGGAGTTATGAGTCAACCAGGTTGGTATTGAACTGGAGTTATATTTAAACAAAACCAGGTAAGGACAATAGATTTCCTTGCCTAAAATAAACTAATGTCCAGTTATGATAATGACAAGTTATGATTTTTATAACAATCTGGCAGCTTCCTGGTCACATTTACTGATAGCAGCAATATCATAAGGTTTTGTAATGCAGTTCAAGCCAACGTGCGCCACTGGAAATTGTTGTCAATGTGAACCTATTCAATTTTGGCATGTCAACTGTCACAATGTAGTTGCAGGCGCTCGCCACCAGGTGACCCTATGGAAGGAGTTTCTGAAGTCTTCCTCCCAACTCCATTTCCAAGCACATTTTTAGGGAATATATATTTGCTAACTGGCCAAAGGCAATGTCACATGCAATTAAGTTATAAGCATTTGATCTTCACCTCCCCTAAAGCAGCATTGTAGTAATGAAGACTCAAAGTCATGTAGCTCCATGCTGCGTAATCCTTGACTTACTGGGGAAAGTGAGCGTGTTTCCATTGAATACAACCTTTGTGCTCCAACGTGGAAAGTGCAAATCATGCCTCTGACTCAGAATATCAATGATTTAGATGAAAAGGACCAAGCATAATTCAAATGAGTTTGCTAATGATACAAAGTTCGGTGGGAAAGTGAGCTGTGAGGAGCATGTGAAGAAGTTGCCAAAGGACTCAGGCAGATTGAGTGGATGAGAAAAATGTGGCAGATGGAATATAATGTGAAGAAATGTTAAGTTATCCACTTTGATAGGAAAATCAGAAAAACAGAATATTTTTAAACGGTGAAGGGCTGGGAAACGTTGACATTCAGAGGGACCTATACACAAAGCACAGAATGTTAACATGCAGGTACAGTGACCAATTAAGTAAATGGTATGTTAGCCTTTATTACAAAGGAATTTGAGTATATAGGATTCTTACTGTAATTGTATAGGACCTTGATGAGTCTACACCTGGAGTACTGTTGATAGCTTTTGGTCTTTTTAACCAAAGGAAGGAAGGATATAACAGCCTTGGAGGGAATGCAATGAAGGGTCATCAGGACTGTTTCCTGAGTTGAGGGAATGCCCTATGAGGAGAGGTTTGGTGGGCTGCGCTCGTAATCCCTGGAGTTTAGAAGAATGAGAGTTGATCTCATTGGAACATATAACATTTTTAAGGGCCTTTACAGGGTAGATGCTGGGAGGATATTTGGCCTGACTTGGGAACTGAGAACTAGGGGTCACAGCCTCAGAACAAAGGATCAGCCATTTCGGACTGAGGCAAGGAGAAATTTCTTCAGCCAGAGAGTTGTGAATCTTTGGAATTCTCTACCCCAGAGAGCCATACATAGATGGTCGGTCATTGAGCATATTCAAGACAGAGATTGACCGATTTTTGGATCTAGGGATGTGGGCTCAGTTTGAGGAGATATAGCTAGGGCCAAAGATCAGATTATTGAATGATTGAGTAGGCTCAAGGGGTCAAATGGCCGACTCCAACTCCTATTTCGAATGGAGCGAAATCAAACTGATGCACAATTCCTCTAGGGAGGCATTGACCAATTTATTTCACACAGGGTAGCGGGGTGATTTCTGATGGAGTACTAGATAAGCTACAACCATGCAGTTTCAACCCTCCATCTCAATATTATCAACCATTAAATTCACATGACCAAAAGCACTTCAGTTTGCTCCCCTTCTGGCTGTCACTATGAAACTTCTGATTTTCATTGCCTAGCCTCTGAGCACACCGTCCTACACCATCCATTAACTTCCTAAAATGCCTGGTTTCCTTGATGCCCGCTACCTCGAATGCAGAGGCTTCAGCTCAGCCGAGAAATCCAGGCCTTTCCGTCACATTAGGAGAAAGCGAATCAGTAAATGTTAGCTTCATGGGTCATTTATCAACTGAATCCTACCCCTTGCACTTATCTCTGGCATTCCATGTGTAAGTGAGCTCAGTGCCATTGGCAAATCCAAACTTAATGACTGAAATTGACCAGAAACAGTAACTGTTGCTGCTGCTGCTGCTTCTGCGTGGTCTGGTATGTGTTTTCTTTCCAAGCTGTTAGGCACAGGCCTCAATTTTGTTTGGTTAAAAGTTTTAATTTTACGGCATAGAACCAAGCTGTTTGCTCAACCACACACATACCATTCTCTCAGGCCCATTCTCTTGTTCTTTCCATCTACCCTTTGAACCATTTATTTTAATTTCCTTTGAAAAGCAATGGCAGATTATGCTCCACCCGGTTTCCAATAGGCATTTCCACGTCAAGACAATAGCCTTTGACAAATAAAAATAGCCCGAGCCCATTTGTTTGAATAGGATATTAAATTATTGTTCCCCGGTTGCTGCCTCACGAGCATTGAAAATAATTTTCCAGATTTAGCTCCAATCAAACTTTCTCGTAATTTTGAACAACTCAGTTGGATCTCCGCTTTCCTTTCTCAGCTCGAGTGGAGGGAGCCCCATTTCCTCTCATCTAAACCTGGCACCTTTCACCACCTCGGGGTGTTCCAAGGAGCTTTTCAGTAAATGAAGGGCTCTTTTCAAGCATAGGCCAGGGATTTCTGTGCCCGCTGGTGCGGGCATGTTCAGTGGCGTGAGCGGACAATATGGCGAGAAGGCCAAAAATCGGTTCCTCGACGCCGTGAAACCAGTTTGCGATTGTCCGCTCTGCCCACCGATGGGGGGGCCACGTTTCCTGCCATTGATCGTTGAGAACTTCATTGTAATACATCCGCATATCATTATAAGCCGGGCCCTCCAGAATCGTTTCCCCCCGCACCCCCCACCCCCCTCCCCCACTGGATTGTCTGCCCATGTCGGTGCAATTGCACGCCGATGTGTTTCACGGCAACATATAAAAGGCGTGCACTTGGCAGGCTGCGCTTTATGGGGAACATGGAGATGAGTGCACAATAACATTGTGGAACGCTCGCAATGGTCGCCTGTTGGACTTCAAGGTTAAGGTGCGTTGGGGGAGGACAAGGGCTGCCCTGCGGTTGAGGCACATTGTGGGGGGGGTGGGGGCAAGAGATGCCCTACGGTTGAGGTGTGTTGGGGGAGGGAATGGGCTGCCCTGTGGTTGAGGTGCATTGGAGGGGGTGGCGGCAAAGGCTGCCTGCGGTTGAGGTGACTTGGGGGATGTAGTGGGCAAGGGCTGCCCTGCAGTTGAGGTGACTTGGGAGGGGGGGAATAGTGGGCAAGGGCTGTCCTGAGGTTGAAGGTAGTGCGCAACATATGTGGGATGTGGGATGTGGTGGGCGAGGGAAGCGGCCACGCATTAGAGAAACCTTGTATAAAGTGACCATTTCTCTGCAGCTGAGACAGTTCAGGTGTAGCCACTTTGATATGACTGGAGTTAGGTCTCGAGCTTCTCTGCCCACTCAAGTAACACAGAGGCACCCAAGTGCCACCAAGTGCTCCAGAACTTTTCACCCCTAGGGCACAGGCTGCAAACTAATGAGCATTTTAGTGGGCGGTTGGATGACTGGACGCATTGTACACTCTCCTCGCTAAAGCTGGTCGTGGAGCAGTTACTGGTGGAGACGCACACAGCCCCTTGCAATGTATTCATTCCAGTTTGGACCAGTCTCCCCCCATGGTTCAAGCTAACAGTGCAGCCTTGCAGTGCGGGTTAGGAGAGTGCCTGTGCCTGAGCTGAGAGCACAGCATGCAGTCCAGTGGGTGAAGCTGCCGCTAACCAGTCAGGTGGAGTTGGGTCGAGGTGGGTGGGGTTTTGGGCAGCCAAGTAGCGCACTAAACTCTGGCCATCTGAGTGGTGGCCAGCACTCCCTGGGATGCACTATGGGGCCTTCAGACTTAACCAAAAGAGGTCCTTAGTACACCCATGCTAACTCACACACCTCTCCCTTTCAATCTGCAGGAGGAGTACATCAGGAGCATGGAGCCTGGTGACCTAGCTGTATGCCTCATGGCTTACAGAGAGCAAGACTACAGAGGAGAGAGCGACTGATGCATCTGGCTGTGCAGAGGGAGGAGCAGCACCCTCTGGAAGAAGGGGCGGCTGGGGCTCCAGCACATGTAACCGAAAAGCCACAGCAATCCATCGCTGGTCAACGCCTCGCGAGACCCAGGGTCTATAGACGGCACTTATCATTCCTGCAGATGACTGAGAACCAGTGTCGCCGAAGGCTACACATGTTTAGGGAACTGGTTGGTCACATCTGCCACTTGCTGCAGGATTTGTCACCATGGGGACATGGAGGACACCCACTGCCAGTGGCCATGAAAGTGACTCAGGTACACAATTTCTGCTGTTTCCCAGATGTGCCTGCAGAAGCAAGGGGAGATAATTAGTGCATGGCAGTGGCCCGTGTAACAGGACACATCGCTCACAGCATGGTTGTCTGATGGATGTTGCACTGCTGGACCCTCACTTGGTAGAGCAGCGCCAACCTCACCGTCAGCACAGGACCGGTCCAGATCCTCGCCGGCCAGCTGGATGGCTCTGTTTTCAAAGTCCATGAGGACCTTGATTTCAGGCATTCCTCCATTTGTCTGCGACCTCTCCCACTTGTTGTGTGCCAGCCTGTCCTTTATGAATAGAGATGGAGAGCGTGTAAGCAGGATGCCTGCCAGGCCAGATGATAAGTATGCCTGGCATGTGTGGGTGGTGAGTGGTCCCATGGATGGGATGAGGACACTGAAAGTGTATGTGAGAGAGTGAATGATGATGTCCCTTGAATTGGCAGTGAGTGAACGCCCTGTGGATGTGTGATGGGTTTGTGAGTGTGTGTGTTGAGAATGATGAGAAGAGTGACTTACCCTGGCAGAACGGAGGAGATCATTCATCCTCTTGAGGCAGAGGGCAGCTGTCCTCTTTTGAAGGGCATTGGCACTGACCATCACTGCCTCCCAGGCCAGATTAGTGCTGCTGCTGCCCACCCTGTGGCCAGAGCGGGGGTAGAGATATCATCACGGCGAGCCTCCACTGTATCCAAAAGGCACCCAAGGGACCTATCATTCAAGCTGGGGGTTACAGTCTTTGCAGCAGTTGTGGGTTGTAAGCGCTGAGATGTGTGCTCGTGGCTGGACTTTAAATATTGGCGCCTGGCATGATGGAGCTGTGAGGCGATGGCGTGGCAGGTGAATGATTGCCCATGCACCATGGAAATGGTGTGTTTCCTGGGAAGCATAATGAATGCGGCTTTGGCACGCTATGGCGTGAAAAGCCACCATTGCGGGCGACGGGTAAAACGTTGTTTCAACCCGTCCACTACCGCATTTAGTGCAAATCTGGGACAATTCCACCCATAGTCACTGTTGTGATGCAGCAAACAATTTGCGCACAGCAAGCTCCCACAAACAGCAATGTGATTATTCACAGGAGAGAACTCCCTGATTCTCCTTCAAAATAGTGCCATGGTTACTTTGTATCTATCTGACAGGGAAGACAAGGGTTCAGGTTAACACGTCATCCAAAAGCTAGTACCTCCAACAGAGTGGCACCTCTTCAGTACAGCACTGGAATCCCAGATCAGATTTCATGCTGAAGACTTTGAAGTTGGTGAGACCACTGTTGGATGGAAGTGCAAAAAATGGTTTCCATCAACGCGTGTTTCAAGAGTAAGTTCCTCAGAGGTTCACACCTGGTGAGACCACACCAGGAGTACTGTGTGCAGTTTTGGTCTCCTTACCTAAGAAAGGATATACTTGCCATAGAGGGAGTTCAGCAAAGGTTCACCAGGCTGATTCCTGGGATGGCAGAATTGTCGTATGAGGAGCGATTGGGCCGACTAGGCCTGTATTCACTGGAGCTTAGAAGAATGAGTGAAGATCTCATTGAAACGTATAAAATTCTGAAAGGGCTGGACAGACTGGGTGCAGGGATGATGTTTCCTCTGGCTGGGGGAGTCTAGAACAAGGGATCACAATCTCAGGATACAGGGTAGACCACTTAGGACTGAGATGAGGAGGAACTTCTCCACTCTCAGGGTGGTGAACCTGTGGAGTTCTCTACCACAGGAGGCTGTGGAGGCCAAGTTACTGAATGTATTTAAGAAGGAAATAGATAGATTTCTAGACTCTAAAGGCATCAAGGGGTATGGGGAGAGTGTGGGAGTACGGCGTTGAGATAGAGAATCAGCCATGATCATATTGAATGGTGTAGCAGGCTCGAAGGGCTGAATGACCTACCCCTGCTCCTATTTTCTATGTTTCTATGACAGGGATAATTGAACCATTCATACTGGATTGACTTGGCCACAGTCACTTGCAAGGTTCAGCCATAAATTGTTGCAACATGGCCAATTGGGGGAAATGCTAGTATCACTGTTTTTGCGCAGAGGAAGGGAAAAGCCAGAAAATGCTGGAAATACTCAGCAAGTTCAGCAGCATCTGAGAAGATGAAGAGAGAAAAAAGAGTTAGCATTTTGGTTAATCCAGTTATGAATGACAGAATAACCAATCTTGTCCCTAACCAGGAAATTGCACTTCCTGGTAAAACATTATCCTATAACAAGTGTCGATGGAAAGGTTTTTTTCAATTTGCTTCCTTCCACCAACATTTTTTCATCAGAATATTATTTCTCTCTCCACAGTTGCTGTTGGAGGAGTTGAGCTTTGCCAGCATTTTCTATTTTTATTACATATTTTCGACTCTTGCAGTATTTTGCTTATGTTTAAGGGGAGGGAGAATATTGGACATAAAATTAGGAAATTGAAAAGAAAGAGATTATTCTGCCCCCCTGCTAGATTGTAGAGGAGTTCTTTCATATAGGGTTAAGGAAGAGAAGTGGGTGGAATTTAACCCAGGCGGCAGGGGTCTCGTCCACTGGCTGGAGGGTTGGTGAGAGCGCCGCATCACTTCTGTTGGAGAAGCCTTGTTGTATTTAGGGTTCCTTCGGGCTTTCCCCAGGATTAAGGACCCCGGGGGTGGAAACCCGACCCCCCACCAAGAGCTGCTGGTCAGTCAGAGACCAGTAGGCAGTGCCACAGGCGGAAGGGGCTTGAGAGCGGGATGGGAGTCGTGATCTGGGGGTCGCAGGAGAGGGAGCTGGAGACAAGGTGCCACTGAGTGGGATATTCTCAGTTCAAACTTTCTCATACGCTTTTAAATTGCAGGCACATCCATAGTACATTCATTTGCATGGGAAAAGTACTGAATTCAGTGCCTACTAAGGCTACATCTCTGATGATTCATTCCCTGCTGTGGCTGTGATACATGGATTTGTATTTCTTCAGCGAGGGCAAATTGCCTTTCTTTATCTACCACCTCTCCTGTGCTCCACGGAGGCGAGATGTTAACGCTGGGGAATATTTTCCACTTCAGATGTCGAGGACTGACTCATCCCTCCAGAATCTTCTCTCCCGAATGGCCTGGCTTGAAGGAAGTTTATGCATTTATATAATGCCTTCCATGACCTCAGGACATGTTTTACGCCTAATAAAAAAGCTTTATTAATGTAGTCACTGTGATGTAATATAGGGAAACGTGGCAGCCAATTTAATAGGAACAGGAGGAGGCCATTTAGCCCATCAAACCTGTTCTGCCACTTGATGATATAGACCGTGGCTGATCTGCGACCTCATTCCATTTACCTAACTTTGCCCCAGTTCCCTTAGCACTCTCTTAAATCTCAGATTTAAAATGAACAATTAACCTAACACCAACTGTTGTATGCGGAAGGGAGTTTCACACTGCTACCCTTATGGATTGAAACAAAAATTGCTGGAAAAACTCAGCATCTGTGGAGAGAAAGAAAGAGTTAAGGTTTTGTGTCCGTATGACTCTTCTTCAGAACTAAGAGAAGTAAAAAAATGGTGAAATATCTACTGTTTAAGGGGGGTTGGACAGGTGAAGCTGGATAGAAGGCCAGTGATAGGTGGAGGCAATGGAGAGATTGCAAAAGATGTCATGAACAAAAGGCCGAAGGGTTGTTGATGGTGGTGGTACTGGCTAAAGGAGGTGCCGATGGTGACATTAAGAGTAGAAAGCAGGATGGGCAAGTGACAGACGGCCCGAGTGGGGGTGGGGCTGAGGGAGGGGATGGTGGTGGGAGAAAAGATCAAAATAGACTCAAAGGTGGGGATAAAACAATGAATAAAAAAATGGAAATACATTTTTAAAATAATAATAAAAATAGGTGGGAAAAATATATATATAAATAAAAATTTAAGAATAAATATTTGAAAAAAAGAGGTCAAAAAGGGGAGAGGATGGAGGAGAGAGTTCATGGTCTGAAGTTGTTGAACTCAACGTTAAGTCCGGAAGGCTGTAAAGTGCCTAATGGGAAGATGAGGTGCTGTTCCTCCAGTTTGCTCCCCACCCTCCGGAGATTGGGTCGGGCCCGCCCGCTTGATAGGCAGAAATTTCTGCCCTATGAATATCTATCATTGCAATTAATAAGTTAATAATTATTTATTCATTTAATAATTTATAGGGAAGGGGTGGCATAGCGGTATTGTCACTGGATTAGTATTCCAGAGACCCAGGGTAATACTCTGGGGACCTGGGTTCAAATCCCACCACGGCAGACGGTGAAATTTGAATCAATAAAAATCTGGAATTAAGAGTCTGATGATGAACATTTATAGACATTTACAACACTGAAGGAGGCCATTTGGCCCATCGTGTCCATGCTGGTCAACAAAGATCTGAATACACTAATCCCAATTTCCAGCACTTGGTCGATAGGCCTGGAGGCTAAGGCAACACAAGTGAATATCTAAATACTCCTTAAATGTTATGAGAGTTTCTGACCCAACCACCCTTTCAGACAGTGAGTTCCAGACTCCCACCACCCTCTGGGTGAAAAGATTTCTCCTCAACTTCTCTCTTAGTCTTCTACCTCTTACCTTAAATCTTTGCCCCCTGGTTATTGGCCCCCCTCTACTAATGGAAAAAGTGCCTTCCTATCCACCTCATAATCTTACACACCTCTATCAGGTTCCCTCTCAACCTCCGCTGCTCCAAGGAACAAAAACCCAGCCTATCCAATCTTTCCTCATAGCTCAGACCCTCCAGCCCAGGCAGCATCCTGACAAATCTCCTCTGCACCCTCTCCAATGCAATCACATCCTTCCTGTAATGTTGTGACCAGAACTGCACGCAGTACTCCAGTTGTGGCCTAACCAGCATTTTATACAGTTCCAGCATAACCTCCCTGTTCTTGTATTCTATGCATTGGCTAATAAAGGCAATTATTCCATATGCCTTTTAACCACCTTACCTACCTGCCCTGCTACCTCCAGGGATCTGCGGATATGCACATTGAGGTCCCTCTATTCTTCAGCACTTTCCAGGGTCCTACCATTCATAGTGTATTCCCTTGCCTTGTCAGCCCTCCCCAAGTTCATTGCCCCACAGTTTTCTGAGTTGAATTCCATTTACCACTGCTCTGCCCAACTGACCAGTCTGTTGATATCCTCCTGCAAGTTATGGCTATCCTCCTCACTATTTACCACCCTGCCAATTCTCGTGTCATCTGTGAACTTCTTGATCATACCCCCTACATTTAGGTCCAAATCATTTATGTACACCACAAACAGCAAGGGCCCCTGCACTGAGTCCCGTGGAACCCCACTGGAAACAGACCTCCAGTCACAGAAACATCCCTCGACCATCACCCTCTGCTCCTGCCTCGCAGCCAATTTTGGATCCAACGTGCCATTTTGCCTTGGATCCC
Source organism: Cetorhinus maximus (assembly GCF_964194155.1). Classification (NCBI taxonomy): domain Eukaryota; kingdom Metazoa; phylum Chordata; class Chondrichthyes; order Lamniformes; family Cetorhinidae; genus Cetorhinus; species Cetorhinus maximus. The sequence goes on from NC_135895.1 coordinate 10,362,821, forward strand.
ATGGGATCATCACCATTGCCAATTGTCATAAAAACCCATCTGGTTCAGTAATGACTTTTGGGGAAGGAAATCTGCCACCCTTCCCTGGTCTGGCCCACATGTGACTCCAGACGCATGGCAATGTGGTTGACTCTTAAATGCCCTCTGAACAAGGGCAATTAGGGACAGGCAATAAATGCTGGCCTAGCCAGCGATGCCCACATCCGATGAGCAAATAAAAAAAATAATTTTAGTGATTTCTAATTACAAATTAAACATGTGCAAAGCAGTTTATTGCAAAAACAGGACTCCCTCACCAAAGGGGTCCAGTGTTCACAATTTAATACTGCACGACACAACTTCACTCCAACTTAATATTTGTGTCACGGCGCCGTCTTAGCTGCATTTTATTGCCAATTTAAGACCAAAGCAGCAATATGCTAGGTCAGCTATCATCACTGTCTGTTTGCCTTGAGTCTCGGGGAAGGTATATGCCGCGATTTCTTAAGGGAACAATTTTCGAAAGTATGAAATGACAGGCTTTTAAAAAAAAAGTTGACATGCATTATGGCAAAATGAATGTCAACTCCTGTTTTTCCTCCAACGGAGAAGGAATGATTCTGACTTATTTTTCCTTGGGTTGCGAGCCTCGTGAGGCAGGTCTGGGAATAGGTCGACTGTGGAGAAACTCAAAGAAAAAACCTTTTCCTACCATTCTGTGCTGTTGCTCACAAACTTCTTGTTGACATCTTGACACGCCACGCATCATCGCTCTCTGAACTCATAGCCATGGGGCTGTCAATCAACTGAGCCTTTACTCTTTTGACAGGTGACACATATCACCTACCGTGAATGCATTTATTGAGCAGTTAAGCAAGCCTTCAAACCCCTCAAGGAGGAATTTGTCTTCCCCCATAAACAAACTAGCTGGAATTAAGTTTGCTGAATCTGGATTTGTTCAGCCCAAGCTAAAGTCCACGAATCACTCGCTAAAGTCAAGTGTGGATGACGTTCCCTTTCCACACTAGACTTTGCCTTTTAAACAAAGCCGCAGCTAAACCCATAAAAGAAAGAGCCTGCATTTATTTAAAGCTTTATCACCTCGTCAGAGATGTCTCGCAGCATGCATAGCAATATAGTAGCAGGGGTAGTTCATTCAGCCCCTTGGGCTAGCTCTAACATTCAATTACTTGCAATCATGGCTGATCTTAGAATCAAACAGCACAGAGGGAGGCCACTTGGCCCATCCCACCTGTGTCAGCTCTTTGAAAGAGCAATCGAATTGATTCCATTTCCCCTGCTCTAACATCACAACCTTTCCAATTTTTCAAGTATATTTCCAATTCCCTTTGAAAGCCATTATTAAAGCGGCATTTGACACCATGTCAGGCAGTGTATTTGCACCTCATCTCCATTTTCCCAACTTTTCTCCATACCTCTTCTTACCTAAGAAATATCGATTTATCTTAAAAGCTCCACAGTCCTTTGTGGGGAGGGAGGGAGGGGTGGGTAGAACATTCTTTGTGTGAAAAAGTGCTTTCTGATTGGTCTAGTTCTTATTTTATTATTGGGGGCTGGGTTTTTGTCTTCCAGTAGAAGCAGGAATCGTTGTATATTTTAGCTCAGAGCAATGCAGAGATGAAACTAGTTTCTAAGTGCGCAACTGGTTTATTTACAAGAGTTTTAAAACGCCCCTTCAATCACAAAATGTCTGCACTCATGCTTCTCAGTTCAGCTTCTAGCAGCTTTCTGTGGTTTACTTTTCTCTGAATGAACACCCAGGCTTAACCAATCAAACACAATGAGCATAAATCAACTACCAAACTCACGTAATCAAACACGGATTCATTGAACACTACAGGAATGGGATCAGGAAAGTAAAGAAATTTGGATTTTTGAGGACAAATTCCACTTGCAGTGCCTTCCAAACCCCACACTGTTTTTATGTGGCCTTCTCTCAGGTCTTGAATGCCCACCCCACAAGCACCTCTTCTGAAACCGGGATCGCCATTGTGATGACCATAGGCAATTTGAATTTCCTTCCCCATGCTATTTTTGTGTGTAGATTTTGGAAGCCTGAAAAGCCAGTTTGTGACCACTAGAGCCGCCTGTTGAGGAGTCTGGAACATTTGGACAGGTAAGTGTTAAATGCTTTGACGCCTTCAAATGTCACTATTAGAAGCTACACTGCAATGTCGATAAGTTTTGAAAATAGTGATTCTTCATAGGGCTCTGCCCTGAAAAGGTAAGTTGATCATTGCATTGACCACCATTGTGTAAGTGTTGACTTGCATTACAGCAATTTTCCCCAATGGAGAAACTGACATAATGCATTCGAAACTGTAGAAAAATGTGCTCGACAACTCTCCTTTCATGTTTTGTACTGTGATTTAAATGTCCAGCGATCTTTAGTTTTGAAAAAAAAAAGGCTCTGCTGTTGAAGGTAAAAAGTAAATCGAAGCACCTGATACACTCTATTTATTGACTGGCAATCTGCTTTAAAATGGATCCAAACAAAATCTGCAGCTTTAAAAAAAGGCCGCCTGGCATTTCAGTTTCAGTGTTGTTGACATTTGCCAGGTTTTGTTTTGATAGCTGGGGGAATTGTGAATGTTTGGCTGAGTCTAAAAAGATCCAGAACCACTTTAGGGGAGGCGTAGTGGTATTGTCGCTGGACTAGTACGCCAAAGACCCAGAGTAAAGCTCTGGGGACCTGGATTCGAATCCCACCATGGCAGATAGTGGAATTTGAATTCAATAAAAATCTGGAATTAAAATGACCATGAAGCCATGGTCGTGTGTCGTAAAAACCCATCTGGTTCACTAATGCCCTTTAAGGGGAAGGAAATCTGTTGTCCTTACCTGGTCTGGCCTAGCCACATGTGACACCAGACCCACAGGTTGACTCTTAAATGACCTCTGAAATGGCTAGCAAGCCACCACTCAGTTGTAACAAACTGCTACAAGTCACAAAAAAGGAATTAAACCGGATGGACGACCTAGGCACTGGAAACGATGGCAATCGCAGCCCTGTTGATCCTGCAAAGTTCTCCTTACTAACACCTGGAGACTAGTGCCAAAGGAGCTGTCTCCTAGACTAGGCTAGACTAGACCAGTCAAGCAACAGCCTGGTATAGCCATCATCAAGGAATCATACCTAACAGATAATGTCCCAGGCTCCACCATCACCATCCCCGGGTATATTCTATTCCACCGGCACACCAGGCCCAGCAGAGGTGGTGACACAGTGGTATACAGTTGAGAGGGAGTTGCCCTGGGAGTGCTCAATGTCGACTCTGGACCCCATGAAGCCTCATGGCATCAGGTCAAAAATGGGCAAGGAAACCTTGATTACCATGTACCGCCCTCCTTCAGCTGATGAATCAATGCTTTTCCATGTTGAACGTCACTTGGATGAAGCACTGAGGGTGGCAAGGGCACAGAATGTACTCTGGGTGGGGGACATCAATGTGCATCATCAAAAGTGTCTCGGTAGCACTATTGCTGACCGAGTCCTAAAGGACATAGCTGCTAGATGGCAGGTGGTGAGGGAACCAACAAGAGGGAAAAACAGACTTGACCTCATCCTCACCAACCTGCCTGTGGCAGATGCATCTGTCCGTGACAGTATCGGTAGGAGTGACAACCGCATGGTCATGGTGGAGACAAAGTCTCGCCTTTGCATTGAGGATACCCTCCATCGTGTTGTGTGGCACTACTACTGTGCTAAATAGGATAGATTTTGAACAGACCTAACAACTCAAGACTGGGCACCCATGAGGCGCTATGGGCCATCAGCAGCAGTAGAATTGTACTCGAACACAATCTGTAACCTCATGGCCCGGCATATTCCCCCACTCTTCCATTACCATCAGGCCAGGAGATCAACCCTGGTTCAATGAAGAGTGCAGGAGGGCATAACAGGAGCAGCACCAGGCATACCTAAAAATGAGGTGTCAACCTGGTGAGGCTATAACACAGGACTACTTATGTGCCAAACGGCATAAGCAGCAAGTGATAGATCTAAGCGATCCCACAACCAACGGATCAGATCTAAGCTCTGCAGTCCTGCCACATCCAGTTGTGAATGGTGGTAGACAATTAAACAACACATTGGAGGAGGAGGATCCACAAATATCCCCATCTTCATTGATGGAGGAGCCCAGCACAGCAGTGCAAGAGATAAGGCTGAAGCATTTGCAACAATCTTCAGCCAGAAGTACTGAGTGGATGATCCATCTCTGCCTCCTCCGGAGATCCCCAGAAACACAGATGCCAGTTTTCAGCCAATTTGATTCACTCCACATGATATCAAGAAACGGCTGAAGGTACTGGATACTGCAAAGACTATGGGCCCTGACAATATTCTGGCAATAGTACTGAAGACTTGTGCTCCAGAACATGCCGTGCCCCCAGACAAGCTGTTCCAGTACAGCTACAACACTGGCATCTACCCGGCTATGTGGAAAATTGCCCAGGTATATTCTGTACACAAAAAGCAGGATAAATACAACCCCGTCAATTACCGCCCCATCAATCTATTCTCCATCATCAGTAAAGTGATAGAAGGGGTCATCAACAGTGCTATCAAGCGGCATTTGCTTAGCAATAACCTGCTCACTGATGCCCAGTTTGGATTCTGCCAGGGCCACTTAGCTCCTGACTTCATTACAGCCTTGGTTCAAACATGGGCAAAATAGCTGAACCCCTGGGGTGAGGTAAGAATGACTGCCCTTGACATCAAGGCAGCATTTAATGGAGTGTGGCATCAAGGAGCCCTAGCAAAACTGGAGTCAATGGGAATTGGGGGAAAATTATCCGCTGGTTGGAGTCATACCTAGCACAAAGGAAGATGGTTGTGGTTGTTGGAGATCAGCTCCAGGATATCACTGCAAGAGTTCCTCAGGCTAGTGTCCTCAACCCAACCATCTTCAGCTTCTTCATCAATGACCTTCCTTCCATCATAAGGTCAGAAATGGGGATGTTCACTGATGACTGCACAATGTTCAGCACCATTCATGACTCCTCAGATACTGAAGCAGTCCAAGTCCAAATGCAGCAAGACCTGGACAATATCCAGGCTTGGGCTAACAAGTGGCAAGTAACATTCGTGCCACACAAGTGTCAGGCAATGACCATCTCCAACAAGAGAGAAACTAACCATCATCCCTTGATGTTCAATGGCATTACCATCGCTGAATCCCCCACTATCAATATCCTGGGGGTTACCATTTACCAGAAACTGAACTGGGCTAGCTTTATATATACTGTGGCTACAAGAGCAGGTCAGAGGCTAGGAATCGTGCGACGAGTAACTCACCTCTTGACTCCCAAAAGCTTGTCCACTAACTACACGACACAAGTCAGGAATATGATAGAATACTCCCTCTTGCCTGGATGAGTGCAGCTCCTACAACACTGAGGAAGCTGGACACCATCCAGGACAAAGCAGTCCGCTTGATTGGCACCACAACCACAAACAGTCACTCCCTCCACCACAGATGCATAGTAGCAGCAGTGTGTACCATCTACAAGATGCACTGCACGAATTCACCAAGGCTTCTTAGTCAGCACCTTCCAAACGCACAGCCACTACCATCTAGAACGACAAGGACAGCAGATAGATGGGAACACCACCACCTGGAAGTTCCCCTGCAAGTCACTCACCAACCTGACTTGGAAATATATCACTGTTCCTTCACTGTCGCTGGGTCAAAATCCTCGAACTCCCTTCCTAACAGTGGGTGTACCTACACCACATGGACTGCAGTGGTTCAAGAAGGCAGCCCATCACCACCTTCTCAAGGGCAACTAGGGATAGGCAATAAATGCTGGCCCAGCCAGCGAAGCCCATATCCTGTGAGTGAATTTTTAAAAACTCAGCATGAGAACCCTGTTTACATTTTGTTTGGCAGTTTGAAGAGGTTATTATCTGTCTTTTATGTTGTAAGTGAATAAGTGTTTGTTTTTTCAACAGATTGACTACTTGAGGGGTTTTTAGGATTTAGAATATGGCACCTTTATTAGATTGTTAGAAGTTTGTTCTTTTCAATGTCCATTTCAAAGATGTTTTGAAGTCTGCCCATAGTCGGTATTGGGTTAGTGGCTATGGAGCACTTATGGGGGGCATGGAAGATGTGAAGGGGCATAGGAGATATAAGGGGGCATGAAGGAGGCATGGGTAGTATGAGGGGTTATGACGGGGCCCAGGGAATATGTGGGATATGTGGACTTGGATGTTATGGGAAGGCATTAATGGGGCCTGGGGCATGTGTGGCGAGAGTGCGGGTTAGCGGATATAAGAACTATGTTGGAGGGTTGAACTGATGTCCCAGCAAACTAAGGTGGTCCTTCTAACCAGCAGACTTCAGCACTCAAACTCATTTGATGCTGCCTCGGGGCTCGGATGACCCAAACCCTGGTTGGTCGACAAGTTGACGCCGAGGCGTTGCCATGGAGAAAGCAATGGGGGCTTTCTATGACTATGGACTCCCATGATTCTGGGTAATTCAAAAAATGGTACAAGACTTGAACATATTCATTTTGTTTGCAGAGAACGGGTCCCTGTGTACATCACTGCTAGCAAACATAAATGAGCCACATTATGAGCTTGACTGATTGTCTTAAATTGATTGTTGGTGTCACTATAAGTGCACTCAAGGTTGTTCAGCAAGTGTAGACCTTTTGTTCCATGTTTTGTAAGCACAGGATGGTCTCGGCAAAATGTGTCTCTTTTCAGCAATAAATTCAAGCTCAGTGTAACAGTCAACTCTAAACTGCCTTTTCATCCTACCCTTCCTTGTTGTAGAATCTGCCTTCAGTACTTCCGCAAGGTCACCCCAAGATTTCTCGTCTCCAGCATTCAAAGATTCCAGATTATTTGTTGAGCCTCTGTTCATCACTCAAATGCTGAATCCCAACCACTAATGTTACTAGCATCTGCATATTTCTGAACGAATATATTTCTGTGCGTGTGTGGTGAATAGTAGCTTTAGCTGTCTGCTAAAGCCCATTACTGCAGCATTAACCGCATGAGTGTGAGTTTGAATGCATTTTCCCAAAGTCAAGACTCTTCGAAATTAGCTTGCCTAACCGGACATTGACTGGTCTGGCTTTGTTACACATTCTTCATCTGTGTTGGCTCTGCTCACAGCACTCTCATCTCAGGTTCAGCAGGTTCAAGTCCCACGCCAGGGACTTGAGCACATAAGTGCAGGCTGGCAGGACGGAGGGAGTGCTGCACTGCTGGAGGAGCCATCTTTCAGACAAGATGTTAAACCAAGGCCCCTTCAAGCGGAGTTAAAAGATCCCATGGCGCTATTTTGAATAGGAGCAGGGGACTTATCCCCAGCGTACTGGCCTATATTTATCCCTCAATGAACATCACAAAAACGGATTATCTGGTCATTGTCGAAACGTTGCTTTTGGGAGCTTGCTGTGCACTTAGTGGCTGCAGAGCTTCCTACATCACAACAGTGACTACACCTCAGGGAATGAGAAAGCAATAAATAGGAGCAGGAGTAGACCATCTGGCCCATCGAGCCTGTTCCGCCATTCAATACGATCATGGCTGATCTTCAGCTTCAAATGCAATTTTCCGCCCGCTCCCCATATCCCTTAATTTCCTAAAAGACCAAAACTCTGTCTATCCCACCCAGCCTTAAATGTATTCAATGATGGAGCATCCATAACCCTCTAGGGTAGAGAATTCCAAAGATTCACAACCTTTTGAGTGAAGTAATTTCTCTTCATCTCAGTCCTCAATGAAGTCTGAAGTACCTTATGTGCTGGAAAGTGCAATGGGATACAAAGGTGTTATACAGATGCAAGATTTTTTCTTTTCTTTCCGTCAGAAATGCAGCAGAGTTGGTGTCAACTGCCTAGTCATTACCTGAGAGAGTTAACATCACCAGTACATATGAAGAAACATCAAAGACATTCTACATAGTGGAGAGCAGGCACACAATGTGCTATCTTTTGGCAGGGAATTATCAGTTTGTATAATTAAAAGTTTGTATAATACTACAATATCTCATCGATGAAATGTTGCCTGTAGCCAAATGTACAAGTGTGCCTTTTATTTTGACCCCCCACCCCCTCCACCCTCAGGTCTCAACTGAATCGCACAAATGAAGCTCCCTCATGTGTGAACTGTCCACAAGTGATAAACATCTTCACACAATCTCCTTGGTAACATTTATCCTTGGAGAATCCTCCAATTTCATGGTGCAAGATTCATATTCAGCCTCGGGCTTCTGAGAGTCAGGTTCTCTGCAACTTTTGGGCTCACTCCCAAAACAAAAGTCAATCGTGGAGGCTGAAATGTCAACAGCCTCACCCTCAGGACTACAAATCTCAATACAAGCCCATAGAGTCACAGGATAGCACAGCACACGAGGAGGCCGATAAGCCCATCATGCTTGTGCTAGTGGCTCTTTGAGCTAGTCCCACTCCCCTTCCTGCTCTTTCCCCTTGGACCTGCTAAATTTCCCAGTTTCCCTTTGAAAGTTGCTCTTGGATCTGCTTCCACTATCTTTTCAGGCACTGCATTAACATGGGCTGTGTGATAGAAGATGAAAAAATGCAGAGAGTTGCATTTTCTGCAGCCAGAATGCCTTGTTCGTTGCGATACTGAACGCGTTGAAGCTTTTTTGTTCCTTCTGAAAACCACCAGCTATTTTTTTTTCTGGTCCGCAAGGACATCAAATCGCCTTCTCTGGTGAACATACACTGGCACTATCTGGTACATTGTTTGTAGGCACCACCACCAGGAGAATGTCCATTGGCATCACCCCTAACTAAGTAGAATAAAGCTTAAGATGAATGGGTTCTGATGAAAAGTAGTCAACCTGAAAACGTTAAAGTTTTTCCCTCTCCACAGATGCTGCTGAGTGTTTCCAGCATTTTTCTGATTTGTATTTAAATTAATCTAACTTTGCATAAGCAAAAAAGCCAAGGCAAATAAAGTTATTGTTGATCAAGGCAATTTTATTTTCTTAATTACAGAATACATTAGTAATTATAATTATCCACGCGAATTGGAGTAACTGGCAGGTGTAAGGGGTATTAAATTTATTAATGGGGGCTAAAAAAATTAACAATTGTTCATAAATTTGAGAAATTGATATGCTGATAATTATTTCAGTCATTAAAAGAAATGAAATTAAGCATCCTACACACTTCAGGATGAACATGAAAATATTTTATAGAATGTAGTTAAAACATTAAACCATAATATAGTCAATAAATTATGCACAGGCAGGTGACTGGAATGAGAAGAGAGAGATAAGAGGCTTGATGGAGAAAAAGATTGTCAGGGGTATGGGCAATGTTCCCTGGAACTTTTTTCTGCTGTGTGCGGCCTGCTGGTTGCATGGTGCGGGCCCATTAAGATTGCCATGCATGTGTGCATCTTCAGCCTGTTCAGAGGTGTCAGCTGTGGCTCAGTTCATAGCACCCTCGCCTTTGAATCAGAGGGTTGTGGGTTCATGTCCCACTCCCGGAAACCAAGAACTGTGATTGTACTCGAAAGAGTTGCAATCTGTGACTGTTGATAACTCGAAAGAGTTTCAGCGTGTTCAGTTATCGGACGCTATTTTCGAAAACCTGATCAAAAAGGAGCAGTGCAAAGTCAACGAGGCTGACATGTTTAGCCCATCTTCCTTAGTGGAAATGCAACAGGCTGATCTGGAGCTGAGAGAGCTGCATCAAACGGCCCACTCAGAGACTGAATCGGAACTAATGCCTGAGGGTTATTTCCAAAAGGCAAAGCGTGAATGAGGAAATGGAGACCGCCTCAAATACCAGCCGACGAGGAACGGGTAGTAGTGCGCATATCTTAAGTCTCCTCATAACTGCTGCTTTGTGAAGCTGGTATTACCCCACCCAATCTGTGTTGTACGTTCTCTATTGCTTCAACAGAGAAGGAGTCATGTAGAGCAGAAAGGTTTTGGGTTCCATCCCTACCCCTATTTATTCAGAGGAGTGCGTATTTGACGATTAGCCAGCAGTCCCACTCTCAATCACTGCTTAGGGAGCACCTGCCCTCTTCTTCTCCCATACTGGAATTGGGCGTCAGTTGAAACCAGGTTTGGGGTTCAGTTGTGATGCACCCCATAACTAAACGGACTGCTCAATAGACACCAGCGAGGCATCAGCATTGATAGTAGTTGATGAGAAGGAAGAAACAAAATGTCATCTTGAATATCATTCATTCAAAGCAACACAAGCATTTACACTATAGAAGTTCATTAATAGTTTATACAGCACAGCTCCAAATTTAGATCATTGGTTTATGCTGAATAATTTTGTGTGCAGAATTAATATATTTTTATTTAAAATAATGGCCCGGGGCTTCAGCTATAAGTATTTTCACCTCCCTTTTACCAATGCTTGCAAGCCAGATTTCTTTCTGCTTGGTCTTTTACAGAGTACATATGGGTGACAGGTGATGGAATACTGTCTGGCACATGTCTGGCTACAGGTGTGGGGGAATATAGAACAGGTCAAATTCAGTTTGAATCCAATGTTCAGCACTAAATTGAATCTCTCTATGTAAACACGGGATTTACCTGTTGTTGTCTGTCTTGCTTGAGTAGTTCAATTGAACGGGATAGTAAAAGGATATCAATTAAGAGTATAAATATCCCACTCTTTTCCCTTCATTCAAATAGTTCCTTATTTATTCCTTTCATGCCTGAGCTCATTTTGCCACCTGGCTGGCTTTGGACTGAAGTGTCCATTTTTGTGACATATTCATAAATCGTTCTTTTTTATTGGGCTGTGGACATCACCGGCCAGGCCAGCATTTGTTGCCCAGCCCTAGATGCCCTTGAACTGAATGGCTTACTTGGTCAGTTCAGAGGGCAGTTAAGAGTCAACCACATTGCTGTGGGTCTGGAGTCACATGTAGGCCAGAACCAATGTATTTTTTGGCCCCTGTCTACGTGTTGCATGTGTAACTATATCAGTCCATGCACTCCCGACTTTCAGAGTTTGAGCTCACTGCTGAACTCCTGCGCTCTCACCAATAGATCTGTCCGATAGATGAGGGGCTTTCTGGGATGCAAGGGACTGTGGGTATTATTGACACCATAATCAAATGTGATTGACGAATGGAGCAGCAACACTAAAGAAAAGCATTCCCATTCCTCCCTCAAGCCACTCCTTCCCTTGGGCTTGGCTTGGTTGTGGAATCAGAAAGTAACCTTTGCCAGTTGATTGCTATTGAATCATCCCATAGCACAGAAAGTATTTACATGGCCTTTGGCCCTGCACCAACAACACTTTTTTCATGTAATCTCTCCAGTCTATCACAGACCTTTCCCATGGTCTTTTTTCCCCACCCTGCCCCTTTTTGCTTGTTTAAAAAGTCAGGAATGTGATGAAATACTCTCCACTTGCCTGGATGAGCGCAGCTCCCACAACACTCAAGAAGCTTGACACCATCCAGGACAAAGCAGCCCCGATTGATTGGCACCCAATCCACAAACATTCACTCCCTCCACCACCGACGCACAGTAGCAGCAGTGTGCACCATCTACAAGATGCACTGCGGGAATTAATCAAGCCTCCTTAGACAGCACCTCCCAAACCTACAACCTCTACCATCTAGGAGGACAAGACACATGGGAACACCACCATCTGGAAGATCCCTTCCAAGTCACTCACCATCCTGACTTGGAAATATATCGCTGTTTCTTCACTGTTGTTGCATCAAGATCCTGGAACTCTCTCCCTAGCAGCGCTGTGGATCTTGCTTCATCAATTTTCATCAAATCTTGCATCAACAATTTTCCCATTATCGTCCACTTCAATCTGTAGTTTCATGACATCACCACAAGCTGGTGCACCAACCAGGCCTGTTCCAACATTTTTTGAATTCTACACCACATGGACTGCAACGGTGCACCACTGCCTTCTCAAGGGCAATTAAGGATGGGCAATAAGTGCTGACCAAGCCAGCAATGCCCACATCCCGTGAATGAATAAAAAAACCATAATATTTCTAACTGTTCCCAGTTCTGATGAAACTCATTGACCTGAAAAGTTAACTCTGCTTCTCTCACCATAGCTCCTGTCAGACATGCCGAGTATTCCCAGCATTTTCTGCTTTTATTTTAGCATTTTCACAGCATGCCTTTAATCTCTTCCAGGGATACAGGAGGCTCTTTGCAACTGGTTAACTGGCTGTTGACCTTTTAAATGTCCCTGATAACATACATGCCATTGGTGAAAGGGGATGGTGATACAATGGTGAAGCTACTGGACCAGATATTCCAAGGTCTGGGCAAGTCATTTGCAGCCATGAATCCAAATTACAGCATAGCAGCTAGGGAATGTAAATGTAGTTAATTAAATAGAATGTGGAATGATAAAGCTACTGTCAGTAATGGTGACCATGAAACGACTGGATGGTCAAATAAAAAGACCCCTCTGGTTTGCTAAGGCCCTTCAGGGAAGTAAACCTGTTGTCTTTATGCCCAGCGTCCCACTCCAGGCCCACGAAAATGTGGTTAACTCTGAAATGGCCTAGCAAGCCACTCAGTTCTACTCAAGAATAGAACCTTCTCAAGGGAAATTAAGGATGGATAATAAATGATGGCCTTAGTGACATCCACATCTCGTGGTTGAATAAAACAACTACTGAACAAATAGGGAATTGGATAAATACTTGAAAAGGAAACAAAAAAATGCTCTGGGGAAATGAGCTCATGGCTTTCGTGCTCAAAGGTTAGAGTGCGAACTTTGAGCCACGGCTAACATTTTGAGAAAAGAATATGATCAAAACCTTTCAGCTCTTTATAACTGCGCTGGCACTGCCAATATGTAGCAAGGTGATTTTTGACTTGGGCTGCTGCCCCATTCACAGGAAACATCTGTGGGAAATGTAGCTGTGGCTAGCAGAGCCATGACTTCAGCCAGAAGTGCTGAGTGGATGATCCATCTCGGGCTCCTCCTGAGGTCCCCAACATTACAGGTGTCAGTCCTCAGCCAATTTGATTCATTCCACGTGATAGCAGGAAATGGCTCAATGCACTGGATTTGCAAAGGCTATGGGCCCTGACAATATTCCAGCAATAGTACTGAAGACTTCTACTCCAGAACTACTTGTGCCCCTAGCCAAGCTGTTCCAGTACAGCTACAATACTGGCATGGCGGCCGAAATAGCTCAGTTGGGAGAGCGTTAGACTGAAGATCTAAAGGCCCCTGGTTCAATCCTGGGTTTCAGCAAAAGAGCCTCAAGTCTATTTGTCTCCACGTTATTGCTCCAAAAGAGTTACAATACTGGCATCTATCCATTAATGTTGAAAATTGCCCAGGTGTGTCCTGTCCACAAATAGCAAGACAAATCCAACCCAGCCAATTACCATTTCATCAGTCAGCTCTTGATCATCAGTAAATTGATGGAAGGTGTCATCGACACAGTGCTATCAAACACTTACCAGTAATAACCTGCTCACCAGTGCTCATTTTGGGTTTCACCAGGGCCAGTTGGATCCAAACATGGAAAAAAGAACTGAACTTAAAAGGTGAGATGAGAGTGACTTGCTCTTAACTTTAAGGCAGCATTAGACCAGGTGTGGCATCAAGGAGCCCTAACAAAACTGGAGTCAATGGGAATCAGAGGGAAAACTCTCCACTGGTTGGGGTCATAACTAGCACAAAGGAAGATAGTTGTGGTTGTTGGAGGTCAATCATCTCAGTTCCAGAAAATCACTGCAGGAGTTCCTCAGGGTGGTGTCCTCAGCCCAACCATCTTCAGCTGCTTCATCAATGACCTTACCTCCAACTTGAGGTCAGAAGTGGGAATATTTGCTAATGATTGCACAGTGTTCAGTACCATTCACAACTCCTCAAATATTGCAGCAGTCTGTGTCCATTTACAGCAAGAATCAGACACATATTCAGGTTTGGGCTAATTACTGACAAGTAATATTTGCGCTGCGTAAGTGCCATTTCCAACATGAGAGAACCGACATTCAATGGCATTAGCATTTCTAAATCCCCCCACTATCAAGACCCTGGGAGTTACCATTGACCAGAAACTTAAATGGACTAGCCATATAAATATTTTGGCTGCAAAAGCAGGTCAGTGGTGAATAACACACCTCCTGACTCCCCAAAGCCTGTCCACCATCTACAAAGCACAAGTCAGGAGTGTGATGGAATACTCCCCGCTTGCCTGGATGAGTGCAGTTTCAACAACATCCAAGAAGCTCAACACCAACCACGACAAAGCAGCCTGTTTGATTAGTACCCCATCCACCACCTTAAACATTCACTCTCACCACGTTGACATAGTGGCATCAGTGTGTACAAGATGCACAGCAGCAATTAAGCAAGGCTCCTTTGACAGCACCTTGCAAACCCATGACCACTACACCTAAAAGGATAAGGGCAGCAGATATATGGGAATGCCACCATCTGTCAAGTTCCCCTCCAAGTCACACAGTATCCTGTGCTGGAACTATATCGCCATTCCTTCACCGTCGCTGGGTCAAAAATCCTGGAACTCTCTAACAGCACTGTAGGTGTACATACATGGACTGTAGCACCAGCACCTTCTCAAGAACAGTTAGGGATGAGCAACAAATTCTGACATTGCCAACGACGCTCACACCCCATGAAGGAAGAAAAAAAGCACATAATTTTCCTTGACCATCAACCTAAGTCAGGAAAAAAAAGTCCCCAAATTTCCAACAGATATTGATGTCCAGCCAAGACTTTCCATTAGCATTATTCCTCAAAACAAATACCTCACTTGGGACACAAGGGTTTTGCTGTCGATTTGTAGCATTCCACTGGAGAAAAGAATGATTTTGAAAACAGAAACCGTTTTCCATGACTCAACACTGCATATTTACCAAAGCCAAAAGGAAGTGAAACTGCAAAATCAAGTCGTGGAAGACATCTACCAAACTGAACAGCAACAATGGAAGCCTTTATCCTCCCCCTGATGCCTTGTCAGCATGTCCAGGTGACATTGTAATACTGATACCAAAGACAGGCAGGGCAATGATAGTGTTTTAGGAGCACTTGAGACACCGACTTAGATGTTGCCATTTAGCCACAGAACAAAGGAACCTTGCAGCCTTGCATGACTTCCAGATGACAGTGTCTTCGAGCCATTGTTCAAAGGTAGAAGGGGGAAAAAAAACAGTTCCCCTCCAAACACCAAAAAGGTCAGAGGAGATGTACTGTCATTCCATGCCTTTCAATCATTGAGAGGCCAGGGTCTGAATGAACTATAGCCACAGAATTTTCAGTTATATGCCAGTGACCACAAATAGAGAGAGACTCCTACCTCCTGCCGTGCCTTGTGAACCATATCCCCCAAACTGTTCACTGATTTTAGACAAGGAGCTATTCTTATCCTTGTAAGATTAACAGCAGAGCTGAAAGTGTTATAGACAGTGATTGTGTCCTCCTTTGTATCTCAACATCATTTCCTGTATAATAAGTACTATACTTACATTGGACCTACATAAAGACTGAGGAAAATCTCTTAAAACTTTTCAAGCTGACTCCCACCTTTGTGCTAACATAGAAGTTTGTGGAGGAGTCTGAGATGCACCAAATGGGATAATAGATGTATTTTGTTAACTACCTTCAGTCAAAACATGAATGCCTGCTGTTCTTTCATTTTGAGAAGCCAGGTGCAAGAGCTTTGTGCTGAAGTATTTTTAAAATCAGAAATGTGTGCACACATTCCCATAATTTTCCAACTATTTATTTTAAACCAGGGGCAGTATGTGACTGGAATTCCAAAAGCGCTGCTGCTAGACGAATGCTACAATCCAGGCCAAACACAAATCATTCAGAAGTTTTGTAGACTCTCAAATATTAGCCAACTTAATTCCCTGCTCTGTTAATTAAAGAGAGGTTCGAAATCTTCCATGCACGTTGCAAAGTAATTAAGGGAGCTTGGAATAAGAGTGTATTCAGCAATGGGAAAGCCACATGTTTGCCTTTGGCTCCTCACCTGGTATGTTAAAGCAGTTTTAGGTCTCATTTTCCTGGCTCTCCAAAGTAAAAGGGATACTCGGGCTAAAAGGGTTAAATTATCAGCACAGATTACATGGACTAGGCTTGTATTCTCTCAAGTATAAAGGGCTGATATAATTGAGGTATTTAAGATGATCAAAGGAATAGATGGGGAAGATAGAAACTATTTTCCTCAGGTGGGAGAGATCAGAACAAGGGGAAATAACCTTAAAATTGGAGCCAGGTCAGTTAAGGGTGATGTCAGGAAGCACTTCTTCACACGAAGACTAGTGGAAATTTGGAACTCTCTTCCACAAAAGGCTGCTGCTCTTCGGTCAGTTGAAAATTTCAAAGCTGAGATTGATAGATTTTTCTTAGGCAAGGAGATTAGGGGATATGGAGCCATGGAGTTTATAAGCAGATCAGCTGTGAACTAATCAAATGGCAGGACAGGCTCAAGGGGCTGAGTGACTCCTGTTCTGACGTATGGAATGGCTGTCAGGACTGAGCAAGTGTGGTCAGTCAAAACAAAGAAGTTTAAGAGGCGTTCGTGGAGTCTGAACATGGGAGCTCATAAGATAAATGCAGATGAGGGAGACTGTTCAATTGAACAATCATAGAATACAGCATAGGAGACCACTCAGTCCTTATACCCTGTGTCGGTTCTTTGGTAGAACTATCCAATTATTCATCTGGAAGAAAAGATCTACTTTTCCCCAGCACATCATCTAACCCATTTTTTGAATGTCCAGGATTTTTACCCCTGCTTGGCAGATTTGTCCTATTTTTTTTTCCCTTTCACTCATTTAACCTATTCCGGTATATATTGAAATAGTGCACTTGGTTATCTGTGCAGTTTAGTTTCATTTTCTTATTTGCCATCACATATTTTCTAAAGGTCTCCTCTTTCTTGCCCTCTTCCAGGGCTGAGAAGATCTTGTTTTCCTACCTGCCCTTGAAGCTCAATCTTTTGACGCCCCTGTGGCTCTTTTCTCTGCTACTTTCATGCCCTGTTTTATTTTAGTGACTCTTGAGATGTGACAAGGTAATATTTATTGTCCATCCCCAGTTTTCCTCATGAAATGAAGAACCAACAATACAGCATGGGGGAGGTCACAATACATAAGACAGACAAATCTCCCTTTCAGGCAAGGGGAGGCGGTGGTGTTGTGGTATTGTTGCTGGACTAATAATCCAGAGACCCAGGGTAATGCTCTGGTGACCTGGGTTTAAATCCCACCACGGCAAATGGTGGAATTTGAATTCAATAAAAATCTGTAATTAAAAGTCTAATGATGATGATCATGAAACGATTGTCGTAAGAACCCATCTGGTTCACTAGTGTCCTGACCTATTTGTGACCCAGACCCACAGCAATGTGGTTGACTCTTAAATAGGGACAGGCAATACATGCCAGTGACACCCACATCCAATCAAAAAAAAAACGACAGGTAGGTTTTTAAATGGTAATCCATTTCATGGGGTCTCTTATCTAGTTTTAGCCCACAGATTAATTCATGCAAATTTCACAATTTGCTACAATGAAATTGGAACTTACGATGTCTTATTTTTGAAATTTGAACTCACAACCTCTGATTTGCTAGTCGATTACCGTAACCTCTAGGCTACCGTATGATTTTCCTTACAGACTCGGTGACCAAATCTGGACACAGGACTCAAGGTACAGTCAAGGACACTGTATATATTAAACACAACTGTTGTTGAATCCCTCTTCAACATCTGTTCATTGCTGCTCTACAGTGAACCTGCCAAGTTATAGTGCAGAGGTGGCAATCTCCCACAACTGAAACAAGAGCAATGTAACAGCATCCATAGTGTGACTGCTGATCCACTAACCAATTGTACATTCTATACTGAGTACTTCTAAAAGGAGATAAAAAAACATGATGAATCTTTAACATCATCAACACAAAACTCTGTACATGGGCCTTACAGCCCTCAGAGAATTAGATCATTTTTGATGAAACCTAATTGGCATTTTACATTTGTATTACTTGAGAACATAAGAATGGTATTGAGTAGAACAGAAATGAGCCCTTGGATTAGTGACAGCATTCCCACCTTTAAGTTGGAAGGTACAGTATTCGAATCCCATTCCATACACCTCTGGCGAAGTAGCTAGAATATGAGCCTGAATTTCTACCCTCAAGGTGGGTAGCAGGAGTCTGGAAAATTCCCAGCTTGACTTGCCCACCTTGGGAGAAAGTGCCTGCAAAGGTGGGATCTTCATTATGGGGGCCCATTTCTGGGCCCTCAGCCAAGCATACATAATGAGGCTTGACTGAGAGCCCAGTTAACCATAACTCCTGCTGAAACAGTGCGCCCCAGAGAAAACGTTGCTTGATTGACAGCTCAGGCTATCTAATCTCGATGGTCAAATTCACAATGTTTATTTACACAAAGTTGAGTTTTCAAGGACTTACGGTTTTTGCTATTGATACTTTAAAGAGTCTGAGTGATTGACACATTTATTGCCTTGTAGTGAAATGACTTTTTTTTTTAAAATAGCAGAAAGTTATGAATGAATCCATTTTTTAAAAAGCTTTTTTTGAACATCCTACTGTCACTATAGGGTTCATTTGTTCTATACAGTGGATCAATAGGCATGGGAGCGCCATAGCTTGGCGTAGGGTGTATGAGGGGACATAGGGGATAGGTGGGGCATAGCTTGACATAGAAGGCATGAGGGACCACAGGGAGTGGGTATAGCGGCATAGCTTGGCATAGGGGACATGAGGAACACCTCCTGAACTCACCTTTCAAAAAGTCCCCTCATGCAGACTAGGATTCACGACTCCTCTGAGGGGTGGTGAATGATGACTCTTTAAAACCCTGGCCCGACTCCATGAAAATTACGGAGCAGTTGGACTGGTTTGTCTCTGCAATGGATCCGGCCAGGTGGGGGTTTCCGGGTGCGTGCTTCTGACAGGGACCAGCCCGCACCCTGTAAAGGCACACCCGAAAATCAGGTAGCCCAGGAATGGGGTCAGGAATCCCAGAATCCGGACCCACCCGCCATTTTTGAAGGGCTCCTGAGCCAACGTGACTCAGTGAAAATTCAGGCCGTGGTCTCTAAATACTGGCTCGACATCCAATGGATGGTCAGGGTGACTATTGGCACAATGGTGGCACTTTTGGCCTTGAATCAGAAAGATTAGCCTGGAGCCCCATCCTGTGACAGTTCCAAATCCTCAGAGTGTCGGCTCTGAATGCTGATTTGACGCGCGGTCAGATTACTCGTGCCTGAGGGGGTGCAAGGCGATGTGAATCCCATTTCGGCTACCCCTCCCTAATCAGCAGCTCAAGATTTTCGCAGGAGACTTGGGGCAGAATTTTCACCCGGATGTGGGGGCTGGTACGGAGGCGAGAGGGTGCGTAATTTTGCATTGCCAGCTGACGTACCAGCTGGCCGGCATTAATCCTGCCCCCCCGAAGGCCATTTTCCCAGAGGCAGTATCTGGAGAGGAAGGGCCACAAGTGGTGTGTGGCCAATTAAGGCAAGTAACAGGCCGATGATTATCAGAGTTGAATAGAATTTTTGGGAACAGGCCAGCTGTCTGGAGATGGTGGTGGCAGACTCCGGGGTGGGGGGGTGGGGGGGTGGGGGGGAGTTTAAAGGGTTGGGGGGGCAGGGAAGGGTGGCAGCACACCAGGCAGGCTTTGATGCCCTCCCAGCCTGCTTAACTACACTTGTGTCCACAAGTCACCCTGTGGAGGGGTGCCCCAACTACAATGCTGGTCTGGCAGATGTAGCCTTTTTTTTAAAATTCAGAAATGTTATAAGTCTCTTGGCAGGTCCCTCAATATGTGACAGCAGGGCTACATCTCCCCCCCGCCTCCTCCCATACAGGAGTGGCTCCTTCTGGCCCTCCAGATTTGAGAGCCCATCTGCCATCCTTAATTGGACAGTGAGCATGGCCTCTGGCCAGTACTTAGCTAATTCATGGGAAATAATTACTGCTAAGTGACTGCTCCCAACATAGTGTGAGATTAGGACCCCATCTGACCACGATGTCAGGGTCCTGGCCCAAAACCTAAAATGCTGCCCTCGAGTTAGGACCTCGCTGAGGGTAGGACAAAGTGGAATTCTACAATTTTATTATGAACAATGTTAAATTGCAAATAAATGGCGTTTAGTTTCTCTTTAGTGTCAAGGTTAAGACATGTTTTGAGTGACAGTCACGAAAGGTCTTAAATTTTCTCCTTCCTGCTGTGTCTTTCCTTCTTTCCATCCCCGCTATGTATTTTTTTCATTCATTCACGGGATGTGGGCGTCGCTGGCTGGGCCAGCATTTATTACCCATCCCTAATTACCCTTGAGAAGGCGGTTGGTGAGCTGCCTTTTTGAACCGCTGCAGTCCATGTGGTGTAGGTACACCCACTGTGCTGTTAGGGGGGGGGGGAGTTCCAGAATTTTGACCCAGGGACAGTGAAGGAACGGTCGATATATTTCCAAGTCAGGATGGTGAGTGGCTTGGAGGGGAACTTCCAGGGTGGTGGTGTTCTCCTGTGTCTGCTGCCCTTGACCTTCTAGATGGTAAAGATTGTGGGTTTGGGAGGTGCTGTCTAAGGAGGCTTGGTGAGTTCCTGCAGTGCATCTTGTAGATGGTACACACTGCTGCTACTGTGCGTCGGTGGTGGAGGGAGTGAATGTTTGTGGATGGGGTGCCAATCAAGCAGACTGCTTTGTCCTGGATGGTGTCAAGCTTCTTGAGTATTGTGGGAGCTGCACTCATCCAGGCAAGTGGAGAGTATTCCATCAACTCCTGACTTGTGCCTTGTAGATGGTGGACAGGCTTTGGTGAGTCACGAGGTGAATTACTCACTGCAGGATTCCCAGCCTCTGACCTGCTCTTGTAGTCACCGTATTTATATGGCTAGTCCAGTTCAGTTTCTGGTCAATGGTAACCCCAACATGCTGATAGTGGGAGATTCAGTGATGGTTATTAGGATACACAACCACAAGATACTTGTGGAAAGAAGTTATAGGTACCCAAATCAGGAAACAATTCAACAGTTGCTCCTTCCCTCCCATCACCCCTTTACAGCTTTGTTTCTTAAATAAAAAAGCAAAATATAACTGCAACTGTTGATAACCTGAAATAAAAACAGAAAATACTGGAATTATGTTGTGAACAGGACATAAGGAGGTTGCTGACGGATATAGATAGCTTGAGTGAGTGGCAAAAATATGGCAGATGGAGTATAATGTGGGAAAATGTGAAGTTGTTCACTTTGGCAGGAAGAATAAAAAAGCAGAATATTACTTAAATGGTGAACGGCTGCTGAAATCCGAGCTGCAGAGGGATCTAGGTGTTCTAGTGCATGAGTCACAAAATGTTAATATGCAGGTTCAGCAAATAAATAAGAAGGCTAATGGAATGCTCGCCTTTATTATGAGAGGAAGTGAACATAAAAGTAAGGATCCTATGCTTCAGTTAAACAGAGCATTGGTGAGACCACACCTCGAATGCTCTGTGCAATTTTGGTCTCCTTATTTAAGGAAGGATGTAAATGTGTTGGAGGCGATTTAAAGGTGCTTTACTAGATTGACATCTGGAATGAGCGGGTTGTCTTATTGAGGAAAGGTTGGACAGACTGGGCTTCTTTCCACTGGAATTTAGAAGAGTGAGGTATGACTTGATTGAAGTGTACAAGATCCTGAATGGTATTGACAAGGTGGATGTGGAAAGGATGTTTCCTCTTGTGGTTGAGTCCAGAACTAGGGGGCACTGTTTTAAAATTAGGGGTTTCCCTTTTAGGACAGAGATGAGGAGAACTTTTTTCTTTCAGAGGGGTGAGCGACTTTGGAACTCTGTGCCTCAGAAGGTGGTGGAGGCGAGGTCATTGAATATTTTTAAGGCAGATGTAGATAGATTCATGTTAGGTAAGGGAATCAAAGGTTATCGGGGGTAGATTGGAATATGGAACTCGAAACACAAACAGATCAGCCATGATCTTATTGAATGGGGGAGCAGGCTGGAGGGGCTGAGGGGCTGAATGACCTACTTCTGCTCTTATTTCGTATGCTCGTTTGCTCGTATGGCAGTAACTACAATAATAGTGTTATATTACTAGACTAGTAATCCCAAAACTTGCACTAATGAACAGGAGATGTGAATTCAAATCCCACTGTAGCAGTTCGGAAATTTAAGTTTGTTTAATTGAATAAAAATCTAGAATAAACTGCAAATATCAATAGTAACCATGGGTGGAATTTTACGGTCCCCTGCTGGTGAGTTTGAAGGGGGATGTGCTCGTCAACTGGAGTGCCTGGCTTGCCCATCACATACCCACCCACACGCAATGTGCCTCTCAATTTATGGTGGGGTTGAGGGAGTGTTGGGTGGCCCGCCTATCCTTGGGCCTTTGGGGGCTCTTAGCCGGCCAATTAATGGGCACTTAAATGCCTCATCCCGCCCTTGCCACTATTTTACCCGTAGCAGTGGAAGGCCCATGGGAAGCGGGTAGCCCAGCAACTGTAGCTACGTGGGCTGCTTTAGGGCAAGGGAGTGGCCTCATTTGGGGATTCCCAGTGTCCATCGGAGGTACACCCCACCCACCACACCCTCCCCTGCCCCACAAGTCATTACTGTAGTACTAGGGTGTTCAGGGCCGAATGGGTTAATGCGTGCAATTGGAGAAACAGTAGCAGCCACGTGATGATGCAAGAGGGATGCATAACTCTGCAACCATTCGTTAGCCAGTCAAAACCAGCAAACAACATCGTGGCAGCTACGAAGGACCCAAAAATCTCTGAACGCCCAACTTTAAAAAAAAAAGCTTGCCAGTCTGACCTGAAAAAAAAGGCTGAAAACTTCCGTAAGACAGTTGAAAATTTCTAGAAGAGCTCCATGGAAGACATGGGGGCAGAGCGAGAAGCAGAAAAAAAAAGCAACCATTCAGCTGGCTAAGGGCTACAACCGTAGCATGCGGTGGCCCGTGAAAAATCCCGATCCGGCAGCAGAGCCAAAAATCTTAGCGACGATTGAGGAAGGGTGGGAAAGCCTTGAAAAAGGCACAAAACCTTCATATTAATGGCACAGGAAGCAGCAGGCAGCTGGTTCACCTGGTTTCTGGGGCCTTATGTTAAACTTGGCTCTTTCTAATATCTCGTTACTCCATAAATTAAAATCTCTTTGAATTTGCCTGATGTTTTATTAATGCCTTGTCTTGCTATAAATATCATCAGCAATTGCTCCAATAGAGCGCAATAATGTATTGACTTGTTCAGCCTCCGGATGGAACAATTCTGAATCTTAAAAATCTCTTCCTCCGTAATGGCTAATTCTGTTTGATCTGGCCGTTCCCTATTCCCAAATCGCTCAGCAAATTCCATTTTTAGAGAGCGCAGGTTTCGATATATCCTGCAGCTCAGGTCCGAGTTCAGCACCATGACACGTGGTGACTGCGAGGCAGCCAATTGAGATAGAAAAAAAAAATCCTGCAGCTTAAACATGATTCCCCAGCAGGAGGAAAGCAGTGAATGGGGCTGTATAGTGACTTCCGGGTGATCCGTTCCAAAATTCCGCGAAGCTTAGGAACAATTACCAAAGAGGTTCAGCGACTGCAGCGGGTGTCAGTAAAAGCCGCGTAAGCACGGGAGAACACCACCACTGCCGCAGTAGTTTTAAAAGATCAAGATAAACCTCCTAAGAGCTTAAAACAGCTATGGACTCCAAATTTATCTTGCTGAGCGATTTGGGAATAGGGTACGGCCAGATCAAACAGAATTAGCCATTACGGAGGAAGAGATTTTTAAGATTCAGAATCGCATCCGGATGGGACACTAAGTCGGAGGCTGAACAAGTCAATACATTATTGCGCTCCATTGGAGCAATTGCTGATGATGTTTATAGCAAGACAAGGCATTAATAAAACATCAGATAAATTCAAAGAGGTTTTAATTTATGGAGTAACGAGATATTAGAAAGAGCCAAGTTTAACAAAAGGCCCCAGAAACCAGGTGAACCAGAGGATACATTTATCAATTAATTGTATTGACTGGCTGAAGGTTGCAAATATGGTGATCTTAAAACTGAGCTGCTACGAGTCTGCATTGTAGACAGAGTTATCGATGACACCCTATCTGACCACTGCAATCCAAAGAAGACTTAAATTTGGAGAAGGTGATACAGCTAGTCAGACAACCAGTCAAACTGCATGTTCCAAACTCATGACCACTATCATCTAGAAGGACGAGGGCAGCAGGTAGATGGGAAAACCATCACCTAGAAGTTCCCCTCCAAGTCACTCACCATCCTGACTTGGAAATATATTGCCGTTCCTTCACTGTCGCTGGGTCAAAGTCCTTGAACTCCCTTCCTAACAGCACTTTGGGTGTACCTACACCACATGGGATGCAGCAGTTCAAGAAGGCAGCTCATCAACACCTTCTCAAGGGCAACTAGGGATGGGCAATAAATACTGGCCCAGCTAGCGAAGCCCACATCCCATAAATGTTTTTTTTTCCAATCAGAGGTCCATCAGCAAAATAGAGCCATACCAAGAGGGAAAGACAAACCGTGGTGTGTAAGATCAGCTGCCACATTTCTTACATTATAACAGTGACTACATTTCAAAAGTGCTTCATTGGCTATAAAGTGCTTTGGGACATAGAATTCTACAGCTCAGAAGGGAGCTATTTTCCATTATGCCTGTGCTATTATCCCAAGATGCACAAAAGGAACTTTATAAATGCATGTTCCTTTCCAAGAACCATGATATTTGAGGAGAGCTTGAAAAGGAATTTTTCCTTTTGATTTTAACCCTAAAATGGTTGCACCCTAAATATGTGACCTCCCAGCTGCATCTGAAGAAAGGCCACCATCCTAAAATGTTAGCCTGACTGTTACCTCTCTGCAGATGCTGCCTGATCTGGTAAATGTTTCCAGCATTATAAAAATGATGTAATGATTTGGCAGCATCCGTGCTGTCATGGTGCCTAATCTAAAGAGACACAGCTGTCCGACTGTCAACTGTAAGTGGCCCAGATCTCAAGCGATCAGCAGGAAGCTAGGGCCCCAAACATCTGGCAGGAATTCAGCTACCTGAGATACAGTCAGGGCTTGGAGATTGAAAGCGAATGCTTCATGTCTGTATCGAGCTCTTGACCAAAGGGACTACACCTGAAAACGTTAACCTATCTGCCTCCAATATTGACAGGCCTTACACCTCCTTTAACTTTGGATTTCCACACATTTACAATTCCTCTGTTCTTCCTGTTGCTCTGGGGATTGGCTGTTTCCTAGCAACTCAAAAGTAAGTAACTACCTGCAGTTCAAGGCTTTCTCTTTCCAGAAACGAAGAGAATCAAAAGACAAGCAACTACAAGGGCGGAAAAAAAAACCTAAGCATTCACGGGCAGTACATGGCAAGTATCAAAGATATTTTCTTCTTTCTAAAATATTCCTTTGGATAGAACTGCCATCTGCAGCTATATGAAAGCTCAATCCAGATGCAAAGTTTAGCAGGGCTTCCTGGAGATATGCTTTGCTTCCAATTATACCAAATCTCGGTAGAATCTTCCTCGGTTGATGTTATTGGCAAATGCAAGTCGACACTAGTGCAAAATAAATGGCGACCTCCTATACCAGAACAGATTGGAAATGAGGACAATTTTTATCAGAGGCATGCTGAAGACCCTTTCCACGTTACAGGCGTGCAGAAGGCTAGCGGGCTGGAGGAGGTGGTGGAAATGGTGGCGGAGTGGGTCATTGTGGTGTCTGATGTTAAAAGGGCCTTGCTCCCCGGACCAGATAAGGAATAAGCTCAACACCTTACACGCTTATCCTGACCATTCTTACCTCTGGACTCAAGGAGCAGGATATTATGGGGGAGAGCGGACATGCCCACCCCAAACCCACCCCAATCTCCAGAAGCAAAGTTAGTGTGGAGCTGACCCACTCCATGCCAGTCTGGCCTGCAGCCATAATGCATTGCGGGTGGGCTACATAGGGGCAATGTGAGACACCCACCCCTCACTGGAGGGGAGGAGGTCCCACCCTCAGGAGTTGCCAGCCAATCCGATTGGCCGGCAGCACCATCAGCCCTAGCAGCGCCAAAAGTGCGTTAGTGCATGCTGCCGATAGGAAGAAGAAGGCCCAATAGACCCAGGGACAGATTAGGCCGGGGTCTTGGACGGGCGGGGTGGGGGCAGTGGCGGGTTTGGGGAGGTCAGGGAGGGAGAGCTGGGGGGTGTTGCTGTGGGAGTGGTGTGTTTAATGCAACAGGCGGATAGGAAGAAAGGGAGGGGGTTCTATCTTAGGGGAGCCATTCCCTGATTGGAAAAGGGCAACCCCTGAAGATAGTACCCCCTCTTCCTCCCTGCCCTTTGAAAACGTTCTTTTCAAAAATTGGGCTTACCGTTGTGTGACTGCCCACGCAAAATGTTTTATGGCATGGGCAGCATATTATCGCAGTCAATTGACTTGATAACAAGCCGAATTGACCCTTGATTATATATTTAAATAGGCTGCCAATTTCAGCGCCTGCCCAGCCCCTGGATTATGGGGGTGGTCTTGAGGGTGGGCAGGAAGGTAGTGGGATGGGCACCCGCCCTATTTTACATGCTCCACCCCCCACCTTGTCGCCGAAAACACACCCAGCCTGGGCATGCAAAATGCAGCCCAATTTCTCCAGTGCCAGCCTGGATGACTTCCCATTCTCCATGCCCTGTGAATTTCAGCATCATAAACTCTGCTGCCCATAGCCTATCCCACCCCAAATCGCAATAATCACTCCTTGCTTTTGAGATCTCCGTTGCAAATTCTGACTGAGGGAAGTGACACGCATCAATTTTTAAATTTTCTCTGCCCTTTCATGGGATGTGGGCATCACTGGCAAAGCCAGCATCTGTGGCTCACCCCTAATTGCCCTTGAACCCGAGTGGCTTCCTCGACCATTTCAGAGGGCAGTTAAGAGTCAACCACATGGCTGTGGGTCTGGAGTCACAAGTGGGCCAGACCAGGTAAGGATGGCAGATTTCCTTCGCGAAAGGACATGAGTGAACCAGGTCGATTTTGACATGGGTTTGTCATGGCCACCATTACTGAAATTAGCTTGATATTCCAGATTTATTAATTGAATTCAAATTCTCCCAGCTGCTGTGTGAACCCAATTTCCTGGAGCATTAGCCCAGGCCCCTGGATGATGCGTCTAATGACATTGCCACTACACCGCTGTCTCCACTCCGCAGAGTATGTGGATAAAAATGCTAGTTATTAAATGAGTTTCCTGAAGCAGATTGCGTAAAGGATAATTGGAGCATACTTCAAAAGATTGTGGTGGAATTCAACTGAATGCATTTTATTTTAAAGGACGAGGTAGGAATTTCAATTTAATCATCTACTACATCTAAGATTATATTTTTTTACTAAAAAGTTAAATGTGTTAAAACATGAATACTCAAGGAAATATTGCCATTTCTCACTTTTCATATCACAATAATATTATTCCAGTAAAGTTGCTGAAAGAGGCAATTCAACCTCAGCAGTCTGACCAGACTTTGTGACATTTACATAAATTCTGATATAGAGCAAAATCAGTAATGTTTTGCTGATCTTTCCATAAGAGTAAATTTATTGTAATGTGGACTATGCTGAACTTATTTTAACCTCCATTCCTCGTTCGCATTGCATTAATGTCATAAAATATTATGAACAGTTTTTTTTAATAAAAAGACTGGAATTAGGAAGATGATGTGTGGTTGTGACTAATGAGAGTCAGTCACATGTGTCGTTGTTTGTTGGTGAAGGAATAAAAGTAGAGAGAGTGATATATCACCAAGTTCAACACCAGTGAAACATTGAAATAGCCTGGAAGACTCACTGGGTCAAAAGGGGAGAGCTGTGTTGGGAAAGAGTTGAAGGAAACTATCATCCCGTGGTATTTTTGGGTTTTAAACTATTCAAGTAATCGCCCGACTCCCATTTGGATTTTGCTTCTATGTTCCTCCCTTCACCATCAAAACAAAATTCCTTATTTGAAGAGCTTTTCCACCTCAAACTTACCATTTGAGATGGTAACAGAGCTGACTTGGGTGAAACACAGGGTTGCGCAGAGATAAAGTGCTGGTCGTGAAACAAGCCCTCTTGCTCCAATTGGTCAAGAAACCCAGAGAGGGAAAGCCTGTGGCTGAGTTAAAAGAACCATATGGCCAAATGCTCTCCACAAACTTTCGGTTTACCTGCTGCTGGCCTTTGCCCACTACAAGTGAGCCCAAAAGTTTCAAAGCTTTGCCTGTAGTCACTTTGAGAAAGGGCAAGGAAAAAGCTGAACCAAAATTCCTCTCTCAACAACACCCTTAAAGAGGCTGATCAACAAACATTTGATGCGTTGCTTAAGGATCAGAATGCGGACATTAGCTGCTATGGTGGTCTGCACAACAGTGACCATATTTAAAAATAATATGTCACTTGTAAGACCCTGAAGTTGTGAGAAGGTATTATATAAAGGGGCTGTGATGAGAGGTTATCAACCTGAAATATTAACTGCTTCTCTGTCACCACAGATGCTTCCTGGCCTTCTCCAGCATTTCCCATTTTTGTTTTATATTCCCAGTATCACAATATTTTGTTTTTAGATTCTGCTTTCCTATATAAAACGCCTTTATCTTCTAAACTGCTTCTGCTCGAAGCTGTGTATTGTGACGGTTCTTAATCAGTTATCAGTCAATTCCATCCGGGATGGAACCTGGCAGCTGTTCTGTGAACCATCACTGATATTCAATCGCTGGATAAATATGGATTTAAACGTTAACCTTTATTAATTATCTGATTGCCTTCAGTAAGATTGTAGTGAAAATAGTCTTAAAATGTCAGTCAAACCTGCAAATCATGTGACATTCTCACATATTACTTTAAAATTAATTTCAAATCCTGCCAACGGTCTGTTACTAGGACACAACTGGCAAGGTTTACTCATTTGCAAGCACAATTTTGCTGAATATATAAAGTGAACAGTGTGCTTTTTATCATCTGCCCCACTTTCAGTGTCACACCTCATGTGTCGCACTTGATATGCGAAGTCAAAGCCGCAGTTACACTTGATTGGCTCCGAATTCATTAGACACTGACAAATCACAGCTAAACAGGTGCACAGTGCTTCAATGCAGTGCAACGAGTCAATAAAACCCAACATTAGGTTTCCCACTGAAGCACTGTGTTTGTCTTAAGAGGTGAAGGCACAAGTTCCTGAGGTGTTCCCGGGTCTAATTTCCACTAAAGAAACTCAACAAAACCTAGGCTACATCTTGCACACGCACATCTTAGGATTAATTTTTGTTAATGATCGCCAGCAAGCTTGGCTATTCATGGAGCATGCCAGGGCTTGCTGTTTTGTAAGCTCCCCTGCTTTCGGCATAATCCTCTGAACCCTTGGATGCACTGCCATGGGGGATCTGTTGGAAAAAACCTATAAAACTTTAATTTGCAATTGTTCCAAGTATTAAAGATAATAAAAGAAAAAAAGAAAGACTTGCATTTACATAGCGCTTTTCGTAACAACCAGATATCTCAAAATGCTTTACAGCCAATAAAGTATTTTTTGAAGCATAGTCATGCTTGTAATGTAGGTATCGAGGCAGCTAGTATACGCACAGCAAACTTTCAAACAGTATTCTGATAATAACCAGATTCTCTGTTTTACTTTGCGATTTTGGTTGAGGGATAAATACTGGTTAAGACACCCAAGGAGAACTCCCCTGCTCTTCTTTGAAATAGTGTCCCAGGATCAACCCCCCCCCACCCCAAGGAGGGACATTGGGCCTCAGCTTAACATCTCATCTGAAAGTTGGCACCTCCGCCAGTGCGGCACTCCCTCAGCACTGCACTGGAGTGTCAGCCTTGACTTCTGCGCTCAAATCCTGGACCGGCACTCAGACCTGGAATCTTTTGACTCAGAGTTGAGAGTGGTACCAATTGAGTTGTGGCTGGCATTTCAAAATGTGTAGCTTCCTCCTAGCCACCACAACCCACACAATTGCCCAAAGAGTGCACATGATGCACAGATATTAAATTAACACCCATTTAAAAGCGACTCAGGGAGAGATGCTTTTAATTTTGGGGGGTGAAGTCTTGGGTTGCATGTTCAATTAATTTACCTGGGACTCGTACCCAAAGTTTGTATTGTTGTATATATGTCCACATAACGTAATTAACTTATAGCTTCCCCTTCTGTGCTGCTACTTTCTATAGGGCATTTGGCCAGTAACTTTACATCAACAATTCTAAAGTCGAATGTGTGTATATATGTGTAGAGTGGACAGTGGAAACAAGGAGGCATCATACATAAGCACTGCATTTTCCCTAACATTTTCAATCCAAAAATAGGGATAGGGATTATATACACAAGGACATATAACAAATGTAGCTCTGGTAATCTATGGGATCTTGTTATGCCCATATTGGCTGCCACGTTTCACTGCATTACAACAGTCCCTACACTTCCAAAGTACTTCACAGTCCGTAAAACATTTTGGATTGTCCTGAATTCTTGGAAGGTGCTATCTAAATGCAAGTACATTCTTCTTAATCATTACATTGTTCACGAGCTTAATTATCAGGTAGGTTCCCTTGATTTTTCAAGCTTAATTATCAGGTAGGTTCCCTTGATTTATTCGACAGGGTAATTGGAGCAAATCTGACCTGCGGCTCATTTAAAAATGTGGGGTCAGAGCGTTAAGAAAAGGTCAGAAATAAAGTATCGAAGAAAATAGGAGCAAAACTATTTAAAAAAGAACTCAGTGCTTTTGCAAAAGCTGTAAAGTGAAGGAAGTGGAATGATGCAGACAAAGATTTTGTTTTAAAACTTAGGGGTAAAAATAATAGAATTTATTCTGTTTCTTGGCCGTTGTACCATCGAAGAAGTGGCTGGAAAATACAAGGTGAGGTTTGGGGGCTCCTATCGCTGGGGCTGTTGGATGACCTGGGTGCAGTGAGTACAGGAAATTTGGGCAGGGAGGACCCCCTAGTGGAGATTGTCTGGTATTCCATTAATTCATTTACAATTGTTATGTTCCTCTTGTACAGTCTCCATCTATGTGTTGCGCTCGGTTCTCCAATAGCCCCAGGAAATCCTATGCCTCCTGTCCTCTCAAAAGTCATTTGATCTTCAGATCATCAATGAAAAGGGAAAAAAAAAACATGTACCTGATATCTCAGCCTTCACTGGGATGCTAAACCCAGGAAATAAACAGGTATAACGCCTCGTGGCGCATTATAGCAAAGTGAATTACAACAACAGTTGTGTTGGAAAGGCCTTCACCAGCAACGTCCCATAAACGGCAATGAGGTGAGGACCAGTAAGGCTGCCCTTGGCGACACTGATTGATCAAAAATAAAATGTTTGACCATGATAACTGTGCTGGAGCGTGTCACGCCAGGAGGTTGTGCTAAACCGTTATAAAATGACAGCATGGGCATCAGGTGGAGCATTGTGTCCAATTCTAGGAATATAGCACCGTGATGTGAGGTGGAACCTTGGCCGATTTTTCCTCCCCCTAGCCCTGGTGATCTGCAGCCGCCTGGAGTTTCCCACCAGAAACAACAGCCAAGGCGCACAAAGTCGGTGCAGACCAGGGATCAAAACTGGTCCTGGCCGAGCCATCGAAAGAGCTTCCAATTCCCTTGAATGCACGGCATCTCCCACTGGTCAAGGCCTTGGAGAGGGTGCAGTGAAGATGTGCTATAAAGATGCCAGAGATGTGGTATTTCAGTCACGTGCAGAAGTTGGGATTGCTGTCTTTAGCGTGAGGAAGTTTAAGGGGACGTTGGATGGAGTTGTTCCAAGCCATGAAGAGTTTTGATAAAATAAATAAAAGAGAAACTGTTTCCAATGATAGTAGGGTCATTGACCAGAAGACACAGATTTAAAATGATAGGTGAGAAAATTAGAAGAAATATGGTAAAAAAAAATTTACTTTGAAGAGCATTTTTTTTTCTCTAAACAGGCCTATGGGGGACAGAGTCGAGACACAAGATTACTTGGATAAGCCTTTCAAAGAGCTGGCGCAAGCTGAGTGAGCTATATGGCCTCTTTCTGTGATGTATTATTCTATGATCCTGTAGGGCAACCTTGAGGGCTTGATTTTCATTGGCCCAAGGTCTGGTGCAGGTTCACTTTGAAAATAGCGCTCCCAGATCGTCTCCATGTCCCAATGTCTCAGGAATATGCTGGAATTTTCAAAGTCAAGGTGGAGAGAGGGAGCCGGCAACCCACTTGCCTCCAATTAACTGCCCCCTAAACTCTCTGAGGAGCTTGTTAATGGGCTTGGAAGGGGCCCAAAAGGCGATTCTTAAATTGTGGATTGGCAAACCTGAACAGTCTGGTGCATGTTTGCGCACAGCTACCAAGTGCAATGCTGAGTGCCATTAACTGATGTTTCTGCTGCATAAAACCTTTTGGAAACGAAGAATTATTCACACGGAGCGGCTCTAGTAACTTCTCATTGACCATCTGGCTGTTTGGCTGATCTGTGAGGTGGCTGGCCCTCCTGTCTCCTCTATTCTGCGAGGCAGTGGCAAGCCTGCTCCTGCCTGCCGGCTGCTTAAATGAGCACTGTACCCTGGAGTCAGTTCCTGTCTCCTGGGTGGTGCCCGGTGCCCCTAATGGGGGCCAAGCTCACCTCTGGCCCAATTTGGGGATCTGCGTTTAGAAGTAACATAAGACGCAGCACAAGGTCAGGACCCGGAAATGATCCAGGTGTCGGGTTCCTTACCCCAGACTGAGAATCGAGCCCAAATTGTCAGATGATAGCAGGATGTAGATTGAGTTGCGTAGGAAAGGAGCAGTGATTCTCAATGAAGTCTCAGGATTCTGACTGCACTCCCTTGATGTGTCCCATTGTGTATTAAACAAGCATCAGCACTTCTGGGGTTTACAGCAGGGCAAGAGGCCATTTGGCCCATCACTCTGGTCCTAGTGTAAACTCTTCAACTGCAGCAGTCAATTGTAATCCCAGTTCCAGATCTTTGTATATATTCTTGAAATGCCTACTGATTCCCTTTTGAATAATGTTATAGCTCCTTCCTCAATAACCACTTTTAGCATGGCATTGTGTTCTAGCAATCCATTCCGTGCAAAATTTTCTTCCAATTTCCTCTTTCATTCTCCTGAGATAACTGAATGTCTGGTTTCTTGTTATCCATTCCTAAGCAGTGGAAACAATCTTTCAATATTTCTCTTCATGAAAACTTTCATAATTTTGAAAAACTTTGAGAACTCTCTGACAAAAAAATGCTGAACTTTTTAGCCTTCCTTCAAAAAAACAATAACTGCTTATTGCTTGTATCTTTGCTGTATCCTTCCCATGGCTCCAATATCTCATGACATCTAAAAGGGATAGACTTGGTCAATCTTTTACTGCATTGTAAAAATTGTCTAATTCCTTGCATATATGAATTTTTGAAGGGATTTGATAAAGTTCTGATATATTTCCTACAATGGTACCTACCGTACCAATACTGCCAACCAATATTTTGTACAAAATTAAGATCATTTCCTTTTGCTACTCGCAATATCAACTGTGGCTTATCTGATAGAACTCAGACTTCAGAAGTCTGAATATTGTGGTTTTGTGACCCACTGCAGAGACCTGAACACAAAATCCAGGTTGGATATTAGAGGTCCCCAGCATTACAGATGCCAGTCTTCAGCCAATTCGGTTCACTCGACATGATATCAAGAAACAGCTGAAGGCACTGGATGCTGCAAAGGCAAAGAGCCCTGATAACATTCCGGTAATTGAACTGAAGACTAGTTGCGCCCCGAGCCAAACTGTTTCACATACAAGCTTATGAATTAGGATCAGGAGAAGGCTACTTGGCTAATGGCCTGCTTGGCCATTCAATAAGATCATGGCTGGTCTGATTGTAACTTCCTGCCTGCCCCTGATAACCTTTCACCCCCTTGCTTCTCAAACTAAGTACAGTACATCTACAGGCTCCCCTTTATCCACAGAACATGTTACTCCTTCAAAGAATTCCAATAATTGGTTAAACATGATTTCCCCTTCACAAAACCATGTTGACTCTGCCTGATTGCCTTGATGTTTTCTATCTGTCCTGCCATAACATCTTTAATAATAGCTTCTAAAACTTACCCTATGACAGATGTTAAGCCAACTGGCCTATAGTTTCCTGTTTTCTGTTTCCCTCCCTTTTTGAATAGAGTAGTTACATTTGCTATTTTCAATCTAATGGAACCTTCCCTGAACCTAGGGAATTTTGGGAAATTAAAACCAACACATCAACTATCTCACTAGCCACTTCTTTCAAGACCCTAGGATGAAGCCCATCAGGACCCGGGGATTTGTCAGCCCAAAGCTACAACAATTTGCTAAGTATCACTTTCCTGGTGATTGTAATTTTGCTGCCTCCCTTAAAATTCCTGATTTACAGCAATTTCTGGGATGTTACTTGTACACTCTATAATGAAGTCCGATGCAAAATACCAGTTCAATTAATATGCCATCTCCTTATTTCTTATTACAAATTCCCCAGTTTTGGTATTAGTTTTAGTACAGGTGCAACACTGGCATCTATCTGGCAATGTGGAAAATTTCCCAGGTATGTCCTGTCCACAGAAAGCAGGATAAATTCAAACCAACCAATTACTGCCCCATCAATCTACTCTCGATCATTAGCAAAATGGGAAGGTGTCATCGACAGTGCTATCAAACAGAACTTCTCAGCAATAACCTGCTCAGTGATGCTCAGTTTGGGTTCCACAAGAGCCACTCAGCTCCTGACCTCATTACAGCCTTGACTGAAACATAGACAAAAGAGCTAAACTTGAGGTGAAGTGAGAGTGACTACCCTTGACATCAAGGTGGCATTTGACCGAGTGTGGCATCAAGGAGCCCTAGCAAAACTGGAGTCAATGGGAATCAGGGGGAAAACTCTCCGCTGATTGAAGTCATACCCAGCACAAAGTAAGATGGTTCAAGAGAGTCGCGGGGGCAGAGGTGAGTATGGTGGCCATTACCAAGGAGAAGGTGCTAGGAAAACTGAAAGGTCTGAGGGTGGCTAAATCACCCGGACCAGATGGATTACACCCCAGAGTTCTGAAGGAGATAGCTGAAGAGATAGTGGGGGCGTTAGTGGTGATCTTTCAGGAATCACTGGAGTCAGGGAGGGTCCCAGAGGACTGGAAAATCGCTAATGTAACCCCCCCGGTTTAAGAAGGGAGTGAGGCAAAAGACGGGAAATTACAGGCCGATTAGCCTGACCTCGGTCGTTGGTAAGATTTTAGAGTCCATTATTAAGGATGAGATTTCAGAATACTTGGAAGTGCATGGTAAAATAGGGCAAAGTCAGCATGGTTTCATCAAGGGGAGGTCATGCCTGACAAATCTGTTAGAATTCTTTGAGGAGGTAACGAGCAGGTTAGACAAAGGAGAGCCAATGGATGTTATCTACTTTTACTTCCAGAAGGCCTTTGACAAGGTGCCGCACAGGAGGCTGCTCAGTAAGATAAGAGCCCATGGTGCTAGAGGCAAGGTACTAGCATGGATAAAAGACTGGCTGTGTGGCAGGAGGCAGAGAGTGGGGATAAGGGGGTCCTTCTCAGGATGGCGGCTGGTGACTAGTGGAGTTCCGCAGGGGTCCGTGTTGGGACCACAACTTTTCACTTTATACATTAGTGATCTAGATGAAGGAACTGAGGGCATTCTGGCTAAGTTTGCAGATGATACAAAGATAGGTGGAGGGACAGGTAGTATTGAGGAGGTGGGGAGGCTGCAGAAGGATTTAGACAGGTTAGCAGAATGGGCAAAGAAGTGGCAGATGGAATACAACGTGGGGAAGTGTGAGGTCATGCATTTTGGTAGGAAGAATAGAGGCATAGACTATTTTCTAAATGGGGAGAGATTTCAGAAATCTGGATTGCAAAGGGACTTGGGAGTCCTAGTCCAGGATTCTCTTAAGGTTAACTTGCAGGTTGAGTCGGTAGTTAGGAAGGCAAATGCAATGTTGGCATTTATTTCAAGAGGACTAGAATATAAAAGCAGGGATGTGCTGCTGGGGCTTTATAAGGCTCTGGTCAGACCACATTTAGAATATTGTGAGCAATTTTGGGCCCTGTATCTCAGGAAGGATGTTCTGGTCCTGGAGAGGGTCCAGAGGAGGTTCATGAGAATGATCCCAGGAATGAAAGGCTTAACATATGAGGAACGTTTGAGGACTCTGGGTCTATACTCGATGGAGTTTAGAAGGATGAGTGGGATCTGTTTGAAACTTACAGAATGCTGAAAGGCCTGGATAGAGTGGACGTGGGGAAGATGTTTCCATTAGTAGGAGAGACTAGGACCCGAAGGCACAGCCTCAGAGCAAAGGGAAGACAGTTTAGAACAGAGATGAGGAGCAACTTCTTTAACCAGAGAGTGGTGAAACTATGGAATTCATTGCCACAGAAGGCTGTGGAGGCCAGGTCATTGAGTGTATTTAAGAGCGAGATAGATAGGTTCTTGATTGGTAAGGGGATCAAAGGTTACGGGGAGAAGGCGGGAGAATGGGGTTGAGAAACTTATCAGCCGTGATTGAATGGCGGAACAGGCTCAATGGGCCGAATGGCCTAATTTCTGCTCCTATATCTTATGGTCTTATGGTTGTGATTGTTGGAGGCCAATCATCTCAGTTCCAGGACATGACTGCAGGAGTTCCTCAGGGCAGTGTCCTAAGCCCACCCACCTTCATCAATGAACAACCTTTCATCATAAGATCAGGAATGGGGATGTTTGCAGATGATTGCACAATATTTAGCACCACTCGCAACTCTTCAGAAATTGAAGCAGCCGTGCCCCTATGCAGCAAGGCCTGGACAATATCCAGGCTTATACTGACAAGTAGCAAGTAACACTCATGCCACACAAGTGCCAGGCAATGACCATCTCCAACAAGAGAGAATTTAACCATCACCACTTGGTATTCAATTACATTATCAGAAACTAAACTGGACTAGCTATATAAATACTGTGGCTACAGAAGTAGGTCAGAGGCTGTGAATTCTGCGGCGATTAACTCACCTACTGATTCCGCAAACCTGTCCACAATCTACAAGGCACAAGTGAGATGGGTTACTCTTCACTTGCCTGGATGCGTGCAGCTCCAACAACACTCAAGAAACACTCAAAGAAGCAGCCCACTTGATTGGCACCTCATCCATCATCTTAAACATTCGCTCCCTTCATCACTGATACACAGTGGCAGCTGTGTGTATCATCTACAAGATGCCCTACAGGAACTCATCAAGGCTCCTTCGACAGTACCTTCCAAACCTGCAACCTCTACCATCTAGAACATAGATACATGGGAACACCACCACCTGCAATTCTGCTTCAAGCCACTCACCTGACTTGGAAATATATCACCGTTCCTTTACTGTCGCTTGGTTGAAATCCTGGACCTCACTTCCTAACAGCACAGGGATTGCAGCAGCTCAAGAAGGCAGCTCACCACCACCACCTTTTCAAGGGCAATTGGGATTAGGTAGGTAGGTCAGGTGTTTCTCACGTGTCAGTGCAGACTCGATGGGCTGAAGGGCCTCTTTTGCACTGAGTGATTCTGTGAATTCGGGATGGGCAATAAATGCTGGCCTAGCCAGCGACGCGCCACATCCTGTGAATGAATAAATAAAAAACTGAGGTCCTGCCAGTCCTCTCAGATGGGTGTAAAGGTCCTGTGCAATTAGTTTGAAGAAGATCAGGAGAGTGTCCTGGCCAACATTTATCCCTCAAACAACAATATAGCATCTGGTCTTTAACTCATTGCTCATTTTGGGATTTTACAGTGCACAAATTGGCATGATGTCTCCCATCTTCCAACTGTGACTGCATTTAATTGGTTGTAAAGCATGTTGGGACATCCTGAGGAAGTGAAAGTCATTATATAAATGCAAGGATTTATTTTATGCTTAAAACCCAGAATCCCATCTGCTTTTTTTTTAGTGGCCTTTTTTTTCAAATCTGCAATCTCAACCTTTAAATATCTATCAATCTTCCTCCGTAGATCTTTGAGCTTTCATTCCCATAAGTTTATACATTTTCCAACATTCTTTCTCTTCAATACACACAACTTCAGATTTTTATGCACCTGCTGCCTTTGTCATCCTCTTTATGTCCTCCTGAACTCTTCCTTTCTTAAAATGGCTCAAGGGGCCAAATAGTCTACTCCTGCTCCTTCTTCTTATGTTTCTTATGTTTGGCATCAGCAGAAAATTTCTACATCATCTCTCGAGACCAGAAACATGAATGGGAAAAGCAAAAGGAGTCTCGGCACAGAGCCTTAGCCGTAGCACTGCCCACACCCTACTAACCCAATTAACACCACTTAACCCGATACTTTGCACCCTGTATCCTGCCCATCCCTCAAGCTTTGTGGCTATATTCTCTGTTGTATCATAGTTTTCATGACACATCCTCCATGTGGCACCTCACCATATGCCTTCTGAAAATTCATGTGTACAGAAGTGTCAGAAATGTTAGCTTTAAATAATTCTACCCAACATAAATGTTTTTTTTTTATTAATTTGGAGAACCTCTATGCACATTAGTTCCACCTCCTAAACTAACTGTGTCTCACTTCTTTCAGTCTTACCAATGACAGTCTATTGAAACCCAAATTTAGCTTCACTGTTCAGTTTTTGATTTTTTTTTCTCTGTTCTGTTCATAGGGACATAGGAACAGCAATAAACCACTCAGCTCCTCACACTTTCTCCACCCGTGGCTAATCTGCTCCAGAGCTCCATATTTTTTGATACATGTACAAAGCAAAAGAAAATATTGAACTCAGTCTTCCTGCTGAATTGCTTTACTTTCTCTTTCTGAAGTACTCAGAAGACATTAGGTTTCAGAGGAAGGTTGTATAAAAGAAAGTCATTTCATTTTCTCGCACTAGAGCCATTAGGTCTGTTCTTAAATTCCGTAATGGGAAACCTTAGCATACACCAAAGTGATCACAACTTTGGAGTAAAGCCAGCATTAGGCATGCATTATAAAGCAAAACACCAGGCAACACTGATTCCAAAAATAGTGACATTCCCACTCGGGAAACCAGAGTACAAAATCTCAGCTGACACTCCAGTGCAGTACTGAAGGAGAGCTGCACTGTCAGATGTGTCATATTTGAGATGAGACAGAAAACAATCCCCTGTTACCCTATCAGGCAGATATAAAATAGCCCATGACACTACTTCCAAGAGCAGGGGATTTCTCTCCAGTGCATCGGCTAATATTTATTGTGCAACCAGTGCTACCAAAACATAGGCCAGAATTTTCCCATCAGCGATTTGGGGGCGGGGCCCGCTCGCCGAGGGGAAAATAATGCAGGATGACATCAGGAGGAACCCCCGACATCATCCCGGTCCCTTTAAATTTTTAGGAAGGCAGGCGGACAGCGAAATCAGCTGTCCACCCGCCGACCTGTCAATAGCCAATTGAGGCCATTGACGGGGTCATTCAGATAATTAAAGACCTGCCCGTCCAACCTTAAGGCTGGCGGGGGGACCAGGAGCCCCAGCGGGCTTCTGAAAAAACATGAAACCTCATCCACTGGCGGGATGAGGTTTCATGTTCGTTTTAAAAACTTTAATAAAGTTTATGTGAGATTTCTTAACATGTCCCATCTCGTGTGACATTGTCCCATGAGGGGGACATGTTAATAATTTTTTTATTTTTCTATTTTTCATGATTTTTAAGTTGTCACTAATCTCCCTGAGACAGCACTTTGCCTCAGGGAGCAGTGAGCACTTTGACAGATTGGGAATCCCTCCCCTCCCCGGCACAGGAAGCACATAGCGCTTCCTGTCGGGCAGGCCTTAATTGGCCCGCACACTCAAAATGGTGGCGGGCCCCGTTTCGGCGGCGGAGTTTGGCTACCCGCCCGCCGCCGAGCTGGTGGGGCCCGCCCGCCAACCGAGGGCAAAATTCTGCCCATACTTTCTGGTCTTTAGCGCATTGATGGAAAAGGTGAACAGAGGTAATGAAATATGGATAAGTCGAAAGGGGAGAGAGCGTATGCAAGAGAAGGACAGGGAATGGTTTGAAGAAAATTGTTGTACTTTTATAATAATATAAAGACACCAATCACTCATAAGGGATTGGGTAAACATGTTGTGGGTTTATGTATTTAGACTAGGCACAAAAGAACCGCTATACAAATGTAGGAAGGTTGAAGACATCAGCAGCAGAGCTGTGTGTACTGCATTATGTTCACAGGCTAAAGTGTAACCGAACCAGGATCACATGACACACTTCCTTTCTAGTGATATCATGCTGCTATCCCTAAAAGGCACATTTCAACACCCCCCCCCCTTTAATTTTTAAAGATACTTTCCCCCTTCCAAAGAAATATAACTATTTACAATATGTTAATGTTTAATTACCATTACATAGGTGTGTGGGACTGGCGAACCTATGAATCTTTAAAGCATGGATGTAATCTGCTGGTACACCCACATCTTGCGATGGTAACCTTGTCTGGAGGTTTACATATGAACTAACAAAATAGGAGCAGAAGTAGGCCATTCAGCTCCTCAAACCTGCTCTGCCACTCAATAAGATCATGTTTGATCTGTTTGTGTTTTGAATTCCACATTTCCAACTACCCCGATCACCTTTGACTCCCTTGCCTAACAAGAATCTCCTTACCTCAGCCTTAAAAATATTCAATGACCCCCCCCTCCACCGCCTTCTGAGGCAGAGGGTTCCAAAGTCGCACAAACCTCTGAGAGAAAAACATTCTCCTCATCTCTGTCCTGAAAGGAGAAATCCTAATTTTAAGAAGATTTCCTTTTCTACAGGACATCAGTGAGCCATTGTTTCTTTTTAATGGTTTCATGGTCACTAGCTTTTAGTTCCAAATTTCATGAATTGAATTTATATTCCACCAACTGCTATAGTAGAATTTGAACCCATGTCCCCATAGCATTGGGGCCTCTGGCTTACTAATCCAGTGACATTACCTCTATGCCACCATCTTGCTCCCTTCCACCCCTATTGCTCTCAGTGATCTGTGCAATTGTCATTCTTGGATGTTGTTCCTGATTGCGTTTGGGATCTTGCCCTTGGCGCAATAGGACTTTTTGGTGGTCGAAGAGCTGGAATGAATCTGTTTTGCCCTTGGTTACACCTCGCCATCGTGTGTAATGACTTCATAGGACCTTTGTTCTAAACAAATGCTCGCCACCTCAGCTGGTTGATAAAGCTGTTGAAGAGTATCGATTTGCAAAGATTCCGGTTTGATGACCAGCCTGCTTTTAGAAATGATTCCGGGGAGATGCCTAGCTCATCCCATTAAAGAAAAAGTGGTCATGTGCTCGTGAACATGCAGAATTGAATGAGGCCATCCTTGGATGATGGTTTCCCACAGTTTAGTAATGTTGAATCTTTTGCCATTTCTTCTTGTAGCTGCTGACATTTGAGTTGCACAAAATGTGCCAGATCAATTGACAGACTTGCATTCTCCTGTAAGTGTCATGTCACAGCTTCCTTGAAACTGCCAATTTCGTCAAAACATTCTGGGCGTCCCAATGTTAATTTGTGAATTGAATGGATAGGAGTAGATTCTGAGGTTGTCCTGCCTTGTGAGGTTTGATTGTCACTTGTGTAAGGTCACATCATGCCGGTAGACCTACAATCACTGGGCCTGTAGTCTCCATGATGTAGAACATCAGTGAGGCCCAGGAGGATTGATTGTACTTGCACTCCAGAACTACGGATCCTACACATGGAATAAGTGAACTGTTGTACGCTGAAAATTGCACCGTGTTAGGTTTTGCCATGGCCCGCCACACCTGTGGATACATATCTTTTAGAATCTACAGAGGTAGGATGTTGGCATTTGTCCCTGTGTCCACCTTGACCAATAACAAATAGATGCCAACTTTCTTAGGGCAGATAATTTTAAGCTTGGCAAACACTTTGGACGGTGTGATGGCATTTAGGTTTCCCACGAGATTGCCGGTGTGAAACGTGTTCACCGCTCATTGTCTCGTCGTGCGCATCATCATCAATTTTGGGTTTGTCAATCACCTCATGTATATGTTTCTGACAGGATACCAAATGGTCATTCTTACTACTTGAAGGTACCCATAGTGTACATGGTCTGTTTGGATCAGTGAGTGGCTCTTTGTAGCTACATCAGCCTTTCTGTAGTGCACTGCTGCTGCCAATGGCCCTTTCTGCCACACACCTTGCAGGATTGCTTAGAAGCTGAGCATTTCCTTGGTGCAAGCAGAAGGCCACACCTTCCACATGTCTTGCTGGGTTTGCATGTTCTAGTGAGTGTGTCAACAATTGTGGTTGTACTTAGGACCTGTAAGCTTCATCAGCCTACCAGAATCGCTTCGTACTTACACCCATCCTTGAGTAGGCCGGCAATGCTATATGTTTTGGGCTTGTCTAGCAGAGCTTTCTGGGATACTTCCATGGGGGTGGACACAATCACCAACTCAACAATGCTGTCTGCT
This sequence comes from Cetorhinus maximus, assembly GCF_964194155.1. Taxonomy (NCBI): domain Eukaryota; kingdom Metazoa; phylum Chordata; class Chondrichthyes; order Lamniformes; family Cetorhinidae; genus Cetorhinus; species Cetorhinus maximus. The sequence goes on from NC_135895.1 coordinate 10,405,272, forward strand.
GGCCCTGCATTTGAAAAATCACAGTATGCACCCCTTTTCTCTGCGTCTCCTGACAAAGTGGTCTATGGATTCTGGTAGGCAGTTGTCGAAATGACAAGAACTCTAATTAATGAATTCAGAAGTTTAACCTGACTTTGAACTGGTCTTCCAATGTAATCTATGGCCTGAATTTTCAGGATGGTGGAGGCTCAACCCCCAACATCTGAAGGGTCATCTGGGAACACATCCACGCCAGCAGTCCTGATTCCATTTCATGCTCTAATAAGAGTTCATTTGCATAAGGCGGGACTTCTGCCCGTCACCGAGAGGAAGTCTTGCCTCGGAGAGCTGCCAGCCAATCTGATTGGCCAGCATCTCTCCAGGTCCTCCAGGAACAGCGCTGCAGTGGCCGGAAAAGGCACTGCAGGGAGCTGCCCGGAGCGAAGCCCCATCCCCCACCTACCCATCCAAGACCAAACTCTGTACATTTTCGGGTTTGCCCCTCTGATCTGTCATTTGCCCTCCAGCCTGAAAATTGAGGCTGGGGAGGAAAATCCCTCAAGTGGCCATTTAAAGGCATTAATTGGGGCAAGGGCGAGTTTTCCCCCCTTAGGCCCTGCCCGCCCCATCGTAAAATCACAACCAGGTCGGGGCAGGTGTGATCCCAGAGGGAATCCCGTCCATGCAATTTCACAATCCCCCGACCCCCCCCCCCACCTCAGAACCCACCGGTGGGGTAATGTAAAATTCTGGCCCATATCTTTTGGGGATTCTTTAGCTCTTCTTCAATAATCCTGACATATGCAGCCCGTACAGACCTTCATTCCTAATTGCCGGTGAATTTTTATGGTTTGCTTGTCTGGCTCAGACATACCTGAATCAAAAAATCATAGCTCTGTACGCTGTTTAAACATTTTGAATTCAGATAGCAGGTCAGCTGCATCCCAATTCAACCTGGGGAATTTTGTGGACATTTTGACAATATCCCTTTGACCTCCCTCCTTGTTTTATTCAATTTATTGTTCAGCAGCTCCCGAAGTCACCTGTTATAATTGCAACCTTCTCTGGCTCAATATTTGTGACGGCTTTGTTTTGTTTTTCTTTTCATCTGACTCTCCCTCACTCACTATCGATCTGGCCCACAATCTGGTCACTCGCCTTTCCCAGCTGAGCTAACCAGGTGCTGGCCCTCTCCACGAAGTGTCCCATTCACGGAACTAACAGGCTATGCACTGCAATCTCACTGTGAGGAATCCGTCTGCTTGCCAGCTCTTCACTTAAGCGGTACCTCAGCCTGTGTCTTCAAGGCTTTCCTGTGCAGTCACCACACTGCGATTTCAACACTCCGATGCTGCAAGGTCATTGCGGTCTGAGAAAAACATCGAGGGTCGTCTCATGCTATGTAGCACAATCTAAGGCTGTTCACCATGTCATACCTGTACTTAATCTTGCAGCCACACTGTTTGACCACTGCTGAACACCATGTTGCATTTTTACGATGATATAAAGGCACCGGTCACTCATCAGGGATTGTGTAAACATTTTGTGGGTTCACTTATTTGGAGTAGTCACAGAATAATAGCTATACAAAGGAACAATGCTTGAAGACATTAGCAGCAGAGCTGTGTATGTTGTGTTCTGCTCACAGGCCAAAGTGAAACTGAGACTGGATCACATGACGCACTTCCCTTCTGGTGATGACATACTGCTATCCCTTAAAGGCATATTACAACATCGCCCTTTCTTTTTAAAGATACTTTCCCTCCTCCCTTCCAAAGAAGTATAGATATTTACAATACATGTTCATGTTTAGTTACCATTACATAAGTGTGAATCTATGAGTCTCACAAAGCTTAAAGGTGACCTGCTGGTATGCCCAGGTCTTGTGATGGTAACCTTGCCTGGAGGTTTCTGGAATTGCTTACAATGACCTATGAGGTTGTCATTCTTGGATGTTGTCCCTTGTTGTGTTTGGGATCGTGTCCTCAATGTAATAGGACTGTACGGTGTTCAGGGAGCTGGAATGGACCTGATATGTGCTCGGCTAAGCCTCACCATTGTACTTTTGTGTGTAGTGACTTCATAGAGCCTTAGTTCTGAACAAAGCCTTGTCACCACGGATGGTTATCATGTATACCCAGTTATTTCATTGGTATGGGTTTGTATCGCACTGCTACCAGTATGTGGTGCTTTTATAATGATATAAAGGCACCGATCTCTCACAAGGGATTGGGTAAACACGTTGTGGGTTCAATTATTTAGATGAGGCACATAAAAACAGCTATACAAATGTAGAAAGTTTGAAGATATAATGTGTATGTTGTGTTCTGCTCACAGGTCAAAGCAAATGAGACTGGATCACATTTCCCTTCTAGTGATGGTTTGTTGCTGTCCCTCAAAGGCATATTACAACAAGAACAAGACAGAATTAGTGAATGGATAAAATGAGAAAAGATTGGGACAACAAAAAATAAACTGCAGTAGGAACTCTGAGAGTATAAGGCACTCTATCAACAATGTATGTAAAAGTGAATGCATTCTAATATTTTGCTTTCCAATTGAATTTCTTTTTTAGAATAACTGACCAAGCAAAAAGAACACCTGTGATTAAGTTAAATCCAGAACATTAATTCAAGTTAAACTGTGAAAGAAGGACAGAGAGTACAAAGTGTTTCTTTTTATCCTTTCATGAGATTTGAGCATCACTGGTGAGGCCAACATTTGTTGCCCATCCCTAATTGCCCTTCAGACGGAGATGGTGAGCCACATTCTTGAACTGCTGCAGTCCATCTGGTACAGGTACACCCAGTGCTGTTATGGAGGGAGTTCCAGGATTTTGATCCAACAGCAAGGAAGGAATGGCAATAGAGTTCCAAGTGAGGATGGTGTGTAAATTGGAGGGGAACTTGCAGGGACCTTGTCCTATGAGGTGGTAGAGATCATGGGGTTGGAAAGTTGCTGTCAATAGGAGGCTTGGCAAGTTGCTTCTGTGCATCTTGTACTTGTACACACTGTTAAACAAATTGGCAGGGGGATGCGATCCTGAGAGGAGGTTCAGCAGGGAGAGATGCACAGCCAAAATTAGAAGAGAGAGCAAGTGAGTCTGGAAGGCATAGAAATTATAGGCCAGTTAAGGCACAAGGGAGTTTGCCAAGGTTGGATGGTATTTATTTTAATGCAAGGACTCTGATGAATAAGACAGATGAGTTGAGGGCACAAATTAAGACATGGAAGTATGATGTCATTGCTGTCACAGAGACATGGTTGAGAGAGGAACAGGGTTGGCAGCTCAATATTCCAGGGCAAAGGGTCTTCAGGCAAGACAGGGAAGAAGGTAAAAGAAGGGGGGGTATCGCATTATTGATCAAGGAATCAATTACATCAGTAATGAGGGATGACATCTTAGAAGGCTCCTCAATTGAAGCCATATGGGTAGAACGTAAAAACAAAAAAGGAGCAATCACATTGCTGGGAGTGTACTATAGGCCCCCAAACAGCCCGAGAGAAATAGAAGAGCAGATATGTAGGCAAAATTCAGAGAAGTGTAAAAATAATAGGGTAGTAATAGTGGGGGATTTCAACTTCTCCACATTAACTGGGTTCGTCATAGTGTGATAGGTTTAGAGGGAGTAGAATTCTTAAAATGCATCCAGGAGAGCATTTTAAGCCAATACGTAGAAGGTCCTACAAGAGAGGGGGTGGTCCTGGATTTAATTTCAGGGAATGAAGCCAGGCAAGTGGTAGAGGTATCAGTGGGGGAGCATTTTGCAGATAGTGATCATAACTCCGTTGTATTCAAGGTTGTTATGGAAAAGGACAAAGATGGGCCAGAAATCAGTGTTCTAAATTGGGGGAAGGCCGATTTTAATAAGATCAGATATGATTTGGCCAGAGTGGATTGGGAACAGCTACTTTTAGGTAAATCTGCGTCAGGGCAGTGGGACTCATTCAAGAAGGAAATAGGGAGAGTACAGGGCCAACATATTCCAGAAAAGATAAAGGGTAGGACCAACAAATCCACAGAACCCTGGATATTGAGGGATATACAGGATTGGATAAAGAGTTAAAAGGGAGGCTTATGGCAGATACCAAGGGCTCAAAACAGCAGAAGCCCTAGCAGAGTATAGAATGTGTAGGGGGGGACTTAAAAAGGAAATTAGGAGAGCAAAAAGGGGGCATGAAAAAACATTGGGAAGTAAAATAAAGGAAAATCCAAAGTTATTTTACAAGCACATTAAGAGTAAGAGGATAACTGGGGAAAGAATAGGGCCCATTAAGGACCATAGTGGTAATTTGTGTGTGGAGCCGGAAGACGTAGGTAGGGTTCTAAATGAATACTTTGTGTCGGTGTTCCCAAGTGAGAGGGACGACATGGGTATGGAAATCAGGCAGAAGGACTGTGATATAATTAAAAGAAATTAGCATAGAATCTAGAACTCACTACCTGAAAGGGTGGTAGAGGCAGAAACCCTCATAACATTTAAGAAGTATTTGTATGTGCACTTGCGATGCCATGGCTTAGAAGGCTATGGGCCTAGTGCTGGAAAATGGAATTAGAATAGTCAGGTACTTGTTTGACTGGTGCCGACTCGATGGGCCGAAGGGCCTTTTTCTGTGCTGTTGACCTCTATGACTCTAATTTTCCGTGCCCGTTAGTGGCAGGCATGCTTGACGGCCTGAGCAGACAATAGGGCGAGAAGGCCAAAAATCGCTTTCGTGACATTGTGAAACCAGTTTGCAAATGTCTGCTCCGACCGTCAATGGTGGGCCGTGTTTCCCACCGTCGGACATCGGGAACTTCATTGGGATACATCTGCATATCGTTATAAGACCAGCTTGCCAGAATCATCCCCCCCGACGCTGGATCTTCCGAGCATGTTGGCATGATTGCACGCCAATGCGTTTCACAACTGTACACAAGTGATGTGCACCTGGCAGGCTGCACTTCACTCGGGACTTCGAGGTTTGTTTGCCTACCTTGGATCGGGCAGCACTCGCGGTCATCAACGCCAGGCTTCACAGGCAACACCACATCGCTTTTAAGGGCCAGATGGGCAGGTCTCTACTTACCAGTCCAGCCGTGAGGCAGGGGTAGCTTTTCAATGGCTGCAGGGCTACGGTTTGCTTGGGGAAGAGGGAGAAGTGGCCTTAAGTAAGAGGAGAGGCTGCAGGGTTAGGGATGTACTGGGGAAGTGGCGGGGGAGTATCCCAGGGTGTGTGAAGGGGCACAAGTTGATTTGTGCAAGTGGCCTCAAGATGGTGAGGGCTGAGGAGGCAGTCTCCAGAGGAGATGAGGCCAGATGGAGATATGAGGGGTTGTGTGTGAGTGGTGATGTCCCTTGCTTTGGCAATGAGTGAGATGCCAGTGAATGTGTGCTGGACTTGAGTGTGTGAGTTTAGAGTGATAAGACGTCTGCATTACCCTGGCAGCACGGATGAGATCATTCATCCTTTTTCTGCATTGGGTGGCCAACCTGGGGGGAGGCAATGGTGTAGTGGTGTCGCTGAACTAGTATTCCAGAGACCCAGGATAATGCTCTGTGGACCCGGGTTTGAAAGCCGCCATGACAGATGGTGGAATTTAAATCCAATAAAATTTAAAAGTCTGATGATAACCGTTGTTGATTGTTGTAAAAACCCATCTGGTTCACTAATATCCTTTAGGGAAGGAGACCTGTCTGGCCTATGGAGATGTGGTTGCCTCTTAAATGCCCTCTGAAATGGTCTAGCAAGCCACTCAGTTGTAACAAACCGCTACAAAGTCACAAAAAAAGGAATGAAACTGGACGGACCACCTGATATCGACCTCTGTCCCACCTGCAGAGGCAGTGGCACCATGGTAAACAGTCAGGAGGGAATTGCCCTGGGAGTCCTCAACATAGACTCCTGACCCCACGAACTCTCATGGCATCAGGTCAAACGTGGGCAAGGAAACTTCCTGCTGATTACCATGTACTGCCCTCTCTCAGCTGATGAATCAATGCTCCTCCATGTTGAACACCACTTGGTGGAAGCACTGGGCACTAAGGGTGGCAAGGGTACAGAATGTACTCTGGGTGGAGGACTTCAATGTCTATCACCAAGTGTGGCTCGGTAGCATCACTACTGGCCGAGTCCTAATATGATAGACTGGGTCTGCGGCAGGTGGTGAGGGAACCAACAAGAGGGAAAAACATATTTGACGTCATCCTCACCAGCCTGCCTGGCGCAGATCCATCAGTCCATGACATTATCGGTAGGAGTGACAACCACACAGTCATTGTGGAGACGGAGTACTGCCTTCACATTGAGGATACCCTCCATTGTGTTGTGTGGCACTACCACTGTGCTAAACGGTATACTAAATGCTAACTGTTTCGAACAGATCTATCAACTCAAGACTGGGTAATCCATGAGGCGCTGTGGGCCACCAGCAGCAGCAGGATTGTACTCGAACACAATCTGGAACCTCATGTCCTGGCATATCCCCCACTCTACCATTACCATCAAGCCAGGGGAATCAACTCTGTTTCAATGAAGAGTGTAGGAGGGCATGCCAGGAGCAGCACCAGTCATACCTAAAACCTGGTCAATTTATAACGCAGGACTACTTGCGTGCCAAGCAACATATGCAGCAAGTGATAGACAGAGCTAAGTGATGTCACAACCAACGGATCAAATCTAAGCTCTGCAGCCCTGCCACATCCAGTCGTGAATGGTGGTGGATAATTAAACAACTCACTGGTGGAGGAGGCTCCACAAATATCCCCATCCTCAATGATGGAGGAGCCCAGCACATCAGTGCAAAAGCTAAGGCTGAAGCATTTGCTACAATCTTCAGCCAGAAGTGCCGAGTGGATGATCCATCTCGGCTTCCTCCAGAGGTCCCCTGCATCATATATGCCAGTCTTCAGCCAATTTGATCCATTCCATGTGATGTCAAGAAATGGCTGAAGGTACTGGATACTGCAAAGGCTATGGGCCCTGACAATATTCTGGCAACAGTGCTGAAGATTTGTGCTCCAGAACTTGCCGCACCCCTTGCCAAGCTGTTTCAGACCAGCTACAACACTGGCATCTATTCGGCTATGTGGAAAATTGCGCAGGTATGTCCTGTACACAAAAAGCAGGACAAATCCAACCCGGCCAATTACCGCCCCATCAGCCTACTTTCGATCATCAGTAAAGTAATGGAAAGGGTCATCAACAGTGCTATCAAGTGGCACTTGCTTAGCAATAACCTGCTCACTGACGCCAAGGTTGGGTTCTGGCAGGACCACTCAGCTCCTGATCTCATTACAGCCTTGGTTGAAATATGGACTAAAGAGCCGAACTCCCGAGATGAGGCGAGAGTGACTGCCCATCAAGGAGTCCTAGCAAAACTGAAGTTAAAGGGAATCTGGGGAAAACTCTCCGCTGGTTGGTGTCATACCTAGCACAATGGAATATGGTTGTGGTTGTTGGAAGTCAGCCATCTCAGCTCCAGGACATCACCGCAGGAGTTCCTCAGGGTATTGTCCTAGGCCCAACCATCTTCAGCTGCTTCATCAATAATCTTCCTTCTATCATAAGGTCAGAAGTGGGGATGTTCGATGATGATTGCACAATGTTCAGCACCATTTGTGAAACCCCGGATACTGAAGCAGTCTATGTCCAAATGCAGCAAGACCTGGACAATATCCAGCCTTGGGCTGACAAGTGGCAAGTAACAGTCGCACTACACAAGTGCCAGGTAATGACCATCTCCAACAAGAGAGAATCCAACCATCGCTCCTTGACTTCCAATGGCATTACCATCACTGAATCCCTCACTATCAACATCCTGGGGGTTACCATTGACCAGAAACTGAACTGAACTAGCCATATGAATACTGTGGCGACAAAAGCAGGTCAGAGGCTAGGAATCCTGCGACGAGTAACTCACCTCTAGACTCCCCAAAGCCTGTTCACCATATACAAGGCTCAGGTCAGGAGTGTGATGGAAAACTCCCCACTTGTTTGGATGAGTGCAGCTCCCACACCACTCAAGAAGCTTGACACTGTCCAGGACAAAGCAGCCTGCTTGATTGGCACTATGTCAACAAACATTTACCCTCTGCACCACCAATGCATAGTACCAGCAGTGTGTACCATCTACAAGATGCACTGCAGGAATTCAACAAGGCTCCTTCGACAGCACCTTCCAAACTCACGACAGCTACCAGCTAGAAGGACAAGGGCAGCAGGTAGATGGGAACACCACCACCTAGAAGTTCCCCTCCAAGTCACTCACCATCCTGACTTGGAAATCTATCGCCGTTCCTTCACTGTCACTGGGTCAAAATCATGGAACTCCCTTCCTAACAGCACTGTGGGTGTACCTACACCATATGGACTGCAGCGGTTCAAGAAGGCAGCTCACCACCACCTTCTCAAGGGCAACTAGGGATGGGCAATAAATGCTGGCCCAGCCAGCGAAGCCCATGTCCCATGAATGGATAAAAAAAAATGCTTCTGTGCAGCATTGACACAGATCACCCCTGCCATCACCTACCAAGTCAGAATGGTGAGATTGCTGCCCATCCTGCGGGCAGAGCAGGGGCAGAGGACATCATGGCGGGCCTCCATGGCATCCAAAAGGCCGCATCTCTGAATTGGTGGGGTGGGGGGGGGGCAGGTAGCTGCAGTCTTCTTGCCTTTCGGGGGCCATGTCTCCTGTGCAGCAGTCCTTGGGCTGGAAGCACTGAGAGGTATGCGCACGGCTGCACTTTAAATATGGCTGTTGGCGTGACGAAGCAGCAAGGTGACAGCCCGCCATCCAAACAGCGTGTTTCCTGGGAATGCATGATTAATGAGGTGGCAGTGGGGCAATACAGCGTGAAAAGCCACCATTGCGGTCGGCGGGTAAAACCTTCTTTTCCCCACCTGCTACTGCACTTAGTGCATATCTGGGAGAACTCTGCCCTGCTTTGCAGCCATGGTGTGCTAGTGGCAGAGGGAGTGAATATTTAAGATGCTGGAGAGGGTGTCAATCAGGCAGGCTCCTTTGTCCTGGATGGCGTTGAGCTTCTTGAGTGTTGTTGGAACCGGGCAGGTGGAAAATATCCCATGTGAGGGACAAAGACCTCACACCGCATATTTTTATAAAACATATATAGACATGCTCATTACTATTTCTAAAATTTTAAAACTGAACAAAGACCTTTAAAATGGCTGAACCTAAGTGTGCCTGTGACCCCTGGACAAAAGAAGCTACAGGGCAGTTTTAAGAAAACTCACACCGCATTAGCCCTGAGGAGCCACTAATGACCGCCTGTGGACTATACAGCCCAACTTCAAAGAGAGCTATACAAAGGCCACCTGAATTTAATAACCCAGGCTGGCCAGAAGGAGATGGATCATCTGCTAAGACAAAGGCCCCGCAACCTTCCTTTCAATTCCTAATGGCTGAGACATTTAGCAGTCTTTGGAATCCAGACAATGGATACACATCCTTTGTCAAAGATGGTGGAGAGGTAGGAATCATGTGACATGGGCCTCTGGCTTGTGGAACAAGTACTCTTGCCTTGCTGAACTGTATAGTTCAGTTCGCTGTTTACCATCTAACTAACAGCCTCACAGACAAGGAACTCTGCCCAGGTGGAATACCTAACCCCCATCTACGCTGCTTCTGCTGGAAATTCTGTACCATCACCTACAAGACTGATTCATCTCTGCATACCTATCTCATTGTGTGAAGTGAACACTACTGGTAAAGTGAATTATCCAGCATTGGTTTTCAACCCACCAACCTCCATGAAGGAATACCTCATTGGACTTTAATTCTTCACTCTGGAACCCATGTGAAAAAAAAATTATTTTCTCTTTGGTCTCTGTACTGTAAAACCTTCTTTTCTCTATCCCTCTCTTTACTGTCTGACCGTGGAGGCTAAGTTTCAACCCTCCTTTCATGTGTTGAGTGTGTGCAAATAAACTATCCCTTTGCGTCCATCCTATCTTGAGTTCGCTGTGGGGTTGTTAATAGAAAATTGGATCACACAAAAACGCAGGGGTTGGGAAATACGCCACTGCTTATAAAGAGGGAAACCAATCAAAGCACCTTTCTGTTTATGGATGGGTGGTGAGATGAGAAATTAGTGTTGTTTTAATTAACACCCCTCCTGTTTGTAACATACAACACACTCCTGATTGTGGTATGTCCAGATTTATTCCTTCTCCTATAACCATCCTGTAGTAGTTTGATACAACTAATTGGCATGCTAGGCCATTTCAGACAACCTCCATTGTTTGGGAGTCACATGTTGGTCAGTTCAGGTAAGGACAATCCAATATTTTCATGGTCACCATTACTCAGACTAGCTTTTAATTCCAGATTTTTTGTTCATTAATTGAATTTAAAGTCCAATAGTTGCCATGGTGGGATTTGAACCCATGTCCCCAAAGCATTAGCCTAGGCCTCTGGATTACTAGTCCAGTGACATTAGCACCACACAACCATTCCCCTAAATGAGGAGAGGCTAGTTTCAGGTAATTGACCCCAAAAGAGTGGCCTTCGGTGTCAGGTGATTTGGTCAAAGACTTGGGACATCATCTAAGAAACAGGCTATGGTTGTGACTAGTTGAGGGTGGAGGAGGATTGGTTTGGTTGGCATTGTTTACACATTGGCTGGCACATTTTCCTGTGTGAGATAAGGGTTTACCGTTGCTATGAACCACTTTTTGCTATCTCAAGTTTGTGAAGGCCCAAAACAGATGCAAGTTCTCTCTTTCCTTCTGGGTGAAGGATCTTGTGAAACTCACTCCTCACTTGTATCCATCATATGAAGATTACTGCAGCCCACCTGCTGCACTTTTGAAGTTAATATTTCACAAACTTTTATTCCTGACTGGCCACTCATTGCCACAAAATGCACAGTTCTGAAATAAAAGAGCGTGGATCCTGGACACAATGCTCCAGTGGTCAACCACGTTGTAGAGATGTGAAAATTGAACTTTGAACTGAGGAGACTGAGGGCTTGTGAAAGGCAAGCTCTGATGCGATATGCAGGAATAAGTCAGACATAAGCGAATGAGGATGTTGAAGTAGGCAGAAGATGAGAAACATTAACAGAAACAATTCCCTGTGATTGCTGTATTTTTTTTTATTCATTCATTCATGGCATGTGGGCATCGCTGGCTAGGCCAGCATTTATTTCTCATCCCTAATTGCCCCTTGAGAAGGTGGTGGTGAGCTGCCTTCTTGAAGTGCTGCAGTCCAGGTGGTGTGGGTACACCCACAGTGCTGTTAGGGAGGGAGTTCCAGGATTTTGACCCAGCGACAGTGAAGGAACGGCAATACGTTTCCAGTCAGGATGGTGGGTGGCTTGGAGGGGAACTTCCAACTGTGTAATGTGCCCACAGCGTTAGGCTGTCATAATTGTTACTGTTTGGGAAAGGTTGCTGATAATAGATCAAAATCCAAGTGGAACATGACTAGCTGATGCAATATAATGGACAGATGCAATGTGGAGGACTACTACAATCGATCAATATATAGACTGGAAACGGATGGAGTGCATTGGATGTCAATGCCAAAGAGCAGCAGAGAGAGCCACAGTGGCCTTTGGTTCCTGCTCAGCTAACTGAAGATTGATTAATGCATTGCATTGAGACATTCTTTAACAATCATTTTACCGCACACAGAAGAAAAAAAATCAGACACCAGATACTCAAATCGCTAAAAGTAGCGGCAGAGGTTAAATAGGCCAAAAAGAAAGCAAACAAAACAATGGAATTCATTTCTGAGGCTGTGGAACTGAAAAGCTGGGAAGTTATGGGGAGGATTTTCCCCTCGTTGGGTGGGAGCCGTGGGTGGGCCCCAGAGCGATTGTGCAATGGTCTCTGCCGCCTGCGATCGGGCCCCGACCGCGATGTCACACTGGCTGGTCAATTAACGGCCAGTGAGCGTGAATCGCGCATTGATAACCTCAGCGCTGCCGGGGTTGGGGGGGGTGGCGGGAGGAGCACATGCGCTGCAGTGGGCGCGTGCGCTGGGGCGCGCTCAGTGAAAGCTCCCTGAAGGCACAGAGCTGCCTCAGGGGGCTGAAGGTTTTTAACATGAGATATAAATAAAAATAAGGAAAACATGTCCCCAAATGTGACTCTGTCACATGGGCCAGAATTTTAGGTTCGGCGTGCGGGGGACTTGGCGGGAGCGGTAGGGAAGCTGACTGCCGCCCGCGATTGGCTCCACACCGCGGTTTTACACGGGCGGGCCTAATTAAGGCCTGCCCGGTGTAAGACGCAAAAACGGCAACAGGGAGAAGGGCCGGGCCAGGCAGGGGTGGGAGCTCAATGTCCGTCGGGTCCAATGGTGACCCAGCGGATGATTCAGAAGCGGCCATAGCAGCCATGCCAAGGCTGCCAGCGAAACACAAGCACCTCCTCGTGGAGCTGGTTACTGGTGAACATGGCAAGTGGAGGGAGGGCAGGTCAGCAGGGCCAGTCGGCCCAGCGTTTATCTGATGATTGTTTTGCTGCCCTCCTGCAGGAGGTGGCAGCACGGAGAGAGATCCTTGTCCCCAGGGACGGGAGGAGGAGGACACCCCACCCACCTCACCAAACATGCCTGGGAGGAGGTGGCATCCAGGGTGAGCTCCCATGACGTGGTGAGGATCACGTGGGTGCAGTGCGGTAAACGCATCAATGACCTCCTGCGATCGGGAAGGGTGAGTACCGTGTTGGCGTGGGTCACTCAGCACAGAAGTCTGGAGCTGCCCACCCACCCCCCTTGGACCTCAGAGTTCTTAGAGTGTGAGTGGCAAATGTCAATGAGGCAGGAGCTGGCCAAGGTGGGTGAGCCCTGGCTGCTGGGACTGAGTGTCTTACGGCTCCAGGGTCACGAATCGGCTGAGCCCTGCGAGGTGTTCCTCAGGTGGGGTTGGCCAGGCTGCAGTGGCGCTGCAGGTACAGGGTGGACTAATCAATGCTCCTCTGTCCTTTCAGGAGAAGACATCCCACAATAACGCTGAGAGGCTGCGGACTGGCGGAGGACCGGCCCACCTACCCATACTCACTCGATATGAGCAGGAGGCCCTGGAGCTGGAGAAGTGCCATGTGCCTCGGTCAACCGGCTGCGGTGAGGCTGGGGTGCCACAGGGAGGTAAGAGTGCAGTGCACTGGGGTCAGAATGTCTGTCATAGCGACCATTCCACTGCTGTCTCTATATTGATTTGAACCTCGAACATGGAATTCCCACTGATAATGGAAAGACGAGGGCCCCCTGATCCGGGTGCCAGACATGCAGAGTAACAGTGTAATGACTTCAACTAATGACATGTCCTTGTTCTTCCTTTCAGGCTCACCAGAAGCCCACCGGGGTCAGGAGCCTGAAGGCCCACCACTCACCCCAGAGGACACAGAGTCTATAAACCCACCTGCGTCACACCCTCTCAGCCAGGCAGGCACCAGCGCAGATACTAGCACCTCAGTGGGTATTAAATCGTTGGCTAGTATCTCGATGCACAGCGGTGAGGCCACTTCACACTCGCTTGAGGTGCAAGTGGAGACAGAGAGTACCCAGGGCGCCAGCAGTTGGAGGACTGTTGGGGACCAGGAACATGCCCAGTCGGTGGCTGATGATGAGCCTCTGGAGTCGTCCCTGAGGCAGCAGATGCTGGAAGTCCAGCAGGGTGTGCGGGAGGATCTGGCGGGAGATACATGAGGGAATGCGTGCCATGGTCTCCGTTGTGGAGGGGTCCTTGTGGAGCATGAGCAATGCAATGACCCTCATAGCCGAGTGCACTGTCTCCACCATGGAGAGAGTGGTGACTCTCATGGAGAGGCTGCTCCAGGAGCGGAATCAGGGGTTCCTGGGGATGCACTCGGACCTGCAGCCCTCACACCAGCAATGACCTCAGCCGGTCAGTGTCCGTGTGGGAGATGGATGGGGCACCCACTATCCCAGCTAGGCCCCCATCTATCAATGGTGAGCAGGGAGGTCCAAAGTGACCTCACGTCAGTGCAGCAGCTGCCTGTCGTCTCTGCGGGCTCCTCTCAGGGGGCTCTGAATGAAGGCGGCAGCTCCTCCGCCCCTCTGCAAGTGACCGTGGCATCCGATGAGGCTGCGGCGACTGGGGAGATGCCAGCCATGGCACTGGCCGCTCCCTCCCAGGCGGGGCCAGCACAGGCTCCACAGGCCAGAGGACACCCGCCAAGGACATCAAGGCCAACAGGACAGCCGGGTGGGCAGGCTGTCTTCAATGTCAGTGCCAGCGAGGGGGGAGCACCTAAACATAGCACCCGCAAGCGAAAACTTAAAGCACCTTAAGCACAACACGGGCCTATCACTGGTGATATTTTTTTCCACGCACTTTTACCTTAAATGTTATTTGGTGTGATGGATAACACCTGTCAATTTCATTTGTATTGTGTATGCCAGGCACCACATCATTAAATGTGTTTCTGTTCAACAAGCCTCTGGGTGCTTCATTAGTTCTGCAGGTGCAGGGTAACCCAGGATGTTATGAGTGACTGTTTGTCATTGAGCTTTATTGAAATGGCACATAGTGCATGTTGTTCACCAGGCAAATGTTCCTGTCAGGTATCGAGTATGGAGCCTGCAGCCCTGGCATGTGGTGGTGGTCCATCTGTGGTGGGCTAGCTGAAGGAGCGTTGGGTCAAAGCCTCCTGGGTGTCCCTGCCTCCCGGAGGTTGCCCAGGTCAGCGTCTACCCCCTCAGCGTTCTCCTGAGTGTGCTCGTCCTCGGACTCACTACTGGACTCATCGTCTGCTGCCAGAGCAGCTGCATCAACATCTTCTTCCTCCACTGTGTCCCCCCTTTCCAGCGCCAGATTGTGGAGAGTGCAGCATGCAACCTCTATCAGTGACACACGATCTGGGGGGTATTGCAGTGCGCCCCCTGAACAGTCCAGGCATCAAAAGCGCATTTTGAGAAGACCTATGGCTCTCTCTACCACAGTCCTTGTGGAGGCCTGGCTCCTATTGTACCGCTGCATAGCCTCTGTTCTTGGAATGCAGAGAGGCGTCATGAGCCACCTTTTGAGGGGATAGCTCTTGTCACCCAGCAGCCATCCATCCAGCCGGGCTGGAGCACTGAAGAGCCCCGGCTCCTGGGAGTGTCTCAGGATGTAAGCATCGTGGGAGCTGCCTGGCTACCTTGCACAAAGTTGCAGAATCTGCATATGGTCACACACTATCTGCATGTTCATGGAGTGGAATCTCTTCCTGTTGGTGAAGGTACCTGGCTCACCTGCTGGCGCCTTGATGGCTATATTTTCTTTTTATTCATTCACGTGATGTGGGCTTCGCTTGGCTGGGCCAGCATTTTTATTGTCCATCCCTAGTTGCCCTTGAGAAGGTGGTGGTGAGCTGCCTTCTTGAACCGCTACAGTCCATGTGGTGTAGGTACACCCACAGTGCTGTTAGGGAGGGAGTTCCAGGGTTTTGACCCAGCGACAGTGAAGGAACAGCGATATATTTCCAAGTCAGGATGGTGAGTGGCTTGGAGGGGAACTTCCAGGTAGTGGCGTTCCCATCTATCTGCTGCCCTTGTCCTTCTAGGTGGTAGTGGTCGTGGGTTTGGAAGGTGCTGTCAAAGGAGCCTCGGTGAATTCCTGCAATGCTCGCCCGACGTCATCGTGCGTTATTTCACACTGGCCCGTGTCGGGCCCACGCCCGCATGCTGAGCTGAAATTCCTGCCCTCTGTTAAAGTCGTATCGATACATGGTCTGACCACAGTTGGAATACTGTGAACAGTCCTGGTCACCGTATTATGAAAAGGATGTAGAGGCCTTGGAGAAGGTGCAAAAAAATGTTCACAAGAATAAATAAATAAAAGCAAAATACTGTGGCTGCTGGAAATCTGAAATCCAAACCGGAAGTGCTGGAAATACTCAGCAGTTTCAAAGAAGAGTCCATATTCGACTCGAAACATTAACTCTGTTTCGCTCTCCACAACGCTGCCAGACCTTCTGAGTATTTCTAGCATTTTCTGTTTTTATTTCAGATTTCCAGCAACCACAGCGCTTTGCTTTTATTTAACAAGAATGGTACTGGAACTGAGAATTGATAATTTTCCGGAAAGATTAAATACAGCGAGGACTGTGGAAAAGAGAAGACTGAATGGTGAGCCGATAGAGGCCTTTAAGATTATGAAAGGGTTTGACAGATAGATATAGAGATGATGTTTCCACTTGTGGGCGAGACCAGAACTGGAGGTCATAAATATAAGACAGTCACTAATAAATCAAGTAGGGAATTCAGGAGAAACCTCTTTACGCAGAGAGTGGTTAGAATATGGAACTCGCTAAAATACGAGTAGTTGAGACAAATAGTGTGGAAGTATTTAAGCAGAAGCTGGATACACATGAAGCTGAAGGATATGTTAATGGCTGAAGAAGGATAGAAGGAGACTCATGTGGAGCCACAAACACCAGCATTGATCCGTCGGACTGATTGGCCTGTTTCTGTGCTATAAATACTACGCAAAATTATAAAAGTCTATTTGAGTAATACAGCTCAGCATTCTATGAACATGAAGGAATTAAAATTGGATCTTAGGAACAAATAAAAATTACATCAGCCATTATTATATTGGTTCCACATCAGTGCCTTTAAACCAGTTTCTATTGGACCAACACATGAAGAAGTTATGCTTCATAAGTAATAGACATTGGGAGACATTGTTAGTTTAACTACACCATAAATACAGAAACATACAATAACAGGAGCCAAGTAAAAAGCAACACTCATCTTCCTTCAAGCGAGAACTACGATAGATTAGGATACTTTCCCTAAGGGGTTTTGTTCCACGTTACTGATTGGACGGGCAACTTTTTGTGCATACCCCCAATTATCAGAACCACGGATTCAGTACATGGGAGCAACTAAAGTGATTGATCATATGATCAGTAATTTTAAGATGTGATTAATCTTGATATCTAATTATCCATTCCATGTCATTTATTTTACCAAAGCGATTCATTAAATCAATGTTACTTCTGCTAGAAAGCGAGATTCCTTTTCATTTCAATGCATAGTTAAAATTTCCCAAAGACTAATTCTTTTTGCGAGCACTGAACACAAGAGAAAAAAAAAAGCAGGCTAAATTGTAAGATGAGAAAAGAAAGCACGACTTAATTATATTTTCTTCAGAGTCTAATGAATAAATTATCTGTGCTGTAGGGCTTTTTAGTTTACAGTGAATTCATTACTTTTTACTTCAAGCGTCAGATCAGTGCAGAATCAATTCAATCTCAGCCTTTGGCACTGACTGATGATTCGAGTCGAACTGCCAATCTTGCCACTCAACGCCATTCAAACGTCAGCCGAATCAGAAAAGGTACAAGTTCAGTTAATTTCATTCCGTACGTGTTAAAATGAGACACCATCTCCAGTATGAATTCTGCCTGATTTTTTAAGTGATTCTGCAGTGCACTCATCTTCCTCATACCAATAAGAGCACCTGTCAGCTGCACCTTGTTAAACGACACTTGTGATTACAGCCCGTCTTACCTGATCTTTCGATTCTAGTCTGGCGACAGGAGGGACAGAAAGCAGAAAGCCAATGAAACAGGAGCAAGTATTGATTCTTTGATTGGATTCACCTCTTGTGGTTAGCTGGTTAATGCACTGCTGGGTGCACTCAAAGGTCCTTGGTGTCAGTGCATCAGAGAGAAAGCTATAGAAAGTGGATCTGAAACAGATAGCGCCGTGTCCATCCACAGTGCCTGAGGAGAGCTCAGCTTTTATTTTCTAAAGGACTGACTCATCTTCTGGTCCCCATTCCAAGCTTGTCTAAATTAATCGGACAGTTTGCTTGAGCTGGGTGCAATAGGGGTCGCAATCGCCCTGACTAGACTGGTCAAAATGCATATGAGCTGTCTACAGCAAAGCTTCAGGAACTGGTCAGCCTTTTAGGCTCTTTCTTTGGCTGATCTGTTTGCTTGAAGTAGCGCTCGCCTGTCCATTTCACAATAAAAGCTGGTTTCAAGCCCCTCCTCCAAGCCCATTCACAGCTGTGATAAACTTGCCACTATCTACAAAGTCTTAACCAGCACATTACTTCAGCTCAATCCCATCCAGCTGATTTTAAACTCGTTGAATCCTATTTAATGAGTTAATCCAAGCAAATTCTCCAGGGAAGACACGGTACTTCAGCGGCTCTTATGGATGCCTATTTTCAATATTAGCTATGAAAATGTGGCATAGCATTCTTAGAATATTTAATTCAGTGAGAATTCAGTTACACGTTGAGCTGCAGTCGCATTTGTAAAGCACATACTTACTATTTCTGTCACAGCTACAGGTCAGCTGAAGTTACCTCTTTGCACAAGTCGCATGTGAACCATTACTATTTTGTAAAGCAACTTCTAAAGGAATATTGCAAGAGAAATGGAGTAAATTGCTGTAAGCTAAGAATTTTTGTGGGGGGGGTGGGGGGGTGGGGGGGTGGGGGGGGGTGCGAGGGGAGGTCTTGTGCCGCAGTGGGTAGCATCCCTGCCTCCGAGCTGGAAGCTCTGCATTCAAGTCCCACCCCTAAAGGCCATGATTTTCCAGCCCCACCGCGGGCGGGACCCCAGCCTGAAGCCCATTGACTTGCGGCGGGACCGGAAGATCATGGCGGCGGGCGGGTGCGGAAAACCCCGCCCCCAAGACTTGATAGCTGAGGAAAGTGTATTGATAATGCAACCAAGCAGGCTGAGTATCAACCTGAAAACTCTTCCAACACTCACTGATAGCAGGCAGTAAGAGATTTCTGGTCAGCCATGTGATGGAAAGGATATTGGAGCCTCAATATGCAGCTCCAGACTACAACATGCATGTCAAAGTGTACATTGCCACAGCAACTTGCACTCCTTGAGTGAACTGTAAGGGTTTTGTGACATTTTTCAATGTGGCCTCCTAGACCTGTATTTAAATCTGGACACAACCAATTGGATAAAAAAAATGTCTTCTTGCCACCCACTGTAAGCATTCTAAAATTTATTCGTAGAATCTGGACATTAGTTGCCCACCTCTGGTACTCTTGAGGGCTTTTTATGAGTCAGTCACACAATGTGGGACTGGGGTCACCTGTAGCCCATCAACGGATGGGGTTCTTAACCTGAAGAAACCATTATTTGAAAATACAACACCAGGTTCCATGTGCATATTCATGACATCCGCCTCTCTTGTCCCCTCCAATTGCATCTGATTTGTCACGTCGCTTGTCCGACATCCAGTACTGGATGAGCATAAATTTTCTTCAATTAAATATCGGGAAGATCAAAGCCAGTGTCTTTGAGTCCTGTTGCAAACTCCATTCCTGACTGATTCCATCACTCTCCCTGGCCTCTGTCTGAAGCTGAACTAAACTATTTATAAATTTGGCACCGTACTTGACCCTGAGCTTAGTTTCTAACCCAAATCTCTCTCATGAAGCACCTTGGGACATACTACGTTAAATATACGGTATAAATGCAGGTTGTTGTTGAAGGACATTAATGAACCTATTGTTTTTTTTAATAGACAATCCCAGCTTTGATGGTCCTGAATTCCCTATTGCATTTCTTGGTGGCTATCTTATACTGATAGCCTCTGGTTATTCTCTTTCCCACAATAGGAAACATTCTCCCTGTATCCACTCTAACAAGACCTTTCATCATGTTAACAACCTCTCTCTATTAAGTTTCCCTTCAGCCTTCTTTTTTCAAGGGAAACGAGACCCATCCTGTCGATCCTTTCATGATGTGTATAACCCATGCATTTCTGGGATCATCCTTCTAGATCTCCTGTGCACCTTCTCCAGTGTCTCTATAGCTTTTTATAATATGACGACCAGAAGTGCACAAAGCACTCTAAATGTAGTTTGACCAAGGTTGTATTAAGTTTAGCTTCTCTAACTTCCCTAATTGCCAAATCTACCCCTCCAGAAATAAAGCCGGGTGCTTGGTTTTGGTTATTGGAGGGATTTGCCTAGAATTGTGTGTCCAGACGCATTGGATCAAATATAATGGGGCGTTAGGGGATGGGAGGAAGAGCTACTTTTACGGGCGGGAACATTAAACCTCCAGACTTTACATTATTCGCTGCCCGGACAATCCAATGCTGTTGGACATGGACCCATTCCAGAGTGGACTTTGTTACATCCCAACGGTGACTACACTTCAAAGAAGTACTTCCTTGGCTGTTTAGGATGAAGTGATAGTGTAATGGTATTGTCACTAGAATAGTATTCCAGAAACCCAGAGTAATGCTCTAAAACCTGGAATTAAAAGTCTGATGATGACCATGAAATCATTGTTGATTGTCATAAAAATCCATCCGGTTCACTAATGCCCTTTAGGGAAGCATATACGCTGTCCTTACCCGTGACTCCAGACCCACAACAATCTTAAATGCCCTCTGAACAAAGGCAATTAGGGATGGACAATAAATGCTGGCCAGTGATGCCCACATCCCATCAACAAATTTTTAAAAAAATGCTTTGGGGCAGTCTGAGGTTGTGACAGGTGCTACATAAACACAAGTCCTTCATTCCTTTATTGACCAGCAAAAACATTCCTCTCACCATGAGCAGCACAAAATAACAACCATTTTCTGTTTAAAGCATGCATCATGTTTTTTTTTTCCCTGTGCTTTGAAATCCAGAACAGTGCATGTTTCAGTCTCAATCTGGACAGACTCACTCTTCTGCCTTCTTATAGATTCGTGGCTAGTAGCTTAGTGGGAGCTGGGTCTGTTGGCATGGCAACAGAATAGTTTATTCATGGCGAGCAAGACAAGCCCTTAAGCTACAGGAAGGGTCACTGCATCTTTGGAAGATTAAACGATTTTAAGAAATAATAACTGGTCATATTGCCATTTCAAAAGTTTACAAATATAATCTGTTGCTGTGTTTTTGTTAAGAACAGCAGACCGGCATTTTTGATTCACCGAAAGAGCAGAGTAACTTTAAAACTTAGTTTAAAAAAATACCAAGCCAGAAAGACAGGGCACAGAAGTCTTATTAAGTCTGAAATGGTCTTTCTTTTACTGTTCATTTCCTTGGACTGAAATGAAGCCAAAGATCTTCACCACCTGCTGAGAGACACCGCATGAAACTCGTTGTGATAAGTCACATCCTGTTCTGTGCAACCATGCAAAGACATCTTTAATCAGCCTGACGGTCTTGTCTAACATATTTAATAAAAAATGGAAACACAAAGCGGAGGTTGTTCAGCACAACCAAAGCACACAGCTTCAATTCTGTGATTTACACTGCTTCACAGCATTCCCTGATTTATGCTGTATCCACAACATTCCCTAATGTACATAGTATCCATAACATTCCCTGATTACACCATATCCACAACATTCCCTGATTTCACTGCTTCACAGAATTCCCTAATTTATGCTGTATCCGCAACATTCCCTGATTTACGATGTATCCATAACATTCCCTGATTACGCTGTATGCACAACATTCCCTGATTTATTCTGTATCCACAACATTCCCTGATTTACACTGTAACATTCCCTGATTTACACTGTATCCACAACATTCCCTGATGTACACAGTATCCACAACATTCTGTGATTTACGTTGTGTCCATAACATTCCCTGATTACACTGCTTCACAGCATTCCCCTGATTTATGCTGTATCCACAACATTTCCTGATTTACACTGTATCCACAACATTCCCTGATTTACATTGTATCCACAACATTCCCTGATTTACATTGTATCCACAACATTCTGTGATTTACATTGTGTCCATAACATTCCCTGATTACACTGTATCCACAACATTCCCTGATTACACTGTATCCACAACATTCCCTGATTTACACTGTATCCACAACATTCCGTGATTTACACTGTATCCACAACATTCCCTGATTACAGTGCTTCACAGCATTCCCTGATTTATGCTGGACTCACAGCATTCATTGACTTACACTACTCCACAACACTCCCTGAACAGTATCCACAACATTTGGATAGCTCCATCATCAGGATGAGAATTAGACAAGCATGTGGGTTTACAGTGATAGTCCTCAGTATAAAAACCGCGTTCAACATCATGTAGCCATGAGGTACATTTTTTAAACACTTTTTGTGAACTCAGTAGAGTGAGGGGTGTTGGTGTTTATTGTATATTAATTGTACCCAGGTGGTGAACACTAACAGGGGTTTCACTGATGGTCCTAGATATGGGAGCAGACTGAAACTGTGTGGATTTTTAAAAATTTGTTCAGGAGATGTGGATATCATCATTGGCGAGTTCAACATTTGTTGCCCATCCCTAAGTGCCCGTGAGGCCATTTAAGAGTCAACCGCATTGTTGTGGGTCTGGAGTCACATGTAGGCCAGGCTGGATTAAGGACGGCAGATTTCCTTCCCTAAAGGACATTAGTTGACCAGATGGGTTTTTACGACAATCAATGATAGTTTCATAACAAAAACAGAATTACCTGGAAAAACTCAGCAGGTCTGGCAGCATCGGTGGAGAAGAAAAGAGTTGACGTTTCGAGTCCTCACGACCCTTCAACAGAACTGAGTATAGTTAGGAGAGGGGTGAAATATAAGCTGGTTTAAGGTGGGGGGGCGGGGAGAGAGAAGTTGAGGGGGGGGCGGTGGTTGTAGGGACAAGCAAGCAGTGATAGGAGCAGATAATCAAAAGTTGTCACAGACAAAAGGATCAAAAGATGATCAAAATGATAGTTTCATGGTCACTATGACTGAGTCTGGCTTTGAATTCCGGATTATTCTAATAAATTTAAATTTCACCAGCTGCCTTGGTGGGATTTGGGCCCACATCCTGAGAGCATCAGCCTAGTCTAGTGATATTACCGCTGCACCATCATCTCCCCCAAGTGTTTGCAATATGTGTGTCTCTCAATGTAAGATTATTAGTAAAGATTAGACTCTAGTTCTATCCTTCATTGTCTGGTTAGCAGAGAAGTAACAGATGTACTGTGACACCTTGATATTTTAGGCGCCCAGTGTTAGCGCCAAGCATGCCCGAATCATTATGGGCAGAATTTTATGTCCCACAGGTGAGCGCGCGCCTGACCCGATTGGGCGTAAAATAGCTCGCGATGACGTCAGGTGAGCGCCCCAACGTCATCGAGCACTTGCTTGATATTTCTGTCGGCGGGTGCGACGCTTATGGCAGTGCGCCCGCCGACAGTGAAGAGGCCTATTAAGGCCATTAAAATATTAATTAACAGCGATCTTTCCCTGCCCATCCAACCTTACGGTTGGCGGGCGGACGAGTCGCGCCAGGCAACCTTTGCATTTTTGAGGAAACCTCATCCACGGGCGGGTTGAGGTTTCTGGCATTAACTAAAAAAAAAAATATTTTGACAGAATTTTTAATATGTTTATGTTCATGAGAGTGAATCCTATGTGGGGACATTTTTTATTGGATTTTCAAAATTTTTATTCTTGATTTTATAATTCTTCAGCTCCCTGGTCAGAGTGGACTGGGAGCAGTTACTTTTAGGTAAATCTGCGTCAGAACAGTGAGACGCATTCAAGAAGGAAATAGGGAGTGTACAGGGCCAACATGTTCCAGTAAAGACAAAAGGTGGGACCAACAAATCCAGGGAACCCTGGATGTCGAGGGATATACAGGATTGGATAAAGAGAAAAAGGGAGGCTTATGGCAGATACCGAGGGCTCACAACAATGGAAGCCCTAGAGGAACATAGAATGTGTAGGAGGAAACTTAAAAAGGAAATCAGGAGAGCAAAAATGGGGCATGAAAAAACATTGGCAAGTAAAATAAAGGAAAATCCAAAGTTGTTTTATAAGTACATTAAGAGCATGAGGATATCTAGGGAAAGAGTAGGGCCCATTGAGGACCATAGTGGTAATTTACATGTGAAGCCAGAAGACATAGGTAGGGTTCTAAATGAATACTTTGTGTTGGTGTTCACAAGTGAGAGGGACGATGTGGGTATGGAAATCAGGGAGAAGGACTGTGATATAATTAAAGAAATTAGCATAGAAAGGGAGGATGTTCTAAGTTGTCTGACAGGTTTAAAAGTAGATAAATCTCCAAGCCCCGATGAAATGTATCCCAGGCTGTTGAGTGAGGCAAGGGTGGAGATAGCAAGGCCGCTGGCAATAATTTTCAATACCTCTCTGGTCACAGAAGAGGTGCCAGAGGACTGGAGAATAGCCAAGATGGCACCGTTATTCAAGAAGGGAGGAAGGGAGAAACCAGGGAACTACAGGCCAGTCATTCTAATTCTCAGTGGTGGGGAAACTATTGGAAGCAATTCTGAGGGACAGAATTAATCTACACTTGGAGAGGCAGGGATTAATCAAGGACAGTCAGCATGGTTTTATTAAGGGGAGATCATGTCTGACCAATTTGATTGAATTTTTCAAAGAGGTGACCAGGTGTGTAGATGAGGGCAATGCATTTGACGTAGTCCACTTGGACTTCAGCAAGGCTTTTGATAAGGTCCCACATGGGAGACTGATAACGAAGGTAAGAGCCCATGGGATCCAAGGCAATTGGGCAAATTGGATCCAGAATTGGCTGAGTGGCAGGAAGCAGAGGGTGATGGTTGAGGGGTGTTTTTGTGACTGGATGCCTGTGTCCAGTGGGGTTCCACAGGGATTGGTATTGGGTCCCTTGCTGTTTGTGGTAGATATAAACAATTTAGACTTGAATATAGGAGTGGTGATCAGTAAGTTCGCGGATGACACAAAAATTGGTAGGGTGGTAAATAGTGAGGAGAATAGCCTTAGATTACAGGAGGATATAGACGGGCTGGTCAGATGGGCTGATCAGTGGCAAATAGAATTTAATCCGGATAAGTGTGAGGCAATGCACTTGGGCAGGACAAACAGGTACGGGAATACACGATGAATGGTAGGACCCTGGGAAGTACCGAGGATCAGAGGGACCTTGGCGTACATGTCCACCAGTCCCTTAAGGTAGCGGGACAGGTAGATAAGGTGGTTAAGAAGGTATATGGGATACTGACCTGCTCTTATATTCTATGCCTTTATTAGTAGAGGCATAGAATATAAGAGCAGCGAGGTTATGCTGGAACTGTATAAAACGCTGGTTAGGCCACAGCTAGAGTATTGCGTGCAGTTCTGGAATCCGCATTATAGGAAGGATGTGATTGCACTAGAGAGAGTGCAGAGGAGATTTACCAGGATGTTGCTTGGGCTGGAGAGCTTTAGTTATGAGGAGAAATTGGACAGAGTGGGGTTATTTTCCCTGGAGCAGAGGTTGATTGAGGGGGGGACATGATTGAGGTGTATAAAATTATGAGGGGCATAGATAGGGTAGAGAGGAAGGAACTTTTCCCCTTGGTGGAGGGATCAATAACCAGGGGGCATAGATTTAAGGTAAGGGGCAGGAGGTTTAGAGGGGATATGAGGAAGAATTTTTTTCACCCAGAGGGTGGTGGGGATCTGGAACTCACTGCCTGAAAGGGTGGTAGAGGCAGAAACCCTCATAACATTTAAGAAGTATTTGGATGTGCACTTGCGATGCCATGGCATACAAGGCTATGGGCCTAGTGCTGGAAAATGGGATTAGAATAGTTAGGTTCTTGTTTGACCAGCGCAGACTCGATGGGCCGAAGGGCCTTTTTCTGTGCTGTAGAGCTCTCTGACTCTCTGACTCTATAACCCTGAAGCAGCTCCCTGCCTTCAATGAGCTTTCAGGGTGCGCTCCTCGTGCATGTGCAGCCGTGTTTGTTTGCCCTCCTCCTCCTGCCCCCTCCCCGGCACCGCTGAGCTTCTCAGCGCGCCTGTCACACTGGCTGGCCGTTGATTGACCAGCCAGTGTGAAATTGCGGTCGGGGGGGCGATGGGCCATTTCCTGGGCCTGCCCGCCATGCCCGGCCGATGACCTGAAATTCCTGCCCAGTGAGGGTAGTTATGGACAAATTAGGTTCTTTTTACCATGAGATGGGGCATTATTAGCAAAGCCAACATTTGTTTCCTATCCATAATTGCCCTTGAACTGAACATTTCAGAGGGCAGTTAAGAGTCAGCCACATTGTAGTGGGTCTGGAGTCACACGTAGGCCAGACCAGGTAAGGAAAGCAGATTTCCTTCCCTAATAGGCATCGGTGAACCAGATGGGTTTTAAACAACCAAACAAATGATAGCTTCACGGTCACCATTACTGAGAATAGCTTTATATTCCAGACTTATTAATTGAATTCAAATGCCACCCACTACTATGGAGGGATTTGAACCCACGCCCCCAGGATATTAGCCTGGGCTGCTGGGTTATTAGTTTAGTGACATGACCACTGTGCCGCCATCTCCTGCCAAGGTGTAAATGGTTGCAGCAGAATAGCAGAGGAGGAGGGGCAGAGTGGAACATCTGAGAAAGCAGAGAGAGTTGTCATGTTCTGATTCAACGAAGAAAGTTCCACTTTAACCACCCTCTTTTTAAGGAATTGTTTTTTTACCTTCACTTTTCATTTGTTTTGTGATTATCATAAATTTGTGGCTTCTTGTAGCTCTGTTGCCAACCTGTCAAAATAATCTATCACTGTTGACTTTATTATAATCCTTCACAATCTTGAAGACCCCCCTATCGGCTCATCCCTTACACTCTCAGTTCCAGTGGAAAGAGCCCCAATTCTCAAGTCTTATTTCATAACTGCGACTGCTTTTATCCCTGGTAACATCCTACAAGACTCAAGTCAGGAGTGTGATGGAATCCCCCCACTTGCCTGGATGAGTGTAGCTCCAATAACATTCAAAAAGCTCACACTACCCAGGATAAAGCAGCCCGCTGGATTGGTACCCCATCCACCTTAAGCATTCACTCCCTCCACCACTGACGCACAGCCACAGCAGTGTGCACCATCTACAAGATGCACTGCAGCAACTCACCAAGGCTCCTTTGACAGCGCCTTCCAAACCCACGACCTCCAACACCTGGAAGGACAATGACAGCACCAGTTGCGAGCTCCCCTGCACACCGTCCTGACTTGAAAAGGTATTGCCGCTCCTTCACTGTTACTGGGTCAAAACCCTGGAACTTCCTCCCTAGCACTAAATGGATGGCAGAGGTTCAAGAAGCAGACTCAGTACCACTTTCTCAAATGCAATTAGAGTTGAGCAATGCTGACCTTGCCAGCAATACCTATATGCCATGAATGAATAGAAAAAGATAGAAAACTTTAGTCCCTGCCATGATATTTCCATAGTTTTCTATTGAAGATTGGTGAGCAAGGTTCCTCTTCACAGAATCACAGAATCACAGAGCAGAAGAGGCCCTTCAGCCCATCAAATCTGCACTGACACGCGAGAAACACCTGACCTACCTACGTAACCCATTTACCAGCACTTGGCCCATAGCCTTGAATGTTATGACGTGCCAAGTGCTCATCCAGGTACTTTTTAAAGGGTGTGAGGCAACCCGCCTCCACCACCCTCCCAGGCGGCGCATTCCAGACCATCACCACCCTCTGGGTAAAAAAGTTTTTCCTCACATCCCCCCAAAACCTCTTGCCCCTCACCTTGAACTTGTGTCCCCTTCATGACTGACCCTTCAACTAAGGGGAGCTTATTGAAGATGATTATCTTTAGCCGTGGTGCAGTCCATGCTCGTGATTTGTGTTTGTGGGACTTTGCTTTGATAGTGAACCATGTAGTGCTCCTGCCTCTGAATCAGGAAGTTGTGGGTTCAGACCCACTCCAGGGAATGAGTGGGTGATTTGGGCTGAAATTACTGTGCAGTGCTGTCAGCAATGCTGGTTTTCAGATAAGCCCCTGCCAATGTCTTACCTGCCATCATTGGCGGACATAAGAGATCCCATGGTGCTATCTGAAGAAGAGCAAAGGCAGTTTGTGGCCAACATACATCCTTTAAGCTACGCTCATTGCTGTTTGTGGGAACCTTGCAGTGCACAAGATGGCTCCCACGTGCACTAACAAGTAACATTATGTCCTCTCCAACTTTACCTAGTGAGTCTCCTGTCATCTTTCTCCAATATTTTGTACCTCTTTCCCTACATTACTTCCAATTCAGCAGTGACAACATTTCAAAAAACCAATTCATTTTTAGAGATGTCCCGAGAAAATGAAAGGTACTATACGTATATGAGTTATTTCTTGCTTAGCACCCTCTTGCCCAGAAACAACAGTAACTGTGCTTAAACAATAACCACTTGGTGTTTTACAAATACAAGTTCTTCCTTGATCCTTTCCCATTACAAATATTGTTCATGTTTCTACTTCATTCCATCTTTCTTCCCGACTGTTTTCAGTTCAGTTCTTGAGACCCCCTAATGAATTCTTCTACTTCCTTTCCTATGTCCAGTAAACTATTTATTTCACCATTCCCCATACTGACACCCCGTCTTGCCTCTGTGTCCTTCTCACTTCTGCAGGTTTCCCTCACTTCAGTGCTGATTTTTCTGTCCACCTTCGCTGCTCTTAATTCCAATGTACCTGGCATCTACTCTACTCATTCCAGAATAGATTGGGAGCAAGGGATAAGGGGGTTAAGGAATGCCAGAAAAACTTCAGTCACAGAAGACTCGGATTGCCGATCATGTTGTCATTACTGATACACAGGAACAGGAGGAGGTCATTCACCGCTTGAGGCTGTTCCACCATTCAATTAGATCATGGCTGATCTGTATCTTAACTCCATCTACTGCTTTGTTTCCACAACCTTTACCTAAAAAAAAACATTCTATCAATCTCAGTTTAGAGATTTTTATTTGGACCCTGCCAGCTTTTTGGGTGCAGGAATTCCAGATTTTCACGAAGCCTTTGTGACACCACCTCTGAATGGTATACCTTTAATTTTAAAGTGATGGCCCCTTATTCTGGACTCCCCAAACCAGAGAAAAAGGTTTCTCTCTATCTATCCTATCAACTCCTTTGATCATATTTAAACCCTCAGTCAGGTCACCTCTTAATCTTTCCAACTCCGACAATACAAACTTAGGGCAGGGTCTTGTGGAGGTGACCTGGGTCTCGCTAGCCAGTTGGACAGCCAACGAGAGACCTGTATGGCCTCTTTGCGGGAAGGTCCGCCTCACCTTGTATCACTCAGGCACTTAACAGGCCAGCTGCTCCAGGGTCAAGGACCCCAGGGGGGGAGAGGTATAATTCCCACCTACCAACAGTGCAGCTATTCTGTACTCAGCAGCGCCACCAATGAGAGGGAGGCTACTGTCAGCACTACACCCGCCTGAGGCCTTGTATTGAGGAGGGACACAGGCCACAAGTGAGTGGTGGGAGAATGTTCATGGGAATGGGGCCAATGGGGGAAGGGGTCGGCGACAAGGGCAGGGGTTGGCTTTAGTGGACACCACCACCCCCTGGCCCCGCCCTTCTCAATTCCAAGTCCCTCGATAAGGCACTGAGTACCTTCCCTCCCCCATCTTAATCAGGGTAATGGTGAGAAGGTGGAAGGGTACCCAAACCCCCACCCTCCTGTTGGAATAAATGCCCCCCTGCCACCAAAATCGCACGTGGGAGGGCACAAGATCCCGCTCAGGTCTATGCAACCTGTCCTCATAATTTAAATCTTTTAGGGCCACACCACACTCAGTGTCAATAAGTAATTTAACGGTAATTAAAAGACAATGAGACAGTGATAGCATTTAATAAAAGAATCATCTGAAGGTGGTTGTGAAGCTTAGGATTTCCACTCAGACAACATAGTAGCTTGTGCTATTTATTCTCTCAGGAGATTGCTGGTTAAAAGCATTGCTGGGTTCATCGAATGGCTGAAGGTTGCTTCAGTTCAGGCTGTCGCACAGCTGTTGAGCATTGAAGGAGTGCAGCTGATTTGGTACAAGGAAGAAGGGTTTACAAGTGAGGAAATATTACACAGAAGGACTGTTAGGTGTCTGAGGGATGATACTGGAACAACAACACTGAACTGCTCTTGGCAGTGTTAGTTGAGGGAAGAACATTGAACAAGGCATGGGGTGACATGCCTGCTGATTGCCCTCTATCCTCCTCATGAACCACTGGAACAGGTACATAGGACTTTGGTTTAATTTGTATCCAGATGATATTTTCCATGCATGTACTACAATTGAGCCTACACGTCTATATTCGGTTCTGAAACTGTCATTACCTGGTGGCAGGTACAGCAGTTAGTAGACATAGGTCTAGCCACCTAACTTATACTGTGGCTTGAATATACTTAATTGCTTTGTATCGGACATTATTCATTTGTTTAAACTTTCCCTCGGCCTCACTCCATCTTACTTCAGTAACCTTTCCCAGCATAAGTCCCAGTCTTACACCATTTGATCTACTCAGTTTCAGTCACTTTATTCCACTTTACTCTATTTTTTTTATTATTTCATGAGATGTGGGCATCCCTGGCAAGGCCAGCATTTGTTGCCAATCCCTAATTACCCCTGAACTGAGTGGCTTGCTGGGCCATTTTAGAGGGCAGTTAAGAGTCAACCACATTGCTGTGGGCCTGGAGTCACATGTAGGCCAGACCATGTAAGGGCGGCAGATTTCCTCCCCTAAAGGGCATTAGAGAACCAGATGGGTTTTTGCAACTATCAGTGATAGTTGTTAGGTTCACCATTACTGAGACCATCTTTATATTTCTGATTTATTAATTTAATTTAAATTCCACCAGCTGCCATGATGGAATTTGAACCCAGGTTCCCACTGAGTCTTGGTTTCTGGATTACCAGCCCAGTGACATTACCAGTCTCCTCCTACACACTACCTTTCAATGCCAGAAAATTGATCTTCCACTCCAAAACATTCTCCCCAACTCCTCCACTGTGCCACATCTTCACCTTCAAGAACACCCTCTTCATGCACACCTTCAGTCATCTCCCAGAACCTACCCTCTGTTTTCGGCATCTGATTTACCCCTTTAGTAAGAAATTTTGGATGTTTTATTACAATATTAAAGGTTAGTTGTTCTTTTTTGTTCGTTCATTTTGCCAGGGATACTTAGAATGTCTACGTTCTGGGTCTGTATTTATTCAATCAGCATGATCTTATACCTGCAACCTCCACCAGAACAGGCTCTTAATCTTCCAACCCTGGTCTCATGTG
Source organism: Cetorhinus maximus (assembly GCF_964194155.1). NCBI lineage: Eukaryota > Metazoa > Chordata > Chondrichthyes > Lamniformes > Cetorhinidae > Cetorhinus > Cetorhinus maximus. The sequence goes on from NC_135895.1 coordinate 10,436,227, forward strand.
CTTCCCAATTCCAGCCCCACCAACAGTGGTAGAACTTTCAGCTCCCCTTAATCCTACTGTTTTATCACCTCCTTTCTCACATTTAAAAGCCTCCTCAAACATTTATGGCCTTGTTCATGAACTATCTGAACAGGTACTGTTATTCAAGAAGGGAGGAAGGGATAAACCAGGGAACTACAGGCCAGTCAGTCCAACCTCAGTGGTGGGGAAACTATTGGAAGCAATTCTGAGGGACAGAATTAATCTACACTTGGAGAGGCAGGGATTAATCAAGGACAGTCAGCATGGTTTTGTTAAGGGGAGATCATGTCTGACCAATTTGATTGAATTTTTTGAAGATGTGACCAAGTGTGTAGATGAAGGCAATGCATTTGACGTAGTCTACTTGGACTTCAGCAAGGCTTTTGATAAGGTCCGGCATGGGATTGAAGGCAATTTGGCAAATTGGATCCAGAATTGGCTAAGTGGCAGGAAGCAGAGGGTGATGGTTGAGGGGTGTTTTTGTGACTGGATGCCTGTGTCCAGTGGGGTTCCACAGGGATTGGTATTGGGTCCCTTGCTGTTTGTAGTATGTATAAATGATTTAAATCTAAATTTAAATTTAAATCTAGATTTAAATTTAAGCAATTTGAATGTCGGAGGGTTGATCAGTAAGTTCGTGGATGACACGAAAATTGGTGGGGTGGTAAATTGTGAGGAGGATAGCCTTAGATTACAGGAGGATATAGACGGGCTGGTCAGATGGGCTGATCAGTGGCAAATGGAATTTAATCTGGATAAGTGTGAGGTGATGCACTTGGGCAGGACAAACAAGGCACGGGAATACACACTGAATGGTAGGACCCTGGGAAGTACCGGGGATCAGAGGGACCTTTGTGTGCATGTCCACCGGTCCCTTAAGGTAGTGGGACAGGTAGATAAGGTGGCTAAGAAGGCATATGGGACACTTGCCTTTTTTAACCGAGGCAGGGAAATTATGCTGGAACTGTATAGAACGCTGGTTAGGCCACAGCTAGAGTATTGCATGCAGTTCTGGAATCTGCATTATAGGAAGGATGTGATTGCACTAGAGAGATTGTAGAGGAGATTTCCCAGGATGCTGCCCGGCTGGAGAGTTTTAGCTATGAGGAGAGATTGGATAGACTGGGGTTATTTTCCCTGGAGCACAGGAGATTGAGGGGGGACATGACTGAAGTGTATAAAATTATGAGGGGCATAGATAGGGTAGAGAGGAAGGAACTTTTCCCTTTGGTGAAGGGATCAATAACCATGGGTCATAGATTTAAAGTAAGGGGTAGAAGGTTTAGAGGGGATGTGAGGAAGAATCTTTTCACCCAGTGGGTGGTGGGAAGCTGGAACTCACTACCTGAAAGAGTGGTAAAGGAAGAAACCCTCATAACATTTAAGAAGTATTTGGATGTGCACTTGCGATGCCAAGGCATATAAGGCAATGCGCCTAGTGCTGGAAAATGGGATTAGAATAGTTAGGTACTTGTTTGACCGGCGCAGACTCAATGGGCTGAAGGGCCTTTTTCTGTGCTGTAGACCTCTATGACTCTATGACTCTTCTCTCCAAACTGCCATTCAGTGTGAATTTGTGAAGAATCTATATGGATGCATAATTTCTCCAATATGAAATACAAATGCTAAATTCCATACAATGTGCGAGAATATGTTACATTAGAAAGTGCAACATGGACCCTACATTAGTTGAAGGGAATTGGGAAAATCTCCCCCTCAGCCCCTTCATCATAAAATTGTTTTGCAATTTACCATTCATGTTCAGTGTTTTACATATGCCTGGGGTAACTCTTCAATACCTCTTTGTCCTTCTGTCTGTGACATCTTTTGGCTATCTCCACCTATCACTGGCCCTCTATCCAGCTCTACCTGTCCCACCCCCCCTTAAACTATCTTATGTTTCACCTCTTTTCTATTTTTCCTTTGTTCTGTTGAAGAGTCATACGGACTCGAAACGTTAACTGTGTTCCTCTCCGCAGATCCTGCCAGACCTGCTGAGTTTTTCCAGGTATTTTTGTTTCAGAAAATGTACTGATTGTCTAACTAAGCTAGGTACACAACAATACATGCTGAGCAAAGCATCACTTAAATCACACTTGCCAAAGCCACAAAGGCGTGGGCGGGCACAGGGATGCATTAACTAACATTGCTTTAGTTATTATCTCTGCGATGCTACGATTAATAGATTTAAGTATTAAAGTTAAGTATTGGCAATTATACAAAAGTAAATATCAATTAACGTTATCAAAATCATAAGAAGCTGAGCAATAACTTAAGTGCATTGTAATCCCCGTCACTCGTTTTAGTTTAGTATAACAAATGTCTGTCCAAAATGTTATAGTAAGATCTGGGCAAGTTTAAGTTTACAGCCTGGATTCAGTGTATCCCTGCATTAGTAGTGTTAACATTGCCCCATTGTGATTTGAACATGAATTTTAAAACCTCTATCCTTGAGTAATAGGCTGCTGTAGTAGTGGCAGTTCCACTTTCCTCTGGGATGCGCTGCTTTTACCACTCGGGACAGATGCAATGAATTATCCTCTCACATTACTGTCCTCTTTCTTCTGCCAATGTCTCCTTCTAACTTTGGCTAACCTTGAAGTTACAGTTGGGCCTGAATTTTTGCAATGACGGAGGGGCTCTCCATCGTTGGAAAAATAGTGGAAGAGGCCAAAATACGGGAGTCCCGCCCCTGTACGTGGCATCATCTAACATTTTCGCAGCGTTGGGAATTATCCCGGTTTGGGATTTGCACATGCGCATTTTGCGGAGGAAGCTGCTGTTTTGTATGTCTGATTTTTGTTAGTCAGGAGTGGGAAACACGTCTTGTGCAGAAGAGACCTGGTAGAAGCAGGTCTAAACTTTGCAGAGTCCTTTGGAGAGGTGGGGTATCCTTTTGGAGTGATAGACTACCCCTTTGGATATGGTCCCAGGATATCTTTGGGTGTGGTAAGCGGCCTTTTGGGAGAGATAAGGTGCCCTTTGGGGTTGTTAAAGGCAAACACGAGCGTGCATAATAAGTTCACAAACACATTGGAACTTTGAAGAGAGCTGTCAAGAGGAACTGTCAGAACTGTCAAAAGTGTCAAGATGCCAAGGCATTTAAAACTCCTGCCCTTTAAATCTTTGAAAAACATGCCTGGAGTGTTAAAAAAAATTTATTGCTATTTTATTCTCTGTTGACATAAGCCTGAGGGTTATCATTCCTGGATTTGAGCTGCATGACTGATTTCACAACCTTCCATTGTCTCAGTGGGGTGCCTACAATTTCACAGTTTTATTGAAAGCTCCAAGTGGTTATAGACTTTTTGAAGTGGTACTATCAATTCCAATGCTTATTTTTGTAAGGATTAAGCACTTGAATGAAATGTTTGTTCTTATAAGACAACATGTGGTTGAAATAATGTAAATGTAATGAATGGGTTTTTATGGATGAGTTTTTAAAAATAATGTCTGCAGCAGACACTTAGAGCTTTATTTCATTTAATTTCAGCATGGCTCCTGAGGTCTTCCCCTGTTGGATACTGTGTGAGTTAGCATGATAGGTGTAAAGGCAAAGAGTGGTGGGAGGGGGCATGGGTTGACACTAAGTTGGCATAGGGGCTGTAAAGGGCCTTTGTTGGGTAGAGTGACATTGGTTGGCGTGGAGGATATGAGGGATTATGGGAGTGGATAGAGGGCTTGAGGCATGGATAGGGCATGGGGTGTGAGTGGTGAGGGCTGGAGGGCTTATTTTAGTATTTAGAAGTTCTTTTTTTAATCTTTGACAAAGCGCTGGTGCACTGAGGCAGGTCTTCTGTCCTGCCCACCTCTGCATCCTGCAGCCTCCTCACTCATTTCTTGAGTCCCAAAGAACCTCACCACCCAGAATGAAAATCCCAACTTCTGGAGTACTTCCTCTTGGGTCGGGTTTGCGGAGGCAGGGAATGTCCCAACTCTGCACTCCCTACCCGGGAGCAAAATCATTCTAAAAGCTCCTGAATATTCCGACCGTTTTTGACTTTGATACACCCATAAATGCCTTAAAGCCATTGGTGGGGCTGCAGCTGCAAGGAACAGGCATCTCAATGACGGGGCACCCTCAAAAGAGGGGTAAGTGGGATTCGGGGACGTTCGGGCCATGCAGGCAGGTGATTGGCTGTGGTAATTATGGTTTTATCTAATGTGTAATATACCTTTAAGAAGAATGCTGTTAAGGAAGATCACATGATCTTGAGTAACCAATAGAAGAGTAGCACGGGCTGCCTCTGTAGTTAGTAGTCAGTAGTATGGAGATAATGTTTGAAGTAAAAGCACACATGTAGTTGCTGCTGAGTATATTATTGATGAACATAATGTTTTCCACCTAAAATATGTCTGCTGATCGATTCTATCGATAGTACCAACTCGGCCACCACTTACAACAAGCGTGCGACAAGGATCCACAGGGTCCAACATTGGGGTTGGGGTATTTCAGTGCACAGGCCTCCGTGTTGCCACAGGGGCCATATTGCCACTGGTGGGGGGTGGGGGGAGCCCTCCATGAGGCATGGGGCACCCAAAAAAAGAGAGCGCTCCAACCCCTGAGCTCCCTGACGTCTGCCATGTCTCATTGGATGGTCTCCCCACACAGCGGCAGGCTCCCCCGCTGTGGGTAAAATGCCTGCAAGAGGCAAGATGTGGCCCTAATTGGCTCTTTAAGTGGCTTAAATGGTCTAGGGTTGAGGTTCGCACTACCATCTTTTCCACCACTGGCAAAATGACATGATGGTGCAAAGACGATGGGCACCAATCCAACACCTCCCTGCGCCATTTTGCAAGCCCCCCCAACCTCCTAGTCCAGTGCTTCCTCAGCACCTGCCTGAATCGTCTCCTGGCCATCGAAGGTAAGAGAACCTCTCTTCTCCTGTCCACCTCCTGCACTAAGGCCTGCAGCATGGCACCCAAAAACCTTGGCTGACCCTGGATCCTGGTGCCAATTCCCTCCTCCAGACCTTCCACTCTTCTACAAGCAGTTGCAGCCCCTACAGCAGCCAAAATGCATTCCACCTTTAAGAGGTGCAATGTGGCTTTAAGTTGCCCGGTCTTGCTTTCAGTGCTGCTCAGCCCACACAAACTTGGGCCTCCGGCTGAGACCAACAGGCAGCCAGGGGAGGTGGTGGTGTCGTGGCATTATCACTGGATTAGTATTCCAGAGACCTAGGGTAATTCTCTGGGGACCGGGGTATGTATCCCACCACAGGAGGAATCTGGAATTAAGAACCTGATGATGACCATGAAACCATTGCTGATTGTTGTTTAAAAAAAACCCATCTGGTTGTTTAATGCCCTTTAGGGAAGGAAATATGCTGCCCTTACCTGGTCTGGCCTACATGTGACTCCAGACACACAGCAATGCAGTTGACTCTTAAAGGCCCTCTGAGCAAGGGTGTTTAGGGATGGGCAATAAATGCTGGCCTAGCCAATGATGCCCACATCCCATGAACAAATATGAAAAATAAAAGCCAGAAGTGCATTCAGCACCATTATTATAAAGAGCAGGCAGCTCGGGTTTGTGTGCTCTCTGCTGCATTGAGATCCTCATTTTCGGGGCTACCCAATTCAGCCCCTTCTTTGCTTCTTTAGTATCTACCTTACAATGGGAGACAAAACTCTGAAGGTAACTCTCACTCTCATTAAGGGGTATCTACCGAAAGGCCATAAATGAATAAAAGAGTTTGCATTTAAACAGCACCTTCCCATACCCTCAGAATACCCTATCTTGCTTAGCAACAAATAGATTATTTTCACAGTCCAGACAAGGGACATAGAAACCAGTTTAAACTGAATAATTTCCCTGCTTTATTTTTTCAAATTGTGCCAAGGGTCTTTTACATCCATTTAAGTGGACGGGTAAGGAGTTGGTTTAACTTTCTGTTTGTGACACAGCATCTCTAACAATGCAGCACCCCTTCAATACTACGCTAACATGTCAGCTTGTATTACGTGCTTATATTTCCATGGGGCTTGAACCCACAATGTTCCCATGTCAGAAACAGGAGTGCAACCACTGGGGCAAGCCTTCTATTTGCTTTTCAATTCTAGCAAGTCCCTATATTGAATTGTTACTCGGCTGCTAATTGGCATTACCAGATTTTACCATGTTACATAGTGTCTAAAGTACAGGAACTGACTACTTAGTCCAAAAAGTTAATGCCTCCAAGCTTGCATCATCTCATCCCATCATCATATCTTTCCATTCCTTTCTCCCTCATGCACTTATCCTGATTCCCCTAAAAGCACCTACACTATCCTCCTCAACTACTCCATGTGGTAGTGGATAAACGACTTTTCCCTGAATTCCTTAATGGATTTAGGAATGACTATTTTCTAATTCTGATCCAAGGAAGAGCCATACTGGACTTGAAACATTAACTCTGTTTCTCTCTCCACAGATGCTGCCAGACCTGCTGAGATTTTCCAGCACTTTATATTTTTATGTTAGGTCTCCGGCGCCTGAAGTATTTTGCTTTTATTATAATTATGATCCCTCATTTTGGATTCCTCCGCAAGTGGAAACATAAGAATGTCTTTGAAGATTGTCTGAAGACCCGTGAATGCTTTGTGAAGATTGTTAAAGGTTGTGACGCAAAGGGAGTTGAGATACATCTCAGCCATGATCTCCATAGAATGGTGGAACTAACTCAAACAGCCTACCCATATCCATATCAACCCTTTAACGTGAGCATCCATCACTTTGCCATTATAATCTCCTATTGTGTGTTCCTCATAGTGTGAAGCTCCAGCCAATGACACAAGAACATGCTGGAACTTACATGTAAGAACAGGAAATTCTGGAAGTGCTCAGCAAATCTGGTAGCATTTGTGGAGAAACAGAGTTAACGGCCGGAGTATTTGACCCCCCCCACCCCCCCAACCACCACCAAGGCAGGTTCCCCTGCGGGTGAGGTGGGGGGGTGCGGGTGAGCCATTGAAATCTCTGTTCATGTCAGTGGGACCGGAAGATCCCACCGGCAAGGGGGGGCGGAAAATTCCGGCCTATGTTTCAGATCTATGACCTCCCGCTAGGACACAGACCCAAAACCATAACTCGGTTTCCCACTCCGCAGATGCCGCCAGACCCGCTGAGTATTTGCAGCATTTTCTTGTTTTTAATTCGGGGCGATGAGTTTGCCCTTTCACAAAGATTGGTAGCGCCTGGAACTACTGTAAGGTGGGAACAGACTTTAACATTGCATCAGATCTCAACCATTTTAATGAGCAAGTGCTGCTATCTTTAACATTAAGTGGGGGTGGGGGTGGGGGGTGTGTAGTAGTGGGGGGAGGCCCAGGCTCTGGGGGACATGGGTTCAAATCTTACCGCAGCAGCTGGTGGGAATGTGAATTCAATAAGTCTGGAATTGAAAGCTACTATCAGTAATGGTGACCATCACACCTAACATCGAAGGCCGTACAAACCCATCTGGTTCATTAATCTCCTTTAGGGAAGGAAATCTGCCGTCCTCACCTGGTCTGGCCTACATAGGTAGGCCTAACCGTTCTCTGAAACGGTATGGCAAGCCACTCAGTTCAAAGGTCATCAGGGAGGGCAACAAATGCTGGCCCTGCCCGTGACACACACCTCCCATGGAGGAATTAGACAAAAGGTCTGCCGGGTGCCCAAAGTGTGGCTCACTTACTGAGCATATACATAGGCCCCAGAAGCATATTCCAAAGGATTCAAACTCCTTTTAAACATTTGTTGCCTTCCTTTTATCAAATACTTATCCAATGGTCCATTAGCACCAAAAAGATGAACAAATAAGAGAACAGCAAGCACCTGTTCACATGAGCTCGCTGCAAACACAAAATATTACCTCAAATTGCATTAATCTCAGTGCGTGCAAATTCACAGCTTCCTTTATTCGTCTTTTTGAGAAAAACAATCTACCCTACTTCATTCAAGAGATCACGAGAAAAAGTGTCAGATTCTCTCCTGTGTAAATTTGGAATCAGAGGCTAGAAATTCCTGTTGGCCAAGTTTTCACACAAACATTTAATGTACTTGCACCAAATTGTTTTTAAGGGGGGTGTTACAGTAATCAGGTTTTGTTTTTATTTGCTCTTGGGACGTGAGCATACCAGGCAAGGCCAGCGTTTGTAGCCCATTCCTAATTGCCCTGAAGAAGGTGGTGCAGAGCTGCCTTTTTGAACCATGGCTGTCTCATCACATAAACTACTTCTTTCTTGTTTCGTTATTACTTCCTAAATTGGGTAAATGTCAACACATTCCACCCCCCCATGCATCTCCCAACTCCACAGTGCTGTTAAAGAATGAGTCTCAGGATTTTAATCCTGCAATAGTGAGGGCACAGAGATATAGGCCGGGATTTTCCGGCCTTGTCATGGGTGGGGCCTGCCGTGGGTGAGACGGCGCCTCAACCAGAAGTCCAATGACTTGCGGCGGGACCGGAAGATCCCAGTGGCGGGCGGGTGTGAAAAACCCCGCCCATAGTCCCGAGTCAAGTTGGTTTGTGACTCGGAGAGAAACTTGTGAGTGGAGTTGCCCCCTTGTGCCTGCTGCCCTTATCCTTCTAGGTGGCAGAGATTGCAGGTTTGGAAGGTGCTACTGGAGAAGCCAAGGTGAGTTGCTGCAGTGCATCTTATAGATTGTACACCCCATAGTCACGATGCAGCAGTGGTGGAGGGAATTAATATTTACCATGCCGGATGGGGTGCCAATCAAGTGGGCTGTTTGTCCTGGATGGTGTTGAGCTTCTTGAGTGTTGTGGGAGCTGCACTCATCCAGGCAAGTGGAGAGTATTCCATCACACTCCTGACTTGTTTGTGCCTTGTACATGGTGGACAGGCTTTGGGGAGTCAAGAATTGAGTTACTCACTACAGAATTCCCAGCATCTGACCTGCTCTTGTAGATGCAGTATTAATGTGACTGGTCCAATTAAGTTTCTAGCCAATGGCGACCTCTAGGATGTTAGCAGGGTGGTGATTGGCTGGATTAGATTTATCATGTGTTTTTGTGGACATGACATACCTGGACAATTTTCCACTTTGTTGATTAAATACTAGTGTTAAATCCAACAGTCTCAAGGGCCAAATGATTTATTTCTGCTCCTTTCTCTTATGTTCTAATTGCCTCGCTGTAACAACCCTTGAATGAATGAGGTATAAGTCAGTTTTTAATGACATACTAAAATCATAAACATGACTTAAAAGCCTCACTGGCCATGAAAAAACTAATTTTATATTTGTGGAATGTTAAATTTCATGGTTACAAGAAAAAACCCACTTTCTTCTAAAAATATAGGTTTGTTTCTGATGTTTCATCTGCTACCTTCATCCCATATTTATGTTCCAGTCATTTATTTCTTTCTCTGTAAATGTTATAATTCAAAGTGTAGAACTCAGTGGGCAGAATCATCCGGTGTCGTTGGTGGTGGGCATCATGGTGGGCAATAGGGGTGGGGATCGGGGTGGGGGGGAGGGGGGGGAGGGGGGGAACAATCCGGCATGAGGGGCAGAAATCAGTTTCATGCCGGCGTGAAATCACAGCGGGATCATCCAATGGTGTCCACCACCATCCGCGGAACACGAATCCTGTTGGAGGTCGGTGTGAACCCGACTTGCATCCCGCTCATGGGATGCAAAGTAAGGCCCGACCGGAATTGGCCCCCACCTACCTCCAACATGCCCGATTTACCATTACACCAGTGGGAAAACGTGCCAGCCCAGAGCACATCTGGACAATTGTGACGTGCAGAAGTCGTCAGGACCTAGCTCAGCGATCTTGGACATCCGAGGAGCAGGCGATGCTGGAGCCCTACAGCTACCGGACCCTGGAGGAACACGTGCATCGCACGCTGGATGGATTCTCATGGACTTGGCTCCACCACGAAGCAGCTCCCAGAAGGTGGGAGGTCTCTGTTCATGCTTTGGGTCTTCTTTCGAACATCACAGTCTTGGCCATGGGCTGCTAGGGATAATTGGTGAAGTGGGGGCAGAGGAAGGTCTAGGTGTGAGTGGAAGAGGAAGAGGAAGGTATACTGGTGGGCCGGGGGTGGGGGGGGGCGAGCTGTGAGGTTGGGAGGGGGGGGGGGGGACATGAAGGTATCGGGAGGGTGAGGTTGGGAGGGTGTCCGGGAGGAGGGTGTAACAAGGGAGAATGCTGCAAGCGGGGAGGTAGGTATAAGAGGCGGGGAAGGTTTAAGGGAGGGAGTTTAGAGGAGGGAAGGCATCCATGGGAAGGAGGGAGTAAGGATGGAGGATGCATTAAGTCGGATGTCCAGGCAAGGGATGGATCTGTGGAGCCAATGACTGCCTCCTAGGGAACGAACTGAGGGTGGGCAAGGTAGGAAGGAATGGTGAGCGTGAGAAGGGGCCGGTAGGATGGGAGGGTGAGGATGCGTCAGCAATGGTAGAAGGGATGGTGAGGGTAGATGGAGGCGGCTCGGAGGCAGACACGGACCTTAGCGGTGGGAAGGAGGAGATCAGGGAAGTCAGTGTGGATGGGGGTGGAATTTTCAGGAAGATAGAGAACGTGCAGGTTCACCTGGACATCCTGGAATGACAAGGGTTCAGGTTGGTAGGTGGAAGGTGGTGCCAGGGGGTCGACAGTGATGGGAGAAAGGACAAGGGTGACTGCGGGAGGGGAAAGGATGGGCGAACAGTTCAAAAAACGTCACTACGACCATGGTTTTCAAATCAAAAGTGAGCGGAGCCTTGTGTTGGAAGGGCACAGATGCTACATGGGAGTGTGGGAGGGCGGAGATGCAGGTCAGCTCAGATGGACAAATAAAAGAAAACCCCAGCAAGCAGCATTGAAAATGCCCATGACAGTGAGGTGGGTGTGATGGATGAAGGCTCCTTGTGCTTGCACAAGGTTACGAAAGGCCCTGCCACACACACACTTCTCCCTCATGGTCCGGCTGTGTGCAGCTGAACTGCTACTGGGGGGGTGGGGGGGAAGGGTGGGGCGGGGTTGGGTGCAGTGGGAGGACTTGCAAAGCCTATCAATGAAGCTGAAAGATAACATTACACATTATTCAGTTAAAGTGGATATATTTTCAGATTGTAAAATGACAAAATGTGTTCACCTGTGCAACCACTTGGGATCAGAATTTTTTAACTTTTCTAGGGTTAGGCTTCTTCTAGGTGCTGCCCTGACATCCGCAGCAGGGGTGGAGACAGCCTGTGCAATGGTTGGCCCTGTTGCCTCTGATGACTTTGGCGTGCGTCCTCTGGAGAGCTGAGGCCCTGAGGGACTCAGCTTTCTTTGGCTGTCCTCCTGTGGGCCAGCTGCACCCTCTGCGCTGACAGAGGACGAGGTTAAAGGGGGTCACAGGCAAATGGGACCCAGAGGGAGTGGACAGCCTCTGAGATTCCTGAGTGGATGGCCCAGGGGTGTCCAGCTGCTGCTCCTCCTCCCATCGGGTTCCCAAGGGTCCAGACCTGACTCCTTGAGGGGAAGGAGCACCTGGAGGGATATTAAGGTGCCCTGTTTCCCTCTCACGTTGTCAGTGCAGGAACTCGCCCATGGCTACCTTGACGGAGTGCAGGTCTGTGTGCATCTCTTGTTCTGCTGGACCAGGGACTCCATGGCATCCGCCATCCTTCTCATGGAGACCTCCATGTGTGTACATATGGCACCACTTCATCAGAGAGCAGACAGGCGCACTCATCCGACTCATGTGCCACTCTGTTGAGAGCTCTGCGTGATGTTCCCCTGCATTATGCTGGCTCTCCATGATGAGTTGGAAGGCCAAATCCAGAGGCTCATCCTCTGCCCCGGACCTCACAGATGCCTCTTCTCCAGCAGTCCTCCAAATGCCAGCTGAACCTGCTTTTGGACACGTGTCCATGTGGTGACCACCAGTTTGTGAACCTGAGCCTTCTCTAGATCTAGGTCCCACCGAGGTGTGTGTCTCTGCGCTGGTGGAGGGTGTGGGTAAGCGCTGTGATGGGTCTTCCAGGCTGCTTATTTCCAGCTCTTCAATGGGAGAGGAGTCCTCTTCACCAGAGATGAGGACATGGATGGAGCTGAGGGACTGGTTGAGGGTGTCGGTCACTTGGCAGAGCTCCCTGTGAACCAAAGTAGAGATAATTAGTGCATGGCAGCAGAGCCAAAAGCAGGAGAGAGGCACTCACAGTTACGCTGAGGAGGGATGATGTGGTGCAGGATCCTCACGTGGGTATTCGCCGCCGACCCCCTCGTCACCACAGGCATGGTCCACGTCCTCACCGATCAGTGTGATGGCACACTCCTCAAAGTGAGTGAGGGGCCTAACGTGGGCCACTCCACCCCCGGTGTGGGACCTCTCCCTGCTGTTGTGAGACAGCTTCTCCTGCATGAAAACAGATGGAGAGAATGTGAGCAGGACACTTGGCACCGTGTGGAATGTTTCTGTGGTGAGCGGAGCCATGGATGGGATGAGAACGTGAGCTCCAGAGGATATGAGCCTGATGGGGATGTGAAGGGGTGTTTGAGAGCGTTAGTGGTGTTGTCCCTTAAGGTGTGAGATCCCTGTGGACGTGTGATGGGTTTGGGAGTGTTTGAGTTCAGAGTGATGAGGTGGTTGACTTACCCTGGTGGAATGGATGAGATCATTCATCCTCTTCCTGCACTGGATGGTTGACCTCCTCTGTGCTCTGGTGGCACTGCCCACCGCTGCCACCACCTCCCAGGCCGGATTGGTGACTCTGGTGGACCTCCTGCGGTCCAAGTGGGATTAGAGGACATATCGGCGGCTTTCCACGGCGCCCAGCAGGTGCCCCAGAGAGGCATCCCTAAATTTGAGGGCTTCCGCCTCCTTTGCTTTCAGGGCCGCCTGTTGCCTGGAGCAGTGCTGGTTGTAGACATGAAGTAGGCTGCGCTCTGGTACGCTTTAAACAAGGCATCCAGGGTGAGTAAAAGTTGAGGTCATGGTGTGGCTGGCAAATCCCTGCCCACCCGCCAGCAATCTGGAGTGCTTCCCGTGAATGGGTTATTAATGAGGCGACCCACCGGGAAGGGGGCGATATCGTGCGAAATCCCGTCATTGTGGCCGGCAGGTAAAATGTCTTATTTCACGGCCGCTACTGCACTTAGTGCAAATCTGGGACGATTCCGCCCTGTGTGTTTTATGACCTGGCTTATGAGAATATAGCAATGTGACTGGCTGCTTAGCCTATTTTCATTTATTCTTTCGAGGGGTGTGGGTACCACTGGTTAGGCCAGCATTTATTTCCCATTCTTAATTCCCTTTGAGAAGGTTTCACACCCAGCACTGCTGCCGGGTGCCTGGAGACCCTGGAGACCTGGTGCCTGATTCAGGCTAACTTTGGGTAAAGAGAAAATCCATACCACAAAATCTGGGCGACATATTTTTTTGCCAAAAGTACTTCCTCAAACTTACTGACGCTGAATTCCATATACCATGTGTTTGCCCATTCCGCCAATTTAGCAATTTCCCCTCACAGTTTTCTTTCAACATCAGCATTATTTGTTTTGCATGCTACTTTGATACCATCCGCAAATTTAGAAGCAATTCCCCCCAGCCTTATCCAAATCTTTGGTGCCCACAGTGAACAGTCAGAAGCAGTCTCAGAGCTGAACTTCCTGGGGCACCACTAACCACTCCCAGCCATGAGAAACTTCCGGAAAGCTCTCATCTGTTTCCACATTTATAACCAGATTTTAACGCAATGCAATAATCATGAGTGATTTTAATATGCGTATAGACTGGACCAATCAAATTGGCAAGGGTAGCCTCGAGGGAGAGTTCATAGAGTGTATTAGAGATTGTTTCTTGGAGCAATATGTTGTGGAACCAACCAGGGAGCAGGATATTGTGGATTTGGTTTTGTGTAATGAGATGGGATTAATTAATGATCTCATAGTGAAGGATCCTCTAGGGAAGAGTGATCATAGCTTGCTAGAATTTCAAGTTCAGTTTGAGAGCGAGAAACTTTGAGTCCCACACTAGTGTTCTGGAGTTAAACAAAGGTAACTACATAGGCATGAGGGCAGATTTGGCCCTAGTGGACTGGGCAGGAAGACTACAAGGTAGGACAGTTGATGAACAGTGGCAGATATTTAAGGAGATATTCAATTCCAAAAATATATTCCAAAGAGGAAGAAAGATGGTAAGAGGGGGAAAAAGCATCCATGGCTAAGCAAGGAAGTTAAAGATAACATAAAGGCAAAAACTAAGGCATACCAAATTGCAAAGGTCAGTGGCAGGCTGGAAAATTGGGAAACTTTTAAAGATCAACAAAGGGCTACTAAAAAAATAAAAAGAGCAAAGGTAAAGTATAAAAGAAATCTAGCACAAAATGTAAAAACTGATAGCAAAAGCTTCTACAAGTATATAAAAGGAAAGAGAGTAGCTTAAAGTGAATGTTGGTCCCTTGGAGGATGAGACTGGGAAGTTAATAGTGGGGAATGCAGAAATGACAGAGACGCTTAATCAATATTTTGCTTCAGTTTTCATGGTGGAGAACACTAGTACCACCCCAATAGTAACAGGTAGAGCGGAGAGTATAGAGAAGGAGGAACTTAGAACAATCACCATCACTAGAGAAAATGTACTGAGCAAACAATTGGGATTAAAGGGTTACAAGTTCCCAGGACCTGATGGCCTAATCCCAGGGTCTTAAAGAAAGTGGCAGCGGAGATAGTGGCTATAATATTCCAAAATTCCCTGGATTCTGGAAAGGGCCCAGTGGATTGGAAAAATGCTAATACTTATTCAAAAAGGGGGGGAGGCAGAAAGTAGGAAACTATAAACCAGTTAATTTAACGTCTGTCATTGGGAAATTGTTGGAATCAATTATTAAGGAAGTAGTAATGGGGCATTTGGAAAGTCAAAATGCAATCCATCAGAGTCAGCATGGTTTTATGAAGAGTAAATCGTGTTTGACTAATTTGCTAGGGTTCTTTGAAGATGTGACAAGCAAAGTGGATAATGGTGATCCTGTAGATGTAGTATATCTGGACTTCCAGAAGGCCTTTGATAAGGTGCCGCACAAAAGATTCATACACAAGATAAGATCACTCAGAGTTAGGGGTAATATATTAGCTTGGATAGAGGATTGGCTAACCAACAGAAAGCAGAGAGTCAGGATAAATGGGTCTTTTTCTGGATGGCAAGCTGTAACCAGTGGGGTGCCACAGGGTTCGGTCCTTGGGCCCCAACTATTTACAATCTATATCAATGACTTGGATTCAGGGATAGAAGGTACTATAGCTAAATTTGCAAATGACACCAAAATAGGTGGGAAAGTAAGTTGCAATGAAGAAATAAGAAATTTACAAATGGACAGGTTAGGTGAATGGGCCAAAATTTGGCAGATGGAGTTTAACGTGGATAATTGTGAGGTTATCCATTTTGGTCGGAAGAATAAAAAGACGACATGTTATTTAAATGGAGAGAAACTTCAGAATGCTTCAGTGCAGAGGGATCTGGGTGTCCTCGTGCATGAATCGCTGAAAGCTAGTATGCAGGTACAGCAGGTAATAAGGAAGGCAAATTGAATTTTGGCATTTATTGCTAAGGGAATAGAGTATAAAAATAGGGAAGTGTTGTTGCAACTGTACAAGGATTTGGTGAGACTGCACCTGGAGTACTGTGCACAGTTTTGGTCCCCTTACTTGAGGAAGGATGTAGTTGCACTGGAGGCGGTTCAGAGGAGGTTCACTAGATTGATTCCAGAGATGCGGGGCTTGTCTTATGAGGAGAGGTTGAGCAGTTTAGGCCTATACTCGCTAGAGTTTAGAAGGATGAGAGGAGATCTAATTGAGGTATATAAGATGCTAAAGGGGATAGACAAAGTAGACATGGAGCAGATGTTTCCCCTTGTGGGGCATTCTAGAATGAGAGGCCATAGTTTTAGACTAAGGGGTGGTAGATTTAAATCAGAGATGAGGAGGAATTACTTTTCTCAAAGGGTCGTGAATCTGTGGAATTCACTACCTCAGAGTGCAGTGGATGCCGGGACGCTGAATAAATTTAAGGAGGAGATACAGATTTTTAATTAGTAATGGGTTGAAAGGTTATGGGGAGAGGGCGGGAAATTGGAGTTGAGGCCGAAATGAGATCAGCCAAGATCGTAATGAATGGCGGGGCAGGCTCGAGGGGCTGAATTGCCCACTCCTGTTCTTAGTTCTTATGTTGGCTTCCTCCTATACCTATGCCTCTTAATCTTCTCCAGTCGTCTCCTGCATAGTGCATTGTCGAAGGCTTTTGAAAGCTCTATGTTCACCACATTCTCTCTTTGCTTTTCCCATGTTACATCAGGCTGTCACAATGCTGGTTGACCACACTCCACAGCAAACATCATTATTTGGATTTGGCGGGTGGTTTTATAGTCTGGTGCCCTTCCTTCTGCACCAATACACATTGGCTTGCCTGCACCAGCGGCTGGGTTCATCCGTAGTCAACAAATCCTAGAGAGGGACTCAAACCTGGGGCCTTCTGGCCTCAAAAGCAGGAGCATTACCAACTTCACCACTCCATCGCCCTAAGTTCTATGTACACCATGACCACCCTTTTTCCCCCTTGGCCAGATCATCACCCTGCTCAACGAACTCTATCTATGCAATGACAGCCATTGTACCTGAAAAGTAATTAGTTGCACATGAAGTCCCTTTGCGACATTTTTTGAGAGATGTGCAAATACCATTTTGGTTGCAATTGGTGCTCTCGCACAAATTGTGCCTAAAATTGTGTCCATTTGAGCAGCTTTTCTTTCTCAACTTTCCACTTGTTACTGAATGTGATATCTGACATGAGTCAGTGCAATAGGGCAGAATGTTATCTTTTCAAAAAACTATTTTTTTTCCCCCTTTAAAAAAAATGTTGTTGATACATTTGAGATTGGTAACTTGGTGCACTTTGATTAATACAGCTGAAACTGGGCTTAACAGAAAAATAAACATCCTTTAATTCAATTACTAGACCACCACCTGTTAGTGACTCAAACGACTGGAAATGGCATTAAAAAAAATTATACAGAACCATATGCCGGTTATAATATCAGTTTCTTAGTAAATTCAAAGATAAATATATGTTCAAAAGCTTTTAAAAGGTGCCGTTCATTGCCCATGCGCCTAAAGAATAAATTAAGCTTAAGGGCTGCTTCAAAGGACCTCAAATGAGTGTCATTGGAAAAAAGTCGTAATAGGATCGTTTTGATGGGTGAGCATGGGGGATGGGGGGAGAGGGGTGTTAGGGGAGGTGAGCCAGTTCTCTAGGCGGTGCCAGATTATAGTGCGATTTTATTAGACTAGCACAAAAGATCGCCAAAACTCAGTTTGGGCTGGATATACTTTACTCTTGAAATTCCACAACCTTTTGCACTGCTGTGGTGTTAGTTGACAAATTGTGCCATCTTAGCCCATGAGATGAAGGTGAGGCAGGACTTGATGCAGAATTTGCAACAATCAGCTCTTATTTTACAGCTACTTTGCAACCAGGGTCCATTTCAACAGTGCGCGACCACAAACCATCTTTTTATTCAGCAAACAGAGTCTACTTAAAGAGTCTTGCCAGACCATTGCATGAAACTACAGCAAAGACTTCTGATAAGAGCAGGATTATTTTCTCAGCAAAATGCAGTCAGTGGGGGATAGTTACAAATTATCGCTTGATAGTACAGAATTTGAACATTGCCAATTTTTTTTTTTGTCTTGCACTCATCAGGACAATGCAAGAATGCCAAATTTCAAATGGTCACCAACAATTTATACAGCAGGAGAAAAGTGGGAATGGAGTGAGGAAGGGGTATGGGGCTAGAGAAGAAGGGTAGTATAAATTGTTGTGATCGTTTGAAATTTGGCATTCTTGTGTTTGGTCCTGATGAGTGCAAGACAAAACATTCGGCAACATGTCTCTCCTTTCAGCAATAATGCAAATCAATGTGGGTTCCAGGCGTGTTGATGGCGCAATTACCCAATCAAATCTCATTTTGGCTGGAACTTGTGGTGTGACTAAATACAACCCTCATTTCATATCGATGTAAATTAGGGCATGGTTTTTAAGTATTAGAATGCTGAAAATATTTTAAACAGCAGAGCAACTCTGATTTTAGAAACAACAGGGTTAAATTTCCTGTCTTTGTACTTGAGAGTTGAGGTGTGAAGGATCGGAAATCCCTCAATCATTCCAGGCGACAGAAAGTTGGGCGTAACGGCTACCCTCTATGTGGTCACTCCTCTGTGCCTGGAATGCGGAGACGGGAAAATGCCACATAAGATCGAATGAGTCACCACTAAAAGATTAAAGGGCACTGGACACAATTAAGAATCGCAGAAGGTTTGCTAAGAAAATACAGGCAGGAAATATTTCTGAGCAATGTTTATTAAAATACAGCAACTAAATTATACAGCTTAAGTGTATCGTTTACCATTTAGTGCCAAAGAAAGCAAGGTCACTGAATTAAATCTATTAAGCTTACTTTATTACAGAATGTATTTATATTTGAAGGCAGCTTCAATCCTTCAAAACAATACTAATATAACATCAGTTTGAGGCATATTTATTTAACCTTCATCAAGCACAGCATCCTGTATTAAAGTACAGCAATTGCTGGAAACCAGAGAAGTTTTATCACAGAAGATGACCTGCTTTTCAGTTCAGAGGCACAATGAGCAGTGGGAGGGCTATGCTGAGTGGGTGTTACCCATAGCCACTGTGAGGCCCTGTGCCTTGTTTTGAGGTAACTGGCGAGAGACGCGCAGGGAAGCAGTTGGAGACTCCATGGAGGGGGGTGGGGGGGGAAGCAATGGACAATCACCTGTAAGTGGCGAGATGTGGGCTGAAGAAGCAATCCTAGGGAGTGGGGGCGCTTGTGTAATTTTCTAGCGGGGTGGAGTAGTTGTGCGGGGTCAGTAGGAGCATTCCATCTGGGTGCACTACAGTAAAATTAGTATAACCTAAAATAACCTTTGGGCTGTTCTTTCTAAGTGTTGGCCTCCAGTTGCCTCTTTAAAGACCATAATGCCAATAAAAATGGCAAGACTTGTCAGTGGGGCATCTCCTCAACCAATCTTTAAAAAAAAATTTCATGGAATGTGGGCTTCACTGTAAAAGGCCAGCATTGCCCATCCTTAATTGCCTTTGAACTGAGTGGCTTGCTAGGCCATTGCAAAGGGCAACCCCTCCCCACGCCCCCCCCCACCCTCCCCTGCACCTCAAGGGGAGGTTTTGGCATAGTGGTATTGTCACAGGACTAATATTCTAGAGACCCAGTGTAAATGGGTCAAAATCATGAGATTTTGAACCTGGGTTCAAATCCCCACCACAGCAGATGGTGAAATTTGAATTCAACAAAAATCTGGAATTAAAAGTCTAATGATAACCATGAAAATTGTCTTAAAACCCAACTTGTTCACTAACATCCTTGAGGTAAGGAAATCTGCTGACCTTAGCTGGTATGGCTGATGCAACTCCAGACCCACACAATGTGGTTGACTCTTAAATGCCCTCTGAACAAGGGACAATAAATGCTGGCCTAGCCAGCAATGCCCACGTCCCATGAACAAATTTTTTAAACATGTTGAGTCAACTACATTGCCGTGGGTCTGGAGTCACATGTAGGCCATGGTGAGGATGGCAGATTTCCTTCTGTCAAGGGCATTAGTGAACCAGATGGGGTTTTTACAACAATCAATGATTTCATGGTCATCATGAGATTTTTAATTCAAGGTTTTTATTGATTTATACCATGATCACCATTACTGAGACAAGCTTGTATATCCCAGGTTTATTAATTGAATTCAAATTCCACCAGTTGCTCCCTTGTTCCCAGAGCATTCGATGGAGCCTCTAATCCAGTAATATTACCACTTAGCCACCATCTACCCAATGAACCTCAAAATTGCCATCAAGGTACTATGTACTTTGTATGACCCTTATTTTCATGTCAAGAGTGAGCTCCCATCAGAAGCCAGCTGATCCTCTCGAATTTATCTGAATTGGGATCCTATTACTCAATGGGACACCAACTGCATTTTAATCCTGGTCTGAGTGAGGAAGCTGCAGTGACTTTCCTGTCAGGCTGAAGCAGGACATACAGACATACGAACATTCAGTTAGGAGCAGGAGTAGGCCATTCAGCCCCTCGAGACTGCTCTGCCATTTGACAGCATTATGGCTGATCTGATTGTGGCCTCAACTCCACTTTCTTGTCTATCCCTATACGTTTTGATTCCCTTATCAATCAAGAATCTATCTAACTCAGCCTTAAAAATAGTCAATGACCCTATATTTACAACCCTTTGGGGAAGAGAGTTCAACAGAGCAATGACTGTCTGAGAGAAAAAAATTTCTCCTCATCTCCATCTTAAATGATAGACCTTTTTTTAAACTCCATCCCCTAGTTCTAGTCTCTCCCATAAGGGGAAACATCCCCTCAGCACCCACCCCGTCAAGTTCCGAACTCTGTGCTATCAGCAAATTTAACAACCATGTATTCCATCCCTTCATCCAAGTCATTTTCTCTAGATTGTAGATAATTGAGGCAGCAGCACTGATCTGTGGCACTCCACTGGCTACAACTTGCCAAACCAAAGTGACTCATTTATCCCTAACCTCTGGTTCCTGAGCACCAGACCCCTGGAAAGATACAAGTCCCTTGGAAACTGTGTACTGTAGATTCACCAGAATGATACAGGGCCTAAAGGGCTAAATTATGAGGACAAGTTGCACAAGCTAAGCCTTGTATTCTCTCAAGTATAGGAGATTAAGGGTTTTTAAAAATATATATATTTGTTCATGGGATGCTACCATTGCAGGCGAGGACAGCATTTGCTGCCCATCCCTAATTGTCCTTCAGAATGCGGTGGTGAGCCACCTCCTTGAACTGCAGCCATTCTCCTGGTGTAGGTACACCCACAGCACTGTTAGGAAGGGAGTCCCAGGATTTTTACCCAGCAACAGCGAAGGAACGGCGATAGACAGGGGAGAATTTTTAGCTCATTTGGCGGGCCCGCGCCCAACTCATACGAGTGTAAAATTGACATGCGATGACGTGGGGGTGAGTATCCCGAGGTCATTGCGCACGCGCGATATTTCGATCAGCGGGTGCGCGCCAGAGTCGACAGCCGACAATTAAAAGGCCTGTTAAGGCCATTAAAGAGGTAATTGAAACAAATTTTTCACCTCCTGTCCAACCTTACGGTTGGTGGGCAAGTGAAAAAAGCCAAGTGGCCTTTACATTTTTTCTCAGAAAAACTCATCCATGGGCTGGATGAAGCTTCCAACAGCAACTAAAAATAAAATAAAAATTTTACACTTTAATTAATGACATGCCCCTGCTCATGACAGAGTCACATGAGGGGACATGTTTTATAACATTTTGGGAATCTTTATTTTTAATGTTTTGAACCGTTCATCTCCCTGAGGCAGCTCTGAGCCTCAGGGAGAGTTTCAAACGCGCGCATGTGTGATGTTTGCGCTCACCCTCCTCACCCCCACCCCCACCCAAGCTGCACTAAGCACTGCCATGCGCGATTCACGCTGGGCGGGCCTTAATTGGCTCGCCCAGTGTGAAATCACGGTCCGGCCCTGAACGCGGGCAGCAGTTGGCTTCCTGATTGCCCCCGCCAAGATTGCCCGACGAGAGAAATCTCCTCCCCGTAGTTCCAAGTCAGGATCGTGTGTGGGTTGGAAGTGAACTTGCAGGTGTTGCTCATATGCATCTTCTAGGTGGTGGAGGCTGTTGACTTGAAAGATGCTGTCGAAGGTGGCTTCATGAATTGGCGATTTAATTGAGGTGTGTAAGATGATTAAAGAGGTTGCTAGGATCGATAGAGAAAATAATCCCTTCAGAGAGCCCAGAACAAGGGGACATAATCTTAATGTTAGAGTGAAGCCATTTGGAGTGATGTCAAGAGATGCATTCATACAAAGGGTAGTGGAAATCTGGAACTCTTTCCTCCAAAAGGATGTAGAGGCTCAGGGTTAATTGAAAATGTCAAAGCTGAGATTGACAGATTTTGTAAGGTTAAGGGTATTTATGGTTATGAAATCGAAGTGGGTAAATGGGGTCAAAATTTAGGTCAGTCTTGGTCTTATTTAATGGTGAAAGAGGTTTGGGGGTGGTGGGGATGCATTAATGGTCTATGTTAGTCTAAGAACTTAAATCCCCCAGGACTGAAATCTAAGCCAATGATTCGCGCTGGTCCTACCTGCAGATATTTGACAGTCTATAGGTACAGTTTTCATTCATAAACACTGGAGCCTCATCAAATATACCTGAGAATAGGATTCGCCTTCGGGGAATGGTTCACCGCAATTGGATGGCCATTTTGATTAGAGGAATGACCATTTTAGGTAAAACAGTGGCAAAGTTTTCCCTCCGATGAATGAATCGGGCGCTAAACTACTTAAGAGATATTGTGATAATGGAGAATGTGGAGCCAAGGTGGAAGATCACCCATGATGTGTTGAACACCAGGGCAGGCTCGAAGGGCCAAATGGTCCACTCCTGCTCCTATTTTTTTACATTCTGGAGTCTATATGTTTGAAATTGGAGTACAAGTTGACAAGGGTCATGCAGGAGTGAAAGGTAAAGTAATTAATAAATAAAGAGTTGACAATATGTGAAACATGTTGTATGCTTTCCAGCGATCATTTCGGGAATTAACTTTAGATATCAAATACCATTGGAACTGAAGGAATAACCAGGCAAATCAGAAGAGTGCTTGTCATTTAAAAGCATTTCAGTCATCAGCCACACAATATTTTCTATATTGGTGCATTCTGCTTAGCTTTATTCATATTGTTTGACTGGAGGAGGCACCTTGACCTGAAGATCTGTAAAGAAACCCATAAGTGTTTAAGGCTTAGTGCTGTAATTTCATCTGTGCAGTTTCATGGATATTTGAAATATCTCTGAGATATATTTGGAAAATAGCCAAAATCCCCCGTAATACAGGGGCCTTTATGTAGATCATGGGAACTAGCAGATAGTCAAGAAAGAGAAAAAAAAAAGTCTTGCATTTAGATAGCGTCTTTCTCATCCTCACATCAATGAAATACTGTGATAACGTAAGCAATTTACACACAGCAAGCTCCCACAAACTGCAATGAAGTTTCTTTCTTTTGTTTATTGTGATATACATTGAGGGATAAATGTTGGTCAGGAGACTGAGGAGAATTTTCCTTTTTTGCTTTGAATTAGTGCCATGGGAGCTTTTACATGCATCTCAGAGAGTAGATGGGTCCTTAGTTTAGCGTATCTTATCTTGAAATCAGACAGCTTTTCACGCAATGGATAGCGAGAGTGAGGAACCCTCTCCCCCAGAAGAGCTAATCATCTCAGTTTCAGGGTATCACTGCAGGCGTTCCTCAGGGTAGTGTCCCCGGCCCAACCATCTTCAGCTGCTTCATCAATGACCTTCCTTCCACCATAAGGTCAGAAATAGCGATGTTCACTGATGATTTCACAATGTTCAGCACCATCCACAACTCCTCAGACGCTGAAGCAGTCCAGGTCCAAATGCAGCAAGACCAGGACAATACCCAGGCTTGGGCTGACAGGTGGCAATTTGAATGATGCTACACAATTGCCAGGCAATGACCATCTCCAACAAGAGAGAATCCAACCATTGGCTGTTGACATTCAATGGCATTACCTTCGCTGAATCCCCCAATATCAACGGCCAGGGTTTTGCTTGTTGTGCCCCCTGCTTGGCATGTTCCCTCTCACTGCTGGGTTAATACCAGCGCCGATGTGATGAAGCCCTTAAGTGGGCACTAATTGCCCACTTAAGGCCTTCAATTGGTGGTAGGACGGGAAGGCTCTCCATGAGCCTTCCCACTCCGGACTTACCCCGGGTGGAGGCAGGAAGATGGAAGGGTCCCCACCTGCCACTGTCCTGCCTGATTAAATGCCTCCCCCAGACCAAACTCACCATGTTGGAGGGCACAAGATTCTGCCCGGTAACTTTTTCTACTTACCTCCTGCTCGCTACCTCTCCTGCTCACCACCTCCCTCCCACCCACTGCTCTCCTCTCCAACTCTCTCTCACTTGCTGCATATCTCGCCCAAACCCTCACTGTGAGCAAGGGCTCGGGAGAGGGGCAGCGAGGGGGGGGGGGAAGTGAGCGAGGGAGTGAGAGGGGCGTCGAGTGCGAGGTGCAGGGAGGGAGGCGGTGAGTGGGAGGGTCAATGAATGGGAGAGAGGCAGCGAGCCGGATAGAGGTGGCAAGCAGGAGTGAGGTGGCGAATGGGAGAGACATAGCGAGCGGGCCGCAGGAAAGACGAATGAGAACTGCAAGCGGACGCTTAGTGAACACTGTTGCTTTAGTGTGAATCTTTCAGTGCAGTACTAAGGGAGTGCTGCACTGTCAGATATGCAGTGTTTCAGGTGATAGAATAAACTGGGGCCCCACCTGCCATCTCGGGGGTGGGGTGGGGGGGTGGGGTGTGGGGGAGGGGAGGTAAAAAGATTCCATGGCACTGTATTAAAGAAGACCAGGGGAATTCTTCCTGCTGTCCTAGCCAATATTTATCCCTTGTTCAACACCAGTAAAACAGTTATCCAGCCATTGGTGTGTTAATTAGCTATTGCTTGTCCTTCATTCCAACAGTGGTTACACTTCAAAAGTACTTCATTGGCATAAGGTGCTTTTGAGATAGCCTCAGGTTCTGAAAAGCGCTATATAAATGCAACCAATAACTCCCTCCTTTCATCTTTCCTTCCCCCTTTTCCTTCACCTCCAAAGTCAACACGACCTCCAAGGCACCGTGTCAGCAAAGAAAGTTTAACTTGGCCCGCAGACCAGGTTTGCAAAAATTGTGAAAATCATTTCCGAAGATAATTCTCATATTCTAAAATCCCAGATGTCTGGAAGGTTTAAATTACTGTTGTTCTTTCCCCAACATACTCCAGGGCAAGAAAGAACTGTTCTAAAAGTACTTTATGCATGTTACATAATCAGCACACCCGCAGCAGATTACAAAGCTTCTAATTTTCAAGTAGAAAGTTTCGGCAATAATAATTCTTCATTCGATTTCACCAACAGAGATAAACGATCCCTCCCGAAATGGTGCCTGCAGCTACCTGTCTTCAGTCGAAAGGAAACCTGCGGCCAATGAAGTACTGCTGAAATATAGTCACTGTTGCAATGCAGGAAAACTGGCAGCTAATTTGTGCACAGTAAGATCCCACAAATAAAAACAGAATGACAGCCAGATAATGTTTTAATGATGTCAGTTAAGGGATAAATATAGAACAGGAAATAAGATAGTTCACCTGCTCTCCATTGAAACAGTGCTTTGAGATCTTTCGCTCTGACCAGAGGGCCTTGGTTTCAACATCTCACATGAAAGATAGCAAAAACAGCAACTTGCATTTATGTAGTGCCATTAAAATTTGACCCCAAGCTACATAAGGAGATACTAGGACCATATAATGACCAAAAGTGTGAGCAAGGTGGTAGACAGAAAGGAGTGTCTTCAAGGAGTGAGAGGTGGAGAGAATTAGGGACAGAATACTAAAACTTAGGGCCTAGGCACATGCCAAAGGTGGAACAACTGAAATCAGGAATGTGCACAAGATCAGAATAGAGGCTGCAGGTGCCCTTCAGCTAGGACCTTGCCTGAGTTATAATTACGCATCTGGAGAACTTCCAACTAGGTCAAGGGGGGACCACATTGACAACTAGGCCAGTATTTAATGGAGGCAATGGGAGTCTTGATCGCTGGCTAGAGAACCAGCGAGAGGCCGCATCGCCTCTTTTCAATAAGGCCGGCTGCATCTGGTGCAACTCAGTCACTTGACAGGCCAGAGGCAAGCCGTCCACAGGATCAAGGACCCAGGGGCCAGAAATCCCACCCACCAAGAGTTGTTAGCCAATCAGAGGCCAGCACCTCTCCTGTACTCGGCAGCACCACCAGGGAGGCAGTGGCTGCTGTCGGTATGACATCCACCTGACGCCTTGAATTGAGGAGGGACCCTGGTGCACAGGTGAGTGATGGTGGGAGAGGTTTGCAGAGTGGGGGCAGAGGGAGTTTGGTGGGGTCGACAGCAGCAGCAGAGGGTTGGATCTCAGTAGCTATCGCCCGCTCCCAATGCCAGATCCCTCAATCAGGCACTGAGTGCCTTTGAACAAGGAAACCCCCTGGGAGCCCACAAGCAAACACAACAGGGTTTTCTTGTCATGCTCCCAACATGGCAAGTGCCCCACTCACCACTGGGTTAACACCAGCAGCGGAGAGACATTAATTGCCCATTTGAGTGCCTGGTGTGGTGAGAAGGCCATC
Organism: Cetorhinus maximus; assembly: GCF_964194155.1. Lineage (NCBI taxonomy): Eukaryota > Metazoa > Chordata > Chondrichthyes > Lamniformes > Cetorhinidae > Cetorhinus > Cetorhinus maximus. Next base: position 10,462,472 of record NC_135895.1, read on the forward strand.
CATCTGGGCCTTCCAGTTTAAATGAGTGGAGGCAGGAAGTTGATGGGGTCCCCACCTGCCCCACTCCCCCCGATTAAATTCCACCCCCCTGCCAACAAATTTTTCATGGGGAAGGGCATTAAGTTCCACCCCTTGTGTGCAATTAACTTGAGTATCAAAGATCATTCATCAGTGCCACAAAAGTGTTTTCTGCGGTCCAGTGGAAGGCTTTGAGCTGGCGTGAATCTTTTCAGGGTGAGATTGATTGTTAAAGTTTGCAATCTGATTCGGTCAACACATTTCAGGAAGGATCTGAGTGAGGGTCCTTGAGAGGGTGCAGAGGAGATTTACCAGAAAGGTTCCAGGGATGAGGGATTTCAGCTCCAAGGTTAGGTTGGAGAATCTGGGTTTATTCTCCTTGGAGCAAAGGAAATTTGAGAGATTTGATTGAGGTGTATAAGATTATGACAGGTTTAGATGAGATAGATAGGAAAAAACAATTCCCATTAACTGATAACAAGGAGACACAGATGGAGGGATGAATGGAAGAACTTTTTAATGCAGTGAATGGTAATAACCTGGAACCCGTAGCCCAGGAGGGTGGCAGAAGTGAAGACGATCAATGATTTCAATAGGGATTTGGATGGGCAATTTTGGAAAATAAATTTACAGGGATGGGGGAACGGGATTAATTGGATTGACCTACAGAGAGCAGGCATAGATTCGATAGGCTGACTGACCTCCTTCTCTACAGTAATGCTCCATTACTCTATGATCTCGGAAAGGTCTCTGAGATACATAAGAGGGCTGCGTGATGTGACAGATATATATCAGCCTACACTTGGGAGAGGATCCTTTCATTAACCAATTGCTACATACAAGTCACACATGTAAGGGGAAAGTCAGAGGCTGTGCCATTTCAGCATATATCCACATTCACTTGGGTCACACACAGGGAAATAGTGGGTAAATGTCCCATAAAGTTTAGGCCATTATCAAATAATTATATCTGTGTGCATAAAGACAACTAAGCAAAGAAGATCGTTAAAATAGCGACATTAATGACCTATATAACAAAGCCAATGAAATATTTTGGAAATGTGCTCGCTGTTGTATTATAGGAAACTCAGCTGCCAATTTGCGCACAGCAAGCTCCCACAAGCAGCAATGCAATAATTGCCCAAACTATCTTTTGCCCCTCAAGCCTGTTCCACTATTCAATAAGATCATGGCTGATCAGATTGTAACCTCGACTTCACATTTCCTCCTACCCACTTTCACCCGACCTTTCACCCACTTGCTCATCAAGAATCTACCTAGCTCTGACTTAAAAATATTTAAAGACTCTGCTTCCACTGCCTTTTGTGGAAGACAGTTCCAAAGACTCATGAACCTCAGAGAAAAAATTACCCTAATCTCTGTCTTAAGTGGGCGTCCCCTTATTTTTAAATAGTGACCCTTAGTTCTAGATTCTCCCACAAGAGGAAACATACTCTTCACATCCACCTTGCCAAGACCCCTCAGCATCTTATAAGTTTCAGTCAAGTCACCTCTTACTCTTCTAAACTCCAGTGGATACAAGCCTAGTCTGTCCGACCTTTCCTCATAAGACAACCCGTCCATTCGAGAAGGTTTAGTCTGGTAAACCTTCTCGGAACTGCTTCTAATGCATTTAGATTCTTCCTTAAATAAGGAGACCACATGGACTGCAGCGGTTCAAGAAGGCAGCTCACCATCACCTTCTCAAGGGCAACTAGGGATGGTCCAGCCAGCAAAGCCCACATCCTGTGAATGAATAAAAAAAACAATATTGTACTCAGTACTCCAGATGTGGTCTCACCAATGCCCTGTATAACTGAAGCATAACCTCTCTACTTTTGTACTCCATTCCCATCACAATGAACAATAACACTCTATTAGCTTTCCTAATTACTTGCTATACCTGCATATTAACCTTTTGCAACTCATGCACTAGGACATCCAAAATCCCTCTGCATATCAGAGCTCTGCAATCTCTCACCATTTAAATAATAAGCTTCTTTTATTCTTCATGCCAAAATGGACAATTTCACATTTTTCTACATTATACTCATTTGCCAGATCTTTGCCCACTCACTTAACCTATCTATGTCACTTTCTGGCCTCTTTGTGTCCTCTTCACAACTTACCATCCTACCTATCTTTGTGACATCAGCAAATTTAGCCACTCTTCCTTTGAACCCTTCATCCAAGTCATTTATATAAATTGTAAAAAGCTGAGGCCCCAGAACTGATCCCTGTGGCACACTACATCTGCCAACCAGCAAATGACCTATTTATGCCTACTCTCTGTTTCCTGTTAGCAACCAATCTTCTATCCATGCTAATATGTTACCCCCTACACCATGATCTTTTATTTGCTGCAATAACCTTTATTGTTATAGCTCATTGTGCTGTGCTCAAGTCTCTGGAGTGGGGCTTGAACCCACGATCTTCTGACACAGAAGGGAAAACCATGGCTAACACCGAATCAAGGGATACACAATAAAGATCTCCGCTGTGTACTATACAAGTACACTCCCTATCATAGAATCATAAATGTGAGGATAGATTGAGAGAGTGACCTATAAAATGACAAGACCTACTCCCTCGTGCTTCAATAACCGAGGCTCTGAGGTGTGTGCAATCTCCAAATTTATCCATTCGAGCAGATTTCAACTTTTGACAGTGGCAGAACAGCAGGTAGTAGGAGAGCAGTTTGATTTAAATCACATCCAATTTTCCCTTCCAATCTCCTGGTCGATCTCCTAAATGCCTCGTATGTGCAACAAGGCAGCAAACCAATTGTGTAGAAATAAGATTTTGTTATACAAAATGTAAATGAGAGGCGCAAGTTGACCTGAATGACCAGCCCCTCTCCTTTGAAACCCCGCCGTGGCTTGGCAGCTGCACTCTCATCTCTGAATCAAAAAGGTTACGGGTTTAAGTCCCAGCCCGTTCACTTGAGTGCAAAACCTAGGCTGACACTCCAGCACAGTACTGAGTGAGTGCCGAGCTGTCAGAGGTGCCATCTTTCAGGTGAGGCATCAAACCAATGCCCTAACCATGTCCTCTCAGGTCAGCATTTAAGATTCCACGTCACTATTTCAAAGGGGAGTTGTCCCCAGTCTTCTGTTCAACATTTACTCCTAAACCTACTTCAGTAAAAAAAAGTAAAAAAAAATAAATAAAAATACCTGGAAAAACTCAGCAGGTCTGGCAGCATCTGCGGAGAGGAACACAGTTAACGTTTCGAGTCCGTATGACTCTTCAACCGAACTTTTATCTCAGTAAAAAAGTAGATTGACTGATATTTTATCCCCCAGCTGTTTGCTGTGACGACATTTCAGAAGTACTTCATTGGCTCGAAAGAGCTTTGGGACGTCCTGAGCCTGCAAAAAGGTGCTATATAAATGTACATTCTGTCTGTCTCCCATATCTCCCATAACTTAAAAAGACTTAACCAAGGTTTATGTTCTTAAGAAAACTTTGTCTGACTTCCCCCATTGGATCTATGAAAAGACTCAACTATTGCCAACTCCGCTCCAAGCACATTGCTCAAATAACTGTGGCAGGCAATCCATCATTAACTTCTCTTACTTTAGTAATTTGTCCAGGTTTCCGCGTTCCACGGGTTATGGGTTGGAAATCTTGCAGCTCTCCTGGGGATCCACGCCGTAGTGAGAATAAGACCTTTTCTTTCTGGCTTCGTTTCATCCCCTCCGCACTCAATCAGGTGCTTCCCCCAGGTTCCAAAGCTGTCAACAGGATTGGAGATGTGACTTTGGGGAAAATTTTACCCTTTGGGCCCCCTGCTTCCATGGACATGGCAGAAAATGAAACATCTTTGTCTGCAACGTAGACCATAAGACCATAAGACATAGGAGCAGAAATTAGGCCATTCGGCCCATCGAGTCTGCTCCGCCATTCAATCATGGCTGATAAGTTTCTCAACCCCATTCTCCTGCCTTCTCCCCGTAACCTTTGATCCCCTTACCAATCAAGAACCTATCTATCTCGGTCTTAAATACACTCAATGACCTGGCCTCCACAGTCTTCTGTGGCAATGAATTCCATAGATTCACCACTCTCTGGCTAAAGAAGTTTTTCCTCATCTCTGTTCTAAAAGGTCTTCCCTTTACTCTGAGGCTGTGCCCTCGGGTCCTAGTCTCTCCTACTAATGGAAATGTCTTCCCCACATCCACTCTATCCAGGCCTTTCAGTATTCTGTAAGTTTCAATCAGATCCCCCCTCATCCTTCTAAACTCCATCGAGTATAGACCCAGAGTCCTCAAACATTCTTCATATGTTAAGCCTTTCATTCCTGGGATCGTTCTCGTGAACCTCCTCTGGACCCTCTCCAGGGCCAGCACATCCTTCCTGAGATACGGGGCCCAAAATTGCCAAGATAATGGCATCTTTCTATACGCCGCAGCGTGTAGAGGGTAGCGTCACATGTCGGGTCACAGTAAATGAATCCCTTTGGGTTGATAACAGTAGTTGGTAGATGCAAGTATTTTATCTGGTTAATTGTCTGAGGGAAGGGCATACCATTTGGTTCAAATGCAACCAGGCAGTGAGTCATGCTTACCTCTGTTTAAGTGGAGAGTTTTTTCTGTGAGCTTCCGAGACACACATTTAATCTTCCTTTGCCTTGGTCATTTCTTTTTAAAAATACTGCTCAGACGGTCTTGCCAAGATTGAATAGGATGTCACAAATCATCCAACAAAGAAAAGAAAAGGCACCTGATGGATGGCCAGCGGCATCAAACCAACACATTTGGTTAATATTCACGGACCTTGAACTCATTTCATTGACGTTTACTGCAGCACATGCCAATGAATCTGAAGTGAGTGAGATAGTTAATCTTGCAACCACTTAAACCTTCATTCTGTCATTGCTTTGGTACACTTGTCCAACTACTGGTTCGTTGGCCAGACATTGGCCAGTTTAGAACCTAAACCCTTAACCCAGTGGATTGTTTATTGTGTTATCTTCAAAATTAGAGGACAATCACATCATATAATCTGTAGCCAAAACTCATTTGATGAGGCTCATCTGTTTGTTCCCTGGGGCTCATTGCCTGGAGATTAGGCACACTCCAGGCCCCAGAGAATAAAGGCTCATCTATAGGGATGGTCAGAGGTGACGAACCCAAGAGAACGATGAAAGAAAGACTTGCATTAATGTAGCGCTATTACATGACCACAGGACATTTCAAAGTGCTTTACAGCCAATTAAGTGCTTTTGAATTATAATCATTGTTGGATTGTAGGAAACGCAGGAGCCAATTTGCGCACAGCAACAATGTCTGATTTTGTGATGTTGATTGAGGAATAAATATTGGCCAGGGCACCCTGATTGACTCCTCTGCCCTTCTTTGAAATAGTGCCATTAGATCTTTGACATCCACATGAGCAGCCATTTGGGGCCACCATTCAGCATCTCATCTGAACCCTTTTGGGAATCTGGAGTTCATAGTTGATGACTGGCCCCAATCTTCATTTTATTACAGCATGTGATTTGTGACCATTTAGATCCATTTAGCAACAGTTTCTGGAGGTGCCTCAAAGCCAGTTAGGAACACAGGAATAGGAGGGGAGGCCATTCAGCCCCTTGACCCCATTCCATCATTTCATTAGATCATGGCTGATCTATATCTTACTTCTATCTGCCTGCCTTGGTTCCATTTCCCTTAATATAATCCAACAAAAATCTTTCGACCTAACAAAACTTTATCAAACTAACAAAAATCTTTCGACCTAACAAAACTTTATCAAACTAACAAAAGTCTTTCAACCTAACAAAACTTTATCAAACTAACAAAAATCTTTCAACCTAACAAAACTTTTATCAAACTAACAAAAATCTTTCAACCTAACAAAACTTTATCAAACTAACAAAAATCTTTCAACCACAGTTTTGAAATTTGATATTTACCCTCGGCCTCAACAGCTTTTCGGAGGGAGAGTGTTCCAGATTTCCACCTCCCTTTGCATGCAGACGTCACCACTGAGTGACCTAATTCTAATTTTTAAGTTATGCCACTTTCTTAAAAACCTTAAAGCCAGGCTTCCCAGCTCAGTGAGCGGGCACGTGCCCGACATGCCCAAGCCTGAAATAGCGTGCGATGACATGGGGCGAGCGTCCCGACCTCATTGTGCACTCGCACAGTATTTCGGTTGGCGGGTGCGCGTGGGAGTCAGCAGCAACCCCCGACGACAATTAACAGGCCTATTAAGGCCTTTAAGCAGGTAATTACATTGAATTTTTCGCTGCCCGTCCATGCTTACAGTTGGCGGGTGGGCGAATAGGCCGGGCGGCCTTTGCATTTTTAGCGAAATCTCATCCATGGGCGGGATGAGGTTTCCAACAATGAATTTTTTAGAAAAAAATTTTAAACACATTTTTAACATGACCCTCTTCATGTGACTGAGTCACATGTGAGGTCATGTTTATATTAATTGTAGATTCTTCATTTCTCATTTTAAAAAGCCTCAGCTCCCTTCAGGGAGCTTTTAGTGAGCGCATCCCCGCTTCATGCGCAGGCTTCAGCGCTCGCGTTCCTCCACCCCCCCCATCACGGCAGCCCGGATGTTATCAGCGCGTGCTTCACGCTGCCTGGCCGTTAATTGGCCAGCCAGCATGAAATCGCGGTCAGGGCCCGATCGCAGGGGGCGGACTGTTTCACGCCCACTCCAAGTCTGCCCGCCTGATGAGGCGAAAATCCTGCCCTAAGTTTCTGGTTTACCCTTCAACACCTTTTAATCTTCAACACTGAAGGGAATGCAAGTTTTGTCAATGCAGTCTCATAATTTAAACCTCGAGTCCTGGTAATATTTTGGTGAATCTCCACAGCACCCGCTCCGAAGCTAATGCATCCTTCCAATTGAGCTAGTTTGACTGCTATTGCAGCTTTTAGAGAAAATCACTGCCCACCAGCAGACACCTGAATCTCCTTTGTCTTTCTATTTGCATTCCCATCAGTGCACCCTTGCAAAATGGGTGTAAGTCACTGAATTTTCTTTAATAAGGTTCAGCCTGCACTCTTCAGCAAAAAACTGAGAGACTCCCCAGCAACTACCTAAGGCCAAACCAAGCCATCCACAACCCTGGTGTCATATTTGACCCTGAGATGAGCTTGTGGCCACACAGCTGCGCCATCAGTAAGACTGCCTAATTCCACCTCCACAACATCGCACAACTTCATCCCTCTTTCATCTCACCTGCTGCATCCGTGCCTTTGCTCCCTCTAGGTTTGAGTATTCAAATCAAGAAAAGGGACGCACATCTTTACTGATACAGGCCTCCAATCCCACCAATGGCACCCTCCCCTTAGCTTATCAACCCAGCCTGAGCACCAGCACATTGTTCATGTTCTGAGATGTGTCGTTCTATCTTGCACTCTAGGCATGAGACTTGGCTCTTAGGCAGACTGTAGACACATTCTGATATTTTCTTAACACATATTTATTAGCACTACCTCCAGACAGGTTACAGAGTAGGCATGTTGCACTAAAGCATGATTCCAACCTCTCTATCTCTCTCAAGAGTTTAAAACATGACTGACTGATGTCAGCAATACATCATCATCTACGTTATGCATTTACATATCCCATCTGTTAACCCATTATACTACACCTTCCCCCAATCCTACTTTTTAACAACAACGTGAAACCATAGGCAGGATTTTCCAGCCCCGCCCACCACCTGGATCATCCAGTCCTGCCGAAAGTCAACGGACTTTTGGCTGGGCTGCCGAATCTCCCATGGTGAATCCTGCCACCACAGGGTTGGAAAATCAGTATTCTCAGCCCTTAAGGAAGACATCTTGGAGACACGAGGACTTTCTTCTGCCTTTGGTAGGACATTATCATGTGCAGAACAGGAGAACACTTTAGCAGCGTTGCTGGGAAGCAGAGTGTAGGTTGCAGGATGGCTGAACTGCAAATACAATGAAGACTTTTCAGTGAAAAACTGAAAGATCCAAAAGAGAATACTGAAGAGAATTGACCTTTTCACCCTCTGGGACTCAAAAAAAAAGAACTCAAGGCACTCTGAGGAGATTGTTGCTGCCTCGAAAGACAATGGGAAGAAGCTTCAGAAGAGGAATGCTGCAAGGGATTCTTCCTCATCACTCTCTAGGAAGAGCCTATTCAAGCCCAACAGATCTTCATGAGAATGGTCACCATCTGCTGCAGTGCCTTCTGTATCTACAACTCTGGCCTTACTTCATGAAAGACTGAGAGATTCATAACTTCAATCTCTGCCCGGGGTCTAGTGGATGGCGTCTCTGTGGAAGACAGGAGCTTACTGCTGAGTGAATAAACTTCCTCAGCTTCGGAAGGCTGAAATTCAACTGCTTTTCAATAAAACGTTGCAGATTGTTGCATGAAAGACAGTGAGTCATTCATGATGAGCATCAACTGGTTTTTCTAGGATCACCACTCAATAAGGATGCAATTTGATTGTGAAGAACATAAAGAGAGTCAATGCTCCGTTGCTCCTTGTAGCTGAGAGGAAGGTCTGTGCCACCTGGACCTTATAACTTGATGTCTGATGGATAAAGGGTCATCGGCTGAAGCCAGTTGAGGTTTTCTGCTGACCTGTTCACAGCAGAACCAGTATCAATTTTAAAAGTGGCATCAAAGCCTTGAACTTGGGTTGCAACTGACCAACAGTCTGGATTAAGACTATCTACTTTCCCTAGGAACTCTGTAATTTTATCTTTTTTTTTGAGCCTCAATTTCTTGGAAGAAATATGTTTCATAAATACTTTCTGGTCTGTGACTTCGATTAAAATTGGTGGATTTTGCAGAAGCGCCTGGAATGTCCAGTTTTGCCGTACTGGCAGCATTCAGCGCCCCCTGCTGGGCAGTCTTGGCATCTATGTTGGGTTTCCGCGCCACAACGCAAGCATCTCAAAATGGCTGCCAGCGTGGGGTTTCCCACCCTTTCGGCAGGGTTGGCGGGCTTTCTTATGGGTGGGACTGCTGCCTGTGGGCCTACCCAATCTATGGAGTCACTCGAACGCTCAGAGTCACCCCGAATTATAGCCTGGTTAAATCCTGTAAGCTCACCCTGCCCCGCATACTGGACCGCTAGATCCAAAGTAAGATCATATTTGGTCTGCAGAAATGGGAGGGTTTTTTCCCCACGACTATGTAATCACAGATTAACTCACCATTCATGTCATTTATCTGCAAGAACTAGCTAGGTGATATAGGTTGGTTGGAAATGGTTCAATAGATTCCCCAGGTTGTTGTATGTAAAATGTGCTCAGTCAATTACTCAGTTTTGCTTCAGGCTAAAATAGGTTTCAAAGACTTAAAGAATGGACTCAAAGTCCACAGTGGACTCTTGCACACTCTGCCTTAGGAGAACATCATCTGCTTCTGGACCTACTGCATAAAGAAAGGAACTAATTTGAAGCTTGTGCTCCTTTTCGTGAAGACTTGACGCTGCTCGGCACCGGTGAAAGTGGCGTTTCCAAATCCCCCACCGCTGGCCTCTCTGTGGGCCCTCGAGGCAACCAAATGGCTTGGGCAAGGGCAGGGGCCGCTCAGCAGGTACAGTCATCGTTACCTCTCTCCAGTGTGCCTCTTTCTTCTGCCAAAAGATTTTACGAGCTGCTTTCGAAGGTTTCAAATTACTGCCGATGCTGGAAATCTGAAACAAACACAGAAAATGATGGAAAAACTCAGCAGGTCTGGCAGCACCTATTGAGAGAGAAACAAAGTTGATGTTTTGAGTCCATATGATCCTTCCTCCATTTTGACATCTTCATAGTTCCTGTATCTCTTGCACCTGCTACACGTTTCTTTGCATGCTGCAGGCATCGTATTGAAATAAACTGTGCAGCGACATGCCACTTTCATGGAGTTTAATGTCATGCAGGTTGCAAAAGGCAGCTGGCTGATGTTACAGATGTTTCAACCTCCGCCATGGTTGAAATGACCCTGTGCTTTAAGTTAAAGGCAGTGGACATCTTAATAGCCACTGAGGGACCAGTGCAGATAGGTGAGGCTGGCTGAGATAAAGTGATAAAGTGTGCCCTGTTCCTCAGAGAGGCTCTGATATTGTTGACCACATATTCTTTGGTGGGGGAGAGGGGAAGATGATAAGTGATGGGCTGAATCTTTGTTGCATGGTGCCCGACTCTCCTGAACAGTATCCTGTGTTGCTGCTGTTTCTCCTCCATTTTAATTACACAGAGCCCCCATGATGTGAGTAGGGGGAGGGACACAGAAGTTGACACCAGAGGCTCCGTGGCTGTGTATCTCCCTGCAGTATTCAAGGACTTGGCTTCTCGATCCATGGTTTTCTGTACCTTGTCAATTGTGGCTGATTTGTAACACTCGCACCTCTGAATCAGAAAGTTGTGAGATTGAGGGCTGGACTTTGCCATCCCAGCACAGGGAAAACTAGCATCTGGTGTTGAGGTGGGGGTGGAGGAAAGATTGGGCAGGACCCAATTCCAGGTTAACTGCTGCAATTCCTGCCATGTATTATTTTTAAGGGCATGGGATAATGACGTGGTTCACAGTTGATTGAAAGATTTCCATAGCACACTAATGGATTCAGCGCGGAAGGAATTGTTGATACAGCTGTCAATGGGTATGTGAAGTTTGCTTAGATTGACCATTTAAGAGGTCTGAAGAGGACTTTTTAAATTTATTTTGACAGTGTTATGATCACTTAATAGAATTAACGGTATTTTATATCAAGCAGAATTTGAATGGCTGTGAGCTTGTTTGACAGTTTTATGAGCTCTCAAGAGGATTGAGGGTTTTTAAGTGCATATGGAGGGGGAGGGGGTGGGGGAATAGGAAGGATCTGGGACTAGGGGTGGGTGGGGCATGAGGGTTAGCATGCCTAGGACTCATACACAAAACTAAGCCGATATCCCAGGGAATGGAGGCAGGCCTACTAAACTGTCTGCCTCGACATCCACCTGCCTCCATTCCTACCTTGGGCTTGCTTTGGGAGGCAGCAGCCCCGACTCCAGCCTGTCCCTACCACCCTGCCCTGGAAGTGGCATGGGTGGACACTGCTGAACAGGGGGCAGGATCACAACAGTGGTAAACCTCCTGACTCGCAATTCCCGCCTCAACAGGAAAATCCATCCCCAGGTTTATGCTGGCACTTCTGTGTGGTACTGAAGGAGGCTTTTGAACCAGACATTAAACTGAGGTCCCGTCTGCCCTCTCATGTGGACCTAAAACATCCCAAGGCACCATTCAAGGATGTACAGGGAGGTTTTGCCTGCTGTTCTGGCCAATATTTGTTTCTTAACATTTATCCCTCAACCAACATCTAAAAATATAGATTATCTGATCATTATCCCATTGTTGTTTATGGAAGCCTGCTCTGGACTTATTGGCTGCTGTATTTCCTACACTACAATGGTGGCTATACTTCAAAAATAAAGGACTTAATTGACTGAAAAGCAATTTCAGATGTTCCCAGGTTGTGAAAAGCACTTTATAAGTTCAAGTTATTTCTTTCTTTGCTTGGTCTCAATGCCACACAGAAAGACAGTGCTGGACTTATCCATGTCCTTTAATATGAGGTGCAAGCTCATTGATAAAAGTCATGAGTTCACAAGACCATAAGACACAGGAGCAGAAATTAGGCCATTCGGCCCATCGAGTCTGCTCCGCCATTCAATCATGGCTGATAAGTTTCTCAACCCCATTCTCCTGCCTTCTCCCCGTAACCTTTGATCCCCTTACCAATCAAAAACCTATCTATCTCGGTCTTAAATACACTCAATGACCTGGCCTCCACAGCCTCCTGTGGCAATGAATTCCATAGATTCACCACTCTCTGGCTAAAGAAGTTTCTCCTCATCTCTGTTCTAAAAGGTCTTCCCTTTACTCTGAGGCTGTGCCCTCGGGTCCTAGTCTCTCCTACTAATGGAAACATCTTCTCCATGTCCACTCTATCCAGGCCTTTCAGTATTCTGTAAGTTTCAATCAGATCCCCCCTCATCCTTCTAAACTCCATCGAGTATAGACCCAGAGTCCTCAAACGTTCCTCATATGTTAAGCCTTTCATTCCTGGAATTGTTCTCGTGAACCTCCTCTGGACCCTCTCCAGGGCCAGAACATACTTCCTGAGATACGGGGCCCAAAATTGCTCCCAATATTCTAAGTGTGGTCTGACCAGAGCCTTATAAAGCCTCAGCAGCACATCCCTGCTTTTATACTCTAGTCCTCTCGAAATAAATGTCAACATTGCATTTGCCTTCCTAACTACCGACTCAACCTGCAAGTTAACCTTAAGGGAATCCTGGACTAGGACTCCCAAGTCCCTTTGCACTCCAGATTTCTGAATTCTCTCCCCATTTAGAAAATAGTCTATGCCTCTATTCTTCCTACCAAAGTGCATGACCTCACACTTGCCCACGTTGTATTCCATCTGCCACTTCTTTGCCCATTCTCCTAACCTGTCCAAATCCTTCTGCAGCCTCCCTGCCTCCTCAATACTACCTGTCCCTCCACCTATCTTTATATCATCTGCAAACTTAGCCAGAATGCCCTCAGTTCCTTCATCTAGATCATTAATGTATAAAGTGAAAAGTTGTGGTCCCAACACTGACCCCTGCGGAACTCCACTAGTCACCGGCCGCCATCTTGAGAAGGACCCCCTTATCCCCACTCTCTGCCTTCTGCCAGACAGTCAATATTCTATCCATGCTAGTACCTTGCCTCTAACATTATGGGCTCTTATCTTACTAAGCAGCCTCCTGTGCAGCACCTTGTCAAAGGCCTTCTGGAAGTCCAAGTAGATAACATTCATTGGCTCTCCTTTGTCTAACCTACTCGTTACCTCCTCAAAGAATTCTAACAGATTTGTCAGGCATGACCTCCCCTTGATGAAACCATGCTGACTTTGCCCTATTTTATCATGCACTTCCAAGTATTCTGAAGTCTCATCCTTAATAATGGACTCTAAAATCTTACCAATGACCGAGGTCAGGCTAAGCGGCCTGTACTTCCCGTCTTTTGCCTCACTCCCTTCTTAAACGGGAGGGTTACATTAGCGATTTTCCAGTCCTCTGGGACACTCCCTGACTCCAGTGATTCCTGAAAGATCACCACTAACGCCTCCACTATCTCTTCAGCTATCTCCTTCAGAACTCTGGGGTGTAATCCATCTGGTCCGGGTGATTTATCCACCTTCAGACCTTTCAGTTTTCCTAGCACCTTCTCCTTGGTAATGGCCACCATACTCACTTCTGCCCCCCGACTCTCTTGAACTTTGGGGATGTTACTCGTGTCTTCCACCGTGAAGACTGACGCAAAGTGCCTATTCAGTCCCTCCGCCATTTCTATGTTCCCCACTACTACTTCTCCAGCGTCATTTTCCAGCGGCCCAATGTCCACTTTTGCCTCTCTCTTACCCTTTATATATCTAAAAAAAACTCTTGCAATCTTCTTTTATGTTACTGGCTAGTTTACCCTCATATTTAATCTTCTCCCTCCTTATTTCTTTTTTAGTTGTCCTCTGTTGGTCTTTGTAGGCTTCCCAATCCCCTGGTTTCCCACTGCTCTTCGCCACATTGTATGCTTTCTCTTTAGCTTTTATGCTGTCCCTGACTTCCCTTGTCAGCCGTGGTTGCCTCGTCCTCCCTTTAGTATGCTTCTTCTTCCTAGGGATGAATTTTTGCTGTGTCTCCCAAATTACTCCCAGAAGCTCCTGCCATTGCTGTTCCACTGTCTTTCCTGCTAGGCTCATCTCCCAGTCAATTCTGGCCAGCTCCTCCCTCATGCCTCTGTAGTTGCCTTTATTCAACTGTAATACCGTTACATCTGATTCCAGCTTTTTCCTCTCAAATTGCAGGATAAATTCTATCATATTATGGTCACTTCCTCCTAAGGGTTCCTTCACCTTAAGCTCCCTTATCAAATCTGCCTCATTACACATCACTAAATCCAGAATTGCCTGTTCCCTAGTGGGCTCTACCACAAGCTGCTCCAAAAAGCCATCTCGCTGACTTTCCACAAATTCCTTTTCTTGGGATCCACTACCAACCTGATTTTCCCAGTCTACCTGCATATTGAAATCCCCCATGATCACTCTAACCTTGCCTTTCTTACACGCCTTTTCTATCTCCTGGTGTATCTTGTGCCCCACATCCTGACTACTTTTCGGAGGCCTGTACATAACTCCCATTATAGTTTTTTTACCTTTGAGGTTCCTCAACTCTACCCACACAGATTCTACATCATCTGACCCTACGTCATTTCTTGCTATCGATTTAATTTCATTTCTTACTAAAAAAGCAACCCCACCCCCTCTGCCAACCTGCCTATCTTTTCGATAGGATGTATATCCTTGGATATTTAGCTCCCAGTCCTGATCCCCTTGCAGCCATGTCTCCGTAATGCCCGCCACATCATACCTGCCAATTTCAATCTGCGCCACAAGCTCATTTACCTTATTTCGTATACTGCGTGCATTCAGATACAACACCTTCAGTCCTGTATTTCCCGTCCCCTTTCTCATTGTCGTCCCTTTATCTGATGTGCTTGAAGATATAGCTAGAGATTATGGATTGCTGTCTGTCTTTTCATGTATGGTGGGGCCCCTGCAGCATCTCCACCTGCACTTTGTGTGGTGGGGCTTGGATGTGAGCCCTCTCCCTGCCAAGCTACTTCTTGAGCTGTGCCACTCTCCTGCCCTTACTCTTGTGCGCTTGAGCTGGGTGATTCTCCACATGCTGCCCCCTGGCACCCCACCCCCCCCAACCACATTGAGTCTACCATCTGAACTATATGAGTTGCCAGTCTCTGTGCTGATGTCTACGAGTGTGAGGTCGGGTGGTGGCTCCTCTTGTGTAGCGCTGCTGTCTTTGTCGGCTTCAACTCCTGCTTCTTGAGGGCTGAGTGCGGCTAAATATGGGAGGAGAAAGAGAATGAGACATACGTTAGCATTTAGTGGTGTGGGTAAGCAGAGACAGATGGCTGGCTTCTGAAAGCAGCAGTAATTTGTCATGCACCATGCGTAAGACTGATATTTAAGTGAGAAAGGGAGAGATGGCCTTTAGACACTACGGTTAGTCTCCAACCAGCCTCACCAGCTGCTATGTACCTGACGTGCCACTTGCCCATGGTTCCCATCACCTACAGCGGGGAACAGCATGTGGGTGAAGTGCTGCCTTACTCCCGTGTCTGCCTGCTCCATGGTATCCCAGGCAGGTTTGGCTTGCAAGAAAGAAAGGAGTGTGAGAGTGAGCAAGAGTGAGGGTCTGCACATGAGGGTAGGGCAGCATTGGTGGCAGACAAAGGGTGGCAGATGGAGTGAGGAGGTGAAGGAAGTAATAGAGGAGAGCTGTAGAGGCTGAGTGAGAAGAGGGGAGGGGGGGAAAGAATGAAGCCAGCTGCAAGGAAGAGAGGAGAGTGCTGGTAGTCAGGGGATGGAAGGACGTAGGCATTAGGGCAACAGGCAGTGCACAGTTGAACAGAAAATAATCGGAAACATGCCAGAAAAAGATCACGTGGGGTAAGAAGATACAATGTTTTATGCAGCGAGCTTTAAGAAAATATGTAGTGCTTGGAGAGTGGTGGGAGCAGATTCAGTAGTAGCTTTCAGAAGCTAATTGGATAAATACTTAAAGAGTAAAAATTTGCAAAGCTATGGGAAAGAGCAGGAGAGTGAGACTAATTGGATAACTCTATATAAAAAAGCCAGCACATGCCTGATTGACTGAATCCTTCTGTGCTGTATGCGCCCGTGATTCTATATCAGTTGGGAGGCCTAACACTTCAACCCTGGTCAGGTTATTAAACTTTTTTCAGCAGTGCAGCTACGCCTTGTTATATCTGCCCACTTAAGCCTGGAAACCTACCTATCAGATGGTGGTTAGAACACCTCCCTCATCCTGTTGTCCTCCTGCACCAAAAGGATCTGCTGTGCTTGCCATTCCACAAAACTTTCATGGAAGTTTGCCTATAGTTACCTAACTCTAACCCTAAGACTGACCTGAACCCCAACCCTAACGTTACCTATAGTTATCAAATCTAAACCTAAGACTGACCTGAACCCTAACCCCAACGTTAAACCTAACCATAAACCAAACCCTCACCCTAATGTTAACCCTAACTCTAACCCTAATCCTAACCATAACCCCAACCCTTTAAAAGGCGCACCCTTTAAAAGAGGGCAGTCCGCCTTTGAATAGTGTCAGCAGCACGCAGAGTTGACCCCCCCAAACTGGACGAGCTGCCAACAAAGAGTTTGAGGAGGACCAGCAGTTGCTATATTTTATTAAAATAAAATAGGGCACAAATTTGGAGCCTAGTTTGTGATCCTGAGCGAATTGTATAACTAGGGTTGTAGATAGGACTGTAGCCTAATTAGTGGGGGGGAGGGTTCAATTGAAGGGAAGTTTAAAAAAAATCAAAAAGAAACGAGAGAGCAGAGGTGCAGGGTAGTGAAGAGGTGAACGATAAACAAAGTGTTACAGGAAGGGGCAGAAAATATAAGCAGAAGAGTGCAGCAGAAACTAGAACCAGAATAAATAATAATGGTAAAAAGTCAAAGCTTAAGGCTCTTTATCAGAATGTACGTAGCATTTATAACAAGATAGATGAGTTGATGTCACAAATAGAAATCAATGAATATGACTTGATAGTTATTATAGAGACGTGGTTGCAGGGTGACCAAGACTGGGAACTCAATATTCAAGGGTATTCGACATTCTGGAAAAATAGGCAAAAAGGAATAGGGGTAGCTTTGTTAATAAAGGAAGATATTAGTGCAGTGGTGAGTAGTCATACAAGTGCAATTGGTCATGATGTGGAATCAGTTTGGGTGGAAATATGGAATAGCAAGGGGAAGAAGTCACAGGTGGGGTTGTCTATAGGCCCCTGAAGAGTTGCCTCACTGTAGGACAAAGTATAAATCGGGAAATAATGGAGGTGTGTAAGAAAGGTGCTACAATTGCCATGGGTGATTTTAATCTGCATATTGATTGGACAAATCAGATTGGAAGGGGTATCATGGAAGAAGAATTCGTAGAGTGCATCAGGGATTGTTTGTTAGAACAATACGCTGCAGAACCTACCCAGGAAGAGGTTATTTTAGATCTAGTAATATATAATGAGGTGGGATTAATAAGAGATATCATAGTTAAGGATTCTCTAGGGGGTAGCGATCACAACATGGTACAATTTCAAATTCAGTTTGAGGGCGAGCAACTCGGGTCTCAAACCAGTGTCCTCAGCTTAAATAAGGACAATTACAGAGGTAAGAAGAAAGAGTTGTCTAAAGAGTTGTGGGCTGGGAAAATGGACTAAGGGGAAGGTCAGTGGATGAGCAGTGGCAGACATTTAAGCAGATATTTCATAACGCTCAGCAAAAATTTATCCTGGTCGGAAAGAAGAACTCGATGAGAACGATGAACCGCCCATGGTTAACAAAGGCAGTCAAGGAGATTATCCAATCAAAAACTAAGGCATACAAAGCAGTGAAAACTAGTGGAAGGCCAGAGGAT
This sequence comes from Cetorhinus maximus, assembly GCF_964194155.1. Taxonomy (NCBI): domain Eukaryota; kingdom Metazoa; phylum Chordata; class Chondrichthyes; order Lamniformes; family Cetorhinidae; genus Cetorhinus; species Cetorhinus maximus. The sequence continues at coordinate 10,479,973 of NC_135895.1, forward strand.
TGGGAATTTTTTAGGAACCAGCAGCGGGTGACTAAAAAGCTAATAAAGAGGGAGAAAATTGATGATGAAAGTAAATTGGCAAGAAATATAAAAACAAACAGCAAGAGCTTCTTATGAAAAGAAAGAGAGTAGCTAAAGTGACAGTGGGATCCTTGGAGGATGGAACTGGAGAATTGATAACAGGGAACAGGGAAATGACAGATAATTTAAACCAGAATTTTGCATCAGTCTTCACGGTGGAGGACACTATATATTATTCATTAGTGTTTAGAAGAATGAGGGGTGATCTTATTGAAACGTACAAGATTCTGAGGGGGCTTGACAGGGTAGATATTGAGAAGGTGTTTCCACTAGTGGGGGAATCTCGAACTAGGAGACATGGTTACAGATAACCAGAAAAACCACAATAACCAATAAAACTGAGATGCAAAGGAATTTCTTCTCTCAGAGGGTAGTGAATGTCTGGAATTCTCTACCCCAGAGTGCTGTGGAGGCTAGATCATTGAAAGTATAGAGGTAGATAGATTTTTGAAATATCGGGGAGTTGAGGGCTATGAGGAGCTGGCACTAAAGAAGAGTTGAGGCCTGGGGCAGATTGAATGGTGGGGCAGGCTTGACGGGCCAAGTGGTCTATTTCTTATTTCTCATGTTCTTATGACCTAAGCACGGCTCCTATTCTCTGCATGAAATACAGAAATTTCTAATGTAGTAGAGTTATGATAATGGAACTTCACTTCAGTGGAGTGGAACAGTGCAGTGGATCCCAGGAAATTTTGCCATGGCACAAGAAAAGGCATGAGTCACACAAATACCATGATTTCCTGGAACATCTGTAACGTGGTATTGATGTACAGCACAAAGATGGCATTTCTAAGTGCATCCAAAACTCTCATGCCCATATCCTAACTCACACAAGTCCTGTTCAGCCATCACCCACCCAGTGCTCACATTGCCCTCCAATCCAGCAATACCTCAAATTTCATATTCTCATCCTTGATTCCAAATCCCTTCATGGCCTCATCCTTCCCTATCTCTGAAATTTTCGCTAGTCATACAACCACCTGAAATCACTAGTTTCCAGAACTATCTTCCTAATTTTCTCCACCATTGGCATCTGTGCCTTCAACCATCTAGACCCTTAAGCTTTGGAATTCCTTCACTATATCTTTGCCTCTCTTCCTCTCTCTCCTCCTTTAAGATACTGGTGTAAAACTCATCAAGCTGTTTATTATCAGTTCTAAGATCTCCTTATGTGCCTTGGTTTTAATTTTTGTCTGACAATGCTCCCTTAAAGCACCTTGTGACATTTTACTACATGACTTGACTACCAAACCTTAGGAAGGATATGAAGGCATTAGAGGGCGTGCAGAAAAGATTTATGAGATTGGTTCCAGGGATGAGGAAGTTCAGTTACATGGATAAATTGAAGAAGTTGGAACTGTTCTCCTTGAACAAGGGAAGATTAAGAGGACACTTGATTGAGGTGTTCAAAACCATGAGGGGTCTGGACCAAGTAGATAGGGAGAAACTGTTCCAGTTGACTGCAGGGTCAAGAATCAAAGGGCAGCGATTTAGGGTGATTGACAAAAGAAGCAATAGGGAAATGAAGAAAACCTTTTTATGCAGCACATGGTTAGGATCTGGAATGCACCCTCTGAGAATGTGGTTGGGGCAGATTCAATCAAGGCTTTCAAGGTAGAGTTGGAAAACTATCTCAAGAGAAAGAATATGCAAGGCCATGGGAAAAGGCAAGGGAGTGGGAGCAGGAGAGTTGCTCTTGCAGGGAGCCAGCAAGGAAATGATGGGCCAAATGGCCTCATTCTGTGCTATAATTCTATGGTTCTAAAAGTGCTAATGCCTGAGGTGGCAGCTGCAGCTAAGGATGGTGTCGAAGCAGTCACTGACTAAAGTCACCAAGAAGCCACCCGAGAAGTGCAGGAAATGTTGCAAGCAGAGCTATTCCACTTACGTGTACAGGGTGCTGACCCAGGACCAGCCTTCCACCAAGATCTCGGACAAGGCCATGAGCGTTACAAATTCCTTCGTTGTCGACTTTTTCGGAGTACATCGCCTCCGAGGCGTCACACCTCATTCATTACAACAAGCGCCCGTACCATCCCGGCCAGGAAGATCCATGGCCCCGTCCGCCTCATGCTATCAGGGGAACTGGCCAAACACAACATCGCCAAAGGCACGACAGCAGACACCAAATACACCAGCTCCGTCTAGGTCGATCATTCTAAAGATTATGAACGCAGGTTGGCGCAGGTTTTTCAGGAAATTGCAGGGCATCCGTTTCACAAGAGTCGCCAGACAGAAGAAATCACTACAAGGCACATTTCATATTGCCACTTCCTTCAGCAACCAATCCCTGTGCTGTATCTACAGATCCGCACCAGGCCGTTCATTTACTCTGACTTGCAGTGCGTTCCTTCACTGTCGCTGGGTCAAAATCCTGGAACTCCCTCCCTAACAGCACTGTGGGTGTACCTACACCCCATGGACTGTAGCGGTTCAAGGAGGCAGCTCACCACCACCTTCTCAAGGGCAAGTAGCGATGGGCAATAAATGCTGGCCCAGCCAGCGATGCCCACATGCCATAAATGTTTTTTTTAAAAAACCCTAAACTGAGTGAACATGGCAATTGTCTCCCTGTTTCCTGTACCTTTACTGCAGTGCCCCAGCAGTAACTCCATTCACCCTGGCTAGCCTGTTTTCTGAAACTAAAATCAGTTGCAGGTTCAAACATTTGCGCGAGATTATTAAAATAATCAGGGCAGAAGCAGGAAAATGAGAGGAAACACTTATCTGAAATTGGTTTAACCTGGACTCTACCCATTACTCAACAGTCGGAAACAACTGCAACTGATGCTGGAGCAAAGCCCCCTTCAATCTTGTTAATATTGTCGAGTTTTTAGTGCGGGACTTAAAATAACGTACCATTAAAAGTAAACAAGCTGCACAATGAGACTGATGTGAATGAAGCATTTATTAGTCCCACCATTTAGATTAAGAGTGTCTACTTTTACTGAAAACACTTGCTGCCAGTCTGCAAACACTTGAGATGCGCCTGTGCGATTTCATGCCACCTCAGTACTTGATTTAATAGCGCCCTTTCTTTGTGCCTGTACAAACACATGCAGTAGAAGCCACTCAAATGTGTCTGCCTCATGGGGAATTTTCCATTCGGAGCTGTGGATTAGTGTTGAATGCATGATTAGTGCTGAATGCCATACCTACAACGTAGCAATTAACTGCAAAGTACAAGATAAGCACATAACATTAGCTCTGTAGCACACTTTTAAAAAAAAAAGATGGTTCAAGTGATTTTATTTTGATTAAAAACAAGCCACGCTTCATTTTTAACTGACCTGCCAATTCAACCAAATAATGATTTTAAATTGCCAAAGATATATTTTGTCATCAATGAAGACGTTAGGCATTCTAGAGCGACAGGCTTTCCATCAACGCCACATACTGTACTTCGCTTAACATCAGGGCTTGATCATTAACCCTGCCGTTTATTGGTAGTGTTTAGGTTGGCAATTTTGACTACAGGAAAACTGAATTCCCCGAGTGATTATCACCAGTAAATTCAGCAGGGTTGGCTGTAGTTAGTACTTCTGCCTCTGAGTCAGAAGGGCTGTGGATACAAATCCCACTCCAGAGACTCGAGCACTTAGCTAGGCTGACTGTCCAGTACGGTAGTGAAAGAGTCCTTCACTGCCTGAGGTGCTGTCAGTCAGCTGACATGTTAAACTGAGGGACCATCTGCCCTCTCCAGTGGAAGTAATACTATTTCAAAGAAGAGCAGGCAAGTTATCTCTGGTTTCCGGGCTAACATTTAGTTGACCAACGTAGGTCATACACATGTGACGGTCTTGCTGTTTGTGGGAGCTTGCTGTGCACACATTGACTGCTGCATTTTCAGCAGTAAATGCACTACAAAGGTTCTTCTTTGGTTGTTACAGCAAGAGACTCCACAAAAATTCTTCTGCATCACTCATTATACATCGCAAATCTGACCATTCGGAATCTGAACATTCTCAACCCAAACCTCCACCACGACTAGTTAGCCAAAGGCAGAATGTGACCTGGAAGAATGTATCTAGGGGGTTTCAGCAGAAGTTACAAGCAGAATTCCAACCACCAATACTCTTAATTTCATGGCATTGGAGTAGTTGAGGTGAGTAGCATAGATGCATTTAAGGGGAAGCTAGATAAACATATGATAGAGAAAGGAATAAAGAGATATGTTGATCATCATCAAGCCATTGTCCCAAAGGGATCTCTCTCCATCAGAGAGAACTTTTGGCAACTTGTAGCTTCAGGATCACCACTCCACAGGTGCAGGGCAAGACAAGGGCAAGCCAAAGTCCCCACAAAGAACCACCACCTGGAAGTTCCCTTCCAAGTCACTCACCATCCTGACTTGGAAATATATCGCCCGCCGTTCCTTCACTGTCACTGGGTCAAAATCCTGGAACTCCCTTCCTAACAGCACTGTGGGTGTACCTTCACCACATGGACTGCAGCTGTTCAAGAAGGCAGCTCACCACCACCTTCTCAAGGGCAATTGTGGATGGGCAATAAACGCTGGCCCAGCCAGCGAAGCCCACATCCCATGAATGAATAATAAAAAAATACAACAGCCAGGGCAGGGATTGAACCTGCACCATTGGTGCCATTCTGTATTATACTCAAGCCATCTTAGCTAACCAAACCCCTGGCTATGTTAATAGGGTGAGATGCAGTAGGGGGAAAGTAAAATTGTGTGCAGCTTAAATGCCAGCATGGACCAGTTAGGCCAAATGGCCTGTTTCTGTGCTGTATATTCTATGGCTTATGTGCACTGTATTCAGTGGCTTGTCGAATCACTTTATTCACATTCTAATTTTCTTTTGACTTCCTTTGGCCTTCCCTGTTAACAGCGTGGGGATGTGGTTTCTTACTCAGCTAGTTTTCACGTGAGACCGTGCAATGAGCGTTGTTGGGCTTTTTTTTTTTAACCAAGGGCTTGTTGCATGCTGTCCTGACCTGGCATTCGCACAATCACTTACCCCTTCTACAAGTGATGCTGGACAGAGATGAGGAACGCAGCCTCCGGTTGAGTTTTCACCTCAGGGGAATGTTGAAGCCAAATTAAACAAAAGCCTGGCCTCCTGATGTGACATCAGCAAATGTTGTAATTTTAAATTGCAGGCAGCAAGGGCAGCCAGCAGGGATCCATTTTAAATTTGCAGATGATATCATCGGCCGACTATACTTGGGGCCTAAGCAGGGCCCAAAAGGCCTGATAAAGTAAAATGTTCGAAATGGACTGAAAGCTTCCTCTGAGCCACTTGATTTTAGTGAGCAGGCAGCCATTTATTCATTAGCAGCTTGCTAATGCAGCCTGGACATTAAAATTTGGCGGGCCCTCCCCACTGCCACTCCCAGTCAGGCCATTCCCACCCGGGAGTAAAAAATGATCCTACATCAATTCCTGACATGTCGCATTTCGCCAGGACGCTAACCCCATATAATCTACTGTACTGACTTCAAGGGGCGGGGGTTTTTCTGCACAATGGCATTATTGTCGACTGGTGCTCTGAATTCAGAAGAGTGTTTATGGGAGACAGATTTGGTTCAGGAGTAAGTTGGACGGGTAGGCCAATTTTCAGGTTGGCATTTTGTGCTGATATCTGCCGCATTTGTGACATTTTATGATTTTGCGCTCGATGAGCCATTGAATCTTGACATATCCATGTCCATTTATTTTTCCATAACTTCAAAGGTAGTTTGAAGTTACGTTTTTTTTTCCCTTTGATCCCCTCAACTTGAAACCAACCCTGAAAACGTTTTTTTTCAAAAGAAAAAGAAATATACTGGAAACATATTTACATGGAGCTCTCATTATCTGCAAGAATCTTTTTACAACACAGCTGAAAATGCAATTGAATGCTCTTGATTGAATAGTCACAGACTACAGGCTCTTGATCCAGCAGGAAGTCAAACGTTCACTCACAGGCCTTCTCACTGCAAACGTGATGCTACCGAAGACACAGAGCCAGACTCTGCCCTACATTTCGGAGCAAGTGGGCGATCTGCCTCTCCCCCTGCCACGGCCACCTCCCCACCCCTCCAGTCCAACCCCCCCCCCCCACCAACAGCACCCCCCTCCCCACCCCTCCAGCGTCCCCCACCAACAGCACCCCCCTTCCCCACCACCACCACCTCCACTCCCCTACCGCCACCCACCTCACGCTCAAGATCAGGATTTTGGGGCCAATGAAGGGGAAGCGCTCACCGATTACCAAGACAGGCTGACAATTTGCCTTTTATGGACAGAAAAGCGAACGCTGGCTCATTTGCATCTGAAACTTTCCACTTCGCTGTCGTGAATAAACTATGGTTTTAAAAGCAACGCTACAGGTAGACGTCTGGGCTCCTGAGATTACGCGAGGAAACCTATTCTTACGCAGCGAGTTGGTACGACCTGGAATGCTTTGCCTGAAAGGGTGGTGCAAGAAGATTCAGTGGTGATTTTCAAGAGAACTGGAATAATACTTGACAGGGAAAAAAATTACAGGATTATAGGGAAGGAACAGAGGACTGGGACTAATTGAATAGCTCTACCGAAGAGCCAGCAGATCCTGTGATTCTAATGATTCAATGAAAGGTGGTTTATAACTAAGTTTTTGCTCTTTATTTCTTTCATTGTTCAAGGCCATTTCAAACTTTGTCTAAATTTGGTGAGACTGGAAAATTGGGACTGATGTATTTTTACACATTGACCTCTGTGCTGAACTCTCTGACCACCACATTGACCTGTATCATCACAGACCATGGTATGAAACTATCTTTTATTGGCCCCAGAAATTGTGCTCACCATAATGGGCCCCTTATTAATATTATACAGTAATCATTATAGCCTTCTGCCAGTTGCTTTACATGGTCGCAGTTGTAGATGGAAGAAGAAAGTTTTGAGGAAATTGAAATGTTACCTCAAGCATTGGAAAAAGAATTCACTCAAATATCAGCTGATGGAATAACGAAAACGCTTCAGAAACCTTTACCTGCGAGCAACCCATTATTGAAACGAATATAACAGAGAATATTAGTTGTGATAAAGGGGTGGGGAGGGTCAGAAAACAGAAAGCATGAGAACGAAAGCTTGATATAAACATTCCTCAGAAAGATCAGATTTTTCTACTGCTTCGATCCCTTTTTCTTTGAGAAACTGCGGTGAAGGAGCAAGACATTTATTGGAGGGCACCACGATAGCTGAAACTGGATTGGGATATGAGGAAAGTCTTACTGCAATTGTAAAGTGTCTTGGTATGACCACACCTGGAGTCCTGTATACAGTTTTTGGATTTGCCTCCTTAACTATGGTGGAATATATTTAGAGGGAGCGCAACAAACATTCATGAGACAATTCCTGGGATGGGGAGATTATCTTATGAGGAAATATTGAGCAGACTTGGCCTATATCTTCTAGAGTTTAAAAGAATGAGAAGTAATTTCATTAAAACGTGTAAAATTCTTGAGGGGGTTGACATAGATGGTGAGAGGATGTTTTTTCCTGGTTAGAAGGTTTAGAACTAGGGGTCACATACCTGGGATAAGGGGTTGGACATTTAGGAATGAGACTGGGGTTCCACAGGCAGGTATGTATGGCCAGCACTCAGGTCACCAGTAGTCTCCCAACATCCATGACAGTGCTGATTGTTGAGTGAGTGATGTAACCAAGATGGCTTGCCCATTGCGTGTGGAATGATGAGTGCTTGATGAGCCGGGGGATGGGCATGTACATTGACACTGCCCGCAGGCTAAATGATTGAATTTCCTTACTCTTCCTTTCAGCATCAGCGGTACAGGGCCGGGACCCAGAGCAACAGCGGCCCCTCTGACACCTGAGGGGCATGAAGTTGCACCATCAGAAGCGTCACACCATCTCTGCCAGGCAGGCACCAGCACAGATGACTGGCACCTCAGTGGGCATCATATCTTCGGCTAGTGTCCCGGGGCACAGCGGTGAGGGCACTTCACAGTCGCTGGAGGAGCTGGCGGAGACAGAGAGTGCCGATGGCACCAGCAATCAGAGGACTGAAGGGGCCCAGCCACATGCTCAGTCCGTCGCTGAAGATGTGCCTCTGGAGTCGTTGGTGATGCAGCCAACTGATGAGATGTAGCCGGGTGCGCGGGACCATCTGGTGGAGATACATGAGGCTATGCTTGGCTTGGTGTCAGTGGTGGAGGATTCTACGCGGACTGTAGCTGATGCATTGAGCCTCATGGCTGAGCACCAAGCTTCCTCCATGGAGAGAGTGGTGACTCTCATGGAGAGGCAGCTCCAGGGACAGGATCACGGTCCTGGGGGTTGCGCTCAGACCTGCAATCCCTGAGAGGGGCATCGACCTCATGTGGTCAGCGCCCGTGTGAGCGGTGGTTTGAGTACCAGGTCTCTTACCTCGGTGCCCATCCATCTACGGTGAGCAGGGAGGGCCAAACAGACCTCACATCGGTGGAGCAGCTGCCTGTCTTCTCTGCTGGTGCCTCTCAGGGCGCTCCGGATAAGGCCGACAGCTCCTCCGCCCCTCTGCCAGTGAGCGCGGCACCCAATGAGGCAGCCACGACTGGGGAGATGCCAGTTGTGGAGGCTCGACGGGCCAGAGGACGTCTGCCAAGGTCATCGAGGCCAACAGGACATCGGAGAGAGCAGGCCGTCTCAGATGCCAGGGCCAGCGAGGGAGCACCACAAAGACGTAGCACCCGCAAACGTAAAATGAAGGCAACTTAGGCACAACCTGGGTTCATCACTGGTGGTTTTTTGTTGGCTCCCCTGTGTGCTCCTTCTGACTGTGTGTGAAGTGCGACACCATTTTATTTCTGTTATGTCAAGAGGTTTTTATTACAGAATTAAATTTATGTCATCTAAAATGGCTGGGGGTGCCTTTTTCTTGGGCAGGTGCATGGATTCCTGAAAGTTGATAAGTTGTGCGTCATTTACGTTCATTGATGGGGCCCATCGTCAATGTTCCTATCCAGACAGATTTTGCATTAAGGTCTCCAGGATGGAGGCTACAGGCCAGGCTTGTGTTGGAGATTGAAGGGTTCTCAAAATTCCCACATTTTTCATATCATCAACAAGGATATGACTTTTAAACTGCTGAGTTAAGTGTAAAACCCTGCAGACAGGAGGCTGGGCCCATGAAGGCCTGGAACTGGACATGCCCGGGCTTATTGAGTACAGTGTGGATTGTTTTGCCTGAAACCAGACAATGAGAGGAGACAGAATACACATTCTTCCCTTTAATACAATCAACCCAGAGAAAGACTTCACCTCACACGAAACTGAAACCCATCAAACTCTTGCATAAATAATCGCTACTAACTACTAAGGCAGGAAGGCACCATCAATTCAATTACGCGAACCCATCAATACTCCACACATACAATGGCTTTAATTCAAAACTAGTTACTAGGCAGAAAGAAAATGATAAACATCATGCGAGCCCATTAAAAACAACGAGACATCAATCACTGGGGGAAGCCCGCCAAAGTCAAACAAAGAATTAACCTTGATTTGGATTCCGATAAGAAATTCGAAAGACAGTATAACTGGCCAGTCAGTTACGAAGGAGAGAGAGGGAGAAACCAGCTAGCAGGAGGGTTGCAGTTTTGAAAGCTGACACAGAGAGGGAAACCAGCTAGCAGAAGGGTGAGAGAGGGAAACCAGCTAGCAGGCAGTGAGCAGCTGGGAGCGGTTGAAACAGAGTTTAAGCAAGAAGATCTGGAGGATTTGCAGACCCACAGGCAACATCACGGCGAGAGGCATGGGGTGGCAGGCTCAACCGAAGACAACAAGGCCGCAACCACAGCCCTCCACGAAGATCGACCACCCAGAACCGCACCCTCCACCCAACTGAAGAACCTTCGCAGATTCCACAGACCAGGACCATGTGGGGACGGCAGGCCCCAGAAGACACAAAGAGCGTACCCCAAAACTGCAACCGGCTTACCTGGCTGGATTTCGACCTGTCAAGGAACCCTGGGTTGGTGAGCATGATCCCTGACCTCTCCTAGATCAATTTAGTTAGGTTTTGGGGGTGGGACAAGGGTAAGGGGATTAGTAGCGTGATTTTCCCTCGTTATGCCGTGTGTTCCCCATTCTTAATTAAGTGTACTTTGTCGGTCTGTATAATCTCAGTGTAATTCTAATGTTATAAGTTCATTTGTGACTTCAATAAACTCAGTTTTCTTGCACCAAAACCAGTTGTCTGCTGCACTTTGTCACAACCGCCAAATGAGTCCAAGGTCTAGAACCCAGGGAGTGGGAGCGATTTGAACTGCTCAGAAGTCAGAGGTGAAACTGACTCACACCTCCACCCCCTACAAGATCCATATGTTCTATGCTAGCCTTGGATTAGAGCGTCCAGGGTGTCCCTGCCTCCCTGGAGTATGCCCGGGTCAGCGTGTGCCCCCTCATTATTTCCCTGTGTGTGCTCATCCTCGGACTCACTGCTGGACTCATTGTGTTCAGCCACAGCCACTCCGTCCACATCTTCTTCATCCACAATGTCCTCCCCTTTGCTGCACAAGATTGTGGAGAGCGCAGCATGCAACCAGTCTCAGCGACACTCGATCTGGGGGGCACTGGAGTGCGCCCCTGGAACAGCCCATGCATCTGAAGCGCATTTTGAGAAGACCAATGGCTCTCTCTACCACAGCCCTTGTGGTGTCGTGGCTCCTATTGTACCGCTGCTCAGCTTCTGTTCTTGGATAGCGTAGAGGTGTCATGAACCACCTTCTGAGGGGACAGCTCTTGTCACCCAGCAACCATCCATCAAGCCGGGCTGGAGCACTGAAGAGTCTCGGCACCTGGGAGTGTCTGAGGATGTAGGTGTCGTGTGAGCTGCCTGGGTACCTTGCACAGACTTGTAGAGTCAGCATCCTGTGATCACACACTATCTGCACGTTCATGGAGTGGAATCCCTTCCTGTTGATGAAGGTACCGGGCTCACCTGCTGGCGCCTTGATGGCCACATGTGTACAGTCTATAGCACCCTGGACGCGGGGGAAGCCAGCAATAGCCGCGAAGCCTCTGGCTCGCTCTGTCTGGCTGGCCTCGTCCCAGCGGTAGTGCATGAAGGTCAATGCACACCTGAACAGAGTGCTTGTGACCTGCTTGACAGCTGATTGGGAGACACTGCAAGACTCACCCACCAACCCCTGGAAAGAGCCGGAGGCATAGAAGTTGATGGCAGCTGTGACCTTTAGAGCCACTGGCATGGGGTGTCCACCCATACAGTTACCTGAGATCTCTGGACTAATCATCTGACAGATAGAGTTGACTGTCTCCCTTGACAGTCGGAGCCTCCTTCGGCACTGCACCTCAGACATATTGAGGTAACTGCTTCACCGCCTGTATACCCTGGCAGCAGGATAGTGGCGTCTTCTGCGGCCCCTTCCACCTTGGACTACCTCTTGACCCTGCAACCCTTGTACCTGCGCCTAGCCTCCCAAAGGTGGCTCCCCTGGAGGCTGGATGTGCACTCCTGGCCTCCTCCCCCTTCTAGCCCTCCCTTCCTCCTCAGATGAGGTGCCTCCAGTGGAGAGATCACCTCCCACTCCCAGGCTCAGGGAGGCTTCCTGAAAACTATAGGCCCCAAAACAGTCCTCAGTGAAAAGTGCTGACCTGAAGGTTATGAGTCCAGTCCAAGCAGCTGCTGTGCATTTGCAACTTTCCCACCTCACCCAGGCAAGTTTCACTAACTTCTGAGCACTAACTGCTAAATGTCTGGATTCGCGAACCCACTGAGCCCTCTTCTCCCGCCCGTGGATGAGCTTCATGCAAATTTCTGATACCCGCCTGCCCATTGTGCCCGTGCGACGAGCCGAAGATCGCACGGGTGCCTTAAAATCCAGGTCAATTGGAGCCTCAAGGGCCTTAAGTGGCCCGTTAATTAATGACGGTCGCGCAACCCAGTGCCCGCCCACCGAAATATCACGATGGCGCGTGGTGACGTTGGGATGCTCGCCCGATGTCACCACGGGTCATTTTACGCACAGGCATGCGGGTACCACCCTCCGCTCGCTGAAGGAAAAATTCTGGAATCTTTGGAATCCTCTACCACAGAGAGCTTCAAATGTTCAGCCGTTAATATATATTCAAGACAGAAATCCATAGATTTTTGGATACAAAGGGAATCAAGGGATATGGAGAGAGAGAGCGCGAAAATGAAGTTGAGGTAGAAGATCTTATTGAATGGTGGAGCAGGCTTGGAGGAATGAATGGCCGACTCTAGCTCTGATTTCTTATGTTCCTATGTTCTTATGAAAAGTGTAAGGGAGAAGAAATAGTCTTGGAGTAATGCCAACCTGCTTTGAAGACTTGTAAACTAGGCGGTAAGATTGCTGGAGATCAGGAGTACCATGGGTTAGATGTCCTAGGAAAGTTAGAGTCCAGGACTCAGCAACATATGCATCCTGAGGGAGTACATTGTAATAACGTGGTACTGTGCCAAATTGGGGAATAAGAGGAGCAAACTAGGGGTGTTAGGAAAAACCAAAAAGGTTCAGAAGATTATAAGGTCATAAGAAATGAGAGGAGGATAAGGTCTTTTGACCCCTTGAACCTGCCCAAGCCATTTCATAAGATCATGGCTGACCTGATGTGGCCTTAACTCCACTTTCCTATCTGCCCCCCATAACTCTTGAACCTCTTATCAGTCAAAAATCTTTCTAACTCAACCTTGGATATTCAATGACCTAGTCTCCACTGCCCTCTGGGGAAGAGAAATCCAAATGCTAACAACTCTGATAGAAGAAATTCCACCTCACCTGTGTCATAAATGGGAGACCCCTTATTTTCAAACTGTGCCCCCAAGTTCAAAGCTCCCCCATGAGGGGAAACATTCTAACAACATCTACCCTGTCAAGCCCCTCAGAATCTTATATGTTTTATGATCCCAGCTGATGTTACTACTGGACAAGCCTGATCCCGGGGTGGAACCCGACTCGATAGATCCTAACTTTTATTTTTTGTTTAGATACGTAGAGAGGAGCTACTGAACAGAGTCACAGGAATCAGCTGATAAACTGTTAACTAAAAAAAACCTATTAAATAAGAAAAGATTAACTACATTACAATACTCCTTCACCCACAACGATACCTTTACACACATATATATATATATACATATACAGATTTGCAAGGATAACACAAGTTACAAAAGCTATCTTATACCCTAATGTTTACAATAAGTACACAATCCATGTAAACCAATAGGCGAACTGCGGTCAGACACACCACACTCTGAAACCAAGTGATAGATGCCACTCCAAACAGATGCTGTGGATCTCTCATCAACTCCCTCCAGCTGCTTTTCACACCATGAGCCAAATGGTCTCACTTAACTCCACCTTTCATACGAGGGTTTCCAATCTCTACTTTCAAAGAACTCGCTTTGGAATGTTCTCCCAAATGATGCTTTCTCTCAGAAGCCTTCCACCTCCAGGGTTTCGAACTCTCCTTCAAATGTCCCTCTCCCTGGATTGCCAGGTGCATTCAAGCTTCTTTCTATGCACTCTCTCAAACACTCAAGTCATGTCAACAGAGCACCACTGCTTCACATGCCCATAGTAAAGAGTTATAGTCCTTCAGCTGTCTCCTTGGATCTTCTGGCTTCCTGAAAACCTATATTACTTTAAATCTGCATCTTGCAGCTTCTCCCTTTAAGCTTGGAGCTTTCCTCTGCTCCTCGCTCTTAACTTCACTTAGCAGAACCTTTTCCAGATTCCTGTACATTCCCTTTAACTAGAAGGTCTTCTCCTGTTCTTTGGGAAAACCTGCTTCCTCTGCAGTTCCCTCTGCTGTGTCCAGTCTCTCCTGGCACTTGCTTCCAACTGAACTCAAGCTGCTTTTGCTTGGGGGGTGTGTGTGTGTGTGTCTTCTGTCTCTAGACCCCTGTTGCTAGGCAACAGGACAGTTTTTTCTCCTTTGTTTTAACTTCCCTAAACTACTACCCCCTTTGATAACACAGCTCTCCACTTCAAGGGTCATAAAACTCATTAAAAATGCAGGGATACAAACAGAGCTTAGACTGGCTGTCTCCTATCTAAAATGAAAGTAGATCCCAGGTTTCACCTTTTTAACCCACAAATAGAAAAAAAATATAAATTAAACTTAAACTTATAAGTATACCCTATTCCTGATGCACATAAATACACATATAACCTACTTAAAACTATCTCTGTTTCCTAACAGTTTCAATGAGATCACCTCTCATTCTTCCAAATTCCAATGAGTATAGGCCCATTCTGCTGAACCTTTTCTCATAAGATAACCCCTTCAGCCCAGGAATTAGCCCAGTGAATCTTCCCTGAACTGCCTCCAATGCACTTGTATCCTTCCTTAAATAAGGAGAGCAAAACTGTACATAGTACTCCAGATCAGTCTTACCAATGCCTTGTACAGTTGTAGCAAGATTTGCCTACTTTTATGGGCATCTTTTATTTCAATTTGATGCCATTCTTAACTTCTTTAGTTTGCATTTGATTAAGTAGGTTATATGTGTATTTATGTGCATCAGGAATAAGGTATACCTTTAAGTTCAAGTTTAATTTATATTTTTCTCTATTTGTGGGTTAAAAAGTTGAATCTTCTTGGAGAGACTTTCTTTCTGAATGGAAAACTCTTTGTTGAGAATTATGAAATATCTCCTTAAATTCTACCGCTACTTCTCTACCATCTTAATATATATTTCCTCATTCCACTTTAGCCAAACCTGTCATCAAACTCTTGCAATTACCTTTATTTAAATTTAAGGTATTAGTTTCATACTCATATGTCTCACCATCAAACTGAATATGAAATTATATCACGGTGTGCTCACTCTTACCTAGAGGACCCTTTACTATGAGGTTGTTAATTAATCCTGTCTCATTATACATTACATTAGCCATTACCAAGTCTAAACTAGCCTGTTCCCTGGTTGGTTCCAGAATGTAATGGAGATAGAGGCAGCTGCAGCAGAACTGAACTGGTGGTAGAACGTGAGAACATAAGAACGTAAACAATAGGAGTGAGAATAGGCCATTTGGCCCCTCAAGGCTGATCCACCATTCAACAAGATCATGGCTGATCTGATTGTGACCTCAACTCCACTTTCCTGCCTGCCCTCATAATCCTCGAATCCCTTGTAGGTCAAAATTTGTCTAACTGAGCCTTGAATATATTTAATGAACTAGCCTCCACTGCTCTCTGGGGTAGAGAATTCCAAAGATTAATGAGGGAAGAAATTCCATCTCATCTGCACCTTAAATGGGAGACCCCAATTCTGAAATTGTGCCCCTGGTTCTAGAATCCCCCACAAGGGAAACATCCTCCCAGCGTTTACACAGTCAAGCCCCCTCAGAATCTTATATAAAAGCAAAATACTGCGGATGCTGGAAATCCAAAGTAAAAACAGAAAATGCTGCAAAAAACTCAGCAGGTCTGGCAGCATCTTTGGAGAGGAAAACAGAGTTAATGTTTCAAGTCCAATATGGCTCTTCTTCAGCTGATTCATACAGATTCAAGATGTTGACTCTGTTTCTCTCTCCAAAGATACTGCCGGACCTTCCGAGTTTTTCCAGCATTTCCTGCTTTTAACCCCCTCAGGATCTTATATGTTTCAACAAGATCACCTCCCATTCTTCTAAGCTCCAATGGGTATAGGCCCAACCTGCTCAACTTTTCCTAATAAGAAAACTCCTCCATCCCCGGCATCAACCTAGTGAACCTTCTTTGAATGCCTTCAATTCCCCCTTAAATGTGGAAATCAAAACTGTACATAGTACTCGAGGTGCGGTCTCTCCAACTCCTTGTATAGTTGTAATATATAAGACTTCCCTACTTATGTACGCCACCCCACCCTTGCAATAAAGGACAACATTCCATTCGTCTCCCTAGTTACTTGCTGTAGAGTTTCGAGGTTTGCTCTGTCACATCAGGATGAGTGTTGCTCATGCTGCCTTAGATTGAACCACAGATAAGGACCAAGCTGATCAAAATAACATTTTCTAAGCCAACCATGTATATACCCTTGCGCAGTTCCTTCCCTTTTCTTTTCCTGTATGATGCAAGCTGTATGGCTTCAGCAGAGGTGGGGGCAGACTACTCAGATTCCTGCTGTCACGGCTGTGATGCCCCTGGTCAACATCCTCTGGGTTTGGGGCCCGTGAGGACCCTACCTGCAGCTGTACAAGGGCAGACTTGACCATCGGGAGACAATGCAATATGTGGGGTACGGGAGGTTGGAGGTGACTGAGGAGTGCAAGTGTTTTGAGAAGAGTCTCCGCTTCCCTGACCCATTTTGTCACCTGTCAACCTGTGTCAGCCATGTTTCAGAGTTCAGAGTTTACATGGTGCTGTTATAGGAATGTAGGGAGTCGTTCGATTGGAGTGTATGACAGCTCACTATCCAGAAAAGAAGTCATTGGGCTGGATTGTATGCGGAGGGCAGGCACTGTGACACAAATTAACAGTTGTAGCAAAATATCACAGAGGGGGATTCTTCATCACCACGTCTTAAAGCAAGTGATCAGAGGATATTGAATCCATTAGGAATGATAGTTGTTGATTTTACTTTGAAAATGGAACCTATTTTGATGTATATGACTCCAATAATCACCACAATTCCCATGTTTTAAATGGGATTTATAATCTGCGTTACACTTTATTATCAGCAATTGCATTCCGAACATTTCCCCAGTGCTGGCAGCTCTGGACCTTAATGGAATGTTCTTGAGTAGCAATTCACAGTTCCTTGTATAAATTTCTTATACATTATCAATGTGACAGCAAAGAAATGCCACTGCTGCTTCCAAATGCAATAGATTAAATCTGCAACAGATTTACTGTGAGCTGTATGCTGGAAAATGCATGCAATTATTATTAATAATCATATTCCATTAAATATAAAACCCAAAGGAACAAATACCACATTAAGGAAGGACATTAATGCCTGTCCAAATTAATTTCAGTTTGGAGCTGTAACTGACATTAGGAGCAGCAGATTAGCAGCCAATAATTTCAACTTCAAGCAGAATCAATGCTTTTAGATTCAATAGATAGATCTTGTTATAGCCAACTCATTAACCATTGTGGAACTGCGATGAAAGAGTCAAATGTCACAGCATACAAGCAAGAAAAGAAAGGCTTGTGTTTAGAAAGCTCCTTCTCACATCTCCAGGTAATGCCTCAAAATGCGGCAGACAAGAATTACGAAGCATCGGTAGCACGGAAACAGACCACTCACCCAACTGGTTGATGCTGGTGTTTGTATTCCATACAAGGGTCGGACGGGCATGTTGATGAGACTATTGAGGGCAAATGGCACTAATCATTTGCCATTGTCACAGTCATCAATTAATAAGACGCTGCTTAATCCTTTTTAAGGACATCAATTAGTTTGGGTGTCTTAAGCAGCTGCATCAGCTCTCTGAGGCCGGATTTCCTCCCGAGTGAGAGTGGAAGTCTCGCCTCCAGACAATTAGCTATGGGGACCCCAGCACCCGCTAAAATCTGCTAGAGTTCGGGACCTAGGCAACTGAAGGCACGGCCACCAATGGCAGTGTGATGACAATTGAGAATGCGCAAGGCATCATAAGTGCACACATCTCAGAGGGTTGTAGGGCAGGCAAAGGTTACAAAGCTAGGAGGGATTTGGGATTTGAAAACCAGGATAAGACTTCTGCAGAATGCAGAAGTCACAGTGCGCTTTAAAATGTTCCTCCTGACATTAAATAATTGTTTCTTAGAGAACTAACAACCTTTCATGGTGAAAATTTCCAGAAACATTAACTAAAAGGACATCTTTGAGTCAGTTAACATTTGCCAGTCTTTCCTCAGATATGGACTCTATTGTCTATTTATCTTATTAATGCTGTTGGCTTCAGTGGGGTTTACATAACTGATATTTCTGCATGTTTGTTATTATTAATTTGTGTGCTTCCATCATTTTGGATGACAGAAATCACATGGAATACGAAGACTTATTTTTATTCTGACAGTGAAACACCTTCTCTGAGATAACTGCTACCAATTTTCCATTATGCAATGGAATGCCATTAGATAATCATGAAACAATTGAATCTATATACAACAAATTACTCAAGTCCTTGTGCAGTAACTCGCCAACGCATTATACCTGCCCAGCACCTAAGGCAGGCAAATTGCATTCACTCGAATTTGCCTGCTATACGATGTGGGGGTTTTAACTGCACATTCATCCCATTCTGGGAACTGGATATGGACAAATTTGTTTGTCTTTTTTTCAGTGCATTGTGGTGTTTCACTTGGAGCTGGTGTACTTGGTCACCATCGTTGTGCCCTCTGACACGGCGTGCTTGGCCAGTTCCCCTGGGCAGCAGCAGGCGCACGGCGGTCTGGATCTCCCGGGAGCTGATGGTCTGCCGCTTGTTGTAGTGGGCCAGGCGGGAAGCCTCACCGATGATGCGCTCGAAAATGTCATCGACGAACGAGTTCATGATGCTCATGGCCTTGGAGGAGATGCCGGTGTTGGGGTGAACCTGCTTCATCACTTTGTAGATGTAGTTGGAGTAAAGTAACTACCATACTTTTCTCCACAGCAACAGTAACTACACTTGACAAGTAAAGGTGAGCAAGTGTAACTTGCTGCCACATGGAGTTGTTGAAACGGGTAGCATTATAGCATTGGCACATTTACGGGGAACAGAGGGGGTGGGGGGAGGGTGCTTGATACATGTAAGAGGGAGAAGGGAATAGAGGGATATGGTGGCAAGGTAGGGAGTGGCGATTAAAGTGGGAGGGGGCTTGTATGAAATATAAACATTGGCATGGACAAGTTGTGCCAAATGGCTTATTTCAGTGCTGTAAATTCGATGCAATCCAATGCAGTCCGAAGCTATCATGAATTGGCACATATGTGAATTGCATAAACCAACAAAGAAATCTTTACAGTAGAGGGACCTCTGTTATAGTGTCATCAATTATAATGTGTAAGCATCCATTTGAAAAAAATCTATGGGGAAAGCTGATCACACAGGAAGAGAGACACAGAGGGCCACCCATTTTAATCGGAGTGTGGATCACCTGTCATTTAATGAACACCACGGTATACTTCACTCGACATATCCGTATGCATTGTTTCATATTGCAAACAGGAACTGCAAATTGGGTCTCAAGAGGATGGTAACTTTCAAGGGAAAAGCACCTCAGCTCAAACGTTAAAAATTTATTTTCCATGTCAGTCAATTATTACTGCTTCGCTCAGGCAATCATGACATCCAGAAACATCTCCCTGTCTGCTCATTGTACCTGTTCAACTGTAACCGTTCTGCATAACTTGAAAGTCAAATGGCAATCTTGAGATTTGCCAAGTGGGATGATGTCAACGCTGACCCTTGTTTTTGTTGCAGTTTGACTGTATCATCGAATCAGTAACAATCAAGTTAATTACCTGGATGTTAAAAGGCCTATGGGTCATTAACATGCTCTCAGCACCTTGCACGCTATTGGCTTATTCTGACTAAAAGATAGAGTCATAAACTCTGACATCGGTCACTTCAAGTAACAACACTTTGTTCCCTTGCTTTGCTGGAGAGTTGGTAAGCGCACAGAAAGGACACTTGGTGACGAAGACATCTTAATAGAAAGTTGAAGACCTTGCTGTTTGCTAATTACGTTCAACATAGCCTCTGCTCAAAGAGCAGGTAGAAACATTGTAATGGCCTATTCAGAACTAAACTTTTACACAAAATCAATTGATGCAACTAAAGCCCTGTTGTAGTCTTTCATAGTTCCATTGATTGCAGCAACTGAATAGAACTGTAGATTTTAGGCTCTGTGACTCTTATTCTTAAAACACGCACTCCGCACAATCCAACTCATGTTTCATATTCGCTGATATTCACTATATTTAGATTCCTTTCCGTTCTTCATCTATCAGTATAGTAAAAGAATAGGATTGGAAATCAGAGTGCTTTCACCTGGTCCTGAGTACTTCCTTAAAAATGAATTTAGAAACATCCATGTCCACAGCATAAAGAAAGCACATGCACTTTGCCCATTCTCACAACTTCCCAAAGTGCTTCACAGCCCATGAATGGACTGCACTGGTTCAGGAAGGCAGCTCACCACCGCCTTCTATTGGGGATCTTACCAGTGACGCCCATATCCTATGAAAGAATAAAAAAAATACTTTTTGAAAGGTTGCTACGAGAAGAAATGTGGCAGATGATTTTCTTACTTACGTCTTTCAAAGGCCTGACATGATGGACCAAATGACCTCCTTGTATTCTAAAGACTTATCGATGTATGTTTCTAAAAGTGTATTATTTTGAAAGGTAATGGTCAATTGGTCAATGCTGTGGTTGTGGCATATTAGCAACCCATGATTGATAGCTGTACGGTACAATTTGCAGTTGGCAGCAGTTGAGTCGTGCCATGGGTCCAGCGAATAGGCGGCAGGCAGAGATCTCCATGCTTTCTGGGGGCAATACTTTGAGAACAGACTAGAGTTTTTTTTTTATTATCGTGTCCACGGACAGTCTATACATGGCCCAGCCAGAACTGGACACATTTTTGCGCCTTGTTGTTGCATTCGGCAAGATCTGCAACAGTGCAGGGTTCCTCTAGCGATAGGCATTGCAGGAGATGTTGCATAGTCTGTGGCTCAGTTCCATATTCACAAGTTGTCGGGCTGGTTGTATATCCCCGTTTGCTTAGTGACACCTTTGAACGACCTACTCCAGTTCTAAGTCTGTTAAGGCACTTCCAGGTTGCCCAGTTGCAATTAGCTCCTGGGGGAAGGCTTTCATCCAGTAGAGTTTCCATCGCTGGGGGTTGTTTGAGACTGGCGAGCCGGTCTTTCCACAAGGCGATGCGGGCTTCAGATGGGGTTGATTGTAATGGAACAACACTGTTCATGAAGCTCTTCCTTGACTTTAGGCGGCTGGGTGTAGGTGTATGACCATGTAGAGGGTGCCTCTCATCTGATGTTTGACGGAGTCGCTCTTTCTTGCTGGCTACCGTTCTTCTTATATCAGGGGGAGCGATACCCACCAGGATATATAGGCTGTTGGTGTTTGTTGGTTTTAAACAACCTGTGATAAGTTGACAGCTTGCATTCAGAACGGCATCCATCTTCTTAGCATGAGTAGATCTTTCCCATGCAGGGCAGGGGTATTTGGCAGTGGAATAGCAAAGAGCAAGTGCACTGGTTCGCAATGTTTTCGAGCTTGCTCCCCATTTTGTGTTAGTGAGCTTATTCAGGATGTTGTTTTGTGCGTTCACTTACGCCTTTGTCTTTTTGATGTGGTTCTTGAAGGTGAGGCATCTGTTAAGGGTGACTCCTAAGTAGATAGGGTGCTCGCAATGCGTCAGTGTTGCTCCACACCAGGTTACTTTAAGCTGGCGTTTGGCTTCACGGTTTCTGAGGTGGAATGCACAAACTTGCGTCTTTGATGGGTTTGCGCGAAGGTGGTTTTCTTCATAGTAGGAGGTTAGTCCCTCCAAGGCCTCAGAAAGCGTTTTCTCCACGGTGTTAAAATCAGTGCTTTGGGCAGTGACACACAAGTCATCAGCATATATAAAACGGCGTGTGGCACCGTCCAAAGGTTGGTCATTCATGTAGATGTTGTACAGCAGCGGTGCAAACACTGAAGTTATACTCCACAAGGCAGCAAGCCCCAGTAAGGTGTGTTGGTCTCAATCTGCAGTACCTTATTCTGGAGCAATGTTTCCCAATTTTTTTCCTGTTGTGACCCCATTTTACTGCCTCAGACCTCATGTGACCCTGGGGTAAAAATTTGTTAGGGACAAGAGTTGGTGAGCAGTGGGGGAGAAGGAGGGAGGTTTCAGTTGTTGAGGGGGGGGGAAGAGTCGAGCATGAGGGGCAGTTGAGGAAAAGACCAAAAGAGATGAACGCCTATCTATTCACAGGCTTTTTTGCTGCGGCAATTGGACCTCGGAGAGCAATCGATTTGACCACACCAACCAACAAATAAAACTCAGCATGTAAAAGAGCCTTACAGCAGTCAGAAATCAGTCCAATCTTCATGGCAGGCATTGCTGCCTTGGAGTTCGCAACCCCAAAATCTCATCTCTTGACCCCACTGGTGGTGACGACTCTCAGTTTGGGAAGCCCTGTTCTTGAGTAATGTCGCTGCTCCTCAGCATTGGAACTGGATGGCATAAGACATCGTGAAGGCTGGTGTCTCAATAATCTAATGGCTATTCACTTAAGGTGTCAGCACGTAGCACACTCTCCTCTGACTCAGCAAGCTGTCAGTTTCAGTTGCATTCCACAGACTTCAGCATAAAATCTGGACTGACACTTCACTGCAATACTGGGGGAATGCTGAACGGTCAGAGGTGCAATCTTTCAGATAAGATGTTAAGACCAAGGCCCTGTCAGCTTCTCAGGTAGATTATAGAGGTCCCGTGGCATTATATAAGAATTGGGGAATTCACTCGTTTTTTTTTTTAAACCTTTTATTGCCATTAAAAACAGTTTATCTGGTTGTTATTACTGTGTTTTATGCCTTGGAGATATGCATAGATGACACCCCCCCTCCCCTCCCTCAGTTTCTATGGGCAGGATTTTCCCCTCATTGGGCGGGCGTGGCCAGTGGGCCTGGGAACAGCTGTGAAACTGACTGATCGGGCCCCAACTGCGATTTCACGCTGGTGGGCCAATTAAGGCCTGCTCAGCATGAGACGCGGCTCTGCACTGGCCAGGAAGGGCCGAGCGGGGGCGGGGGCATGTCTGCGGCCAGATTAAAAATGGCCCAGGAAGCCCGAGAAAGGCTGCCAGGGAAGGACATCTGTCTGCCGTTGTAACGATGGAGTCGCGTGCGGCTGCAAACGCCAGGTGGGAGGGCAGGTCGGGTGGGTACTTGGCCTTACTGTCCTCCTGGAGGAGGTGGCTGCCAGTAGGGACACTCTTGTCCCCAGAGATGGGAGGAGGAGGCCACTGCACCTCACAAAGAGGGCATGGGAGGAGGTGGCAGCTCTAGTGAGCAGCCATGATGTGGTGCGGTGCTCCTAGGTCCAGTGCTGGAAACGCTTCAATATCCTGCTGTGCTCAGGAAGGGTGAGTACCGCATTGGCATGGGTCAGTGTGCAGAAGCGTTAAGGTGTGACCGTCCCCCCATGGACCTCACCTCGGGGGTGCTGGAGTTTGAGTGCTAACTGACAATGACGCCGGAGCCGGCCAAGAAGCAGGGTGGGGGGTGCTTGGACTGAGTGCCTTGTGGCTCAATGTGCCTGCGAGGTGTTCCTTAGCTGGGGTTGGCCAGGCTACATTGGCACTGCAGGTAGAGAGTGGACTAATCAATGCTTCCCTGTCCTTTCAGGAGAAGATGAGCCATAACCAAGCAGAGAGGTCACATACAGGTGGAGGCCTGCCCAACCTGCTGCTGCTCTCCTGGTTTGAGCAGGAGGCCCTGGAGCTAGAAAACCGGCATTCTCCCCGTGCAACCGGGTGTGGAGAGGCTGGAGAAGGAACGCTTTGTGTGCCAGATGAGGGTAAGAGAGCAGAGCACAGAGGTGAGATTTCCGGATTGTGCAACCAATCTACTGAAGTCTCCTCATTGAAGTGAGCCTCAAACCTGGAGTCCCCATTGATCAATGAAAGACAATGGCACCATGATGCAGATCTCTATGGTCTCACCCGTGTGCCTGGCATGCACAGTGACAACGTGATGACTTTAACTAATGGCATGTTCTTCTTCTCCCTTTTAGGTTCACCAGCAGGCCCCGAAGGGCCACCCCTGACACCGGCGGATCACCGGGCGTTATTTTAATCTGCGTCACACCCGCTTTCTGAAGCAGGCAACTGTGCAGATACCAGCACCTCGGTGGGCATTAGAGCTGTGCCTAGTATCTGGGTGCACATTGGTGAGTGCACTTCACTGTTGCTTGAGGTGCAGGTGGAGGCAGAGAGTGCACAGGGCGCCAGCAGTCGGAAGACTGCTGTGGTCCAGGATGACGCTCAGTTTGAAGAGTGATGATGAACCTCTGTAGTCGTCCATTAGGCAGCAGATGCTGGATGTCCAGCGAGATGTGCAGGAGGCTCTGGCGGAGATCCATGAGGGTCTGCGTGCCATGGTCTCTGTGATAGAAGAGTCCATGTAAGCACTGCATTAACCATCATGGACAAGCCTGCTGCCTCCTCCATTGAGAGAGTGGCGACCCTCATGAAGAGGCAGCTCCAGAGACAGGATGAGGGGTTCCTGGGGTTGCGCTCAGACCTGCAAGCCCTCACACAGACAGTGACCTCGGGTCATCAGTGCCAGTGTGGGAGATGGATGAGGCACCTAGTATCCCAGTTAAGTGATCGTCCACCAATGGTGTGCAGGGAGGTCCACAGCGACCTCATGTTGGCGCACAAGCTGCCTGTCATCTCTGCGGGCTCCTCTCAGGGCACTCTGGATGATGGCAGCAGCTCCTCTGCCCCCCCGCCAGTGAGTGTGGCATCTGATGCGGCTGCGATGACTGGGGAGATGCCAGCTGTGGCACTGGCCACTCCCTCCCAGGTGAGGCCAGCAGAGGCTCCACGGGCCAGGGGGCGACCGCCAAGGTCAAAGGCCAACAGGACAGCAGAGACAGCAGGCTGTCTCCAATACTGGTGCCAGCGAGGGGGGAGCAGCTAGACGTAGCACTCACAAATGTAAGTTAAAGGCACCATGAGCACAGGAGGGACAGGTCACAGGTGATTTTATGTTCATTTATGTTTACTTTATGGTCTGAGAATGAAGACCAGAGAAATTTATGTAAATAGGTTGGAATTGTCAAACTGAGATAAATTTTGTTTTTGTCATCATGGCCTGAGTATGCTTCATCTTTTTATTTTCTTGGTGCAGGGTACGCCAGTGTGTAATGCTGGATGTAAGTGGCTCTGAACTTTATTGCACAGGCACTGAGTATTCTTTGTGTTCAAATGAAAGTGTCCTTTCCGACGTCCGGGATGGAGGTAGCCCTGGCGTGAGGTGGAAGCAGACCTTTGACAGACTCGCTGAATGACTGATGGATCAAAGTGCCCCTGGTGTCCCTGCCTCGCTGCAGGTTACTGAGATCTGGATCCACGCCCTCCACATTCTCCTCACCGTGCTCATTCTGTCTCACCACTGGATTCATCCTCTGTGGCCTGTGCAGCTATGTCAAGATCCTCTTCCTCCAGTGGGTCCCCCCCTTGCCAGTGCCAGATTGTGGAGGGTGCAGCTTGCACCCACTATCAGTGACACCCGGTCTGGGGGGTATTGGAGTGCGCCCCCTGAACGGTCCAGGCATCGGAAGCACATATTGAGAAGGCCTATGGTCCTCCCTACCACTGCCCTTGGGGAGGCATGACTCGTATTGTAACACTGCTCTAACTCTGTTCTTGGATGGCGGAGAGGCGTCATGAGCCACCTGTACAAGGGATAGCCCTTGTCACCCAGCAACCATCCATCTAGTCGGGCTGGAGCACTGAAGAGCCTCGGCACCTGGGAGTGTCTCAGGATATAAGCATCATGGAAGCTGCCAGGGTACCTTGCACAGACTTGCAGAATCTGCATCCTGTGGTCACACACTATCAGCACGTTCATGGAGTGGAAGCCCCTCCTGTTGACGAAGGAACCCGGCTGACCCGCTGGGGCCTTGATGGCCACATGTGTGCAGTCGATGGACGCAAGAGAACCCAGCAATCGCTGCAAAGCCTCTGGCTTGCTCAGCCTGGCTGGATGCTGACCCGATGTCATCGCGCTCTATTTTATTCCCTTACGGGTCGGGTATGCGCCCGCCCACGGGATGAAAAGTTCTGCCCTATGTGTGAACAGGAGTTTTATTATACTGCTTTTGAAATGTCTGCAGCCTTATGCTTCCAGCTTAGTTCAGATTCTGTGACCAGTTCCACAGGCTTGACTGACAGCACACAGCACAAGTGATCAGTCGACAGACACACACAATCAAACTCCGATCAATTATTGAACACAACAGTTATCACACTGCCATTCATGGGGCTTTGCTCTGTGCAGATTGGTGACTGCATTTAAACCTAACTGTGTCTGCACTTCAAAAGTACTTAGTGAGCTGTAAAGTACTTTAAGACGTCCATAGGTTGTGAAAGGTGCTATGGAAACGTCAATTTTCTTTCTTTGCGTAGATGAGGACAGCCATTATGCAGTTAGCTGCTGGCCTTCAGAGTGCCATGTTGCTCCAAAATGCTATTTGGTTGCGTAGGCATGTCTGACATTCTCAGGTACTTCACTGTACATACCCACTTAGAATTCTCAAGTATACGGCTAAGAGCAACACAGCCTTACGGTTATCGGGGGTAGATGGGAATGCGGAATTCAAAACACAGACAGATCAGCCATGACCTTAATAAATGGCGGAGCAGGCTCGAGGGGCCGAATGGCCTACCCCTGCTACTATGTCGTATGTTTGTGTGTATCTCAGGATTGAGGGGGAGGGGGATGGTGGTTGTAGGATCAGAGGGGGTTGCAGTGATAGGGAAGGATGAGGCATTTCGGGGATTTGAAAGCTCCCTGATGGGGCAGACTTTCCAGAATTTCTGTGCCATGTAAGGGTGAAAATACAGGCATCGGCGAGAAATTCCAATGACTTCTATCAGCCACCAGTCAGTTTGCTTTCCATAAAATCCTCTACCTAGCTCTGATTTCAACAAGGATAAATAAGTCATGATGGAATTAAGAAAATTTACATGAATATAAAAGATTATTTTGTATTTTAGCAAGCTGTCCCATTCATTGAACACAGACCTTCCTTGGGAAAGTGGACATGGTGATTTATTGCAGGTGCATGAACGAGTGCCAGGGAACATTGACATTGATCCCTTTCTAGTCTTTCTGGTCAGATGTCAAGGGTCCCATTGGACTAATCAAAGAAGAGGAAACAGTTTTACTGCTGCTCTGGCCACTATTCCATCCTAACGTACACCACCAAAACTAACTTCACTGATCCCGTACCTTATTTCTGTCTGCTGGATCTTGCCATACACAAAATGGTTGCTAGTTCTGCCCTGATAATTGTCTCAACAACTCTAAATAATACAACAAGTGAAGCACTTTAAAACACTGATGAGTGACATAACAAGCTAACTAAATAATTGAAGCCTTTCTTTCAAGTTTTATGAAGCATACGATAAAATATATGGCCTACCCTTTTCCTTTGCTCCAACCTTAGGAACACTGGGACAGGAGTTGGCTACTTAATCCCTCAAGTTTATTCTGCCACTCAATGAGATCATGACTGATCTGTGACCTAATTCCATGTACGTTAAACGACCTTCATCCACCTTAGCCTCAAACTCTACAATGCCAATCCCTAAACCTGTCTCCGCTGCTAAATCTGTTCCCATTGTGAAAAGCTTCCTAAAAATCCATCTGCTCTGACATTCCTCCTTCCTCCAGTTTGCGGTCCAATCCTCTCTTTTATGTCAGGCACCTTGAAGAATTTGGCCTTGTTAAAGCTGTTGGAAAAAGAAATGTAGTTTCTGGCATCTGCTAAGAAAATTAGAATATTCCACAGAGGGTACGCAGGTGATGGCAGTAAATCTGTCTCGGGTTGGGTGTAAAATCGTGAGGCCTCACCCTCCCTGACACTGTAACCTCGTCAAGCGATATGGCCATCCGGGTATTTCCACTTATTCAATTCCGACCTCTTACATCCCTGATTTTAATCACTCGATCATTGGTGGCCATGCCTTCTGCTGCATGGGCCCTAAACTCTGGAATTCCCTCCCTTCACCTTTCTGCCCCTCTACCTCTCCCTCCCCTTCTTTAAAAAGCTCCTTAAAATTTACCGCTTCGACAAACATGTCCCCCTATCTCTCCACGTGACTGGGTGTCAAACTTTCACAGAATCACAGAATTGCTACGGCACAGAGGGAGGCTATTCAGCCCATCGTGTCTGCACTGGCTCTCCAGATGAGCATTGCGACCTGGTGCCATTGCCCTGCCTTTTTCCCCGTACCCCTGCACATTGTTTCTATTCAAATAGTCATCCAATGCCCTCTTGAATGCCTTGATTGAACCTGCCTCCACCACACTTCCAGGCAGTGCATTCCAGACCCGAACCACCCGTTGGGCACCATCTTCCAGTTGGCGAGCGGGAGCGGGAGTGCGGCCCGCTCGCTGACGTGTCAAATGATGGGGCGGGGTACGTCGGGCATGTGTCCCGATGTCACCCCGTGTCATTTAGATTTCCAGTTGAGCGGGCACCCAGCCGAATCGAACTGTCAATGGCCTATTAAAGGCCATTAAAAAACTAATTAACCTGATTGATGGACCTGCCCGTCTAACCTTAAGGCTGGCGGGCAGGCCGGGAGCCCAGGCGGAACTCGGAAAAAGCAGGAAACCTCATCCACGGGCGGGGTGAGATTTCATGAGGGTATTTAAATTTTTATTAAAGGTTTCAATAAAAGTTATGGACATGTCCCTACTCTTGTGACAGTGTCACATGAGGGGACATGGCAGGGAAATTTTTTAAAAAACCTTTATTTAAAGTTTCAAATCGGAGACAATCTCCCTGAGGCAGCATTTTGCTTCAGGGAGATCTGTGCACTCTTTCGCGTGCGGAAAGAGCGCACTCCCGGCTGAGGGAATCCCCCATCCCAGCCCACACAGGGAGTGCACAGCGCTTCCTGGCAGACGTCATGCTGGGCGGACCTTAACTGGCCCGCTCACGTAAAATGGCGGCGTGCCCCTGATCAGAGGCACCGATCGGAAGGCCGCCCGCCCGCGCCCATTCCCGCTCCTGCACTTTCTCCCGCAAAACGGGGGGAAAACATTGTCCATTGTGTGAAAAAGCTTTTTCTCACATTACATTTGCTTCTTTTGCAAATCACTTTAAACCTGTGCTCTCTCCCTGTTCGATAAAACTCCTGTGAACTGCCTTGAGATCGGCTACTACGCCAGAGGCGATGTATAAACGTCAGTTGTCACTATCATGGTGCTGCCTGTTAGGTACAAAGTGAAAAGACTCTTCCAGCAACCTGTGGCCGGATTTTCCTGTCCTGCATCGGGACCAAACAGACACAGGACGGCAAAATAACAGTACCTACAAACTCCACGCAGTTGCTGGCGTTCCCAAACCTGCTGGCTTTCCCGGGAACAGGGAGCAGAAGGGAAAGTGAAGTCACCCGCTGTGTTAATTGGGCATGCTGAGGTCATTAGAGAGCTTGTTCAGAGCTTGCCTTCTAACTCCCTAAGATTTTAATTGGGGAGTGGGAGCGGGTGATGGGGGAAGGCCATTTGGAGCTCTGTGAAGCTGAAGCTGTTTTATTTCTTGCGAGAAAGAAAAAGCGGGAGTTTGGACTTAAAGAAATGACTGAGCAGCGATGACAATTTAAACCAACCTTCCCCTACCTTACCCTGGGTTACAGCTCTCCATTTTCCCTGGCAACCTTGAAGACGAAGGTCCTCTCGTTTTAGTGAAACCACACGCAGAGGACAGCCACAGCAATGGCTGCTAATTCAGCTCAGAATGTGGCCCTACTTCCCTGGCGTCGGCCTCCATTGCCTCACCCTAGCCACTTAATGGGCAGTAGACCCATCCCAAGAGTCATTAAGATCCCGACTCTGAAAATCACGTTTCGCGGCAGGCTGGAAACAGAATGGAAACTAAACACAGGCAATTCCCACCCCGATGGGAGAATCCAGCCCCTGGTATTTAAAGCCAAAGAGGCATTAATCTGTACAAACAGGAAGTTAATGGGTGTACTTCCCAGTTCAGGGAAGCTAAGGTGGCATTGACTGACCAACTCTGAGAAGATGGTGGTGGGCCTTCTTCCCGAAAAACTGTGATAAAACTGAGTAGTTTGCTGGAGCACTTCAAAGGGCAGGTAAGAGTCAACCATGTCAGTATGGGACTGGAGTGAGATATAAGCCAGGCCAGGTAAGAGCAGCATGTTTCCTTAGCTACGGACAATTAGTAAGCCATTTGATTAGTAACCACGCCTAGAGTACAGTGTTGGAGGCTTGGGCTGGATTTTATGCAGGGGAGGGTCCTTCACCCCCAGTGTAAAAGTCAAGGGCAAACCCAACCTGCTTGGCCAGCTCACCCCACAGTCATTTAACTCATTTCTTTCTTCTTTCATTGGATGTGGCAAAGCCAGCATTTTTTGCCCAGCCCTATTTGCCCTTGAACTGAATGGTTTCCTAGGCTACTACAGAAGCAACCACATTGTTGTGGTTCTGGAGTCACATGTAGGCCAGACCAGGTAAGGACAGCAGATTTCTTTCCCTAAAGGACATCAGTGGGTTTTTACGACAATCGATTAAAGTTTCATGGTCGCCATTACTGAAACTAATTTTAATATCCAGGTTTATTAATTAAAGGTAAATTCCATCAGCTACCATGGTGGGATTTGAACCCATGTCCCCAGAACATTAGCTTGAGCTTTTGAATAGAACTCAATGATATTGCCACTACACCATTATCTCCACCAATTGGCTTGAGGTGAGACTTCCACTCATATCAGAGAGGAAGCCCTACATCTGAGCACTGGCAGCCAATCAAATGGCCAGAATTTCTCTCATCTCAGCAGTACACCCGGGATTCCCCACTGCTGGGGCTGCAGCAGTCCCACAGGGAAGCAAGCTGCGATGGAGCCTGGAATTTAAGGTAATTCCAGGGTCTCACTGGGGCCATGCTGGGTGAAAGGGTGGTGGGAGTCTTGGGTAGACAGGGCAGGGGCTCAGGAGGGGAAACGTGGGAGTGGGAAGAACTTGGAGGGAGGCCTCCGATGGACACAGGGGCCCATAAAGTTGGGCCCTGACCTTGACTGGCCACCAACATGTCCAGTGAAGGCTGGACATTGGGTGCTGCCCTCCTCTATTGCCGGTTAAATCCCAGCAGCGGCGGAAGTAGGCCCTTATTATCCACTTAAGAGTCTCAATTGGTCCATGAATAGGCAGGCCTCAGGCGCCTGCCCAGCCACTGGTAGGATTGCATGCAGCACAATTGTTCCTCCCCCCACCCAGTCCAGTCTGCCATTGTGCCCCCGGCATGCCATAAAATCCAGTCCCTTATTTACGGAGGGATATATATTGGAGGCAGTTCAGAGAAGGGAACACTTGGGTGATTCCTGGAATGAAGGAGTTGTCTTATGAGGAAGGGGTGAGCAGGTTGAGCCTATACTCATTGGAGTTCAGAAGAATGAGGGGTGATCTTATCGAAACAAATGAGGTTCTGAAGGGATTGACAGGGTTAATGCTGAGGAGATGTTTCCTCTCGTGGTGGAATCCAGAATTATGGAGCAGAGTTTCAGAATCAGGGATTTGCCATTTGACATAGAGCTGAGGAGGAATTTCTTCTCTGAGGTAGGGAGCCAGTTGCTACTGAACACAGAACACAGCGTGGTAAAGGTGGAGAGGATCGATTAATTAAAATTGAGAATAGAAAGCTGGATATCCTGTGTTCATAAGCTCATTAAAAATAGGAGGTGTAGACTATTCTTCCCCTCGGGCCTGCTCCGCCATTCAATAATATCATGGCTGACCTGATTAACTCCACTTTCCTGCCTGCCCCACCCCAGCCCCCGATAACCCTTGACTCCCTTGTCAATCAAAAATCCGTCTAACTCAGCCTTCGATATATCTAATGACCCAGCCTCCGCTTCTCCCCGGAAGACAATTCCAAAAAAACTAACGACCCTCTGAGAGAAGAAATTCCTCCTAATCTCCATCTTAAATGGGATTTCCCCTTAGGTTGAAACGGTGCACCCTTAGATTCTCCCACAAGAGGAAACATCTTCCCTGCCAAGCTCCCTTCGAATATTATGGGCAGAGTTTGACGCTCGACATGCGGACGCATGCCTGACATGCCCGAAGGTAACATGACGCACGATGACATCGGGCATGCTTCCCGACTTCGTTGCGCTCTTGCGCGATATTTCGTTCGGCGGTCGCATGCCGGAGTCGGCTACTGATCATTAAAAGGCCTGTTAAGGCCGTTAACAACCTCATTAACTTGAAATTTACGCTGCCTGTCCAACCTGACGGTGGGCGGGCCG
Organism: Cetorhinus maximus; assembly: GCF_964194155.1. Classification (NCBI taxonomy): domain Eukaryota; kingdom Metazoa; phylum Chordata; class Chondrichthyes; order Lamniformes; family Cetorhinidae; genus Cetorhinus; species Cetorhinus maximus. The sequence continues at coordinate 10,512,006 of NC_135895.1, forward strand.
GCGAACAAACCAAGCGGCCTTGACATTTTTTTAGGAAACCTCATTTATGGACGGGATGAGGTTTCCTAAAGCAAATGAACATTAAATAAAAACTTGACTTTGGAATTGAAAACATGTTCCATCTCATGTGACACAATCACATGGGGAGACATGTTATATTAAATTTTTACTGTCCCCGTTAGTTTTTTAAACAGCGCTTCAATCTCCTTGAGGCAGCATGAGGCCCAGCTCATCCTCCTCCTCTCCGCCCGCACAGGCAGTGCTCCGCGCTGCTGCTCGCGATCCACGCAGGGCGGGCGGGCCTTAACTGGCCTGCCCGTGTGAAATCGCGGTGCGGACCCGATCGCAGACGGTGCTCGGCTTCCCGACTGCCCCAGCCAGCCCCCGCCGAGCACCCCTGCCAAAGGCAAAGTCCTGCCCTATATGTTTCAATAAGGCCATCTCTCATTCTTCTAAACTCCAGTGAATATAGGCCCAACCTGCTCAACCTTTCCTCATAAAATAAACCCTTTGTCCCAGGATTCAGACTTGTGAACCTCCTCAAGTATATCCCTCCTTAAGTAAGGAGATGAAAACTCTACACGGTACTCTAAGTGCCGTAGCATCTGGCTAAATAACTGGTCAATCTGCTGAACTTGGAAACGAGGGGCGATTTTTAACAATCGGGAAGTTGTCCATCTGTTCTCTTCACTGAGAGTCCGCTCCATTCTCAGAATGTCCTCTGTCCTATGCCGTTTGATGGGCGGGTCCTCACTATCATACCACTGGGTAAGTGGCACTGCAAAATAGACAGCCATTGCCAGCTCAGGGCTGGCATAATCTCAAACAGCCCTGAGAATGAGCCAGCCAATGGAAAGGTAGGCCTGGGGAGGGTGTGGTGCGTAGTGGATGGTGGAGGAATCTGGGGCACCAGTGATCCAAATTACTGTATGGAGTCCTGCCCCTCCTGATTTTAGACTTACTGGGGGAGTGTGTCATCCGCTTGACCACTACCAGGTTTTCCTGAGTTGACCAATCTCACCACTAGCATTTCCCAATAGACACTTGAAAATAGCCTCGGGAGTTCTATATATGTCATTTGCATAGATTAAGGTGTCAGGTCTGGGTCAGTACATAACATTCCCCCTTCCAATTCAGAAGGTTGTGGATTCAAGTCTCACTCCAGTGACTTGAGCACAAACTCTAGGCTGACACTCCTAAACAGTACTGAGGGAGAATAGCACTGTCAGAACTGCTGTCTTTCAGGTGAGATATAAAATCAAAACTCTGTCTGCTTCATGGTTGGCACAAAAGATTTGGTGGCACTATTTTAAAGAAGAGGTGAGTTCTTCCCACTGGTCACTGTACCAACATTCATCACATATAACTCACATTTATCACTCAAGCAATAACACAAAAAAACACAGATATTCTGATCATTTATTGCTGCCTGTGGGAGTTTGCTTTGTGTGCAAATTTGCTGCTGTGATTTTAGTGACCACACAATCCCCTATTAAGATAGTTTTAAGATAGATTGGAGAAGCTGGGATTGTTCTCCTTGGAGCAAAGGAGATTGAGGGGAGATTTGATGAGTTCTACACGATTATGACAGGTTTGGATAAGGTAGACAAGGAAAAACTATTCCCATTAGCTGATGGTGAAAGGTCTGGGGGACACAGATTTAAGGTTTTGCGCAAGAGATGCGGGGGCAATGTGAGGAAGAACCTTTTTTACGCAGCGAATGGTGATGGTCCTGGAACTCACTGCCCACGAGGCTGGTGGAAGGGGAGATGGTCAATGATTTCAAGAGGAAATTGGATGGGCACTTCAAGGGAATAAACATGCAGGTATGTGTGGATAGAGTAGGTGAATGGGACTCTCTTGCTTGCTCCATGGAGTGCTGGCATGGACTCGATGAACTGAATGGCCTCCTTCTATGCTGCAAATGACTCTATGAACCTGACTTCAGATGTGCTTCATTGGCCTGTCCTGAGGTCATGAAAGGTGGTATAGAAACGTAAGCCTTTCCTTTCTCACCATCCTAATTAAGCAAAGTGCCACTAATCATGGAAACAAATCCCGGTGAGGAGGCACAGGTCGGCGTCGCTATCATCCTCTAAAATTAATTTTTCTTTCCACAGCTGTTTTTAAAAGAAAAAAAAAATGGCTTGGCACATTGGAACCATAAATTCCATGACGAGATTAATAATAAACTCAGTCCCGACCTTGCAGTAGGTGTGCCAAGGACTAATTGTACCATAAAGAGAACACCTGCCCCATTCCACTGTCCAGGTATACAATATTCAAGAGAACTTGCGGAGAGACTCTGCCTTGTACCGGCCCTTTGTGTAAAGATGGAGCTAAGGCCGGGACCTAATGGGAGCTGCCATTCTACCTTGACTCGCTTTCGATACAAGATAAGGTATCTCAGAGATTTGGCTGCTGGATGGAGTCTTGGACGAAGGGGCAACAAAGCCTCGGTTGTTATGCTAATAGAGGTGATCTCCATTCACTCACCTCTGAAATAAAACAGACAAAGAAGGCAGAATTCAGCTATTGAAATGGAACTTGGCCACTCAGAGTATCAGGTAATCTTACACTCCAATTAAATACAATTTCCATCGATGGAACAATGGATGAACAGGGCACGCAACAGAACCAAGACGCTGTCCACTTGTGCACCTGGGAAATGAAGATAGACAAGCAGGTTCTCAGAATCTAATCACGGGCTCCGACCATTTCCCTTATCTCAGAGTGAGGAACTTTCACATCCATTTCAAACAATTATGTGGAAACATATAATAACCCACCAATTTTAGTAATAACTGAAAACCTCCAGAAATGCTTTTGAACAATTTTTTTTTGGAATTATTCGAGGGCTACGGGATCAGAAAGATTCACGGATGACGGTGCAGTGAGCTACGGGGTCGACCCCTGGTCAGTTCTGAGTTAGCTGATCACATCCTCGGTATCCGGGACATGGGTTACAGTTGATCCTAAATCCCTTTAGATTCCAAAGTGGGAACGATCAGCCATGTTGAATGCTTCTGTTCACCGTCCAAAGGCCACTACTTTTGCCAGTCACTCTCAAAATGGGCATCAACGAGAACAAAATCGATGTTGCCAGCAAAATGTTCCTAATAGGCAGGTGATGCTGCCGAGATTCCTGTGAATAATGGTGAGATTTTGCAGGCTGCTTCATATGCAGTAATGTAAGGTCAATGCAAACAAGGAAGGAAAAGTTGATCAGGAGAAAATGGTATGAAAAATAAAATTGTTCAAGACGTTCATAAAAAAAATTGAATCTTAAAAGCTGAACGGAAAAAAAATGAAATAAAGGCTGCATTTATATAGCGCCTTTCATGACCTCAGGATGTTCTAAAATGTTGTACAAGCAATGATGTACTTCAGAGGTATAGTCACCGTTGCAATGTGGGAAATGATATACCCAGGGCGGAATTTAATGCCCTCCCCCCATGGAGAGTTTAGTGGTGGGGGAGTATTTAATCGGGCATCAGGATGCTGGGTGGGATTCCCGCCGCCTTCCTACCCCTGCCCCAGTTAAATCCGAGGTGTGAAGGCCTTTCCACCCCACTGCCAATTGAAGCCCTTAAGTTGGCAATAAATGCCCTGCACTTAAGGGTCTTGTCCCACTACCACTGGCATTCACCCAGTGATGGGCAGGGGACTCGTCATGCTGGATGCCCGAAAAGCAAACCCTGACAGGGTTGCTTGTGGGTTTCTGGGGGAGGGGGCCCTCTTTCAAAGGCACTCAGTGCCTGACTGAGGGACCCAGCATCGCAACGGTGGCAGTGGTGGGGGCAGCGAGGAGGGGTGGGGGTGGTGGTTTGGCATTGAGAGCCAACCCCACTGTCCTTGTGGCCAACTCACCATCCCCCTCCCCCCCATCACCCCACCTGTGGCCTGGGTCCCATGGTGATCCTGGGCCTTGGGTGATTGCATTACCTGCAAAAGCCACTGTCTCGCCCGTGGCGCTGCTGAGCAATGAAGAGCTGCCGGCCTCTGATTGGCTGGTATCTCTCAGCAGGAGGGACTTCTGACCCTAGCATCCTTGATCCCAGGGAAGGCCCACTGCTGCTGCGGCAGGCCTTCCCGAACAGAATTGATGTGGAGCTCTCGCCGGCTCTCCGGCTGTGGGCGAGACCCCTGGTGCCTATTAAGCTACAGCCCTAATTTCTATACAATAAGCTCCCACAAACAGGAACGAGAAAGTGAGTCGATATTGGCGCAGGAAATCACCTGAATATAAAATCCTGAGCTCATAACGAGAACAAAGCTTGTCCTTTGGTGTGATTATGCGTCGTTTGTCTTGGACTGACAGGTGAAGTGAATTAAGTTAGGAGAGGCAGGCATTGTTTAGAATAATAGTTTAATGATGAAATGCCCTAAAGATACAGAAACGCATTTTAGATCTGAGATGAGATTAGGACAACAGGGCTGAATTGCTGCGGTATGCACTTTATTGCACTATTTATTAATAAGAGAAAATGGGAAGCAAAGCAACAAGTCGAAACTGAGAAAAGATAACAATTTACTTGGGTCTGCAGAGGTTGATGTCATACTTCTCTACTGCTTCATGGAAGGATGAATTTATGACTGACAGCTGTCAATGGTTCATGACAGTGCCTGACTTCTACCTACTGTTGAACCTCTAGCTATGCTGTCCCTGAGGAACTGGTATGACGTTTCCATCTGATGTAGATTCAGTGAGTGGTGTGACTCCGTTTGATAGGGCTGAATTTTGCCCACCGGGCAAAACCGATCGCTGGCGCGCACGGGCAGCCGATGGGACCTCCCCCCCCCTTCAATTTTACGTGAGGCAGCTACTTCATTGGCTGCCACCTGTAAGAGCGCTGTCTCGTGACCATTCAACTGTCGAAGGAAAAATCAGTCGCTTTTTACCCAACCTCCGTGTTGTAGACACGAGTGATGTGGTCTGGAAAGATGTGACAGGTTGGCAACAAGAATGGGATTGAGGATTCCCCAGCTGAAAAAAATTGAGGGGGTCGGGGGGGTAGGGTTGGCATTGATGGAGTTTCCAGCTCTCCAACCGAGGGACTTGTGAGTGCTCTTCGTTCAAGAAAATGACTTAAAAATAGGCTCTAACGAAAACTGAGTTGTACATGTGTGTGGACTGACCTTTCAGGATGGCGCTATTACACCACCCTATGAAGGGTGGCAGCCTGGCCCCGTGGGCTGCTGGTCCAATCAGAGGGATGGCAAGAATGGGATTGTGGATTCCCCAGTTGGTCCAATCAGAGGGATGGCAAGAATTGGATTGTGGATTCCCCAGTTGGTCCAATCAGAGGGATGGCAAGAATGGGATTGTGGATTCCCCAGTTGGTCCAATCAGAGGGATGGCAAGAATGGGATTGTGGATTCCCCAGTTGGGCCAATCAGAGGGATGGCAAGAATGGGATTGTGGATTCCCCAGTTGGGCCAATCAGAGGGCTGGCAAGAATGGGATTGTGGATTCCCCAGTTGGTCCAATCAAAGGGCTGGCAAGAATGGGCTTGTGGATTCCCCAGTTGGTCCAATCAGAGGGATGGCAAGAATGGGATTGTGGATTCCCCAGTTGGGCCAATCAGAGGGCTGGCAAGAATGGGATTGTGGATTCCCCAGTTGGTCCAATCAGAGGGATGGCAAGAATGGGATTGTGGATTCCCCAGTTGGTCCAATCAGAGGGCTGGCAAGAATGGGATTGTGGATTCCCCAGTTGGTCCAATCAGAGGGATGGCAAGAATGGGATTGTGGATTCCCCAGTTGGTCCAATCAGAGGGATGGCAAGAATGGGATTGTGGATTCCCCAGTTGGTCCAATCAGAGGGATGGCAAGAATGGGATTGTGGATTCCCCAGTTGGTCCAATCAGAGGGATGGCAAGAATGGGATTGTGGATTCCCCAGTTGGGCCAATCAGAGGGATGGCAAGAATGGGATTGTGGATTCCCCAGTTGGGCCAATCAGAGGGCTGGCAAGAATGGGATTGTGGATTCCCCAGTTGGTCCAATCAAAGGGCTGGCAAGAATGGGCTTGTGGATTCCCCAGTTGGTCCAATCAGAGGGATGGCAAGAATGGGATTGTGGATTCCCCAGTTGGGCCAATCAGAGGGCTGGCAAGAATGGGATTGTGGATTCCCCAGTTGGTCCAATCAGAGGGATGGCAAGAATGGGATTGTGGATTCCCCAGTTGGTCCAATCAGAGGGCTGGCAAGAATGGGATTGTGGATTCCCCAGTTGGTCCAATCAGAGGGCTGACAAGAATGGGATTGTGGATTCCCTAGTTGGCCCAATCAGAGAGCTGGCAAGAATGGGATTGTGGATTCCCTAGTTGGCCCAATCAGAGAGCTGGCAAGAATGGGATTGTGGATTCCCCAGTTGGTCCAATCAGAGAGCTGGCAAGAATGGGATTGTGGATTCCCCAGTTGGTCCAATCAGAGGGCTGGCAGCTCAGGAGCCCCAGCAGCACTGTTAGAAATGGTGGTTGGTTTTGAGACAGGCAGGAGCACATCAGCCTACAGCACGGAGGCTAAAAATTTTTTAAAAATGCAAGTAAACATGCAAGTGATTGAGGGGGAAACCGCTCTGAGTAAAGGACGGGGCTGTGGCCCCCTCTATGCTTTAAAAAAAAAACTAACCCCTCCAGGCTGCACTGGGAGGTCGCCTTCATTTACCTGGCGACCTCATCACGCAGTGAGTGGGTGGAGGGGCTGACCCACCATCAGCAAAATGCTGAGGGCTCTGTAAAAGGTCCCTTAGTTGGGCCTTCGTTCATACAAGTTGGCTGCCCGTCCATTCCATTCCCACCCGTGGTAAAATTTACTGTTAGCGGATCATGATTGGGGAGCCAATCCAACACAGTTCTCCGTGGTTTTAATGAACTCCACCGCCTCCCTTCCCGCCTCTTGGGGGACTGGTAAAATTCTGTCCATAATCTCACAAAATGATAAGTAAGGATGGTTTAGTGCAGGAAGATGGCTACATCCCTGATACCATATAACTGTTCTGTAAATTATTCCAGGATTGCGGCATACTCCACACTCCCCTATAACCTGTTGCATGTCTTGGTTGCTTCGTGGGAAGAGGAATTCCCTGACATCTGTCCAAAATGCCTGTTGTCACTTTGAACCTGTTATTCTTTGCTGCTTTATCATGGATTGACAGGCCTGTATTTTTTATGCAATTTATTAAACATTGGGAAGACCAAAGCCATCAAATTGGACCCCAGCACAAATCCTGCACCCTCATCTCCCACTCCAACATTATCCCAAACTACTGTCTCAGCCTGAAGCAGACTGCAACATCGGTCTAATGTTTGACCCTGAGCTGAGTCTCGAACCCTAAAATCTTTTCCATCATGTTGGTTGCCTTCTTCCAGCATCCGTTTCTGATTTGTTGAAGGAAAATGTTGTTAACTAACTCTCTTTTGTGTTTTTTTTATATGTTCATTGGATGTGGGCATCGCTGGCGAGGCCAGCATTTATTGGCCATGCCTAATTGCTTCAGAGGGCATTTATGTGTCAACTACGTTACTGTGGATCTGGAGCCACATGTAGGCCAGACCAGGTAAGGATGGCGGATTTCCTTCACTAAATGACATTAGTGAACTAGATGGGTTTTTGCAACAATCAGCAACAGTTTCATGGTCATCATCAGACTTTTAATTCCAGACTTTTATTGAATCCAGATTTCACCATCTGCCATGTAGGATTCAAACCCGGGTCCCCAGAGCATTACCCGGGGTCTCTGGGATACTAGTCAGTGGCAATACCATGATGAGGTAACCATAAAAGAGAGGGTTGATGAGGACGCTGTGGTTGATGTGGTGGTGTACATGGACTTCCAAAAAACATTTGATAATAGGCTTGTCAGTAAAGTTGAAGCCCATTGAATAAAAGGGACATTGACAGCATGAATATGAAATTGGCATATGGGAGAAAACAGAGAGTGGTGGTGAAGGGTTGATTTTTCAGATTGGAAGACAGTATACAGTGGGGTTCCCCAGAGGTTGGTAATAGAACACTGTTTTTTTATCACTTGTGATACATGATGTATGACTTGGATTTGTGTGTACAGGGTACAATTCCAAAATTTTCAGATGATACAAACTTATAGTATAGTCAACAGTGAGGAGAGTGGTGACAGATTTCAAAAGGACATAGGCTGGTGGAGTGGGCAGACACGTGGCAGAGAAAATTTAACACAGCAACATGATGCATTTTGGTAAGAAGAACAAGAAGAGGCAATATAAAATCAAGGATACAGTTTAAAAGGGTTGCAAGAACAGCCAGAGCTAGGGATAGTTGTGCACAAGTCTCTGAACGTGACAGGGCAGGTTGAGAGATTGGTTAAAAAAGCATATGGGGTAATAGACTTTATAAGTCGAGGTATACAGTAAAAAACACGGAAGTTACAATGAGCCTGATTCAGCCTAGACCCTCCCTACATATCTCTGCCTCCCTCTCCTCATTTCCAACCCTCCTTAAATCCTGGTTCATCGATCCAGCATTTAGCAGTCCCTCGAAAAAATTCCTTCTTTGACTTGCGGCTAATTTTAGTCGGATTGGACATCAATGACGTGGCTTGAGGTATTTTCCTTTGTCAAAGGTTCTATATAAATTAAAATTGTTGAGGGTGCTTTCCTCTCAGTTAGCTTCTTTCAAGGATCATTAGTCCAATTTTTTCTCCGAACATAAACCTCTCTGCACAACCTCCATGCCTCGAATATCTCTCCATGTCGTACAGTCATGGTGGCACAGAAGAAGGCCATTCAGCCCTTCAAAGCCACGACGACTCTTTGTAGAGCAATCCAGTCCGCTCTAACTCCCTGCTTCGTCCTCGTAGCCCTGTAAAATTATTTCCCTCAAATGCCAAGGGCAATTTTCTTTAGAAATCATTGATCATCTCCACTTCCACCAGCGAGCTGAAGGTTGCCATTAGCTACGTAAAAATGTTCTTCATATCCCCCAAATCTTAAATTTGTGCCCACAATTCCTTGTACTATCAGCTAACAGGAACACTTATCCCTTTTCTAAACCTGTCATAAGCTTCCACACATCTATCAGATTTCCCCCTCAATCTCTTTAGCTCCAAGGTGATCATCTGGGCACAGTGATCATAGTGCATTCCAGCCAGAGCACTGCACAATGTCAGCGTGACATCCTTCCACTCGCACTTGCAGCAATATAATTCGCTGCTCCATCTGCTCGGTTGATCCTTGCTCCATAGCAATCTGGAATGGAGGAAAGAGTAAATAAAAGAAGCTCTTTAGGCTGAAGGCCTGGACAGAACAAGGCCCGTTCTCATATTTTAAAGACCATAATTGAGAGCTCTTTATAAATGTTTAAGCAGTGTCGATGCAAATCTGACATCTGTTCTCTTGAAAAATCACTTTGAAGGACAAGTGTATGACTTATATGTCAAAGTGATCTTTTAAAATGATTAGAAAATGTAACCTGGCTTTCATTATGTTGGCAACTAGAACTCAGTCATTGTAGAATATCACAGAAATGACTGTATTAAAATTGATTTTGCAGAAGCTGTTACTGTGTCTGAAGCTTAATATTCCCGTGATGTTAAATTATTGATTATTCAAGGTGGTTACAGAGAAGATTTCACAATTTTCCATCAAATCTTGTCATATTGCATTTAAACTCATTAAAATGTTCTCCACTACTTTATGGGGCTTACCAAGAAACCAGTTCTGTTTTCCCTTCATTTGTTTTTTTCTGTCTCTGCAATTTCTCCTGAAGGTGTGGGCTGATGGGATTTAGATCCAGGGGCACCCTTGGGTGCCTCACCCCGGGGCTGGCGTTCAAGTGTAAACATGGGAATGTCTGCCAACTGTTGGACCATGGTTGGGGTGGGGAACAGAGGAGAGCTTCATAATGCAAAAGAAAGATTTGCATTTATATGTCGCCTATCACAAATACCTTACGTCTCAAAGTGCTTCACAGCCAATGAAGTGCTTTTGAAGTGTAATCAGTGTTAAAATAGAAGAAACATAGCATCCAATTTGTGCACAGCAAGCTCCCACAAACAACAACGTGACAAGGACCAGATAATCAATTTTTCTGATTGGAGGATTACATATTGGCCTTCCCTGCTCTTCTTCAAAATGGTGCCGTGGGATCGATTACAGAGAGAGAGAGAGAGCAGGCAGAGACTCAGGTTAACATCTCACCTGAAGGATGGCACCTCCAACCGTGCAGCACTCCTTCAGTACTGCACTGGAGTGTCAGCCTAGACTGTTATTCTCAATGTTTGGAATGGGACTTGGAGTGGGACTCAGATGTGAGCATGCTACCAACTGTGGCCAACTCTTGTCCTGACTTCATAACCACACCACGCAGGAGCTACCCAGTTTCCCATTTCCCTTGTCAAGGGCAACTGAGGCCATTTGGAGAGCCCAACTACCACCATTGGCATGTGGCACATACAATGATGTAGAGGCTATGTCACTGAGTTGGTAACAAAAGTACTGGATTAATAATCCAGTAGATTTACTTAGACTTAGTTCCTATGGTCCCATGCAGGACACTGGGCAGTAAGGCTCCACCACCAGCCGCAGTCCATCGCAATTTATTTCGCTCTTAGCCCAGGTGGTCTCTCGGTCTTGAAAGTCCTCCTTAAATGCACTTTGTCAGGTCTCTTTGGCAGCTCCATCTCCTTTATCCACCTGGTGGTGTCCACTCTGGGAGACAAAATATGTGTCCTGTCAGGCTCAGTTGTCTGTCCATCATGATGTCCCGCAGGCGCTTCTGACCAATTCTCTGCAGTACTTCTTCATTGGTGATGTTATCTCTCCATGTGATGCCCAGGATCTTATGGAAGCAATGCTGGTGAAAGGTACCCAACTTACTTGACACATTTGCTGTTCTCACCCATGTCTCACTGGCATAGATTTTTGCTGGTACTGCTATGGACATGTGGAATTGCAGCTTCATGGCTGTGTTGACGGTGTTGGATGCCCAGCCTGTGTGGGGCCACTGGATGACTGATATTGCTTCCCTGATTCGATGGACATCGATCTCTGCATCGCCCTCCCTGGAGATACTGCTTCCCAGGTAGGGGAAGTGGTCAACATCCTTGACGTTCTGCTGCCCAATGGTGATAGGAGGGCCTGGTTGCCATTCAGCCCTCAATGTCTTGGCCTTCTCACAGCTGATGCAAGGACAATCTTGGCACCTCTACTCTCAAGACTGGTGCTCATGTCCTGGAGCGCGCGTGATTCTTCAACCAGCAAGGTGGGTGTCACCTGCGAAATCCAGGTCCATCAAATGATGGCGTTACATATGAACATGTGAATTAGGAGCCAGAGTAGGCCATTTGGCACCTCGAACCTGCTCCGCCATTCAATAAGATCATGGCTGCTCTGATTGTGGCCTCAACACTACATTCCTGTCTATCCCCTATACCCTTTGATTACCTTGTTAGTCAAGGGTCTATCTATCTTTGCCTTCAAAATATTCAATGATTCTGCCTCCACCATTCCCTGGGGAAGAGAATTCAACAAACTCTGAGAGAAAAAAAAATTTTCCTCATTTCTATCTTAAATGGGTGACCCCTTATTTTTAAACTGTGTCCCCTAATTCTAGCCTCTCCCACAAGGCAAAACATCCTTTCAGCGTCCACACTGTCAAGTCCCCTCAGGATCTTAGATGTTTCAATAAGACCGCCTCTCATTCTTCTAGATTCCAATGGGATAGTGATCCAACCTGCCCAACCATTCCTCACAAGATACCCACTCCTACCATCCCAGGAATCAGTTGAGTGAACCTTCTCTGAACTGCTTCTAATGCAATTCTGTCCTTTCTTAAATAAGGAGACTAAAACTGTACACAGCACTCCAGATATGGTCTCACCAACACCCTGTACAGCTGTAGCAAAACATCCCTAATTTTATATTCCATTCCCCTTGTAATAAATGTCAACATGCCATTTGCCTTCCGAATCACTTGTTGAACCTGCATACTAACTTTTTGTGTTTCATAAAACAGGACATCCAGATTCCACTGAAACTTGAAGTTGTGCAGTCTCTTTCCAGTTCAATAAGGTGCTGCTTTTCTATTTTTGCTGGCAAAGTGGACAAGTTCATATTTTCCCACATTATACTCCATCAGCCATTTTTTTGCCTACTCACTTAACCTATCTATGTCTCTTTACAGACCCCTTATGTCCTCTTCACAACTTACTTTCCCACCTAGCTTTGTGTCATCAGCAAATTTAGCAACCATGCATTTGGCCCCTTCATCCAAATTAGTGCCACGGGATGCAGAAGTCTGCGCACCCACCATCGCTTTCCTCATGATGAAATCGGTAACCACGAAGAAAAGGAATGGGAAGAGTATGCAGTTTACAGTACTCTTGTGATGATGTTGAAGGGGTCCATGGTGCTGACCTTGATACAGCAGCTGGAATCACGGTATAACTCTTTGAATGTGTTAATATACCGCTCTGGGATGCCGTATTGTCTTGCAATGTACCAGGGTGACTGTTGATGGATGCTATTGAAAGACTTCTTAAAATCAATGACACAAAAATAAAAATAGCTGGAAAAACTCAGTAGGCCTGACAGCATCTGCGGAGAGGAACACAGTTAATGTTTCGAGTCCATATGACTCTTCATCAGAAGAGTCAGTCATACGGACTCAAAACGTTAACTGTGTTCCCCTCAGCAGATGCTGTCAGGCCTGCTGAGTTTTTCCAGCTATTTTTGTTTTTGTTTCGGATTTCCAGCATCCGCAGTATTTTGCTTGAAATCAGTGAAGTTGATTGGCAGTAGTAGCCTGGATGAGTAGTTCAAAGAATGCTTTCGAGATAGTTTCTTAGAGCAGCACGTTCTGGAACCAACCAGAGAGCAGGTTTTATTAAACTTGGTATTGTGTAATGTAACAGGATTAATTAATGACCTCAGAGGGAAGGCAGTTTGAAAGGGAGAACAATGGGTCTAAGACTAGTATGTTAAACTTAAATAAGGGCAACTATATGAAAGCTGAGCTAGCTGAAGTGAACTGGGGTACTAGGCTAGAGGATAGATCAATAGAGAAGCAGTGGCAGCCATCTAAGGGAATATTTCAGAATACTCAGAATAAATATAGTCCTACTGTAAAGAAAAATTCTAAGGGGGGATCCCACCGTCTGTGGTTAAATGAAGAAGTTAAGGAAGGCATCAAACTTAAGGTAAAAACATAACCACACAAAGATGAGTGGCAGGACAGGTGATTGGTCAGAATATGAGGAACGGCAGAGAATGACTAAAAGGTTAATCAGCAGAAAGAAATTAGATTATGAGAAGAAGCTAGCTAGAAATGTAAAAACAGGTAGCAAGAGTTTCTACAGGTATTTAAAAAGGAAAATAATGAGTGTTGGTCCTCTAGAGAGTGACAATGGGGAGTTAATAGTAGATAATAAGGAAGTGGTGGATGAAATGAACAAATATTTGGTTTTGTCTTCACTACAGAGGATAGGAGAAACATTCCAGTAATAGCTGTACATTAGGGAGTGGAAAGGAGAGGGCAACTTGGTGAAATTACAATCACTAGGGAAGTGGTACTGAGCAAACCGACGGAGCTGCGGGCTGACATGTCTCCAGGTCCTGATATACTTCCTGAGGTAGTAGGTGTGTCGGTGTTAATTTTCCAAATTTCACTAGATTCTGGAAAGGTTCCATTAAACTGGAAAGTAACAAATATAATCCCTCTATTCAAGAAGGAAGGGAGGCAGAAAACTGGAAACCATAGGCCAGTTGGCTTGATATCTGTTGTGAGGGAGGTGTTAGACTCGATCATTAAGGAGGGTATAGCTGCGCACTTAGAGAAATTCAAGCTAATCAGGAAGAGTCAGCATGGTTTTGTGAAAGGGAAATCGTCTTTAACCAATTTATTGGAGTTCTTGGGAGGAGTAACATGCACTGTGGATAAAGGGGAACCTGTAGAGATGCTGTATTTTGATTTCCAGAAGGCATTTGATAAGATGCTACGTCAAAGGTTATTGCAGAAAATAAAAACTCATGATGCAGTGGGTAACATATTCGCACGGATAAAAGATTGGCTGGCTGGCAGAAAACAGAGAGTATGTCTAAATGAGTCTTTTCTTGATTGGCAGGATGTGACAAGTAGAGTCCTGCAGGGGTCTGTGCTGGGGCCTCAACTTCTTACAACTTATATCAATGACTTAGATAAGGGGAGTGAAGGCATGGTAGCTAAATTTGCAGATTACACAAAGATTGGAAGGAAAGTATGTTGCGAAGAGGACATAAGGAGGTTGCAGATAGATATAGATAGGTTGAATGAGTAGGCAAAAATATGGCAGATGGAATATAATGTGGGAAAATGTAAAATTGTTCACTTTGGCAAGAAGGATAAAAAAGCTGAGCATTACTTAAATGGAGAAGACTGCAAAATTCTGAGATGCAGAGGAGTCTAGGTGTTCCAGTGCATTTGTCATAAAAAGTTAATATGCAGGTAGAGCACGTAATCAAGAAGGCTAATGGAATGCTATTGTTTATTATGAGAGGAATTGAACATAAAAGTAAGGATGTTAAGCTTCAGTTACACAGGACATTTGCAAGACCACATCTTGAATACTGCATGCAGTTTTGGTCTCCTTATTTAACGAGAGATGTGAATGCATTGGAGGCGGTTCAGAGGAGGTTTACTAGGTTGATACCTGGAATGAGTGGGTTGTCTTATGAGGAAAGGTTAGACAGACTGGGCTTGTTTCCACAGGAGTTTAGAAGAGTGAGGGGTGATTTGGTTGAAGTATATGAGATCCTGAACGATATTAACAATGTGGACGTGGAAAGGATGTTTCTCTTGCGGGTGAGTTCAGAACTAGGGCGTGCTGTTTAAAAATTAGGGGTTACCCTTTTAGGATAGTGATGAGGAGAATTTTTTTCTCTCAGAGGTTTGTGCAACTTTGGCACTCTCTGCGCCAGAAGGCTGTGGAGGCGGGGTCACTGAATATTTTTAACGCGGAAGTAGATAGATTCTTGTCAGGCAAGGGAATCAATGGTTATTGGGGTAGATGGAAATGTGGAATTCGAAACACAGACAGATCAGCCATGATCTTGTCGAATGGCAGGGCAGGCTCGAATGGCCTACTCCTGTCCCTATTTTGTATGTTTTTAAATTAATAACAAGTGGCTTCTGAAACTCTAGGTTCAGCTTCCATGATGGTCCTGAGTGTAAAGATCTGCTCGCACCATGATCTGCCACTCTGGAAACCTGCATGTTCTTTGCGAAAGGGTGCCACCTACTTCTGCTACTTCGAGGAGGAGACTGTACCACACACAAAGAATCCAACAGAACGTGATTTCAAATCCCATCGCGGTAGTTTGCAAACTTGAATTAAGTTTTAAAAAATCTGCAATATTAAAACCCTGGTATCAGTATAGGTGACTGGGAAACTGTCAGATTGTTATGAAAAGCCCAACAGGTTCTTGAGGGAAGCAAGGCTGCTGTCCTTGCCCATTCAAATCTACGTGTGATTGTAGTTCCACACATGTCCCTCTGAAGTGTCCTTAATTGCCATCAGGGACAGACCACATTTAAAGAATGAGATCAAAAACCTGTGCCTGCAATCAGCTCACTCAGCAAAGATCAGTGATGTAATGTCTGACCTGTCATGGCCCATATGACTCAGCCCATCCTTGGATAAACTAACTGCGTTAGTTGGCCAGTATTTATGCCTCAAGCTACATCATCTACTTTATTTCACGTTACTGACTACACTTCAAAAGTGCTTTGCTCACTCTAAAGCACTATGGTTGTGAGTGGTGAAAGTGACCATCGTCTCAGAGGCTGCTCTCTCATTAGAGAGAGGGACACAACTAGTGGTGAGTTTAACCTGAGGGTCACCATACCTCAGGCAAGGGGCGTGGTTCAGAAATCGTCATGGACGACCTCTGCTGGCACAGAAATTGAATCCACGCTGATTAGCATCACAACCAGCCATCCAGCCAACTGAGCTAACCAAGCCCCCTTTTGCTCTTTCTCTTTCCCTCGCTATGTAATATTTATGTGCAAGTCCTTCTTTCTTAAGTGTCATTCTCAATAGTTTCAGTTTTCTGAATGGCTTTTTTGACATCAGTAATGAATAACTGTTTTTATAAGCTAGCCTTCATGGCTTTTAATGGTTTTTAAAAAAATTAATTCATGGGATGTGGGTGTCGCTGGCTAGGCCAGCATTTACTGCCCATCCCTATTTGCCCTTGAGAAGGTGGTGAGCTGCCTTCTTGAACCACAGCAGTCCATGTGGTGTAGGGACATCCACAGTGCTGTTAGGAAGGGAGTTCCATGATTTTGACCCAGTGTCAGGAAGATATAATAATTCTAATAATGTTATTGGAATTTAATATTTAATAATATGGAATTTATGTAAAATATGGTATCTGTGTCTAAATGTGTTTGTGTGTGTGTGTGTGTGTGTGTGACTTAATTGGATTAAAGGCAGCCGGTCTGAATGCTTTGATGTAGTAGATGATGAGCTAGGTTTGAAATGTTAGGTAGGTAAACATAGGTGGCAAGGGAACATTTGCATTTTTAAATAACCCAGGCTAGATTGTTTTCAAAAGAGGGAGTGAAATGTGTCACCTAGCCAGGTGAAGTTTAGAAACAGTGTGTTTATTTTTCGCAAAGATTACTGGTAAAACTTAGTGCTATGAGAGATTTTTATTATCAGAAAGGGAAAGTCCAAAGACATAGTGAAACAATGGGAATTTGCATTCAAAGGGGAAAATATGTATAAAGGAGCGAAGCTTGTGTAAGGGAAGGCATTTTAAGACCTAACAAGTGTCAAAAGCCTTCAGCATCTCAGCTTCAAGCTGCTATCCTATCTGAAGTTAAGAAAACTCGCTTTGAATTTGACTGGTTCAGGATACTGTATGTCACCTTGACTGGGCCTTTTTAAAATTTATGTGTCTGACTGTTGCCTTAACAAAGGTGTAACTAGGAGTCAGATTAATTAGGGGATTTAGAAGTTAGTATAGTAGTAATTTGTAGACATATGTATGTGCTTAAAACCATTTGTCTTATTAATAAATGTTTGATCTAGTTTTGTAAAACCATATAAGGCTCAGCGGTCTATTTACTACTAAATTAAAAGCCCACATCTCGAAACATACAAATTGAAAAAATAGTTTCCACATTTGTCTCAAGTTTCTCTTTGGGATTTGAACAACTCAGCATTTACCATCGGCTGTGCCATAACACCCAGCAACAGTGAAGGAATGGGGATATATTTCCAAGTCAAGATGGTGAGTGGCTTGGAGGGGAACTTCCAGGTGGTGTTGTTTCCATATGTATGCTGCCCTTGTCCAGGTAGTGGTCCTGGGTTTGGAAGGTGCTGTCTAAGGAGCCATAGTGAGTTCCTGCAGTGCAACTTGTAGATTGTATGCACTGCTGTCCCTGTGTGTCGGTGGTGGAGGGAGTGAATGTTTGTGGATGGGGTGCCAATCATGTGGGCTGCTTTGTCCAGAATGGTGTCAAGCTTCTTGAGTGTTGTGGGAGCTGCACTCATCCAGGCAAGTGGAGAGTATTCCATCACACTCCTGACTTGTGCTTTGTAGACGGCGGACAGGCTTTGGGGAGTCAGAAGGTGAGTTACTTGCCACAGGATTCCCAGCCTCTGACCTGCTCTTGTAGCTACAGTATTTATATGGCTAGTCCAGTTCAGTTTCTGGTCAATGGTAACCCTAGTGGGAGGTTTGTAGCCTAATGAGTTGGGAAATGGGGTTGATACAAAGCTTTATAGCTTGAATGAATCTGCTTTCCAGCCCTTCACAGAATTTAGTTCAATGGCTGATCAGGCCTTTGTTAGTGTTAGGGGTTGGCATATATAAGTTTAACATGGGACTGAGAGCTGAGTACTGTACTACCAACACTGTGATATAAGAAGGCACATAACCCAGATCCAGAGTCAATACGGTGTTGAGCAGAGACGTGTAAAGGCCACAGCATGGAGACAGCTCTGAGCCTGTACCCTTTACTGTGAGTGGCTTGGAGAGGGACTTCCAGCTGGTGGTGTCCCCATGTATCTGCTGCCCTTGTCCTTCTAGATGGTCGCGATCGTGGGTTTGGAAGGTGCTGCCTAAGAAGCCTTGGTGAGTTCCAATCCAACTTTCATCTCTAGCCTTCAACTTTTAAACTTTTTAAAAGATTTCACCACCTCTCTTCACAAGATTAAAAAGAATTAGCTTTAGGTTGGGAAAAAAACGGGTAGTTGGTTTTACCAATTACCCCAGCTTCTGTCCTGAAGGTACTGGTTCTAAAAGTACAGACTGCCTTCTCATACCTCTCCTGAATGGCCATTATTCTTATGGAAACTTGGACCTTGAGGCCCCGTTGTAACTCTTAATGAATGAGTTAAAATCTCATCCCAAGGGTCAGTGGACCATAAGAACATGAGAAATATTAACAAGGGTAGGCCATTCTGCCCCTCGCGCCAACTACACCATTCAATAAGATCATGGCTGACCTTCCATGACAACTCCACATTCCAAGCGACTCCCCATATCCCTTAATTTCCTTAATGTCCAAAAATCTCCGTCTTGTGTATATTCAGTGGGTGAGCTTCACAGCTCTCTGGGGTGGAGACTTACAGAGGTTCATAATCCTCTGAGTGAAGAAATATTTCCTCATCTCCATTTAAAATGGCTGACCCCTAATGCTGAGATGATGATCCCTATAGTTCCAGACTTCGCAGGCAGGGGAAACAGGACCTCTGCATCTACCCTGTCAAACCCCCTGAGAATTTTATATATTTCAATGAGTAGTTTCTTGTGGATGGCTCAACCCAATCCTGCTCTCACTGAGCCTCTGCAGGGCAGAAAGTTTTGCTAGCTATCAACCTGGAGCAAGAAACCTGGTCGATTTTTCCCATCCTCAATGATTTAGCCATGGTTTATTGATGGCACATTCTCCTCTGAGTCAGAACTTTCTAGGTTTAAATTCAGCCTGATTCAGTGCCTTACCGAAGGAGCGCGGCACTGTCAAAGATGCTGTCTTTTTGGATGAGACAGATCCCCTCTCGATCGGACGTAAAAGATCTCGTGTCCCTATTCCAAGAAGAACAGGAGAGTTCTCCCTGTGCCTGGCCAATGCTCATACCTTAACCAATACCTGAAACACCAATGGGTGGGGTTTTCTGCACCCACCCGCCACCGGGATCTTCCGGTCCCGCCGCAGGTCAATGGGCTTCGGGCTGGGGCGCCGTCTCGCCTGTGGCGGGTCCCACCCGCAACGAGGCCAGAAAATCCCGGCCAATATCTATCATTACTTCATTTCTGTTTGTGTGTGCCAGACATGTGAGTGGCATGTCCCACCCAGCGGAGGTGGTTTTGAGTGATTAGCACCCCGAGACTGGACAAGTTGGCTTGGGAGAGGACGCTGCTGTAAACCGCATTCCTTGTCACCAGAACTCTCGGTCTACTTGGGACTCCGTCACAGCAGCAGGTTCCCAGGAGGACAACGGAAACACTTTAGGGATGTTATCAAAGTATCCCCGAAAAGTCAAACACCCTGACGACTCATGGGAGTCTCTTGCGGCTTGTGACTGACCAAAATGGCGAAGGCTCAACCGGGAAGGCACTGAGCACACTGAGGGACTTCATTGGGAATGTGCAGAGGCAAAGTCGAGGCATCAGAAGGGGCACACAAACCTCTAAACAACCCCATCCAACTATCCCCCTTAAGTACCACCTTGCCCCGCATGTGCTAGAGTCTTCAGATTGCACATTGGACTTAGCAGCCATTCTGAAACCCATCGGACTAGAGTGGAAGCAAGTCATCCCCGATCCTGGAGGGACTGCCTAAGAAAGGAGAAGCTATTTGTGGGATCTTGCTGTGTGCAAAGTGGCTCCCACATTTCGTACATTACAGCAGTACTTACACCTCAAAATTACAAAATTGGCTGTAAAACAGTTTGAGATGAGGTCAAAAAAATATAGATATGTAAAAATATAAATGTATACGTGTAAAACACACTGTTTTCCCCTTAATCCAGGGGGAAAAGTGAATTAAAACTGGGACCTTCTGGAATGGATAGCTAAGTTACAAACTGACCATGCCTAAGAAACACTTGCAGAAAAATAGTTAATGGCAAATGAATAGGAAATTAGCAGAAAACAGAAAAAGCTTACAGAAAAAAAAAATTTGGCTTATCAAAATTATCTGTCTAGAGGTTAAATGATTTGAACGTCTAGTTTTCAAGATCTCAGGGAGTGCAATCAATTGCAAAACTCCACCCTCCCCTTGAATATTCTACTGAAACAACAATGGTGAATGAAATGTTTTTACCAGCATAGAGAGTAGCCAGGATTTTCTAGACATTAATTATATAAAAGGGAGGAAAACACTGTGCAGTGAATTTCCAACCCAGCTGCGGTATTTTAAACGTCAACATAATTCTCAGCAGTCACAAAAAGTGAGGGACCGTCTATAAGATTTTAATTTGGATATGATGATCTCTAATAAGCTGCAAATATGTCCAATTCTTACACAAAAGTGGTGGGTTTTTTTTGCCAACTTGGCATCTGTCCTAGTGTCCGTCTTCGGGGTAAAATTGGACATGGCAGGGATGCAAAATTACTTGCTCTTTTTCTTTATTCTTTCATGGGATGTGGACATCAATGGCAAGGCCAACATTTGATGCCCATGTCAAATTGGTCTTGAACTGAGTGCCATTCTAGGTCATTTCAGATGTCACATGTAGGTCAGGCCAGGTAAGGACGGCAGATTTCCTTCCCTAAAGGGCATTAGTGAACCAGATGAGTTTTTACAACAAGTGATGTGATGATAGTTTCATGAGACTAGTTTTATATTCCAGATTTAATTCATTGAATTTAAATTCCACTGCTGCCCCACAGTGGGATTTGAACCCATATTCCCAGAGCATTAGCCTGGGCTTGTGGCCTACTAGACCAGTGACATTCCCACTACACCAAGCGTCTTCCCCTAATGTGCACTATATGCTTTGTCTGATATTCAATCCCAATGATTATTGGGCATGCTCTATAATGATTGGCACCGAGTGGCCAACCATCCTGGATTTTCCAGGATTGTCCACAATCTGACTATTCGTCCCATGTCCTGGGTCATGCCTTCTTGTGATGCATTTTGTCCCAGATTTCTTCCGTGTCTGTAGGCTTTATGACTGTGCTATGCCCACTCACACAATCTCACCTCCAACTACACCCCTTTGCTCCCACGGTCTCCATAGAACCATAGAACCAGAGAAAAGTTAGGGCAGAGAAAGAGGCCATTCAGCCCATCGTGTCTGCGCCAACCAAAAAAAAGAGAAACAAAGAAACTAACCACTCATTTTAATCCCACTTTCCAGCACCTGGTGCGTAATTGCACTTCAGGTGTGGGTCCAGGTACCTTTTAAATAAGTTGAGCATTTCAGCCTCAACCACCAACTAAGGCAGTGAATTCCAGATGCCCACCACTCTCTGAGTGGAAAAGTTTTTCCTCATGTTCCCTCTAATCCTTCTACCAATCCCCTTAAATCTATGCCCCTTGGTAATTGACCCCTCAGCTAGGGGAAACAAGTCTTTCCTGTCTACCCTATCTGGGCCCTAACTAATGAATCCCCTATCACTACTGCTCTTCCTTTCTCCTTCTTCCCCTCCTGCACAGCAGAGCTGCCTGTGCTGCCACAAACCCGGCTGTGTTTGCACTCCTCAGGAACAAACGCCCTCACCAGTATTCAAGACAGAAAACCGATTGGCGTGCGGGACCCCAGGGGGCTCCTTCACCACCTGCCTAGTTCTCTTGGACTGCCTGGCAGTCACCCATTCCCTTCCTGCCTCCAGCCTCCTAAGCTGTGGTGTGACCACCCCTCTGAACATGCTATCCACGTAGCACTCCAAGGTAAGAAAAGACACAGTTCTTTCCGTAGAAAACATATGGGCAGCAAGACAGCAAATGCATTCTGTCCATGACACTTGCGTCGAGTTTACATCTGCTATACTTCAACTGAACAGTCTTAATAACATATTGAAAAGTACAAAGAAAGCCAGTTATCTCCAACTGAGTTTTATTTCTGAACTAGTTAATCTAGCCTCCTCCCTGGGTATGAGCCAAACATTTACAAATACATTTGCACTTCACTCATCAATTAGCCTTTAATTGGCCTCTGAATGTGCCTGGTTAGACCACATCCTTGCAGGAGAAACTTGGGTGGTCAGGACAGGTTACGTACATCTGCATCTTAGCAACTGTACACCAGCGCCACTCCCCAGGTGCCAGCCTACCTGTGGGAAACACCATATGAAATTGTTTGATGCATGATAATCTTGAAGACTTTGATGACTAATGCAATTATACCGGAAAGCCAACATGAGACTCTGGCAGCTGCAAAGTTTAATTAGCAATGGGTGATATCCCAAGCTGTGAATTGGACTTTCGGAGCCTATGGCTGGTTAGAGAGCACGGGCAGGATTATCAATATTCTCGAAATTTCATTTAAGAAAGCTTTGCTTAAGCTAAGGTCACCTGAGCTCGATTTGACTGCACTAACCGTATACTGCAAGCGGTGCCAAGTTCAAGTAGGTTGAAACTAATTCAAATGCAAAGTAAGATGGCCATTTTTTTTTTTACAATCACTGTGCACACTATGATTGAAATGACTTTCATATTCAGAGTCAATCTTTCTCCCAATAGCAAGTTATGCCTTTGAATTATGTTCCAGTCAATGATCTTCCAAAAAATCTCATGCTTCAGAAATTGTCCCCTTGGATTGGAAAATTGCCAGTGTCACTCCATTATTTAAAAAGGGTAAGAGAGATAAACTAGAAAATTATAGGTCTATTAATTGTGGGGAAGTTACTAAAATCCGTTAATGGGAATAGCATGACTGAGCATGAACTGATCAGACAGCATAGATTTTGTAAAGGGCAAATCATCTCTCATGAACCTCATTGAGTTTTTTGAGGTGGATAGTGTGTGTTTTTTTTTATTCGCTCATGGGATGTGGGCATCGCTGGCTAGGCTAGCATTTATTGCCCATCCCTAATTGCCCTTGAGAACTGAGTGCCTTTCAGAGGACATTTAAGAGTCAGCCACATTGCTGTGGGCCTGGAGTCACATGTAGGCCCAGACCAGATGAGGATGGCAGATTTTCTTCTCTAAAGGGCATTAGTGAACCAGATGGGTTTTTAACGACATCTGACAATAGCTTCACGGTTACCAAGACTGAGACTAGCTTTATAATCCAGATCCCACCAGCTGCCATGGTATGATTTGAACCCATATCCCCAGAACATTAGCCTGGGCCTCAGGATTACTAGTCTAGTGACAGTTCCGCTGTGCCACTGTCTCCCCTAGATGAAGGAATAGAGAATCTTATATCCGAGGAAACTGATGATGCCAAGTTAGGTGACAGAGCAAATATGTAGATGTCAGCAGAATGTTGCAAGAAGGACAAAACTGTAGCAGTCGGTGTTCAGTTTGGGGAAGAATAAGGTCATCCACATTTGACCTAAAAAAGATAGATCAGAGTATTTTCTAAATGGTGAGAAGCCAGAAACTGCAGAGGAGCAGAGAGATTTAGCGGTGCAAGGACAAAAATTACAAAAAAATGAGTGGATGGGTACAGAAAATAATTTTCAAGGCTAATGGAGTGTTGACCTTAATCTCAATGGAGCAGCAACACAACAAGCTGCAAATTATGTTTACAATTATATAAAGCTTTGGCGAGAGTTCATTTAGAATACTGCATTCAGTTCAAGGCACTGCACCTTAGAAAGGGTTAAATTATGAGAGCAGATTACATAAGCTAGGCTTATATTCCCCCTCAGACCATCATGCTCTCGCTCCTCTGAGTTCACTGCTCTCTTAACCTCCCTCTCCTTCCATGTAAACGCCCCAACTCACATTCAAGACCAATCCCTTGACCTTGCCTTCTCATGTGGTCTTGTTAGTCTCAACGTATCAATCAGATATATGGCCGGCTCCTAGTACTACTCTTCGCCCATGTTCCCTTCCACTACACAACCCCAGACCTTTTGTATCTTTCCCTGGAAAAAAAGTAATTGCCCAATTCACTTACAGCAGCATTTTCAAAATTCCAACTGTCTAGACTTTGGCTGTCTGTTCAAATAACAGTGCCATAGACTTTCTGCAGCTCCCGTGATGACCTTTGGCCTGGATGCCGTACTGTAAGGAAAATTTTTAATTGTAATAAAATGTCTAGGGAATCTGTAATTGTTTTTCAGAATGCTTGAAAACGACCTTTAAGAGTTTCCATCAATTGTAATGGAATTAATTGTAACTTTCTGGGATAATAAGAAATACTGCCCATATGACCAGGTGACACTTAACCTGGAAGCAATGCCAGGTATCTTCCTGGAAGGAAGTTTAGGTACAGAAATGCCTGTGGGCAAACTCAGAGAAGACTGACGGTTAAAGAAGCTACTGCTGTAAAGAACAAAGGGGAGCTGGAGCAGAGGGCAGAGTAGAGAAGAACTCTGTGTGTAATACAGTTAAAAAGGACAGAAAGCTAAAGAGAGGATTAGAGCAGAAATTGTGAAGTGGACAATCCTGCGACTATGCTTCAGTTTTGCCAAAGACAATTAGACCATTTAATTAGGTTTATTAAAGGAATCAGATAACGGAGTCTCTGGGGAATCAGCGCCATCAAGACTGTTGTTGACCTAGCTAAGGTGCTTCCACAGGGGTGTGCTATATGGGTGAGAAATATCTCCAGGGAACTTGGATGGAGTGGAGCCACCGCTACACTTGACACTTGTGTGGAGAAGGATACAAATGCTTGTAATCTCAAGAGATAGTCTTCATTGTACCGACTATTCCATGAGTAATTTATAATTTATGCCCACTGTAGTTTGCCTATTAACTCATGTTTAATGTATGTGGACTCTGATTTGTGCTAAAGTAAAAGCAACAAAAAGTGGAATCTTATTATTAACTTCTTCATTTGGGTGTCATTCAGTAAATTTGGTTATTTTGGTTTATGGTTCCCCCGTGGGGATCCTAACATTACCAATTTGAGAGCTGCACCCTCCTCTCCATCTTTGATACCCAAGTAGCCTCTAAAATCATTACTCACTCCCACTCTGGCCATTTCCCTTGGTATGGCCCTCATCTCCACTCCCTTAAACCACGGAGCCCAGACTTGAAAGGGTGTAGCAGGAAATTAGTTTACCCATTCACAGCCATCGCAGAATCACACAACTCTCACAGGACAGAAGGAGGCCATTGAGCACATCGTCTCTGCATCGGCTCTCTGAGTGAGCAATTCACCTGGTGCCATTCTCCTGCCTTCTCCCTGTATCCCTGCACATTGTTCCTTTTCAAATAGCAGTGCAATTCCCTTTTGAATGCCTGGATTGAACCTGCCCCCACCATGCTCTCAGGCAGTGCACTCCAGGCCCTAAACACCTGCTGCGTGAAAAACATTTTTCTCATATTGCCTTTGCTTCTTTTGACAATTAATTTAAATCTGTGCCCTCTTGTTCTTGATCCTTTCATGAGTGGAAACAGTTTCTCCCTATCGACTCTCTCCAGACCCCTCATGATTTTGAGTACCTCTATCAGATCTCCTCTTAGCCTTCCCTTCTCCAGGATACCAGTCCTAATCTCTCCAATCTATCTTCATAGCTGAAATTCCTCAACCCTGGAACCATTCTTGTGAATCTTATCTGCACTATCTCCAACGCCTTCACATTCTCCCTAAAGTGTGGTACCCAAAATTGTACGCAATACTCCAGCTGAGGCCAAACTAATGTCTTATGCAAGTTCAACATAACCTGCTTGCTCCTGTACTCTATTTTCCTATTAATAAAACCTAGAATACTGTGTGCTTTATTAACCACTCTCTCAACCTATCATGCCACCTTCTGTGACTCATGCACATATACATCCCGGTCCCCTTTCTCCTGCACCCCTTTTAGAATTATACCCTTTATTTTGTATTGTCTCTCCATGTTCTTCCTATCAAAGTAAATCACTTCACAGTTCTCTGCATTGAGCTTCATCTGCCATGTGTCCGCCCATTCCACGGACTTGTCTATGTCCTTTTGAAGTTCTACACTATCCTCCTCACGGTTTACAATGCCCCCAATCTTCGAATCATCCACAAATTTTGAAAATGTGCCCTGTACACCAAGGTCCAGGTCATTAATATATATCAAGAAAAGCAAGGGTCCCAACATTGACCTCTGATGAACTCCATGACAACCCGTTCCACCAGCCCGTAAAAACATCCATTAACCACGACTCCCTGTTTCCTGTCAGTCAGCCAATTCTGTATCCATGTCGCTACTGTCCCTTTTATTCCATGAGCTATAACTTTCCACACAAGCCTGTTGGTGCAGCACTTTATCAAATGCCTTTTGGAAGTCCATGTACACCACATCAATGGCATTGCCCTTATCAACCCTCTTGGCAACCTCTTCAAAAAAACTCCAAAAAGTTAGTTAAACATGTTTTTCTCTTAAGAAATCCATGCTTGCTTTCCATAATTAATCCACATTGCCCATGTGACTATTAATTTTGTCCAATATTAAACTGACTGGCCTGTAGTTGCTGGGCTTATCTTTAAACCCTTTTTTGAATAAGGGTGTAACATTTGCAGTTCTCCCATTCTCTGGCACTACCCTTGAGTCTAAAGAAGGCTGGAAATTTAAGGCTAGTGCCTCTACAGTTTCCATTTACACGATGCACTATGGGATCTTGCTCTCATTTGCTAAAACCGTTCATTATTCCTGGATCATCCTTGAATGTAGAGATAACCCCAACTTCCTTTCTTTGAGCTCATAAGAATAGGGGCAGTAGTTTGCAAAGACAAGGATCAAGGGTTGTTTTTTTTTGAGTAGAGGGGTAATGATGGCAGATTTAAAGGAACGAGGGAAAACACCTGAAGAGAGAGAAGCGTTAACATTATCGGCTAACATGGGGGCCAGGAGGGGAAGTTGGGAATTGAGCAGCAAGTGGGAACAGGATCAAGGGAGCAGTCAAGAAGTTTTGCCTGGTTGGCTAGTGGAAGAGAGACGTGATCAGAGGCAGCCAATCGGATTGTCTCGATCGTAAGTGACAAAGGAGTCCATGAGCTCCTCACACTTACTGCTAGAGGTGAGGGTGGAGGAGAGACAGGAGAGGGGTTACAGAAGACAGTTTTCACCCTTATTCAAAAAAGTCTTTCTATTGTAGTGCCTTTATTGAACTGAATGTATCATGGCTGCCTGCAGGGAGCCCCTCCCGGATGGAGCATGGAGTAATGATTGCATTTCAAAACCCAAACACCCGTCACCAACCTCTCTTTCCTCTCTAAAGCCCTTGAATGTGTTGTCATGTACAAAATCCGCCTCTATCTTTTTTGGAACTTCATGGGCGGAATCGTCCCAGATTTGCACAAAGTGCGGCAGCGGGCAGGTAAAAGATATTTTACCCGCTGGCTTTTCACACCATATCGTCCCAAATCCACTACGTTAATGATGCATTCCTGGGAAGCACGCTGGTTCCATGGCGGACAGGCTCTCATTCACCCACCAGCAACGCCAGCAACTCACTGATTTATCACACTGGGTGCCATAGCTAAAGTGAAGCCGCGTGCACACCTCGCAGTGCTTCCAGCCCATGACTGCTGCATGGAAGACTTAGCCTCAAAAGGCAAAAAGAATGCAGCCTCCAAGTTTAGTGGCGCATCCCTCGAGTGCATTTTGGATGCCGTGGAGGCTCGCTGTGACATCTTCTAATCCGCTCTGAGGGGCAGCGTTATCACCAATCCAGCATGGGAGGTGGTGGTCAGCGCCAATGTCCTGCAAAAGAGGACAGCCACCCAGTGCCACTACAGGATGAATGGTCTCATCTGTTCCACCAGGGTAAGTCACTCTTCTGATCACTCTCAACTCACACACTCACAAACCCATCACACATCCACAGGGATCTCACACCTCAAGGGACAACACCACTAACTCTCTCACACACCCTCACATCTCCATCAGACTCATACTCCCTCGAGCTCGTGTCCTCATCCCGTCCATGGCCCCGCTTACCACACAAACATTCCACGCAGTGCCATGTGTCCTGCTCACACTCCCTCCAACTGTTCCATGCAGGAGAAGCCTGCTCACATCAGCAGGGAGAGGTCCAAGACCAGGGGTGGAGTGGCCCACATTAGGCCCCTCACTCACTTTGAGGAGCGTGTCATCACGCTGACTGGTAGGGATGGCAAGGTCAACAGTGAACACCCACCTGAGGATCCTGAACCACATCATCCTTCTCTCAAAACAACTATGAGTGCTCTCTCTCCTGCTTTTGACTCTGCTGCCATGCACTTCATTATCTCTACTTTGGATCACAGGGAGTTCTGCCAAGCGACCAAAATCCTCAGCAAGCCAGTCCCTCAGCTCCATCCGCATCCTCACCACCAGCCAAGAGGATTCCTCCTCCATTAAAGAGCTGGAAATAAGCAGCCTGGAAGACCCATCACAGCGCTTACCCACACCCTCCACCAGCGCAGAGACACACACGTCGGTGAGACCTAGATCTAGAGCAGGCTCGGGTTCACAATCTGCTGGTCACTGTTTGGACACATGTTCACAGCTGGAGGAGGCAGATTCAGCCGAGATCCCCGGCACTTGGAGGACTGCTGGGGAGGAGGCATCTGTGAGGTCTGCGTCAGATGCCAAGCCACTGGATTTGGCTTTCCAACTCATCCTGGAGGGTCAACAGAGGGCGGGGAAACATCATACAGAGCTGTTGGAAGACCTCAACAGAGTGGCTCGTGAGTCGGAGGAGTGCGCCCGCCTGCTGTCTGATGAAGTGATGCCCACATGTGCGTGTATGGATGTCTTATGGGGAGGATGGGAGATGCCTTGGAGACCTCGGTCCAGCAGAATGCGGAGATGCGTGCAGACCTGCACTCCGTCGCAGGAGCCATGGGTGAGTTCCTGTAGTGGCAATACAAGAGGGAAACGGGGCACGTTGATATTCCTCCTGGTGCTCCTTCCACTCAACGAATCAGACCAGGCCAGTGTGCACCCGAAGGGAGGAAGAGCGGCAGCTGGACACCCTAGGGTCATCCACTCAGGAATCTCAGAGGCTGTCCACTCCCTCCGGGTCCCCTTTGCCTGTGAGCCCCTCAACCTCTCTCACACCAGTGTGGCACCGTTATTCAAGAAGGGAGGAAGGGATAAGCCAGGGAACTACAGGCCAGTCAGTCTAACCTCAGTGGTGGGGAAACTATTGGGAGCAATTTTGAGGGACAGAATTAATCTGCACTTGGAGAGGCAGGGATTAATCAAGGACAGTCAGCATGGTTTTTTTAAGGGGAGGTCATGTCTGACCAATTTGATTGAATTTTTCGAAGAGGTGACCAGGTGTGTAAGTGAGGGTAATGCATTTGACGTAGTCTACTTGGACTTCAGCAAAGCTTTTGATAAGGTCCCACATGGGAGACTGATAACGAAGGTAAGAGCCCATCGGATCCAAGGCAATTTGGCAAATTGGATCCAGAATTGGCTGAGTGGCAGGAAGCAGAGGGTGATGGTCGAGGGGTGTTTTTGTGACTGGATGCCTGTGTCCAGTGGGGTTCCACAGGGATCGGTGTTGGGTCCCTTGCTGTTTGTGGTATATATAAACGATTTAGACTTGAATGTAGGAGGGTTGATCAGTCAGTTCGTGGATGACACAAAAATTGGTGGGGTGATAAATAGTGTGGAAGATAGCCTTAGATTACAGGAGGATATAGACAGGCTGGTCAGGTGGGCTGATCAGTGGCAAATGGAATTTAATCCGGATAAGTGTGAGGTGATGCACTTGGGCAGGACAAACAAGGCACGGGAGTACACGATGAATGGTAGGACCCTGGGAAGTAGCAAGGGTCAGTGGGACTTTGGTGTGCATGTCCAATGGTCCCTTAAGGTAGCGGGACAGGTAGATAAGGTGGTTAAGAAG
Source organism: Cetorhinus maximus (assembly GCF_964194155.1). Classification (NCBI taxonomy): domain Eukaryota; kingdom Metazoa; phylum Chordata; class Chondrichthyes; order Lamniformes; family Cetorhinidae; genus Cetorhinus; species Cetorhinus maximus. Next base: position 10,541,920 of record NC_135895.1, read on the forward strand.
GCATATGGGGTACTTGCCTTTATTAGCCGAGGCATAGAATTTAGGAGCAGTGAGGTTATGCTGGAACTGTATAAAATGCTGGTTAGGCCACAGCTTGAGTATTGCGTGCAGTTCTGGAATCCACATTACAGGAAGGATGTGATTGCACTAGAGAGAGTGCAGAGGAGATTTACCAGGATGTTGCCTGGGTTGGAGAGTTTTAGTTATGAGGAGAGATTGGATAGACTGGGGATATTTTCCCTGGAGCAGAGGAGATTGAGGGGGGGACATGATTGAGGTGTATAAAATTGTGAGGAGTATAGATAGGGCAGACAGGAAGAAACTTTTCCTTTGGTGGAAGGGTCAATAACCAGGGGGTATAAATTTAAGGTAAGGGGCAGGAAGTTTAGAGGGGATGTGAGGAAGAATTTTTTCACCCAGAGGGTGGTGGGAATCTGGAACTCACTGCCTGAAAGGGTGGTAGAGGCAGAAATCCTCATAACATTTAAGAAGTATTTGGATGTGCACTTGCGATGCCTCAAGGTTTACAAGGCTATGGGCCTAGTGCTGGAAAATGAGATTAGAATAGTTAGGTACTTGTTTCACCAGCGCAGACTCGATTGGCTGAAGGAACTTTTTTCTGTGCTGTAGACTCTATGACTCTATGACCATGACAGAGGGGGCAGCCGGCCCACGAGTGATTCTGGAGGGAGAAGTATGTGTGTGGCAGGGCCTTTCAGATCCTCGTGCAAGCACTCTCCCATGCAAGCGATTCCTTCCCGTATCACACTCATCTCAATGTCCCGAGCATTTTCAATGCTGCCTGCCGGGGTTCTCCTTCAGTTGTCCACCTGAGCTGACCTGCATCTCTGCCCACCCACTGATCACACTCCCAAGGCAGCACCAGATCTCGCCCACCACGACTCTCATTTCACTTTCGATTTAGACAGTTTGGTTTTAATTTCCTCCCCCGCCCTTTCCCTGCCCCAGTCACCCATTTACTTTCCCCCATCACTCTTGACACCCCAACCCCCCACCCCACCCCAAGCATCACCTTTCACCTCTCCTCCGTGACCTACCAGCCATGATCCTTTGCCTTCGGAGATGTCCTGGTGAACGTGCACACTCCCTTCCTTCCCAAAAAATCCCACCCCCATTAACCTCCCCGACCTCCTCCCTCTGACCCCCACCGAACACCCTCACCGTCCTTTCTACCCCTAATGTCAAACCCTCACCCTCTCACCCTACCGCCTCACTCTGCCCTCGGCCATTCTCACCATTCCCACATTCCGCGCCCACCCTCAGATCGCAGCACAGGGGGCAATGGACTCACCAGACCCCTCCCTTGCACGTTCACTTGGACATCCCTCTCTCCAGGCCCCTTCCCTCCCCTTAGCCTTCCACCCCCATCACCCACCGGACTCTCCGACACCCTTCTTGACTGCTTCAGACACCCTTACTTCTTCCACCTTAGTTTTTCCTGCCTCCCAACTCCTTCTTCCAGCCTTACCTCTTCCTCCATCCTCACTTCTTCCTCCAGCCTTACTCCTCCCCCCTTCCTGACTCCCTCAGACACCCTCACTTCTTCCTCCAGTTTTACTCCTCTCCCTTCCCGACCCCAACCTCCACCCTTACTCCTTCCTCCACCCTTACTCCCTCCCCTCTCCACAGTCCTTCCTACCCCCTCCCAACCTCCTGCCAACACCTCTATTCCCCCCCTCCCAACCTCACCCCCCTGACACCTTCATGCCCCCCTCCCAACCTCACCCTCCCTGACATCTTCATTGCTCTCTCCCAACCTCACCCCTCCCAACACCTCTAATTCTCCCAGTCGATCTTAGATCTTCCCCTCCCACCCCCTCGACCACCATACATTGTGAGCATCAGCGGTGACTTTGCACCTTCCATGAGCTGCTTTGCAGCAGAGCCTTGTCCATGAGAATCCACCCAGCATGCCGTGGACGTTCCCCCAGTGTGCCTTTGCTGTTGGGCTCCAGAATCTTCTGCTCCTCGGATGTTCACGATGTGAGCAAGGCCTTGGCAGTCAGTCCCGACTTCTGCACACCACCCTTGTCAAGACGTGTCCTTCACAGGTGTGTTTTCCCACCGACGCGGGTGGGTAATCCAGTGCAGGGGGCTGGCCTTATAATGATATGCTGATGTATTACAATGAGGTTCCCAATGCCCGATGGTGGGGAACGCAGTCCGCCATTGACGGGCTGAGCAGACGCTCGCAAACTGGTTTCACGGCGTGGTGAAACCGATTCCTGGCCTTCTTGCCATGTTGTCCGCTCATACCATCAAGCATGCCCAACGCCAACAGGCACAGAAAATTCCACCCCATGTTTGAATCTTTCTGATCAGGCATCTGCCTCTAGCATTGTAGTGAAACAGCTGTTAACAAAGTCACAAATGAATATCCTGTAACTAGGGGAAATTAACCCCCCCCCTTGCCCTTCTCAACCTTTCTGCAACCTTTGGTATGGTTGACCACACCATCTCCCTCCATCACTTCTCCACTGTTGTCCAGCTGGTAGGACTATGCTCCTGGCTGTATTCCTTTCTATCTAATCATAGCCAGAATACCATTTGCAATGGCTTCTCTTTCTGCTCCCACAGCTTATCTATCATCCTAAACTGGAAGAGCAGAAATTTCTTCCAATTAAACATTGGGAAGGCCAAAACCATTATTTTCAGTCCCCATTCCAAAAACATTCCCTGCCTACTTACTCCATCCCTCTCCCTAGCAACAGTTTGAGATTAAGCCTGTCTGCTCACAACCTTGGTGTCATATTTGACCCTGAATCTTGCTGCCAACTGCCATCATTAAGACTGCCATTTCCACCTCCCTAGCATCACCTGATTTTGCCCCTGTCTCAACTCATCTGCTGCTGAAACCCTCACTCGTGCCTTTGTTGCCTCAAGACCTGCCTTTTCCAATGCTCTCCTGGCTGATCTCCCACATTGTATCCCCCATAAGCTTAGGTCATTCAAAACTCTGCTGCCCTCATCTTAACTTGCTCCAAGTTTCATTCCCCTGTCCCCCTGTGCTCCTAGTCAAGTAATATCTTGATTTAAAATTCTTATTCGTGTTTCCAAATTCATACATGCACTCACCCCCTCCCTATTTCTGTAATCTCCACAAGCCCCACAACCCTCCAAGATATCAGTGCTCCTCTAATTCTGGCCTCTTGAGCATCATCAATTTTAATGTCTCCACCATTGGGGGCCATGCCGTCAGCGGCCTGGGCTATAAGCTCGGGAATTCCCTCTGTACACCTCTCTGCCTCTCTACCTCGCTTTCCTCTTTTAAGACACTCTGTAAAACCTTTGTCTTTGACCAAGCCTTTGGCTATCTGACCTAATGCTCCTGTGGAGTGCTTTGGAATGCTTTGTTAAGTTAAAGGCGCTATATAAAAACAAGTTGTTGTTATAAAATAGAAGATTAAGAGCTGATCTAACTGAAGTGTTCAAGATGAATAAAGAAGTTAGTAATAAACGGAGGGAGGAATGTCAATTGATCAAGGTGTTGGGGGAACTAAGTTTTTTGTACCATATTGTAAATTCTTATTTCAATGATTTAACATTTCAGACTGAGAAACAACATTTCTAACACTGCAGTACTCTCTCAACACTGCACTGAAATATGAGCTTAAATTATGTGCTCAAGTCCTCAGAAGTGGAACTTCAGCCCATAAGAGTTCTTGCATTGCCGGGAGAAAGCTACTAACTTAGACAAGCTGACAACTTGTAGCCGGCACAGTGGAATCATTTGTCAGCCTGAGACACTGCATAGCCTGGGAACAGCAACACTGTGCATTATTTAAAGACAAGGGACCCTTTGATAACATTGGCATGTCACTAGAAAAATCCTATGGCTAAGGAAATAGGCTAGTGAGATAAGATCACAAGGCAGAGATAAGTAAGGAAAGAGCATCTTAGCTCTGCCATTCAGAAGCATCTACCGTCTGTCCATTAGAGCCCGCTGCTTTTTCTTAAAAGAGTCTATGGCTTGTGTCTCCACTGCTGGAAATTGATCGCTCAAGGCAGATAAAAGTCAGGAGAAACGTAAAACAGGCCACTGCACCTCCAGTTTTACACAGCCGCACAATGACTCACTTTGCCCCATGGTCTTTTTCACTCCCTTGTCCACCTGTTGGGGTGGGGTGCAACTTGAAGTGATATTCTGACTGGAAAGGGATGAAAGTGGACGAGAGATTGAAATTGATTCAAAAAGAATTACCTCAGGATAATTTGTTGATGTCAGGCGCCTGTCTCAATTCAGTTCAATTGGCCCTTCCCTGTGAATGTTGAGATTGAAACTTGCAGTATCCTGTTATGACTACCCAAGCCCTCAAGGAGAATTACTGTTGCCTGGGCCAGAATTTTTAGCTCTGCACGCGCATGCCCGACATGCCAGAGCGTGAAACAAAGCGCGATGACTTCGGCCGAGCGTGCCGACCTCAGCGCGCTCTCTCGCGATATTTCAGTAGGCAGGCGCGCGATGAAGATGGAGGCGTGCCCGCCATTCATTAAGTGGCCATTTACACCAATTGCCTCGGACTTTACGTAGCCCGTGTGGTTTTCAGGCCGTCGCACGGGCTAAATGGGCAGGCGGACAGGCCACAATCTCAAAAACCTCATCCACGGGCGGGATAAGAGGGGTCAGTGGGCTTGTAGATGCGAGTAGTTTCTAGTTTAGGATATAACTTGCTGCTTGTTGCTTGTGTGAACAGGACATCTTCATTTTGCTTCAGAGCTGCGTTGGCAGAAATAAGAGGCTTCCGCTCAGGGCTCAGTGTTGTTTTCCAGGCCCCCGGAGGATTCATACCACTTGGGGCCTTCCAGGTATCAGACAACTTCCCCTTACCCTGGGAATGGGGATTGTGCTCTCCACTGGAGGCACCACGTCTGAGGAGGAAGAGAGGGGCAGATGGGGGAGGAGGCCAGGTGTCCCCATTAAGCCTCCAGGGGTTGACCCGGGGGAGGACAGGCGCAGGCGCAAGGGGCGCAGGGCCACCAGGAAGTCCAAGGTGGAAGGGACCACAGAAGATGCCACTATCCTGCTGCCAGGGTTTACAGGCAGCGATGCAGCTACCTCAATATGTCTGAGGTGCAATGCCAAAGGAGGCTCCGCCTCTTAAGGGAGACAGTGACCTCCATTTGCCAGAGGACCGGGCCTGAGATCGGCTCCAACTGTGTGGGTGGGCACCCCATGCCAGTGATGCTGAAAATCACAGTGGCCCTCAACTTCGATGTCTCCGGCTCTTCCCAGCGCTCAGTGGGGGATCTGTGTGGAGTCTCCCAATCAGCTGCGTCAGGTGTGTTCAGGTGTGCATTGACTTTCATTCACTACCGTTCGGATGAGGCCAGCCAGACAGAGCGAGCCAGAGGCTTTGCCATGATTGCTGGTTTCCCCGCATCCAGGGTGCTATAGACTGTACACATGTGGCCATCAAGGCGCCAGCAGGTGAGCCCGGTGCCTTCGTCAACAGGAAGGGCTTCCACTCCATGAACGTGCAGATAGTGTGTGATCACAGGATGCAGATTCTGCAAGTCTGTGCAAGGTACCCAGGCAGCTCCCATGACGTTTACATCTTGAGACACTCCCAGGTGCCGGGGCTCTTCAGTGCTACAGCCCGGCTGGATGGATGGCTGCTGGGTGACAAGGGCTATCCCCTCAGAAGGTGGCTCATGTTGTCTCTCCGCCATCCAAGAACAGAAGCTGAGCAGCGGTACAATAGGAGTCACATCTCCACAAGGGCGGTGGTAGAGAGAGCCATCGGTCTTCTCCAGATGCGCTTCCGATGCCTGGACCGTTCAGGGGGCGCACTCCAATACCCCCCAGATCATGTGTCACTGATAGTGGTTACATGCTGCACTCTCCACAATCTGGCGCTGGAAAGGGGGGGACACAGTGGAGGAAGAAGATGTTGATGCAGCTGCTCTGGCAGCAGACAATGAGTCCAGTAGTGAGTCCGAGGACGAGCAAGGTCAGGAGAACGCTGAGGGGATAGACGCTGACCAGGGACACCCAGGAAGCTTTGATCCAACACTCCTTCAGCTAGCCGACCAAATAAGAACCACCACCACATACCAGGGCTGCAGGCTCCATACTCGATCCCTGACAGGACCAGTTCCTTGGTCAACAACATTCACTATGTGCCATTTCAATAAAGTTTAAGGAGAAACACGTCCATCCTAACATCATGGCTTACCCTGCACCTGCAGAACAAATGAAACACCCAGAGGCCAGTAGCACAAAAACACATTTCATTAACTGGTGCCTGGCAAACTTTATACAAATTAACATTGACAGGTGTTTTCCATCACACCAATAAACACTGAACAGAAAAATGGGGGAAACAAATATCACCTGTGATCAGGCCATGTTGTGATTAAGGTGCTTTAAGTTTTCGCTTGCGGGTGCAACATCTAGGTTCTCCCCCCTCACTGGCACCGGTATTGGAGACAGCCTGCTCACTCTGCTGTCCTGTTGGCCTGATGACCATGGTGGGCGTCCTCCAGCCCGTGGAGCCTGTGCTGGCCCCGCCTGGGACAGAGCGGCCAGTGCCACAGCTGGCATCTCCCCAGTCACCGCAGCCTCATTGGACGTAACAGTCACTGGCAGAGGGGCGGGGGAGCTGCTGCCCTCATTCGGAGCTCCCTGAGAGGAGCCCGCAGAGACCACAGGCAGCTGGTGCGCCAAGGTGAGGTGGCTCGGGGCCTCCCTGCTCACCATTGATGGACGGGCTCCTAACTGGAATACTAGATGCTCAATCCATCTCCCACACTGACCACTGAGGTCATTACCGGTGTGAGGGCTGCAGGTCCGAGCACATCCCCAGGAACCCCCGATTCAGCTCCTGGGGCCTCTCCATGAGAGTCCCCGCTCTCTCCATGGAGGAGACAGTGCACTCGGCCATGAGGGTCAACACATTGCTCACGCTCCACATGGACTCCTCCACAACGGAGACCATGGCACACGTTCCCTCATGTATCTCCACCAGATCCTCCCGCACACCCTGCTGGATGCTCACCCCCTTGGCCAGCTCCTGCCTCATTGACATTTACCACTCACAGTCTCACACCTCTGAGGTCCCCAGGGGGGGAATGGGCAGCTCTTAACTGCTCTGCAAAGTGACCCATGCCAACACGGTACTCACCCTTCCCGATCACAGCAGATTGTTGAAGCGCTTCCGGCACTAGACCCATGTGCGCCTCACCACATCGTGGCTGCTGACCCCGGATGCCACCTCCTCCCAGGCCTTTTTGATGAGGTGGGCGGGGGGGTCTCCTCTTGCCGTCCCTGGGTACAAGGGTTTCTCTCTTCGCTGCCACCTCCTCCAGGAAGGCAGCGAGGAACCCATCAGAGAAACACGAGGCCGAATGCCCTGCCGACCTGCCCTCCAGCCTGCCGCGTCCACCCGCAACGCTTTCCATCACGGCTTCCGCGTCCTTCGGTGGCAGCCTCCCAGACGCTGCTGAGGCTGCACTTGAATCGGCCGCCAGACGTTGAGCACCCGCCCGCGCCCTCACCCATCCCTTCGCGCTCATTCTGCAATCGTGTCTTACGCTGGGCGGGCCTTAATTGGCCCACCCGCATAAAATCGCGGCGCGCCGCCGATAGTGGGCGGCGATCGGCTTCCCGACTGCCCCCACCGATCCCGCATGCCACGGGCAAAATTCTGCCCCTGGACTCAGAATTGTTTATTGCGGTGGAACCCAGGGTGTGGCAGAACCTGACTCATAACAGTTTGGGGAAGGGACTGTCTGGCAAGATTGTATATATCAATATCGTTGTAATGGTGAAGGAGGAAGGGAGAGGACTAGGTAATCGATCTTTGGTGGTTCTATGGCCAGGCTATCCTTGTTTGTCTTGGCAGGGTAATCTGTCAGGGGAAAGGCAGGGCTGTAAAATTCCTGATGCTGTAAAAAATCTTTACGTGCCTGTTTTTCCCCAGTGGTGCAATGTTTTAACTGAGGTCTGAAACTTTATATCTCTGCAGATATTAAACCTTTAGCATTCTGAAGCAAATGTGAAGCTGAATCCGGGAAGCTAGTATTTTTTAAAAAGAGAAGGTACATCATTTTCACTCTCCCTCGAAACTCAGCACTGAACACATTTTTTAATATATATAGGCACATGCATACAAGTGCCAGCTTGCTTAAGCGGGGACCCTCTCATCTTTAAGTTAGATGGTTGTGGGTTCAAGCCCCACTCTACAAAAACACCAACTTTAGATTACATTCTACCTTCAACATAATAAAGCAGCCCAGCCCCAGCCAAGTCAAAGGAGACATTATCAAAGAGGTTGATGTTAAGGAGGAGACAGAGGTGCAAAGGAGGAGAGGTTTAGAGAGGGAACACTCTGGGAAAGTCTATTTTGTTACCTGTATTACAACAGTGACTAACTTCAGAAGTAGGTTATGGGCTGTAAGCACTTTGAGATGACTTGAAGTCAGGAAAGGCAATATAGAAATGCAAATCTTTCTTTTTAAGGATTGGAGCGCATAATCTAAATTGTGACTGCAGTCCAGTGCAAGTGCTGCATTGTTGGAGGTGTTATGCGAGTGCTGCATTGTTGGAGGTGCTGTACGAGTGCTGCACTGTTGGAGGTGCTGTGTGAGTGCTGCACTGTTGGAGGTGTTATGCGAGTGCTGCATTGTTGGAGGTGTTATGCGAGTGCTGCATTGTTGGAGGTGTTGTGCGAGTGCTGCATTGTTGGAGGTGTTATGTGAGTGCTGCATTGTTGGAGGTGTTATGCGAGTGCTGCATTGTTGGAGGTGCTGTGCCAGTGCTGCACTGTTGGAGGTGCTGTGTGAGTGCTGCATTGTTGGAGGTGTTATGCAAGTGCTGCACTATTGGAGGCGCTGTACGAGTGCTGCACTGTTGGAGGTGCCGTGCGAGTGCTGCACTGTTGGAGGTGCTGTACGAGTGCTGCACTGTTGGAGGTGCTGTGTAAGTGCTGCACTGTTGGAGGTGCTGTGCGAGTGCTGCACTGTTGGAGGTGCTGTGTGAGTGCTGCACTGTTGGAGGTGCTGTGTGAGTGTTGCACTGTTGGAGGTGCTGTGCGAGTGCTGCACTGTTGGAGGTGCTGTGTGAGTGCTGCATTGTTGGAGGTGTTATGCAAGTGCTGCACTATTGGAGGCGCTGTATGAGTGCTGCACTGTTGGAGGTGCTGTGCGAGTGCTGCACTGTTGGAGGTGCTGTACGAGTGCTGCACTGTTGGAGGTGCTGTGTAAGTGCCGCACTGTTGGAGGTGCTGTGCGAGTGCTGCACTGTTGGAGGTGCTGTGCGAGTGCTGCACTGTTGGAGGTGCTGTACGAGTGCTGCACTGTTGGAGGTGCTGTACGAGTGCTGCACTGTTGGAGGTGCTGTGCGAGTGCTGCACTGTTGGAGGTGCTGTGCGAGTGCTGCACTGTTGGAGGTGCTGTGTGAGTGCTGCACTGTTGGAGGTGCTGTGTGAGTGCTGCACTGTTGGAGGTGCTGTGCGAGTGCTGCACTGTTGGAGGTGCTGTGTGAGTGCTGCACTGTTGGAGGTGCTGTGCGAGTGCTGCACTGTTGGAGGTGCTGTGCGAGTGCTGCACTGTTGGAGGTGCTGTGCGAGTGCTGCACTGTTGGAGGTGCTGTGCGAGTGCTGCACTGTTGGAGGTGCTGTGCGAGTGCTGCATTGTTGGAGGTGCTGTGCGAGTGCTGCATTGTTGGAGGTGCTGTGCGAGTGCTGCATTGTTGGAGGTGCTGTGCGAGTGCTGCATTGTTGGAGGTGTTAGGGTAGATTTTCAACTCTACTCCACTGGCAAATGAGTAAAAAATCAGCCCATTTGCATTTCAGGTGAGACCATGAGCTGTCAGCCTGCTGAAGTTGATGGCATTATTCAAAAGAGCATTTTCTTCATACTTTCATGGGATGTGGGCATCACTGTCGGGGCCAACATTTGTTGCCCATCCCTGGCTTGAAGGTAATGGTATACTGAAGGATATGCCAGGGCATGAGGTGCCAGTTGTGGTTGAATACAGTTCTGCTGCTGCTGATGGACCACAGTGCCTCATTGCATTAGGGTTAGTAGTAAGGGTTAGGACAGCTGAGTATGGGACACCTCTCCCACTTTTGGCACAATTTTCCAAATATTAGTAAGAAAGGCTTTGCAGGGCCGACAGGACTAGGTGCGCTGTTGCTGTTTCCAGTGTCTAAGTCGATGCCGGGTGGTCTGTCTGGTTTTATTCCTTTTTGACTTTCCTGGAGCAGTAGGGACTGCGTGTGATTAAAGTTTTCACTTTTATTTTGAGTATTATTGATTTTTAGTTTTTAAGGGCAATTAGGGTGGGCAACAAATGTTGGCCTTGCCAGCAACACCCGCATCCATGAAAGAATAAATTAAATATTAGTTTGCTACAAGTGAGTGGCTTTCTAGGCCACTTCAATGGGCAGTAAAAAGTCAAACCCATTGTTGTGGGCCTGTAGGCCAGACCAGGTAAAAATGGCAGATTTCCAACCCTAAAGGATATTAATAAACTCGATGGGTTTTTAATGATAGCCGTCATTATCACGACAAGCTTTAAACTCCAGATTTATTAACTGGCTTTAAATTCCTCCAACTGCTGTGGTGGGATTTGAGCCTGTGCCCCTTGAACATTAGCCTGGGGGCCTTCTGGGTCTTTAGCCCAGTGGCTTTACCCATAACACTATCATCTCCCCATACAGCCAACAGTCATCCCTCAATCAACAGCACAAAAGGGGAAAAAAACATATTAAATGTTCTTTTACATCCTGAGACTTCTTGGAAACGCTAAAACTGCACCTGACTGTTGAAGAAACGCACCTTAGGTGTCAATTCTGGTTCAGCTGGACGTGGTCCCAGCTCTAAGTCAGAAGGTTGTGAGTTCAAGTCCCACTCTATGCACTTGGGAGCATAGTCTAAGCGGGCACTTCAGTGCAGAACTGAGGGAATGTCACACTGTCGGAGGTGTCACACTCTGGTCCTGGATATCTGTTGAAGTAGATGTAAAGGCTGTTATGTCCGAGCTGAGTAAGAGTGTGTGGAACAACAGCAACCTCACTAAGAACACCAAACTGCAAATCTATCAAGTCTACGCCCTCAGCATGCTCCTGTATAGCGAGGAGACCTGGACAACAAATGATAGGCAGAAGAAAAGACTGAATAGTTCCCACCTTCATTGTCTCAGACATTTCCTCAGCATTTCTTGGCAGGACAAGGCTACCAACTCAGAAGTGGTGGAACATGCTAATTTCATCAGCATACACTCATTGCAAAGCCAATAACATCTGCGCTAGCCTGGCCACGTTCATCGGACGTTTACCGAAAGATTGGGTCATGACCCCCTAGGAGTCCATACCTCCACCACAAGGATGCTTGCAGGTGAGATATGAAAATGGCGGACATTGACACTGACAACTGGGAGATAGTCGCTGACAGCCATGACCTCTGAAGGCTGACTTATTGGAAGGGCACTGAAAGCAGTGAGCAGAAACGGAAAGCTCAGCTGGTTGAGAAGAAGGCCCAGAGAAACCAGAGGCCTTCTCAGCCCACAGTCACATCTGCAGGAAATGAGGCAGAGGCTGCCATGCCAGAGTGGGACTTCTGAACCACAACAGGCGATGCTTAACACAGAGTTTACACTGGTGCAGACCATCATCTTACAAGGCAGAAGGCTGCCACTAAAAGATAGTTTGGCACAAATTGAAGGAGAGCAGGGAGTTCTCCTGGTCTCCTGGCCAACATTCATCGCTCAGCCAACACCACCAAAAAGACTTGCCACGATGATTCTTAATTATTGTTTGTGGGATCTTCCTGTGTACAAATTAGCTGATGTTTGTGAGTACTCAGCAACAATAACTGCAATTTGAAAGAACTCCACTGGATGCAAAATGCATCAGAAGACCCTGAGGCTATAATAATTTAATATATAAGTGGAAGCACTTTCTTATTCAACAACTACTTTAGACTTGCTGCAAAGTGTTTCACAATTCACAACAATGGTAATCGTATAAATGCATAGAGAATGGCAATCTTTGTTTGCGAGTCACCTGTGATATACGAAGACATGCCGAGGTGCAAAACAGAATGTGAGGGAATTTTTAAAAAGGAGTTATAAAGGATAATAAACTGAGGTGAGACTTCCGAGAGGAGACCGAAAACTTGGATGAACTGATGGGTTTTAAGAAGCGTTTTAAAGGCAGTACAAGAAGCAAAGAGGTGGACGAGTTTATGGAGGGAATTCCAGAGAGTAAGGCAGAGGAGACTGAAGGATTTTTCCCCAAAATGTGGTGCAAAGGGAGGGTGCAACGAACAGGTCAGAGTCAGATGATTAAAGAGTGCAGGAGGGGATAGTTTGAGAGTTTGATGAGGTAGGTTGGGGTAAGATTATGCACGGATTGGAAGATAACTTTATACACAATGCATTGGCAGGCAGATGGTGAACAAGTATGGATTAGTGAGGTCAGTGGGTGAGCAGGGCAGGATGACTGAGTTATAGATAGATTGGCATTTAGGGACCAAGAAGGATGGGCAGCTGGGAAGGGGGTCATTCCAAACCCGCGACCTCTACCACCTAGAAGGACAAGGGCAGCAGATTCATGGGAACACCACCAACTGCAAGTTCCCCTCCAAGCCACTCACCATCCTGACTTGGAAATATTCACTGTCGCTGGGTCAAAATCTTGGAACTCCCTCCCTAACAGCACTGTTGGGTGTACCTACACCACATGGACTGCAGGGGCTCAAGAAGGCAGCTCACCACCACCTTCTCAAGGGCAATTAGGGATGGGCAACAAAAATTGCTGGCAGTGACACTCATATCCCATTAAATAATTTTTAAAAAGTGAAGTGGAAAAATAGTGGAAAGGAGCACAGTCATGATCCATATCTTTCATTGTGAACTGCTATTTCATAAAATATTAATGTGTCCAATTCTGTTCCTATGGTGCAAGTAAACTTGAATTTTTGACGTGCTATTAAAGAGCTAATGCAGATCTCGCAACAGCCTTATATCAATTATAGAAAGGAATTACATATAAAGTATATTATGTAAATCTATGTTGATAGTGCAGCTGTGACAATATTAATGCAGTATTTTGTTGAAAGCACTTTAAGACAAGGATCATAGCCATTGTTTGTCTTGAAAATTAGTGATGCAGTTGGGGAAAATATTGAAGGGTATGTTTTGGCTATACAAGTTCAAAAAAATTGTGATGTAATGTGCTGGGAATGTGATGGAATGCATTCCTTCCAAAGGCTATATTTACGCTCCACTCTACATGTATATGCATACATCATTTCCTCTAACTGTAAGGTCTCAAGCTGGACAGCATGACATCACATTCTGCACAATATTGATGTTCCTCGATCCTTGCTTTGTTCAGTTGCTGGCTCCCTCTCCTGTCTGCGAGAAGATTAGAAGTTTTGGTCCCTAGTCCAGTACTTGAAATCATGATTATAGGCAGTATGGGGGAGTGCTACATTGTCACGAGTATCATTGCTTGGATGAGATGTTAAACTAAGACCCTGTCAACCTGCCCCTGAACACGAACAATGCCGCTGAATTTCTCAAAGAAGAGTAGGGAAGTTTCTCAGTGCCCATCAAGAAACAGATTTTGTTGATCATCCTGCAGCAGTTTCAAGAAGGCAGCCCACCACCACCTTCTCAAGGGCAACTAGGGATGAGCAATATATGCTGGCCCAGCCAGCGAAGATCACATCCCCTGAATGAATTAAAAAAAATATTTCATTCCAGTTCCGGGATTTCTTTTGTGCACATAGTGACTTCTCTGTTATTTTATGTAATAGCAATCACTGCACATCAAAGCATTTTGTTGTAATATTGAGGAAGATAAATTTACAGTTACACCATGTAAACCTTTGCTCTGAAAAGAGCAGTTGTTTCTTAAAAGACTTCCTTGGAAGAATCGATAGGCTCAACATTTCAGGCAACATACTCTGCCCAGCACCTGGAAGAATGACTGGAACAGATGCAAGAGGTCGTTATATAGCGTGGAGGATGGGAATATGGGTGGAAACTGACTGCTGATTGGTCAGGGTATTGAGTTTGGAATGGGGCAGTACATATTAACATTCTTGTTGCTGACTGGCCAGTACATGTTAACATTCTTGCTGTTGATTGGTTGACTGTGTAGAATGGATGGCAGAGTGTTCTTTGACCAAGGGTAGCTTGATGTCACTGATGAGAAGGCCGCTGTCTTGGTACATAGTGCAGTGTTGATAGATCTCCATCACCATCCTGACGCATCTCGCATGACAGTATGTGATGGATGAGGTAAGTTTAGAGTGTTGGATGTGTTGGTTATCAAGTTGTGTGTGTTTGACAATATCTGACTTGTCCCATTCACTGTGTGTGAAGTAGGATTGATATTATTTTGTTTTATTGTATGTGAAAACATTTGAGATAATCAGAGATATTGAGAGATTTAAGAGATGTTAGAAATGCAAGACTTTTATTTAAGTTACAGCAGAGCACACAATGAAGTTATAAGACAATGAAGAGTCTGCCTCCAGTCTATGAATATCAATTTGTGTTGCTGTGACTTTTCAGTCACATCTACTCTTTTGCTTCCTAGATGAAGCAGGACCATCTAGTTAACAGCACCAATCCCCACATAATACCACCATCCAGCATGCAGTATCATTCACTGTTATAGGGCCTGAAGCATCTGCACAGGCATCTAATAGCAACATGCCACCATGGGGTCAGGTCATTAGCACTCATGAGGCACGGCCACTGGCTGAAGGTAGATTGAACTGGTCACTGCACGGTGGAAGATGTCGTAAGATAAAAATCCAGGTATAGGAAAGGATGGATACAAACAGGGGGCTAACCAAACAAAAGGCACCGAATGAGAAATGTTGGAAAAGACTGGGAAACCGCGCTGTGCAATTGATGAAAGCTTGATTATGTTGATAAGTTGTTTCTTAAAGATTTATTCTGTTCTACACCACCATCTGGCTGTTCTGCAGTGAGCCATAGACAAAAATACATCTGTCACGGTGACTGTCATTGAATGCCCATTGCTTCAGGGACGCAGGCACATAGTGGCATCAATGTGAATTGCTCTGACTGCAGCTACATTTGCCTGAGGATACTTATCTCTGATAAGGTTTGGCAGGTCTTGGCTAATTGGAATCTTGCAATATTGACCAGTTTGTAGGGCTAATAGATCTGCAGCAGTTCAACGCTGACGGGATAGCTACCATCATGAGCAGATGAACACTAGTGCACTGCCTCGGACATATAACAACATAGAAACAGAGTCGGCTATTCGACCCCTTGAGCTTGTTTTGCCATTAAATCAGATTATGGCTGATCTATACCTCAACTCCATTCACCTCACCATTGCTGTAATATCTCTTGACATCCTTACCAAAAAAATCTATCAATTTCTGAGTTCTAAGTTCACAGTTTGATTGATAGCTTAAAGAGGCTATTAAAGGATTTTATGAATGTGGGGTATGAATAGAAATCTGTTTTTATAAGAGATAAGCACTTGAGAATTTAAAAATAATTGAATGGGCTTTCTTAAATGGGAGGGTTTTTTTACTATCTAGTCTTCATCAAGCACTACTATCAAATGAAATCTTTATTAGATTTTTAGAACTTCATGTTATTTTATCTCCATATGGCTCCTGAGGTCTGCCCAGTGTGGATACTGGATGAGTTGGCATGGGAGTACAAAGGGCCATGTGAGGTGGGGGGCATGATTTAGCATGAGCTGGCAATTGGGGCTAGGTGGGGGGAGAGTGTGAGGGGTGAGGGAGAGAGGGCCTAAATCTTATAACACAACTGGGACGAAGCACCAGAGAAGCCTTCTAACCAGCCTTCCTTGGCAATCGGCTGCCCTTGTGGTCACCTACGCTTCTGGGGTTGGGGGTCCAGACTTCATCCCACACCCTCCCCACTGAAATGCGACATTCGGGGGCCTTTCGCTGAGGTGGGTGCAATGAACTGGGAAGGTTCCTGATCAAGTTATCCACCTTGATAGCAGAAACCCGGGCCATTAACTCTGTTTCTCTCTCCACAGATGCTTCCTGATCTGCTGAGTATTTTCTGTTTCTACACCTTTCCTGAGAAAATTGATCGTAATGCTCCAGATGGAGTCCGACCAAGACTCGAGACAACTGAAGCATCACGTCCTCAATTTGGATTGCAAAATCATTGATATAGTGACCAATAATCTATTTGGTTTTTTTTTTGGTTAGTTTTTATACTTTATCACCAGCTTTCAGTGATTTTTGTACCTGGACACCAAGATCATTCTGTTCCTTCACAGCTGCTGGCCTCTCATTAAGAAAATATCCCTTTGCTTTTCTCAGATCCAAAGTGGTTGATTCCACCTGCAATAGTTTTGCATGCTCACTTAGCCTGTCTATGTCCCTTTTACGACCTCCTACTCCAACCCACTCAATTCACTGTGCCTTTTAAATTAGTGTCATCTGCAAACCTTAAGTTCTTTATTTCTTCATCCAAGCCATTAGTATACGTGGTGAAAAGCTGAACTCCTGCACAGATCCTTGTAAAACACTGCTTGTTACATTTTATTAATCGGAGAGCACTTATTCCTACACGCCATCTCTCACACCGCATTTTCAAATTTTCATTTGTTTCAAATTTTCCACTCTTACTTGTGTGGATAATCCCTTGCACGCATCCTTGTCAAATGCCTCCTGGTAGTCCATTGTTATGACCAGGTGAGGAGGGATAGACTGGTTTTCTTTTCCCACTCCCCCATTTGGTTATTGAAGAGGTTTGAATTTAAAAAGGGTATGATATTGCCAATTCGGTACGCACTTGACTGTGGGCAGTCTTATAAGAAATATGCCAGACCGGTATTCTTGAGTCAAACATGTAAGGGGTTAGTTTTATCACTAAAACCCACCAGGTAAAAAATATTTTAAAATGTTAAAAGTGTACAACTACATCCGACTTCCCACTAACGTGCGCAATCACACACTCAAACCCCAAGCAAGTGGAAAAATGACAACTTTACAGAGTATCAGATGCTAAACTTGGCCAAGAGATAAAAGGTAAAGTCCAGGAAGATTCACTGATTGTGTCCGGACTCTGGTTCTTTCCTGAAGCAGTCGCTTTTCCGTTGTGGTGGATCATCTTTTCTCCTGAAACCATCTGTCGAAAATCCAACAGCTTTTCAGTCGCCTCTCCGCAGTTTGCTGCAGGGAGGTTGACACCTTTCTCAGCAAAAAAGGGTGCAGCTTTAGATGAAATATTGTGGGGAGGTGGGGGAGACCCCTGCTCCCCGCGGCGGCCTGTGTATCCTCTGCTTAGATCCCAATTCCAGCAGCCACACAAAAGGTTGTATCGCATGACCTCCTTCCACGTCAGTTGTACATTCCAAAGAATGTAGAGGACGAGCTCATGCCTCGCATAGCTTCCCTTCAGGCAGTGTTTCATAGCCGAGGTCATTAACTTTCTTAATACCCCAGTCAGTAACTCCTGAATGATCCATCCTCCATCTTGATGAGACAGGAAGGAGTTGTTCACAGTCCAAGGGTGCCATTGACTCTGTTGGGGTCTCCATAGATGCTGCACCTCCATTGAGGGGAATGTGACTTCACAGTAACAAATTAACAATGTCTCTACCTCCCCTGCTATCTGAGGGAACCAAAACTGGGCCCAGTATTCTAGATGAGGCCTGATCAAAGCCTGATACAGAGGCAGAATCAAATTCCTTGCTTTATATTTCACTGTGGTGGTAATGCATTCCAACACTCTGTTTACTTCTGCAATAGCTGAGAGTGATTCTTAGTTCTGAGTTTTCCTGTACACTGAATGCAGCATTCAATTTGAAGTTGAACACTCCCCTCATGTTTGTCCAAGGTCGACTGGTCTCAAGTCCATATAATATCAAGAGCTGATATCTCCATCATTCCATCAATCCCAAATGAAATTAGCTGGAATAGTGACAGTGATACCACTGGGAGAGCATCAGAATCACAGGGAGGAATCTGACTCATAAGAAAGTGGGCCTTTAATGTTTTCTAAGCCCTACGTAACTCATTAGCCTTGTGCACGTTGTCATTATTAGGAGAATTGCGTGGCTACAGTCCAAGTCCCCTCACCTAACCTCTCGTAGTGTATCTGTGTTGTGAGAGGCCAGGACCTGTATCATACTGAAATAAAAACTAAAAATGCTGGAAAATCTCAGCAGGTCTAGGCAGCATCTGTGGCGAGAGAAACAGAGTTAACGTTTCGAGTCCGTATGACTCTTCTTCAGAGCTCTGAAGAGGAATCATACGGACTTGAAACACTAACTCTGTTTCTCTCTCCACGGATGCTGCCTAGACCTGCTGAGATTTTCCAGCAGTTTTTGTTTTTATTTCAGATTTCCAGCATCCACAGTATTTTGCTTTTATCCTGCATCTTACTGGTCTTTCTAGAAGCTTCTCCTCGAAAATGTCTCATTCCTATTGCCCTCAAATGTGGACGTTATTCTTTCAGCACCACACAGGCATGCCCATTGCTTACAGACACCTTTGCCTTTCTTTTCTGTCACTTAATTCTTCCTGCTATGTCTGCCAGTTTGGAACTAAAGGCTCCAGTATGAGAAATAAGTGACGTATTAATTAAATGTTTGCAGTCATTGTATATGGCTGATTTGAACAATCGTGGCCAGGTCCCAGGCAATAAAATGTAATTACTGCCATAAGTAATTTCAAATCTGACTTTATTTGAAAAATCAGGCATGTAATTACTATGTTTGTGAAGGAGTTCAGATGGTATGCTTAACATGTGTCTTTAATTTAATGAATGTACAACCAAATTGTGAATGATGCTATTCAAAAAGAACTAAAAGAGAAAAAGGCTTATTAACTGCTGCCAAATCAAACAGATTGTTGAGACGTTTAGTACTTTTCCACTTTGATATCTGTAATAAACAGGAAGTCTCTTTGGAAATCACAGAAAGACAAGCCATACACTTTCCATCAGTGTCATCAGCATGAGCTCAACAGTATTTCAACCTTGTGCTTTCAGAGGGGGAGGTCTTGTGGTGTAGTGGGTAAGCATCCCTACGTCTGGGCCAGAAGCTCTGTGTTGAAGTCTCACTTCAGGACTTGATAGCCATGGAAGGTGTGTTCATAATGTGGCCAAACTGGTTGATTATCAACCTGTAAATCCTTCTGATATGCCTATGGCAGGTGCTAAGAGTGGGGGAGACTCCTGGTCAGCATATGCTAGGTGCAGAGTGGTGTCCCTCAATCTTTAGCCACTGGCTTCAGACTATCATGACCCCGTTCCAGGGAAAACAAGCTATGGAAAACAGATGTAAACATGTGCTTTGTCTTCTTCATGCATCTCTAGATGCAGGAAGTCTTCTAATTTTATGTATTCATAATGACATTCCATGCAATGAACACTGTATCAGCTTCCCAACTGGCTCCACAATAGTTTGCAGTTATATAGCACCTTTATAAAAGAAAAAAAGGCCAAAAGAGTGTAATCAGTCAAATATTTGATACTGAGACACACAAGGGGATATTAGGACAGGTGACTTAAAGCTTGGTCATAGAGGTAAGTTTTAAAGATAGAGAAAAAGAGGTAGAGAGGTGGAGATATTTAAAGATGGAACTCCAGACGGATTAGTGATTCAACATAGTTGGATAGAGTCTCCTTCAGCCCAGAGGATAATCTAGCGGGAGAGACCAACTGCCCATTGGAGAGCCTGTCGAAATTCTATTCTGTTGAAACCAGTTGAATGTGAATTAGTTGGGCCCTACAAAAGGCCGACAATGTACTATGCCAGATTCCCACCTGGGTGGTGAAGATGAAAATCTACCCCAGTGTATAACTGAGTGAAACAGACCAGCAAATCCCAGGCTTGGCTTTTAGTCTGTGTTGGATGTGTTAGAGTCAGCCATAATGACAGTGGAGGCACTACAACTGTCCACTGCATTTTATTCTTCCTTTGTTCGTTGGATTATGGGCATCACTGACATATATTGTCTGTGAAGGGGGTGCTGTGCTTTCCTGTTTAGAACACAGGAGCAGGAGTAGACCATTCAGCCCCCCCAAGCCTGTTCGCCATGGCTGATCTGTAGCCCAGCTTCACTTGCTCAGCTTTGCTGTATATCCCTTAAGAACCTTGGCCAGAAAAAAACCTATCAGTCTGGAATGTTAACTGCTTGAACTTCTAATTAGAGATTGCATACAACTGAGTGGCTTGCCGAGCCACTTCAGGGGCTAGTTCGCATTCAACAGCATTGGTTTGAGGTGTCAGCTGTGGCTCAGTTCATAGCACCCTCACCTTTGAATCAGAGGGTTGTGGGTTCATGTCCCACTCCTGGAAACCAAGAACTGTGATTGTACTCGAAAGAGTTGCAATCTGTGACTGTTGATAACTCGAAAGAGTTTCAACAGCATTGGTGAGGTCAGACTGAATAAGGGCAGCAGGTTTCCTCCACTTAAGGACATTAATCGACCAGTTGTGTTTTTAACGACAATCCAACAGGGTCAGTCTGACTGAGTCCGAGCTTGTTTTCACATTTCCAAATTTTTAAAATTGATTTCAAATTCTCCCTCTGCCTTGGTGAGAGTTGAACTCAAATAATTGGATTATTAGTCAGGGCCTCCAGGTTACCGGTCCATAATTAGAACCACTGAATTACTATAACTCCCACGGCAATGCACTGAAATAAAAATTATCCAGAGTTGTGCTCCCAATCTTTACCCAGTGTGCCGTAATGGAAGGGTCCGTGTTGAATTTTGGGGAACAGGATTGAGCTCAGTTATGATGCTTCTCTTCCATGGGTGACTAACACAATATGAAGAATTAATATTCATACTGAAGGGCCAACAACACTCCCTTTATTAATACACATGTCCTGCATATTGATCCAATGTCCATTACTTCTCGTTTCCCAAATAAAAGTTTATCTGTCACTCCTTAGCCCATTCTGCCGGACTTTCCCCCTTAAATTTGCAAACTCACCTCTTTACTTGACAACATTAGCAAACATTGTCATTGTTACAGGAAACACCCTCCTTTAAGGCAACTCTGAACAGCGTGGACAACATAGGACTGGTGACAGACCCCTGTGGAATTGTTTTAGTTATTCATTCCAATAATTCTTTCACAGGCATTGCCACCTTCCTGTTGCCAAGCCAGTTTTGAATCCAGCTAGATATTCATTACGTGCTGTTCCACAAACTGCAAACGTCTTCAACAGTCTCACGTGCAGAACTTAAGAGTTGCCTTCTGTAATTCCAAGTTAGATAGATCCAGAAAGCAGTTCTCATCTGGCTTCCTTAAAGTATTTAGAGTCAGGGAATCATACAGCACAGAAGGAGGCTATTCAGCACATTGAGTCCATTCCAGGTCTCTGTAGAGCAACACAGTCAGTCCCATTCCCCTGCTATAATCCCCATAGCCCTGAAAGTTTATTTCTTTCAAGTGACTATCCGATTTCTTTTGAAAATAATTGTTCACCTATGCTTCCACCACTCTTGTGGGCAATGAGTTCCAGGTCATTACCATTCACTGCGTAAAAAAAAGGCCTCCCTCACATCGCCCTTTATCTCCTGCCCAAAAACTTTAATTTGTGTCCCCTAGCTCTTGTAACTAATTTTTTTCTTTTGCGGAATGCAGGGGTTGCTGGCTAAGCCACCATTTATTGCCCATCCCTAATTGCCCTTGAGATGGGAACAGCATTTCTTTATCTACCTTATCTAAAACTTGTCATAATTTTGTCCATCATTTTCAAATCTCCCCGCCTCAAACTCCTTTGTTTCAAGGACAACAAACTCAACTTCTTTAATCTCACCTTTATGCTCAACTCAGTTCTCCCGGGAATCATTCTGGTAAATCTCTGCATGCTCTCAAGGACCCTTGCATCCTTATTAAAGACTAGAGCTGGACACAATACTCTAGTTGTGACCTAACCAGAACCTTAGAAAGGTTTAGCATAACTTCCCTGCTTCTGTACGAAATGTCTCTACTTATGCAGCTCAAGGTCACATCTGCTTTGTGTCCTCAGCCCAACCACCTTCAGCTGCTTCATCAATGACCTTCCTTCCATCATAAGGTCAGAAATGGGATGTTCGCTGATGATTTCCCAATGTTCAGCACCATTTGCGACTCTTCAGATACTGAAGCAGTCCATGCCCAAATGCAGCAAGACCTGGGCAATATCCAGGCTTGGACTGACAAGTGGCAAGTAGCATTTGCGCCACACAAGTGTCAGGCAATGACCATCTCCAATGTGAGAGAATCCAACCATCACCCTCTGATGCTCAATGGCATTACCATCACTGAATTCCGCACTATCAATGGGGTTACCATTGACCAGAAGCTGAACTGGACTAGGCATATAAATACTATCGCTACAAGAGCAGGTCAGAGGCTAGGAATCCTGCAATAAGTAACTTGCCTCCTGACTCCCCAATGCCTGTCCATCACCTACAAGGCACAATTCAGGAGTGTGATGGAATACTCCCCACTTGCTTGGTTGAGTGCATCTCCCACACCACTCAAAAAACTTGAAACCATCCAGGACAAAGCAGCCCGCTTGATTGGCACCACATCCATATACATTCACTTCCTCCACCTCCGACGCACAGTAGCAGCAGTGTGTACCATCTACAAGATGCACTGCAGGAATTCACCAAAGCTCCTTCAACGGCACCTTCCAAACCCTCGACTGCTATCAACCAGAAGGCCAAGGGATAGATGAGAACACCACCAACTGGAACTTCTCCTCTAAGTAACTCATCATCCTGAATTAGAAATATATCGCCCTTCTTTCATTGTTGCTGGGTCAAAACCCTGGAACTCGCTTCCTAATAGCACTGTGGATGTACCTACACCACATGGACTGCAGCAGTTCAAGAAGGCAGCTCACTACCACCTTCTCAAAGGCAACTATGGATGGGCAATAAATGCTGGCCCAGCCAACGATGCCCACATCCCATGAATGAATAAAAAGAAAACTACTCTCACAGTATATCTTGCCACCTTCAAAGATCAATGCACATAAATCCTCAACAAATCAGTCAAACATAGCTTGCTTGCTTTTAAATCTAAAGGAATGAATCTATGGTCTTTAGATGAACACTGATTTTTGTCCCATGTAATTCCATGTTTCAACCAATTTCCTGGCTATGGGCTAAATTGGTCTATAATTTCCATGCTAATATTTCACTCCTTTCCTGAAGTGACTATGTTTCAGTCTCTATGCACATGTCCAGGCGGGCCTAAAATAATTACTACAATATTGCTTCTATACATTCTCACTTCCTCAAAGAGCCTTGGTTTTTACCTGGTACACCTGGTTTAGATGCAGATATTATATTTTGTTCCATACGTGACACAAGTAAACATCACCAATACTTGATTTAGATTCCTGAGCCCAAAAAAGATTTAAATTTTGACCATAACTTTAATTTACAATGGCTCAGAAGAAGAATCCATCTAATATAACTCCCATTTCCCGATTCTTTGCAATATTTCTTCCTAACTAATCACTTCAAAAACATCTACCTGGCCTTTAGCATCTTGCCTGCTGCATGGAGAGCAAACAAAATGCCCTTGGTCTTCTCTTATTGCTCTCCACGCTTTTATAACTCAAGGTGAGGAATGATCGCTCTGAGGAATGGAATATTTTTCATCATAGGTGAGCACTGCCAAGTCACAAATACCAACAACTGCATGAAATGTAAAACCACTCTGCCCCAGCTTCAAGCTCAGCTGAGACCCTCCACTGTGCCAGTGTGGCATTTTTGTTCCCATTTCCCAACACAAGCTGACCAACTTCAAACCATCTCAATGACATCATCAATCAGTGCCAAAGTGGTGGCAATTTTGTGACAGTTTAAAACAGTTCACCACTGGCTGTAGAGTACTTTCAGACACCCTGTGGTCATGAAAGGCACAGATAAATGCAAGTATTTATTTTTGATCCATGACCACTTATAAGTCAACAGAGACTTACAGAAAGTAGACAGATGACATTGTCAACCCTATGGTTTCCAATGGATTTGAAGCCAAGTTCCAGAGATAAAAGACAGGTGTGCTACCCAGGACCCCTCACAATTTGACTTTCAAACCATCCTCAACTGATAGCAGAGTGTCTCCTAGTTTCCAATGTAAAATGTAAAATATTTTTATTTAGCCTTTTAGGTTATTTTTGGCTTCTTAAAAATTCCCATACTGCTCTAAGTCTTACCCTGTCTCTCTTTTTCCCATGCTTGTTGCTTTTGCATTTCTTAAAAATAGCTTTTTATTATTCTGTTTTGCTTCCCATGAAATCTCCCCACTTGTTTTCCTCGTCTTTGCCATATTTGCTTTTCTTTATATTGTGTTGGCATTAGCTTTTGTCCTTAGTAAAGTATTAAATCTATCTATGCAACAAACCCAGAGTATATAGCCAACTGAGCATCATTAATCAATCCTTGTGGAGATTAAATTAGACACTAAAGCGTTAATTCCTTTGTCTATTGCTTGAAGAAAGTGTGGATTCGAGATAGTTGCTACAACATTGTTGATCTGAATCTCTGAACCACCTTCCAGACTGGGAGCACATTCTTACTAAATTGATGACTCTATCTGACATGTAGCAGCTGCTCTATAAGTTGAATTGAAAAATTTGGAACCTGTGCGCAATTATTTGTAGTTTGACCTCCCTTTCCGATTGTCCTTTATCTCTGGGAAGCTGAAGTCCCCTATGATCATCAGACAGCTGCCTATCAATCTGTTCACCTGGGGTTCATGATCAATAACAGTTGCCAAACATTAATTTGTTCCAGGCAGTGCTGAGATTAGCTGCGAGGCTGACCCTTAACATTGAAACATTGAGTTATGAAGAAAGACCAGAGGAACTGTCACGGGATTGCATTAATGGGATGTGGGAACTTCAAGTACCCCTCCAGGTCACACTCCATCCCAACTTTGACACCAGGGTTGCCAACTGTGATTAACTGTATTCTTGGAGGTTTCATCACACCCAATACTTGTAGCGCACTGCCTTCCCATGCAATTGGAAAGCAAAAAGATTTGTTACCAAATTGGATGATGCTTGACTGTCAGCCAAACAGCTCTTTTTTCCTATTTTCAACATTTTTATATCTGGTAAAAATAAATTTTCAAAGAACAGACAAAGAAAACAATCTTTTTTAATATCCTGGTGATTTTTCTCCAGGGCTGCACACAGCAGTGTCCTGGAGATTGATCTTCAAATCCTAGAGATCCAGGCTAATCCTGTAGGGTTGACAACTCTATGGACATACGTTGCCACTCCTTCATCATTCCTGTATCTCAATCCTGGAACTCCCGGCCTAACACCACAGTACTTTCACCATACAGGCCAAGAGATTCTTCAGCACCTGCAAGAGTAATTGGGGATGGTTAATAAATGCTGGCCTTATTCATGACACCCGTTTCCTGAGAATGAGTCTTGTTAAAAACAAGACATCAGGGTGTCAAGGTCTGACAAAGACAGTAGAGCAAGTGGCTCACTTGTTTAATCTGGTGAAATGTCAACTTGGGATCTGTGTGAGGAAGAACTTCTTGGAAAAAAACGATCAACGTGTGGAACATTTTTCTCAGTGGGTGCAAACACCAAGATTGATTCAAGATTCAGTTAAACAAGCTGGTGTTGAAGGTGTGAAGTTGCAAGCTATTTTTTTTTAGATGGACGAGATCAGGTCTTGCATGATATCATTGCCATTCTAATGACTGTCAACCAGTTCCTTTGGGTTAAGGAAAGAAGTGTGAGTTGAAGATCTTATTAAAAGATTTCAGACCAAATTGTTCTTCACGTAATGAATTTGCCAAATTATTTGGTTCATTAATGACACCTCTGAAGTCAAATTGCAGCCATTATGTATGCAAACCATTTGAGGATTTAGAAACTGGAGGGTGGCTAAATTTACTTGGATCTGCTCACCCAATGATGACCTTAAATGGTGTTTTGGGACAGGGAAGGGAAATGGCTGTTGTTGTTTTGTATGTGTATTACAAACTGGGGACATGCAGCTAGACTGACTCTGGTTTTATTGCATATAATATAGCTTCCTCTAGATGTCAATGGACAGATGGCCATATTATTCATGCTGAGAAACTCTCTCCTAAGTTTTCTAAAAGAGGTGAAGTGCTATTTGATTAATGCTTTCATGTAACAGTACAACGCTGGGAGCAGTCAGTTGGACTGAAATGGTCTGGTCAGGCTGCTTATAGAAAGTACATTAAGGGGCCCATATATCTATACAACTCTTCACACTTGGGATCATTAGTATGTCAGGAATAAGGTCTATTCCTATTGGCTGTCTCAGGTCTGGTGGGGAGATGGGGCCAGAGGAGATGATGCATCCCATTCAGCATAGGCTGGGGAAGTCCATGGAAAAAATGGGAGCTCCAAAGAGGGTGGCACTGCCCATTTAGAGGTCAGGATCTAGGTCCTGCAGGAAGGGGCCCAGGCAACTGCTTTACTTTAAATGAATTAACGTCTTTGTTAACGTATTAGTGAAAGAAATTTCATGTTGAAAATGATCACACAGAGAGAATTTTGTTACTCGTTCACAGAATGTGAGGGTTGCTGACTAGGCCAGCATTTACTGTTCGTCCCTATATGCCCTTGAGAAGGTGGTGGCAAGCTGCCTTCTTAAATAATTTCTGTCCATATGCTGCATATGCTCCACAGTGCTGTTAGGTTGGGATTTCCAGGGTTTTGACCCAGAGGTGATGAAGGGGCACTGGTATATTTCCAAATCAGTGTGGTGTGTGACTTGGCTGGGGTTTTGGATGGAATGGTGTTCCCATCCATTTGCGGCCCTGATCCTTCCAGGTGACAGAAGTTTCGGTTGGTGGGGGGGGGAGCTATCAAAAAAGCCTTGGAGAGTTGCTGCAGTGCATCTTGTAGATTGGAGCCTTAAAAGGTTAATTGTTTGTCATTTATAATCCCAGGCAATGACTTTTCCTGAGCAACCCAATTAAAGTGAGTCAAGCTGGAAGTCATGACTGAAATTAAAACAGCAGATCAAACACAGTTAAGTTTTATGATCTGAGAGCACTGGGTTTTTATGCCAATACATTTAAAGCAACACAATAGGAACTCATCTCTACAAGTTAGTTTGTTCCAGTTTTGCTTCATCACTTTGATTAATCATTGGAATCATTGTATATCAGTAGCCAACCTTTGTTATAGAGCACAGCTATGACGTTTGAGTGCGAAAATGGAGCTACATGTATCCTGCCCCTTTTAAGGCTATGGACAAGTAATTTAAATAGACACCCCTGCAGTCAATTAGTACTGGTGAAAGAATTTAGTAGGTTGGGCAGGAGGTAGCTTTTAAATTTTCACTCTGGGTCAGAAGAAAGCATCTTGAAATGATTGGTTTTCATTTCCTTTATGATCCTTTTGGCACTTTGGAGTTTAAAATTTATGTATGCTGTCTGAAATATCAAACTTGAACTGTGATAGCTGTCACATTGGGTAGACGGCATATATATCATGAGAATACATACTAGAAAATCTTCTGTGGCACTGCTCATGGTGAGACGGAGAATACGTTCTTATATAACAATAGGTGACAAATAAATAAGTGCGGAAAGGGCCACAAGAAGAAAATTTAAAGCCTGCAGGAACCTAGACTGACATCTCAGTACTGAAGGAGTGCCGCTCAGTCAGAGGACCCCGGTTTGTGGATTTGTTAAAGTGAGACTGCCCTCTGATGTAAAGCAACCAATCCCATGGTGCTATTTGAAGACCAACAGGCATTATTCAAGTTTTCTAATCAGCATTTATCCCCCAGCTAACATCATTAAAACAGATTCATTGGTTATTTATGGCATTGCAGCTTGACAGATCTTGCTGTGCACAGGCTGGACACCATTTCTCCTCTACATTTACTGTTGTAAGGTTGTATGTTGTCTCATGAAGAGGTCTAAGGGCTTGTATGGTTGAAAAATGACTGTTATTTAATAACACATAACGATATACATATATATATACACATATATGTAGGATACAGTCTTGACTAAGTGCTATCTTCATGCCGACTTCTACTAGACTCACTCCCACACTTTAGTACTCTCAGGTGACTCTCTACATCATAATGCGGGCAATACTGTTGTCCCAGTCCCACATTAACCCTTACAGTCACAGACACCCTAATACTACACCTCCCCCAAGTCTTTACCCAAATATATTTGCAATAATATTTACATGCTACCCCTTCTACCCCCAAGTCCCTGACTTTACAGATTCCGGCATTCTGGATGCTTTATGACTCTTCCAGATCTCATTCTTTTCCAGTTTGGAGGTGTGGTACTCTCAACTGCTTAGAGCTGACTTTGTTGGTCTGGAGTTGAAGTTGTAGTACATGGTGTTTCAAACACTTGGGTGTCAACATCTGCTTCACTCCTTGCCCTTCTTAGTGTGGTATTTTCCTTTGATGACACCCTGTCTTCCTTGGGCTTGGGCTTATCTCTCTCCTCCTGGAGGGAATGTTCTCTACCTTCATTAATAGAGTGGGCTTGGGCTTTATTTTTCAGAGGGATCCACTATGTTCTTCCTGAAAGTTGAAGGTTTACCTTTGCTATGTTTGTATGCTCCTCATCCTTGAGCTGAACCTGTAGTTTGGCTTCTAATGCTGCACTCTTGTTTCTTCATGTGCACCTGCGCGCCCCTGAGTTTTGTCTTGCTGAGCCGGTGGTCACTTCTTCTGTCCTGCTCCAGAATCAACTTCATGTTTGAAGTTTGAGTTCAAACTTCTGCTGCTGCTCCTTTGCCTCTGTATCTGCTGCTTTGAGTATGTTGGTGCTCACCTGGAGGTTTGGCTGGTCTGACTGAAGAAGAGTATTTGTTGCCATCTGCACAAGAGCTGGAATAACTGCCTCCACAAAGAGTGAGGACAATTCTGAACTGAAATCCCCGTCAAGATCATCAGCACTGTTGGGCTTCTCGGGATTCTCCAATTCAGTGTAGTTGACTGCAATGGTTGCTTTAATGTCTTCTGCCATTTTGAGGAGGGTGAAGGCAACACGGGCATCTCTGCTCAGGAGAGAAAAGGATTGGTTGCGGATGACATACAGAATTTCAATTATTTGCCTGTTGCCATACCAGAATGGCTCTTGAATCATGCCTATGACCGGTAGTTGGATTCCTCCAGGAGCATACAGTGGCTTGTCTGTCATCTGTAGCCTGAGGTCTTTTAGTCACGGTTCCTGATCTGACAGGAGTCACGCTGGCTCTTGGTCTAATTTGAAATTCGTGAGGTGGATATTTACAGATATGTCAGCTTTCCAAAATGTGAATCTGGAATCCTTGATATCTCCCAAGAAGCATTGTTGGAGTTATTCTTGGTGTGGCTCATCTGTCCCATGGACTCGTTTGAGATCCTCCAAACATCTTGAGGTTTTGGACTTACACATCTTTCCAAGGTGTCCCAGGTGGTTGCAGTGAAAGTTCTGCACAGTGATTGCTGGACACTGCTTGTGCCTGTGAGGTCTTTTGACGCTACAGCGCTGACATGGTCTGTCACCATCTTGTGTTTTGCTTGGGTATAGCTTTCCTTGCCCTGGAGTCTCCTTGCCCTTTTATTGCTTTATGAGCTGGATTTTTGGGGTTTCTTGGTACCACAGTTTAACTTCACCACGCAAAATGGATCAGTTTTCTGGTGTACTTCCGATTGTCTGATGATTTGGATGGCTGTTTCCAAAGTCAGATCTTCTTTAGATTGGAGTACACCTGAAAGAGCATCATCGGCCACTCCCACTACTATTCGGTCTCTTATGAGCCCCGACTTAAGCTCACCATAGTCACAGCTTGCAGCCAATCTGTATAACTCATATATGAAAGACTGTGGGTTCCCAGGCTTTTGTACTCTCCTGTTAAATTTTGCCTGCTGCAAAATGTTATTGCTTCTTAAGCTAAAGCAGGCGTCAAAGGAATTTATGACCTCTTCAAAGTTATCGAAAGATTCATTCATGCATTGTCTGACAATCTTGTCATCGTCTATTGGTTCCTAATGAATATAGTAATGTATTCACTTGTTCAGTCTCTATTTCCTTATTCAAGCCTGATAGTACCATATATCTTAAATCTTCTTCTCCATAATGCCCAATTTTGTACCTGGTCTGGTCACTCCATCTGCCCTAATTGTTCTGGTAGTATTGATTTACCATCCATGGCTGTTTTCAGCACAGGAGAGTACAGCTTTATTTTTATTCCTCTGCTTGTTGGGATTTGGCGGGCTCCTGTCACCATTATGGAGCCATTTTAAACTTCAGCAATTCTGCAGAAAATCTTTTGAATAAATTGTTTCGGCCAGCGAGTTGCTTTCCTGAGCTCGGAGAAACGAATCAAAGCTGATTTTTTAAATTTTGTGCTCTGGCTTCTCTTTAATTTTTTTTTCACTTGTGTGCGGTCGCCATGTGTGATGGCGCTGACTCAGGACCTGGGCTGTAGTGTTCTTCAAGCCACGTTCATTAAAACAAACAGACTGCCAATACTGCCTGATTACTACGCTGAATTTAAAAGCTTATTTCAGCATTTTTTTTTGGCGGGGGGGGTTTGTTCACCCTTTTGCAATCTGGCTAGGCCCTTTGACTCTGCTTTTGATCGGGCCTCACAATGGAGCTCCTCGTGCTCCGGTGGAGCCCTCTCATCGTGCATAGTGGATCTTTCTCCCTTCAGTCTCCATGCTTGTAAAGGAGCTTCTTAGCTGATCTCCAGCTGCGTATTCGAGGTCTTCAAGTCAGATGCATTTCTCTCGGGTCAGACTGCAGTTTCCTTATTTCATTCTTAGGAACTTTGGGGTCCTTCACCTGTTGTAAGGTTGTATGTCGTCTCATAAAGAAAATAACACATAATTATCTACATATATACAGGATGCAGTCCTGATCAGGTGTTATTTCCATGTCGATTTCCACCAGACCCACTCCTCGATTCTACAACTCCCATGTGACTCTTTCCATCATAAATTGGGTGGTGCTGTTTCCCCAGTCCAACATTAGCCCTACAGTCCCAAACATCCTAATACTGCATTTACAATGGTGATTGCACTTCAAAAGTACTTCATTTGGTGTGAGGCATTTTGAAAGATCCTGTGAAAGGCACTATAGAAATGCAAGCTTTTTTCTCGTATTATGATTGTTCTGGAGCTGCTTGGCTAGAGGAGGGGTGTGGGTCAGACAGTTTGTTCTGGTGTGCAGGTCTTCTGCATTATACTGCCAGGATATTGTCAGGGCACAACCATTTTGTTGTGTCCAATACAGTCAGTCATTAATCTCCTGGTGGTGTGACTGTTTTGTTCTGCCTGTAGCCTGTTGCT
Organism: Cetorhinus maximus; assembly: GCF_964194155.1. Taxonomy (NCBI): domain Eukaryota; kingdom Metazoa; phylum Chordata; class Chondrichthyes; order Lamniformes; family Cetorhinidae; genus Cetorhinus; species Cetorhinus maximus. The sequence continues at coordinate 10,573,214 of NC_135895.1, forward strand.
TCTATGGCATTTATTACAAGGAGAATCAAGTATGAGAGTAGGGAAGTGTTGCTGCAGCTGTACACGGCCTTAGTTAGACTGCATCTGGAATACTATGTACAGTTTTAGTCTCTTTACTTAAAGGATAAAATTGCATTAGAAGCAGTTCAGAGAAGGTTCACTTAAATGATTCCTGGGATAAAGGGGTTATCTTAGGTTGAGCAGATTGGAATTTAGAAGAATGAGAGATGATTTTATTGAAACACATAAAACCCTGAGGGGATTTGACAGGTTGGATGTTGAGAAGATGTTTCCCTCATAGGAGAGACTAGAACTAGGGGGTCACAGTTTAAAAATTAGGGTTCTCCCATTTAAGACTAAGATAAGGAGAATGTTTTTTCTCTGAGGGTCATGAGTCGGTGGAATTATCTTCCCCAGAGAGAAGTGGAGGCTGGGTCATTGAATATAGTCAAGGCTGAGTTAGATAGATTTTTTACCTACAAGAGAGTCAAGGGTTATCGGGGCAGGCAGGGAAGTGGAGTTGAGGCCACAATCAGACCAGCCATGATCTTATCAAATGGCAGAAGAGGCTTGAGGGGCAGAATGGCCAACTCCTGCTCCTACTTTTTGTGTTTTCATATTTGGCATGCAGGTAGCCCTGTATTGTAACTGAGTCTGATTGGCAGTTCATTGTAAAGTAATCATGGTGCTCCTCTTTATAGTTATGAGCAATGTATGTTAAGAAGGGTAAAATGGTTTCAGTTTCATTTAGGTTGTTTGTGTGTTTGTGCCTGGGAATCTGGATAGACTCTTGACTGACAGTCAGGGTTTTGGGTTTGTTTGTGTATATATACATTTTTAATGAGGTTTTACAACCCCTGAAGTTAGAGATGAGTTAAAAGTTTAGTGATTTTGGAAAATAAAAACACCAAGTGGAAAAAGTTGACTGTTGCCTAGTGGCAGTGGTCCAGGGAACAGACACAAAAAAAAGGACAGGAGTTGGGGCGGAGTGAGTACAGTGTGTGTCAGAGAATGAAGAGAGGGGTTTTCTGTTCTCTGGGAACAAAACATTACAAGGCTATTGGAACAGTAGTTAACTGAATAATCAGTTATAGAACTCAGTAAAGTGATCAGTTTAGCAGAGGTGTGACTGGAAGGCTGAGTTTGGAGTGCAGTTTTTGGATATCTCAGGGAGAGATACAAGTTGTGTGAAAAGCATCGAGTGAATTTTCAGGAATTCACTGGAAGAAAACCTTTGCATCTGTGGCAGTCCCAAGCGAGAAGCCTCTGTGTCAGGATATTGGTAAATTTTCACTGGTTTATGTTGTCTGCAAGGATATTGCTGGGATAAAGGAATACAGTGAATTTGAAGTGTCTTCTTATATTTGTATTCAGATCTTTCCAACCTTTCTGTAATATAGTTCACTTTTTCTTGTTTAATAAGTATTTTATTCTTTGTGCTAAAGGAGGGAATTTTCCGTGCCCGTTGGCATCAGGTGTTGTGGTGGACGTGAGTGGACAATATACCAGAAAGGCCAAAAATCGGTTTCATGCCATCATGAAACCAGTTAGCGATTGTCCGCTCCGCCCATCAATGGTGGGCCGCTTTACCCGCTGCTGGATGTCAAGAAGTTCATTTTAATATATCTGCATATCATTAGAAGTCCTGCTCACCAGAATCATCCACCCACATCAAACTTACTGCCCCTGTTGGCGGTGCAGGGCACATCTTGACAAGTGTGGCATGCAGAAGATAGGACTTACTGTCAGGGATTTGCTCGCAATGCATACATCCGAGGAGCAGAAGATGCTGGAGCCCGACAGCAACCACACCCTGGAGGAACGCGTGCATCACATACTGGGTGGATTCTCATGGACATGGCTCTGCCACGAAGCAGCTCACAGAAGGTGGAAGGTCTGCTTCGAGACATCAGTGTCTTGGCCATGGTCTGCTACGGACGATCATCGAGGGGGTGGAGGGGAAGGTCCAGCTGTGAGTGGGAGAGGAAGGAGTGCCGTGGTGGGTATAGGGGGTAGTGCGGGCGAGGGGTGTGTTTGACTGGGAGAGGAACTTGTACCAGTGTTGGGGAACAATGATGTCAGGGGGGTGGTGAGGGTGAAGTTGGAGATGGGAGGGATTCTGGTGGTGGGAGGGGAGGAGGATGTATTGGGGAGAATGCAGCAACTGGGGAGGTAAGTGTAAGGGGGAGGAAGGTATAAGGGAAGGACTTTGGAGGGGGCAGGACTTTGAGAGGAGGAAGGAGTTCATGGGGGAAGGAGTAAGGCTGGAGTTAGGAGTGAGGCATGGTGGAAAGGGTAAGGGTGTAGGAAGGAGTTAGAGGGGAAGTCCAGGTGAATGTGCAAGGGAGGGATCTGGAGTGAAGTGAGGGTGGGCATGGTAGGAAGGAATGGTGAGAATGAGGGAGGGCAGAGTGAGCTGGTAGGATGGGAGAGTGAGGGTGCGATGGTAGCAGTCAAAGGTATGACGAAGGTCATTGGTGGAGACTCGGAGGCAGACACGGACAATGGGGTTGTGAAGGAGGAGGTCGGGAAGGTCAATGTGGATGGGGGTGAGATTCTCAGGAAGGTAGGGAACGTGCACGTTCACCTGGACATCCTGGAAAGACAAGGGTTCTAGCTGATAGGTGATGGTGGGGAGGTGGAGGTAATGCCAGGGGGAATCCACAGTGATGGGGAAAGGACATGGGTGACTGGGGAGGGGTAAGGAAAAGGGAACTAAAGACATACTTCACCAGTACCATTTTGCAAAATTGAAAGCGAAAGAAGCCTCGTGTTGGACGGGAACAGGTGCTGCATGGGAGTGTGATCAGTGGGTGGGCAGAGAGCAGGTCGGCTCAGATGGACAACTGAAAGAGAACCCCAGCAGGGAGCATTGAAAATTCTTGGGGCATTGAGATGAGTGTGATGGAGGAAAGATCCGCGTGTGTGGGACAGTGCTTGCACAAGGCTCTGAAAAACCCTGCTGCACTCATACCTCTCCCTCCAGAGTCACTTCTGGGCCAGCAGCATGCATACTGAACCGTTAGTGGGGGAGGGAAACAAGGGGAGGACTTGCGAAGCCTGTAAATGAAGTTGAGAGACCCCATTACACATTATTCAGTGAGAGTGAATACATTTTCAGATTATAAAGTGACAAAATGTGTTCACCTGTGCAACCAACTGTGATGAAAAATTCTTAACTTTTCTAGGCTAACCACCTCCAGGTGCTGCCCTGACATCTGCAGCAGGGGAAGAGACAGCCTGTGTAATATTTGGCCCTGTTGCCTCTGATGACTTCAGCGTGCGTCCTCTGGAGAGTCGAGGCCTTGGGGGGCCCCGGCTTGCTCTGGCTGTCCTCCTGTGGGCCAGCTGCTCCCTCCGTGGTGACAGAGGATGTGGTTGAGGGGGGGTCACAGACAAAGGGGACTCGGAGGCAGAAGACAGCATCTGAGATTCCTGAGTGGATGAACTGGGGTGTCCAGCTGCTGCTCCTCCCCCCACTTCAGCCTGACTCCTTAAGGGAAAGGAGCACCTGGGGGATGTCGAGGTGCCCTGTCTCCCTCTCATGTTGCCACTGCGGGCTACCAGGATGGAGTGTCGGTCTGCGTACATTTCCGCATTCTCCTGGACCAGCGTCTCCATGGTATCCGCCATATATTTATCTGGCATGGGAGAAACAATGATCATGAAGGTTGTGCTCCCAGGATGAGGTTATCCCATTGCATTCGGGATGCCCTGTCGCCTGTGATGTCCCCAAATGCGGGATACTCGACTGCAAAATTTGTGGTCGTGGGAGACTGCGTTCACGCTTTCCCCTGAAAAAAAAATCCTTCCCATGGAGACCTCCATACGCACGCATGTGGACACCATTTCATCAGGGAGAATGCGGATGCACTCCTCTGACTCATGAGACACTCTGTTGAGGGCTTCTAACAGCTCTGCGTGCTGTTCTCCTGCCTTATGCTGACTCTCCACCATGAGCTGGAAAGCCAAATCCAGAGGCTTGTCATCTGACCCCGGACCTCACTGATGTCTGATCCCCAGCAGTCCTCCAAGTGCCAGGGAGCTCAGCTGAACCTGCCTCCTGCTGCGGGCATGTGGCCGTGTGGTGACCACCAGATTGTGAACCCGAGCCTGCTCTAGATCTAGGTCCCAGTGAGGCATGTGTCTCTGCGCTGGTGGAGGGTGTGGGTAAGCGCTGTGATGGGTCTTCCAGGCTGCTTATTTCAAGCTCTCCAGTGGAGGAGATGTTCTCTTGGCTGGAGGTGAGGACCTGGATGGAGCTGAGGGACTGGCTGGCTGAGGGTGTCGGTCGCTTGGCAGAGCTCCCTGTGAACCAAAGTAGAGATAATTAGTGCATGGCAGCAGAGCCAAAAGCAGGAGGGAGGGCACTCACAGTTATGTTGAGAGAGGGATAATGTGGTGCAGGATCCTCAGGTGAGTTTTCGCCATATCCTCATCAGTCAGTGTGATGGCACGTCCCTCAAAGTGAGTGAGGGGCCTAATGTGGGCCACTCCAACCCCAGTCTGGGATGACTCCCAGACGTTGTGAGACAGCTTCTCCTGCATGAAAACAGATGGAGAGAGTGTGAGCAGGACACATGGCACTGCGTGGAATGTTTGTGTGGCGAGCGGAGCCATGGATGGGATGAGGATGTGAGCTCCAGAGGATATGAGCCTGATGGGGATGTGAGGGTGTGTGTGAGAATTAGCGGTGATGTCCCTTGAGGTGTGAGATCCCTGTGGATGTGTGATGGGTTTGTGAGTGTGTGAGTTGAGAGTGATGAGAAGAGTGACTTACCCTGATGGAACAGGTTACACCATTCATCCTCTTTCTGCACTGGGTGGCTGTCCTCTTTTGGCAGGGCATTGGCGCTGACCACTACTGCCACCACCTCCCATGCTGGATTGGTGACCTTGCTTGCTGGCCTTCACCCAGAGTGAGTAGAGGACATCGCGGTGGGCCTCCACTGAGTCCAGAAGGTGCTCGAGGGAGGTGTCGCTAAATCTGGGGGCAGCATGTTTCCTCCCTATGGCAGCCATCAGTTCCCAGCAGCTTCCTATCCCTTGTAAGGTGCTAGACCTTTGCAGGGGTGCCCTTTAAATACGGTGCCTGGTTTACTGAAGGCCTGATTTGACAGTGGGGCAGGCGAATGAGCGGATGCCCCACTTAGCAGCCTGGCGTGTTTCCCAGGAATGCATGATTAATTAGGTGTGATTGGGACGATATGCTGTGAAAAGTTGCCATCGCAGCCAGCAGGTAAAGTGTCCTTCCTCCTGCTCGCTACCGCACTTAGTTCAAATCTGGCAAGATTCCACCCAAAAGTTCATCAGCAGGCTCCTGTGAATTTGTTCAGTAACTTTCCTCCATGGTTTCTTTAAAAAAAAGAGTTAGGATCTGCCAAGCCAGGCTTCACCCTGGGACCTGGTTTGTCCAGTGTTAACACAGCTGGGATCATAACTCTGCTACGCACTTCTCCATGTCCCATTTAACCAGGATTAACTGATTGAGAAGTGGGGCATGTTCTAAGTCACGATCTTACAGGTTGTGGTGGTTGTTGAAGATGATGACGAGATGCAATTTTCATGCTCCTGAGCCCCTACAGTGCATTTTGGGTTGCCAGTTTTAGACCTAGATAGAGTTAAATCTGTTCTTGTCACAGTACATGACAGAATGTCCTCACTGTGGAGATAAGGCTACCTCTACAAGAATTGCAAGGACACTTCTACCAATGCCATTGTGGACAGATATAACTGTGAGGTAGGTGATGAACAAGAAGCTAAGGAATAATCCTTTGTACTGGTTGCCTCACCACCTGACAATATCCCAGTGCTTCAGCTAGCAATAGGACTATTTCTACACTCCCCACAAAGTGACTGAGGTGTCTGGCAGATAGATAGATATAGTATGATTCTGTGCATACACCCATGTCAGTCTATTACTTGACTAGTTTTTTTAATGGTTCTCCCAATTATATGTTCGTAAAGAAGATTGCCTAAATCTTGTCTTGATATGAGTCCACGTTTTTGCCCTTATTTTCACACATCTGGTGTGTTGTGTCCAGTTCCCTTGCACTTTCGGAAGGATGTGAAGGCTTTGGAGAGGGTACAGAAAAGATTTATGAGAATGGTTCCAGCTTTGAGGACCGTCAGTTACACAGGGAGATTGGAGAAGCTGAAGTTGTTCCCCTTGAGGAGAGAAGGCTGAGAGGAGATTTGATAGAGGTGTTCAGAATCATGCCGTGTCTAGACAGAGGAGACAGAGAGAAAGTGGCAGAAGAAAACAAGGGATTTAAAGTGATTGACGAATTAACCAAATGTGACATGAGGGAAAACATTTTTATACGTACAGCAAGTGGTTACAGTCTGGAAGACACTGCCTGAAAGGGTAGTGGGGGCAGATTTAAACGTGGCTTTCAGGAGGGAACTGGATAAACACCTAAAGGGAAACATTTTTGGGGCCATGGGGAAAGGGCAGGGGAGTGGGACTATCTAAATTGCTCTTGCAGAGAGCGAGGATGGACTCGAAGTGTTGAATGGCCTCCTTTCGAGCTCTGACTATTCTATGGGCTGAATTTTGCCCTTGGTGGGTGGGCGGGCCCGACCGACTCAGCGGTGGGCGGGTAGCCGATCACCGCCGCCGAAATGGGCCGCGCCGCCATTTTACGTGGGCGGGCCAATTAAGGCCCGCCCAGTGTGTCACCCGACAGGAAGCGCTATGCGCTTCCTGTGTGGGCTGGGAGGGGGGGGCGGATTCCCCAACTGCGAGAGTGCGCTCTTTCTCGCATGCGCAATAAGGAGCGCACATCTCCCTGAGGCTAAGTGCAGCCTCAGGGAGATCACTGAAAGGTGGTGAATGTTCAAAACTAGAAAAATAAAAAAAATCACTAACCTGTCCCCCCTCATGTGAAAATGTCACATGAGATGGGACACGTTAATGAAGTACACAAAAACTTTATTAAACTTTTTAAAATCCGAAATCAAAGCTCATCCCGCCAGTGGATGAGGTTTGTTAAAAAAAATCACCCACCCGCCTGCCCGTTGGGCCCGTGCGTCAAGCTGAAGTTCGCACGGGCCCCTCAAAATCGTCGACAATTCATGACTTAATGGCCTTAACAAGGCCTTTAATTAATGGCGGGCGTGCGTCGCGCTGCATAGTGCGCCCGATGACCTAAACATCACGATGCTGCGCGCTGACGTCGGGATACTCGCACGACGTCAGCGCGCGACATTTTAAGCGATGACGTGCGGGCTCCGCCACCCGCAGGTCAGCCAGAAAATTCAGCCCTATGATTCTAACTGTAGAGAGAACTAAGAATCAGCAATCGTATGGGAGAAAGACACAGACATGGTCTCTTCCTTGTTTCGTGAAGCATTTGAGTTTTTACAACAAGCTGCCATTTTCCTTATTTATTACAATCAAATTTACCTTCCCTTGTAGGGATTGAACTGATGGCTTCTGGGTTACCTTAGCCGCTACATTACTGTTACTCTCCTTGTCACCACCACTCCCCCACCAGTCACCCTCCACCCCACCCCTCCCCACCCTATCAAAATGGGCTACCTTGAGCTGGGTAGACACTTTTAAAATTCTTTTATAGACAAGTAGTTGTTTTTTATTCGTCATGATTTTGCAAAGTTTGCTAATTAAAGGATGCAACTGCACAAGGTCGATTCTGTCCCAATAAAACCCGACCGCTCTGGAGAGGGAAGAGAAATCTGTGCTTAAATTCAGCAATTTAACATCCTCCTTCTCAACGTGCAGAGAGGACATACATCATGCTCATGCACTTCAAAAAAAGCTTCACATCTGGTTGATTAACATCTTATCTTCTTTGCATCTCTCCAGTTCCTTTGGGGCATATATATGAGCACTCCCCGGACAACAGGGTTTATTAAATAACCGTGCAATACTGTAGCATCAGGCAGCACATGGAGCAGCAGAAATCCAGGAACTGCCGGCAGAGGATAATGCATCGGATTATAAAATGATCATCTTTAGATCAATCAGGCACTGTTCAGCAACAGCTGTACAAGAAACCTAAATCTATTTACCGGGGGAGGCAGCGGCATGGTCGCTGAACTAATACTCCAGATACCCAGGGCAATGCACCTGGGACCGTGGGTTCAAATCCCACCACAGCAGATGGTGAAATTTGAATTCAATTTAAAAAAAAACCTGGAATTCAAAACTGTGTCCTTTAGGGAAGGAAATCTGCTGCCCTTACCTAGTATGGCCTATGTGTGACCCCAGACTGACAGAGAGCAATGTGGTGGACTCTCAAAAGGCCAAGCAAGCCACTCGGTTCTCAATCAGGGTTGGACCAGCCAGCAATGCCCACATCCCATGGTCAATCACATGAATGAATAAAAACAAACTCTTTATATAATAAACAAATAAACCTCTAGACAAGAAGGTTCTGCCTATTTTGCCCATTTCAGAAACTATTAGACATAATGAAATTAAGATATTAAGTAAGACACTCATCTCAAGTCCTTTTCTGTCCTGTTTTTAAAATGAGTTGTCTTTTTCGCCTTGGTAGGATCACAAAACACACAGTACAAGGCAACCATATTTCGGTCGTAGCACTCTGTCCTTTGAATCAGAAGATTGCGTGTTCAAATCCCACTCCAGAGACTTGAGGCAGGATTTTTGCCCCCAGATGGGATTGAGTACGGAGGTGGGTGGCTGTGAAAATTTGTGCCACTGGCTGGGGCACAGGTTTGGTGGCACCAACCAGCCCCCAGGTCATTTGCCTGAGGTGAGATGGGGATGGAAGGGCTGCTTCACCATAAATGTACCTCAGGAGGGTACACTTATGGTCAATGAAGGCCAATCATTAGAGGCCAACTTGAGGCAGATTGAGGTCAGCTTTGGGGACGGCACTCCAGGCAGGCTTTCAGGCCCTCGCCACCAACTCGGCCACAGCCTCTTTTGTGCCGGAGGGCTTCCTATTGATTGCCCGCAATCCTTAATTAGGTGTTGAGGGTACAGTCTGGCCACTTATTGGCCAGTTCAAGGAAAATCACTGTCAGGCAACTGTTTCCCCCACAGTACGGTTTCCGGACCACCACTTGACCCTAATGTTGGGGTCCCGACCCAAAAGACAAAATCCTGCTCTTGAGCACAATATCTAGGCTGAGGGAGTGCTGCACTATCGGAGGTGTTGGCTTTTGGACAAGACTTTAAATTGAGGCCCTATCTGCAATCTCAGAAGTAAAAGACCCCGTAGCAATTGTTTCAAGGAAAGGCAAAGGAGTTCCCTTCAGCGAGCTGGTCAAAATTAACCCTCAATCAATCACCTTGGAAGGAACAAGGCGCTGTTGCTGTTTAACCAACATAGCTAAAATAGCTAATCTAATTATTTATCTGTGTACAAATTGGCTGTAACGTTCATCCATTACATCAGTGACTACACTTCAAAAGTACCTAATTAGCTGTAAAACACTTTGGGACAGCCTGGAGTCATGGAGGTGTCATATAAAGACAGATCTTTGTTTTAAATGGCATAGCTAAGGTAAAGTCTGCACCATGACTTGAGGATATATTAAGATACCAGCAGAAAGGGGCAAAATTAAAACTAGTGAGGGGAAATAATAAAATAGATGTTCTCTCAAGAATGACTGACATTTGCCTGTTTCCCCGGGTAAGTTTGTAGAGGCGACAATGTTTGACTTTAATTAGGAGACATTCAGTGATCTGCAGTAATGGGGGAATGGTCGGTCTTTGATATTGTTTGATGGGCTAAAATGGGCTAGGATGGGCTGAATAGCCTCGCTCATCTGCATCTGTCCTGTGGGTCTCTTCTGATAGTTTATTATAACTATTATGCGAAGATGACAAACGGAAGAATTTCAGGTTGTTGTGTGCTGTACTGCAGCTGTTGTTGAGCTAACTTTAGGAGGAATCATCGCTCCCGTTTACAGCGGGTGCCGCGGCGAGCGGGGCAGTAGAATTCGGCGGGAGGGGCAGGAATCGGTTTCACGGAAATCACAGCGGGATCATCCAATGGCGGATCATGAATCCTGCTGGAGGCTATCGTGAAGCCGATTTGCATCCCGCTAATGGGGTGTAAAGTTAGGCCTGAACGGGATTGTCCCCCATGCCCGATTTACCGTTACACCAGTGGGAAAATACACTGGCACAGAACACGTCTGGACCAGGGTGGGTGTGAAGGCATTGTTGTTTAGTTGGGGGGTTCAGGTTGGTGAACGAGTGGGGGCAAAGATGTCGGGAGAGGAAGGGGTGAGGTGGGGAGGAAGGTGAGGAAGGTATTTGGGGGGTTGGAATATCAAGGTGAACTTGCAAGGGAGGGGTCTGTGGAGTCAATGACTGTCTCAGGGTGGGCGTGGTAGGAGGGGATGGTTGGAGTAACAGGCGGCAGAGGGAGCCGGTAGGGTGGGAGTGTGAGTGTGTGACGGTATCGGTGGAAGGGGCGGCAAGGGTGTTTGTTGGGGACTCGGAGGTAAACACAGACACAGGGGGTGAGAAGGAGGAAGTTGGGGAGGTCAATGTGAATGGGGGTAGGGTTTTCAGGAAGGTAGGGAATGAGCACATTCACCTGGACATCCTGGAATGACAAAGATTCGGTCTGGAAGGTTACAGTGGGGAGGACAAAGGTTATGCCTTGGGGACCTATGGTTATGGGGGAAAAGGTATGTTCGACTGGAGACGGCAACATGCTGGAGGAGCTCTTGAGGAACTTGGCCACTACCATCTTTTCGAAAGTGAGCGGAGCCTCATGTTGGACGAGCACAGGTGCTGCATGGGAGTGTGACCAGTGGGTGGGCGGAGATGCAGGACAGCTCAGATGGACAACTGAAAGAGAACCCCAGGAGGCAACATTAAAAATGCTCGGGACAGTAAGATGAGTGTGATATATGAAGGCTCCGAATGTGTGGGAGAGTGCTTGCACGAGGCTCTGAAGGGCCCTGCCACACAGACTTCTCCCCCCAGAATCATTGGTGGTCCGGCTGCGGGCAGCTGAACTGGTTGGGGGCTGGGGGGTGGGGTGGGGGGGATGTAAGGGAGCACTCACAGAGCCTGTAAATGAAGCTGAAAGACAACATCACACATTATTCAGCGAAAGTGAATATATTTTCAGATTATAAGTGGCAAAATGTGCTCACCCATGCAACCACTTGTGATCAGAATTTCTTAAATTTTCTAGGCCATTTCTTCTAGGTGCTGCCCTGACATCCGCAGCAGGGGTGGAGGCAGCCTATGCAATAGTGGTCCCTGTTGCCTCTGATGACTTCGGCATGGCATCCTCTGGAGAGCCGAGGCTTTGAGCGCCCCGGCTTGCTTTGGCTGTCCTCCTGCTGGCCAGCTGCCCCCTCTGCGGTGACAGAGGGCAAGGTTAAGGGGGATCACAGGCAAAGGGCACTTGGAGGGAGCGGACAGCCTCTGAGATTCCGGATTGTACGTCCAGCTGCCGCTCCTCCTCCCTTTGGGTGCCCAAAGACCCCAGCCTGACCCCTTGAGGGCAAAGAACACCTGGAAGGGGCGTCAAGGTGCCCCATTTCCCTCTTACATTGCCTCCGCCGGAACTCACCCACGGCTACCACAATGGAATGCAGGTCTGTGCACTTCTCTGCGATCTGCTGGACCAGGGTCTCCGTGGCATCCACCATTCTTCCTGTGGAGATCTCCATTAGTGCATATGTGGGCACCGCATCAGCAGTAGAGTCAGTGGGAGACAAGCCAAAAGTGCGTAATAGTTCAGTCTAGAGGTAACGAAGGCATGAATGAACTTACCAGCAGGAGCTGAGCTGAGAGAGGTGCAAAGTCTGGCGATGTCACAGAGGTGGCAATAAACAATCTTAGTGATGGCGTGATTATGTGGTCAGAAGCTCATCTCTGGATCAGGCATGACACCAAGGTTGTGTACAGACTAAAACAAAAATAAAAATACCTGGAAAAACTCAGCAGGTCTGATAGCATCTGCGGAGAGGAGCACAGTTAACATTTCGAGTCCGTATGACTCTTCAACAGAACTAAGGAAAAATAGAAAAGAGGTGAAATATAAGCTGGTTTAAGGGGGGGGTGGTTCAGGTAGAGCTGGATAGAGGGCCACTGATAGGTGGAGATAGCCAAAAGTTGTCAAACACCAGGAGAGAAATAGAAAGCAATGATGGTGAACAAGACAAAAGAGAGATGGAAATCCTGTCGGAGAGAAGAGCAATACCTATCACTGGCCCTCTATCCAGCTCTACCTGTCCCACCCCCCCTTAAACCAGCTTATATTTCACCTCTTTTCTATTTTTCCTTAGTTCTGTTGAAGAGTCATACGGACTCGAAACTGTATTCCTCTCCGCAGATGCTGTCAGACCTGCTGAGTTTTTCCAGGTATTTTTATTTTTGTTTTGGATTTCCAGCATCCGCAGTTTTTTTGCTTTTATCTTTGTGAACAGACTAGTTTGGTCTCAGGCTATTGCCTAGGAGAGGGATGGAGTTGGTAACTATGAAAATAGAGTTTAGAGTGGGGACTGAAAACAATGGCTTCAGCCTTCCCAACATTTAATTGGAGGAAATTTCTGCTTGTCTAGGACTAGATGTAGATAAGCAATGTGATAGTTAAACAACAGCAGAGGAATCAAGGGAGGTGATGGTGAGGTAGAGCTGGGTGTCTTTAGTATGAAAGCTAATGCTTTGCTTTCGGCCGAGGGGCAGCATGTAGATGAGAAGTATCGAGGGGACCAAGGATAGATCCCTGGGGAGACACCAGAGGTAAGAATGCAGGGGCAGGAAGAGAAGGCATTGCAAGTGATGTTCTGGCTATGATTAGATAGATAAGAATGGAACCAGGTGAAAGTGATGCCATCCAGTGGAGAGGTTTTGGGGGAGGATGGTGTGGTCAACCCAGTCAATGGCTGCAGACAGACCAAGAAGGAGAAGGAGGGATAATTTACCTTTGTCACAGCCGCATAGGATGTCATTTGTGACACTGATAAGAGCTGTTTCGGTATTGGGACAGGGGCAGACACCTAATTGGAGGGATTCAAACATGGAATTCCAGAAAAGATGGGAATGGATTTGGGAGGTGACAACATGTTCGAGGGCTTTGGAGAGGAAAGGGAGGTTAGAAATGGGTTAGTAGTTTTCAAGGGCGATGGAGTCAAGGGCGGATTTCAGCAGAGAACGGTGATGATGGCAGATTAACAGAAAAGGGAACAACACCTGAAGAGAGGGAACATGGGGATCAGAAGGGGAAGTTGGGCGGTCAGCAGTTTAGCAGTAATAGGGTCACAGGAACAGGAGGTGGGCCTCATGGACAAGATGAGCGCAGGGGTGCCATGAGGGGAGATAGAATATGTAGAGAAAGGAGTGAGTTCAGGTCTAGGGCAGTGGGGGGGGGCTTTAGAGGAAGTTTGGTGCGGGGCGTGCTGCTGAGATGGGATGGATGTGGCAGAGGCAACTGGTCAGACGGTCTCCATCTTAGCGACAAAGAGGTCCACGAGCTGCTTGCACTTATTGTTGGTGGTGAGGACAGGGGAAAGGGGTTTAAGAAGATGGTTTGCAGTAGAGAATAGAATCCAGGAGTTATCTTTGCATTCCAGGATGATCCTAGAATTATGAGCAGTTTTAGATGACTAGACCAGGACTCGATCATGCTTCGTGTTGTCAGCCAAATCTGACAGTGGATGGCTAAGCCAGTTGTTTGCCATAAAGTTCAAGTCTGGACTAAGGGGAGCATAAGTGAGGGCTGTACCATGGAGAATGGCCAGGGTGACAGTAAGTAATGGGGACTAGGGCATCAAAGGTGGAGGTGAGGATTCAGTTGAGCAAACCAGTAGCTGCAGAAATATTGTGGCGAAAGGAGAACCAAACACGAAACAATTAAGATTTTGAAATTGCTTGTAAGGGAATGAGGGAATAGTTTCTTTTCCCCCAGGTATGGATATAGCAGGAGATAGGGTTGGGGTGTGGAAGGGGGGATGTGGATAGAGAGTGATGCAAGGAATTGATCAGATATGACCTTACCTGTGATTTCTATGATGGGACTAGCAAGACCATGTGAAATGGCAAGGTCAAGGGGGTGATATGAATATACGTTGGGGAGTTTACATTAAGGGAGAGATTTAGGGTATATAAGAGGGCAGTGAACTCAGTGAGAGAGAACGTGATGGGTTGAGATGAAAATTGAAACCACTGAGGATGAGAAGTCATTCAGTAAAGAGGCGGAGGGAGGAAAGCAGTGGAGATATCATGGTGAGAACATTTTTATCGTACTTGAGAGGGTGGTAGAGAATGAAGATTCTGAATGAGAGATAAGAGGGATGAAACAAGTTGAGATGCTCAAAGGGAGAGAAAGTGCAGAGGAGTAGGGGGTCAGGCCAAGGTGTGATCTGGTGATATTCCCTTGAATATAACATTAATGAATGGTCTAACTGAGATGTTTAAGATGATTAAAGGAGTTGATAGGTTGGATGAAGCTATTTGCTCTGGGAGGAGGAGTCCAGAACAAAGGGATACAACTTTAAATTGAAGTTAGCTCTTTCAGAGTTGATGTCAAGTGTTGGCATAGTCACTAGACTAGCATTCCAGTGACCTGGGTTCAAAACCCACCACAGCAGATGGTGAAAATTAAATCAATAAAAATCTGGAGTTAAAAGCCTGATGATGACCAGGGAAGGAAATCAGCCATCCTTACCTGGTCTGGCCTACATGTGACTCCAAACCCACAGCCATGCGGTTGACTCTTAAATGCCCTCTGAATGAAGGCAATTAGGGATGGGCAATAAATGCTGACCTAGCCAGTGATGCCCACATCCCATGAATATTAAAAAAAAACATAAACAACAGTGGAAATCTGAAACTCTCTCGCACAAAAGTCTGTTAAAGCTACACTAATGGAAAATTTCAAAACTAAGAATGATTGGGTTTTTGTTAGGCGTTACAAAGACATTATTAAGCAATACAAAAACAAGGCGGGTGGATGGAGTTAATTTATAAATTAGCCCTGATCTAATTAAACAATGGGGGGTGGGGGGGGGGTTTCAGAATGGCCTCTTCCTGTGCCTATGTTTCTTCTTAAATACCTATTTAGTACTTGAATTTTTATAGCATCAATCATGTTGAAGTGATGGAAGTATTTTACACAAGAAATGTTATTACAGAAGTTCAGAGACTTTTATGAGGGCAAATTTTGCCCCTTTAGAATGTTAACAATGAAGGAACAGAACACTAGGAATATGTACAATTGGGAGCCTCCTCCTTGAAGTCCTTGCCTGGAACCCAAGATAGACGGCTAAAAGAACTATTAATATTTAAAGCCACATGAAATCTCTTACTTACAAATTCCATCTTGTAGACTCTAATCCTATGGAGCCTGAATCTATCCAGTTATCTAATCGATACCATGTATGTCATTGATGTTTAATGGAACGACTTTAAATTCCATCTTCGAATTGGCCTTAAATATTGGCTGGGAAATTGGTCTTATGCTGGAAATTGGCACAAAGTGAGCAGTGCACCTGGAATGTGCGTCTGTACACTGAGGCCTGAGGTTCACCCGAAACTGGGCTTCAAGCCTCATCCATAAAATACCGGCAAGCCGTGGATACCAATTACGCGTCCTGTTACAGTTTGTCGGTTGAGGGCTGCTCCCATTGGCCGAGTTGGACACTGATCCATTGGGGTGGGGGGGGGCCTGGGGAAATAGGCAAAGAGTGGACCTTTAGCTGCCCACAGTCTTACTGTGATATCAAGAGGGGTTAGCGCTTTCCCCCGGCTCTACATTAAAGTAAGTGCAAAGGAAAACTTATCTGACCTTTGTTCAGTCTTTGGCAATCTCTTTGAAGGCCACTGATTAGACCATGGTACGCTTAGAGAAACTGAGTGGATAGAGGTCTAAAAACATGTGTTAGGCCCCTGATTAGTAAATTCAAGGCTCCAAAACCTATTTTAAACCCTTAGCTTAAGCTAGGAGCCCAAGCTCTTAGCTGGCACACTTCATTCCCACAGCTGGTCCTCCCAACATAAGTGTTGGCACCCAGAAATGGGCATGATGGGTACCAATTTCTCCCCCATTGATTTTTACCAAAAGAGCAGACCTTTGGAAATACTTAAACCACATGATCATGCTGAGGATGCGTCAGCCTGTTTTAGAAGGATTGTGTGTTTCTCATTCAATAGGAGATTGTAAATATATTTTACACCCAAGAAAATTAGTAAATTCTTAATAAATTTGGAAATATCTTAAACCATAGGTGGCATCCCTCAGCACTAGTTTAATGAATTGATGAATGCAATTGGGTGAAAAAACCATCCTGCACTTTCACTGCTTAAACGGGTTGAATGGCAACTGAGACTCAAAACAGTAGAACAAAAACATTTGCATTTCAGGATGGATAAAATGAAAAAAACCTTAATTGGGTCAAACCTGATTTTTATCTTAAAATTTTTCCCTTATCTTCATGTGATTACAGCAGGGAAAGCGACACAGTCAAAAAATAGCCTCACAGCATGTAACTATAGCGATTGGCTTAATGCCAACCTGTCAACAGCCTTGGTTCAATAGTGGGCAAACAAGTTTCACGCAAGTGGGTTAATGCATTTATAGCGCACTCCACCATATGGTTTCCACTCCAACATTTCCTCCCCACCCCCCCCACCCCAAATTTTACATTGATTACATTTGCAGCTTTTGAAATGTAATCACTATCATTCCGTAATTGTGCACAGCAAGATTCCATTCTCTGTTCTAATAGAAGTTACAAACAAGCCACTGGACCCAGCCATTATATGATGGCTTTTAACTCTAAATAGTAATATTCACATTTCCTGCCTATTCCTATCTCACGTTCCCTTTTCCACCTATCCTGCAATCCGGATAATGCCAGCAGGCCAGTATTCATTGATCAACTCTTGTTGCCTTGAGGGCATTAAGCACCAACCACAGGTACACTGGACCATGTCCGGTCTCCAGTTTCCTATTCCTGAAGGATATTAATGAACCAGTTGGGTTTTCCTTGATAAATCTACAGCTGGCCCATAAATAATCAAATCTTATAACTTTCCATGATGGGATTGTGAACTGAGAATCTGTGGGTTGTTAATCCAGCACCATAGGCAGCAGCCTACTGTCAGTTATGTGCAAGCACCCTGCTGATAAGGAAGAGGAAGTGTCAATTTAACAGCCGATCTGAGCAATGGCACTTCCAATGAGGCATTGTTCCCTCAGTGCAAAGCTGAAGTGACCAGTGAGTGAGATCTGAACCCTGAACTCAGAAGCAAGATGTATTGTCAAGTGCAGTTCCGTCCACACAGCTGACTGTGTGCTCCAATATTTTAAAGGAATACATAATAGGTCAAAGTTATGACTGGGATGGGAGGAGTGCGCAGTTTAATTAGGCCTACTACTCCACAGGCCGCACCATTAGTTTAAAAGTTTAATTCACTCACCAAAACGGCCAATTGTTTACCTTCACTAGTGTTACTTTCACGACTCACTGGGGATAGTGCGCTTTAATGTCAAGCCCCACTCTTCCCTGAACTGCGACAAATGTGAAAAGTTTGACCAAATCACCAGATTGCCCCAATTCTACCTAACTGTTTAATTTAGGTTAACAGAATACGAGCACCAGTTTGTAAACTTGATAAAGTAAATAACTATTTCTTGAACAAATTGTCTTTAACTGGTGACAAAAGAAAGAAGTGTGAACTGCTAACCTCTAACTCAATAACTTAAACTCTACCCCTTCTTAAACCCCTATATACAAACACACACACAAGGTTAAAGTTAATGGTTCAAGGGAAAAGGAAAGATGATAGAGTCCTTGAAATGTTGTCCAGGTTACGCAGATGGTCTCTCAGCACTGACCTGTGAAACTATCGATGACTGTTGCACGGCCTTTCAGGTGGACTCGAGGAACACCTGCAGGTACTCAATTCTAGCACAGAGAGCAACTTAGGAGCAGCTCATATTCACTTCCAGCTGTGGACTGCAAAAAGGCTACTGTCTTCCTTCACAAGGACCTTCTTCTCAAAGCAAAGCCAAAACCAACTTTTAAACAGTGTTCCAGGCACAGTATTTTTCCCCCAGAGCCATAAACTACCATGTGACCCGCTTTGTACACACTGTGAAGAGGTTTCCAGTTTTTTTTACAACTACTTAGAACCATAGAATCATAGAAAAGTTACAGCACAGAAGGAGGCCATTCGGCCTATCTTGTCCATGCCAGCCCGAGGACACCCAGGTGCCCTTTCTAATCCCACCTTCCTGCACCCGGCCCATAGCCCTGCAGCTTACAGCACTTTAGGTACAGATCCAGGTACTTTTTAAAATCTGCCTCAAAATTAATCACCTTTTTCTTGTAAATGGATGTCTCTTCCAAGAAAAGCAGAGTTCCTGCATTAACCCTTTAAGGAACAGTGCATTTGAAAGCACAAATTCTTCCGCAGTGTTCTTAGTCCTTGAAGATGAACCATTTTCTGTGATTAAAGGGTTCACCACATTTTTAGAATTTGCCTCAATATTAGATATGAGTTCTTTCAAAGCACCAAATATTTAAAAGTATGAACCATTAGGTTACCATCTCTAGGATTTTTACCTGCACATACATAAAACGATGACAGCCGCTTCATCAAGCCTGCCCTATGTTCATGATGGCTGATGTATCAAGAGGAGACACTTCCTACTCCTACAACCCCCAAGTCTGCCCTATCACAGCCACGTAATCTCCTCAGAGAGGAAAAAAAAAAATCCTAATTAAAAAAGAGTCAGCAAGGAAAAAAATGCACTTAATGAATATTGGTAAAGGTCCACGAAATCTTTCCTCCGTGCGCTTCCCTGGGTAAATATGGAGGAGATTATTGGGAATTGCGGAGCTGTACAAAATCCTGTTTATTCACCTTCCAAATATTCATTCGCCACAAAATACCAGTTTTCAATTTTAAAGACAACAGTGGAACAGCATTGTCTTTCATTACCCACCTTCCTTTTGCTTTATTCCCGCAGCAGTGTCATTCCTGGGAGTCTTCAAACACATTCAAATGTTCCTCTGTCAACTCTGGAAAGAAGAAACCGTGGTTTCGAGCTTTGAGCGACATGCCTTCATCCCACCGTACTTTTAACCTGAATTATTAATGGGTTTTCACGTCGATAATACTTTCTCCTTTCCCTTTGACAACACCATCTGGCTCTGCCTGGCCCCTCACAACAGCTGGCCTCTGTTGTCATCTCCAATGCAAGGATTCAATTCCTAGCAGAGTTGCTTTTTATTGCTTTCCACGTTGCTATTATTACTCATGTACATGCCACTCTGCGCTAGGCCCAAACTCGGTCCTGCGGGAAGTAGCCTATTTTGACCTGATCCAGCAATGACCACAAGGGGACAGATGATTGAGAAGGCTACAGCAGGATCACTTTTTCAACCAAACCTTAAAAAAGCTGACAAGAGAAACGAATGAGATGCTTTACCCCCCAGCCCTTGTAAGAATTATTATTTAAAAGTGAAAGTTTGTTGCCCTGTATGTAAGAGTATATGAGCATCCCCTTGTAGAATGGACAAAAAAATTAAGCTGCACAACATTTGTTTCCCAGGCACAAAACGGTCTCCTAAGTCTTCAACACGGTGGAGAAGAAGCTCGGTCTCGTTACCAGCGACAGTTGCGTGGTCAGCCTTAGAGGCCTAAAAACCTGGTGTGCTGTGCTCACACCTAAAATAGGTGTTAGGCCCATTTGATGGGCAAATCAGTGGCCTACCATCTGTTGGAGGCCCCCACCATAAGATTGATTTACTTTGAGGCAGATGGTCTCAATTTATTTTAAAGGTTTGGAGGGGGTTGTTTCTAAGGTAAGATTTTAAAATGTACTGGCTTGGATGTTAAACCACACTCAAAAGGAAGGTCACCGCCAGCCACTGCTCACCCACCCACACTCCAACCCTCACTCCCTTCTGCATCCCTTGCCCCCACCCTTGCTCACTTAATCGAGTACTGATGCTCCTGCTTGTTGCTGGCCAATGGCCGATGTGTGCCAGGCCTCACCATTTAATCATAGGGATTGATCCTGGCATCCTTACCCCACACCAGAGCACCCACACCCCACTCGTCCTCGTACACCTAAATGGACGTGGCTGAATTTATAGTCCAATGGCTTATTGAAGAGAAAATAAAAAAATTAAGAATACTTTTGGCAAGAGAAATCATCCATTGCCTTTCTGCGCATATTGAACATATTTTCCAGTCAGCCCCAGTTTCTATACAAACCTTTAAAATAAATCGATCAATACCTGTTTTAGAAAGTGCAAATGCATTAGCCATTCAGGTGAGATCAGCGCAAGACAGAGAATATACCCAGATCAGTCTACCACTGCAGTTATAAACAATCATTGCCACAGATGAGATGTTATAAGGTTTTGCCTGCCTTCTTAGGTGGCTGTAAACATTTTCAAATAAGGGCAGCAGAATTCTCCCCAGTGTCCTAGCCGATATCCATTCCACAGCCAAACGTCACTAAAATGCCGATTAACCTGGCCATTATCACATTGCTGTTTGTGGGAGCTTGCTGTGCACAAATTGGCAATTTTACAGCAGTGATTACACTTCAAATGTATTCCATTGGCTGAAAAGAGCTTTGAGACACTCTGAGCTCACACAACACTGGAGGAGACAGAGGTGTAGTGGTGATGTCAGTGGACCAGTAATCCAGAGGCCCAGGTTAATGCTCTGGGGACACAGGCTTACATTTCACCGTGGTAGCTGCGGGGGTGGGGGGTGGGGGGGGAATTTAAATTCAACTAATTAATAAATCTGGAATTAAAAAAACTAGTCTCAGTAATGGTGACCATGAAACCACTTTCTGAGCTCCATCTTCTATGGAGCTCGAAACGTTAACTCTGTTTCTCTCTCCACAGATGCTGCCAGACCTGCTGAGTTATTTTTCCAGCTCTTTCAGTTTTTATTTCAGATCTCCAGAATCTGCAGTATTTTGCTTTTATGAAACCATCAGAGATTGTTGTAAAAACCCATCTGGTTCACCAATGTCCTTTAGGGAAGGAAATCTGCCATCCTTACCCGGTCTGGCCCACATGTGACACCAGACTCATAGCCTCTGAAATAGACCAGAAAAACACTCAGTTGAAGGGCAGTTACAGATGGGCAACGATTGCTGGCCTTGCCAGGGACTCCCGAATCTCATCATAGAGTGCAAAAAAAAAAATGCAAGTCCTATCTTACTTCATTTAGTGTTTTATCCTGTTCAATCTTTGTGGGGTTGGAGGTTTCAAAAGGGTTTTTCTTAATCCTTTAACTTCCAGTGATGTTACCACTTGCACCACCATCTCCCCAAAGCTATGGTGGATATACTCATGCAGCTCAGTTTTAGCAATTATTGGGGTTTGAATTTAGTCTCTGAATCGCAGCTCACACGACGCTTAATTGTGGATTAATGCGCGATAATTTTGCCAAGTTGTTGTTGAAAGAATATGCATGTTCCTCAAATTGCTCCAGAGGCAAAATGTTAAACCAAGGCTCTTACATAACGACAGTGACTATACTTCAAAAACAATTGGCAGTCGAGTGCCTTGGAATGTCCCAGGGATATGAGCGTTGTGATTTAAATGCAAGCTGTTTCTCCTATCTTTCTTTAATGCACATTAATGCACTGACTTTGTGTTAATTGCTTTTCTGCTTGTTAAACTCATGTTAATCAGCAGTTAATTGGGAATGCAAATTCGCTCAAAAATGACTTGATTTGCACATTGTGTTAATTCCCTGTAATTGACACTGGCTTAAAAGCACCAGAGTGAGGTAGAAGTTCAAGGGCTGTGTAGAACAGAAGATAGCTAAAGAAAGAGGAATCGCTCTGTGAGCATAGCAGCATGAGTGTGCCAGTGAATGTCTCTCTTTCTCTCTCTTTGACTCCATTGAGGAGAAACAGCTGAATAAGTAACAGCCCACAGGTCACAGGGTTCAATACCCAGGAGTCTACTCTTCATGATTCACTGCCGCCTAGTGCAGTGCGTATGCAGCAGAGTCCCACCTACTCCAGTTTGTGGAAACAGTTTGCATAGAGAATGGCATGCATTCAGGCACAAAATCCAGGCCTCCATCATTACACCGCACTTCAATAGTACTGGACTGGCTGCCAACGACTTTGGGATGTCATAATGTGCTATATAAATGCACATCTTTCCTTCTTTATCAAAAGAAGGCATCAGTAGGGCCAGCCTAGGTAAAGTTGACAACATCTAGATATCCTAGACGGAGCCATTTGCCACACCTGTATTAACTTAAACATCCTGGGCATGAGCAGCTGCAGAGGTAGACCCAGTTACTTCCGCCATCCACTCTCCATTTTTTTAGTCAAGTGAAGGGTCCATTGGCTTTATGGCCATCATTTGTGACCCTGAAAGTAAATGTCCCCTTTCATAAGAAGAAAAAGATTATTGCTCCCTTAACGTACCAATGGCATGTGATCATTAGTCCAGGGTTGTGTTTTATGCCTCGGAGATGTGCAGAGATGAGACACCACATGTCATATGTCTGCAGCAGGAGTTTTAGTCAATGTGTTAAAATGGCCACTCTCAGGCTCACAGCTGCTTTTTTCAGTTTAGTTTCTTTTTCTAAATCACCACATCCAGGCTTAACTAATCACACAGGGTGAACAGAGAACAGATGCCAGACACACACAATCGAGCAGCGAACAAATGAGCTATTAAATATCACATCCAGCAGCAGTGGAACTGAGTCAAAAGGTGATGAATACATGGATGGGGTTTTGATAGTGTTGGGGGTCTTGGTAATGCTCAGATAAAGACTGTGAAACCTGGGTCAAACAAGGTACTCAAACGGCACACAGCTCCAGTAAACCAGAGTGAGTAGCCAGAAAGGGGGGCCTTTAGCCTAAATGTGAATTTAGCCTTCACATCATTTAGCTGAATCAAATTCAGTCTCATTCTTGACACAATATCATGTAATCAGTCTGATAGCGGTTGTGGGGTCATGGGACATGATAGAAAGCCATTTATGATGTACTTACAAGCTTGTTACCCATAGCAACAAGAGGATTTGTTTCCCCCAGTGTTATCATTAAGGAAAAAAATGATGTTGCAGCTGAATCAATTTAAAAATTAGGATTTTTTTTTGTCAATAAGGGTAGTATGTACAGCATCACAATTAAATGGTAGGGTTATACCCTGAAATTGAGGCATAGCTTTACATTTGCTTCATTTCCTAAAATTAGCAACGCTGGTATCTGTGAACAATCAACTTCAAAACAAAATCCTTTCCCCACAATGTTATATTAAAGTGTGTAATCTAAAAAGCATTCCATCCTTTGTGAGTCTGCATTCTTTCCTTATCACCGCCTCGCTTTCTTTCACGAACTATTAAACATCAATGGCACCCACCTAAAAGCACTGCTCATGTGTAATATCAAGTTAGCATTGAGTGTTTGTTAAAAAATCAGTTAAAGCCATTGCTCTAAATTTAATCCATGGAAGAACACTATTAAATCCATCATCTATGTTCCTACTGATTGACATTCTTCACATGTACGCCAATCCTTACTACGTACTTTTTAAGCACCCAGTTAAACTTTGGGCCTGTCATCACCAATTTTTCCATCTGTCCTATGGCCACACTAATACAACTTACATTTTATCTATTAGCATATGCTTGAAGCCGTTATGTGGATATCTGTGATAAAGAGGCAGATTCAAACGGTGAAGGAACTCTCACGGTACTTTTTTTAATGATTTATTTGTTCGTGGGGTGTGGGCGTCACTGGCTAGGCCAGCATTTATTGTCCATCCCTAATTGCTCTTGCCCAGAGGGCATTTTAAGAGTCACCACATTGCTGTGGGTCTGGAGTCACATGTAGGCCAGACCAGGTAAGGATGGCAGATTTCCTTCCCTAAAGGACATTAGTGAACCAGATGGGTTTTTACAATCGACAATGGTTTCATGGTCATCATCTGACTTTTAATTGCAGATTTTTACTGAATTCAACCCGGTCCCCAGAGCATTACCCTGGGTCTGTGGAAGACCAGTCCAGTGAAAATACCACTATGCCACCCCCTCCCCCACAGTCGGTAGGGAGTTCCAGAATTTTGACCCAGCAATGATGAAGGAATGGGCAATTTATGCCCAAGAGATTTGACAGCATTTGTGGAGAGAGAAACAGGGTTAAGGACCTTTCGTCAGAACTGTTTCCATAGTTTGCTGTTTTTATGTCAGATTTCCAGAATCCACAGTACTTTGTTTTTGATATTTCCCAAGTTGAGATTTGAGTGTATGATTTGGAAGGGAACTTGGCAATCATGGTGCTCCCATGCATCTTTTTAAATTAATTCATGGGGTGTGAATGTTGCTGGCTAGCTTTATTGCCCATCCCTAATTCCCCTTAACCGAATGACCTGTTTGGCTATTTCAGAGGGCAGTTAAGAATCAGCCACATTGCCAAGATTCTGTCAGAGGCCAGACCAGGTAAAGATGGAAGATTTCTTTCACTTAAGGGCATTGCAGAACTAAATGGCCTTTTGGGATAATCAGATCATTATGTAGCCACATTATGTATGATACTAGCTTTTCTTTATTCCAGAAATATTTATTAAATGAGCTAAATTTCCCAACTGTTATGGTGAGATTTGAACTCATATTTCTAGACCATTAGTCCAGGCCTCTGGATTACTAGTCCAATGATATTATCACTATGCTACCATTTCCTGCTACACATGTCCTTCTAGGTGGTCGAGGTCATGGGTTTGGAAGGTGCTGTCAAAGGAGCCTTGGTGAGTGCTGCAATGCATCTTGTAGGTGGTACACACTGCTGCCACTGTGCATCAGTGGTGGAGGGGATGGATGTTGAAGAGGATGGATGGGATGCTAATCAAGCGGACTGTTTTGTCCTCAATGGTGTCGACTTTCCTGAGTGTTACTGTGGCTGCACTCACCCAAGCAAGCGGAGAGTATTCCATCACACTCCTGACTTGTGTTTTGTGGATGATGGAGAGGCTTTGGGGAGTTGATTGTTGGAGCAGAAATCTACATTTGTTACAGTAATTTATTGTGTTAATTATACTACTTCCTGAAGTGTCGGATTAAGGAGCTTTTATAAATCTAAACAACCAAGAATGTGCTTAGATGGGATTTAAAACAGGTGTATGTTCCATTAGGAGAACCCAATTGCTTTGCACTTTTACTCTTATGTAGTGAAGTGACTGTTAGAGAGCCTAGCCACTAAATCAGTGGGAACATCTCCCTCAAATCTAACTGCTAGTGCCACTCACAGTCAGGGTTTGTAATTTTAATGTTTTTTTGTTGCAATCCTTATGAACTCAGTTTGCATTAACTTCCTTCATTTTGATATACCTTTCATTGTTAATCTCACAGGGTGGCATGGTGGTTAGTGCTGTTGCCTCACAGCTCCAGGGACCTAGGTTCAATCCTAACCTCAGGTGTCTGTCTGTGCGGTGTTTGCATGTTCTCCCTGTTTCTGTTGGGTGCTCTGGTTTCCTCCCACCATCCAAAGATGGGTGGGTTGGCTACGATAAATTGTCCCCCAGTATGTGTGCCCTGTGATGGATTGGCATCCCATCCTGGGTGTACCCCCCCCTAGTGCCAATGCCTGTTGGGATAGGCTGCTGCTCCCTGAATTGGATGAACCTGTTCTGGAAGAATGAGCGTGTGTTAATCTCATTTATGATCTGCCTTTAAAAGTGTTTTGTTTACAGCATTTTTCTTGCAGGCTGCTCTTGTTGCAGTGAAATGAATGGTAAAAAATCAATATGCTGTGATTTAGAGGGCTTTAAAATGTTCACCAGTGGGTATACAGACTTAGTGTGCTGTGGTAGTTTCCTCCCCATTGTCATGTCTTTCGGATGAGATGATAAACTAAGGTCCTCTCAGATGGATGTAAAAGATCCCATGCGAAGAATATCGCGGAGTTCTTATTGGTGTCCCGGTCAATATTTATCCCTCAATCACATCACTAAACCAGTTTATCTGACCATTATTCCATTGTTGATTGTGAGACCTTGCAGTACAATTTGATTGCCACAAAATCTAAAAATGTGTCTTTGTTTAGCTGAGCTGCAATGTCACTAGACGTAGCAATTGGATGAACACTTGCTTTATGCTGTTAATGGGAGACTGACCCCCATCCTTGGTGAAATGTCCTCGGGAATCTCGTCCTCTGGGTTGTATCCATCAACTCTCATATTGTTGGAATGGATGAGTCTTCCCTCCCTTTCCCTGTTTATCTTCATTTAACAGCATTACTGCAGCTCCAGAGGGAACACTGACATGTTCACAAGACATTGCTTTGATGCAACCTGTCCATATGAGAAAGTATATATGTGTCTGTTACCTTATAGTGTGTTAATCCTTAGTCCTGACACCTGAGATACAAAATTGTTCCTTCCAATAAGAATCATCTGAATCTTCTTTCATACAATAACCTTCATGAAAAGCAGTAAAAGTAAATGCACAAGAAATAAGTTAAAAGTTCAGCACCTGTCTTAACAGTTGCACAGAATGAGCTGGAACTATCAGTTACACCTGACTGCAAAGGTCTCCCTTATTGGTTGAACACTGGAAAACACAATTAATTTGTCCTGTCCAATGGTGATCTTATTGACATATGTAAGATCCTGAGGGGGGGTGATAGGATGGATCCCGGGAGGATGTTTCCTCTTGTGGGGGAGAGTAGAACTGTAGGGGACAGAGTTGAAGAATAAGTGCTTTTATCGTAAGAATATGTGTCTCCATTTTAAGACTGAGATGAGGAGTTTTTTTTTCTTTGAGTGTGTTATTAGCCTGTGGAATTCTCTTCCCCAGAGACCATTGGAGGCTGGGTCATTGAATATATTCAAGGCCGAATTAGACAGGTTTTTGATAGGCAAGGGAGTCAAGGGTTATTGGGGGGGGCAGAAAGGAAAGTGAAGTTGAGGCCACAACCAGATCAGACATGAACTTACTGAATGGCAGAGCAGGCTTGAAGGGCCAAATGGCCAACTCCTGCTCCTGAGTACTATGTTCCATAAGATCATAAGACCATAAGACATAGAAGCAGAAATTAGGCCATTCGGCCCATCGAGCCTGCTCCGCCATTCAATCATGACTGATAAGTTTCTCAACCCCATTCTCCCGCCTTCTCCCCATGTTCCTATGTTTTGGAGATTTAAAGGGCAGGGAGCCGGTTTAAGTGGGAAATTTACCGATTCTACATTTCTCAACAAGGATCCACAATCAAAGGAAACACAAGGTGAAGATAGGACTGCAAAACTGCTGTTCCAATCCTCCAATCTATAATCCTTTCACGCTTGGGAGCGCTGAATTCACCCTTATATCTCTTGCCCATTAAAATTCCAGGAGTATAATATTTTGAATAGATTTCCAGATTGCCGTCGATCATTGTGGTTTATGCACTTTATATTTATATTTAAAATTTTATTTGCCTGAAGAAAAAGTGTTTGCTTCTGCTACAGGATCCTCTGCTCATTCAGTATGCTGAGACTATTGTTAGTAGATAATCATTCAGCTGTGAGAAGAGAGAAAGAATTTGTATTTATGTAGTGTCTTTCATGTCCCGAGGATGTCCCAAAACACTTTACAGCTAATGAATTACTTTTGAAGTATAGTCAACGTTGTAATGTAGTAAACACAGCAGCCATGAGATACTTTATTTTTTGACATTTTAATAATGCAGAGAAACAGTTGCTACACAGAGGGACCACATACTATGGCAATGGAATCATGTGTAAGGCAAACGAGAAGCAGATTCCCTTTTGGATAAAGAGCGCTAGTGAACAAGTTGTGTCCTGGGAACAATCTAGCAGCTTTCGCGATCATTTTCTTGCCCACAATTGACCAGGATTTGTTGAATTCGAGTTCATAATTCGGCATAGTAGGATTGAACTGATTGAAGTGACAGAGACATTCAAAATCACGAAGGGTCTGGACAGGGTAGATAGGGAAAAACTGTTTCCACTGATCGAGAATCAAATGGCATAGATTTAAGGTAATTAGCAAAAAAAGCAACGGAGACATGAAGAGAACTTTTTCACACAGCGAGTGGTTAAGATCTGGAATGCGCTGACCAAAATATTTGGTGGAGACAGGTTCAATCGAAGCATTCAAAAGGGAATTGGATTGTTATCTGAAAAAGAAGAGTGTGCAGGGCTACGGGGAGAAGACAGGCAATGGCACTTGGTGAATGGCTCATTTGGAGAGTCAGCCCGGACATGACAGGCCATATGGCCACCTCCTCTACTGTAACTATTCTGTGAACTCTGGGCTACTAACCACTTGACTATTGAATGATGTTAAGCATGTTGCAATGTTGTGGGCAAGCCCACATGGAACATTCTGGTTTGTACTTCTCATGATCGGCCATAGGACCCCCCATTTTCCCTTGAGCTCTGAGCCATAACCCGGGCTGATAACATGTGCAGTCTCACTTTCTCATTTCCTGAGTTCCAGAGACATTCCCAAAGTATATGACTAAGAATTCTTGGTGGTCTTTCCAAATGCCATATGGGGCAAAAGGAGAGGCAGATCAAATAAACAGTGGATAGAAAACACATGTAGAGTCCAGTTGTGTGGCCTGGCTAAGATGCCCCAATATACCATGATCTGCTGCCTAATTTAATTCTTCATGGCGCAGAGGAATAAGGGTGAAGAGAGACCAGGGGTCAAATGGAAGAAATGCAGCAAGCGCGTTGCAGCAAAGGAGATTGCCAGTATTCTCTCGTCAAACTCTGTCTGCTCTTTGAGATTGGATAGTCCCCTCTATGCCAACGATTATGAGCTGCTTTTGCTCGAAAGCAGCAGAAAAAAATCACCACTCCTTTAACGCTGAGGGATAGTCCTTAAAGAGACGTTGCCTTTCCAACCGTAGACCATTGTAGACTTCTGGGAGTCAAACGACATACAGAGAGAGCTTGTTGAAATCAACAGGCAGAATTAAACCCAGTGTGACCAGCCCTTGGCGCTCTGAGCCAAACCTACATTAGCTCGCAATGGCCTCAGTCCCAGGTTTATAGAGACAACAAAATCTGAGTTGTATTGTGCAACAGCATTCTTGGTATTAGAGTAGTCAAAAAAAAAGGGCTTAAATTGCACTTTTTACAACTCAGCCACGTACATTTTGAAGTATTATCATTAATGTAGGAAACATGGCAGCCAATTTGTGCACAGCCAAGTCCGACAAAGCACATTAATGACCAGATCGTCTGTTTGCAGTCACTGGTTAAATATTGGCCAGGACACCAAGGAGAACTCACCTGCACTTCTTCAAAACTGCGCCTGTGACTGTGCCAGCGAGAGTTTCAGTTTAACGTTCCATCTATGCCAGTGCAACACTCCCGCAGTGCTACATTGGAATGGCAGTGCTTAAATCTCTGGGGTGGGACTTGAGCTCACCACATCCTGACTCAGAGACGTGGGTGCTCCCGAATGAGTTACAGCTAGCAAGCACAATGTAAGAAACAATGGGATCTTCCTGTGATTTTGTTCAGCAAGAACGGAAGCCAAGACATAAGTAAGGGAACCAGCTGTGCTAAGTGATGTCACTCGCAAGGCTTTGCCCTGCTGAAATTGAGCCAGATAATTGGGTTGTTGGATAATAGTGGTGTGGGCAATGGGGATTCCACTGTCTATATTATGATTTTCCTATCAAAATGTGATTAATGGATTTCTTAAATGAGTGTTACACTAATATTGCCCATTATGACTCTGGCTGACCAACCTCTCCTCGATTGATGAGCTCCGAAAAGGTTTAATCTTCTATCTGTTCCTTACAGAACAAGACAACCCACTTTAACCTGTTCAATGTAATTTGCTTTGTTCTAACCATATTTACTGACAGGGATGCTGTTCCTAGATTCACAATGGACAATCTTGGTACAACATGTAAAGCGGAACACTAAAGTTTAACAAAATTTGGAATTCGCACAGATTTTCAAATGTCATCATCTGATGAGTTGAAAAATGGAAAGGATCTTTTTTTAACATCAAAAGCAACCTTTTGTTAATTGGATAAAAAATCTTTTCAGAATATTAAATGAAGATAAAAATTGCATTTACATCACTGACAATTAAACTTCATGGACATTTGACAAGATGATTCACTCATAATGAGTTAAAAGAGGGGGGGGGGGTGTAGTGATTGTTCTGTTGGCAAATCAAGGAACTATTTTGTGCACAGGAAGATCCCATAAATCGATGTGCTGTAAAGGACCAGTTGATTTTTTGTTTAGTTCAATGTGACTGCCCTTCAAAAGTAGTGGCAGTAAGTTGCTTCAGGATGTCATGAGGTTATGAATGGTGCTATATAAACACAAGTCTTTTTTTTTCCCTTCTCCCAATAACTGAAAAAGCAAAAGGTTTAAACAAGAGTTAAGCTCATATAAAAACATTGCCTGAAGTCATGGAAGGTGCTATATAAATATTAATTCTTTCTTTCTGTTAATTTTTTCTCATTGGTTGAGAGATAAGAGTCATCCAAGTCACTGGGAGAGCTTCTGGTTCTTTTTCAAATTGCGGCACCCAAATGAAGTTCCAGAGCAGAAGATAGGACCTCTGTTTAATAGTTCATCCAAATGAAGGCATGTCTTTCAATGCAGCATTTCATCAGTGCTGCACTTGGAATGTTAGCTCAGTTTGTACACTCTATTATGAAATCCATTCATGTCTCTGTGCTATGTAAGCTTGTAGTCCGTGGAGATTGTAACATTTAAGGTACATGATGTTCAACTACTTGTTACATTTGTTCCTGCCTGGTAAAAAGGTGGGACCCTCTTGGAGTGTTGTGATAGGTCACCAGATCAGTTCAAGGGTCAGTGAACAGCCCTTCTTGAACAGTCAGTTTGAGTCTGTCAGCAAGCAAGTGTCTCAGGTGTGGAACAAAGTCAAAGGACAGCAACAGTCCCAGTGAAGTTAACTAAAAACGAAGAAGCAGAGAAACAGCCTGCAAGTTAGAGAAAGGGCTGTGGGGAGCAGTCTTTAAGCAAACAGGACCATTGGGACAAAGGTACCGCTTTGGAGCAGTGGTGTTCTGCTTGGTATGGTCTGAGATTGTGCTTGTAAATTGATGCTTGAGTGTACTCAGAAATCCTGGGGAATGTAATCTACAAAGGTGGGATTGAAACTCTGTGAGGTGGGCCATCATTGAAGCCATCCGAGTTGGGGCGACTCTTGGAGAGAGTTCCAAGGCAAGTTCTTTAAAGGTGAAGATTGGAAAATCCCGTGAGAAAGACAAAGGGCGGAATCGCCCCAAATTTGCACTAAGTGCAGTAGTGGGCGGGTAAAATGAAATTTTATCTGTCGGCCGCGATGGCGGGTTTTCACGCCATATCATCTCAAACCTGCCGCAATACTTATGCATTCCCAGGAAACACGCTGTTTCCATGGTGGGCGAGCTCTCATTCGCCTCACAGCTTCATCATGGCGGGTGCCATATTTAAAGTTCAGATGTGCACACACACATCTCAGTGCTCCCAGCCCACGACTACTGCAGGGAAGATGTCCACGAAAGGCAAAAAGACTGCAGCCCCCAGGTTTAATGGCGGGTCACTGGAATGCCATTTGGACACCGTGGATGTCCACCGGGGTGTCCTCTACCCCTCCTCTGGCTGCAGGACGGGCAGTGACATCACTAATCCAGCATGACAGGTGGTGGCAGCGGTGGTCAGTGCCAATGCTGCACAGAAGAGGTTGGCCATCCAATGAAGATAGAGGGTGAATGATTTCATCCTTGCAGCCAGGGTATGGCAACCATCTTACCATTCTAAACTCACACACTCAAGTCAACCGCACACTCACTAACATCTCACTCACTGCCAGCTCAAGGGACATCACCACCCATTCTCACACATATACCCTCACATGTCCATCTCCTCTGGAGGCTACCTCCTCAGCCCTCACCATCTTGAGGCTACTTGCATTGATCAACATTTGCCCCCCCACACACCCTGGGATAACCCGCTTCCCCAGTACAGCTCTCGTCCTGCAGTCTCTTCCCTTTGCCTGAGGCCACTTCTCCCCCTTCCCCAAGGAAGTTGAAAAGCCACCCCCGCCTTACGGCTGATCTGGTGGGTAGAGACCTGCCATGAGCTGCTCTAAAAGTGATGTGGTGCTGTCTGTGAAGCCTGGCGCTGATGACTGTGAGTGCTGCCCGAAGCAAGGTAGGAAAACAAACCTTGAAGTCCTGAGTGAAGCCAGGTGCATGTCGCTTATGTGCTGTTGTGAAATACATCGGCGTGTTTTCTCGCTGATGTGAGCAGACCAGCCAGCGGGGGTGGTGGGGGAGGGTGGGGGGAGCAATTCTGGCGGGCTGGCCTTATAACGATATACTGATCTATTACAATGAGGTCCTCGACATCCGACGGCGGGAAACAGGGCCCGCCATCAGCGGAAGGAGCGGACGATCGCAAACTGCTTTCATGCTGTCTGCTCACAGCACCCAACACCAGCAGACACTGAAAATCCCGGCCAAAGTTTCAGTGAGATCGGTTGGCTCACAATGTGACAAACATCTGGGTGGGTTGTTGAGAAATCCATGGACTTGGGTTTCATCGCATTTGTCATTTATTCTGTAGTGTGGTGTGTTTGACCACAGCTTGCCCGTTAATTCACACATACCTCATACTTACCCTGAATATTAGGGTATAAGATCGATATTGTAAATTGCTTTATCTCTCTGAACTTGCAGGAAAGTTCAAGTCTGTTTGTTCAAAACCCATAGAATCTTGTGGCTTTATTCACTTAACAAGTGTCTTAAATTTCAAACTCTGTCCACTTTGAACAAAACGTCGTTTTGTCCCGAACCAGGTCTCACCAACAACTTGAGGTCAGGCCAAGGATCATAACAACTCTCAGCCAATTCTCCAAAACAATACTGGAAGTTAAAATGTTAAACTGTGAGTGCAGGCCGTGTAAAATTGGTTTGTTTTTCTCTTGGGTATAGAAGATTTAAGGGTAACCTAACAAAGGTGTTTAACATGATTAAAAATTCATAAAGTCAATCTATTTCCTCAGGTGTAATCAAGAATGAAGGAGCAGGATCTTAAAATTAGAACTAGGCCCTTCAGGGAAATCAGGAGGCATTTTTTTTCCCACAAAGAGTAGTGGAAATCTAGAACTGTCTCCGCCAAAAGCTTGTGGATGCCGGGCCAATTGTATTTTTCAAGACAGGGATAGATTATATTAGGTAAAAGTATCAAGGGATATGGGTTAAAGGTGGAAAAATGGAGTTGAGATAGAGATTAGCCATGATCTAATTCAATTACGCAGCAGCCTTGAGGGGCTGAATGGCCTCCCACCCATTCATTAATTCCAAATTCCTGGTATGAGGCCCGAACCCACAAGCTTTTGACACAGAAAGTCTTCAGAAGGAGCCAAGATGAGGAGCTAAGCCATGTCAGACACTTATCAAAAGCAGGGAAATCTGACATTTTTTTCACTGCACAGAAATCCTGTATAAAATTCAAACTGGAGCCGAAGTCTTTTGATCATTCTCGCAGCCTTTTGCATATCAATGTGATTCCGATGATCAGCCACTCCAGTAATTTACTGAGGCCACAAGAGCTGAGCTGTTAAACCGTATTAAGCACAGATGACATTTAATAATCTTTAACTCTAATATTTTATTGACTTTTTCCAAGAACTTGGCAGTCTAGACATTATCAAAAGTCTGGAAAGTCCAAACGCTACCGCTCTAAGGAATTCTACTTTTTATTCTCTTTTGATTCAGCATGTCAGCCATGACGCAGTTAGTAGTACGCTTGCCTTTGAGTCAAGAGACGGATCCAAGACCCACTTCAGAGACTTAAGCACAAAATCAATGCTGGCACATTAAACTTAGACCCCACCCCCTGTCTGCCCTGTCAGTGGGATGTAAAAGATTCCATGGCATTATCCCAAAAAGAGCAGGTCTGATCTCCTGGTGAATATTTATGCACCTTTATGGAAATTGGTTTTAGCGGTCCCTCTATTACAAAGGTGACCATGGCCGGAATCGTCCATTCTGGAGTCTGAATTCGTGGTGGGCACGGAAGTGGGAGTGATTTCCATTGGGGAGGTGGGGCGGGGGGGTGGTGGAAACCACTGACCCTGCGAGATTTTGCGCTAGTCAGACCATTACATATGCAGACGCGAGGAGTTCACCAAATCTCGCGGTGGGGGCGGTCAGGAAGTTGCCATTCCCGCCACTACCTCGTAGGGTCAAAGGTCCAGGCGCTGTGTTTAAAGTGCAACCCGGGCAGCCATTCACTCATTGCAAGGCAGCAGCTCCAGACTCTTCCCAGACAGGGATATTGCAGACCAGGCTCTGACATTCACATGATTTCATATCTATATCTTTGGGGTTTTTTAAAAAAGTTTTAAGTAATTGCTGTTGCAAAACTCTTTTCCTTCCTATCTCATTGTGTTCTTGTGTGTGCATTTGTAGTTGGAACGACCATCTCCCAGGTTTGAATGTATGCATAAACAATACTTCTGATTTAAGCTGAGAGATAGCTGCGAGTACCTTTAAAATTGACTTCACACACAGAGGAAACACACCACAGCCTAACTCCACAATTAAAACACCTCTGCTTACGGACAGATGGTTAGAAAATTAAAGGAGTTCAGATTGCCTCTATCCTCTGTCCATGACACATGCATACTCCCAACCTGCTCATGCACCCATTGGGATGACACTCAATCCTTCTGTCTTTCTGCAGAACAAGAACACCCACAATAAGACTGAGTGGGTGAAGACCAGAGGCAGCATCCTGGACATTCGAGTGCTCATCCCTTTTGAGGCCGCCAAGCTAGCCGGGGAGGAGCAAGTCCGTGGCTGCTCTGAAGGTGAGATAGGACTGCCCCAGGAAGCCATAGAACCATAGAAAAGTTACAGCACAGAAGGAGGCCATTTGGCCCATCTTGCCCATGCCAGCCCAAGGACACCCAGGTGCCCTTTCTAATCCCACTTTCCTGTACCCGGCCCATAGCCCTGCAGCTTACAGCACTTTAGGTGCAGATCCAGGTACTTTTTAAAAGAGTTTAAAGTTTCTGCCTCTACCACCAACTTGGGCAGCGAATTCCAGACACCCACTACCCTCTGCGTAAAAAAGTTCTTCCTCATGTCCCCCCTACACCTTCTGCCACTTATCTTGAATCTATGTCCCAGTGAGGATGCCTCCAGTCTGCAGTTGTCAGATGCACTCACAGAGTAACACATTGCTTTCATTAAGGAGCCTGCTCAGGCCTCCAGTAAATCTTTCTTTTCTTCATTCCAGGTACGAGCAAGAAAAGGGCGAGGCTCACAATGGAGGCCAGACATAGCTCCATTTCCAACCCCACTCCTGCGGAGGATGTCCCAGAAGCCTCAGAGGATGCACCATCTTGGCACCCACCAGCACAGAAACATTCACCTTGCTGGGCGCATGTTCTAAACTAGGCTCGGAGTCACAACCTGGCGAGCACATCACTGACACGGGTCCACAGCTGGCGGAGAAGCTGACAGCCGAGGCCTCTGACACTCGGAGGACTGCTGGAGACCAGGCCCCCTGCCGAGCCCCGTGCAGATGACGACCCTCTGGACTCAGCCATAAGAAATCTGACGGAGATGCAGAGACAGGCAGAGGAGCATCAGGCAGAGATGGCCAGAGGCTGTGTGCAGACTGGACCGAAGGCTGGAGGAGTCCGTCCACATTCTGTCTGCTGTCCTGGCTCCCACATGCGAGCGCTTGGCTGCCTCCATGGAGGAGGTGGTGACCGCCACGGACACCCAGGTCCAGCAGAACACACAGTGGCTGCCAAACATGCGCTCGGACTTGCACTCCATCGTTCTGGCTATGGGTGCAGTGCAGTAGTGGCTAGGCAAGAGGGGGACAGGGCACCTCGACCTCCCACCTGGTTCCCCCTTCTCCTCAGGGATTCAGGGAGGTGCCATTGTGCACCCACAGGGAGGTGGACCACCAGCCAGGCACCCTGGGGCCTTCAGCCCAGGATACTCCTGGTGTGCTCTGCCGCTCCACCTCCCCTCTGCCAGCGTCCCTATCACCTTCAGCAGGTCAAGCCAAAGAGGATGCACCTGCACCTGAGCAAGAGACCCTTAGCAGGCTGGGTCCCTCTAGGCCTCAGGCCACCAGAGGATGCCTGCCCAACTCATCGCAGCCAACAGGGCATAGCAGTTAGCAGGCTGCTTCCACCTCAGCTGTGGATGGCGGGGCTGAACCTAGACGCGGTAATAGAAAAAGAAAGATAAAGGAGTTTGAAGGCACACAGCTGGCACGGGTGTACAACCATTGTATATATTTTGGCACTTGTAAATAAATGTTCACCTCACAGTTTGGAAGCATTCTGGATTCCATCTTGCTGCTAGTTGCTTCAATGGTCGCGGGAATTTAAGGGTGTTTGGGCCCCCATCAGAGTCCGATAACGAACTCCTATAGATTCAAAGATCCCACGTATGAATGATTTAGGCACTGGCTATCATTTGTGAGTGTGCTACCTGGGCATGCACCGTGCAAGCCATTACTCGCAGCGCACCATGTTCTGACCTCTGATAATGATGTGTTTAAACAGTGCTTAGTGAGGTGATTGCATCTTCAGCTACTGTTGCCCCGATGTGAGAGGTGGGATGATGCAAGGAATACACAAGGGGAGTTAAACAGGCTCTGTGATTGGCAAGGAACACTTTAGATACAGTTTCAGGGTCGAAAGAGTGAAAGTCTACACTGTCTTTGTATCGGTAGGAAACCAGGGGCTTCCCTACATGCTGGAGAAATGTGTGGCATATCCAGTCGTTACTGGCCGTCCTTGGTGATTTGTCGTTTTGAGATATCATGCAGGTGAAGGCTGCAGGTAAGGAGGCGATGGGCAAGTTATCCTTGACTACAAGAGGGATTGAGTGTAGGATTTAAGAGGTGTGTGTGCAGTTGACTGAAGCCTTTGCCACACCTCACATGGAGATTTGTCTGGCCTGCTAGTCTCCTTATCAATGGTGACTGTGGACCTCGCACAAAGGGTTTGAAGCCAAAGTGCACAGGATGCCATTGAAAGACCGGGGTCCATGAGGTGAGAGAGAGTAGAATGAGCCTGTGTGCTGGACCGTGTCGAGGACTGTGAGACTATCCATGTGAAGCATCAGCAGCTCTAACAGGACTCAGCAGGGTCCATGCAGGAAAGATGTTTACCTTGGCTGGAGTGTCCACAATGACGGATCACAATCTCACACTAATACTAAGACGTTCTAGGACAGAGACTTTTAAGAACCTCTACAAATGGGGGGTCTGGAGTGGTTGCTACTCAACAACCCATAGTGCAGGTGAGGCACTCTCAGTGAGAGGACTCCAAAGTAACCTGGAAACTTAACAGCGTGATAAAGATTTCAAAATTTACTATGGGAGAGTGACGGCCGGAGTGGGGCAGGGAGGCTGGAATATGATCTCCCCTGATCAAACTGCATGGAGGACCAATCTCGAGGGGCCAAATGGTGTTCTCGTACTGC
The DNA here is from genome assembly GCF_964194155.1 of Cetorhinus maximus. Lineage (NCBI taxonomy): Eukaryota > Metazoa > Chordata > Chondrichthyes > Lamniformes > Cetorhinidae > Cetorhinus > Cetorhinus maximus. The sequence goes on from NC_135895.1 coordinate 10,610,641, forward strand.
TCCTCCCTGTGCACTGGTCTATCTGGTTCCACCTGAAAGAGCCCTCTGCAAGGTCTGCCCCTCGCGTTAAGAGCACGTGTGAGGGTGACATGAGTGCTTCCTTGCCGAGGCAAGGTTTCATGTTACTTCCAAGCTGCCATGCACGGGGACTCTGTGAGGGCGTGGGGAAAATCTCATTTCTACTTAACAGGCGCCTGAGAGTGCAGGAGAATGGAGTGCTGTGCAGGTTCTAATGTGCACTTTAGCACCAGGGCTCTGTGTATTAGCATTGCTTGGCTCATGCAAAGGATCAAATCACCATCAGGTCAGATGTTAAGCAATGCAATTTAAAGCAGTTATTATAAATCAAGGTATATTAGAGCAAAGTATATTATCTGTAACCTGCCGCCCAGCAGCAGATAGAAAACCAAACAGTAAAGGAAATGTCTTGGCAGCTTAATCTGCCTGGAATCCATTAGCTATCAGATTGTCGCTTGCCTATCTACCATGTCGTACCCTTGCAATGGCCCCTGCATATTCCTCAATGACACCCTGGCCCTCGTCATCACCACCCAATTCGCCATGCTCATTTTCGGAGGAGACATCTCGGTCCTACACGTCTCCCTCAGCCAAGACAACCCAGAATCACAGAATCACACAGTACAGAAGAGGCTCTTCGGCCCATCGAGTCTGCGCCGACACGTGAGAAACACCTGACCTACCTACCTAATCCCATTTACCAGCACTTGGCCCATAGCCTTGAATGTTATGACGTGCCAGGTGCTCATCCAGGTACTTTTTAAAGGATGTGAGGCAACCCGCCTCCACCACCCTCCCAGGCAGTGCATTCCAGACCGTCACCACCCTCTGGGTAAAAAAGCTTTTCCTCGCATCCTCCCTAAACCTCCTGCCCCTCACCTTGAACTTATGTCCCCTTGGGACTGACCCTTCAACTAAGGGGAACAGCTGCTCCCTATTTACCCTGTCCATGCCCCTCATAATCTTATACACTTCAATCAGGTTGCCCCTCAGTCTTCTTTGCTCCAACGGAAACAACCCAAGTCTATCCAACTTCTCTTCATAACTTAAATGTTTCATCTCAGGCAACATCCTGGTGAATCTCTTCTGCATCCCCTCCAGTGCAATCACATCCTTCCTATAATGTTGCAACCAGGAATGCACACAGTACTCCAGCTGTGGACTCACCAAGGTTTTATACAACTCCAACATGACCTCCCTACTTTTGTAATCTATGCCTTGATTGATAAGGGCAAGTGTCCCATATGCCTTTTTCACCACCCCACTAACATGCCCCTTCACCTTCAGAGATCTATGGACAAGCACGCAAAGGTCCCTTTGTTTCTTAGAACTTTCTAGTGCCATGCCGTTCATTGAATACTTCCTTGTCAAATTGCTCCTACCAAAGTGTATCACCTCACACTTTTCAGGTTTAAATTCCATCTGCCGCTTATCTGCCCATTTGACCATCCCGTCTATATCTTCCTTTAGCCCAAGACTACAATCTTACTGTTAACCACCTGGCCAATCTTTGTGTCATCCGCAAACTTACTAATCCTACCCCCCACATAGTCATCTATGTCGTTTATATAAATGCCAAATAATAGGGGACCCAGCACAGATCCCTGTGGTACGCCACTGGATACTGGCTTCCAGTCATTAAAGCATCTTTCTGTCATCATCCTCCATCTCCTACAACTAAGCCAATTTTGAATCCAGCTTATCAAGTTACCCTGTATCCCATGTGCATTTGCCTTCTTTATAAGTCTCCCATGTGGGACCTTGTCAAAGGCTTTGCTGAAATCCATATAAACTACATCAACTGCACTACCCTCATGTACACACCTGGTCACCTCCTCAAAAAATTCAATCAAATTTGTTAGGCATGACCTCCCTCTGACAAAGCCATGCTGACTATCCCTGATCAAACCTTGCCTCTCCAAGTAGAGATAGATTCTCTCCTTCAGAATTTTCTCCAATAGTTTCCCTACCACTGACATGAGACTCACTGGCCTGTAGTTCCCTGGCTTATCTCTACAATCCTTCTTAAATAGCGGAACCACATTAGCTGTTCTCCAGTCCTCTGGCACCTCCCCCGTGGCCAGAGAGGAATTAAAAATTTGGGTCAGAGCCCCTGCGATCTCCTCCCTTGCCTCCCTCAGCAGTCTGGGACACAAATCATCCGCACCTGGAGATTTGTCCACTTTTAAGCCTGCCAACACCTCCAATACCTTGTCACTCCCTATATCAATTTGCTCAAGAACCTCGCAGTCTCTCTCCCCAAGTTCAATACCTTCATCCTCATTCTCTTGGGTGAAGACGGATGTGAAGTGTTCATTCAACACTCTAGCAATGTCATCTGGCTCCACCCATAGATTGGCCCCTTGGTCCCTTATGGGCCCTACTCGTTCCCTGATTACCCTCTTCCCATTGATATATTTATAGAATATCTTGAGATTTTCCCTACTTCTACCAGACAGAGTTTTCTCATATCCCCTCTTTGCTCTCCTAATTGCTTTCTTAAGCTCCATCCTGCACTGTCTGTACTCCACTAATGCCTCCGCTGATTTGCTTCCCTTGTACCTGCTAAAAGCCTCTCTTTTCCTTCTCATCATAACCTGAATATCTCTGGTCATCCATGGTTCTCTGGGCTTGTTACTCCTTCCTATCACCCTAGAGGGGACACGTTGAGCATGTACCCTCCCCATTTCCTTTTTGAACACCCCGCCCGCTGTTCCTCTGTAGATTTCCCCACAAGTAGCTGTCCCCAGTCTACCTTGGCCAGATCCTGCCTTATTTTACTAAAATCCACTCTCCGCCAATCCAAAACATTTTTTTGCAACTTGTCTATTTCTTTGTCCAAAACAAACTTAAACTGTACCATGTTGTGGTCGCTATCACTAAAATGCTCCCCCACCACCACCTCAGCCACTGTCCGGCTTCATTCCCCAGAATTAGGTCCAGCACTGCGCCACCCCTTGTTGGACCCTCTACATATTGGCCTAAGAAGTTCTCCCCTTTTGTTGCATGAGGCTGTGCAGGGAACAGCAGACAACAATAATATTGGACACTCTCTGCGGTGAGTATTGGAGACCCTCTACCTGAGCAGTCCTAACATCTGAAACACATCTTTAGGCCTATCATCTGCTTAATTGTGGACCTTGTGGAGACATGTGAGGCATTGTAACTCTCCTTAGCAGCAATGTGCAGACAGGGAACTGGCGTCATCAACCAAGTCTTCAGGTGGTATCCCTTGTCCCCAAGGAGCCAGCCCTGCAATCGCTGAGGTCCTTAAAAACCTTGTGGCACCTGGGAGCAGGTCAGAATGTAGGCATCGTGAGAGCACCCTGGGAGCCGAGCACAAACATGCACGATTTGTCTTCTGTGATCACCTATCAGCTGTACGTTCAAAGAGGGGAAACATTTTCTGTTGATGAATGTGACTGGCTGTTGTCAGGGGGCTTTCAAGGCCACATGTGTGCAGTCGATAGCCGCTTATATTTGCAGGAAACATGCCATTGCTAAAAATCCCAATGCTTTTCAGCCTGGCTTTCGGCATCCAGGCAGAATTAGACAAATTGGTGTGTTCTCCTGACCAGGGCATCTGTCACCTCCTGGATACACTTGTGTGTCACTGTATGGGAGATGTCATACAGGTCTCCAGTGGAGCCCTGAAAGGAGCCATTGACAAAGACTTGAAGGCAGCAGTGATCTTTAATGTCCTGTGTCTGACTTCCGTCTAGACATGACATTCCCACCCCACCCCTTCCAGGTGAAGGAAATCCTGAAGGACTAGAGATGAGTGTTCCTCCCATTCACACATGACTGTGCATGGAGACATTGCTCTTTGATGGGGGTGATGGCAGCCCTATGCTAGAACCCTCCCTCGGGCACTATTCAGCTTTCCTCCATTGCCCTCGAGGCTCTATAGATAGACCATTGCCTCGGCAGCATAGAAAGACTAGCCAGATGAGCCCTTGTCAGCCATAACCATTCATCCAGGGTGATGGAAGTTTGGAGTTGGGAGTTTGCACCACCAGTCGTGCTCCTTGGAGGCATCCACTTCCCTCCATCCCTACATCCCTGCCTCTGACTGCAGCCAATAGCAAATGGCACAGAATGAATGGCAGCTCCACACTTTGTTGGGGTCTCAATGTTATGAGACCTGTGAGCTGGGAACAAACCTACTGCTGCGTGGGTTTTACCATAGAGAGGAGAACACAACTGAGCATGGTTGTCATCCAGTTGTATCTTGATGATTAGGGTGTCTCCTTGGTCGGTCAATTATACTCACTTTGAACTCCAACCACCCAAAAAAGACCCTCCTCCCACTTTGATGGATCACAGTTTCAAAGCAACAGCGATGCATGGCTGAGAATACCAAAATGATGGGTGTCACGTTCCAGACTCGCTCCATCACCTTTTACCCTCCCTCTGTTACCCATAAACATCCCCCATCACCCTTGACCCACCCAATATAACCATTCCTCTTTCCTCTGTCCACGTTAAATATTCCCCTGTTGGCCTTGCACCTATTACCATCACCCTCCACATGCCTTCTCTCCACTCTGAGCCGACACCCGTTACCAGCCCCAGGCCCACGCTGACCCTCACCCCTCCAATCCAAGCCTCTTGTTTCATCCATTTCCATGACCACCACCCCCCCCACCCCCTCCATGAAACATTCAGCTACGCAACTATTACCCTGGACTTGCCACCCCACCCCATCCCGCTCCCACCTTTCACTCTGACTGTTCCACTACTGCCCAGTGCCCTCAGATCAACTCCCGTGACCCACCAAAGACAGCACTGACCCCGCCCTCTAGGACCAGCCCTCTCCCCCACCATCCCCCACCCAACCGCAGGGACCCGACAAGTTCCCTCCAGCCCATGTCCCCGCGCCCCCGCATTCCCTCACTGCCTCCCTTCCTGCCTGAGATAATCTGCCATCCTTCCCCAGACAGCCTCTCCCCACCCCCACCCTTTCACCCTTCGTCTCCCAACCCCCACCACCACCCCACACCCCACCTATCCCCCCCACCCCGTGTCCAGCCTTCATGCAGCTTGGCCTACCGATCTGAGTCAAAAGTCTGGGATTTGTGAGTGGCCCCCAGGAAGGCCAAAACAGCATCTACTGACCTCAAAGTCATGGGAGAAGTCAAGCTCGCCAGGTGCATGTCACTCATATACAGGCTGTAAATGTGACCATTCTAATTCCTGACCGGCCGGGAATTTAATTTGGAGGGAAACTTAAATCCGGCGAGGTGGCCTTTTGATAGACATGCACGACATGCTAATGCAGGCAAAAGGGCTTCTCAACAAGTTCGCCGGGAAGCTCGAACTGCTTTTAACCCACCATTGGAGTCCCAAGAACTTAATTGCTGACCTTCACCCGGCCACCAGGAAACTGGTTGTTTGGTCTCCGGCCAAATTGAGTTCCCCCGGCTGTTAAGCTGGTGAGACCGGAAGATTCCCGCCCTGTGCTTCAACTGTACTTCATCGGCTGTAAGTAAAATGATCTGGGATATCCCAATTTGGTGAAAGGTGCCATACAAATGCAATTTTTTCCTTTCTCCCTTTCTTGCTTCCTTGCATTCCTTTCTCTCTCTTGCTAATTTGTTAATTTTGCACATTACCACCAAGGTGGCGTCTTTCACCAAAGCTTTCACTCAGCTTTTGAGGTTCAAAAGCATGAAAGCGCTAAAGTTGTCCTCGCAATTGTCTCTGGATTGACAACTGTGCCTATTTATTTCCACAAGGTTCCAATTCCTGACTGCTACAGAGCAGCTTCTTCTGCGTATGAAGTCTCAGTCTGCCTAACAACTAAGCAGTAAGCTCCCCAGCACCAGTCGGCAAGACAAGGGCTTTTTTAAGCAGCTGTCTTGTTGCCTCATTATGCTTATCTGTGTCTCAGTAGTCGCATTCCTTCTCACTACCACCTGTGTTCAACTCATTTGCGAAAGGGAGAAAAAGCTGACACCATCGCTGCTGGAGTCAGCAACAAGCTGGCTAAGCAGAGTGATGCATCTTGCTCATCTGTTATCCACATCAGTGAAAAGGCCCATGTCAAACTGAGAGAGGTAAAAAAAAACAGCGAGCGTGGGCTAAAAGAAATAGAAATATTTTCATTTGTGAATCACTTTTCTGCCTTGCTGTTTTCAGTTTGCAAGAAGCATTTCAAAACTTTGGGCTAGAATTCGCTGTCAAAGTAGCAGTGAGGCATATAGCAGTCCCCTCCATTTATGCACAAATTGCTACAGCAATTTAAAATTCCAATATCCAAAAGTTGCCGTCCCTTCTGCCCTTAGCTCCGTGAGAATGGCACCTCATTGTGATCATTGTTAATTGTTAATTATCAAGTGCTATCAATCAATCTCTCTGGCACCTAAAGTTAATTATGATAATTATGGGGTCTCGTTCCATCAGGTATGAATTGTTCTTGGAGATTTTTTTTAAAATGTACAATTTAAGATGTCTTATCTTTCCTTTCAACCTCTTTATCTCTCCTTTACTTCAATATTTCTTTCCCTCCCTTTATTTTCTGTAACTTATTTAACTTTGGATTCCTTCGCTCTAACTCATCCTTCCTTCTCAGTCCTTCCGCTGTTTATTTCATAATCCTTAAACACGTTGATGGGATTAGATGAAGAAGGGTGGGAGGAGGCTTGTGGAGAGCGTAAACACCAACAATAGCCCTGTTTCTGTGCTGTAAGTATCACGTAATACTATGTCATATCCTACTGGTTGCCCAGTTCATTCAGGCCCCGGATACCCAGGGCTGAATTTTCAATTGCAGGAGGAGGTGATCAGAGGCGCATTCCCAGGGGGTGTCACTGGATCCCAACCCTCTGGAATTCAACACAATTTTCAATGGGATGGCAGGAGTGGGGAATGGGGAACCTACTCGCCTCCAGTTAAGGCCTATTAAGCTCCTTGCGGAGCTTGTTAATGGGCCAGAGAAGGGCCAGCAAGTAATTTTCAAATCAGAAATCGATGGAGCCAAACAGTCTAGTGCTTGTAACTGTCGGCTTCAATCCGGGCAGCCGGAAAGTCTTTTTTTGCCTAAAACCGGAATGATTTTTGTCACCAGGATTTTTCACTGCGAGAGCAGTACTGGCCAATTCTGTGCGCTGAGACTTCTGGCCCTCTGAATCCCTGCCTCCTCGCCGGTGTAAGGCAGCGGCAGGCCCCCTCATGGCTGCCGTCTGCCTTTGATGGTGCCGCTTCAACAGGCAGCTCCCACGCCTCTCGGAGTTCGCTGTGGCTATTTAGGGGTCCCGGGGTTGCCTCGGGCCCAATTAAGGCATTAACCTTTGGAAATTGCATTGCTCTGCTGCACGGGGTGGGGACCTGAGAATTATCCGGGCAATAGGCTCATGACCCCAATTTGAAAATCAAGCCACATTCACGGAGCGATTATCAGCTCGTGTTTTCAGCAATATCATTGGGGGAGAAAAAAAATCAGCTGAAAGATGCGGAGGTAACTTTATAACTAACAATAGACACTGTTAGATGCTCGGCTATAGGTTCCAGCACAAAAGCCCATAAAATAGGCAAGAAGGAAGTGAAAAAAGAAATGAAGCAAATGAAGGGAAGAAACAATGAACGAACAAACTTGCATTTACTAGGTGCCTTTCACATTCTCAGGATGTCCTAAAGCGCTTTGTAGCCAATGAAGTATTTCTGAAATGCAGTCACTGTTGTAATATGAAAAATCAAACAGCTGTCAATTTGTGTACGACAAGGTCCCACAAACAGAGATGAGATAAATGACCAGATATTCTGTTTCGGTTATATTGATTTGAAGGATAAATATTGGCCAGGACACTGGGGTAACTCCTCTACTCTCCAACAGAATCGTGTCCTGGGATCTCCTACTTCCACTTGAGAGAGAAGACTGGGCCTTGGCTTAGCATCTTGTTTGAAAGACAGCACCTCTGAGGATGCAGCACACCCTCAGTACTGTGCTGGACAGTCAGCCTAGATTTTTGCTGTCAAGTCCTGGGGAAGGACGTTCAGGTCGGTGGGCGGGCGCGATCTGCGGGCCTGGGATCGGCCGGGGAACGGACTGCCGACTGCAATCGGCCCCCTGACCACGACTTCACGCTGGCCTCCCAATGTACAGCCAGCCCAGCATGACACACACGCTCAGAGAAGCTCAGCACTGCCAGGGTTGGGGCTGGTAGAGGGTGGGCACTGATGTCAATGTGGGCAGGGGGCCAGCACCAAGAGAAAGCTCCCTGAAGGCAGGGAGCTACCTCAGGGAGCTGCAGACTTGAAAATCCTCAAATTAAGTTTTGAAAAGCAGAAAAAAAAATGTCCCACCATCCCAATCAGGCACCTGAAAATATACTTAATAAAAATGCTGTCCGCCCATTTTTTACTTTTATTTTACTTTATCACGGAAACCTCATGCTGCCCTTGGATGAGGTTTCATGAAAAATGTAAAGGCCGCCTGCCTGATTTGCCCATCCGCCAACCGTAAGGTCGGACGGGCAACGTAAGGTTAAAGACAATCGCGCCGTTGATGATCTTAATTGGGCCTCTTCGTTGTCGGTGGGCGCGCTTCCGACTTTCGCGTACGCCCGCCGACCGAAACATGGCGTGAGCGCGGGGACGACGTCCAGACGTCCGGACGCCCGTCTGACGTCACCTTGCGCGATTTCACGCCGGATCGGGTCAGGACGCGCGCACTGGCCCAATCACCGTAAAATTCTGGCCCCTGGATGGAAACCTGAACCCACACTGACCCAGAGGCGAGGATGCTACCAGTTGGGCCACAGTTAACATGTGAAGGAAAATTGCGCCCGAGTTTAATGTCCCATCTGAAAAACATCTCCACTGACGTCGCATCAATCCCTTAGTACTGCACCTCTCGTGTCTGCTTCGATTTTGTGTGCAAGTCTTTGGAGTGGGACGCAACCCCATGGCTTTCTGGCTTATAAGCAAATGTTTTACCCCAGAGAGTTGAAGGAAGGGAGGAAGGAACTTGCATTTATATAGCGTCCCTCAGACATCTAACAGCACTCCACCTGTAATGAATTACCATGAAGCGCATTTGCTTAATAAAGTGTGGAAATATGGTCGAAAATCCATGCACAGCAATGTCCCATGGGCATCAACCATATGAACAACGAGTCATTTTGAATTGATGATATTTGTTGAAGAAGGGATATTGATCAGGGAAACTCCCTTGATGATGAATAGTACAACAAGGTCTTTAACGTTGTCAGGATAGGCTGACGGGACCTTAGTGTATATATAAACTAATCGAAAGCACCTCTTCAGTCCTCACTAAAATGTCAGCCGACAACGTGGGCTTGAACATAAGGCTGTAGTTATACTTTAAATATCAGTTTCATCTGCTGTAGGTAAAGTATTCAAAGGCTTCTTGAAAGAGGGGTAATAAAACATCGCTACAACTGCTGTAATCAGAAGTCAGCACAAATTTATGGATTCGCTGGAACTTTTTCAGGGTAATGCAGACCTTATTGACAAAAGAAATTCAGTGAAAGTGATATATTTAGATTGTGCGGCAAGTTAGCGAAAGCCTTGTTGCAATCAGTTGGTCCACATGCTGTGTGGCATGGAATAGTCATTGAACCTGAGCTATCATCATCTGAACACCATCTGTTTTGTTAGATGTCAGGCGTATAGTACTCCCATCTCTGAGGTTGTGGCTTTGAGCCCCACACTATAATCTAAAGCACATAATCTAGGGCTGACTCTCTGCACCAGGTGAAGAGTCTCAATACTTCGGGACTATGACATCAACAGGTGAGATATTGCAGCTGAACATGATAGTGGCCTCCTCCAACACACAGATGTAGCCCAGCTTGAATCAGTGCGTAGGAATGGGGAGAGGGAGCTCCAGACAATTTCGCCCTCCCACAGGAAACCAACCACGATCAGCTAACCCAACGCAGTCCCGCAGCTTTTCATTGCAGCATTGAGCACCTTCATCACTGGAGCGCTGGGAAGAAAGACCCGTCGCCCTGAAATCTTGACTGTTGCCTTAGCTGGAGCAATTGTAGCCCCTGGTTTAAAGATGTCACATTAGCGCTATGCTCCTGCATAGATCAGAGCCAGCATTTTAAAAACGTGCACAAAAACCAGGTTTCTGCTGTAATTCACATGCCTACAGGCTGACAACAGATGCAGTGCTGAAGAGACACTTTCTCACACACTCCGGGGAAAGATGCTAAAATGAATGACATTAGCAACAGGAGAGAAAAGGACCAAAATGCTGCAGTTTGGAAGTTGGATAACAAAAGGGAAAAGCTTGTGGGATTTGACAATGCAACAGACTCTTTAAAGATTAAATGCCCTGAAAAGCTACTCCCATGGGTTGTACAGGCTCACAGTATGTTGGAGTTCCTTGGATTGCCTGATTGCCTGTGGCCAGTCTCATGGAGTGGAACATGCTTTCTCTTGTATGATTGTGTGTTATCTTATGACGAGGTCGCAAGGCTTGTATGGCTGAACAATAACTGTTCACCTAACTAAATACATATATGTAGGATACAGCCCTGACAAGGTGCTATCTTCATGCAGACTTCTACCAGACTTACAACTAAACTCTACTACTCCCATATGACTCTACATCATAATGTGGAGGGTACTGTTTTCCCCAGTGCCGCATTTACATTTACAGCCGCGAACGCCCTAATACTACACTTTCCTTTCAAATTGCAGTCCAAAGTCCTGAAGTGTAAGTAGGTAATTCACCATTGTCCACAAAACGCCATAGGCTTCTCTCTGCATTAGACAGAGAGAGAGGGAGACAAGTAATTAGGAAAGCAAATGGAACGTTGGCCTTTACTGCAAGGGGAATGGAGTATAAAATTAAGGAAGTCTTGCTAAAACTGTACAAGGCATTGCTGAGACGGTACTGTCATGAAGCGCTATTGATGTACATAATATTTTGGAAAATACTTTTCTTTTAAAACAGAAGTTTACTCTGCAGGGGTGTCTTAATTGGATTGAAGCCAGATAGTCTGGGTGCTTTGATGTGTGCTAGTTTTTATATGTAAGAGACACAGCGTGCATTTGCATTTTTTGAATAGAGCATTCAAGAAGTGGGGTGAAAACTTGACACCTTTCTAATAGCTACCAAGCAATATGTTTATATTACTAATAAAATTGGTATTTTGAAAAGGGTTTCATTGGTTAAAAGGTAAATTTCAAAGAGGTTGTTGATACAATGAGAATTTGAATTCAATCCGTGGCGGTAGGTATAACTTCAATAGTTTTCGGGAGTGCAGGGCAGAGGCAATGTAAGGTCAAACTGCAGCTACAAGCCTCCAACTCGCTCCATAGTGAAAAGAGCCTAATTTTGAAATCGTAAAGTGAAAATATTTTGCCTGGTGTTTGGTTAAGTCTATGGGTTGCTGTTGCCTTAATGAAGATTAGTTTGGGAATTTATTACAAGTTATGACAGTAGTAATTTGTAGCCATGTGTATATATTTTAACCTGTGTAAATTAATAAGATGTTTCAATTAGTTTAATGTAAAACCTCGAGAACTGATGGTCTGATTCCTGAATTTAGAGTCGCATCTCAAACATGACACTTAAAATTATGGGTTATGACAGTTGTTTAAAGTTTCCCTTTGGGGTTTTTAAATAACTCCGCTTTACCAACTGAATCGGTCATAACAACACCTACAGTACTGTGGACAGTTTTGATCTCCTTACTTAAGGAGGGATATACTTGGATTGGAAGCAGTTCAGAGAAGGTTCACTAGGTTTATTCCTGAGATGTTAACAGTTAACATGTTAAAAGATGGTTAACAGTGAGGTTGAGTGTCTTGGTCTACAGGAAGATATAGACGGGATGGTCAAATGGGCAGATAAGTGGCAGATGGAATTTAACCCTGAAAAGTGTGAGGTGATACACTTTGGAAGGGGTATTTTGACAAGGAAGCATTCAATGAACGGCCTGACACTAGGAAGTTCTGAGGAACAAAGGGACCTTGGCGTGTGTGTCCATAGATCTCTGAAGGCGGAGGGGCATGTTAGTGGGGTGGTGAAAAAGGCATATGGGACACTTGCCTTTATCAATCGAGGCATAGATTACAAAAGTAGGGGGGGTCATGTTGGAGTTGTATAGACCTTGGTGAGGCCACAGCTGGAGTAGTGTGTGCAGTTCTGGTCGCCATATTATAGGAAGGATGTGATTGCACTGTAGGGGGTGCAGAGGAGATTCACCAGGATGTTGCCTAGGGTGGAACATTTAAGGTATGAAGAGAGGTTGGATAGACCTGGGTTGTTTTCGTTGGAGCAGAGAAGACTGAGGGGCGACCTGATCGAGCTGTACAAGATTATGAGGGGCATGGACAGGGTGGATAGGGGTCAGCTGTTGCCCTTAGTTGAAAGGTCAGCCACAAGGGGACATAAGTTCAAGGTGAGGGGCAGGAGGTTTAGGGGGGATGCAAGGAAAAACTTTTTTACTCAGAGGATTGGTGACGGTCTGGAATGCACTGCCTGGGAGGGTGGTGGAGGTGGGTTGCCTCACATCCTTTAAAAAGTACCTGGATGAGCACTTGGCACGTCATAACATTCAAGGCTATGGGCCAAGTGCTGGTAAATGGGATTAGGTAGGTAGGTCAGGTGTTTCTCACGTGTCGGTGCAGACTCGATGGGCCGAAGGGCCTCTTCTGCGCTGTGTGATTCTGTGATTCTGTGATAAAAGAGTTGGCTTATGAGGAAAGGCTGAGCAGGTTGCGCCTCTAGAAGAAGGTGAGGTGAACTTATTGAAATGTATGAGATTCTGAAGGGGGCTTGACAGGGTAAATCCCTCTTGTGGGAGATTCTAAAACTAGGCAGCACAGTTTAAAATGAAGAGGTCTCCCACTTAGACTGAAGGTGAGGAGAAATTTCTTGTCAGAGGGTTGTTAGTGTTTGGAATTCTTTCCCCCAGCAAGCAGTGGGGGCTGGGTCATTGAACATGTTTGAGACTGAGTTAGACAGGTTCTTGATTGACAAGTGAGTCAAGGGTTACATGGACAAGCAGGAAAGTGGAGCTATCAGACCACAGTCAGATCAACTGTGATCTTATTGAATAGTGGAGTAGGCTCCATATGATCTTAAGAACTGGTTACATGACTTGAGTGACAAGTGTGGGGGAAGGCAAGGAGGCAAACCTCTATGCAGTACCACAGCCAGTACAGGAATTGAACCTGTGCCATTAATGTCAGTTTACATCACACACTGGCCATCTAGCCAACTGAGCTAACCAATCCCCATTAGGTGATTGAAAATTCAGGACTAGCAGTCAGCAAGAGCTGTTGCCCAGCTCTGACAAGTGTCTTTCACAGCCTTTGGATCTGAACGTAATGAAAAGTGAGTAAATAGACCAAATGGAGAGAGAGTGTAGTGTATAGGAGTGGAAATCTAACAGGGTTGAAGTTAATGACATAAAAGCATTCTCAGCAGTATTTAAGGGGAATAGAAGGGAAGAAAGAAAGGATAAATGGTTGAATGAAAAAACATATTTGCATTTTTGTAGCTTCTCCCTCAGAAATGCTTCAACAGCAGCAACTTGCATTTGTACAAGCTCAATATTGATGAGGAAGCACCTGCCTCGGTTTATCCATGGAGGAAACAACCTTTGGACCCCCTACCTCGCTCCCACATCCCGTCGTGTCATCTCGAACAATTCTAAGACTTGGGCTTCCATTTCCCCAGCCAAGCAGATCATTCCAAATGTTCATCAAGCTTGCGTGGAGAAGTTCATCGCACGCTAGCCCTACACTGCCCTTCCTCCAGTTTTTGCTCCCCTTAAGCTGTAAGCCTTGACTCAGTAGTGGCAGTCACACCTCTAAATCAGAGTAACGTGGGTTCAAGCCTATTTGAATGGGCAGATACTCCAATGTACTTTTGAATGCTGCACTCTCAGAAGTAACATCTTTCACATCAACTAAAATGGTGCCTGCTCCCTTCCTCCAGGTACCAAGGGGGCTTTGGCATCCATGGAGTTCCATTGGATTGATCCCTGGTTATGCCTGGCAAAGCATTGCAGCGGTTTGCCATTGCTTTCTGCAGTAGGGCTGACCAGGAAACTCTCCCACTTATACCATCTGCCATCAGGTATACTGGAAGGATTTACAGGCTGATAGTCAGCCTGTTAGGTCATGCCATGAACACACCTTTCATGGTCATCAAGTCCTGGAGTGGGACTTGAACCTAGAGCTTCTGGCCCAGAGTTAGGGGATCTACCCACTGGAGCACTAGATCTCCCTGCTTGCCCCCTTAGGTGGATGTAAATGATCAAATGCCAATATTTAAAGAAGTGTAGTTAGTAAGATAAATGTCCTGATCAATATTTATTCTTTAGCTAGTGAGACCTTGCGTGCACAAATTGGCGGTGCTATTTCCCTATGCTACAGCAGTGACCACATTTTCAAATATTTCGATAAAAACAAAAAACTGCGGATGCTGGAAATCCAAAACAAAAACAGAATTACCTGGAAAAACTCAGCAGGTCTGGCAGCATCGATGGAGAAGAATAAAGTTGACGTTTCGAGTCTTCACGACCCTTTCATGAGGACTTGAAACGTCAACTTTATTCTTCTCCGCTGATGCTGCCAGACCTGCCGAGTTTTTTCAAATATTTCATTGGCTATGTAAACTTTAGAACATCTTGAAATTTGAAATGTGCTATAGAAATGTAATTTCTGTCTTTAATGCTCCAGACATGCCTTGTTATGTATGATTTAATATCCTGTACACTAAGAATTATAGAATGGTTACAGCACAGGGTAACCAACTCAGCAAGTCCTACTTCCTGGCTCTTCCCCCAATACCACCCCAAGCCTTGCGATTTTTTTCTCTCTTCAGGAGCTTATCCAGTTCCCTTCTGAAAGGTTTGATTGAACCTTCTGCCACCACTCAGGCAGTGCATTCCTGCTCCGAACACTCCCCGCATAAAAATGATTTTTCTCGTGCCATCATTGCTTCTTTTGCCATTCACTTTAACTCTTCCACCAATGGGAACAGTTTTTCCCTATTCTGTCTAGATCCCCTAAGGGGTCGGGTTTTACTGTGATGGCTGAGATCCCGTGTCCGAGGCCGAAAGCAAGAGGTGACCCCACTTCAGCCGGCAGCAGGAGAGAGGCATATTCCCTGTGGTAGCCATTTAACTGGTCAACGCCGGGGCCACAGTTCCTATAAAGGACAGTGTTCCACCTCCAAGAGCTGCCGGTCCAATCTGAGGTCCCAGCAGCACCGTCACTAGTGCTGGCCACTGCTGTGGCTGCAGCTGCTGTGAGAAGGCACCTAATAGCGGACACCCTTAAAGGGTGGTAAGTGGACAGGCCCAGGCAGGCGGGTGATCAAGGACTGCTGTCTCAGTGGACAAGCAGCGCCTTTGCCATGAGGGCAGCCATTGCCACCAGGAAGCCCCTCCTTGGGCCATGCAATGCCCAAAAAGGAGGGACCCCCACTGCCCCGGAACCTGCTGAGAGGCTGTCAGGTTTCAGTGAACAATCTCTCTCCATGGCAGAGGGCCCCATGATGTGGCAAAATGGTATAATGGAGGGACAGGGTCAGGCGCATGCCACACTGCCCTCCTGTGCCATTTTACCAGCCTTCCCGCCTCCCAGCCCATTGCCAAAGACCTGGTAAAAGTCCAACCATGATTTTGAAAACCTCCATAAAATCCTCTCCCAATCTTCTCTTCCTCTAAGGAGAACAACCCCAGCTTCATCAATTATCTCATGTATCTGAAGTCCCCCAACCTTGGAACCATAAATCTTTTGTGTGCGCTCTCTAAAGCATTCACGCCCTTCCTAAAGTGCACTGTCAAGGAGTGGACACAATACTCAGGTTGAGGCTGAACCATTGTTTTATTAAGGTTCATCATAACTTCCTTGTTTATGGTCTCTACTCCTCTATTCATAAAGCCTGGGATCCAATATGCCTTTTTAACCATTTTCTCAACCTGCTTTACCTCCTTTAGTAATTTGTGCGCACATACCTCCAGGTTTCTCTGTCCCTGTACTCCCTTTAGAACTGTACCTTTTATTTTATATTGTCTCTGCTTGTTCATTCTAGCAAAATGGATCACTTCTCTGCATTAAATTTCATCTGCCTCCTATCCACCCATTTCACCTGGTTGTCTATGACTTCTTGACTTCCATCACTGTGTCCCTCATAGTTCACAATACTAACAAGTTTTGTGTCATCTTTCGAAATTGTGCCCTGTGCACCCAAGTTTAGGTCATTAATATATATCGAGATAGTCAATGGGCCTAGCTCTGGTAAAACCATTTCTGCTGTTTAGGGAATCTAACAGTAGGAGTGTAGTCTAAAATTTCGAGCCAGACCTTTCAGGTGCGAAATTAAAAAACATTTCTACATGCAATGGGCGGTAGAGGTTTGGGAGTCTCTTCCACAAGTGGCAATTGACATTAGATTTTAATTTTAAATATGAGATTGATAATTTTTTGTTAGCCAAAAGCATTAAGGGACAAGAGGCAAAGGCAGGTATGTGGAATTAGGTCATTTATCAGCCACAATCTCATTAAATGGTGAAGCAGGTTCAAGGGGCTAAATGGCCTACTCCAGTTCCTAACTTTTAGATTATTGCTCATAGACCAAGACACTCCACACAGCGGAAATAGACAGTTGATGGCACAGACACCAATGGTAGGATAAAGGAAATCAGAAATCACAGGAGGCCACAACTGGAGTAATACAGAGTTTGCGGAGAATTGCACGGCTGGAGGAACCAAAGCCTGAATGAGGTTTTCAGCAGCTGATGGGTTGAGACGAGGCAGAAGGGGATGAAGATACAATATAGATGGTCTTGGAGATGGAGGAGATATGGGGTCAGCAGTTCAGGGCTGACTAGGTTAAAGAGTTTGTGAAGGATCGTGTTCAGTTTCGGACAGTAGCCCATGGGGCGGGACGGGGTAAGTGGCTTTGAGTTTGTGGCGATTATTCGGGAGCTCATGGGGAACAGAAGGCATGGACATCAATAGTGGGGCAATGAGAATGGGGATGGACAAGAGGTTAGAATTGGAGCATTGTGATGTTGGAACAGGTTCAAGATGGACCAAACAAGGTCATGGAAGGATTTAAACGCTAAAAAGAGAATATTAAATTCAGAATATTGCCGAACGGGGAGCCAGTGTATGTCAGAGAGTGGAGGGATGGTGGGACTGGGAGGAACAGGTGGAGCAAAGTAGAAGGTGGGAGCTCAGGAGGGAGTAACAAAGATGTAAGAATATTACCCCTAACAAAACTTCCTTTGCAATAGCAAAATCCAGTTTTCATAAATTCTCAGAGACTTTTCTGCTAAAACCCTCTTTGGTATAATTATACATTGGGTACTTTCTCAAAACAAGGCTAATTACAACTACAAATGAAATGGCTGGAAACTTTATTTAAAAATAGGATTAGCTTTTTTCTCAGTAATCCGCATTGATTCTCATGTGCTTCTAATATCCAAATTAAATATATTTACTAAATCATCATGTACCCTCTTAGTGGATTTGACATTGGCATATACCTAATTGAAACACTATTATTTGGGAATGAACAAACTATAGGCATCAATTAAAATCCATTGTGTAATACAAGATTTCACACTCACTTTTCCAGAACCACTTCATCCAACTCAGGGCCACAGGGAGTCAGAGCCTATCTTGACTGGCAGTGGATGCCCAGGACAGGACACCAGTCCATCACAAGTCACACACCAAAGGAACATTTACTCTAGCTAATCCACCTAACCAGTGCATCTTTGGATGGTGGGAGGAAATCAGACCACCTAATAGAAACACACTCAGACATGGGGAGGATATGCAAATTCTATACAGACAGACACCCAAGGTCAGGATTGAACCCAGACCCTTAGAGCTGTGAGGCAGCAGCACTACACCACTGTGCCACCCAGGTTTCACATTGAAAGACTTAAATACTTTATGTTGCAGTTTTGGTCTTCCATGCATTTAGAGCCATAGAGTTATACAGCACAGAAATAGGCCCTTCGGCCCATCGTGTCCATGCCGGCCATCAAGCACCTATCTATTCTAATCCCATTTTCCAGTATTTGGCCCATAGCCCTCTATGCTATGGCATTTCAAGTGCTCATCTAAATATTTCTTAACTTCTTGATCCTGACCTTGCCCAGTGGGTTGCTCTCTTGTCTCTGAGTCAGAAAGCTGTGGGTTCAAGCCCCATTCCAGAGACTTAAGTGTAGGATCCTACCCACCAGAACAGTGCGGATGGAGGGCAGCACTGTTGGAAGTTCTGATCTTCAGATGAGGTGAAAAAGTAAGACCCTGCCTGTCCTTTCAGGCCAATGTGAATTATCTCACAGTGCTGTTTTAAAGATGAGTTCCCCTTGGGATCTTGGCCAATATTTCTCTCTCAAGCAACATCACTAAAACAAACGATCTGATCATTATCATATTGCTATTTATGGGAGCTTGCTATGCACAGATTGGCTGGCATAAAGTGACTGCAATTCAGAAAGTACTTCATTGGCTCCAAAACATTTGAGAGGACCAGAGGTAAAGAAAGGAGCTATATAAATTTATCTTATATGCAACAATTTAATTAAGAAAACATCAAATTATTCCTAAAGAGCAAGTCCCTGTTATGCACACTACACAGTTACCTCCTTTATTTTAAGCCCCATCTTTACCTGACCCACAGCCAGCTGTTCAGTGCAGCTCAGGTGGTTAACTGGGAAGATTTGGGGATTTGAATCTACTATTGGTCTTTCCTTGACGCTTTGTTCTCTGGCTGCGGGTGTGCTATTGGGGGTGAATTTATTTTCTATCTCCAGTTTCCCTGCAAAGTCAAATTTCTCCTGGAACTGTTGAAGTTCTGTGATGATGTCAAGCCACAATAATGGTGTTCATTGGGAATTTCCAGATGTTGACACAGTGATGTGCAAAGATGTGGCTGCTGACTATTCCATTGTTTCCGGATGGGCACACTTGTTCAACACTTCATACACTTCATGGGTCAAGACTGTTTGTGTTTCAGACAGCTACCCCGCCATTCACTTATTAACTTCTCAAAGACCAATTCAAAATGCCGTACATATAAGACAGTTACTAATAAATCCAATAAGGAATTCAGGATAACTTTCTTTACCAAAGGGTTATGAGAATGTGGAACTCACTACCACATGGAGTGGTTGGGGTGAATAGCATGCATGCATTTAAGGGGAAGCTCAATAAGTACACAAGGGAGAAAGGAATAGAAGGATGTGGCAGTAGGATGAACGGAAGGGAGTTTGGAGGAGGCTTTAATGGAGCATAAGTAACAGCATAGATCTGTTGAGCTGAATAGCTTATCCTTATGCTGTAATGGTGGTGGCGTGGTGGTACTATCACTAGCCTAGTATTCTAGTAACTCAGGGTAATGTTCTGGGGGTCATGAGTTCAAATCCCACTACAACAGAAATTTGAGTTCAATAAAAATTTGGATTTAAAAACCTGATGATGACTATGGAAACCATTGCCAATTGTTGTAAAAACCCATCTGGTTCACTAATGCCCTTTAGGGAAGGAAATCTGCTGTCCTTACCTGGTCTGGCCTTCATGTGACTCCAGACCCACAGCAATGTGGTAGACTCTTAAAATGCCTACTGAACAAGGGCAATTAGGGGTGGGCAATAAATGCTGGTCTAGCCAGCAGTGCCCACATCCCATGAATGAATTAAAAAAATTATGGAAGGCCAATCACAATTCCGAAATACTACCAGGTTACAATTGCCCCTTCTCTTTGTTCTCTTCTCCTTAATTTTCCTTTCGATTCATTTTTACTCTCTCTTAGCCCACTCTTCCTTTCACTCTCTTTATTCCTCTGTTGCCTCTATATTCCATTGGACCATAATTTGCCTGAAAATTTTCCAGCAAGGTCCCATAAACAACAATATAACATACGTCAGCTCAAACTGCAGATCTTATAGCCTTTGAAGCTTTACTTTGTCTCAAACAGAAATCAAATTGTCCAATTTCTAAGGTGGGGACTATGGAATCATTCTAAACAAGAGGAGGGGTCACAGGGTAAATAAACAAAAACTAACTTAAATGGCTCATGTTGAAAATCGCAAGATAAGATCTGGTGACTTCAGCAAAGGGACAGGAGTCATTAGAGGTCAGGGAGAAACAGTGCAGGATTAATATAGAATATTGAGCTGGCTAAGAATTCACTGATTAATGATAATTGATAAAGACCTGTGCAGAGATGATGTGTTTCCTTTGCCTAAGCAATTAAAAGAAAACTTCTGCTATTAAGGTTACCTCAGCTACCAAGAAATTAAAAGGCCAAGTGATAATTCATACCACAGAGAGGATTACGAGAGTTCAGTAACTAATATATGGATGGTGAGTGGCTTGAAGGGGAACTTGCAGGTGGTGGTGTTCCCACGTATCTGCTGCCCTTGTCCTTCTAGATTGTAGTGGTTGCGGGTTTGAAAGATGCTGTCTAAAAAGACTTGGTGAGTTCCTGCAGTACAACTTGTAAATGGCACACACTGCTGACACTGTTTGTCGGTGGTGGAGGAAGTGAATGTCTGTGGAAGGGGTACCAATCAAGCGGGATGCTTTGTCCTGGATGATGTCAAACATTTTGAGTGTTGTTGGAGCTGCATTCATCCAGGCAAGTGGAGAGTATTCCATCACACTCCTGACTTCTGCCTGGTAGATGGTGGACAGGCTTTGGGGAGTCAGGAGGTGAGTTACTTGCTGCAGGATTCCTCGCCTCTGACCTGCACTTGTAGCCACAGTATTTATGTGGCTGGATCAGTTCAGTTTCTGGTGAATGGTAACCCCCAGGATGTGATAGTGGGGGATTCAGCGATGGTAATGCCATTGAATGTCAAGGGCCGGTTGTTAGATTCTACCTTGTTGGGGATGGTCATTGCCTGGCATTGGTAATTGGCCAGATTGGATTGTCCTGGTTTTTGTTCACAGGACGTACCTGGGCAATTTTCCACATTGCCAGGGAGGAGCCAGTATCTACATAAATACCAACCCCTTTGGAGTAAAATCTACATGTAGATACATGATTAACTTTCAGATAACAAAACTGGCAAAAAAGTTATTTTCAAATATTTTCTCTTTGCCTCTTTTGCTGATAAAGTTGCCTTTTAAGGTCATCGTTCCTGTTGCTTGACAGTGAGTATGAACAGACTAATTGATCAGAGAGGCCAAATAGATGACAGACAAGCCCAACCCCACGCTCATAAATGTCCAGCTAGGCTTCCAACAGAGGTCACTAATTGGAGCTCAGAGTCACAATTATACCAATAATTCAGCAGAGACTGGGGTTTTCTAATCTTAGAAAGAAGGAGACCATTTAGAGATTCATGTTGGCTTTTTTGAGAGAAATACCCAAGAGCGGCATTCTCCTTATTCTTTCCCCCGAGCCCTGCAACTTACCTTTCATAGATGTATATCAAGCTTCCTATTGAATGTTTCTGTTGAAATTGCCTCCACCTTCCTTTCAGGTAGTACATCCTGGGTTATAACAGCTCGCTGTAAAAGAACTCTCCTCATCGTTCCCCCTTGGTTCGTTTTCCAACTCTCTTAAAATGTGAGTATTTCGGTTACCAACCCTCCAGCCAGGAGAAACAGTTCCTGTTTACTCTATCAAAACCCCTCAGAATTTGTATCTATAGAAAGACCATATTTTGCAGTTTTGCCACCTGAAAGTTAATCAGCACTCTGCGTTCAGTGTGATCCTGCCACATACAGAGCACGCTGAAGTCACTGGGGAAATCCTATAAAGGAAATTCTTTAAGCTGCTTGATCACTTTCTGATTAATATAGCAGCAGCAAGCCTTAGATTGGGAAGTGCGAATGCAGTTTATTAATAAATATGACTCATTCAAACTGTGCAATCGCTTTGTGTTTCCATCAAACTTTACAGCACAAACTCCTGCCACCTCTTTGCTGAGAGATTCAGAGCTAATCCCATTGCCCCACAATCTCCCCATAGTCCTAAAACGTATGCATCAAACATTTATCCAATTTATGTTTCAAAAAAAAAACACAACCACTACTACCAGTCCCTGTGGCAACGCATTCTGTGAACCAGTGACCCTCTGTGGTGTCAGTGGTGGCTCAGTTGGTAGAAAACACACCTCAAAATCAAATGATTCTGAATTCAAATCCCACTCCAGGGGCCTGAGTGAAAAATCTAGGCTGACATTCTATTCCAACTTTGAAGAAATACTGTACGATCAAATATGTTGTTTAGATGAAGCCAAAACTTCATTTTCCCCCTCGGGTGGTTCGTAACCCATTGGCACTGTTACGATCCCCAGCTGAGGTTACCCCTGGACAAGCCTGACCCCAGAGTGGAACCCAGCTTGATAGATCCTAACTTTGAATTTGTTTGTTTAGATACGTGGAGAGAGGCTACTGAACAGAGTCACCAGAGTCAGCTAATGAACTTTTAACAAGAGCATAAAACATTTATTGAACAAGATGAACTATATTACAATACTCCTTCACCCACGACTATACCTTTATAGGTATATACAGATTTGTAGGAATAACACAAGTTACAAAATCTATCTTATACTCTAATGTCCACAATAAGTACACAGTCCATGTACCAATAGGCACCCTGTGATCAGACACACCACACTCTGAAACCAAGTGACAGATGCCACCTCAACCAGATACTATGGATCTCTCGTCAACTCCTCCCAGATGCTTGTCACACTGTGAGCTAATCAGTCTCACCAAACTCCATCCTTCATATTAGGGTTTCCAATATCCACTTTCCAAGACCTTGCCTTGGAATCTTCTCCCAAACCAACGCTTTCTCGTAGATGCCTTCTGCAAGGGATCACCTGTAGGATTTCTAACTCTCCTTCCGATGTCCCTCTTCCCTGGGTCACCACATACATTCTAGCTTGTTTCCATGCACTGTCTCTCACCGACTCAGCATCAACAGTACCATTGCTTCACATGCTCATGGCAAAGGGTTACAGATCTTCAGCTATCTCTTTGGACCTTCTTGCCTCTTGTAAGATGTTCTCACTTTAATTCTGCTTTCTGCAGTTTTTATCTCTTTAAATCTGAAGCTTGGAGTCTTTCTCTCTCTGCCCCTCACTCTTAACTTCACTTAACAGGATATTTTCCAGGTCCCTGTCCTTCCTTTGACTAGAAGGTCTTCTTGGGACTTTCCTCTGTTTCTGTCTCACTCCTTTAGCTTTGGGACATTTTGGTTCTTTTGGGAAATCTGCAGCTCCCTCTCCCAGTGTCCAGTTTCTCTGGAGTCATGGCTTCAAACTGCTGTTTCTTTAGTGTTTTTATGTGTCTGTGTGAGGGACCTGCCTCTCTGGACCCCTGTTGCTCGTCAACAGCCCAGTTCTTCTACTCTTGTTTCCTTAACTTAAGTCGTAAACTCTCATTAGAAATGCAAGCATCTTTTAAAAGTGAAGCTAAACCTCCATTTGACCTTTCTTAACACACTGATACAGAAATATAAATCAAACTTAAACTTTAAAGCTAAAACACATTCCTAACACCCACAAAAACAAATATAACTTACTGAAACTACCTCTATTTCCTAACAGCACTATTTGAACAAGGACAGCATATTACTGCCTTGAGACCTGGCAGTATATGTCCCTCAACCAACATCTCTAAAACAGAAGACCGTGTCATTATTGCAGTGCTGTTTGTGGGATCTTGCTGTGCAGAAGCTGGCTGCTATGTTTTACAACAGTGATGACATTTCAAAAATACTTCAATGGGTTGTAAATCATTTTGAGATGTCCTGAGGTCATGAAAGATGTGATAGGAATACAAGTGTTTCTTCCATTTCATGTATAGAAGGTGGTGGTAAGCTGCCTTCTTGAATTGCTGCAGTCCATCTGGTGCAGGTACACCACCATGCTGCTCGGAAGGGATTTTGACCCAGAGGAAATAATATTCCTCTTTCACTGCAAAGAGATAAAGGCTAGTTAAGTGAGTGGGCCACGAGATGACAGATGGAGTATAATGTGTGGAAGTGCAAGTTGTTCACTCTGATCATAAGAATAAGAATGGAAAAGCAGAATATTGTTTAAAAGTTATGAAACATATAAATGTTGATGTTCAAAGAGAATTGGGTGTGCTCATACAAGGAACGCAGAAAGTTAGCTTGCAGGTGAAGTAAGCAATTAGAAGGCAATTGGCATGTTGGCCTTCATTACAAGGGGGTTGAAGTACAAGAAGGAAGAATTACTTGCTAGAACTGTACAGGAATTTGGCGAGATCACATCTGGAGTCAGTTTTTGTTTCCATATTAAAGGAATGCTACGATCCCAGCTGACATTAATACTGCACAAGTCAGATTCCTGAGTGAAACCTGGCTTGATAGATCCTAACTTTTTTAGAAACTGTGGGGGGAAAGTTACTGAAAAAATTCACAAGAGTCTGTTGATAAACTTTTAACACAAAGAATAAAATATTTATTAAACAAGAGAAATGAGCTATCTTACACCAGACAAAAGCATTGGAAATATCTCAATACAACCAAAAGAAGATGCTTCAAATTCACACTAATTCTTTACCTTAGCAATATCTTTACAGACATATAAACCAGTAAAGAGTTACCATTAGCTTGACACAAAGGCTTCTCACTTGGGACTGGCACAGTTGCAAATGGTTTTCTTCCAGTGAATTCCTGAGCATTCCCACTTGATGCTTCTCACTCAACTCATATCTCTGTCCGAAACACCCAAAAACTGCACTTCAAACTCACTGTTCCTTCAACTGCAGAGCAAACAAATGAGTTCCCTAAATGCAGTCTTCCAGTAGCACCTCTGCTAAACTCCTCACTTTATGAAGTCCCATAACCGATTATCCAGTTCATCACTGTCCCATTAGCTTTGCAGTTTTTCTGCTCAGAGAGCTTACAAAATCCCTGTCTTCTCTCTCTGACACAAACACTGAGCCCTCTTCCCTGTCTTTTCTGTGTCTGTGTCAGTTGACCACTGTCGTTAGGCAACAATAAAGTTTTGGTTTCTACTTTCTGTTTTCCTCCCCACAATCACTAAACCTTTAACCCCTTTTAAACCGCCTCATTAACTTCAGGGGCTATAAAACTTCAGTAAAAATCTACATATACAGACAAACCCAAAAGACCTGATCTTTAGTCAGGAGTCGATCCAGACTCCCAGGCACCAACATCCTGGTGATTACAATTCACCAGAAACTGAACTGGACTAGCTATATAAATACTGTGCCTACAGAGAAGGTCAGAGGCTAGGAATCCTGTGGCGAGTAACTCAGCTCCTGACTCCCCAAAGCCTGTCCACATCGACAAGGCACAAGTCAGGAGTGTGATGGAATACTCTCCACTTGCCTGGATGAGTGCAACTCCAACTACACTCAAGAAGCTTGATATCATCCTGGACAAAGCAGCCCGCTTGATTGGCACCACATCCACAAACATTCACTCCCTCCACTACCGACAAACAGTGACTGCAGGGTGTACCATCTATAAGATGCACTGCAGGAGCTCACCAAGGATCCTTAGGCAGCACCTTCCAAACCCAGACTGCTACCATCTAGAAGGACAGGGGCAGCAGGTGCATGGAAACACCACCACCTGCAAGTTCCCCTCCAAGCCACTCACCATCCTGGTTTCGAAATATATTGCAGTTCCTTCACTGTCTCTGAGTCAAAATCCTGGAACTCCCTCCCTAACAGCACTGTGGGTGTACCTAAACTGCAGGAACTGCAGCGGTTCGAGAAGGCAGCTCACCACCACCTTCTCAACAGCAATTCGAGATGGGCAGTAAATGCTGGCCTAGCCAGCGATGCCCACAATCTGTAAATGAATAAAAACAAAAAGCTCACAAACTACATGAAACTGAAACCATTTTACCTTTCTTAATGCACATATATCTATCTATATATATATATATATATATTATACATTCAACTTAAAAATTATACATTGTTTATAACAGGAATGGAGGCAGTACAGCTAAGATTTACTAAATTGCTCCCTGGGATGAGGAGGTTGTCCTATGATAAGAGGCTGAGTAAATTGGGCCTATGTGCTCTGGAGTTTAGAAGAATGAGATGTGATCTCATTGAAACATATAAGATCCTGAAGAGGCTTGATAGGGTAGATACTGAGAGATTGTTTCCGCTGGTCGGGGGATCTAAAACATGGGGCACAATCTCAGGATAAGGGAACGATCATTTTCTGGGATGAGGAAAAATTACTTCACTCAAAAAAGGAGGGAGACAGAAAACAGGAAATGCTAGGCCAGTTAGCTTAACAGCTGTCAGAGGGAAAGTGTTAGAAGATATTATTAAAGACATTATAGCAGGGCACTTAGAAAAAAATCAAGGTAATCAGGCACAGTCAACATGGTTTTGTGAAAGGGAAATCATGGTTAAGGAATTTATTGGAGTTCTTTGAAGCAGTAACATGTGCTGTGGGTAAAGGGGAACCAGTGGATGTACTGTACTTAGATTTCCAGAAGGTATTAGATAAGGCGCCACATTAAACGTTATTGTGGAAAATAAAAGCTCATGGGGCAGGGTGTAACATATTGACATGGTTAAAAGATTGACTAGCTAACAGGAAACAAAGAGTAGGCATAAATGGGTCATCATCTGGCTGGAAAGATGTAATGAGTGGTGTGCCACAGGGATCAGGGCTGGGGCCTCAACTTTTTACAATTTATATAAATGACTTAGATGAAGGAACCGAAGGAATGGTCGCTAAGTTTGCTGATGACACAAAGATAAGTAGGAAAGTAAGTTGTGAAGAGGACATAAGAAGGCTACAAAGGGACATATATAGATTAAGTGAGTGGGCAAAGATGTGGCAGATGGATTATAATGTGGGCAAATGTGAAATTGTCCATTTTGGCAGGAAGAATAAAAAGAAGCTTGTTATCTAAATGGTGAGAGATTGCAGAGCTCTGAGATGCAGAGGGATCTGGGTGTCCTAGTGCATAAACTGCAAAAGGTTCGTATGCAAGTTCTACAGGTAATTAGGAAAGCTAATAGAATGTTATAATTTATTGTGAGGGGAATTGATTACAAAAGTAGGAGGTTGTGCTTCAGTTATACAGGGCATTGATGAGACCGCATTTGGAGCACTGTGTACAATATTGATCTCTTTACTTACAGAAGGATGTAAATGCATTAGAAGCTGTTCGGAGAAAGTTGACTAATACCAGGAATAGGCGGGTTGTCTTATGAGGAAAGGCTGGACAGACTAGGCTTGTATCTGCTGCAGTTTAGAAAAGCAACAGGCGACTTGATTGAAACATATAAGAACTTGAGGGCTCTTGACAAGATAGATGTGAAAGGGATGTTTCCTCTTGTGGGACAATCTAGAACTAGGGGTCACTGTTAAAAAATAAGGGGTCACCCATTTAAGACAGAGATGAGGTTAATTTTTTTTCTCTCAGAGGGTTGTGAGTCTTTGGAACTCTCTTCCTCAAAAGGCGATGGAAGCAGAATCGTTGAATAATTTTAAAGCAGAGGGAGATAGATTCTTGATAAGCAAGGCGGTGAAAGGGTTATCAGGGCTAGGTGGGAATGCGGAGTTGAAGTTACAATCAGGTCAGCCATAATCTTGTTGAATGATGGAGCAGGCTCGAAGGCTGAGTGGCAGACTCCTGCTCCTAATTCGTATGTTCATTCGTTTGTAAATCTCACATCTCTTCTCATCGTAACTGTAGCTTTCTGCGCCTGGCATCATCTTGGCAAACCTACGCTGCAAGCTCTCTCTAGGCTTTAATTTCCTTTCAAGGGAATGATCTAATGAAGGGACATTGACCTGAAAGGTTATCTCTTGTTTCTCTCTCAGCAGCTGCTGCCTGACCTGCCCAGTGTCTCCAGCATTTTCTGTTTTTATTTCAGATTTCGAACATTCATAGCATTTTGATTTTGTTCTCATGGAAATATGAGCCATTGTAGATAAGAGATGAATGATTGAGGAGAAGGCAGCATGTGATTACTGCACGATGCATGTGTAGGGGAAGTCCTGGCACTGAGAAGTGAGGAAAACCAGAACTCTGATTATACATGGAAAGCGGAGCATTGGAAACTAGACGGTGGGCCTGTTCGCAAAAACCTATTCTCGTGTAGTTACTTTCTTTTTCCAGTTTTTATTTTTTCAATGTGATCCTATGCCTGAGTTACTGCAAATTGTATCAGGTTACAAATTGAGCTTAACCGGCCAGGAAACTTTCAGTGCAACACATTAAATCTTTAGCGTGCTTCTTTTTTTAAAGAATTTTTTCTTCCAATTCGAACAAACCCATAATTGATAGGCTCCCCTCTGGAGCCCAGAGGCATTCATATTAACGAACATGCTCTCATGGTATTGACTATGGCCAACCCCCAGAAGCATTATGGTACCTGGCATCAATTTGACTATTGGCATGTTATTTAATTCAATTTCTGCAGAGTTCTCGCTAAATGTAGCGGTTCAGCTATTATCATCAAAGCACATTCCTCATCATTGAAGCCATCTTTAGACTTATTAGAAGCGGATTTCAACCTCAGTTATTGTTTTTTTTCCAACATTTTTACATTTGTGCTTTTCTTTTTTGCACATCAGTGTCTCAAGACACAAGATCACAAAGTAGGTACAGATGTGAAAGGCAATTCAATCTATTTCAGCTCATCCATCAGTAGGGATCCCACTACAGCTCCCATCTGTTTCTTAGATGAGTCCAAGGACCTTGCCTCCACTGCTGGACTTGTTACTCCATTCCATGTGTTGACCATTCTTGTGTAGAGAAGTTCTCGACATCTGTTTTCATAATATTCTTCCAGCATCAATACCACTTACTCCTGCCTCCATAAAATAGCCCTTCTCTGCCTCTTCCTCAGTCCAACTGAGGCTGAACCTTTCATTCCTGCCTTCATTATCTCCACAGTGGACTATTCCAAAAGGTTTCCCATCTTACACCCTCCCTAAACTTGAGCTCACCTAAATTCCTTCTCCCTCTACCCCAAGACAGGGTAAGTTTTGTTCCTCAATTGCCCCTGTGCCTGCTGACCTACATTGGCTCCTGATTCATGTAGAGTGAAGGGTTAACTCTAATGATAGCTACTGAGCATGTGTGTAAGGAACTATGTCTAGTGATGTCACTCACTGAGAGGGGATGAGTGTGAAGCATCTCAGAGTAGCCCCAGCTATGTCTTGGTCATATTTAAGCTTTGTAAATAGTTAGTATGTAAATAAATGTTTTTGAACAAGAGACCATTGCCTTTAGCAAGATCTCTTCTAGAATAAGAAGCCAATGAATCCTGCGATGAACCCACAATAACGGAATTCAGCAATGGCTCAACTTTATAATTCTCATTGTTCTGTTAAAATACATCCATGGTCTCAGCCTTCCCTCTTTCTATGACCACCTCCAGCCCCATAACCCTCTGAGATATCTATGCTCCTCTAATTCTGTCCTTCTGTGCATCTTGATTCACTTCACCATTGGTAGCCATGTTTTCAGCTGCCAAGGCCCTAAGCTTTGGAACTCCCTCTCCACCTCTCTTTCCTCCTTCAACATGCTCCTCACAAGCTTTCTCTTTGGCCAAGCTTTTGGTCATTTGTCCTAATATTTCTTTACATGGCTCAGTGTAAAATTCTGTCTGATAATTGTCCTCCAAAGTGCCTTAGGCTGTTTAAAGGCAGTATATAAATGCAATGTGTTATTGTTGATAATAATACATCTGAAAAGGAAGTCTTTTCAAAACATAAAGGGGATTTGTGCCCATGCCCTGGTCACCATTGCTCCAACAACCTGAAACAAAAAACAAATTAAACAGTTATGAATTTTTTGCTGTGTATGGAATGTTGCTGTGAACAAATTGGTTGCTAACTTCACCTACATAACCACAGTCACTACACTTCAAAGTACCTTGTTGAGTTGCACAGGATGTTTCTCAGGGATATTATAGTAACATATATATATAATGCATTTTTCTTTAAATTAAACATCAAGAGCGACAACACAGGAGTTGTGAACAGTGTTTAGAAAAGGATTATCAGAAATACATTGGCACTTTCATTGTAAAATGATGAGAACTAATTGCCAGGGTGAGCTTCAACAACACTGAAGCAGTTCGACACCATCCAGGGTAAAGCAGCCCATTTGATTGGCACCCAATCCATCACCTTAAACATTTACTCTCCCCACCACAGTTGTACTGTGGCAACAGTGTGTACCACCTACAAGATGCACTGCAATAATTCAGCAAGGTTTCTTCAGCAGCATCTCCCAAACCCACGACCTTGACAATGTGGAAGCACAGGGATAGCATGCGGATGGGAGCATCCCCATTTCCCTCCAACTCACGCACCATCCGAGCTTGGTCCCTTCACTGTTGCTGGGTCAAAATCCTGGAACTCCCTTCCTAACTGCGTTAAGAGATTACCTGTACCATCCTGACTGCAGTGGTTCAAAGAGGAAGCTGATCATTATCTTCTCAAAGGCAATTAAGGACTGGCAATAAATTCTGGCCTTGCTAGAGATGCCCACTTCATGTAAATGATTAAAAAAGGAACAGAAAACACACATAAGTTTTCCCTTTCACTTAAACTCAATTTTAAAGAGTTAACACTATGATATGAACAGCACACTAATCTTCGTTCAGGATGTTAACACCCTTTCCCCTATTAATTGGAATTAAATTCCTTCAAGGCCACAAGAGGTCAATTAAACACGAAGTTACAACGCGATGATTCCGCCCTTGCCTTACACAGAAAATAACTCATGTTGATAAGATACATTACAGCCAGGAGTGAATACCAGATCGGCAAAATCAGGAGCTAGCTGAGATATTACAAGAAGGCAGTGAGAAAGTTATATACTTACATAGCACCATAACATGTTAATTAACCTCGCTAAATATAACAACGCAGTGAGCATCTCAATGCAACATGACTTAAAGGAAATACTTTATAATTGTACAGAATGACATTGAAGCACAGAACCAACCATTTGGCCGAACGGATTGATGTCACATAATGCTCCCCTCACCCTATTTACTTCATCTCACCCTTTCAACATTTCCTTTTATTCCTTTCTCCCTCATGCACTCATCAAGCTTTCCCTAAATGCATTTATGCTGTTCATCTCAACCACTCCATGTTGTAGAACATTCTAGCTTCACCCCATCATACAACGATTGTTTGCATGTTGGCAAATATGGCAGCCATTTTGCACACAGCTAAATCTGATCTTATTTTTTGGGGGGAGGAGACATTGATTGGGGAAAGATGGCAGGCCAGGACTCTTCTCCTTTCTTGTTTGCCAATAATGCCATGGGACCTTTAACGGTAAATTACCAGTGTCCGCACAGAGCGACAGTTCAACAGTCCATCCAAATAACAGCAACCTCAATAAAATGGCATTCCCTCAGTGCAGCACCAGTATCAGCCTAGATCGTGTACACAAATCTTGAAGGAGGACTTGAACTCTCAATGTACAGGCAAAAGTACTACTCACTGAGCTAAGCTGATATCTTTTCAACCTGTGAAAGGTTGCTAAGATGCAGGAAGCCATTTGGCCCATACAGCTCATCCTTTTATTCTGAACTCTTTAATCTAGAATTTCCTGCCAACTTTGTTCACCAACAGGGCATTTTGCAATACATTTTCCCACCTCCTTCAGGTACCATGCCCTAAGAGGGTGTTGGTGACCGTGGACTTCCATTGGATTGGTCCACGATTACACTTGGCAAAGGAATGCAGTGGTTGCTGTTGCCTTCTGCAGCCTGGCTGACCAGGAACCCCTCCTGCTCTTATCACCTACCATCAGATACAACGGAAGGATTTACAGGCTGATAATCAACCTGTTTGTCTACCTTCCATGGCCATCAAGTCCTGAAGTGGGACTTGAGCCCTGAGCTTTTGGCTCAGAGGTAGGGACACTATCACTGCACCACACAACCTCCCCGCAATACATTATGAGACTATTCTCCTTTTTTCGGCCAGTGGGTGATAGCTCTGCTTGGTGGCAGACTAGGTTTTGTGGTAGCACTTTCACCTCCAAGGCTGATTTATATCCTGTATACCTGTCAAGCAGAGTTAATGGGGATGGGTAGCTACAAACAAACAGGGAACTTACCCACTCAGATCCTGACCTTTTGTGATGTTAACCTGCAGGGTTACTGCAGATGAATTCGGTTTCCCTTTCATAGAGTCTCATAAACCCACAGGAAACTGGCCACTGTGACGTCCATTATAATGGGGGCCAAGCAGGTTTTCAGTAGGAGCGGAACTGTTTTGCTAGCAAGCATCAGGAATGTTCTGGACTTCTCCCACCACCCCCGCCCCCTCAACCCTTCCGTCTTGCAAGACCCTGCCCGCCAATCACCTTGAATCCGATGGGAAGTGTCAAGTCACGTGAGATGCCAGTCGGCTGCAGTATGCCAGCCTCTGCATACCTGTTCCTATGGAACTGGACCAACAGCCTGAGCTCCAGCTGCCTTGGCCATGCAGCAAATAAACTCAGGGAGCCAATTTCCCACTGGAAGCTGGGCTCCCATTGAAAATTCACACCCCTTCGTGCCGGAAGGTTGTGAGTTTGAGCCCCACTCCAGGATAACCCGCCTAATAGATGCTAAAGGTGTAGCTGAGGTAGAAAGGTCAGCCATGATCTTATTGAATTGTGGGGCAGCCTTGTGTGACTGCCTGGCCTATTGCTGCTCCTATTTCTTATTCAGCTGATCAAGGTTGATGCCACAGTGCGGGACTAAGCGTGTGCTGCACTGTCAGAATGGGCGCGATGTGGACCTGAGGCTTTGTCTTCCCCAGCAAGTGAATGTAAAAGGTCTGGGGACACTTTTGGGAGAAGAGCAGGGGAATCCCTCCCAGCACCTTTCCTAACAGTTATCCCTAAACAAACCGGAGCAAAAGCGCTGGTTAATTATCTCATTGTTGTTGATGGGGCCATACTGTGAGTAAATTGCCTCCTGTTTGTCCCTGTGCTACAACAATGACTACACTTGAAAATTATTTCAATGATTGTGAAGAGCTTTCTGATGGCCTGAGATGAAGAAAGTTGCTACGGAAATGCAAGTTCTTTCTTTTTTAGCTCTGACCTGCTTTGGGTTCCTAAGCCATGTAATTGCTCTGTGCGTGGGCACATTTATATTTAACACTGGTGCTCCCCCTGTTGTTTGGCTATCAGGATTTTAACTAGGTCTCAGCAGGCTGTCACTCTCTTCAAACAGGGTTGGGTTTTTGTGACAATTTTCTAACTGCGTTTGATTAGGGCCTTTCACTGGGGAGTTTCGTTTCACAAATGAGGGGTCTCCCAACACAATTAATCATGTTCTTCTTGCTAAGTGAGTTCCTCTACATATTAGCGTTCGAACATTTCATGCTTCACATTCTCTTTGGCTCACTCATCTCCCAAATGGCTAGGCTGTGCACTGCTGATTGGCCAAGCGATGGTAGCTGCAATGTTAAAGACAAAATTTGAAAGTTAATGGCGTTTTGCCATGGAAACCAGAGGGAAATCATGGCCTGTTACTTTGGTAATGGTGCCACCTCTGATGTCAGCATGGTGGGGTAGTGGAGGGGGGGGAGTAGATTTTAATTGCCAGGTACAGACCAGGCAGCAGACAGAACGCCATCCTGTTCATTTCTGGTCCAGTTTGAGAGTTGGGCCTATCTTTATTCATTCGTGGGCTGTGAGCATCATTGCCCATCCCTAATTGCCCTTGAGAATGTGGTGGTGAGCTGCCATCTTGAAACGCTGCAGACCTTATGGTGTAGGTACACCCACAGTGCTGTTAGGAAGGGAGTTCCAGGATTTTCACCCAGCGACAGTGAAGGAACGGTGATATATTTCCAAGTCAGGATGGTGAGTGACTTGAAGGGGAACATGCAGGTGGTGATGTTCCCATGTGTCTGCTGCCCTTGTCCTTCTAGATGGTAGCGGTTGCAGGTTTAGAAGGTGCTGTTGAAGGAGTTTTGGTGAGTTTCTGCCGTGCATCTTGTAGATGGTATCCACTGCTGCTACACTGGTGGTGGAGAGAGTGCTGCCAGTGAACACCACTGACCTACTTCAACTCTCCAGCTCTGGACCAGTGCAATGTCAGAGAGCCTGGGAGCCCACCTGAATGATTGGCATTTTTACCCAAAGCTGTAAGTGGCAGGGTTGGGGGGGGTGTTGGAGTTGGGATGGGGGGAGCAAGTGGGTGGAGGGAGATGAGCTTGAGGAAGTAATTGTACAAGTGGGATACAGGGACGTGGAGTCCGACACAGTTGCAGCTTATAGTATTGTGGAGCCAGTTAAAAGCATCCTGTTCTTCCTGAACCTGCAAATGTAATTCTTTTACCCATGCTTTTTATGGGGGTTTATTCCTCATCATCCTGCAGCTCATCTCTGCCTAGATGTCCCTCTAAACTGTGGTCTTTCTGTACAATAATGAAGTTCCTGACTGAAGTGCCAGCGACTCAGCCAAAAGCTTGCATTATTCATAATGAATAATGAATTAATTCCGCCAGTCCCTCTTGAATCATATGATGCAGCACAGACGGACGCCATTTGGCCCATGGTTCTAGTGCTGGCTCTTTGAATGAGCTATCCAATTAATCCCAAGCCTTTCCTTTTGTCTCCTTTGGGCATGTATCCACTTGCATTTTGAAAGTTACTACTGCATTTGTTTCCAACACCCTTTCAGGCTGTATGTTCCAGACCATAGTAACTCACTTTGTAAAAAAACAATTTTTCCTCATCAATCCCACTGGTTCTTTTGTCAATCATTTTAAATCTGTGTCCCCTGATTACCAACCCTCCAGCCCAGGAAACAGTTTCTCCTTATTTCCTCTATCAGGACACTTCCTGATTTGGAACGCCTTGACAAAATCTCCCCTTAACCTTCTCTGCCCTAAGGAGAACAATCCCAGCTTCTCCAGTCTCCCCACATAACATCCCTTATTCCTGGTGCCATTCTGGTGAGCCTCCTTGGCACTCTCTCCGAGGCCTTGACATCCCTCCTAAAGTGTGATACCCAGACTCTGATACAGCTTGCTGGCACTACCTTATCCACAAGATCACCCCATCAGTTGACCGTTCTTCATTGGACTGACTTGCACTCCCAGTGGCAGTCCCGCTCGTGGGTCTTCAATGTTTGGGTGCCGCTGATCACCCGCTTATTTGTTTTTGGGGAGAGCCGCAGCTGGAGGAATTGTGGGATTGTTGGGGGAGGGGGCAAGTTGCAGGAAAGAAAGATCTTCTGGGCTCGAAGGCTGCCCACCGACACCGTTGGAAGGCACCTGGCAGCAAGTAATATCTTGGAGGTGTTTTTTTTTCATTCTTTCATAGGATGTGAGTGTTGCTGGTGTTATGTTCTGCTTCTGATTGATGTTAATGTACCAATCATGCACAAAGACTGGTGATACAATAATGTGGGTTCTTTATTCGAAGATAAGACTATATACAGATAGAGTTAACTGCGAGACTTAGCATATCTGATCTCTACTCCTGCTGATTACAGATCAATTACAAGTCATGGGACTACTAAATCATATCATGTGACTGTGGTAGTAGTGATTGACAGCTGTTTAAGATACATCCACTTAAAAGTATATGTACCTCACAGAACAACAGCTGGAAAGGCCAGCATTAGTTGCCTATCCCTTGAACTGAGTTGCTTGCTGGGGCAGTTAAGAGTCAACCACATTGCTGTGGGTCTGGAGTCACATGTAGGCCAGACCAGGTAAGGATGGCAGATTTCCTTCCCTAAAGGAGATTAGTGATCCAGATGGTTTCTTAAAACAATCAATGATAATTGTCATGGTCAACATTACCAAGACCAGATTTATATTCTAGATTTTTATTAATTAATTGAATTTAAATTCCACCAGCTGCCACATTGTGATATGAATCCATAACAGGGCTATGGGGAAAGAGCTGGGGAGTGGGGACCAGGTGAGTGGCTCTATCAAAGAGTCAGCAAAGACACAATGGGCCAAATGGCCTCCTCTGCGCTGTATCATTCTATGATCCTATGTAGTCACTTTTGCAATGTTCAGAACATGGTGACCAATGGGCACACAGCAAGGTCTCACAAGTTTGGAGTTAGTTTTCTTGGTGAGGAATCAATATAGGACAGGCATCGGGAGAACTCCACTGTTCTTATTCAAATCGGTGGCCATGGGATCCTTCACATCAGCGTGAGAGCGCAGTTCAGGCCAAAGTTTAAGATCACATCTGAAAGACGGCACTGCTGACAGTGCTGCATTCGC